>NC_080416.1:13587500-14837500 GCF_030265065.1 Corythoichthys intestinalis | reverse complement strand
AAATGCCAACGCAGGGTCCACAAGTAGAATGGATTTTAGGTTTGTGTCTCTGTCCTAACATCAACCTGTTCAGAAACTTAACTCATTCAGCGCCATTGATGGGGACTGACGTCCGACCCATTTGAACTCGGAGGGCCGGGCACTAATTGGGGAGAAAGAGAAAACGGCGCAGCACTGTAAATCAGTAGTGCTGCAACAATTAATCGATTAACTTGAGTATTCGATTAGAAAAAAAATATTCAAATTAAATTTTATTGCTTCGAGTATTCATTTAATTAAAGTGTCGTTGTAATGGTTTATTTTGAAAGTGTTTGCATTTAGTTTTACCGATTAGGGTGGATACACTGCCCTCTGGTTTGCCTCTTTTCACATGGCTGAATCCAGCTGCTCCCTGTTAAGACCAACGTACGCTAAGTTTTTGTTTGAGCAAATTTTTTAAAAATGCATTTATAATTTAGTTTTTAGGTACAGTGCCCTCCATAATTATTGGCATCCCTGAAAAAGATGTGTTTTTTAGCTTCTAATAATTTTTTTAAAAATTCAAATAATATGGGACCTTACTGGAAAAAAAGAGAAAAATCCAACCTTCAATACAAGTGCGTTCATTCAGTGGGGAAAAAATCCCACATAAAGAAAAAAATATTTGACATCTAATAATGTGTGTCATAATTATTAGCACCCCTGGTGTTAATACTTTGTACAACCCCCTTTTGCCAACAAAACAAGGTCTGGGGACTGAGATGGCCATGGGAGGAGCTTGATTTTGTGTCTGGTGAACCATTTCTGTGTAGATTTGGCCATATATTTAGGGTCATTGTCTTGCTGAAAGACCCAGTGACGACCCATCTTCAGCTTTCGGGCAGAGGGCAACAGATTTTGATTTAAAATGTACTGGTATTTCAAAGCATTCATGATGCCCTGCACCCTAACAAGGTTCCCAGGGCCTTTGGAAGCGAAACAGCCCCACAGCATCACTGACCCAGCCCCTGACTTCACAGTGGGTATGAGGTGCTTTTCAGCATGCGCATCTTTTGTGGCACGCCAGACCCACTTAGAGTGTTTGTTGCCAAAAAGCTCAATCTTGGTCTCATCTGACCAAAGCACACGGTCCCAGTTGAAGCCTGGGACCGTGTGTATTTTTGTGTAAGACCAAGATTGAGCTTTTTTCCATTAAGGTCCGATATTATTTGAATAAAAAAAAGAATTATTAGAAGCTAAAAAACACATCTTTTTCAGGGGTGCCAATAATTATGGAGGGCACTGTATATTTAGCCGTTTTTTTTTTTGTGGGAATATGTGTCTGAACCTTTTGTTAAGAGCATTGTAAAAAAAAAAACTTAAGCATTTTATAGCATTTAAGCTAGCGGACTTTGTCTATGTAAGTTAGCCAATTGTTCTTTTGTTGTTTATAGATCCTCATTTAAAAAAAAAAATTTGAACGTTTGAGGCTCAGTTCAGTTATTTCATTTTTTATGTTCCTTATCCGATTACTTGATTATTCGAACTAACTTGTCCATCGATTAATCGACTACTAAAATGTTCGATAGCTGCAGTCCTATAAATCAGACATTTAAAAAAGCTTCTTCTGCTGGCTTATACTCATAGGAGGAGTTGCGGTGGGGGGGGGGGGGGGGGCAAAACATGTTGATGACCCCGAAACGCAGTGTCAGGAATAAAATGAATTTACAAGATATATGCTACGATAGTAGCTTAACTCATGCTCGTACATACTGGCACCTCAGCTGCGCGTGTGCGTCTGTGTGTGAACGCGCACGTTTTTCTGTCTTGTGTAGTGGAGAAGTAGACGCCGCATTCTTTTTGACTGAATATTCCAGCCAGAATCTGTCCGCAGGTGGTTTTGGCTAAGCAAAGCAAAGTTTTTTGTTGTTGTTGAAAAACAGCCTTCAATGGATACACTTAGTGGACATTTATGAAATACCGCTTTTATTTTGCGGAAGACTAGTGGAAACACAGCTATTGGCAGAAAATAACTCAGAAAGACAGATACTTGAGTTGTGTAAAAAGGATTTAAAAGTTTATAATGTTCCACGTTCTGTCATCAGCTGTGATCGTATAGTGGTTAGTACTCTGCGTTGTGGCCGCATCAACCCCGGTTCGAATCCGGGTCACGGCAGTATTGTTGACAGAAGATTCAGTTGCCAAGTTCTTCCTGTGACTTTGTCCAATAAAATATAGCCAAAAATTGGAAAGCAACCAATTGTCTCATCGTAATTCATGAGTGTTCTTATCTTTGCTAAAAAAAGAATACACTGGTACCTCGACACACGATCTTTTTGACATCCGACGTAAAATTTGACTTGCCATTTGTTTCTACATCCGACGACATGCTCGAAATATGACATGACAGCACCGCAGACGAACGCACGGCGGATTTTCTTGTGTGAGAAATCAACACAGGTTTCAAAAAGATTGGTACAGGAGGTGAAACAAGCAAAAAGGTGACGCATACCTTCTAAATGAAGATGCAAGTTATAGAGAAATATGAGTGTGGGGTGCGCGTCCGTGAACTGGCTCAACAATAGAGCTCCATGGTCCTCCGACGACCACCGTTTGCCAGTCTTTATAAGTTAAGGTGACAATTATTTTTGTGGTAACATCGCCAAAGAAATCGCCAGCTTCGTCAGGTTTTTATCATTTATTTCACAACTTATCCAACACAAAAGTTGATGGTGTTCTCAAGAAAACATTGAAAGTGAAAGTGAAAAGTGAAACTCTCGACCTCCACCGCTTCCTCTCTCTGAAACGTCAGCTAAGCGGTGCGTTCAGGTACAGCAAAAAACGTCCGCCACATTAGAACCCGATTTGTTACATTATTACAGGAATTCTTCTTATTTTTATTATTATATTATTATTCCGATTTTTATTTATAATTTATTTGTTTTGCTATGTGTAATTGCCTTTTGTAATAGTACCAGCAGTGTTTATTAAGGATTTAGTGTAGGTTTTTGGGCTGTAAAACGAATTAATGTAATTATGATGTATTCCTATGGGAAAATCCTGCTCGACATACGACCGTTTCGACTTAAAAACAAGATACTGGAACGAATTAACTTCGTATGTAGAGGTACCACTGTACTACTCATAGTAATTTCGCCCAGCACAATGGATTGCTTGGGGTTTGAGGGCTAATACTGTTGGCTTGCGTGTGAATGACACCAGACTATGGTCTCAAGACAACTGTTCCTCAGTGGCTTGTCAGCCGTGATCGTATAGTGGTTAGTACTCTGCGTTGTGGCCGCAGCAACCCCGGTTCGAATCCGGGTCACGGCATTTTTGTAGTAAGCACAGTTGTGTTTTGAAAGCCGATTCAACTACAGTATCTGTGCAGTTGCTTTTTACAAGAAAAAAAGAGTCAAGATTCAGAAAGCTAACCTTACTCTACTCATAATTTATGCATGTTTTTTTTTTTCAAACACTGTGAATACTATCAGAGCAATTTGGCGTAGCACAATGGACTGCTTGAGATTTTAGGGGACTGACGTGTGGATGACGTCAGGCTCTGGTCACTTGGACATCTGTTTCTCTTTTGCTTGTGCTTGCCGTGATCGTATAGTGGCTAGTACTCTGCGTTGTGGCCGCAGCAACCCCGGTTCGAATCCGGGTCACGGCATTTTGAAAATGTCATATCTGAAAGTAAACATAACAAAATATTTCAATGACAACGTTCCCATAGTGATTTATAATGTCATATTATGAAATACTTTTGAAGGAAGCACGACATACACAGCACGTTCTCACAAAACAAATATTGACACATCTAAAGATACATATGTGAAAAAGTTGCCTACTTTTCGTTTTAGTACGATAACGCATCAGTTAAATATTATAAGCACGAATATTCAACTTCTGTGTCGTTTCTTTGTACAATCAAAAACAGCCGATGTTCAGAAAGCTACCGGTGTTTTCATCATAATTTATGTATTCCGTCTAGGCATGTGCCGGTATGAGATTTTGATTATGAGATTATGAGATACGATAACCGTGAGCAAAAATACCGCGGTTTTACGGTATCACAATATTGCAATTATAGCCCCAAAATGTGTTATTTTGAGAGGTATGGGTTTAAAAAAAACAAAAAAACAAATTTTTTCCCGGGATTTTTATTTAATTTTTTCGAAAATATTTGCAAATTGGAACATGGATTTATGTTAAAATAAATAAATAAACAAAAAAATATTTTATATAAAATTAAAAATAAATAGAACTTATAGACTACCCACAGCCACAGCTCAGGTTGCTCAAGATTGGAGCAAGAACTAAATTAATTGCTATAAAAAGGTAAAAACACTTCTAAATAAAATGAAAAATATTGACTGTACTTTTTTTTTTTTTGAGAGGGCAAAAGCTCAAGTTAAGTTTCGCCATTTTCAGCCACTGAGTCAACTCTTGTCTACATGTCATGCCCTTGTGTTAAAAAGACGCAGAATTCATAAGTTAATAAGTTAAAAATGGATAAGTTAGTTAAAATGTGAATGTTTTTGTGTAAAGGTTTCATCTAAAAACACTGGGAGTGAGACTGCTTTTTGTCCAGCGAGCGTACATTTGTGCTTAGGGCAAGATCATCTGTCGCAATTAGCGATCTTTGATGTTATCCCTTTCCCTTCATTCAAGCTTGTTTCTCAGTGGCCGTGAGATTTATAACCTCGACGAAGTTGCTCACCCACCTAAGACTAGGCTAACATTTGTCTTTTTACGTTTTTAGTTAATTTGTATTTTGAATTTGAAAGGAATATGTGTGTTTTGTTTTTGGCGAACTTTTTCATGGATGACTTCCTCACATTCTGTTGTGTTTGTGCTAATGAAGCTACTCACACGTGTAAAATACTATTGTACAACGTTTTAAAACTGTATATTTCAGTTACCATGATCTGAGACCTCCATAAATTCAAGAAAAGTACGCCTTTTGTTTGGAGTGTTTCTTTTTTGGTGTTTAGCAGAATAGCGTCACTGACACACACACATCAACGACCGGAGAGGGAGGGGTGAGCGCTGCCGCTCCAAGATACATCTGGCTGCATTTTTGAGACTTGTAAAATAGCGAATACCGTACTACGGTATGACGGAAAATTTTAGTGGTTTTGAAACCGTGACGTTTTCATACCATGGTAAACCTTGAAACCGGTAACCGGCACATGCCTAACTCCGTCATATTTTTTGTTAAAATAATGTCAAAACTAGCATAGTAATTTGGCCTAGCACACAGGTGTCAAACCGGTCCTCAAAGGGCCGCAGTGGGTACTGGATTTCATTCCAACCATACGAGAGGAATACCTTTTGACCAATCTGGTGTCTTACAAGTGTAATCAGTTGATTCTTGTCAGGTGCTGCTTATTTTAGCAGAAACCTCATTGGTTGAACTGTTTATGCTAGATCTGTTGGAACAAACAAAGACCAGGACCCACTGCGGCCCTTTGTGGAATCGGTTTGACAACACTGGCCTAACACAATGAATTACATGAGATTTGAGGGCAAATTTTGTTGACCAGCGCGTGAATGAGATGAGACTTTGGTCTTCAGGACATCTGTTCATAAATATGTTGTCAGCTGTGATCGTATAGTCTGCGTTGTGGCCGCAGAAACCCCGGTTCAAATCCGGGTCACGGCATTATTGATGAAAGCAGCTTCGACTACACCGTCAATACTGCTACTTTCAAGAAAACATTGCTGAGCTTCGGAAATCGACCAGTTCTTTCATCATAATTTCTGTTAAAAAACTGAATACAATCATCGTAATTTCGCCCAGCACATGAATTGCTTGGGATTTGAGGGCACATTGCTTTGACGGACACGTGGATGACATCAGGCTCTGGTGTCCAGGACACCTATTCCTCAGTTCCTTATCAGCTGTGATTGTATAGTGGTTAGTACTCTGCGTTGTAGCAGCAGTAACCCTGCTTCAAATCCGGTTCACGGCACTGTTGATGAAAGCAGATTCTACTCTATTGTCTATGTTATAAATTTATACAAGGCAATATAGCCAAACTTACAAAAGCTAGTAGTCATCGGATCATTATTTATGCATGTTCTTATGTTCTTTATTTAAACACTGTGAGTACTATCATACTAATTTGGCCGAGCACAATTAATTGCCTGAGATTTGAGGCCAAATTCTTTTGACTGGCACGTGGATGACATCAGAATCTGGTCTCTAGGACACTTTTTCATCAGCTGCTTACCAGCTGTGATCGTATAGTGGTTAGTGCTCTTCTCGAATCCGGGTCACGGCACTAATGTTCAAAGAAGTGTTGTCAGGGAAATTCAATTTTGAGCTCCAAGTATCAACAGATAGCTCAAAATGAGAATAATTAATCAAACAGCCAAGGATTGCCTGCTTCGAAGACTTTATGAGCAAGATATATATCCTGGGTACAACGGTGTGCTCCAGCCAGGTGCTGTGAACACGCAGGAGTACAAAGAAGTACAATAGAGGCTGGACATTTATACTGTTGAAAGGGCGTTACCTAAGGATGCTTACTATGAAACGATACCTACGAAAACGAAAGTGAAACTTAAGTATCAACTGGTGGTTTTCCACAGAAAACCATCGTGAATTCCGACCTTGGAAAACTAGCCATAGCTGGCACGAAAAGGGAGTGAAAATCTGATAAGACAGTCAACAGGAACTCTTTTGTATTATGTTCAAAGAAATAGAGCACACGAACATGGATTAACACAGTCTAACAAATTAATATAGTATCACAGCAGTTATGTGTTTTAAGCATGAATAACATTCTTTCACAAGTGTTAATACTGTTACTTTGGACAAGAAAATATTACTAAGCTACCAGTTTTCTCATCATAATTTCTGAGTCTTCTCAACTTTGTTAAAAAGCTGAATACTATCATAGCAATTTGGCCCAGCACAATACATTGCTCGGGATTTGAGGGCTACTTCTTTTGATTGGTGTGTGGATGACGTTAGACTCTGGTCTCAAGGACAAATGTTCCTCAGTTATTTATCAGCCGTGTTTGTATAGTGCTTAGCAGTCAATGCTGTTGCTTGACACAAGACAATGAAGTCAAAGTTCCAAAAACTACTCATGGTTTCAACATAATTTGTGTTCTTTTTTTGTTTAAACACTGTGAATACTATCATATTAATTTGGCCCAGCAGAATAAATTGCTTAAGATTTGAAGGATAGTTCTGTTCGTGTGGATGACGTCCGACTATGGTCTCGAGGACATCTGTTCCTCAGTCACTTGTCAGCCGTGATCGTATAGTGGTGAGTACTCTGCGTTGTGGCCGCAGCAACCCCGGTTCGAATCCGGGTCACGGCACTTCATCTTCTTGAAGGCTAATTAAAGTCCTTCATACTTTGTACAAGAAAGAAAGCCAACCTGCAGGTTTAAAAAATATTTCCAAACATTGTGCCATTTTTTCAGATGGCACATGAACTATTTCAGGTACTGTTTGTGGATGCAGAATGTGAAAATCTTTCAACTGTAACTGTTAGTTTTCTGCGTTGTGGCCGCAAGAACACCGATTTGAATTTGGGCCACAGCATTTCATATTGTTGAAAACTAATTGAACTGCTACTTGCTTTGTACATGCAATAATATGTTTGCTTTTTAAAGGATTATTTTTGTACAAGAAGTTCAATGCAAAGATAAAGAAGACAAAAGAAGGGCTATGCAGTAATATGGAAATGTGACTTTTAGATGTTTGAATATAAATAGTCAGAGCCCTTCCCTGGAGTGTCGGCCCAAACAAATACCTTTTTTGAAACAACTACCTTGAACAAATAAATACTTGTGCATCTTATTTCCTTTGCAAAGATATCAATTCACATAAAATCCAAATTTGACATGGATACATCTTAGGCATCTCAAAGAGTCGTTTCAACAGATTTTTCTCAGTCAGCTTCACACCTCCACATTTCGCATTTATATATATGGCGGAAAACACTCAGGTGACTTGAAGTTCCGCTCTGAGACCCCCAATTTAGCCAACTTTCAAAATTGTCCGATATGCATGTGTGATACATCATTGGAAAGCTAAAAATCTCAATTTTCCGGGGGAAGAAAAATTTTGAACAGGAGGGCATCTTTTAAAAAAAAAAAAAAAAAAGTTTTTTAAACAGCAAAATCCTATCTGGAGGTGAGAGCACGCGAAAGCAGAACTACAGACGCCATGACTTTAAGGAGACATTATCGCGCACTTACCTCTTTTCGATCCAAAAACTCCATGTAGCATGTATCACTGAGCGTCAAGACACTGCTGTGAATGGCCACAGCTGGATTTTTGGATGATTTTATGGGTGAAACATGACAATATAACAAGGGTCGCGATGCAGAAATCGCAGACATCAAGGAGTAGTCAAGATTTGTTTTTTCATATATTTAACCTTTTAAACGTTTTTTTTTCTATTTTTGTTTGTTTGGATTGATTATTTAGCATCTAAAATATTGGGGAAAATGCGACAGGAACAAAAAAAATACAATTAAGTGATAGTTATGAGGTAGATATCCGTGAGTTTTTTACAGGTGCCAATTTTTAAGAACGACAGCCATTTTGAATAATAAATATAATTATTAGCTTCGTTTTATGGCTGGGTTGAAACAAAAGCGGTTGCGCGACGTCTGTAAACGAGGGTTTTCAGGGTAAAACGGACAAAATAAAAATAGTTCGGGGGCTTAATGCGCCATGAATCTGCTATGGCAGCATATAGACATATTGTTCTATCAAAAACAACAGTAGTTCTGGCCCTAAAATACAGCAGTTTCTTTTAAAGAGGAGTGCAAGAGCAGAAACTGATTTTTCAGTCTTGTCTGTGTTTTCCGCCATATATATTTTAGGGCTGTCAAAATTATCGCGTTAATGGGCGGGTTTTTTAAAATTATTCACGTTAAAATATTTGACGCATTTAACACACATGCCCGCTCAAACAGAATAAAATGACAGTACAGTGTAATGTCCACTTGTTACTTGTGTTTTTTTGTTTTTTTTTGTCGCCCTCTGCTGGCGCTTGGGTGCGACTGATTTTATGGGATTCAGCACCCATGAGCATTGCGTAATTATTGACATCAACAATGGCGAGCTACTAGTTTATTTTTTGATCGAAAATTTTACAAATTTTATTAAAATGAAAACATTAAGAGGGGTTTTAATATAAAATTTCTAGAACTTGTAGTAACATTTATCTTTTAAGAACCACAAGTCTTTCTATCCATTGATCGCTTTAACAGAATGTTAATAATGTTAATGCCATCTTGTTGATTTATTGTTATAATAAACAAATACAGTACTTATTTACCGTATGCTGAATGTATATATCCGTCTTGTGTCTTATCTTTCCATTCCAACAATAATTTACAGAAAAATATGGCATATTTTATAGATGGTGTGAATTGTGATTAATTACGATTAATTAATTTTTAAGCTGTAATTAACTTGATTAAAAATTTTAATCGTTTGACAGCCCTAATATATATTTTTTTGCGAAAACAGTCACATGTTTAAATTTTATGATTCACGCAGAAATCTTTCAAACAATATTTCCCACCACAGTCCCTGTTTCAATCTTAAATGATCAAGACCAGTGGACATGTTTGCGGTCCAAGTCAATGCAATTGACGTTCATCCAGACCACACCCCAGTACTTCCAAAACCCACAAGTAACCCAGATAAATGCAGGCTTTAGACAAATCCGGTGAATCCTGTCAAGCTCAATTGTCTGTGAAGACTTTCAGTCACATAGGTAACGTTCATAAAAAAAATCCCCCCCTAGAATAACATTCATGGATCATATAGGAAGACATATAGGATCACAGGTGGTAAATTCCGGCCCGCGACTCATCAAAGAAGCCCAGATAATATGAAGCCCACTCTTTGATCCCCTCCTGACGCCGTCTTCCCGTCGACTTGGCGAGGTTTTCACCCTCGCCTCACTAGATTGCCTGGTGCCCTGTGGTGAGCTTTCAATTCATTACCATATACGGCGTGAACATCAAACGGCATGTTTCCACAAAGCAAAGGCCGTGGCAGATAGTAGCGTGAACGTTGCTTCCACCTTTGCTCAGCCGCTTTAACTCATTAGCTGCCATTGACGGTGATGGATGTCCAGTCCATTTTGATTGGGAGGGACGAATGAACCAATGTCTGTTCTAGAGCTGCAGGAATTGATTGTTTTAGTAAATGATTACCGTAATTTCTGCACTATAAAGCACACCTGACTATAAGCCGCCACCCACCAAATCTGACACAAAAATGGCATCTGTTCATAGATAAGCCGGACTGGACGATAAGCCGCAGCTGTCCTCATTGTATTATGGGAATTTTGCACCAAAAGATATTAACTCATTTGCTCCCAAAAACATATAAATATGTTCTATTTTTAATTGTTTCAGTGTCCCAAAGACTTATTTATACGCCTTTTATGTTTTTTTTTTTTCAAAAAAGATCTCTGGGGCCTGATTCAATTTAGCTCCAAAGCACATAGCTGAAAATCCATTTGAAAGCAATAAAACTGGCCACTGGAGGGCAGTAGCGCATCTGGTAAGACCCACAACTCGATTCAACAGCAATGAACAGCCAAGCCGCACGGCTGGGCGCCGGCGGAAGACGACCGTAAGGATGCCAGGCGGCGGACGACCGAGCAGAATAACCGGTAGGACGCCCAGGAAGCCAGGCGCTGGACGACCGAGCAGAACGAACGGTACCACTAGTGCAGCAGACGATGCCTTTGAATCCGTGCTGGTCGCGAGCAGAGCCCGCAGAACCTAAAAAAAAAAATCATCTTTATGAGACAGACGGCGATGAGGGAAAAGTTTAACCGGCTGTCGCGGCCAGAACAGCGTCATCTTTCAGTTAGTTATGGGTAAATAAATGATTACTTTGCTATGAAAAGCTCTATTTGTGTTGTTGTTTATCTTATTTTGTAAAAGGAAAACATTATACAGATGTTTGGGATGTAACTAAAGCAAAAAATAGCTGTGTATAAGTCAAAGTTATGTTTGGAATGTATGCTTTCACAAAAAGCTCAATTTCTCCATTTTTTCATCACAAATTGGAAAATTGCTCAAACTAAGCTATTTTCTAATGCTGATTTCTAAAGAATGGAAAGGGATATGAGCTAACTTATTTTTCTGCTGAAAGAAGAGAGTCTAATCTTTCTTTTGGTGGGTTCCATGTTTATATAGCAATAGAAGAGAATTTTCTGTGGGCCTTGCAAAATCAGTCAAAATCCAGTAAAACGGCCGGGAGCGAAGGGCCTTGCTCCGGTGAAAATGGCTGGGATTGAATGAGTTAACCGGTAACGCCTTATTTGACAGCGGCATCATAAGGCTGTCGAAGACCAAATGAACCACCATGAAACTTTGAACCAATTGGCTGCATTGCTTCAAGAATCTTCATTTGGCCTCCACTGCTCCTATAGGAGAGACAGATGCAAATAACTATAAAATTCATGTTCTGTGCTAATTATTTCTTCAGTTACTGTTCCAGTTGTTTCATTAATCGCTAGTTATGACATTTGGTAACACTTTTTTCGAGAGCTAAGCCGCAGTAAGCCCAACCCACCAAATCTGACACGAAACGGCATTTGTTCATAGATAAGCTGCACCGGACTATAAGCCGTAGCAGTCAATTAATTAGCAGTCAATTAGCAGTTAATTGCATTAATCGCTAGTTATGGTATTTGGTAACACTTTATATGACAGTGGTAATACCTATGATAGTGCCATGTCATAATTATGATGGTCTTTTGACAGTATGATGCGTTGTCAAATAAAGTGGTGCATATTACCCAAATAAATCAACAAATAAGCCGCACTGGACTATAAGCCGCAGGATTCAAATGAAGGAAAATAGTAGCGGTTTATAGTCCTAAAATTACGGTAATCTATCAAAGTAGTTCGTTTAAATAATTGAGTAATCGGATTAGGAACTCATTAAAAATTTTAATCGTTTGACAGCCCTACTATAACCTAAATTATGAATGCATAAAAAACATGTTTTCTCAAACAAAAACTTAACTTATGTTGGTCGTAACAGGGAGCAGCTGGATTCAGCCATGTTAAATGAGTTATGCCATATTCACTGTTGAGAGCAGTGTATCCACCCAGATCAATAAAACTAAATGCAAACACTTTCAAAACAAACCATTACAACTCCAATTTATTTAAATGAATCCTCCATGCAGCAAAATATGATTCGAAGCTTTTTTCTAATCGAATTACTCGAGTTAATCAATTAATAGTTACAGCACTAATTCATTCGCCCCTCCCCGTCGAAAAGTCCATCGCCTTCAATGGCTGTGTATGAAACATGATCATTCACTCCTAATCGGTCACCTTCAAGTTGTTATTTAGGGAAAAAGTCGCTGAGGTGTCACAGGAAGTCTATTTTCCACTCCAGGTAGTGGAAATTGCCAACTTACCTGAGACCAATTAGCAATCAGCGCACAGCCCGTTTGACCCGTCAATCACTGGAGTTCTGCGAGGAAGCCACGCTTGCACATATCCGGGTCGGGGTCAGATGACAGTTCAAGATGCCAGTCCGGGGGGAAATCTCCATCATCTGAAGATACTCAAGGTCATTCATTCATCATGTGAATTTGATGCATTTTTATATTTTTCGCACCGAATGTTGGCAAACATTGCCGTCAACTCATACGTCTTGGCTTTATATCATCCCGCGACTCATTGGTTTTCCCGCTAATAAGGAAACTGACTCACGCAGATCTGGATGACAAACAACGCGTATTTGTATTGAATGCAAAAGTGTGAGTCATCTGTGTTTATTAAAGAGCCGTCAACCCAATCTTACCATCCTCGGGGAGACTGGACGCCTAGCGGGGGTTTCATTTTAAGCTCTGTGGGTTTCCACTTCAACCTGAGCCAGAGAGGGAAAAAGAAATGTCCTCATCTTATTGGATTTTTTCCCCCTCCTAAATACCTCAAAAGAGGCTTAATCATAGATCCCAAACGCGACTGAATGAAACTTATCATCAACACAAATCTTTTCTAGTATGTTCTTGTATGAAAAGAGACTACCCTCTATTTTCAGGCAAACAGTTGCACACAAGCAAGAGTTTGATTTAGATCTGCAAATGTCAGTACTTTTTGTCATGTTTTGGAAATAGAAAAGTAAATTTAATGGACAGTGATAAGTAGTGTTGGCAGGTATTGGAAAACATTTGAGTTTTACATGAAAAGTAGTGCCATTTTTTTTTTTTTTTGCCATGGTTCTGATGCTGCATTCGAGGACTTATCACAATTGGTTGGTACAAGTTGCGACCTCAAAGCGTTACTAGCGAATGTAAACAGCAAAGATGGCTGATCACGATAAGTTGTTTTTAATTTTGGCCATAAGCGGAGTTTGAATTTTGTGGCCGGGGGGTGGCAAAACATGTTGATAACCCTGAAACGCAGAGTCAGCAATTTACAAGATCTATGGCGAAAAACACAGACAAGACTGAAAAAGCAGTTTCTGCTCTTTCACTCCTCTTTAAAAGAAACTGCTGTATTTTAAGCTTAAACAACTGTTGTGTTTGAGAGAACAATATGTCTATATGCTGCCATAGCAGATTCATGGCACATTAAGCCCCCGAACTATTTTTAATTTGTCCGTTTTACCCTGAAAACCCCCGTTTACAGACGTCGCGCAACCGCTTTTGTTTCAACCCAGCCATAAAACAAAGGTAATTAATTATATTTATTATTCAAAATGTCTGTCGTTTTTAGCTTAGAATCATTCATTCATGTCTCATATTTTGTTTAAAAAAACGACTTAAAAAAATGATTCACTCACATATTTTAAACTTTTAAACAAATTATGTCACAATGAAAAAAATGGCGTCTGTAAAAAAGTCATGGATATCTACCTCATAACTATCGCTTAATTGGATTTTTTTGTTTGTGTCGCATTTTCTCCGATATGTTAGATGATAAATAATTGATCCAAACAAAAAAAAAGTTTAAAAAAATAAAAATAAAATAAAAAAATTTAAAAGTGCAAATAAATGAAAATCTCGACCACTCTTTGATGTCTGCAATTTCTGCATCGCGACCCTTGTTATATTACTATGTTTCACCCATAAAATCCCCAAAAACCCAGCTGTGGCCATTCACAGCTGTGCCTTTACACTCAGTGATACATGCTACATGGAGTTTTTGGATCGAAACAAAGTAGGGATGCGATAGCTCGTTGAAGTCATGGCGTCTGTAATTCTGTTCTCGCATGCTCTCACCTCCAGATCGGGTTTTGCTGTTTAAAAAACTTTTTTTTTTTTTTTTTAAATGCCCTCCGGTTCAATTTTTTTCTTCCCCCAGAAAATTGAGATTTTAAGCTTTCCAATGATGTATCACACATGCATATCGGACAATTTTGAAAGTTGGCTAAGTTGGGGGTCTCACAGCGGAACTTCAAGTCACCTGAGTGTTTTCCGCCATATGCTCGTTTAGTAGCTTAGCCCGTGCTCGGAAATACTGCGTGCGTGAGCGTACGCGTTTTTTAGTGTTTTCTAGTGGAGAAGTGGACGCCGATTTTTGTGTTTCGTGTCGAAATCCAATTTACTGCCAAGTTTTTTCCAGTCACTCACACCTTTGCGAAACGAATTCTCACTGTGGTCAGTTTAAAAATGGCGGCAGGAAAAACAGGAGACCACTTCCTATTTGACTGAATATTCCAGCAAGGAATATACCGTATTGGCTTGAATATAAGACGGTGTTTTTTGCATTGAAATAAGACTGAAAAAGCGGGAGTCGTCTTATATTCGGGGTCTAGACATTATACCCATTCACGACGCCAGATGGCGCCAGATCATTGAAGCGAATGCTGAACTTGAGGAGTAATGTTCTGTCATGACAGATCTCAGCTACTCTCAAGTTTAACCAGTTTGCATTATTTTATTGCAATGTTTATCCTTATTCAGATTTGTTTCAAGACTACAGTTACAGTTAGCTTTGATGGTTGATGCAGTCATTGCAATTTTTTTTTTTTTTTTTTTTATCACAATAGATTGGTTTATTTACATTTCAAAAACCAGAAGCCATTCATTTAGGAATGTGACTGCACTTTAGTTTACATATTTAAACGTTCAGATATTAAGATTTGAATGAGGCAAAATAGCATGCTGTTTCTCTCAAATATATTGTTATCGTAATTTATTTCAGATGTACTATAATTATTTTCTGTGTAAAAATTAATTTGGTGTTCAAAAAGTCTTTTTTTCAAACTTGAGTCTTGAAAAAGAGGGGGTCGTCTTATAATCAGGGCCGTCTTATATTCGGGCCAATACGGTACTTTATATACATTTTTATACAGAAAATACACTACATCTGCAACAAATGATTATAACAATATATTTGAGGGAAAAAGCATGTTATTTTTGCCTCATTCAAATCTTAATATCTGAGCATTTAAATATGTAAACTGAAGTGCAGTCACATTCGTAAATGAATGGCTTCTGGTTTTTGAAATGTAAATAAACCAATCTATTGTGATAAAACTACAAAATTGCAATAACTGCATTACCATTAAAGTGAAGTCTAACTGTAACTGTTGTCTTGAAACAAATCTGAATAAGGAAAAACACTGCAATAATATAATGCAAACTGGTTAAAAGAGTAAATGAGATCTGTCATGACAGAACATCGCTTCAATGATATCTGGCGCCATCTAGCGTCGTGAATGGGTATAATGTCTAGACTGCGAATATAAAATGACCCCCTCCTGTTCATTCTTATTTCAATGCAAAAAAACACCGTCTTCTATTCGGGCCAATACGGTACTTTCTTTGCTATACAGTAGGTATTTACCATTCTTGTGCCTTTTTTTCCCCCCCCAATCATGATTGCCTAATACTGCATAGTGCAGCCCCTACTAGTCACCCAATGCATTGTTCCTTGTACTCTGCATACTTGAAGGCTCTCAGGAACCCCCATTGCTCTCATTTTTCTTACTTTTCCCTTGACTTCTATCATTATCCTTTATGTTTTTGGCACCGCTCGCCTTCATTGTCCACGCTCGCAGGTCGCCGGAGCTTCTGTGCGAGTGTGTGCGTGAGAGCAGTCTAGACGCGGTTTCCTCTGCCGTGTTTGTCTTTCTCCTTAGGCCAGCTGATCTACTCGGTCAGGAATGTGAACGCTCGGCGTTCCGTCAGCACGTGCGCTCGGTGATGCTCCTCGTCTTTTCATTTGTGCCCTCGCGGTTTCTTATCTGTGCCTGACTTCAAACCGCCACCTCCACGCACGTGGACTTTTTCCCTCGCCTCCGTTTTTCCTTCTCAACGGGAAGTTGACGTGCAATTTGTCTTTCTGTTAAATGGTCGCAAATGCAGATTTCTGATCTTTCCTTAGCACATTTTTCTCCTTTCTCATTGCACCAGCCTACCTTGACTTCCTCCCCTTTCCTCCTGCGGAGTCATCATTCATTGAGTGGCTACAGATCAGCACACCTTAGCATGTGTAATTAGGTGTGAAAATTCCTCATTTCAGCACATACTGGTGTACAAACACAACTTTGCCCGCATGTGTTTCATTTCCTTGTTCTTCCCTAGCCTCTTCCAAAAAGTGAACTCATTGGCCGCCATTGACGGCGATAGACGTCCAATCCTAACGTCTATCGCCGAGTTAGTTAAGCAAAAATGTGATTAATTGCCATTTCGATAATATATGAATATTTACCAAAGGCAGTCATTCATCGCCACCCGCGTCAGCCTTTCTCCATCTGCTGAACTTATCAGCCGCTCGGTTAGCGGTTGCTGTGGCAACCCCAGCAAACAGTGACAAGGAAGTGCTTAGGACTGCCAAGAGCTACAATGACTGTTTTCTCTCCATCTCTTTTAACTCTGTCTTCTTTTTTTTATTTTTAAAAAAATTTTTTATCGCTCACTCCTCACTCCGTCACCCATCTCTTGTCGCGTCTAAAAATGGAGTCTTGATCAATGAATTCATCAATAAAGCGTTGGACCGGAGACCCGAGTTCTCCCTTAAATCTTCATTCTACTTCTATCCATCCTCATGTCAGCACATTGTTGCTGTGCCCATTAGTTTGAGGGAACTCTCAGAAAGAGTTGATACAGCCCAATTTTTGTAGTTTTGTTGTATGGTTCAGTGCAGATCAATGATTTTTAATACAAGGATGTGCCACGATATAGTACATTTTGAACTATTTGATGACAAAAATATACAAAGATTATGACAAATTTTCTCACTTTAATTGGCAAACAGACCTGTCACAAAGAGTAGTACTCTAACGTAAAATATCCAATGTAAACAAAAGACCCGAGTGCTATGCTAACGCTACGAGTTACATTTAGTGTGTGATGATCACTCAGCACAGACCTTTAAAGGCTAAAGCATACAGTCCCTGACAAAAGTCTTGTCGCTTATCCATTTTGTAGAAACAATTGTTAATAACTAAGGCTGTCAAAATTATCGCGTTAACGGACGTTAATTAATTTTTTAAATTAATCAAGTTAAAAAATTTGACGCAATTAACGCAGATGCCCCGCTCAGACAGATTTAAATGACAGTACAGTGAAACGCTCACTTGTTGTGTTTTATGGAGTTTTGCCGCCCTCTGCTGGCGCTTGGGTGCGACTGATTTTATAGGCTTCAGCACCCATGAGCATTGTGTAAGTAATTATTGACATTAATTTTTTGATTGAAAATTTTACAAATTTTTTAAAAACGAAAACATTAAGAGGGGTTTTAATATAAAATTTCTATAACTTGTACTAACATTTTTCTTTCAAGAACTACAAGTCCCTCTATCCATGGATCACTTTAACAGAATGTTAATAATGTTAATGCCATCTTGTTGATTTATTGTTAAAATAAACAAATATAGTCCTTATGTATCGTAAGTTGAATGTATATATCCGTCTTGTCTTATCTTTCCATTCCAGCAATAATTTACAGAAAAATATGGCATATTTTATAGATGGTTTGAATTGCGATTAATTACGATTAATTAATTTTGAAGCTGTAATTAACTCGATTAAAAATTTTAATCGTTTGACAGCCCTACTAATAACTTTTAATTATTCAATTGGTTTCAGAAACGGCTCATATGAAGGCTCAGACCCTCCCAAACGATGTTGAATCATGTACAAAAATATATTTTTCACTGAAAAAAGATTCATCGTTTAATGAAGTCGTAAAGGTCAAATTTTGGCAAGACAAAAGTTTTGTCACGTACAGAAAGTAGTGTGAAAATTGAACAAAAAATGTATTTCAAATACAAAAATATGTTAATTGACATAACCGAATTAAGTGGTGGTGCTGTCGGATCCAAAGTTAATATTTTGTATGACTCCCAATCGGCTTGCGATTCGGCAAGGATTCATACAATTTATTGATGAAGTCATCAAGAACATCAAAGAAAGCAGTCTTGTATGCCTCCCAGAGTTGATCAACATTCTTGGGTTTCATCTTACATGCTTCCTCTTTAATCCTACCCCAGACATGCTCAATGATGTTCATGTCTGGTGACTGGGCTGGCAAGTCCTGGAGGATCTTGATCTTCTTTGCCTTGAACTTTGAGGTAGGGATTGAAGTATGCGATGGAGCACCCTCAGGCTGGAGAATTTGTCCCTTTTTATGGTTAGGAATGTAAGAGGCAGCTAAGATTTGTTGATATTTCAGACTATTTATGTTGCTTTCCACCCTGCAGATCTCGCACACACCCATACTGGATATAACCCCAGACAATGATTTTGCCACCACCAAACTTCATTGTTTTCTGAGAGAATCTCAGATCCGTGCGTGCTCCAGTAGGTCTCCTGCAATATTTGCAGCGAATTTGTGGCAAATTCCATCGCATACTTCAATTGTTATTTTTTTCCCCCACATTCTGTCTCTTATGGTTGAGGTTTACTCATGTTGACAACTACAGGCCTCTCTAATCTTTTCAAGTAGGAGAAATTGCACAATTGGTGGTTGACTAAATACTTATTTCCCCCACTGTAGATCATACATGTTTAAGAAAGTCCAATCAGCTATTAATGCCAGATGATTGTTTAAAGAGTGACTCACCAAGTACTCTCTGGAAAGTCCTTGCTGAGTTGTTTTACGTTGATTTTCACAGGCCACCTTATTATTCATGTGACTACTTAAAGAAAAGGTGATTTTTTTTTTTCCAAAAAAAAAGTCTATTAATGGGTCTATCGTATTCCTCGTCGAATACTCTATAAGAAAAATGTAATATTTATGCATCTAAAATAGGGCTGTCAAAATTATCGCGTTAACGGGCGGTAATTAATTTTTTAAATTACGTTAAAATATTTGACGCAATTAACGCACATGCCCCGCTCAAACAGATTAAAATGACAGCTCAGGGTCATGTGCACTTGTTACTTGTTTTTTTGGAGTTTTGTCGCCCTCTGCTGGCGCTTGGGTGCGACTGATTTTATGGGTTCAGCACCATGAGAATTGTGTAATTATTGACATCAACAATGGCGAGCTACTAGTTTATTTTTTGATTGAAAATTTTACAAATTTTATTAAAATGAAAACATTAACATAATATAACATTTCTATAACTTGTACTAACATTTATCTTTCAAGAACTACAAGTCTTTCTGTCCATGGATCGCTTTAACAGAATGTTAATAATGTTAATGCCATCTTGTTGATTTATTGTTATAATAAACAAATACAGTACTTATGTACAGTATGTTGAATGTATATATCAGTCTTGTGCCTTAATATCCATTCCACAATAATTTACAGAAAAATATGGCATATTTTATAGATGGTTTGAATTGCAATTGCGATTTTAAAGCTGTGATTAACTCGATTAAAAATTTTAATCGTTTGACAGCCCTAATCTAAAATAATCCTAAACGATTTTATTAGCAATTTTATTACTCCTTTTAGCAAGGTTCCCTAGGGTATGCGTACGTTCCCATAGCAACCAGTCCTGTTATTGTCCTACGTCACAAGCGCTTCGTATTCTGGGAGCGAGAATAGGCGTAAGGTGCGCATTTCGGGCAGAGGACGGCCACCTGTTAAAATGTGTGCGTCCATGAACGAATATAAGTACATCCATATGAGTCAGTGTAAATAAAGTGCTTAGTTTTCGACACTTTTATGGCCAAGATGACCGCAGCTGCACGCGGCGCTGACTCGCACCCCCCCCCCACCTTTGTGTGCCTTATACTGCGCGAGTATGTACGTATGTGTGTCACGTGACTCAGAAGGGCCCCATGTTGCTTGTTGCCTGGGGCTCCCAGGGACCCTTGCTACGCCTCTAGATACCCTCTAATCGCTAACCTGGAAGTAATCCGGAAGTTGAGTGACATCACTGTGAATAGTTATTCCTGTTTCAAGTTTTCAGAGTTGACACTAAAATATCCGTGGTATTTTATCTCGCGGCACATTATCACAAATTCTAATGAGCCATATGTTTTCCATTTGCCAATATGCTGATGATCTGGAAGCAGCACATCATGTTCTCACTTACTGGAAAGGCGTCAAGGTCTTCTGATTGATTTAAAATAGATTTTTAAACGCGGTCGTGTGTGTGATAGCGCCGCACGGTCGTGTTTTTCATATTTAGCACGCACGCCCGGGCATCGCTGCCCTTGCCCAGGGCGGCAAACACGTACGTGCCCATGTGGGCGTATGCTAGTGATGGATGTGTTTAGGTGAGCAGGTTAATCTCTCGCTAATGTAGATGAATTGTCCGACATCCAGATTGGGGCAAATGTACGTGCGCAAACAGGGGAAAATGCGGCAGAAAAAAAATTAACTTGTCAGAGTGTGGTTTTAATTGGACAGCAATGTCATAGCGATGTTTATTTTTAACTCATTGGCTGCCATTAATATGGTTTATCACAATAGTAGAACCTTTTGGAATTTCTCACATTTCTGCATATAATCACCATCAAATGTGATCTGATCTTTGTCAAAATCACACAGATGAAAAAACTGCTTTAACTAAAACCACCCAAACAATGAAAGGTTTTCATATTTTAATGAGGATAGTATGCAAACAATGACAGAAGGGGGAAAAATAAGCAAGTGAACCATCACATTTAATATTTGTGTCCTCCCCCTTTGGCAGCAATATCTTCAACCACACACTTCCGGTAGCTGCAGATCAGTCTGGCACACCCATCATTACTAATCTTGGCCCATTCTTCTCCACAAAACGTCTGTAGGTCAGTCAGATACCTGGGATGTCTGGCATGAATCGCTGTTTCTAGGTCATGCCACAGCATTTTAATGGGGTTCAAGTCTGGACTTTGACTTGGCCACTCCAGAACGTGTAATTTTGTTCTTCTGAAACCATTCTGAAGTTGATTTACTTCTGTGTTTTGGATCATTGTCTTGTTGCAGCAACCATCTTCTTTTTAGCTTCAACTGTCTGACAGATGGCGTCAGGTTTTCCACCAAAACATCCTGGTAAACTTTTGAACTAATTTTTCCATTAATGTTTGCAAGTTGTCCAGGCCTTGAGGCAGCAAAACAGCCCAAAATCCTGATGCTCCCTCCACCATGCTTCACTGTGGGGATGAGGTGTTGATGTTGGTGAGCTGTTCCATTTTTCCTCCACTCATGACGTTGTGTGTTACTCCCAAACAATTCAACTTTCATCAGTCTACAAAATATTTTGCCAAAAGCTCTGTGGAGTGTCCAAGTGCCTTCAAGTGGCTTCCTCCATGGAGTCCTCCCATGAACACCATTCTTGGCCACAGTTTTAAATATAGTTGATGTGTGCACAGAGATAACGGACAGAGCCAGTTATTTCTATAAGTCTCTAGCAGACACTCTCGGATTCTTTTTGTACCTCTCTGAGTATTCTGCGCTGAACTCTTGACGTCATCTTTGGTGGACGGCCACTCCTTGGGAGAGAAGTAACAGTGCGAAATTGTCTCCATTTGTAGTCCATTTGTTCTCTGTCGATTGATGAACATCCAGAATTTTAGATATGGTTTTGTATCCTCTCCCAGCTTTATACAAATCAACACTCCTTGATCGCTGGTCTTCAAACAGCTTTTTTACCGAGCCATGATGCACATCACACAATGCTTCTCATCAAGACAATTCTTACCAGGTGTGCTTTTTATAGTGGGCAGGGCAGCTTTAAACCAGACATCAGTGATTGGGCATACACCTGACTTAAATTGTTTGGTAAAAACTGGTGTCTATTGCTCTTTGTCTACTTAGGCAGAGGGTTCACGTACTTATTTTTCCCCATTTCTGTCAATGTTTGCATGCTATCCAGGGCCGGCCCAGCCTATATGCAGACTATGCAGCTGCTTAGGGCCCCCGACCACTAGGGGGCACCCAAATCTGGCAATTGTTTTATTTTTATTCTATTTTGTTTACTACAGTTTGCTTTATTTGACTTCTGTGAGTTTTGATACTTGATTACAAGCTTAAAAAAATGAAAATTCTTCCTTCTTTCCACTTTTAGAAAAAGGTTTGGCGCTATCTACTGTAACTACTGACAATCATTTGGGGAGAGAAGTTTGAAGTATGCAGTGCAACAAAATCTGATTAATATACAAAATATTGACGTATGGGTTGGATTGCATGTATGGGTTTCACAGTACACTGTGACGAAATGGTGGGCCAAAAATATGTGCCCCTTTGCATTATTTTGCTTAGGGCCCCCAAATGGCCTAGGCCGGCCCTGATGCTATCCTCATTAAAATATGAAAACCTAATAAATGTTTAGGTGGTTTTAGTTAAAGCAGAGACTGTTTTTACATCTGTTAGATTTTGACAAAGATCAGGTCACATTTGATGGTGATTTTATGCAGAAATGTGAGAAATTCCAAAAGGTTTCGATACTTTTACTGTATATTACCACTGCCAACCCTCCCGCTTTAAATAGATTGGACGTCTATCGCCGTCTAAGGCAGTGTCGGTTAATCATCGACGTGAACGCAAAGCCAACGATCAATCCAGAGAGCATCGAAATGCAAAAGACGAGGTGATGAGTTTTTATTTGAACTTATGCAAATATTCTTATGAAATATTGAAGGCCAGGCGTGAAACTCTAAAAGATTTTGGTTGGCAGACAAACACACACGCACACCAGTAATTTATATTCACTGAGAACAGAGCAGCTTGAGGAGAGAGGACAAGATCAGACATGTGACTTTTGATTACTTTCTTAGGCCTTTAATTTCTTCCTCAGAGCGTGCTTGTTGGGTTATACAAGAAAATGAATGCAGATTTTGAGGTCAGGCGCCATTTGGTGGCATTGAAGTTAATTGAGGAGCTTCATTGAAACAAGCAGCGCTTTTTGCAATTAAAAAAAAAATAATTTTTTTTTTTAACATTACAAATCATTTTTGATTCCACGGATGTGACCGGGTGCTTTTTTGTCTCATTTTCAGCCCATGTCTTAATAGAAAAGCGCTCTGTCATTTCATTTCTCCATCTGGAGAGACTTGAAAAGTTCCATTTCATCTTTCATCGCAGACGCTCAACCGAAAAGAACAACGCGAGTGCCTTACTGACCTTTTGTGCCGCCTCGCCGACTCTCTTGCAACACACCTTGGCTTTTTTTCCTCAAAATTTTCTTGGACAAAACTTTTCTATTTCTTGTCTTGTCCTCACAGACTTTTCCATTTGAACGCGTGATAGTCGCCTTCTAATGCCACGCACAGCCTTGAACGCATTATTAAAATGATGTGAATTATTGATGATAAAGTAGGACTCTCATCCTGGATTAGTATTATTATTATTCATGGGTGTGATTTCTGAAGTCATCTTTATGAATTTGTAGCACGTGTTGGGCATGTTGGTGCTTCATCCTCAGCATCTTTTGTCAATAATTGATGAGCTGATTTTGAAGGCATTCAAAGCCAGAGGGGGGTAGAGTAGCCAAAAATGTTACTCATGTAAGAGTAGCGTTACTTCAAAATGTTACTCAAGTATAAGTAAAAGTAGTCTTCCAAAAAAAGTAGTCATGTACAAGTAATGTACAAAGCTACAGTGCCCTCCATAGTTATTGGCACCCCTGAAAAAGATGTGTTTTTTAGCTTCTAATATATATATATATATATATATATATATATATATATATATATATTTTTTTTTTTATTCAAATAATATGGGACCTCAATGGATAAAAAAGAGAAAAATTCAACCTTCAATACAAGTTGAAGGTTGGAGGCTGGGACCGTGTGTATTTTTGTGTGAGACCAAGATTGAGCTTTTTGGCAACAAACACTCTAAGTGGGTCTGGCGTGCCACGAAAGATGCGCATGCTGAAAAGCACCTCATACCCACTGTGAAGTATGGGGGTGGGTCCGTGATGCTGTGGGGCTGTTTCGCTTCCAAAGGCCCTGGGAACCTTGTTAGGGTGCATAGCATCATGAATGCTTTGAAATACCAGGACATTTTGAATCAAAATCTGTTGCCCTCTGCCCGAAAGCTGAAGATGGGTCGTCACTGGGTCTTTCAGCAAGACCATGACCCTAAATATATGGCCAAATCTACACAGAAATGGTTCACCAGACACAAAATCAAGCTCCTCCCATGGCCATCTCAGTCCCCAGACCTTGTTTTGTTGGCAAAAGGGGGTTGTACAAAGTATTAACACCAGGGGTGCTAATAATTGTGACACACATTACTTGATGTCAAATAATTTTTTCTTTATGTGGGATATTTTTCCCCACTGAATGAATGCACTTGTATTGAAGGTTGGATTTTTCTTTTTTTTCCATTAAGGTCCCATATTATTTGAATTAAAAAAAAATATATATATTAGAAGCTAAAAAACACGTTTTTCAGGGGTGCCAATAATTATGGTGGGCACCGTATGTGGGTCAAGCCCGTGTTTGTCCCTCACGCTAGATGCATGTAAATAGTGTACGAAGGAGATGTTTACTGAGCTAAACCTACCAATTCTGTCTGAAAATGATGTCCCTTGTGCCAGGTTCACTGGTAAAGATGTGGAAGAAAATAAAAATGTTCAGTTAAAGAGATGGCATGAGTGTCGAGGACTGAAAAAGATGGGGGAAAAAGAGCCGACCTGATCCAGAGGTAGCTATTTTATCGACACCTTTTTCTTGTGTGCATTGCCTTACGCCACTGACAATGACATTCTCTCGTTTCAACTAGCTGTCCTTTACCACCATATGCCCTGTCTGTCTTATATATTATATCCTCTGGTTGTCTTACGGCTCTGACTGTTCTTGGGGGTAATTTATACCAGGGGTTCCCAACCTTTTTTGCACCACGGACCGGTGTGATTTTTTATTTTTTTTTTCACGGACCGGTGTCCTGTCAAATTTTGCACCCTTTAAAATTCTGCTCCCAAAGCTTTTGTGGCGGTGAAAAAAAGCCCTCTTTTATATTGTTGGACTCTCAATGTTATCCAATGGTGCTAAAAAACTATTTACATCACAAACATACATGTGCAACACGGAAATGGCGTAAATTAATGCTTAACGACACGGCGAAGTCGTTAAGTGAGAGGGCTACGTGCAGTTGTTGTGTGCGCCTAACATGGCAAACGTAAGTTAATATTCCTTTCTTTAAAGAAAGTTTGTAGTGTGTACTTGGGAATCGCTGCATTCGCGGTCCTTTTTAACGTTACGCGCATGCCAACTTTGTCAGAACACCGGCAATGTGCGGCAGAAAAATACAGCAAATATAAAATAGCATTTGATTTTAGCCCCGTCGTGTTAAGTGCAGGGAAAAAATACAACTCACCCGCTGAATCAGTGGGAGGCCTGAGTTTGTTTCGTCGAGACGAGATGGTCCCGAGATGGGAGAGTGAGAGAAGCTAGCATCACAAATACACGATATTGGAAATCGTAGCAGTTTTCAGCGCGCTCCTTGCGATGTCAGGATATTTCGAAAGGACTTTAATCCAGAACTTCGGTAGAGTTGTTGTCTCAAATGTACGTTTAAATCGCCGTGATTTGCTATCTCTACAAGCTGATATTCCTGTTCCACAGACATGCTCGAATCACTGTTTATTCACATACGGGTCATGAATTCACTCCTTCGCAGTTCATGGGTCTTTAGCGATTGGGAAGTAGCATACATTTTGTTTTCTTCGAGGTTGTAGGCACATCTTCTGGCTCGTCAGGTTCCCTTTTCCCCGTAAAAAGTCTGTCCAAAGACGTCTGTTATTCAGTCATTCTAGTGTGGGGGCTAATTATTTCCGGGAAGAAATGTGATTGGCGACGACCTTCGTCATAAGTTATTATCGAGTCCAAGCGCGCATAGATATACAAAACGAGATTTAGTGCTAACAGCCCAATCAATGCATTTCTATGACAGGGATATTGGTGTGTTAAGCGGCACAGGCCAAAGTCAATTGGCCAGAATGCAGTCGTTAATAAATTAGTTATTATTTCTGCGCGGCCCGGTGTTGTGCCGAAAAATAGCCGCCCCGCGTGAAATGTCCCCTCTGACGGGAACGCTTATTTATAACGCTTTATTGGGGTGAAAACATCAAATGTTTTCATGGACGCAATACAGTAATGGATCTACCACTGTAAAATCAGTTTTAAATAAATAAATTACACAAAATACTTGTACTGTATTTTAGTAACACATCAAGGACTGGGCCACATAACCATCTTTGAACAGAAATGTATTAGTCTACTGGTTTTCACGACCATATCCCAATGACAATCACACAGGTATGACACTTACAGTATTAGTTCAAGCAGAGTAAAATAATACATATTCACGGTACAAGAAAATCGTTTGCATTTCCATCGATTGGTAAGAAAAAGCTGTTTGTACGAGTGACGTGTGGGCGCTCAATAATAAAATAAATAAACAAATAAAAATAAATAAAATAAACGCTCAATAAAGTGTTATAAATAAGCGTTCCCGTCAGGGGTGGACATTTCACGCGGGGCGGCTATTTTTCGGCACAACACGGGTACCAAATGCGCCACGGACCGGTACCGGTCCGCGGCCCGGTCGTTGGGGACCCCTGTTTTATACTGCTATTTTAGTGATCGCAAATGCTACTCAGTGACAGCCAACGAACACTAATATTTTCATTAATAACAAATCTTATTTCTATTAATTTATTTACACTTCCCCCTTACTAAAGTTGTTTCTTTACAACAGAAAAGGTAACAACAGTGGTAGTCAGATACCATTGTAATTTTTTTCAGGTCGTTCATTGTCAGACAAGCAGCACGGCAAAACGCCACGCTAAAAAATTAGAATAGTAAAAATGTCAAAATATCTTACTTCTTCAGGGCAGGCTCTGGCAGGCAATGGATCGGCATTGTAATCTGTAGGACCATGGCCACCAACAAAATGTTTACTGAATATGAAGGTGAATGGCAAAAACAGTGTTGTTAGTTAGTTATACGGACTTAAGATCCTCCAGCTTTTGGTCTTCTGTCTTCCAACAGTACACCTGGGTGATGACGTTTAAGGTGTTCGTTTATACCTGTGGTGCTGCCGTGGTACGCATTTTTTCGCTTTATTGTCCCTCTGTCCTCTTACCCGCTCGAAACTCTTGCCTTCCGAGCCTCTGCCTTCTCAACTTTGCACACGTGCTTTCAACTGTTCTTTTAAAAAAAAAAATTATTTATTTATTTTTTGACTCCTCATCAACCGTTGACGGTATGTTGTGTTCGCCGTAGTGACGGGATCTGTCGTTCACTTGAGTAAACGAATCCATTCCCGTTCGTTCAGTAAAAAGATTCGTTCAAACAAATCGTTCGCCCCCCTCATCTCCCTCCCCGCCCAAATGACTCGTTCGGTTAGTGAACGGGAAGTGACGTTGCCGAACGAATCACCAAAGACCGCTTCGCAGTATAACTGAACGGGAAGTGACATTGCTTGGTCCCTCCCTCTCTTGCAAACAGGCTCCTCATTGACCAGTCGTTGTAGTTTCAGAAATGAGTGACAGGCGATATCATTCTGCTTTCACAGACAGCCTCGTCTCCCTCCCGCTGCTGCAAAAGTGAGGGAGAACTTCCGCGTCGTCTGTCCTAGTTCAATGGGATCAAAGTCATGGCTCGTGCTTGCATTTCAATTGAGGACACTGTTAAACATTTTCCTTTTGTGGGGGGAGTGGGGGTTTGGGGTCGGGGGCGCACGGACTTTCTTTAGCATGATCTTGATCACACATACAATGCTGCTGCTACCAGCCAACATGGCATGCTTGCTGTCACGAAAATAAAAATAAATCGAAAGTTTAATTTCTAAATATGGAACGACCAACCCATCATATTTACCTCTCGCTCTGTTGTATTTTAGTTTTTATGTTCATCACTATTATTTTTGGTCACTATTATTAAGACTAAAGTGTAAATAGCTAGTTGTCAAATGTGCTGCTCTGAAAAAAACAATACTACATTTTGATATTTGACAGTTTAATTGCAAATCAATATTAAGATGATCGTACTGAATTTTTGCACTGGTATTAACAAATAAAATAATCCAGTCAGCTCCCCTGTCGTCCCCTCATCTCAGATCGACAAATGCTGACGAGAAATTATTGTTTGCTCTTTACGATGTCGCCTTTCTACTCTAATTAGTCTGTTAAGAAAAATGTAGACATATTGCGACATCTCCCGTTTCCGCGTGCGTTGTTTTTGGCCGCTTGAGTAGCACATGGTGGACGGATGGACATAATTTGACAAACCAATCAACACCCGACACGCTCTGACACGAAAAAAAAAAAAAGAAAAATGTCAGAAAAAATTGACATGTATATACAGTTTCATTGCAAATCAGTATTATGGTGATCATACTAAATATTCTTTTTTTTCTGTGCACATATGAGGTAAATATCGCTGCCATGAAGCCTCCATATAGTGACAGTTCTCTGCCCCCTTCACTGCCGTCACGCGACCGCAGCTCACTTTTGCTTGCCTCGTAGCTACCCGTGTTTTAAACTACTGTAAATTTGATAGTATGTCGTCATAGGCAGTCCCGAGTCTGTTGAGAAAAGTAGTACACTAAACCATGCTCGCTAGATTTGTGTGGTATTTTTGTCTGTTTGAGCAGCATTTGATAGGCTCCACATTAACAAATATATGACAAAGACATTTCCTTTCATTTTTTGACTCGTTCACCGCATTACTGGAAAGTCAAGTTAGCAGCAAGCTAGGTCAGGAACCAGAGGACCGAGTCACTGAACGGGAAGTGACACAACTCAGTCCTGCCCCCCTGCCTGCACGCTGGCTTCTTATTGGCTACACGTGGAAGTGAGTGACAGACGCCCTGATTCTGTGTCCGCTCCCTCCCCTGCCCGTGATGAGGCTGGCGTCTGATTGGTCGTGTGCGATGTCAGAAGACGCTGCCGCTTGCTCAACGCCCTCCCACGCAGCGAACAAGCCCCACTGCCCCAACTTCATAGAACGAATCAGTGCAGATGGTGATAAGTTCGGTCTCGTTCACCCAAACAATTCGTTCAAAAAGAACGAATCGTTCACGACCGATACAACACTAGTTTGCCGACGTCGTCATCGATTACGTACAGCTCTACTTACCACTAGTTTGACATTGTATTTCACTGAAATCAATGTCATAACACTCCAGCGTAGGCATACATTTTTAAATGTTAAATAATTGAGTCTGAGTTTCAATATGTCCTTGTATCCATGACAAATCCCCCGACGGCAGCTTCCGCTGTGACCACAAGTTCAACTTCCTTTTCAGCACTACTGAAGAAGCAGCTGAAGGATTTGTCTTGCACTTGAAGATTTGGGTCCCAGTGGTTTAAAAAAAAAAAAAAAAAAAAAAAAAAAATCAACCTTGTTCCTCTCTCTTGTCTCCTCGCTCTTACATGAGCAGAGATCATCGGATAATTGATTCCTTTTGTTCAGTCCATTGCTTGTGACAAACTCCGCCAAAGACTAACAACGCCGAAGCACCGAAAAGAAAAAGCGGAAGCCATGTTTTTTTTTTCGACTGACACTTGCCAGAGTCAATCTAGGGTGATAGTCAGGGATTAGGATGTCCCATGCGCGTCCATTTCATGGCCCACGGGCTGGAGTTTTCCCACCCATGCCATCCAGAGAAGTCCACGTGTTTGTGCGTGCGAGCGCTAGCGATAATGTTGTGTTTAGGGGCAGTTTATTCAGTTGGGGAAGAGAAATTGCACGTATAAATATCCTCGCGCCCGGGACAGCCTGACGCAGTTTGACAAAAATTATAGTTATGGCCGCGTTCACGTCCTGACAGCATGAGTCAGTTACATGCAAGATTTACAGTTATTGGGGGAGGTGAAGCGAGGACACTAAAGTACGCTCGTATACAAATAGCGCGCAAAAAAACAGATTTCCAGCGCCTGTTAAATTATCTTCACGCTCTCGCACAAACACAGCGAGGGTACAGAATATTTTACGGTGAACACGGAGATGTGTTGTTGCCACGCAGCGCTAATCAATACATTCTTTATAGGGAGCGGCAGTAGCTCAGGCCATAAGGACTTGACAGCTTTGAGACCCACCGTGCGCACTGAAACAAGAGGCAAGTGGAGGCTGCTTGCCGGAGTGATGCAAGTTCCCTTTATGAGGACCACAGAGGTGCTATTGAGCAAGACCCTGAACTCCCACAATAGCCAGCGAGGGATCCAACATCTCAACCTTGATGCACACTTTTAAATCCACTGTCCAATAAAGAGCATAGACAGCAAACAGCAAACCCCGCTGGGTCAAGGCCGCCCACTATTTTGCAGATTAGTATGTATTCTATTTTTAATGGGTTTTCGAGGACAGTGAAAACTCAATTTTCGCATGCCCTATTTTTTTCATATTTCTCTATTTTCCCTCTAAATTCGTTTGATTTATGTGTCAATGAGTAATAATAATAATACATTTTATTTCTAGAGCGCTTTTCAAGCCACACAGATGCTTCACAAGAGAGATGGAATCACAGTTTGATAAAAAAATCATTAAAAAAAAAAAAAGATTAAAAGTACAATAAAGAGAAGTAAAGATATAACATAGCTAGGGGTCATGGTGGGTAAGAGTGAACAGGTGTGTTTTGAGTCTGGATTTGAAAAGTGAAAGGGTAGATATACTGCGAAGATCAGGGGGTAGGGAGTTCCAGAGCTGGGGGGCACACTGACTAAAAGCTCTGGAACCAAAGGTGGAGAGGCAGACACTGGGGGAAGAAAGGGGGAGGATTGTAGCAGACGAGCTCCGAAGAAGGGTGAGACTTGACTGATGATTTGATGTCTTTTATTGTCAAACCTTGCAAAACCGTTCCCTTGAACCATAAGAAAATAAAGCCGCTTACCTTGGAAAATAAAACGATCACCAGGATCACCGTAAGAGCTTTTCCTCTTCCAGAGGGGCCGCTAGACTAGATACAAACTCACACAGTTCGCCGTCACTCCTTTTGGCCTGCCTTCAAGTTACAAACATTGTAAAGCACACGGAACAGGAAATACACCAAAAATAAAAGTGTAACAGGAAGTAATATCAAATTACAAAATAAAAGACGTTCAGTAGACAGAAGAATTAGGCTTTGGTTATTTACAAGGATAGTGGAAGAGCGAAGTGGACGGGGTGGATTGTTTAAATGGAGTAGATTGCAAAGGTAGGGAGGGGCCAAGCCATGGAGTGTTTAGAAGGTGATGATGAGGATCTTGTAATTGATTCTTTGTTTGACGGGAAGCCAGTGAAGTTAACAGAGGATGGAGGTGATGTGGTGTGTGGCGGGCGTCCGAGTGATGAGGCGTGCTGCTGAGTTCTGGAGTGTCAAGGAAGTTCAGTTTGAACTCCAAGACAAGTGTTACCTCGATAGCTTGATTAGAGAAATGAATACGACCACAACCATGGATTGATTTTCTTCTAAGGTTTTAGTACAAGAGCTCTCGGGTACAGATGCGGAGCCACGCACAAAGCGCCTCTCCGCATGTGGACAAAAGAGATATGCAGGGCATGCCTCAATTTATGGGTCAACATCATAGAAACGAAACTCTAACATCTCACAAACCTTGGTGTTTTTCCATACAAAAACATCTTTCAGCTGAGACCTTGAACACCGGTGCCGGGTGGAACGATGATAAGAAACCACTGTACTCCCTTGCATTCATTCAGGGCACATTGGAAAACAACGGAACATAACAGTTCATATTTGGGCATATTGATACCGTCTACAATCGTCAAGGCCATGAGAAGGCCCACTCAAAAAGATTACAACAGATTATTATAACAATGATACATGCTATAATGTTCTCATGCAAGCATAACAAAAGCATTCAACATGTATAATGGTTGTGTTTTAAGCATGAATAAATTCCCTCACATGGAGGAGCTGCAGTTTTTGGAGGGACTTGTTAGGGGAGGGGTCCCCAACCTTTTTTGCACCACGGACCGGTGTGATATGGGTCTTTTTTTCACGGACCGGTGTTCTGTCAAATTTTGCACCCTTATAAAATTCTGCTCCCAAAGCTTTTGTGGCGGTGAAAAAAGCCCTCTTTTATATTCAGTTGGACTCTCAATCTTATCCAATCCAATGGTGCTAAAAAACTATTTAAATCATAAACATACATGTGCAACACGAAAATTGCGTAAATTAATGCTTAACGACCAGTGTTGTCACAGATCACTTGAAAAAGTAATTTAATTTCTGATTACTGATTACACCTCAAAAAAGTAATCTAGTTACTGATTACTTTTATCAAAGTAACTAAGTTACTTTAAAAGTAATTTGTCAGTTACTTTTCCCAATTTTTCTCCCTTTGCTGCCTCAAAAGAAAAATTTCATCGCATGTAATTGAATTTTTCAGATAAGGCTTTATCTTCGAGTTAGCAGGGGTTTAGTTAGTTGATGGAGTTGATTTCAACCACCATTGACTTGCACTAGCTCAGCCCCTCCGGAGCTCTGAAACTAACAAATAACTGACAAACTGCACGGAATTTGTTCAAAACAACTCCAACGACTAATTAAACCCCTGCTAACCTGTTTTCAAGTACATAATTCCTCATGTTCATTCATAGTTTTGATATTTTCAGTGAGAATTTACAATAGTAGTGAAAATATATAAAAAGCACAAATGATGAGGCGTGTCCAAACTTTTGACTCTGTTTTGCCCCCCCACACACACAAAGTCACACTCCGCCTATGGTTACAAACTATAACTATAAAATGTACGTAAAGGCTGGTTACAAACTGTAAAAGTGCTGGCTGTCTCGTTACCTGATGGCTTTGTTTCGATTTTTGTCGCGTTGTGCTGTAATTCCAAGTGGTTCCTTGAATTAAATGCATAGTTATTAGCGTTCGACTGCCCTTTTGAGCCAGCGCAAAGTTTGCGACGCACGGAGATATTTTTGGTCATCTTTATTGGAGAGAAATGTGAAGTCATGGCTGTATGTCCAATAAGCAAATGCAGCCATTTGTGGTTCTTCTACGTCTTCCACTGTTAGCATCCTGAGAGGTAGCCAGTTGTTTGTTTTCCGCCAAATACGCTCAAAGCATGGTAATACACGTGACCCGTTTTTGTTCCCCGATGAGAAGACGTGACATCCGATGTCACTGCCAAACTCAAGTGCAATATTTTCTATTCAGATTCTCTTCGTACATGACTACAGTATTCTTTATTCTACATACATCATGAGGAAAAAACAAAATAGTAATGCACAGACACTAAGGAAACAAACTTTAATCAGATTACTGGCTTCGAAAAATGAACGCGTTAGAGTACTCGTTACTGAACGAAAGTAATCAGATTACACTTAATGACACGGCAAAGTCGTTAAGTGAGAGAGCTGCGTGCAGTTGTTGTGTGCAGCTAACATGGCAAACTTAAGTTAGTATTCCTTTCCTGAAAGAAAGTTTGTAGTGTGTACTTTGGAATCGCTGCATTCGTGGTCATTTTTAACGTGACGCGCATGGCAAATTTGTCAGAACACCGGCAATGTGTGGCAAAAAAATACAGCAAATATTAAATAACATTTGTTTTTAGCCCCGTCGTGTTAAGTGCAGGGAAAATACAACTCACCTGCTGAATCAGTGGGAGGCCTGTCCATGTTTCATTTCAGTGCTCTCCTAGTTCGTTCATTCGCTGCCGCCCTCCCAGTCAGGGCCGGCCCAGGCCATTTGGGGGCCCTAAGCAAAATGCGAAGGGGCCCATATTTTTGGCCCACCATTTCGTCACAGTGTACTGTGAAACCCATACATGCAATCCAACCCATACGTCCATATTTTGTATATTAACCAGATTTTGTTGCACTGCATACTTCAAACTTCTCACCCCAAATGATTGTCAGTACTTACAGTAGATCGCGCCAAATCTTTTTCTAAAAGAGGAAAGAAAGAAGTTAAGGAAGAACTTTTATTTTTTTAAGCTTGTAATCAAGTATCAAAACTCACAACAGTCAAATAAAGCAAACTGTAGTTAACAAAAGAGAATATAAATTAAACAATTGCCAGATTGGGGGCCCCCTAGCGGTCAGGGGCCCTAAGCAGCTGCATAGTCTGCGTATAGGCTGGGCCGGCCCTGCTCCCAGTTCAAAGGGATTGGACGTCTACAAGTGATAAACTCAATCCAATTCACAGCAGAAGCTTGTTTTTCTGTTTATTAGTTGTTTGTAGAATATCCTAGAATAATTTCCTGACCAATGTATCGATAATCGTTGTATCGCCACATCGTCAGACTATCAATACCGTGAGCTTTGCATCGCAAGTTGTATCGTATCGTATCGTGAGGTACCAAGAGGTTCCCACTCCTAGTCCTGAGTGTGTGTGTCCTTTAGTACTATTGAACTCTCTAATTGACTGCGAGTGGGTTCTCTGAGTCATTCCACCCTGGCATCCCAGTGTATTGTGCAACATTTGACGAATGCGCTACACTCTGTCAAACTCTTAAATTAGAGAGCTGGAGTTAAACACAATACAGTGCCAGAGGTGGAGCTGGGGTTTCTCCTGGAATGTGGATTAGATGAGTAATCGTTCCAAATGTATCACGTACAGCCGTAACAACCTTCTGTGTGTTTTTGACAAATCAAATATGGCCCTGAAGTCTGCGTTTATTGCTTCTGATATGAAACGGTGGAAAATTGCAGCGTCGACTTTATTTCAAATTCCACATCCGCAAGTACAGGGTGTCCAAAAGTCACTATACACTTTCTTTTTACCATTTCGTTTCAGGCATCATTCGGACTGACATGAAGCCATTAGCGTTTGACAGTTAGGCTGAGGTGCTTGATTGACATTGCAACAACGGTGCAAAAAGTTTTTCTACTTCTCTTCGATTTGACCGACGTGCCGTACAATTTACTCTATTCATGGCAAATTTATCAAAACAGATTTTTTTTTTCTTTTGCCGAGGTCAGTGGTTCTCAAAGTGTGAGTACTACCAGTGGTGCACGGGCTCTCCCTAGTGGTATGCAAAAGTTGAAGCTTTTTAAAGGGAACCTCGGACTTAAAGACTTGCAGGCTCTAATAAGCCGCAATGGCGTACCGCAAGCAACACGTCACTTCCGCTCATTAATATTCATGACATTAGCTACTGTTGCTAAGTAGCGACAAGCCACCGTTTGTCCCTAATAGGAAATGAATGGATATCGTGTACGAAGGAGATGTTTACAGAGCTAAATCTACCAATTCTCTCCGAAAATGATGTGCCTGGCGCCAAATTCACTGCCAAAGATGTGGAAGAACATAAAAATGTTCAGTTAAAGAGATGGCTTGAGTGTCGAAGGCTGAAAAAGACGAACAAAAACGAGCAGGCCAAGCATAGCCTTAGCTTTTTTATTGACGTGACTGACAATGACATTCTCCTGTTTCAACAAGCTATCCTTTGCCATCAGCCCTGTCTTTCTTATATGTCCTCTGGTTGTCCTACGTCTCTTACCGTTCTTGGGGGTAATTTAGTTAGCTTTGTGTAGCGATCGCAAATGCTACTCAGTGACAGCCAACGAACACTTTTAAATTTTTCATTGATAACAAATCTTAATCCTATAATTTATTTACACTTCCCCCTTACTAAAGTTGTTTATATACAGTGAGGAGAACAAGTATTTGATACACTGCCAATGGGTTTTCCCATTGACTGTGTATCAAATACTTGTTCTCCCCACTGTATATATATATATATATATATATATATGTATACAGGGGTGCACATAAGTGGTCCGCATGCGCGCATGCGTACTGGACGTAGACAAACGCGCTGGCCCTCAACGGCTTCCATACGCTTTTGCGTACCGATGGCTGACCACTGTATTTGCGGTGGACACGAGAAAATAACTTCTCAAAATGGCGAAGAGGCAGTCCCCGCTAAGTAATTATTTCCGTGTTCCCCCACCCCCGTCAAAAGACAGACGGACGACAGAGACGTCTGACAGAGAGCTACGGAAAAAAAGGACTTTTGCTGAAAAGTGGCTGCACGAGGTACCATGGCTCGAAACAAATGATGCAGGGACGGAAATGTGGTGCAACATTTGCCGTGAGAATCACAATGTTGTTAATAAGAGCAGCGCATTTTATGTAGGGTCAAAGAATTTTAGCCATCCAAACTTTGAAAAGCATGAAAAAAACAGAGCATGTGGCAATTAAGCAAACTATCGATGTCAGACAGGACCCCACTCGCCCTGTGGACAAGTGGCGGAAAAAACTTATTGAAGAACAGCGCCATGCACTGACAAACGTGTTTTTGCTCGCATTTCACAAAGCTAAACATTCACGTTCAATGAGCTCTTATGAGGAGGATGTAGAGGTTGGCGTATGGTCTGAGCACAAACAGGCTGACCCGCCACCTCTTCAGTCTCTGCAGCAATGCTGACAGCACTCCTATAACGAGTCACATGAAATTTTGGAAGGAAAATGACAAGCAGTACTCAATTTGTACATTTAGGGATGTACGTAGTTTCTAAGGGGTGTACTCACTTTTTTTGCCAGAGGTTTACATATTAATGCTTATATTTTGAGTTTTTTGAGGGGGAAAATAACTATTATATAAGCTGCACACAGACTACTTATCATTGTGTCAAAGTGTCATTTTGTCAGTGTTGTCCCATGAAAAGATATATACTATAATAATACTATAATATAGGGGTATACTCACTTTTGTGATACACTGTAAATATGTCAAAGTACAATGCTAGTCTGTTAGTGAATGTAGCTAGCGGCCACCATTTATAAACAGAGGTTTTCTAGTGAAAATTCTTATGAATAAATGCTTAAATCCCCAAATTCTTTATAGATATGGAGGTAAAACAGTCTCGATTCTTGGTTAAAAGCAAAAAAAAAAAAAAAAACCCCACACAAACAGCGCAGTTACCGTTAATTTTACGAAAATATTGCGAACTATGATGCCAATGCAGTAGCGGCCAATTTCTCCCATTGAGTTTTTTCATAACATTTCAAAATGCATGCATGGTAAGAAAAATAATAATAACCTCGAACAAATCACTCCTGAGACAATCCTTCCTCTTTGTGGGCAGTTTAGCTTTCGTACTTTTTCAACAGAAATCGATACGTAACATGCAAACAACCTGGCATTTTTAACAGATTTAGTGTAGGTTTTTGGGCTGTGGACCAAATTAATGGAATTATAATGTATTCTTATGGGATAATCCTGCTCGAAATAAGACCATTTCGACATACAAACAAGGTCTTGGAACGAATTAACTTCGTATGTAGAGGTACCACTGTACTTTGAGAGCCAAGTTTTTGAAAACAACTGTTCTAGACAAACCGCGCAACGGAAGGTCCATTGACAAAAACGCTAAACTCCTCAAACATGCTAATCTTAGCGATATAAAGCCTTACTCGTACCGACCTGACCTTATTCAAAGGCTTTTAGCGGAAAATTGTAATCCTCAACAGCCAAGGCTGATGGCCGCACATGTGCCCAGATGATACCTGAAACGAAATAGAAAACAGGAAACGTTAATAACTGTTCGGACACACACTACAATCCAGTTCTAATCGACACCCACTAACATGGAAAACAAGCCTCTTTTTAACTCATTTGCTCCCAAAAACATATAAATATTTTCTATTTTTAATTGTTTCAGTGTCCCAAAAACGTATTTATACGTCTTTTACGTATTTTTTCACAAGAGACATCTCTAGGTTCTGATGCACCATGGCTCCAAAGCACAAAGCTAAAAAAAACATTTTAAAGCAATAAAACTGGCCACTGGAGGGCAGTAGCGCATTTGGTAAGAACTCCTATCGGACCATGAAAGGAAATGAATGAAGAGAAATAGGAAACGGAAGTTGGGAGAAGTAAGAAGCGTGAGTAAAATGTGGAGAATGATGTAAAACACAAGGCACATGCTCCACACAAGTTCCCAAGGTGAATTTTGTTATGAGGTAAGGTCACTACAAAAGAAAGATAAAAAAAAATATATATATATCTTGATGAGACAGGCGGTGATGAGGGAAAAATTTTACCCCGTCTGCCGATACAGCCGCGGCCACAACAGTGTCATCTCTCAGTTCAATAGTTTATTTATGTGTAAATTAGGGCTGTCAAAATGGTCGCGTTTATGGGCGGTAATTAATTTTTTAAACTAATCACATTAAAATATTTGACGCATTTAACGCACATGCCCTACTCAAACAGATTAAAATGACAGCACTGTGTCATGTCCACTTGTTACTTGTGTTTTTTGGTGTTTTGTCGCCCTCTGCTAGCACTTGGGTGCGACTGATTTTATGGGTTTCAGCACTATGACCGTTGTGTAATTATTGACATCAACAAGGGCGAGTTACTAGTTTCTTTTTTGATTGAAAATTTTACAAATTTTATTAAAACGAAAACATTAAGAGGGGTTTTAATAGAAAATTTCTATAACGTATACTAACATTTATCTTTTAAGAACTACAAGTCTTTCTATCCATGGATCGCTTTAACAGAATGTTAATAATGTTAATGCCATCTTGATTTGTTATAATATACAAATACAGTACTTATGTACAGTATGTTGAATGTATATATCCGTCTTGTCTTATCTTTTCATTCCAGCAATAATTTACAGAAAAATATGGCATATTTTATAGATGGTTTGAATTATGATTAATTACGATGAATTAATTTTAAAGCTGTGATTAACTCGATTAAAAATTTTAATCTTTTGACAGCCCTAGTGTAAAAAAATTGTTACTTTGCTATCAAAGCTCTATTTGTCTTGTTGTTTATGTTATTTTGTAGAAGGAAAACCTTATTCAGATGTTTAGGATGTCACAAACGCAAAAAAAAAAGCTGTGGTAAAGTCGAAGTTTGAAATGTATATTTTTACAAAAAGCTCAATTTCTCTTTTTTTCATCAGAATTTGGAAAATTGCTCAAACTAAGCTATTTTCTAATGCTGATAGCTAAAGAATGGAAAAAGATATGAACTAGTGCTGCAACGATTAATCGATTAACTCGAGTATTCGATTAGAAAAAAAGATTCAAATTAAATTTTGCTGCTTCGAGTATTCGTTTAATTATTGTGCCATTGTCATCCTTTATTTTGAAAGTGTTTGCAATCAGTTTTATTGATTTGAGTAGATACACTGCCCTCGAGTCTGCCTCATTTCACATGGCTGAATCCAGCTGCTCCATGATAAGACCAAAATAAGCTAAGTTTTTGTTTGCACTAATGTTTTTTTAATGGATTCGTAATTTAGTTTATGGGTATATTTAGCCGTTTTTTTGTGGGAATATGTGTCTGAACCATTTGCTAAGAGCATTGTTTAAAAAAAAAAAAAAAAAAAAGTTAACGTTTTATAGCATTTAAGCTAGCTGACTTTTGCTATGTAAGTTAGCCAATTGTTCTTTTGTTGTAAATAGATCCTTATTTAATTGTTTTTTAAAACGGTTTGAGGCTAAGCTCAGGTATTTTAATTTTTCATGTTACTGATCCGATTACTCGATTATTCGACAAACTAGTTCATCGATTAATCGACTAGTAAAATAATCGATAGCTGCAACCCTAATATGATTTTTTTTTTCCTGCTGAAAGAAGAGTCTGATCTTTCTTTTGGTGGGTTCCATGTTTATATAGCAATAGAACAGAATGTTCTGTGGGCTTTGCAAAATCAGTCAAAATCCAGTAAAACGGCCAGGAGCGAAGGGGGTTGCTCCGGTGAAAATGGCTGGGAGTGAATGAGTTAAGTAGGTGGAAAGGCGTCGCAGTCATTCCGGGAAAAGCAGAAACCGACGGTCATTAGCGGAGATGACGACACGCTAAATTGCGACAATTCATCACATGTCATGAAGGCCGAAGGCATCCGCGCATCTCAGGTGGATGAGCTCCAAAATGGAAGCCAGCGCGGATGGAATCTTCCATTCATTTTTTTTTTGTTGACAAGCACTGAGTCACGGCCCTGACACATACAGTGGCTAATTTGTGTGTGGCACAGAGTGGAAACAAAGTGAAGCCCTGAAATATCAACAAGTTGCCACCAGGCCGCAGATTTTGGCGTCCAAATGACTGATGCCAGTTGAGGACAGCTCGCATGAATTATTCATGGTGGGGGAAAAAAAAAAAAGTTCCGCAAGTTACCCACCGCGTTTAATCCATCGCACATGAGTGATGTCCCGCTTTAGAACGGCGATCGCTCACTAAGTGTGAATTTATTTTTCATTATAGCGCCTCGCCAACCCCGCAGGGGTCATCCATAACGGCACTATAAGAACGTCTGCGATGCAAATGATGGGGGGGCTAAAGAGCGGACGCTCACATTTATTACATTTGTTCCTGTGTGGCCTCAGTTCATTTGTCTGCTCGGTTCAATGCATATGATTTATCAATGTAGAAAGTTTGAGTTTTTAACCGTTTCTCATGTTTTTCATCTTACTTTGTAACTCTTTTTAGTATGAGGAATCCAGACAGCCGGCAACGAGGCTCATATGTCCCAGGCAATCAGCTATGAAAGGTAAGGATGATGATCAAAAGTTCTATTCAAGTTGAATGAAAGAAAAGTGTAGTGACCCAACAGGGTACAAGGGGGATTAATATAGAGTGAGAAATAATAAGAAAACTTCAAACAACTGCTTTTTTAATACATGTTAAGCAGCAACAGATGTCAAAATAGAATGCAAAATTAGCAGGTGAAGTTCTGACAGAGTACATTTAGGACTGGTCGCTAGCCAATCACTAGGAATACAGTTGTAGTTAATAAGTATATTCAGTAATTACTGATATAATCAGTAATTGTCATAAATACAATATTAAAAAGATAGGGGATAAAAATAATTTGTTAAGTCTTTTGATGCATTGCTTGTCAACCTTGTTAGATAACTAGAAACTGAAATTTCTGAAGAAATTACTCTGGGTCTTTGCTGTGAGGAGAAACATTTTTTAGCCCCGCCCAGGGCTATCAATAGAATGGACAAACATGCCAGTCAATGGCATTAAGCAAAGTAAATGCCATGAGAAATGAATGGGAAATTTGGACGTCCATGGCTGTCAATGGCAGCACTCTTCATAAGCGTCAATGGTATCGGGTAAGTTTGGAGGACACATCCTATTGATATCTGGTCATTTCCTGTTGATTTGGGGACATTGTTTTTTTTTTTTACCCATTGAAAATAAATGGGAAAAAATTTGGACGTCCATGGCTGTCAATGGCATCGACTTATATAGGCGCCAATGGAATCCGAGTACATTGGCATCAAAAGAATGGACAAACATGCCCGTCAATGGCATTAAACAAAGTAAATATCATTAGAAATGAATGGGAAATTTGGACGTCCATGGCCGTCAATGGCGGCACTCTTCATAAACGTCAATGGAATTGGGGAAGTTTGGGGGACATGTCCTATTAATATATGGTAATTTTCTGTTGATTTGGGGATTTTTTTTCCCCCATTGAAAATTAATGGGAAAAATTTTGGATGTCCATGGCCGTCAATGGCATCAAGTTACAAAGGCGTCAATGGAATCCAAGTACATTAGCATCAATAGATTCGACATGCATAGCCGTCAATGGCATCAATGCAATGTACATTCCATTGGAAATACCATTGTAAGTGAATGGGAAATTTTCTCATTAGAAATGAATGGGAAAAGTTTTTGGCAAATTTCCGGGGAACCGGAAGTTTTTTCCAAATTCTGTATACAACTTTTATGCCCCTCACCGTCCCGGAATTTTTGATGCCCAAATTATGTGATTTGGTCAAAAATTGTAAGACAAGATACATAACACAGATAATACAGATACAGAAACTTTTTTTTCCGGAAAACTGCCGTTTACGGGCGAACGGAAGATTTTTCGTGCGAAAAGTTTGGTCGTGCCGATACTTGAACGATGTCGATTGGTGTAATGGTACGGGCTGCGCGGCGCGCCGAAAAAATACGGAAAATAAGATAAAAAAAAAATAAAGGAAGAAATAAGTAGGCTAAAGTTGCAGAACAGCACTATATGGCCTTTCCCATAGGGAAAGACCCAGATCAATATATGATATACTGTATATATATGAAAAAATCCATAAAATTGGTGCTCATGGTGTACATTTTATGTGTGCGTGTGTGTGTGTGGTACCTCCCGGCATTAAAGCCGACGTGGGTTGCTAACAATTTATTACCTTGAATATTTCATTGTATTTGACAGGCGCAGTTGCAACAATACCTTTATTGTATTCCTCTTACATCCACTAATGGCTTCCCCTTATGTACATATGTGTGTGTCTTCACATCCTGGCTCATAGACAGAAACAACTCCCTAAAGTAAAGGAGACAAATCTAATCCAAAAGAAAAAACAAAAACATTGAGGAAGAAATAATCACACTCATATTTAGAGGACACAGACACTCTTTATCCCTCCATTACTGTTAGACATACTGTACATGGATTTATGACAGCTGTGGAAAAGTCTGGGAAGTGTCTGTGTGTTTGAGCGCTGTCTGTGTGTGTTAGCAGAACGCGTCAGCTCAGTAGAGCGTTACCATGGCTCCTCATGGCTTTGGCCGCAAGTTCGAGTCCCTTTTCCTCCACTGAATGCCCCAACTTAAATAAATAAGACTGGTGCCATTGACAATTCATGATGAGAAAAAGGAGAATAGTCAACAATGAATGGAGTTTAGAGTGATACAGTGCCCTCCATAATTGTTGGCACCCCTGAAAAAGATGTTTTTTAGCTTCTAATATATACTTTTTTTAATTCAAATAATATGGGACCATAATAGAAAAAAAAGAGACAAATCCAACCTTCAATACAAGTGCATTCATTCAGTGGGGAAAAAATCCCACATAAAGAAAAAAATATTTGACATCAAATAATGTGTGTCACAATTATTAGCACCCCTGGTGTTAATACTTTGTACAACCCCCTTTTGCCAACAAAACAAGGTCTGGGGACTGAGATGGCCATGGGAGGAGCTTGATTTTGTGTCTGGTGAACCATTTCTGTGTAGATTTGGCCATATGTTTAGGGTCATTGTCTTGCTGAAAGAGCCAGTGACGACCCATCTTCAGCTTTCGGGCAGAGGGCAACAGATTTTGATTTAAAATGTCCTGGTATTTCAAAGCATTCATGATGCCATGCACCCTAACAAGGTTCCCAGGGCCTTTGGAAGCCAAACAGCCCCACAGCATCACTGACCCACCCCCATACTTCACAGTGGGTATGAGGTGCTTTTCAGCATGCGCATCTTTCGTGGCACGCCAGACCCACTTAGAGTGTTTGTTGCCAAAAAGCTTAATCTTGGTCTCATCTGACCAAAGCACACGGTCCCAGTTGAAGCCTGGGACCGTGTGTATTTTTGTGTTAGACCAAGATTGAGCTGAAGATGGGTCGTCACTGGGTCTTTCAGCAAGACAATGACCTTAAACATATGGCCAAATCTACACAGAAATGGTTCACCAGACACAAAATCAAGCTCCTCCCATGGCCATCTCAGTCCCCAGACCTTGTTTTTTTGGCAAAAGGGGGTTGTACAAAGTATTAACACCAGGGGTGCTAATAATTGTGACACACATTATTTGATGTCAAATAATTTTTTTTGAATGAATGCACTTGTATTAAAGGTTGGATTTTCTCTTTTTTCTTATAAGGTCCCATATTACTTGAATTAAAAAAAAATATGTTAGAAGCTAAAAAACATATTTTTCAGGGGTGCCAATAATTATGAAGGGCACTGTAGACTGGAGTATTTTATCCTATTTTGCAGGGAGCTTATTTTTTTGCATATACTTTGCCAGAAATCCAAGAAAATCCATCCAAGAAAGAATTGTGTTTCGCAATCTCAATATTTAGCATTGCCAATTAAAATCTTAGATCTCTTTTAGAGCTGAAACAATTACTCGAATACTTCGAGTAACTCCATTTTAAAAATTAATTGAAGAATTTTCTCCGCCTCGAGGCTAAGCATGACGTTTTGCCTGGACTACTTTTAATGCGGCACAACGCGCTGACGTCAGGTGTGTGCAGGAAGAAGACGGAGGCGGCGGATATAACGTATTGGCCCGAATATAAGACTGTGTTTTATGCATTGAAATCAAGACTGAAAACGTGGGGATTGTCTGACTGTATATTCGCGATCTGGACATTATACCCATTCACGACGCTAGATGGCGCCAGATATCATTGAGGCGATGTTCTGTCACGACAGATCTCAGCTACTCTCAAGTTTAACCAGTTTGCATTATTTTATTGCAATGTTTTTCCTTATTCAGATTTGTTTCAAGACAACAGTTACTGTTAGACTTCACTTTGATGGTTAATGCAGTTATTGCAATTTTGTTGTTTTATCACAGTAGATTGGTTTATTTACATTTCAAAAACCAGAAGCCATTCATTTATGAATGTGATTGCACTTTAGTTTACATATTTAAACGTTCAGATATTAAGATTTGAATGAGGCAAAATAACATGATTTTTCTCTCAAATATATTGTTATAATCATTTGTTTCAGATGTACTGTAATTATTTTCTGTATAAAAAATTTGTGTTCAAAACGTCTTTTTTTTTTTTCAAACTTGAAAAAGAGGGGGTCGTCTTATAATCAGGGCCGTCTTTTATTCGGGCCAATACGGTATTTGATTTCAACCATGAGAGAGCATTTCAAGCTGGAGACCCAAGGCGAACACCGTTTCATGTATTCACTGTAAGACAGTGCTGTGCTATACAGTACTCAATGCTGCAGCTTCATCGAAGGCACCCTGTTTACTCCAAGAGCGGAGGAGTGATAATCGGGAATAGGCATGTGCCGGTATGAGACCTTAAGCAAAAATACAGTGGTTTCACGGTATCACGGTATTGCAAATATAGCTGTAAAACGTGTTATTTTGAGATGTATGGGTTAAAAAGAAAAATCTTTTTTCCATTGAACAGGATTTTATTCATTATTTTTCAAATTTTATTTATTTGCAAATTGGAACATCAACATGTTTGTATAATGTTAAAATAAATAAATCACACACACAAAAAAAAATAGCTTAAATATTTTTAAATAAAATTGAAATAAATAGAACGTATAGACAAAACCCACAGCTACAGCTCAATTTGCTTAACATTAAAATAAGAACCCTTGGTAATATAGAACTGGACTTAAACAATATATGATCAAATTGATTTTATGTAAAACACATACCACGACTACTATTAATATTAATTAGCTGAATTTTAATGGAGAGCGAGAGCAAGAGACAGAATGCGTGTGTATGACTCGTATCATTATTTACACATGATACACACCCACCAACCCTCTCTCAACACAGTTGCCAGAGAGAAAAAAACCACATGCTGTATTATGAAAATGTTATTTTGAACAGATGTTTACAGTGGCGAAGACTTTACAAAAGTCGACTAATGGTAGAGAGGAAACTAGTTAGCTGTCTTGGCATGCTAACTAGCCTCGTTAACAAGCTTACATTATAGTATTTGTTTTACCATCGCTAGACATGCTGGAGTGAACTATTGTAGCTGGTGGGAAACGTTCACGACAGCGTTTACTTAAATTTTGTGTAAAGTGACAAATGACGGTCTTGTAAATTCGAAATCATGTTGGAGTTGTTGCCTCTCCTGGCAACCACCCTCCACCCTCGCACGTCGGCTGTCTGTTAGCCGCGGCTGTCTGTTTCTTTTCGGTAGCCGAAGTACTCCCATACTAGCGACTTTGTCTTTTTTTTGGGGGGGGGGGGGGTGTAGTTTCACCACCTTCAGCCATTGTGTTTCCTCTACAGCACAGCGACAGAGTAGTGTCACCGACGGACACAGGACAGAGCAACAACCGGAGGCGAAGGGTGAACTGTTCCGCTCCAAGCTACGGATTTCTCGCTGCATTTTTGGGACGTAAAAAATAGCTAATACCGTACTACGGTATGACGGAAAATTTTAGTGGTTTTGAAACCATGACATTTTTATCCCACGGTAAACCTTGAAACTGGTAACCGACAAATGCCTACTCGGGACAAGGTAAAATTAAGTTAACGTCGCGCTAATAAATAAGATTAACGTTACTGTACCTTGCTAACGTAATGTTAGCCCTGCGGAGGGCTAGGTTTCTATTAATGGCGTACCGCACGCATGCTATTTTTAGACCGTGACATCGCATCGTAAAGTGGAAGTAAAGCCGAAGTGGGACATTATAGATCCGCCCTCGCATAGAAACAACGTAATTTGTGCTACTTTTCGCCGGTAATCTTTCAAAAACGAACATGCAGATGACACATTGCTTTTTTTGGAACTTGTAGAAACGACTCTAGACATTACGACACATGAAGGATGTTTTCTTCATACGTTTCCGGAAACCAAAAACTCGGGAGGAAAAAATGTGAAGTCCGAATCAACTTGCGCGGACTTTATCACCAGCTCGGTGAATCCATTCACATTTCATATGCAGTAAACATTTTGTTGGGTTAGCATGGTCTTTCAGAGGACAAAGAGGTAAGCCATTTTTATATTTTTAACTTTTTTTTTTTTTTTTGCGTAACGTTGTGCCGTACTGCTTCTTTCTGACAATGAATGACCTGAAAAGAATTACAAAGGTATCTGACTGCCACTGTTACCGTTTCTATATATAAGACAACTTTAGTAAGGGGGAAGTGTAAATAAATTATAGAATTAAGATTTGTTATCAATGAAAAAATTGTGTTCGTTGGCTGTCACTGAGTAGCATTTGCGATCGCTACACAAAGCTAAATATATTACCCCCAAGAACGGTCAGAGACGTAGGACAACCAGAGGATATATAAGAAAGACAGGGCTGATTTTAAAGGATAGCTTGTTGAAACAAGAGAATGTCATCGTCAGTCGCGTCGAGAAAAAAGCTAAGGCTATGCTTAGGTCAACTCGTTTTTTTCCCCGTCTTTTTCAGTCTTCGACACTCAAGCCATCTCTTTAACTGAACATTTTTATGTTCCTCCACATCTTTGCCAGTGAATTTGGCACCAGGCACATCATTTTCGGAGAGAATTGGTAGGTTTAGCTCTGTAAACATCTCCTTCGTACACGATTTCCATTCATTTCCTATTAGGGACAAACGGTGACTTGTCCCTACTTAGCAACAGTAGCTAATGTCATGAATATTAATGAACGGAAGTGACGTGTTGTTTGCGGTACGCCATTATGACTACTGTCGATGAGTGGCTAACGTGTCTTTCAGATAGGCTTTATTTAATTTGTAAAAACACAGTGCTGTAGAGTGTTGAGGGTGTAAAATGAAAACATAATAAAGCTAACCCAATTTTAGCTCAGTATTCATTAATGGATAAAACACCTAGTAGCACTGGTGCATAATGTGCCACAATACAGCAGGTATCATCCATTTATTTTGAACACTGCAAAAAATTAAAAGCCTATGAGTACTTATAATTTAGACTAAACTTAAATACTTTGACACAAATGGAAATTCAAGTGAAACACGTGGGGGGAAAACACCAAACTTTTAATTGATGTTATCAAGCATAATGACATTTTTAGGTAAGAAATAGGAATTTCTTTTTTGTAAGATAAGGTTTTTGAGTGAAAGCAGTGAATTCCAATCTAGTCACATTTGATATGCAATTGTTGGCTGTTTTCAACACTGTACATCTAAAACAAAGACGTTGTTTGTCTAAAATGGTTCCATATTAGGTGAAATGTCTATATACTGTATCTGTACGATATCAGATTACTCAATTAATCGATGGAATTTTCAGTATGATACTCAATTACTAAAATATTCGATAGCTGCAGTCCTAATCTCTTTCCGCATTCTGGAAACTCTTTTGTTTGATTCTGTGTCATCAATCGATGTCGAACTATTAGCTTTATCCGAAGAGTATCCCACACCGGGGATTACTGGGCAGATTCCCTTCGAAGTGGCGCAAATCTAAACAAGCTCCATGCACACAATCAAGCAGTTCTGAGTCACTTTCCCAATTGGGTTGTAACTTTGTAAGAACACCAACGTCGACGCGGAACACACACATTGACGGTCAGCCGAGGAACGACGGAACCGTTGCCGTCGTGCTCGGCCGGCTCGCACAAATACGCCGACGGTGGTGCGCACGCCGTCGGTTTTCCGTATTTACGATAGCCGCTTCCCTCCGGGAGATGGTTCCGCTTTAATTGTACGCGCGAGGAGCGACGCATGGAAGCGTGACAAGTCCTCGTGTGTGGTCCTCTTCGCTTGCGTGATGATGCCGGAGCCGGATTCCAACTGGAGCTGCCGTCTGCTTGATCCCGCTCGATAATTCCTTAAACCTTTTTTGATCTCCTTTAAGTGTTCCTCATGTTCTATGTCAAAAGTATTGCTCATTTGATGATGAATGTAAAGCCTCTTGGCAATTAGAAGCAACTCTTTCCTTTACAAAGATGATTGAGTTTGCATCATCTTTGTGTTGTTTCCAGAGGTCTTACAATTTGGTATTTTCAGAGGTGGGTAGTATCGCGTTACATTTACTTGAGTAACATTTTAAGAAAATGTACTTCTAAGCCATACTTTTTTCTTGAGTAGATTTGCGGAAAAAAAAAAAACTGCTTTCACAAATAATGGCTACCTGTTTAAATCCCAGGATTTTAACGGTGATTAGGCGTATGTGAAAAGGGATTTACAGTATGTTACTCATTACTTGAGTATTCTACTGACAGAATACTTTTTTACTTGTACTTGAGTATATTTTTTGGATGCCTACTTATACCTGAGTACCGTAATTTCCTGAATATAACGCGCACTTTTTTTCCCCAAAATCAACTTGTAAAATCATGGCGCGCATTATAAACGGGTACATGGATGGAGACAGAAATATATACTGTATATATTACATATTAGGGATGTCAAAATCATCGTGCTAACGGGCGGTAATTAATTTTTTAAATTAATCACGTTAAAATATTTGACGCAATTAACGCACATGCCCCGCTCAGATTAAAATGACAGCTGTGAAATGTCATGTTGTTGTGTTTTTCGGAGTTTTGTCACCCTCTGCTGGCGCTTGGGTGCGACTGATATTATAGGCTTCAGCACCCATGAGCATTGTGTAAGTAATTATTGACATCAACAATGGCAGGCTACTAGTTCATTTTTTGACTGAAAATTTTACAAATTTTATTTAAACGAAAACATTAAGAGGGGTTTTAATATAACATTTCTATAACTTGTACTAACATTTATCTGATAAGAACTGAAAGTCTTTCTATCCATGGATCGCTTTAACAGAATGTTAATGTTAATCTTGTTGATTTATTGTTATAATAAACAAATACAGTAGTTATGTACCGTATGTTCAATGTATATATCCATCTTGTGTCTCTTTCCATTCCAACAATAATTTACAGAAAAATATGGCATATTTTATAGATGGTTTGAATTGCGATTAATTACGAATAATTAATTTTTAAGCTGTAATGAACTCGATTAAAAATTTTAATCGTTTGACACCCCTAATATATATATAAACCGATTTTTTTTTTTTATTGATACGGCCATGTTGTGTTGAAGAAACGTATGCGGCGACCCGTTGCCGACCATTACGGTACGTGACGTCACCATTTAGTTTCGGTAATACTTCACTCTAATCGGCCGAATGATTTCGTCTGTGTTAAATTCAGCTTTTTTTACTCTACATAAAGCACAGAATTTAGTTTCTTGAACTCATTTGAGTCAACGTTTATTGCAGCTCCGCAACTCTGACCATAACAAACGTAAACACACAGACTTCCTGTGTCCGTCAACTATATCTGTCCCTCCGGAAACTCAAACCCAAATCACAATAGTTCCTATTGTTACTGTCGTGTTGACAGCGATGAGCTCTCACGGATTTCCGACTTACGTTCTCACTTTCATTTTACCGTATCAATCCATGGAAGAAACATTTATTCATCATGATGAAATGCGCAAGTTGTACAGCAGCCTTTAAAAGAAAAGTCACATCTGTTTTGTTTTCTCCTAAATTCTGGTAAGTTGGAGAAGTTGTCAGATCATATTATTACCGTAAATATTGTCAGTTCATGATAATGTTTTGAACTACCAATTAGTGGTGCAACGGTTTGCTGTTCAAAGCCGAACCGTTCGGTTCGCCCTGTACGGTTCAATACGCCTTTATGAACCGCGCCTTTTCGGTTTTGCAATTAATGTATTCTGAACCCTTGTGGAATGAATTGATCGAGCTCTGTGTGCCTGTGTGTGACGTGAAGCACCGCTGTGGAGAAATTCCCGCCCCGCAAGTAAATGTCGGATCGCTGTTAAGCACCTGTGTAATAGAAGCCGAGTAACGCCCTCTCTCGCTTACGAGCGAAGTGAAAGTGAAACAAGAAAGAAAACAAATGGCTAAAGCGAGCGGAGGAGCGGTAAGGCCGAATTTTGAGGAAGCACCGGCTTCTTTCAAATCTGCGGTGTGGCAACATTTTGGTTTCCCCGTGGATTACAATGCGGAGGGAGAGAAAATATTGAAGAAAAAAAATTGCAAGCATTGCTCAGCGCTTGTTCCCCATGCTAATGGCAACACTTTTATAACATGACTCCGGCACCTCAGCCGGCATCACCAACAGATATCACTTTCTCAGGGTAGGACAACCCTGAAGATAACACCAGCGGAAACACACGGCGGGCTTCGTTAATTTCTTTGCAACGCTTGACCCGCGTTACATTGTTCCCTCGCGGACATATTTCTCCAACAACGTTATCCCCGACATTTATGAAATGGCACGCAAAGCCATCGAAGATGATTTCGCTAAAGCACATAGTTTCGCCCTGACCACTGATAGTTGGAAGTTGGACGTCCCGTGCTACAGAGTGGTACTACCTAACTGTGACGGTCCACTATAATTCATACCTGTCAAATTGTACGGTCTCGTCGTAATTTGTACAAGTGAGCACTCATTTTTAAATGTGTACGCCGTACATTACGTTCAAAATCTGCACATTTTTCGTGCATTACGATTTTTTATCTTTATCCGTTCGGATTTGGTCACCGTTTCTGCAACGAGACAATGCGTTGGTTGAATGACGCGAGAAAATTCAGAGACTCTGAGAGGGAAGAGTGTTCGTTGAGACGCTACGCTGTAGCAAATGCGATGCTAGGCTAGGTGGCTCCAATATTACCTGACTTAGCCGACAACATACAATCTACGCCTAAATATCCCATGCATATAGAACTACATGCAAAATGACAGACTCGGTAGCGTTGGTAAACAGCCGCCATTTTAGAGCAGTAAACTTCTCAGAAAGGCTCTGTTGTAGTAAACCTTACGAGTGAACCGAAGCAACTTTTTATCTAAAATACTCCTAAATCGGCAAAATCTTGACTTGAGTCTATCTTTAAAGGATGAAACAGTTTTAAAATTTTCACATGTCGAAAGTAGACAGAAGGGAACTAATGCAAAAACGGGAGCAATTTTATCAACTTTAACGGTTGATTCACAACATTAACCCTTTAACACCTAAGCCTATTTTGGCCGAATTTGCATGCATTTGATATTGCCTTTATATTTCAAAGAAAAAAATGTTCACAATGGCCAAGTTGGGTCCCTTTTTTCAGGACACCTTGAACTTCATGTCCAAACTGTTGTTTTCTTCACTGAACAATTATAATCCACATTTTGGACCCAAAAAGACAAAAAAAATCCAAAATATTTTTTCAAAATTTGTAATGTTGGTGTCCCATTGACAACCAAACATGCTTCAACAACCGTTTTGAAGCTTGATAATATTTATTCAACTTGTTAGGATAAACATTCAATAGAAAAAAATAAGATTGAATAGTTTTATGTTTGACTATTCAACACAAACAGCGGGTATGGTCATAGGCGTTTTTGCCCTTTACACATACTATGGTCAATACAGGTTATATACGGTGCAAAATAGTGAGAAAAAAAAATATATATATCATCTAACACAAAAAGGGTTTGGAGGATATCTCTTTGTGAAGTTAGGTATTATACCCATCACTTTATCTAAAGTATACGTACATGCAATCAAGCTTCTCGAACACACATCTATATAAAAATTGAAAAGATTCATAGTGAAGAAAAAAAAAAATATATATATAACATTGAAAAAAAAGTATTTTCAAAAATATTGACAAGTAGTTCAGTTCAATTTTTTCAGGCATGCGACCCGATATTTTTTTTTTTTTTGCGCACTCAATAAAGTTTGTTTTTGAACAGGCCACTGAGCTGCGTCACATACAACGTCACACAGCCTACTCTTCTGCCGTTTGAGCGCTGCTGTCACTTCTACTCGCCGAGACGCCGACCAATCAGAGGAAAACAACGACAAATACAGCTCATCCTATTCCTTGAGTTGATGAAAAAATGCATTAGCTTGCGCTAAAATTAGTTTTCGATTCATCCTGCACGTTTCAAAGTCGCTCGCGCAATCCAACCGGTGTTCATGCCTCCTTTTCCTTAGCAATTTATTAAAAATGTTCACTTTCGGTTCGTCCTTCTTGACATCACTACGGATCTTGGGATATGTAGTCTTGTGCTGCTTTCGGTTTTGAAAAAGGACAAGAAATGATGGAAATACGGAGATAGATACATGGTACATGCAGCGTTTTAATGCATATTTATGAGTGCAATAAAAGTATAAAATTCAAATGACATTATCTCCCGTTTTTCTTAGTCGATTGACTTCAAATAAAAACTGGTGTGGACATCAACTTCCGTACTTTCAAAGGAGACCAACCAGCGGCGCGTGGGTGACGTAATTACAGCGTAACGAAGCTTCAAAGACGACATGCGTAAACGCGTCGCTGCCGACACGTTCGGTGTTAAAGGGTTTAATGACCTCCAAACATAGCAAAGGTTACTGTGTTTTTGGGTTTGTTTTTTTTTTTTTAATGAAAAGAAAAAACATGAAAGGTAACTTTTTTACTACTGTGTGTGTATTTCAGTAGTCAGTCACTACACTAGCCAAAGAGCTAAGAGGCATTTTAACAGTCGAAAATGTTTACATTTTAAGTGTTTATTTCTTCTTTTTTTTTAAAACCAAAATAAAGGCAGTTTAAAAAATAAAAAAATAAAAAAATGCAAACTGAACTGAAACCGTGATCCCAAAACCGAGGTTCAAACCGAACCTTGGGCTAACTGAACCGTTGCACCCCTACTACCAATGTGCTATGCTTGTGCGGTGTTTCACCAGTCAGTAAAATGACATTTCTGTATCTGTACACGTGCTGTTTTCTTGTATTCTTCTTTTCATTGGTGCTAAAATTAGGGTGCGCGTTATAAACAGGTACAATAATTTTCCCTAGATTTTACAAGTAAATTTGGAGTGCTCATTATACACGGGTGCGCCTTATATTGGGGAAATTACGGTAATATTATTCTGAAGTAACACGACTCTTACTTGAGTAAAATTTTTGGCTACTCTACCCACCTCTGGGTATTTTCCCCAACAAAAGTTTTCAAACTGTCGGCATGCGAGAACTCAATTTAAGAAACAATTATAGAGTAAAAGAAATAATATAAGCCACATATAAAACATATTTTCTTCCCTCTTTTATGTAAATGTATGTCAACCTTTATTTGGTTTTACTTTATTGCTCTTTTTTATTGCTTTACTGTCATGATTTGCGCATTTTTCTAATCGCTATCTGCATGAAATCTCGGGACAATAAGTGTGAGGAACATTAGGGGGGGAAAAAAATGACAAAACATTCGATGAAGAAGCCACAAAACGATTTACGATCTGTTCCCAACATTGAACCGCAATATTGATGATATATTCATGTGGTGTTGTTTTTATATTACTGTCATAAACATTGGGAAACACTGGCAGTTGTCTTTCGAGTTTTCATCTCGGAAGGAAGTTGAAATTGTCCACCACACATGTATGGTATGTAATGTAACCACTGGGCCTTTGGACATAATAGAACATGTTTTTTTATTATTCACATCGATAATTCGCAGCCCGCTGACCCGAAAGCGGGTAACGACCGCGTACGGAGGCGAAGCATGATCATGCGGAGACAAGAGACGAGCCCAGTAGGAGGACGTCTGAATGCTAATTAGCAACGCTGCTTATTTTATTTACCCGCCGGCTGTTTATCGAGGGTCCGGGCCTTTTCATTGGAGCTGTACGGGCTCTCATTAGCGCAGGTCGGTAACTCCTACGCTGTAAAAACTCATTAGAGGGCCTGCCCACCCCCAAAGAACGCTTGGGTCATGCAATCGCCGTGTCAGTGTTGCACCATCAAACTCATGACTCCTAAAAAGTAGATTTGAATCAGTTTGATCAAGCGTGAGGGTGACTTCGACAAAGTTGCTCATTTGGTTTTGCTCAACAGAGGCGCTTATTCATGTTGTGAAAAAGTCAATACTACACTTACAACAAAGTTCAATAGAAACTTCATGTTGGTCAATCTGGAGAACCTGCTTTTAAAACAAGGTTAACGATGGTGAGAAGGGCAACAAATTAGTGCTAATGTCATAGTTCCAGTGCTTAACCTGCACTTAAACATCACAGGGCAACTACATCTAAGCATTATTGCTGAGGTAATCCCACAAAACATTCTTTGATAAAGTTGAGTCAGCTTTTTCGCGCGCGTGCTGCAGCATAAATTGCTCCCCCGTTCATCTTCCACAGCCGGCGTGGTGGTTTTGACCCGTTGACTTCTGGCGTCCTCGCTGGCTAACGTCCACTTAATAGGAATTGTATGCAAATCACGGCCGAGTCACCCTTCACGCCGTATGACAGCAGGAGGCGTGTAGGCCATCTTTGTAGAACACCGCAGGGCTAATTCATGGCAGGCTCAAAGCTCATTAACATTCTTTTGGGACGGGAATCATTAGAGTTTCTTGCTGCTTGACGAAGAAAGTTTATGAATGTAATGCAACCCTCCGTGTCTTATTAACGGAAGCTCATCCTTTCCGTCTGTCGGTCGATTGGTCTGTATGTATGACCTACAGTGGGGCAAATAAGTATTTAGTCAACCACTAATTGTGCAAGTTCTCCCACTTGGAAATATTAGAGAGGCCTGTAATTGTCAACATGGGTAAACCTTAACCATGAGAGACAAAATGTGAAAATAAAAAATAAAAATCAAACAATGTGATTTTCTGTTTTTAAGAATTTATTTGCAAATCATGGTGGAAAATAAGTATTTGGTCAATACCAAAAGTTCATCTCAATACTTTGTTATGTACCCTTTGTTGGCAATAACGGAGGCCAAATGTTTTTTGTAACTCTTCACAAGCTTTTCACACAGTGTTGCTGGTATTTTGGCCCATTCCTCCATGCAGATCTCCTCTAGAGCAGTGATGTTTTGGGGCTGTCGTTGGGCAACACGGACTTTCATCTCCCTCCACAGATTTTCTATGGGGTTGAGATTTGGAGACTGGCTAGGCCACTCCAGGGCCTTGAAATGCTTCTTAAGAAGCCACTCCTTTATTGCCCTGGCTGTGTGTTTGGGATCATTGTCATGCTGAAAGACCCAGCCACGTCTCATCTTCAATGCCCTTGCTGATGGAAGGAGATTTTCACTCAAAATCTCTCGATACATGGCCCCATTCATTCTTTCCTTTCCACAGATCAGTCGTTTTGGTCCATTTGCAGAAAAACAGCCCCAAAGCATGATGTTTCCACTCCCATGCTTCACAGTGGGTATGGTGTTCTTCGGGTGCAATTCATTATTCTTTTTCCTCCAAACAAGGGAACCCGTGTTTCTACCAAAACCTGACCATAACACATTCTCCCAGTCCTCTTCTGGATCATCCAAATGCTCTCTAGCGAACCGCAGACGGGCCTGGACGTGTACTGGCTTCAGCAGGGGTACACGTCTAGCAGTGCAGGATTCGAGTCCCTGGCGGCGCATTGTGTTACTGATAGTAGCCTTTGTTACTGTGGTCCCAGCTCTCTGTAGGTCATTCACTAGGTCCCCCCGTGTGGTTTCGGGATTTTTGTTCACCGTTCTTATTATCATTTTGACGCCACGGGGTGAAATCTTGCATGGAGCCCGAGATCGAGGGAGATTATCAGTGGTCTTGTATGTCTTCCATTTTGTAATAATTGCTCCCACCGTTGATTTCTTTACACCAAGCGTTTTAGCTATTGCAGATTGTCTTCCCAGCCTGGTGCAGGTCTCCAATTTTGTCTCTTGTGTCCTTCGACAGCTTTTTGGTCTTGGCCATAGTGGAGTTTGGAGTGTGACTGACTGAGGTTGTGGACAGGTGTCTTTTATACTGATAATGAGTTAAAACATGTGCCATTAATACAGTAAGGAGTGGAGCCTCGTGAGACCTCAAAATCTCTCGATACATGGCCCCATTCATTCTTTCCTTTACACAGATCCGTCGTCCTGGTCCATTTGCAGAAAAACAGCCCCAAAGCATGATGTTTCCACCCCCATTCTTCACAGTGGGTATGGTGTTCTTCTGATGCAATTCAGTATTCTTTCTCCTCCAAACATGAGAACCTCTGGAGAGGGGGGAATGGGACACCAGGTGACTAGTGATGAAGAGACTAGTCAACTAGATATCAATAGTTAGAGGCAGGGTCTTTTTAAAAAGTTTGGTTTGGATTGGGTCTAGGAGGCACGTTGTTAATTTGGAGGACATAATGATTGAAGATACATCGATTTGGTCTACAGAGGTGAAGTTATTTAATATTATGGAGGGGTTTATTTAAGATTCTGAATTTTCAGTCTGTGCTTTATCAGACCTAATAGTTGGAAGTAATCCATTCATTTTGTTTCTAATAGTTGAGCTTTTATTGTTAAAGAATTTTAGGAAGTCATCACAGCTGAGAGTAAGAGTTATAGAGGGTTCTACTGAGCTGTGACTGTTTGTCAGCCTTGCTACAGTGCTGAACAGAAACCTAGGATTATTCTTGTTCTATTATGGATGAGTAATATTTGCTTTTAATCGAACGCAAGACCTGTTTATAGGTCATTAAACTGTTTTTCCAGGCAAAGAGTGTTTGCTCTGTGCTGGAACAGCGGCAAAGTCTTTCTAATTTACGTGCTGATTGTTTAAAACAAGGTGTTTCAGCATTATATCAAGGAGAAGCTCGTCTCGGCTTGACAGACTTTAATTTGGGGGGAGATACTACATCGAGAGCAGTTCAGCAGTGGTTAATTTACCGATCTGTTCATATCTCTTTCATGAGACAATTGGTCGGTTTAGGCTAGGGATTTATCCCAGTTCTTTGGTCTATTCATCCAAATCTATCGACTTTGGCTGTCTCTTATATGGTCAAAAAAATGTCCATCCAACCTTCTGTATCTCTATGTGTCTGTGTTTTTTATTTTTCAGTCTGTCTGTCCATTCACCCAACCAGCAATCCTATCTATTTTGCTGTTCTCAACCATTTACCAATCTGACTTGGTCAGTCCATCCATGTAATCTAAAGAAACTACCTACATATCTGACTCTGTTAGTCGGGCCATCCGTCAGCATATCTCCCCAATCGTCCGTGAGTCGCTCAATCGATATGACCGTTGGTCCCTCCGTCGGACCCATCTAAACCATCAATTTTTCTGTATGCCCATCAGATGTTCCTATCTTTCTGTCTATCTGTCCCTCTTATCACATGACATGGATCAATCCGTCCATCACTCAGTTGACTTATCGACCCATTCCTCACTGGACTCAACAATTCTTCGATTCACTTGAATGTAATCACGCTTTTATCAATCTATCCATCCTTCCAACCATGCTTGCTTCATTGGATGTTTTCTGTTATTTTCCCCTACTTTTCCAAGCACTAGATGGAATGAAATGTCATTATTTGTGTACGTGTGTTTGTGTGTGCTGTCTGTCAGTGTGTGTGTTTATGACCAGGTATTTCTCTGTGCTGGAACTGCTTGTTAAACCATTTTCGAAAAACAGGTGCAGTTTGTCTGAATGACTTCTCTGTTTTCCGCACCACTCACCCCCGTAAACCTGGGTGTACGCGGGTGCGCGCGCTTGTGCGCAAGCATCTAATGAGCACAACCTCAGCCGTCACGTCTGACAGCCGGCTTCCTGACAACACACCTAAGAAAACACGCCAGTGCAGCACACATGTGCAGGCGCACACAGTCCTTTACACCCTAACACACACATGGACATTTTTAGAAGCGTGCGTGTGTGTTTGCGGGTGTAAACACTCTCTTCGGAAAACTGCGCACAGCTCACGCCGCTGACAGATGAAAACATGACGTCTCCAAAGTGTCAACATTTTAGTGGCCTCCCTCCCCTGATTGATTGTCGTGTTTGGCAAAGTGGCGGAATGAGGCGATGGAAGCTCGAAGGGCAAGATAAAGACCTCTTTCACACTTTGCATTTCCACATGTAAACTGGGAAAGGGAACATAGCACTTTGTCTGGTTTAGCTCTGATTCTATGTGAAGACGGCCGTTACCGGATAAGAGCTAATATTTGCAAGGTATTGTTTGATGCAAGTTGTCTTGTTAAGTGTGTGAAAATTTTATTTAGTTGAGAAGTTCTGTCTTTGCATGTTTTTCTAACCAGAATTCTTATTTGGGTTATATCTAAAGATGTCCTGATCGATCGGCATCCGATCACGTCATTTTCAAAGTATCGGAATCGGCAAAAAATATCGGACATGCCTTTTTTTTAATCGTTTTCTTATTTTATTTAACGTTACAGACAAAATGTCTCACACTCATCGAGAGTAGTCTTGGCTTAAAGTCGGGCTATCAAATTTATTGCGTTAACGGCGGTAATTGATTTTTTAAAATTAATCACGTTAAATAATTAACGCATGCACTGCACGACCCACTCATGCATTGTCGCGTTCAATCTATAAAGACGCCGTTTTACCTATAGATAGTGCTAAAAGGCAGCGTATAATGAATAGAGAGAATTTTGACAGCCTTTGGAGCCATTTTTTATTTGGCTAAAGCCTTACAATACCTCTCTCAGCAATTAAAAGTATCGTGGGAGGCAATGTGGGGAAGAAAGGTAGTAGTTGATCTTTTTCTTAACACCCTATGTTATTTCCCAAGGCTGACAAGATATATCAACTGGTGCCACTACGCACAGTCATGGTTGCACTTCCCATCATGCATTTGGGCAGAACAGTTAAATGGCTACAGTATCATTTACTGAAAGCTCAACATATACACTAGATCAGGGGTCGCGTTAACCGGAAATTTTCCGTCGTTGACCGGTTTTTTAAAACGGTGACGGAAAAAACTGAAGTCCGTCAGTCATTTTGACAGGTTGCAATTCACACCCCAGACCACAGGGTGGCACATTAATTAGCTATTGTCTCTCTTAATGCATGACGTTGTTGGCCACTCTGTCAGAATATTGTAGCGTAACCGGGGTCTGGCGGCGGCACCGTGATTGACACATCAACGCGAGGTTCTTATTGGTGCACCCGGTGTGCCAGCGCGTGATCCTTATGTCTTCCTTCCCCTTCCGTTTCCGCCTGTTTACCATTGAAGTCAATGGCGATGGAATCGAAGTTGGAAGGTCTTTATACAAGATCCCGGGAATGTTATTTTGATGTAGGCGGGTGGAGAACCAAGCCAAGGCCTCCATGCTTCGTACCATGTCGATTTCCAAACCATGGGTGCTCGTACTCGTCATAAGGAGATGGACAAAACTGACAGCTCCTGCAGTCATGCCCCCGCTGTTATGGAAGGTAATGTGCTCTAAAAATACGAAACCTAAAATCTGGCGCATGAAACGACTTGTTGCCTTTGCTATTGATATTACGATGATGATTGTAATTACGAAGTTTAATCATTTTTACAACAACTAGCTTCTGCTACTGCTGCTAGCCGCCTGTTGCTAATCGTGTTTGAATGCACCGCATATATCCAAGTGTTACAAGTTTTTATTCGTTTGTTTACAGCTGGGAAATGCTGTTATAAAAGAGAAGACAACTTGACTTGTACATTGATGGACATATATCGAACATATATAGTTTGCGTTCCACAATGATGATGACAGCTCGACTCCCGGGAGAGGCCGAGAGAGGCAGGAATTGTGACAGACGGTGGTTCGCCGAGATCGCCGTGATCCAACTACGAACTTGTGAACGGTAGCATTTTTAAATATATGCTATTGGAGCTGGAATTACCGAAGAGGAGAGCGAGATGGACTGCTGTAATTCGACAAGAAATCGGGGCACCAAACGATCACCACAGACTATGTAGTAGTCATTTTATATCTGGTAAGATGCATTTAATATATATTTAGAAGATTTTGGGCTGACAACCACAATTAAGATCATTGTGTGACGTTGGTGATTGGGGTCTATATAGTTGCCTCTTTTTCTTTGGGAGTGGAGTTGTTTTGTTGGTGTTGTTGGCGGTAAGCAGAGTAAAAAGAGGGAGAAAAATACAACTTCAGTGTCTAATTTTTCGCCGCCAAGCAAGTGTTACAAAATTAAAAATGAATGAAAACTAAATACTATTGAATATGTCATCATTATCATTTTAAAAATTTCAGTGACTGGTAAAAATAGATTATGACCGGATTTTTATGACCCTGTCAGTCAAAATGACAGACAACGAAAATGTCTAGCGCAACCTCTGCACTAGATGGCAATATTTAGTCACAATATACAAAGTCACATTTATCCTTTAAGAATTACAAGTCTTTCTATCCGTGGATCCCTCTCACAGAAATAATGTAAATGCCATCTTGAGGATTTATTGTCATAATAAACAAATACAGTACTTAGGTACTGTATGTTGAATGTATATATTCGTCCGAGTTTTATTCTTTTTTTTTTTATGCATTGCCAAAATGTCTATGATCGGGAAAAATTATTGGGAATGATTGGAATTGAATCGGGAGCAAAAAAAAAAAGCAGTCGTATCGGGAAATATCGGGATCGGCAGATACTCAAACTAAAACGATCGGGATCGGATCGGGAGCAAAAAAACATGATCGGAACAACCCTAATTTCAATCATTAGTTATTGCTCAGTAGTTGTCGCTTTTGAAAGCTTAGGTTTGGAAAAAAATGACGTATATCCATCCGGCCTCATCGGTCCTCGAGTGGTTTTGGCTAAGTAAAGCTAATGACCGTCTAAGGTGCTAGTCACATGATCTGGTCGAAAAATAATTTTGACCTATTATAAAAATATCTTTTTTTGTTCCTTTCTTTTTTTTTTAATTGCTTTACAACTTTTATAGACAATATTTTACCGGAAAATGATTAATTTGATAATCACATACTGTATAGGAAAGTCAATTACATGCAATGACACTTTTCGGCCACGGGGGGGGGCCTCCTGCCCCTCCCCGGAAAATCCGCTTATGCGTTAGACACACTAAACATGGTGGAGGTAACTCTCATAGCTGGTGTTAAAAGTCCATGACAGTGTTTACTAACCTTTAATTTTGTATAAATGCGAAATCTTATTGGAGGTATTACCTCCTCGGCAGCCACCCTCTGCAAACATTATTTAGATGTCGGTTGGCCCTCCTCCTCTAAGCCGCGGCCGTCTGTAACGTTTCTGTAGCTGAAATATTTCCATAGCACTGATTTTGTTTTTATCTTAAATGGGGGGGGTTCTGGAGTTCACCAGGCAAAAAAATTTCTTCCTGCATTTTTGGTACATAAAAAATAGCTAATACCGTAGGGACAGTATGATGGAAAATTTCTGCGGTTTTGAAACCGTGACATTTTCATACCATGGTATACCTTGAAACCGGTAATCAGTACATGCTCTTAGGCATTGAGACAGCTGTTTTGAGTTTTCACCATGCTACAGATATCAAAATGCTAAATACCGTAGACTTTACCATCAGTTGACAAGACAGCTATCACACGCCTTCCCGTTGGGGGCCGAATCAGGCAGAGCGTTTAGCTTTCACTGTGATAAACTAACACGCTGCGTTTAAACGCCGGATTTAGGTGGAAAAAGGACGAATGTTTTACTGCATACAAGCAGACAGGAGTGTCTCAAGAGTGATTTTGTTGAGGATTCAAAGTAATTATTATGTAAAATATGAAATAAATGAAAAAAAAAAAACCTTTAGCTTGAAATAATTCCGTAAAACGAATGATAACTGCCCGTTTTTTTTTTTTTTTTTTTTTTTTTTTTGCTTTTAACCTAGAATCTAGGTGATGTTCTATATTCATATCTATAGAAATTACGGGATGTACACATTTATTTACAATTTAATTTTCAACTTAAAAAGCTCTTTATTTTGTGATGGCCGCCATGTTGTCTTTGGCCAACTGCCCGTTTTTATGCCCCCCCCCCAAAAAAAGGAATTTAGACATTTCTGCATCAATAGAAAAAAAAAAAATCGCTTTTTACATGTTCTATTTTATGTCACGTTACAATCTAAAAACGACGAGGCCCAGATAGCCGGCAATATGTGCTGAGGCAATAGTAACATCGGAATTCAACCTAAATAAGTTGTGATTGTACATAGAAAAATGTAAATTCTGCGTTTGTTGAGTAAAATTAAGATGATTCTGCATGCTTTCCTCAAGTATTAAGTTTCTGATGCACAAATTGAGTGATTTATTAGCTGATGAAAACTCATATATGTTAAATAATGCTATGGATCCGGAAAATATAGGTGATTATCTCGGCATTTGGTGATTTTTGAGCATCTAGTGTAAAATTTGAGAATTTTATAGCCATTTTAAGTTTTGTTATTGTGTGAAAAATAATAGGGATTTTATTAGGGAACGACTTTGAAGAAAGACTCACATATGCCTAAGGCAGGTGCCTGTTTTGGTTTTAGGTCGCTAGCGGCTTTGGTTTTGAAAATATTTTAATTTTTTGAAAAACGGCCCCATATCATTGGCCCTGTGTCCCGTCAACTGAAAGTGAAGTCTATGTAAATCAGACATGTCCAAAGTTCGGCCTGGGGGCCAAATGCGGCCCGTGGTCAAATTTCATCTGGCCCCCCAGCCTCTGTCATAAAATCAATAACATCCGGCCCGCACACGGACTCGTTAAATTGGTCAGCAGTACTGCATTTACCCACTAAAAGGCAGCAGCACTTTAAGCAACATTATTCCATGTGACCCTTTACTTCCAATTTTCTAAAATGGCGACAATCAGCAAAAAAAGAAAGTTGACTGCGACGGCCGATGCTTCAAGGATAGGTGGAAATTGGACTATTTCTTCTCTAAAATACGCAATAACTGTGTCTGCCTCATTTACAAAGAGACAGTCGCTGTTTTTAAAGAGTTCAATGTGAGGCGATATTACCAAACAAGACTCGCTAACATGTATGACAAGATTACAGGGAAGATACGCAGCGAGAAATCGAAGCAACTTGAAGCTAGTTTAATTTCGCAGCAGCAGTATTTCTCAAGAGCCCGAGAGTCGAAAGAGAACGCCACAAAGGCTAGTTGCGAGATTGCGAAATGTGACACACAGAATGGCTTGCGAAAATTTGCTTAGATATATTGTTATACGCAAAGGACGTCAACCCAGGTCGGCCCCCCACATTTTTACCACACCAAATCTGGCCCCCTTTGCGAAAAGCTTGGACACCCCTGATGTAAATGCATTATCAGTCAGTTGGAGGGTGGCGCCAGAATTCCATTTATATGCAGAATGGCAAACAGGCCACTTGAGTTTTTTGCCCGTTTTCTCAGATTTTTTTTTTTAAATCTTGAGTTTATTCATGTTTGAAGGTGAGTAAAAAAATTGGCAAATTTGATTGCATTGCAAATATCTTTGCAGTTTTTGGAACTTTTGCTAATTGCACAATAGGGCCAGCCCAAATTCCCATGGAATGACTGACATTTTTCAAATCACTGTGCTGTTTAGAGCAGACATGTCCAAAGTCCGGCCCGGGGGCTAAATGCGGCCCGTGGTCAAATTTCATCCGGCCCCCAGCCTGTCTCATAAAATCAATAGCGTCTGCCCACACACAAACTTTAATAAATTGGTCAGCAGTACGACTACCAGCATATTACACACTAAATGCTGCTGATCATTTACCCACTAAAAGGCAGCAGCACTCTAAGCAACATTACCCCTTGTGACCTTTTACTCCCAATTTTCTAAAATGGCGACAATCAACAAAAAAAAGAAAGTTGACTACGACGGCCGACGCTTCAAGAATAGGTGGAAATTGGACTACTTCTTCACTAAAATACGCAACAACGGTGTTTCCCTCATTTGCAAAGAGACGGTCGCTGTTTTTAAAGAGTTCAATGTGAGGCGATATGACCAAACAAGACACACTAGCCACGTTTACATGCTGACTTTTATTCATACCGATTCAAATCATTCCGAATGGAAATTTCAGATCAGCTGTTTACATGTCACTTCATCTATTCCGATCAAGCGTTTACATGTGTCTGCCTTTATTCCGAAAGGACGTTTGACAACTGCCGTCTGACACACGCAGATTAATCAAAACAAAGCGTCACATTGCAAAACATGGAGATCGATCGTCAGAGTGCTGCTGTTTTAACTTTAACCCACTTGTTGTGTTTGTGGGGTCGTATCTGCTTCTGCTGTTTTGCTCTTTTGCCTTGTAGTAGCCGGTTTTCCACCGGTTTCTAATCTGGTCAACGCTCCGGTCTATTCCGGCTTCGTGTAACCTCTCGTGAACTTTTTTAAATAGTTCACTGTTCCTCGTTTTACGCCCGTCTAAGCGAGCAATTATATTCAATTCTTTTAAAGTTTGAATTAAATACAATCTTTCCGCCGGACTCCAACTAGGTGCGCTGTGCTTGGAAGCCATGTTGCAAGTGACGTTACTTACGTCACCAAGTGACGTCACCACGTCAGTACGGAGCATGCGCAGAGAGAACGCAACCAGACACCATTCTGCTTCCCTGTTTACATGATATAATTTTACTTCTAATCGGTTTGGGAAAAGGAATATTCCACCCCTGTGAATCGGAATGAAATTCCATTCGGTTTGGGCCTGTTCATTCTGAATGAGGTGTTTTTTTATGGAACACATTTATTCGGTTTGAACATCTAAACCGATTGTAATTGGCATATTTGGCTCTATGTAAACGTGGCAACTGACATGTACGACAGGATTACAGGGAAGATGCGTAGCGAGAAATTGAAGCAACTTGAAGCTAGTTTAATTTTACAGCAGCAGTATTTCGCAAGAGCCCGAGAGTCGAAAGAGAACGCCACAAAGGCTAGTTGGGAGATTGTTGAAATTATTAATTAAAAAAAATAAAATAAAGCAAATGTGACACAAATAATGGCTCGCTAAAATTTGCTTACCGGTAAATATATATTTCTATGTAAAGGACGTCAGCCAAGGTCAGCCCCCCACATTTTTACCACACTAAATCTGGCCCCCTTTGCAAAAGGTTTGGACACCCCTGGTTGAGAGAATCCCCTGCTATTCTGGATTGTCTTATTGTGAGTTTAAAAGGGGAAAAATGTTCAAATTAATATATCACACAGATGCAAAATGGCAGTTCCCATTTGATTAGAACCTGTTTGGGCTAGAACAAATAAAGGGCAAAACCAAATAAAACAATCCTCACACACTGATGCTATGCATAATGTGCACGTGTATGATGGCAGCGTAATTTAAACAGACAAGCGGCCTTTGCAGTTGGCTGGTGTCAAACGGGAAGCGATTTCCAAATAAAACACGTTTATTTTAAGTAGTAGTACAATGTCAATATTTTGCCGAGCTGCTAAATTTACTCATTGTTCTATGTCGCTCCAGCAATAATTAATAACTGCTGCTTTACGAAGACACTATTTTGCGTCCGCCGCCATTAAAGTAATGCAGCATAATACAACAGAACCGGCAGTAAATCCTCCCTAATGGCCTTCATAATGCTCCATCTATTTTCAGTGGACTCTTTTTCAAGGTTTTGATTTACGGATTCAGTTGCGCGCACCCACGGGTGTTCCCGATTTTTTTTTCCTACCGGGATAAACCAGAGCGGAAGAGTGCTTGTCAGTCACCCCGACGGAACACAATGGGACAAGCTGGCCCGCGGCCAGTTGTCACAGTGTAATGTTAAACGATGCTGATCAATAACAAGTGCCCCGTTCACGTCGTTTATTTGAAAGCGTACCTGACATAAAGTGTTGTGGGATTGATTTATTTTCCGAAACAAGTTGAAGAAGACGACAGGTTGCTTTAATCGTTGTGATTAATTATGTATCATGTAGATGTTAACTCTGGAACAGAATAATGATTATGTTTCAGTGACTGGGAGGGGCTGGCGGCGTTAATGTGAATCCTGGTGACCAGAAAAAAAAAAAACAGCATGTTAACGCCGACTAACCTTTTACAGCAACATATTCCTCACTTAAGTGTAAAATTCATGTTGGCAACTTTGAAGGTTGTAGCGTTCCGAGTCCCGCTTGCTGTTTTAACAACGGTAATAATTTGGGCGGTGGATGACAAGGGCACACTCAGGAGAGATAACTCAAGAAAACCTTCGGGATAATATTCACATTTTATCCTCGTTTACTCCGCATTGTGTACACGGTATATCATGGGGGGGAAATTTCATAAAACTCACTTGCAGTATAAGTTATATATGTACAGTGGGGCAAATAAGTATTTAGTCAATCACTAATTGTGCAAGTTCTCCCACTTGAAAATATTGGAGAGGCCTGCCTGTAATTGTCAATATGGTTAAACCTCAACCATGAGAGACAGAATGTGGAAAAAAAAAAAAACAGAAAATCATATTGTTTGATTTTTTTGTAAGAATTTATTTGCAAATCATGGCGGAAAATAAGTATTTGGTCAATACCAAAAGTTCATCTCAATACTTTGTTATGCACCCTTGTTGGCAATAACGGAGGCCAAACATTTGCTGTAACTCTTCACAAGCTTTTTACACACTGTTGCTGGTATTTTTGCCCATTCCTCCATACAGATCTCCTTTGTGATGTTTTGGGGCTGCCGCTGGGCAACACAGACTTTCAACTCCCTCCGCAAATTTTCTATGGGGTTGAGACCTGGAAACTGATTAGGCCACTCCAGGACCTTGAAATGCTTCTTACGAAGCCACTCCTTTGTTGCCCTGGCTGTGTGTTTGGGATCATTGTCATGCTGAAAGACCCAGCCACGTCTCATCTTCAAAGCCCTTGCTGATGGAAGGAGATTTTCACTCAAAATATCTCGATACATGGCCCCATTCATTCTTTCCTTTACACGGATCAGTCGTCCTGGTCCCTTTGCAGAAAAACAGCCTGCTTCACAGTGGGTATGATGTTCTTCGGATGCAATTCAGTATTCTTTCTCCTCCAAACAAGAGAACCTGTGTTTCCACCAAAAAGTTTTATTTTGATTTCATCTGACCATACCACATTCTCCCAGTCCTCTTCTGGATCATCCAAATGCTCTCTAGTGAACCGCAGACGGGCCTGGACATGTCAGCAGGGGGACAAGTCTGGCAGTGCAGGATTTGAGTCCCTGCCTGCGCATTGTGTTACTGATAGTAGCCTTTGTTACTGTTGTCCCAGCTCTCTGTAGATCATTCACTAGGCCCCCGCGTGTTGTTCTGGGATTTTTGTTCCCGTTCTTATCATTTTGACGCCACGGGGTGAGGAGGGAGTTGAAAGTCCGTGTTGCCCAACGGCAGCCCCAAAACATCACTGCTCTAGAGGAGATCTGCATGGAGGAATGAGCCAAAATACCAGCAACAGTGTGTGAAAAGCTTGTGAAGAGTTACAGAAAACGTTTGGCCTCCGTTATTGCCAGCAAAGGGTACATAACAAAGTATTGAGATGAACTTTTGGTATAGACCAAATACTGTAATTTTCGCACTATTAGGCGCGCCTGATTATAAGCCGCTACCCACCAAATTTGGCACGAAAATGGCATTTGTTCATAGATAAGCCGCACTGGACTGTAAGCCGCAGCTGTCCTCATTGTATTATGGGATACAGCACTTCTTTTGACAGCGGCATCATACGACTGTCATAAGACCAAATGAACCACCACCATAAAGCTTTACAGCCAATTGGTTCATTGCTTCAAGAAGCTTCATTTGGTCATCACTGCTCTCTTGAGGTAGACAGTCCACCTCTGCTGCCACCTGCTGTTAGCACTGTTGTCTTCCAACATTCCTCTTAGCATGCACTGCAGCGCTACAGATGTACATAACAATCAAAATTCATGTTCTGCGCTTCAGTTACTGTTCCAGTTGTTTCATTATTTGCTAGTTATGGTATTTGATAACACTTTATTTGACAGTGGCGCCATCAGACTGTCATTAGACAATCATAATTATGACATAACACTGTCATGAGCATTTATGAAGGCTTATAACAGATGTCATTTAGTGCTAACCGGCAAATTATCTCACTTTTGCATGGATGTAAAATATCCAAACTGGACATAAATGATGTTAGCGACATAATTTGCTGGATGACACTTAATAACATAAGCATTCAGTAACGCCCATGATAGTCATATCATTATTATTACCGTCTTATGACAATGTTATGAAACCGCTGTCAAATAAAGTGTTACCTATTAACCCAAATAAATCAACAAATAGGCCGCACTGGACTATAAGCCGCAGGATTCAAAATGAAGGAAAAAAGTAGCGGCTTATAGTCTGAAAATTACGGTACTTTTTTCTCTTCTGAAGGACTTAGCGACGCCAGTCCCCCAGGCCATGAGTCCACAACCGAAATGGCGATGCAACCTACTATGAAGCTGCGCAACCTTGAGATGAATGTTCGTCGGGGGTCAGAATGAAAACTGCGACGAGGATTAAGTCGGCAAAAGGAGGGTGGCGGACACGGCCTACCATCGGTCCTCAGCTATTCCCTATCTTCTGGATCGAATCAACTGAATAAACTAACTACTGAATTATGAACTAATCTACTGGATCTAATCAACATAACGAGCACATTGCCACGATCGACAATGGACTATTGGGAAAATGAACAATCAGAGGGGATGGTTACTATAAAAAAAAAAAAACAACCCAACTTGTAATCACTACGAAATCTGAATGTCAAAAATTGATATTCGATATTTTCTGCGTCCTATCAGGTCCGGCCCAGGCCATTTGGGGACCCTAAGCAAAAAAATGCAAAGGGGCCCATATTTTTGGCCCACCATTTCGTCACAGTGTACTGTGAAACCCATACATGCAATCCAACCTATATGTCCATATTTTGTATATTAATCAGATTTTGTTGCACTGCATACTTCAAACTTTTCACCCCAAATGATTGTCAGTACTTACAGTAGATAGCGCCAAACTTTTTTCTAAAAGAGGAAAGAAAGAAGTTAAGGAAGAACTTTTATTTTTTTTTCGCTTGTAATCAAGTATCAAAACTCACAAAAGTCAAATAAAGCAAACTGCAGCAAACAAAATAGAATATAAATTAAACAATTGCCAGATTGGGGACCCCCTAGTGGTCAGGGGCCCTAAGCAGCTGCATAGTCTGCGTATAGGCTGTGCCGACCTTGCGTCCTATATGGTATACTGGGGACTGGTTTCAATAAGCTTCGGCTTCTCCCGTCAGCCCTTTTCTATTCGGGTTGAATTAATTGTAAACACATATAAATGCTGTATGTTTGTTTGGATTTGTCATGCCCGAAGGGAAAATAAATAAATAAATTTAAAAAAAAAAAAAGATTTGCAAATAAATTCTTTGAAAATCAAACAATGTGATTTTCTGTTTTTTTCCCTACATTCTGTCTCTCATGGTTGAGGTTAACCCATGTTGACAATTACAGGCCTCTCTAATATTTTCAAGTGGGAGAACTTGCACAATTAGTGGTTGACTAAATACTTATTTGTCCAACTGTACACCTCAGGAGCCTTGTGTGTTTTCGGGGGGCCAGGGGCGTTCCTAGCCTACATGGTTACTTGGGCGGCATTTCCATTTGCAAATGCTGTTAACCAGTGATTTTTCATGTTTGAAGTGTCACCTTTTAACCGCAGTTTTGCATTTTGGAGAATAAGTTTTCTAACAGGCTAAAGTGGTTAGTACATTGTCTTTTTTTCCATTAGCCTCAATGCAGCAATTCTAATGGTTTACAATGTTTAATGTTTTATGTGTTTCCTTATTTTGTATGTGTAAACTTTAATTCTACCGCGTTTTAATGACCAATAAACATCTGTCAAAGAAACTGGAGTCTCATATGCCATCAACACACACGAATGCCGATTGCACGCAGCACACGCAAACACACGCGCGCACAAATGTATGCACGCACGCGGAGATAAATTGCAGCTGGGAAAATTATCGCCCCCATTTTTATTTACCGTGCGATAAATTGACTTATTGCTTATCGTGACAGGCTTAGGCGTCACTGCAACGCTCATTATAATAGTAGACAATCACTCGCGTGCATGCACTCCTAGCAATTAGTCTCCCCGGGCGGTCGCCCAACCCGACCGTGCCAGGAACCCCCATTGCTGGTGGCCCTGAAAAAAAAACAACTTCCCAACTATAGTAGGGTGACCAAACGTCCTCTTTTGCCCGGACATGTCCTCTTATTACGTGCTCTGCGGAGGGTCTGGCCGAGTTTAATAAATTCATGAAAATGTCCGGTTTTTACGATTTTTCACGGGACCAATTTGAAGAGAATCCCTCCGGCCGCTAGGAGGCCTGCCTGCGTTGATGTGGCTCCGACTAGTGCGGGAGAAGGAGTACATCATCATCTTGTTTTTTTGTTGGCAGTTTACCCTTTGTTTCATGTGGAATTACCACCATCTAATGACGGTTGACAGTTTGGCAAGAAATCAGACTACAGCAAGGAGTTTTAAGACGTGGCTCCATACACCTTTCTGTAGGTTTCTCTCCTGCTAATGTCGATCACGTGCAGGGGTCGCGTTAACCGAATATTTTCCGTCGTTGACCGTTTTTTTAAAACAGTGACGGAAAAAACTGAAGTCCATCTGTCATTTTGACAGGTTGCAATTCACACCCCAGACCACAGGGTGGCGAGTGAGCATATTAATTAGCTATTGTCTCTCTTGATGCATGACGTCGTTGGCCTTACTCGGAAAAATGTCAAGGCAACTGAGTGTTTGCCTGGCACGGCCAAACTGTTCTCCCTATATTTTTCAAACACTGAGAGAAAAGTCTGGGACACAGCCTCTCGAGTAGGTACAAAATCAATCGACAAATCAGATTTGTTTATTTGCGTGACGTGTTCTTCACGAGCAACGTCACTCTTGCGCGCCGAAAGTCGTCTCTACAACAACACGGATGGCGAACGGGAGAGCCGAGAATATGTTCCAATCCGTGGTAAATTCAGTTTTAAATGAGCTAAAACACATCGACACGAGTCATTGACAACAGTCTGTCTCGCGCTAGCCATGTTGAATAAACTCCGTTCTCCTCGTATGTTTACTTCCGCGCGCAAGTCCCTCGTCCTGCCCTCGTCGCTTTGCTAACGGCACGTCTGCCTGTCGCTGATTGGTGCACTCCGCTGTCTGTTTGCCTCTTGTTAAGCTTGTTCGGACAGAATATTAATTAAAAATGAATGAAAACTAAATACTATTGAATATGTCATTATTATCATTTTAAAAATGTAAGTGACGGGTAAAAATAGATTATGACCGGATTTTTATGACACTGTCAGTCAAAATGACAGACAACGAAAAAGTCTAGTGCAACCTCTGATCACGTGTGTTGAATATTGGGTTATATGTGTAAACAGAGATGCAGTATATTGTATTAGTATTAATTGTTCTGTGTATGTGTATTTGGTTGAATGTTTTTATTATATTTTAAGTAGGAGCGCCTGCCCAGTTGAGTTTTTTTACGATAAATACGTATATTATGCCAACTGTTGACTTCTGTCGGAGATTTGTACTGGCTTAATCTGGAAAATCCTGTTTGGTGTCGCATCGTTGCGCTGCCGATGATTGTAAACTTTTATAGCAAAGTTTGATTTTGCCTCGCCCGGTACTTGCTAACAGGGTAGCTAACAGTGCGGTCAGCCGCGCTGGGCATTATGGGCAATGTAGTTTTAAACTGCTGCGTCTGGAAACATGCTGGTTGAATAGCTTGTCAGTTTATTTCGGTTATTGTTTGCGTAGAATCTAGAACACTGAATGAGAATAAAAATTGAGTGGGAATAACAATTTGTCAACGATAACTGTCATAATAGTAATTTATAAAAATGTTGAGTTGGCACCTAGCCTACTGTGTGTGCGTATTGACTGGACTACATTTCCATGGGTCTGCATTATATATATATATGGCGGAAAACACTCAGGTGACTTGAAGTTCCTCTCTGAGACCCCTAATTTGGCCAAATTTCAAAATTGGTCGATATGCATGTGTCATTGGAAAGCTTAAAATGTCAATTTTCTGGGGGAAGAAAAATTTTGAACAGGAGGGCATTTAAAAAAAATATATATTTTTGAACTGAAAAAACCCTAACTGGTGGTGAGAGCACGCGAGAGCAGAATTAAAGACGCCACGATTTTACGAGATATCATCGTGTATTTACCTTGTTTCAATCCAAAAACTCCATGTAGCACGTATCACCGAGTGTCAACACACGGCTGTGAACGGCCACAGCCGGATTTTTGGGGGATTTTATGGGTGAAACATGATGATATAAAAAGGGTCGCGATTCAGAAATTGCAGACAACAAGGAGTGGTTGAGATTTTCTTTTTCATATAGTTACCCTTTTAAACATTACTTTTCAATTTTTCTTTGTTTGGATCGATTATTTATCATATAACATATCGGGGTAAATGCGACAGTAACAAAAAAAATACAATTAAGCGGTAGTTATGAGGAAGATATAGGTGACTTTTTTACAGACGCCAAATTTTTCGTTGTGACGTAATTTGTTTAGAGGTTTAAAAAATGCAAGTGAATAATTTTCTAAAGTGTTTTTTTTTTTTTTTTTTAAAAACTAAATATTAGACATCAATTAATGATTCTAAGCTAAAAATGAGAGACATTTTGATTAATAAATATATTTACTTCTTTTTATGGCTAGGTTGAAACAAAAGCGGTTGCGCGACGTCTGTAAACGGGGGTTTTCAGGGTAAAACGGACAAATTAAAAATAGTTCGGAGGCTTAGTGCGCCATGAATCTGCTATGGTAGCATATAAACATATTGTTCTATCAAACACAACAGTTCTTTTGGCTTAAAATACCGCAGTTTATTTTATAGAGGGGTGCGAGAGCAGAAACTGCTTTTTCAGACTTGTCCGTGTTTTCCGCCATATCTCTATCTTAATCATTATTTATTATTATTATTTTTTTAGGAATAATAAAGCCTGTTGAGTAACCAGTTGAGTAAAAAAAATATTTCCATACAGTGTATAGTATATACAATATGGCAATAGGCCTATGTTTTTTTTTTTTTTAATAAAACTGAATTTTTCCAACCAGACGGAGGAGGCACACTTTAAATATACAAAAGTTATATAGGCTTCTTTGAGTGGACTTCGAGTAAAATTCAAGTATCTCAAGGCCGGGCGGAGTGTTCTCTTTTTTGGATATCAAAATATGGTCACCCTAAACTATAGTGAATGTTAAATATTCTTAAAAAATCTTAGTAAGCATCACTTTTATACCCAATTCCCAACCGTTTTATCACTCCATCGCCAGGTCAAATTGACTTTATTTTATTTTTTTCAACCGCATCTTTTTTATTTACACCCCGATTGCTGAACGGCCTCATCGTAATTGGAAATTCCTGAACACTTTGTGCAGCATGCGACACGGGGATTTTGTTTATCAAGAAGGAGGGGGAAAATGCCACTCACACACAAAACGCCAAGAAATGCTGCCTCCGCTAGCTATATTGCAAAATATGCTTCGCCAAGCACCCTCAGTTGAGATTATAGACGACTGTTCTGAATGTGTGAGTGCGCACGGTAAACACCTGACCTCAATTTGTGCCGCTGCTCACCTCGGAATAGTGGCTTCATTTGTCCTTCATCCCCAGAAGAGACACAACAACAATGACTACTATTGCTTTTTACGAACGCATCTCAGTATTTTGTATGAGAGTAATCCTCAGGGATGGTTGTCTGTAGTAATGAGGATGACTGCAGAAGTGTTCGAACTCAGTCTTTGGGCCATAACAAGGCTGGCTTAATATGCTGTAGATACTAAAGGTGGGAATCTTTGGGCACCTAACGATTGGATTACGATTCAGAGGCTAAATTTAGATTATAAAAAGATCATTGAAGCCCCCCGCCGCTTTTAATGTTTCGTACATTAGTTAAAAAATTGTTAAAAAATCCTCTCAGGCTAAACCAAACCAATATTTCAGTATCGAGTTAGCAGTCCAAAACAGTAAATAAAATCGTCAAATCCCCATTCTGTATTAGCAGCTTTAAACTACATTCAATAAAGTGCGTACGACACGAGAAAAAAAAGTTTTAAGTAGGATTATTATGTGAATTAGAATCATATTTTGAGACGATTCGACTATATACAACAATTTAGCAAAGCGCAGATGACGAGAAATTAGTCTTTTAATCTGCCGGTTAGCCACCCCTACCATTATAGGGCTCTAGCGTCCCCAACAGGTGGATGACGTCAGCGGAGTCACGATTTCATCTGATTTAGTATGCAGCCCATTGAGGGGGAATTATTCACAATGAGGAAAACACGACGAAGAGAGCCGCAAAATGTCGTTGTTTCAGTCTCTCTACTCCAATATTTTTACAGGATATTCTTTTTGTCCAAGTATTTTTCCCCAATAGCTAAATAAATGGCTTGAGAAGGACCAGTGAGCCCGTTTATCGCTTTCACTGGCACAAATTAACTTTGAGGAGGGTGACAGGAACCCTGCCACACACACAAAAAAAAAACAAACAAAAGTCTGACTACTTTACGGCATAAGTCATTTCCCCTTTACCCCAATAATTATAAAGTCGATGCGAACGCTTTCGCACGGATTCTGCAAAGATGGCAGAGCAACAAAGGAGACAAAAAGTTTTGTCTTAGGAGGAAAAAAAGAGAGGCTACCAGGTTTAACAGAATAAACATTGGCCCGGCTATCATTCGCTGATGTGACCGCCCCGAACCGAACTGGTCAGCGCTGACGATGGGTTTGGGGAATTAGCCACACGGTTGCTATCCTTCATATGCGATTGTTTAGCCACAACTGGATTCATTACCTTATTACTTTTCATCTTTCACACAGCCTCTGGAAACAGAAATGTCATCTAATCCATCAGCAGGCGACCATCATAATTTTACGACACTATGCGGTAGGGTTGTTCCGATCATGTTTTTTTGCTGCCGATTCAATTCCAATCATTCCCGATAATATTTCCCAATCACATACATTTTGGCAATGCATTAAGAAAAAAATGAATAAAACTCGGACGAATATATACATTCAACATACAGTACATAAGTACTGTATTTGTTTATTATGACAATAAATCCTCAAGATGGCATTTACATTATTAACATTCTTTCTGTGAGAGGGATCCACGGATAGAAAGACTTGTGACTTTATATATTGTGACTAAATATTGCCATCGAGTGTATTTGTTGAGCTTTCAGTAAATGATACTGCAGCCATGCTCCAATGCATGATGGGAAGTGGAACCATAATGGGAAGAAAAACCATGACTGTGCGTCGTGCTACCAATGGATATATCTTCTCTGCTTTGGGAAATATCTTAAGGTGTTAAGACAAAGATCAATTCCTACCTTGCTTCCCCACATTGCTGCCCATGATATTTCTAATCATAGGGAGAGGAATTGCAAGGCTTTAGCCAAATAAAGAAAGGCTCCAAAGGCTGCCAAAACTCACTTTACTCATTTTGCGCTGCCTTTAACTCTCTATATAGGTAAAACAGTGTCATTACAGATTGAGTGCGACAATGAGTGAGAGGGTCGTGCAGCGCATACTGTACATTAATTGCGTTAAATATTTTAACGTGACACATTTTTTAATAAATGAATTGCCGCCGTTATCGGGATATTTTAGATAACCCTACCTTAAGCCTAAACTAAAGACTCTGGATGAGTGTAACATATTATGTCTGTAACATTAAATACAATTAGAAAACAATTTAATAAAATATATATATATATATATATATATATATATATGTATGTATATATACAGTATATATTTAAAAAAAGGCATGGCCCATATTTTTTTGCCGATTCGGATACTTTGAAAATGACATGATCGGACCCGATCGATCGGGATGCCGATCGATAGGGACATCTCTACTATGCGGGTGTACGCTGGACCTCATGGGAAACCCCAGTCTTCCTAAAGGCAAAACACTACCACTTTTGTCCACTAGCGTCGCTAAAATCGACCAAAACTGAAAAGTTACCTTACCAAACGTTGCTTTAACTCTTGGGCTGCCGTTGACAGTAATAAACGTCCAATCATTTCAACTGGGAGGGCGGGAAGTGATCACATGTTGAAATGGATTGGATGTCTATGTCCGATAATGTTTTTTTTTCAATGTCAATTTCTTGACATTAACATTCTTTTACTAACTACCACAACACATACTCTACATTAAATTGTATTTTTAGTGTCGATAGTGGCTGCTCTCAGTACAGGAGCTAACATCACAGCCATCAAACTTTAAGATAAAAAGTTTTGTTCAACCTTTTTTTCACCAAACACAAAATAAACCCTCCCTGCAAGTAAAATATTGAAATAATTTAGTGGCGTCACCCCATCCAGCTTTTACTCCAAAGAGTAATGAGTCAATGTGTTGAGCGTGTCCGTATATCACCTCCAAATTTGGCCTGTGGCACCCAATTTACGTAATCACTTTCCCGCTTCACGTGCCCTGCCGCGAGTTGGCATGTTGAGAGAACAGAGTAATTGTGTTTTCATAGTTTAGGTGTCAACAACTCACGGTGAACTACTTGTTTGCATATTGTTAATTCCCCCCTCTCGCTGGGGACTGCTGTGCATCCCTCCGTTTGTGTGTGACTGTTAAAGTGAGTATGCATGATTGGAGTTATGACGGAGCTAAGTATTTGTTAAATGGTACTCTGTGTCTAACTTTGAGCATCCCTGTTCTATGATTTATTCTAGTACTGTCTCTTATTCCAGATGGGCTTCCTTTGAAGTCTTAAATGCTGTGTATAGGCCCTAATACGCCGTACCGATCAGCCTTCAGTGTAACACACAGAAAGCGTTGCGCATCTTTCCAAAGCCCCTTTGACTTGGTCCTCCTCGGACTCTGTAGAGGCAATTAGGCTGCGGCTCCACACAAGTAAATGTCACTCTGTCTGCTACTGGCCTCATTAAATAAAACCTTAATTCAGACTCGACACTGTGCACTTAAGACTGGGGATCGGGCTGAATTCAGACTGCGGTTCCAATTTAGTGTCTATAGCAGAATTAATGGACAAGACTTCAATATGTTAATTTGCCAACGGGTTGGTTACACTATAGAGAAATGATGCCCATCTGAAATATCATAGTGTAAAGTGAAATTGAGGAAATGACGAATGTGAAAATACTGTGAGTGTGTGCATAAATGGTTGTGTGTCTATATGTGCTAGGCGACTGGCTGGCAACCTTTTCAGGATGGACCCCGCTTTCTGTCTGGAGTTAGCTGTGATTGGCCTTAGCACCCCCGCGATCCTCTTGAGGATAAGTGGTTCAGAAGATGAATGAATTATATGAATGCTATGGCGAGTGATTTAAAAATACGCTGTTAAAGGTGATACAATGAAAAATGTGCCTACATTTTGTGCAGATGCATCTAAAAGCAACACTAGGTAACTCAACCTTTATCCAACATTTTCATAACTTTTGTGATAATACAGTGGGACAAATAAGTATTTAGTCAACCAGCAATGGTGCAAGTTCTACTTGAAAAGATTAGAGAGGCCTGTAATTGTCAACTTGGGTAAACCTCAACTATGAGAGACAGAATGTGGGAAAAAAAACAGAAAATCATATTGTTTGATTTTTACATACTTTTATTCCAAATTAGAGTTGAAAATAAGTATTTGGTCACCTACAATCAAGCAAGATTTTTGGCTGTTAAAGAGGTCTAACTTCTTCTAACGAGGTCTAACGAGGCTCCACTCGTCTCCTGTATTAATGGCACTTGTTTTAACTTATTATCGGTATAAAAAACACCTGTCCACAACCTCAGTCAGTCAAACTCCAAACTCCACTGTGGCCAAGACCAATGAGCTGTCGAAGGACACCAGAGACAAAATTGTAGACCTGCACCAGGCTGGGAAGACTGAATCTGCAATAGGTAAAACGGTTGGTGTAAAGAAATCAACTGTAGGAACAATTATTAGAAAATGGAAGACAAACAAGACCACTGATAATCTCGATCTGGGGCTCCATGCAAGATCTCACCCTGTGGCGTCAAAATGAAAACAAGAACGGTGAGCAAAAATCCCAGAACCACACGGAGGGACCTAGTGAATGACCTACTGAGAGCTGGGACCACAGTAAAAAAGGCTACTAGGTGCGCGAGGCTGAACAGACTCTGGTCCGGCGGCTGGATTCATCTTGGGTTTACAACCCACTGTGTATTATAGCAAACGCTAATACGAATCCATCACCAAAACAGCACAAACTGTTAACAACCAAACTATGCTCTCCATTGAGCGTGAGCTTGCTCAAAAACTGGATTTCACTGATGTTATAAATGACTTTGCTGTCAAAAAATCGAGGCGCATCACTGTTTGAGGGCTTAATAACCCCATGGATGTGGAGGGGGCAGGCATAGGGTGTTTACCTACACTGTAATTTAACTAGTTGTCAGTCGACATACAGTGGGGCAAATAAGTATTTAGTCAACCACTAATTGTGCAAGTTCTCCCACTTGAAAATATTAGAGAGGCATGTAATTGTCAATATGGGTAAACCTCAACCATGAGAGACAGAATGGGGAAAAAACACCAGAAAATCACAGTTTTATTTTTAAAGGATTTATTTGCAAATCATGGTGGAAAATAAGTATTTGGTCAATACCAAAAGTTCATCTCAATACATTGTTATGTACCCTTTGTTGGCAATAACGGAGGCGAAACGTTTTCTGTAACTCTTCACAAGCTTTTCACACACTGTTGCTGGTATTTTGGCCCATTCCTCCATGCAGATCTCCTCTAGAGCAGTGATGCTTTGGGGATTTCAACTCCCTCCACAGATTTTCTATGTGGTTGAGATCTGGAAACTGGCTAGGCCACGACAGGACCTTGAAATGCTTCTACGAAGCCACTCCTTTGTTGCCCTGGCTGTGTGTTTGGGATCATTGTCATGCTGAAAGACCCAGCCAAGTCTCATCTTCAATGCCCTTGCTGATGGAAGGAGATTTTCACTTAAAATCTCTTGATACATAGCCCCATTCATTCGTTCCCTTACACAGATCAGTCGTCCTGGTTCCTTTGCAGAAAAACAGCCCCCATGCTTCACAGTGGGTATGGTGTTCTTCAGATGAAATTCAGTATTCTTTCTCCTTCAAACACGAGAACCTGTGTTTCTACCAAAAGTTCTATTTTGGTTTCATCTGACCATAACACATTCTCCCAGTCCTCTTCTGGAACATCCAAATGCTCTCTAGCGAACCGCAGACGGGCCTGGACGTGTACTTTCTTCAGCAGGGGGACACGTCTGGCAGTGCAGGATTTGAGTCCCTGGCGGCGCATTGTGTTACTGATTGTAGCCTTTGTTACTGTGGTCCCAGCTCTCTGTAGGTCATTCACTAGATCCCCCCGTGTGGTTCTGGGATTTTTGCTCACCGTTCTTCTTATCATTTTGACGCCACGGGGTGAGATCTTGCATGGAGCCCCAGATCGAGGGAGATTATCAGTGGTCTTGTAGGTCTTCCATTTTCTAATAATTGCTCCCACTGTTGATTTCTTTACACCAAGTGTTTTACCTATTGCAGATTCAGTCTTCCCTGCCTGGTACAGGTCTAATTTTGTCTCTGGTGTCCTTCGACAGCTCTTTGGTCTTGGCCATAGTGGAGTTTGGAGTGTGACTGACTGAGATTGTAGACAGGTGTCTTTTATACCGATAATGAGTTAAAACAGATGCCATTAATAAAGGTCACGAGTGGAGCCTCGTTACCTCGTTAGAAGAAATTAGACCTATTTGACAGCCAGAAATCTTGGTTCTTTGTCGGTACCAAATACTTATTTTCCACTCTAATTTGGAAATAAATTCTTTAAAAATCAAACGTGATTTTTTTTGTGAGGTCAACCCATGTTGACAATTACAGGCCTCTCTAATCTTTTCAAGTAGAAGAACTTGCACAATTGGTGGTTGACTAAATACTTATTTGCCCCACTGTAGCTGCTGATACAGCAATAACAAACGATTAGCATGTATCAGTTAGCGTCCGCACATCACATCAACTCGCCTCAAGTGTTCGACCACAATTGAAAACTCACAATAACGACAAGACGCAGGTGTCGTAAAGTCAAAGTCACGTAAGTCGGATCAGTCGTAACCCGGGGGCCTTTTGAAATGTAATCCAATTGAACGACCACCCTTCCACTTTGAATGAATTGGACGTCTATCACCGTCACAGCAGCCAGTGAGAAATGTCATTTGACGCCAAAATTTCCTGCAGTTTTTTTTGTACGCGTATTTCTGTCTGTGTGTGTTCTCCTGGACAAAATATGTTTCATAAAGTTTGTTCATAAACTACATGATTCACCAGAGAGCCACACACAGACACACACAGGAGGAGGTGAGGATGAGGAGGAAAAATCTTATCTTCAAACACTGTGGCTTCCACTCCTAGGAGATTCTTGTGGTGCTTGTGCGTGTGTGGTTGTGTGTGCGTGTGTGCGCGGGCTGTTTCAGATGTGGTTTTGTCGGAACAGAACAACAAGCCTTTTTAAGATCCATAAAGAAACTCTTCAAATCCCCAAATGAATTGATAATTACAAACAGGACGCAAATTATATACTCTAAATGTATATGAATGTGCGTGTGGATGTGTCATGGGGCTTGAGTTGAACATGTTTTATGAATTTAGAAGGGGAAATAATTACAAAGGGCCCACAGATAGTCGGATTTGCATGGCGGGGATGCGAAAAACATGAAAGATATGAAGAAGAGGCGAGATGCTCAAATATTCTTGGAAAGGGAACAAATCAACAACATGAATATGTTCACAGATTGAAATGGAAGTTGGATGCTGCTGTGGGGGGGTGCTTGTGTTTTTAGGCCCCCCTTGGCTTGCATAGGCCTGTAAAATGATGAATTGCTGTCCCTGTTCGTACCAAGTCTTGCCGTTAGAATTTAGTTGGAAATGTGAAAAGTAGTACAAAACCACTTGGGGATGTGACTATTGACCAGAAAATCAGTGTCACTTTGCCTGAGCGACTTCCTGCACTCCACAAAATGAGAAACTCCACCCAACATATCTGATCCATGGCGGGATCAGTAGAATTAAAACAAAAAACTATGTATAAATAAGTTGGCTTTCATCTTAAAATTTGCAGTAACCAAATGTGCAGTAAACCAATATGAACCTAATTAATTGATAGGCTAAATGATTAATGCAAAATAAATCTGTATTGACCTATACTTTCTCACTGCAATTTTATAACGTCTTAATCTTTTTTTTTTTTTTAATCTAGTCAAATAATTTTTTGAGTGTTAAAGGCTAGTTAACAGATTAATGCATCAGATTCTTCCACTTACTTTAAGTAAATATTACTATTTGTTCGTATTGAGCCCATACATCTAAAAGTTGGTCATCTTTCACCTAAATCAAGAAAAAAAATTTCAAATAAGGTTTTGAACAATATTCTTGGATTAAGAACATTTCTGACGAACATGTTTTTCTTTTAAGATTAAATATATATGGTGTTATACTTATAAATGTACGAACCTTTTTGCTTAAATTAAGTCTGTTTATTATTTATTTTCAGCCTGCTGTTTTTCTTATTTCAAGAAATCTCAGTGAGTAAAATCGAATTGAAGCACTGTAGCAGTAGCAAATTTAGTGGAGTGTTCAACACCTCCAAAACATTGACGTCTTTTTACATTACCTACAGTGGCTACTGCTGGCGGAAAAAAAACTTCTAATATCCTGTCTTTGAAGGGGGTGGGGAAGGCGGCATGTTTTATTTGCCCGGGTGTGAATGTGTGTGTGTGTGTGGGGGGGTTCAAGTCATCAGCCAATCAAATGTGCATTTTAGGGGGAAAATGGACTGGCACATTCAACAAGTGAAAAGGGGTCAGTGTACGTGAACATAATGAAAGTACTGTATTTTATTTAATAATGGTAGGATCAATTCTATCCTTACAACATATTGGAAGACAATCTAAATGACCTATATAACTGAAGTCATTATGTAATGCAAATAAGGTTGCTTAAAATTTGGTGGCAATTTGAGCATCCTGAAAAGTTGGTAGTGTTATGTCCCTACATCTCTATGCAAACCTACGCCCTTGGCCATACACCATTTTCACACTGAGCAAGAAGTGTCTGGTTTCGGTGAAAAGGCTCACAGTTCTTCTCTCTATATAAATTTGAATTAATTAGGTAGACTGTGGAGGTCCCAGCATCAAAGAAATATCGGTACAGATACGGCACTAAAATGACATCTGTATTGGGGACTACTAGTTAATAACGCACCGATGCTGCACAATATGTACCCTTTGAGATTTAGCTTACAACCGTAAATATCCAGTCCATCTGGAAGTCAAGTTATTTATTTACTAGTACTGTAATTTTTTCCATGGAAATGCAATATTTAAAGTAAAATTTCTGAGGTGAGTGTTTATTCCTGATTCAATTTAAAAATATAATCATAAATAAATAAATGAAATACTCACGTTGCCTCCAGAGGGCGCCATACCCCATTTTCACGCTGAGCAAGAAGGGTCTGATTTCGATGGAAAGGCTCACAACACAGTTCTTCTCTATATATAAATTTGAATTAATTAGGTAGACTGTGGAGGTTCCAGCTTGCTGCAATGAGGACAGCTGATGTACACACGTGTATCCACATACACACTTGGCCTCCCTGCCTCTTGCTCTCGCTTGTACGAAGCACAAAGACATCCATCTAGCGTGTGCGGGGTCCTTAAGGCCTTAACTTGTTTGCTGTGATGGAGTGTTGCACACCTCTGTGCCTTTCTCAATTTCTCTTTTTTTTTTTTTTTTATGTTCCTCCTCGCCGCTCTCTTCATCACACACTTCCTCTCCACCTTTCGCTTTCTACTTCTCCCCGCTTTTGCCCGGCAGGCACACGCTCACTCACTCTTGTATTAGGCTAGCATCACCATGCCTCGAGGTTGGAATCATTTTCCTGCTCATTCAAATAAATGTCAAGTGGCTGTAATTATAGTTTAGCTTTGTTGGTAACCAAAACAACAGCACATTCTGAAGCACTTAGACTAAAGTCGTCGAAGGGTCCTTATTTTGTGTTTTCATAATTTGAAATAGTTCTTTTAGACTTGACAATTGTGTTGATCTTAAAGTGCCCGTGACAACATAAAAAAATCTTAAATAGCATTAATATGTGAATTAGAATCATATTTTGAGACGATTCGACTATAAACAACAATTTGGCAAAGAGCAGATGACAAGAAATTAGTCTCTAGCGTCCCCAGCTGGATGATGACGTTGGCAGGGTTCCAATTTCTTCTGATTTAGAATTCAGCCCATTGAGGGGGAAGATTCAGAAAGAGGAAAATACGACAGAGAGCAGCAAGATGTCATGATTGGTTTCAAGCTCTCCAATATTTTTACAGCATATTCTTTTTATCTAAGTATTTTTCCCCAATTGCTAAATAAATGGTATGGTCGTGACTAATAAGTCTTGTGCTAAATGGAATATGAAATATTAAAATTGCATTTATACAGTATGACAGGGCAAAATTACTGCATAAAGGTTAAAACTGCCGACTTCTTCTTTTATGCCACCATAGTTAGTCCGACTTTTGTCATTTCCCTGCCCCGGCTTCGGAAACGGAGGAAAAAGCGTAAAAAACAGGAGGGGTGACAGCTAGCTGACATGCTAACCCGAACTGAGAAGCTTTTCGAAGTCTTATTCTCGCCTTTTGAAAATGAAAAATCACACGAAACTACCCCGACTCATGTCCCACACAGTGGCGGGGTTGATTGTCTTCACCGATCAGCCAGCCCCCAGTAGTGAGCAATAGTGGTCTATTGGCGACCACACGAAGAGGACCGAGGGGGTGAAGTGACCATGGTGTGTGACAAGCCACTGGTTGTCGGCCAAGTGGCCTTCTCGGTGTACAAGGAGCATTGTCACCCACAAAATGCAAGCCACCTCCTTATTAAAATGTGTGCCATGATCCCAGTATTTGACACAATACAAAACACGTAGTTTACTCACTTCCTCATCGGTCCCATTGTCCCACAGTTGTTGGACTTGTTTTTGCCATTCGCCACAGTGAACGCGAAATTTTTGAAACCCAAAAAGGCTCACACGCCCAAAAGCCTGCAGCACATTGGGCTGGCGTGATGCAAATATTAAACGAATTAACGGAGAACGCAAAATCAGCTGAATCTGCAGTCCATCTGCGTGTTATAAAGCAATAGCTATATTGTGAGATGGTGACCCGGTTGACTTCACATTCGCATTCTTCCTTAATCCAGGAAGTCACTCATTTTCATGGCGCGGGATTAAAAAAATTTTAATAAATTAATCGATTGTTTCCACACACATCCAAGAGTTCCATTTCATTCAGTAGCATAAAATACTGCGTGAAATTTGAAATAAACCTGCTTTTTGCTGTCATCAATGACTTTTGAACGAAATGTGTTAGACTATGACTGGACTGATACATAACATGCTGCTTGTGCGACCCAGGTGGAAGGGGGGCGGGTTCCCAATAAGCTTTTGCTTTTCCCGTCTTCCTTGTCATGTCTGTCATGTCTGTCTTCATCTTGTCTTTCCTTTGGGTAAACAAACTCACACTATGATAATGTCCATACTCTGAACCTGTTAATGATTTCGTTATGATGATCGATGACTTGACTTGACTTCTCTTCTCTTCTCTTCTCTTCTCTTCTCTTCTCTTCTCTTCTCTTCTCTTCTCTTCTCTTCTCTTCTCTTCTCTTCTCTTCTCTTCTCTTCTCTTCTCTTCTCTTCTCTTCTCTTCTCTTCTCTTCTCTTCTCTTTTTTCATGATGATGATGATAAATTCATTCAAATCAGCACTTCAAAGCAACATTAGCCCACTTTTTAGTTTTTTGTTCAATTTTAGCGACGCAGGTGGACAAAAGCGGTAGTGTCTTGCCTTACGGAAGACCATTTCGCATGAGGACCAGCGCAGTGCCGTAAAATCCTGATCTCCTAGTTCCCTGCAGATGGATTAAACGACATTTATGTTCCCAGTGGCTGTGGGAAGGATGTATTGTGATGAGGTAATGAATCAAGTTGTGGCTAAACAATAGCATATGACGTTGTTGAAAGGAAGAAATGTTTGATTTTGTACCATATCCGCCCACCAGCCCTATGCCACCAACCTGCTCCCACCCCCAAACTTGTCAGTGACAAGTTCGCTTTGGGGGGGAATACGCCAGCAAGTGAAAGCCGGGCCAACGCTTATTCTTGAGTGTCCATTTATCTTGGGAGCCTCCCTTTTTCCTTTTTTGTCTCCTCGGACAAAACATTTTGTCTCTTTTGTTGCTCTGCCATCTTTGCACAATTCAGTCGAAAGTGTTCGCATCCACTTCCGTCTTTATAAGGAAGGGGACGGACGTATGCCGTAAAGCAGCCAGCACGTTCGTAGTTTTTTGTGTGGCAGGGTTCCTGCCAAGGGCGTAGGCTTACATCGGGATGGTTGGGACAAAACACTACCAACTTTTCAGGATGCTCAAATTTCCCCCACCAACCTTTAAACCCCCTTATTTGCGTTATACAATCGCTTCAGTGTTGGTCATTTCGATTGTCTTCCTATACAGTGGGGCAAATAAGTATTTAGTCAACCAGCAATTGTGCAAGTTCTCCTACTTGAAAAGATTAGAGAGGCCTTTAATTGTCAACTTGGGTAAACCTCAACCATGAAAGACAGAATGTGGGGAAAAAAAACAGAAAATCACATTGTTTGATTTTTAAAGAATTTATTTCCAAATTAGAGTGGAAAATAAGTCTTTGGTCACCTACAAACAAGCAAGATTTCTGGCTGTCAAAGAGGTCTAACTTCTTCTAACGAGGTCTAACGAGGCTCCACTCGTTACCTGTATTGATGGCACCTGTTTTAACTCATTATCTGTATAAAAGACACCTGTCCACAAGCTCAGTCAGTCACACTCCAAACTCCACTATGGCCAAGACCAAAGAGCTGTCGAAGGACGCCAGAGACAAAATTGTAGACCTGCACCAGGCTGAGAAGACTGAATCTGCAATAGGTAAAACGCTTGGTGTATAGAAATCAACTGTGGGAGCAATTATTAGAAAACGGAAGACATACAAGACCACTGATAATCTCCCTCGATCTGGGGCTCCATGCAAGATCTCACCCCGTGGCGTCACAATGATAACAAGAACGGTGAGCAAAAATCCCAGAACCACACGGGGGGACCTAGTGAATGACCTACTGAGAGCTGGGACCACAGTAACAAAGGCTACTATCAGTAACACAATGCGCCGCCAGGGACTCAAATCCTGCACTGCCAGACGTGTCCCCCTGCTGAAGAAAGTACACCTCCAGGCCCGTCTGCGGTTCGCGAGAGAGCATTTGGATGATCCAGAAGAGGACTGGGAGAATGTGTTATGGTCAGATGAAACCAAAATAGAACTTTTTGGTAGAAACAGAGGTTCTCATGTTTGGATGAGAAAGAATACTGAATTGCATCTGAAGAACACCATACCCACTGTGAAGCATGAGGGTTGAAACATCATGCTTTGGGGCTGTTTTTCTGCAAAGGGACCAGGACGACTGATCTGTGTAAAGGAAAAAATGAATGGGGCCATGTATCGAGAGATTTTGAGTGAAAATTTCCTTCCATCAGCAAGGGCATTGAAGATGAGACGTGGCTGGGTCTTTCAGCATGACAATGATCTCAAACACACAGCCAGGGCAACAAAGGAGTGGCTTCGTAAAAAACATTTCAAGGTCCTGGAGTGGCCTAGCCAGTCTCCAGATCTCAACCCCATAGAAAATCTGTGGAGGGAGTTGAAAGTCCGTGTTGCCCAACGGCAGCCCCAAAACATCACTTCTCTAGAGGAGATCTGCATGGAGGAATGGGCCAAAATACCAGCAACAATGTGTGAAAAGCTTATGAAGAGTTATAGAAAATGTTTGGCCTCCGTTATTGCCTACAAAGGGTACATAACAAAGTATTAAGATGAACTTTTGGTATTGACCAAATACTTATTTTCCACCATGATTTACAAATAAATTCGTTAAAAATCAATCAATGTGATTTTCTAGGTTTTTTTTTTCACATTCTGTCTCTCATGGTTGAGGTTTACCCATGTTGATAATTACAGACCTCTCTAATATTTTCAAGTGGGAGAACTTTTACACACTTACACTTATACTTTTGCACAATTAGTGGTTGACTAAATAGTTATTTGCCCCACTGTATGTTTAAATGATTGTAATTGACCCCACCATTCATTAATTCATTCATTTTCCATGCCGCTTATTCCTCACGAGGGTCGCGGAGGTGCTGGAGCCTATCCCAGCTAACTTCGGGCAGTAGGCAGGGGACACCCTAACTAAGTGAATTATTTTCACTATGTTGGGACTTACATGTACCTCTTTTCACTTTTTGAATGTTCCTCCTAAATGCACATTTGATTGGCTAATGATTTGACCACCGCCTCCACACACACATACACACATTCAATATTAGGGATATTAGAAGTTTTTTTTTTCAGCCAGCAGCAGCCACTGTAAAAATGTAAAAACACATCAGTGTTGTGGAAGTGGGGAACACACCATTAATTTTGCTACTTAAAGTCCGACCTCCCTCAGAGTTAGCATAACATTAAACTGTGTGAACTTGCTAACCTGCAAAACTCGAGTAGGTAGCTGCTTAGAGAGAAGTGTCCTCCTGTATGTGTTTTCTACCGATAATGTAAATTAAACTGTGAGAAATGTAGTGAACAGAGGTTTACCCCCTTTTTCCTGGTTTTACTTTTTATTTTATTTACGTTTTTTTATTTTTATTTAATTTTTTTTTTTAAAGGAATTTCCAGACCGTTAAGAATTGATTAACAAGCTTGTATTTATTTTGTATGTCAATATAACTTAAGTGATGTTCAAATAGTGCAATTTAAATTTGCTCATGAAATTTGGACATTTTTTAAGTTTTCTAAATGTTTGTTTAGTAGTTTTTGAAAACAAAGAGTGGAATTGAACTGCGTAGGCTGAACCAATACACATAAAAGTTAGTAGAAGTCATTACAGATTTATTTTGCATTGATCACTATTAATGTCCCGTCCCCAGCAAAAAGTGTACATGAAGGTTATGCCATATCGTCAGAGGCGTAGCAAAGGTACCCGGGGGCCCCAGGCAACAAGCAACATGGGGCCCTTCGAGCGTGTGCAAGTAAGGGGCACAGTTGGACTTGGATCAAAAGCATATTTAATAAAAAGTATAATAATGCCGCGGTCTCATAGAGCGCTTTTTAAGACGCTCAAAGTGCCCGGCTTCTACTACATTAAAACAACAGTAACATAGTACACTCACCGCTGTCTTGCTTCCTTTTCTCCTCTTCTGCTTTTTTTTCTTTCTTTTGTCGCTCCCAGAAGAATAACCTCTCTTCATTTTGGATATACGCAATTTAAAAAAAAAAAAAGCCAAATCGCCGCTCACTCTCACTCTGAGTCGCGTGAGGGGGGAGTGGGGGGGTTGTAGAGCAAGTGAAGGGGCCTTTTCAGGGAACTCAGACACAAGGCTTTCACTGGCACTGTCGCACTTGTCGCTGTTACAGTGCAGTAAAGCTGCGTGTGCGAATTCTGTTGGCCCTAGGTAATTGCCTGGTTTGCCTAATGGGACGCGACGTCTCTGCATATCGTTCCGACCAATGTTGAGACCAAACCTACGCCCTTGATTCCTGCCACCCTCCAAAAAGTTCATTAGTGCCAGTAAAAGCAATACAGACCCCCTCAAGATATAAAAGAGGTGTATTTCAACTAATTGTCAGTTGACATATCATAATGAATGTTATGAAAATATTCTCGAAAGGTTGAAAAGTTACCTAGTGTTGCTTTAATTGCAACATCCTTGTGAAAAATACATAAATCATAAGCCTTCGTTATACAAAAAAAACACGCACACACAAACACACTTAGTTGTATTCGTCCCTAATTAAGTCAAAGAAAAAAAAACCTAAAGTTGGTTTATTGTTTGTGTTTTGGGTGAGTTTTTTTTCTCCATTTGTGTTTGTACTTTGCTGTAGGCCCTTTTGCGAAGCTCTGATTTACATCCGTATTGTGCGTGTGTTGAGAGAGAAAATTGAAACCATTTAAATTGGAGACAGCGTATTGACGATATGCGTGCGGCGCGGAGGGAACAATTTTTTTTTTGTAGCAGAGGAGAGCTTTAAAAGAGTCAAAACGCATCGACCACCCGGCACTCGTCGTCTTTCAACACTTCTTTTTGCTTCCTCTGTTGTTTTCATTCTTTCGCCCTCTCCTTAAATCTACCTCATTGCATCCTTTTGTCATCTCAAGTGTGCTTCTAAATCCCTTTTCGATCTCCGCGTTGGCTTCTTTATGTTGCCGCGTTATCCTAAAGCCACATCATCAAACTGGTATGTTAATGAAAATTGATTTTTTTTTTCCCGAGCCGGAGGAGAAATTTTCCTGCCATTTTTTTCCTGTGATGTGTCAGCAGAAAAATACAATTCTTCACAGGCGGAGTAGGGGACTCTGTTGGGTAACGAGTGAGCCATAAATATAAACATGCAGAGAAAACATTGGCATAATATATATTTTTTGCTTATATATAAATCAGCTTGACAATAACAGATTTCTATAATTTTTTAAAATGTGTATTTAGTTCCAACACTCGAAATGAAATATTAGTTAGCGTTGGAATTCATGAGTACAAAATATAGCATCGAGTTTGCACAACAGACAGTGGAGTAGAACAAAATGAAACCTTTTTAAATACTGCTTTTCTCAAAGATGCCTTTAATGTTAATGCTGTTTACCCTTTGGCATATAACTGTTTTATTTAAATGTAGAATGGCATTTAACCTCAAAGCAAAGTTTGTTTTTAAAAAGCCAGTTCAATTCACCCAATGACATTTGAAAAATAATTTCAAAACGTACATTTCTTTATGAATCAAGGGCGTAGGTTTATATAGGGACGGTAGGGACAAAACACTACCATCGTTTCAGGTTGCTCAAATTGTCCCCACCAACTTTTAAGCAACCTTACAGTGGGGCAAATAAGTATTTAGTCAACCACTAATTGTGCAAGTTCTCCCACTTGAAAATATTACAGAGGCCTGTAATTGTCAACATGGGTAAACCTCAACCATGAGAGACAGAATGTGAAAAAAAAAAAAAAAAAACAGAAAATCACATTGTTTGATTTTTAAAGAATTTATTCGCAAATCATGGTGGAAAATAAGTATTTGGTCAATACCAAAAGTTCATTTCAATACTTTGTTATATACCCTTTGTTGGCAATAACGGAGGCCAAACATTTTCAGCTTTTCACACACTGTTGCTGGTATTTTGGCCCATTCGTCCCTGCAGATCTCCTCTAGAGCAGTGATGTTTTGGGGCTGTCGTTGGGCAGCATGGACTTTGAACTCCCTTCACAGATTTTCTATGGGGTTTAGATCTGGAGACTGGCTAGGCCACTCCAGGACCTTGAAATGCTTCTTACGAAGCCACTCTTTTTTTTGCCCTGGCTGTGTGTTTGGGATCATTGTTATGCTGAAAGACCCAGCCACATCTCATCTTCAATGCCCTTGCTGATGGAAGGAGATTTTCTCTCAAAATCTCTCGATACATGGCCCCATTCATTCTTTCCTTTACACCAGGCATGTCCAAAGTCCGGCCCGGGGGCCAAATGCGGCCCGTGGTCAAATTTCATCCGGCCCCCAGCCTCTGTCATGAAATCAATAACGTCTGGCCCACACACAGACTTAATAAATTGGTCAGCAGTACTGCTACCAGCATATGAAGTATCTTAAACACTAAAGCTACTCCTCATTTACCCACGTAAGCAACATTACCCCATGTGACCCTTTACTCCCAATTTTCTAAAATGGCGACAACCAACAAAAAAAGAAAGTTGAAAAACGGCTGGCGCTACAAGGATAGGTGGAAATTGGACTATTTCGTCACTAAAATACGCAACAACTGTCTGCCTCATTTGCAAAGAGACCATAGCTGTTTTTAAAGAGTTCAATGCGAGGCGATATTACTAAACAAGACACGCTGACATGTATGACAAGATTACAGGGAAGATACGTCATGAGAAATTTAAGCAATTTGAATCTAGTTTAATTTCACAGCAGCAGTATTTTGCAAGAGCCCGAGAGTCGAAAGAGAACGCCACAAAGGCGAATGCAATTCAGTATTCTTTCTCCTCCAAACACGAGAATCTGTGTTTCTACCAAAAAGTTCTATTTTGGTTTCATCTGACCATAACACATTCTCCCAGTCCTCTCCTGGATCATCCAAATGCTCTCTAGCGAACCGCAGACGGGCCTGGACGTGTACTTTTTTCAGCAGGGGGACACATCTGGCAGTGCAGGATTTGAGTCCATGGCGGTGCATTGTGTTACTGATAGTAGCCTTTGTTACTGTGGTCCCAGCTCTCTGTAGGTCATTCACTAGGTTCCCTCGTGTGGTTCTGGGATTTTTGCTCACCGTTCTTGTTATCATTGTGACGCCACGGGCTGAGATCTTGCACGGAGCCCCAGATCGAGGGAGAATATCAGTGGTCTTGTATGTCTTCCATTTTCTAATAATTGCTCCAACACTTGATTTCTTTACACCAAGCGTTTTACCTATTGCAGATTCAGTCTTCCCAGCCTGGTGCAGGTCTACAATTTTGTATCTGGTGTCCTTCGACAGCTCTTTGGTCTTGGCCATAGTGGAGTTTGGAATGTGACTGACTGAGGTTGTGGACAGGTGTCTTTTATATCGATAATGAGTTAAAACAGGTGCCATTAATACAGGTAACGAGTGGCGCCTCGTTAGACCTGGTTAGAAGAAGTTAGACCTCTTTGACAGCCAGAAATCTTACTTGTTTACAGGTGATGAAATACTTATTTTCCACTCTAATTTGGAAGTAAATTCTTTAAAAATCAAACAATGTGATTTTTTTTTTTTTTTTTCCCCACATTCTGTCTCTCATGGTTGAGGTTTACCCATGTTGACATTTACATGCCTCTCATCCTTTCAAGTAGGAGAACATGCACAATTGCTGGTTGACTAAATACTTATTTGCCCCACTGTATGTGCTTCAAAAACCCACCTCCTTAAAACTGAAGGGAAAAAAATCCTTTGTTTTCAGTGTGAATCTACTAAAAATAAGTGAAATTATCTGCCAGTGGTTCAAATAAATTTTACTCAGACTTCTTGAAATAAGAAAAATAGCTAGCTGAAAATAAGCTCAGCAGACTTATTTTAAGCAAAAAGTTTGTATATTTAATAGGGCTGTCAAAATTACGCGTTAACGGGCGGTAATTAATTTTTAAAATTAATCACGTTAAAATATTTGACGCAATTAACGCGCATGCCCCGCTCAGACAGATTTAAATGAGTTTTAAATGGAGTTTTGCCGCCCTCTGCTGGCGCTTGGGTGCAACTGATTTTATAGGCTTCAGCACCCATGAGCATTGTGTAAGTAATTATTTACATCAACAATGGCAGGCTACTAGTTTATTTTTTGATTGACATTTTTACAAATTTTATTAAAACGAAAACAAGAGGGGTTTTAATGTAAAATTTCTATAACTTGTACTAACATTTATCGTTTAAGAACTACAAGTCTTTCTATCCATGAATCTCTTTAACAGAATTTTAATAATGTTAATGCCATCTTGTTGATTTATTGTTATAATAAACAAATACAGTCCCTATGTACCGTATGTTGAATGTATATATCCATCTTGTGTCTTATCTTTCCATTCCAACAATAATTTACAGAAAAATATGGCATATTTTAGAGATGGTTTGAATTGCGATTAATTGCGATTAATTACGATTAAATAATTTTTAAGCTGTAATTAACTCGAGTAAAAATTTTAATTGTTTGACAGCCCAAATATTTAATCTTAAAAAAACTTGTTTGTCAGAAATGTTCTTAATTCAAGAATAGATATTGTTCAGAACATTATTTGGAAGTATTTTTTTCTTGATTTAGGTGTAAAATAACTTTGGTAATATTTACTAAAAGTAAGTGGAAGAATGTGATGCATTCATCTGTTAACTAGCCTTTAAAACTCAAAATATGAATAAAAATTTTCGACGAGACTCAAGAAAAAATATCAGATTATACTGTAAATTAGCAGTTTGAAATATAGTATAAGTCATCACGGATTTGTTTTGCATTAATCATTTAGCCTATCAATTAATTAGGTTCTTATTAGTGAGAAATGTAGCCCTGACTGCCGTTCACCCAGTCTGTTTGGTCTTATTAATGTCCCGTCCCCAGCAAAAAGTGTACATGCAAATTATGCTGGTATATTGACCCTACCAATGTTGAGACCAAACCTATGCCCTTGGAAGAATGAAATATATTTATAGATGGCGCAGTCTGACTCAAACTCAATTGAAATGCACATTACACTTGAGAACTATAGGGGGAGCCATGGGGTAGATCAACATCATTTCTAATAAAATGTATTTGAATAGTCAAAAACAGGATTTGACAAATAAAATTGGAACAATTATCCATATGACACTTGAATTTAATTAATAAAAAAACTAGAAAAAAATTGTAGATTTCCCATCACAACAATAATAATAATAATTCAACCATACACAAATGTTGCTGTTCTGTGTCCTCATCGTGAAAGCCAGGTGACATGTCTCTTTCTCTCTCTCAAGAAGTGCCTGGTGGAAAATCCATCTGCATCACATGGTACACACACAGTCGCCTGCGCACTCCTAATCCATCCACACACAGCCGCCCACTGATTGGTAAATCTAGAACTCGAGATTGTAAAGATACAGCTAATTTGCTATATGTGACTATTTACTGTATATGCCTGTGGGGCGTGTCTTTGTGAATGGTGTGTGAGTAGTGCTGGGGGGTAGGAAGGGTCTGGCATGGTGCGCTAGTCATTTCCCTTCTAGACTCAACATCGCACACACGCACACACACTGAGTACAAGCGTTGGAATATCATTACGGTAAGGGCTGCAGTGAGCGGGCCCCTGACACAAGTGGCCCTTTGTTCAAGTGTAGACACACACAAACGCACACACACACAGTCAGGCCTTCCATATCGCCAATATATAATTGGCGCTATTACATGTGACTCAAATATAACTTTACATGTCTTCTTTTTTCCCCCCCTCCTCTTCCTGTCCAAGTGCTCCGTGTTGAACAAGAAGCATTTGAATGTTTGTGTGCCATGGCATAATGCTGTATAAACATTACCTCAACTAACGAGTGAGCGGTAACTGCTCGCCCTTGTGTGTGTGTGTATGTGTGTGTGCCTTTAACGTCACCGTCTGTACAGACGGCCTTTTGTTCGCTTGGCTTTCACTTCACACTCATAGTATTGCTATTATATTCCTCATTTCATGTGTCTTTAAATGTCATTTCCTAATGATAAAACACACATCCGTATTTCCACAAATAGTGGTCAAGGGTTGTTTATTTACTTAACTGCAGATGGGAAGGGGGTCCATTAGAGGGGAGGCTATTATTTGTCCAGGTTTATTTCATAGGAGCAGACTACATCGCTGTTATATTTAAACTGATGATATTTTAGTGTTATTGATGGCAAATTAATATTAATTCGTGTAACTGTACACACATGCTTAAAGAACATAAGGTACGTGTCAATAGATTAGGGTACTATTTCCCTGTTGATTTTCCTTGGCAACACATAATTTGTGATTCTAAGTGATTGGTACTTTCCGTACCAATCGCTTAAAAAAAAAAAAAAAAAAAAATGTTCTATAAAATGGGACCGGTTGCTTTAAATGAATGGTTAGGGGGTCCCTGTTGTGACAGAAATAAGGATTCTGTTTAATTTTTGCTAGACATGTCCCGATCGATCGGGTCCGATCACGTCATTTTCAAAGTATCGGAATCGGCAAAAAAATATCGGACATGCCTTTTTTTAATATATATATATATATATATTCTAATGAAATCGTTTTCTAATTGTATTTAACGTTACAGACATAATGTGTTACACTCTTCCAGAGTCTTTAGTTTAAGCTTAAGGTAGGGTTATCAAATTTATCACGTTAACGGCGAGAATGAATATTTTTTACATTTATCACGTTACAATATTTAACGCAATTAACGCATGCGCTGCACGACCTATTCACGCATTATCGCGTTCATTCTATAATGGCGCTGTTTTACCCATACAGTATACAGAGCTAAAAGGCAGCGTAAAATGAGTAGAGAGAATTTTGGCAGCCTTTGGAGCCTTTTTTTAAATGGCTAAAGCCTTACAATCCCTCTCCCAGTGATTAGAATAATCGTGGGAAGTAATGTGGGGAAGAAAGGTAGTAGTTGATCTTTTTCTTAACACCCTATGTTATTTCCCAACGCAGAGAAGATATATCAATTGGTACCACGACACACAGTCATGGTTGCACTTCCCATCATGCATTTGGGCAGAAGTTAAATGGCTACAGTATCATTTACTGAAAGCTCAACAAATACACTAGATGGCAATATTTAGTCACAATATACAAAGTCACATTTATCCTTTAAGAATTACAAGTCTTTCTATCCGTGGATCCCTCTCACAGAAAGAATCTTCATAATGTAAATGCCATCTTGAGGATTTATTGTCATAATCAACAAATACAGTACTTATGTACTGTATGTTGAATGTATGTACAGTTCTGGTCAAAAGTTTACATACACTTGTGAAAAACAGAATGTCATGGCTCTCTTGAGTTTCTAGTTATTTCTACAACTCTGATTTTTCTCTGATAGAGTGATTGGAACAGATACTTCTTTGTCACAAAAAACATTCATGAAGTTTGGTTCTTTAATGACTTTATTATGGGTGACCAGAAAAAAGTGATCAAATCTGCTGGGTCAAAAATATACATACAGCAGCGCTAATATTTGGTAACATGTCCCGTGGCCATTTTCACTTCAATTAGGCGCTTTTGGTAGCCATCCACAAGCTTCTGGCAAGCTTCTGGTTGAATCTTTGACCACTCTTCTTGATAGAATTGGTGCAGTTCAGTTAAATTTGATGGCTTTCTGACATGGACTTGTTTCTTCAGCATTATGTCCACAAGTTCTCAATGGGGTTTAAGTCAGGACTTTGGGAAGGCCATTCGAAAACCTCAATTCTAGCCTGATTTAGCCATTCCATTACCACTTTGCATGTGTGTTTGGAGTCATTGTCCTGTTGGAACACCCAGCTGCGCCCAAGACCCAATCTTCGGGCTGATGACGTTAGGTTATCTTGAAGAATTTGAATGTAATCCTCCTTCTCCATTATCCCATTTACTCTCTGTAAAGCACCAGTTCCATTGGCAGCAAAACAGCCCCACAGCATACTACTACCACCACCGTGCTTGACGGTAGGCATTGTGTACTTGGGGTTAAAGACCTCACCTTTTCTCCTCCAAACATATTGCTGGGTATTGTGGCCAAACAGCTTGATTTTTGTTTCGTCTGACCACAAAACTTTCCTCCAGAAGGTCTAATCTTTGTCCATGTGATCAGCAGCAAACTTCAGTCGAGCCTTAAGGTGCCGCTTTTGGAGCAAGGGCTTCCTTCTTGCACGGCAGCCTCTCAGTCCATGGAGATGCAAAACACGCTTGACTGTGGACTAATTCTTGGCAGATCTGCTTTTTGGTGATTCTCGGTTGAATCTTCACCCTCCTGACCAATTTTCTCTCAGCAGCAGGTGATAGCTTGCGTTTTCTTCCTGATCGTGGCAGTGACAAAACAGTGCCATGCACTTTATACTTACAAACAATTGTTTGCACTGTTGCTCTTGGGACCTGCAGCTGCTTTGAAATGGCTCCAAGTGACTTTCCTGACTTGTTCAAGTCAATGATTGTTCAAGTCAATAATCACTCACAAGAAATTGCTAATTCGTGTTGCTGTATGTACTGGACTGTCTCAGAAAATTAGAATACACAATATTCTAATTTTTTGAGACAGTCCTGTGTATATATACAGGACTGTCTCAGGAAATTAGAATACACAATATTCTAATTTCCTGAGACAGTCAGGATTGTGTATTCTAATTTCCTGAGACAGTCCTGTATATATACACAGGACTGTCTCAAAAAATTAGAATATTGTGTATTCTAATTTTCTGAGACAGTCCAGTATATTTTTGACCCAGCGGATTTGATCACTTTTTCTGTTAACCCACAATAGTCATAAAAGAACCAAACTTCATGAATGTTTTTTGTGACAAAGAAGTATCTGTTCCAATCACTCTATCGGAGAAAAATCAGAGTTGTAGAAATAACTGGAAACTCAAGAGAGCCATGACATTATGTTCTTCACAAGTGTATGTAAACTTTTGACCACAACTGTATATTACATTCTTTATATATTTTTTTGTGTACAGTACACTAGTTAGAAAAATAAATACAATATTAAAATACAACAACATGCATAAGATGAATAAAATGTACTCACCACACTGATGATCTTGATAAATGAAGAAAAAACTCCAGAACAATGGATATGAAGGTAAAGATGATGTATTGAGAAGCTTGAGAGTCACACGATCTTTGTGGGCCTTAAAGCCTCGCCTCTTCACTTCTTCCTTGAAAAGAAATGTCCTGGATGGCATCCTCTTCCAAAAAAGGCCAGTCTCGTCCATGTTAAACACCTGCTTCGGGAGATAGCCACCCTCTTCAATTAATTTGGGAAATTGGTTCTCAACGTAACAAACAGCTGCGTTATGGTCCGGCGAGGAGGCCTCCCCATGCAATTTAACGCTGCGAAGTCCAAACCTCTTTCTGAATTTTTCGAACCAGCCCTTGCTGGCATCAAAACCACAATTTTCTTCACTTGAAGCACTGGTACTAGGCTGTGGTTCATCTTCGTCGTAGTCGGCATCACTGCCAGGCACCTTCATTCAACGCTCCTTCAGGAACGAAGCTATCATACAGCGCTTTGGCTTTTGCCCGAATCATTTTTGTGTCGAGACTCACCTTCTTTTCCCGACAGTCCGATATCCACAATGTTAGTGCATTTTCCATTTTTACAATCATCTTGTTGCGAGGAGTCATGACTCACTTAGTGTCCCTGAAAAACGACACTGAGGCGGTCTTTCAGATTTTCGCCTCGTTTTGTTTTATGTAACGAACGGTTCATAGTTTAGTCGTTTCGTAACTGAGCTTGAACTTTCTCGTGCACGGTCATCATTTTTCTTCTTGGGTTCGCTAGAGGATTGAGCAGGCGGAGGACGCTTTGGAGCCATTTCCTTCGATAGCAGCAAGGTTAAACATCTCGGCCAATCAGCTTGCGATATTCCCGAGTGATGCTGGCCAGCGAATCAGAGCGGTGGAATATGACTTGGGCGGGCTGTCCTTGCCTTCTGTTAGGGAATGGGCAGATTTTACACCATATTTTCCCCATTATTTTATTTTTTTATGCATGTATATACAGTGCTGCTCGAAAGTTTGTGAACCCCACAGCGATGGTCAGATTTTTTGTAAAAAAAACTAAAATAACCTTATTAAATGTTAAGTTATACCCAAATCCACAATACTGACATTCCAAATAATGGACTGAAACAAAAGAAATAGTTATATTGTCATTCTTTATTTAACAAAAGTGGTTGATTTAAGAAAAACTCAGATATCATGTGTGCAAAAGTATGTGAACCCCTTCAGTTAATAGGATATTGCGCCTCCTTTTGCAGAGATTACCTCAACCAAACGGTTTCTGTAGTGACTAATCAGCCTCTCACATCTACTTTGGGGGATTTTTGCCCATTCTTCCTTGCAGAACGCAGTCAGTTGAGAGAGGTTTGATGGGCGTCTGGCATGAACTGCTCGCTTCAGGTCCCGCCACAGCATTTCAATGGGATTTAGGTCAGGACTTTGACTGGGCCAGTCCAGAACACGAATCTTCTTCTTTTTCAGCCATTCCTTGGTTGTATTGCTGGAATGCTTTGGATCATTATCATGTTGCATGATCCACCTTCTGCCAAGCTTTAACTTCAAAACAGATGGCGTCAGGTTATGTTCTAGGATTTGACAATATTCCTCAGAATTCATGATTCCCTGGACTATGTGGAGTTGTCCAGGTCCTGAGGATGAAAAGCAAACCCAGATCTTGACATTCCCACCTCCATGCTTCACTGTTGGGAGAAGGTTCTTTTGGTGGTATGCAGTGTTGACTTTTCGCCAGACATGGCGGTTTTGGTTGTGACCAAACAGTTCAATTTTGCACCTACATCAGTTGATGAAAACTCTTTTTAATTTAGTCTCGACAACACAACTGTTAAAAAAACAAACAAAAAAACTACTGAATTGATTGATTAGGAAATCAGGTTGAAATAATAGAAAATTCCAAAATGTTGAGGGGGTTCACAAACTTTTGAGCAGCACTGTATATATAATTTTTTTAGACTGAAAACAAAATCCGCAATAGACTGAAACTGCGAAATTCAAAGCGCGAAGTAGCGAGGGATCACTGTAAATACGATCGACATTTCTGGGTTCTGATTCAACTAAGCTCCAAAGCACAAAGCTGAAAATCCATTTTAAAGCAATAAAACTGGCCACTGGAGGGCAGTAGCGCAATTGGTAAGACCCGCAACCCGATTCAACGGCAACGAACAGCCGGGTAGCACGGCTGGGGTGCCGGCGGAAGGATGCATGGCGGCGGGCGACCGAGCAGAACAACCGAGAGGACACCCGGGATGCAAGGCCTTGGACGACCGAGCAGAACGACCGGGACCACCAGTGCAGCGGACAATGTCGTTGAGTCCGTGCTGCTCTTCGAGCAGACCCCGCAGAGACTCAAAAAAATCCATCTTTATGAGACAGGCAGTGATGAGGGAAAAGTTTACCCGGCTGTCGCAGTTATGTGTAAATAAATTGTTACTATGCTATCAAAGGCTCTAACTATTTGTCTAGTTGTTTATTTTGTAAAAGGAAAACATTATTCAGATATTTGGGATGTAACTAAAGCAAAAATTAGCTGTGTTAAAGTCAGTTATGTTTGAAATGTATGCTTTCCTAAAAAAGCTTCATTTCTGTCTTTTCATCAGAAATTGGAAAATTGCTCAAACTAAGCAATTTTCTAATGCTGATTTCTAATGAATGGAAAAAGATATGAACTTGGGTGAAAATGGCTGGGAGTGAATGAGTTAATTGGGTTCATATTCGTGAGAAATGTAGCCCTGACGCATGTTCACTCAATCTGTTTAGTCTTATTAATGTCCCGTCCCCAGAAGAAAGTGTACATGCAGGTTATGCTGTTATATCGTCCCTACCAATGTTGAGATCAAATTTATGCCGTTGACTACAACTGATATAAAAATTAGCTATGAAGCTATGAACATGTTGAAAATGTATGAACAAGACACAAAGCCAGGTGTCATACTGTCGACGTCAATCAGTATCCGTCCTTGGAATATTTTTGCCAACCGGTAGCCGCGATTTGACACTTTCCTCCTTGCTGACATGCACACGTGTATGTTATTATGTCAAACATGATTGCACTTTTGCAACATGATCTAGTGTGTGTGTGTTTATGTAGCAGCAGGGTAAAGTAAGAAGAAACAAATAACCGTTTATTGTGAACAAATTACTGCGAAAATGTTGTTTTACGTTCACTATTGATTAGTTAAGTGTTTGAAACGTCTCTTTGATTTCAGCCATGACTTTATAGAGCAGCTATCATTGTTGGCCAGGTTCCATGAGTTGTCTCAGGAGTGCTTTTTGCTTCTTATAGAACAACACAATGCACTCAATTTATTATTAGGGAAGTGACAGGCTTGATGAATTTGTATTATGCTAGTTAGCGCGTGTGTTTTTGTGTGCATATTAGCTAGCGCATCTTAGCATTGACAGCGACTGAGAGGTCTGGCAGAGAGTTAATCACAGTTCAGCCAAGTCACAAACTCCTTGCTTCTCCTTCTTGCTGTCTCCTGCTTTTTTCAGTTACTTACGCTCTGACCTTTAGTCCCTCGGATCCATTGGTGTGCGACATCACACTTTGCTGAACCGCTGGCTCGTGATTGGTACTGCTGAGTCATGGCGCGCCATGGATCATTGACTGCCACTACCGTTCTTTATAGCTCTGTCATGACTTTGCATTTTCTGTTTTCTGCCGTCCCTCCCAGCCACTACTCTCCCTCCCGAAAGGCGTTGACAGCGTCGCCTAAGAGTTATAATCAAATTGCAGGGTGCCCATAACGAGGATTTATGTTCGGCACAGATGGTCACATGATAGTTTTAATGCATTTGCTCAACAGTAATACAGTATTTGTAACAGTCTTTGAGCTCACGTTTTCATGGTCGCAAGTCAACACCAACTCATTGCTATTTCAACTGACTGCCATTGACGGCGATAAACGTCCAATCCATTTGAACTGGGAAAGGCTGGCAGCGGTGATTGGACGTCTACTGCTGTCAATGGCAGTGAAAAGGTCCATGACGAAGTATGATAGTCACAATGCCAAATGTATCAAATACAAAAATCTTCAATTTCTGGTTATCTGATTTTAGAAAAAAAATTATGATTGCGATTTTATACCGTATTGGCTCGAATATAAGACGGTGTTTTTTCCATTGAAATATGCCAGAAAAAGAGGGGGTCGTCTTATATTCGCAGTCTAGACATTATACCCATTCATAGCGCTAGATGGCGCCAGATATCATTGAAGCGATGTTCTGTCATGACAGATCTCGGCTCAAGTTGGACCAGTTTGCATTATTTTATTGCAATCTTTTTCCTCATTCAGATTTGTTTCAAGATTACAGTTACAGTTAGACTTCACTTTGATGGTTAATGCAGTTATTGCAATTTTGTTGTTTTATCAGAACAGATTGGTTTATTTACATTTCAAAAACCAGGAGCCATTCATTTACGAATGTGATTGCACTTTAGTTTACAGATTTAAATGTGCAGATATTAAGAAATGAGGCAAAATAACATGTTTTCTCTCTCAAATATATTGTTATAATCGTTTGTTTCGGATGTACTGTAATTATTTTCTGTATAAAAATTAATTTGGTGTTCAAAAAGTCTTTTTTTCAAACCTGAGTCTTAAAAAAGAGGGGGTCGTATTATAATCAGGGTCGTCTTATATTTGGGCCAATACGGTATATGTGATATTGATTTGGTTCAGGATTTTCTGCTAATCAAACTTCAGTTCAAAATTTATGAAGTCCTATATAAACTATGACTAATAATGCACAATCAGTTAAGTTGTTGGTTCCAAAATGCGGTGATGCTTGCAATTATATATTTATCAATATTTCAATAAAGTTGTACTGTATGTAAAAACCAAACATTGGACCAAACATATTTTAACATTTGCCTTAACGTAACTGGTTATTGTACATTAATGGTAAGGAAATATATGTGTTTGTGTATACTGAGTGATATGGCATGAAATTAGAATCACAAGATTAATTGAATCTCTTCACAGGAATGTTAACTATATCATACTATATATTTTTTCTGAATGTTATTCACCTGTAAAATGTAAATATTTCCCTTTAAAAAGGCAAATTTATCAGTTTGCACAACAGCTCCTGGGTCAGTCAAGCACGCATGAAGAGCTGCAGCTATGGATTTTAGGAGATGTAAAACAAAAGCTTCCTGAGATTTTACTTTCACAAGAGCATTAAATGCGAACACAAAATAAAATTCCTGGGTGTTATTTTCAAACTATGCAGGATTTCACTGTCATTTAAAAAAAATTGAAAATGCCTGAGTTTAGGATCGAAGTACAACAAAATAACAATTGGTTAACTTGCATAGCAAAAATTTGCTAGCCTAAATGCTATAAAACGCTTAACTTTTTTATACAATGCTCTTAACAAATCCTTCAAACACATCTCCCCACACAAAAAAAAAAAGATAATTATACCCCTAAACTAAATTACGGATGAATAAACATATTAACTCAAACAAAAACATACAACCTTATGTTGGTCTTAATAGATAGCAGCTGGATCCAACCGTTAGATAAGTCATGTCATATTCACTGTTGCCACAAGAGGGCAGTGGATCCACCCAAATCAATTAAAACTGAATGCAAACAGTTTCAAAACAAACATGACAACACCACTCTAAACAAATCCTCGAAGCAGCAAAATTTGATTCGAAGCTTTTTTTCCCCTTCTAATCGAATTACTCAAGTTAATCGATTAATCATTGTAGCACTACACGCGTGAAATAAATCGTGGCCCTGACAATTTCAAACTTTTGATTTAAAGTCGATTATTCTTTACTCACACCTAAATCTGATCATCCCCGAATTTGGTGGAGATAGTTATGATTAGGAGGTGTGACAAAATATCAAAATGGTGATATATTGTGATACTTTGTATCCAAAAAGGTTATCGATATGCTCCTGCCAAGAATAAGATATAATTTTAAAAAGGTGTCAGTGTTTAAGTCTCCTTAGGGAAAGGGTTAACTTATTTTTCCCCCATCTGTCATTGTTTGCTTGCTATACTCATTAAATTATGAAAACCTATAAATGTTTGGGTGGTTTTAGTTATAGCAGACGCTGTTTTTACATCTGTGTGATTTTGACAAAGATCAGATTATATTTGATGATTTTATGCAGAAATGTTAGAAATTCCAAAAGGTTCAGATACTTTTTCATACCACTGTATTTGTTTCTAATAACATATTTTAGTAAAAAAGTTAGTAAAGGCTTGATGTCAGAGGTTCCCTTTAATTCAGACCTAAATGTGACCATCCCTGAATTTGATGAAGATACAGTTGTGTTTTTTTCTAAACCCATAATCCGATGACATAATGATCAAAAATGAAAATGTCCTCATTGGAGTTGTTCAGTATGATCGGGTAGCTGATAAAAGCATTTTAAAAATGATATCAGATAATATCGACATCGGTTTTACTATACCAAATAAATACATACAGTACCATTTTCAACATACACGATACAATACAATACAATTAGCCATAATATGTTAAGCCAAAGACCATTTGTATCGGTATCGGTTTGATAGCGGTATTGTTTTTTGGGAGTTTGACAATATAGGTTATTGGTTAAAAAGTCATTATCGGATCATCATAGATCAAACTCACGTATACAGTATTCATCGAGACACCTTGAGACATAAATTAAAGGCTTTTAAAATCGGCGGTATGTTTTGGTGTGTTCAAATATGATGACAATTACCACAGAACTTTCTGGAAATCACAATTAGGTATGACGCTCAGAACTGAGCATCAAAAATGAGCGACAAACCACATCAAGACAAATCGAATAAAAGGATGCAATCTTCTTCCAGAAATATAACTATTCTGGCAAAATATCCCCACATGATGACGCAACGACTAAAAAAAGCGTTTGTTTTTTGGGGTTTGAAAACGTCACCAACACCACTAATTAAACTCAACATAATGATGATGAAGTGAGCAGGCGGGGTGTTTTTTGCGAGATACTTACTCCGCGAGTGACAGTTTATTTACTTTAATAATATGGTCACGAAAAAAGAAAGCGGCTCAGATAGTTTGAACTAAGTTTTTGTCAAAATTCCTCATCTCATAATTTCAGATGTCCTGTGTAAACAGTGATTAATGGTCTCTTTCCGAGGGAACATTTTTTCCCATTACAGCCGTGTCTGGCACCAGACTGCTGCCACAAGTTTTGACTTCTTTCAACCGCACAATGTCAAAAAAGACCAATGGCACTGGCTGCCAAGTCAGAGTTTTTGGGTGGACGTAGGTGGCGTCCAATCGGACCCCAGCCAATTTTAGACCGAGAAGCAGATTCGGTAATTGAGCTAAATGTCAAACAAATCACGAGTCGACCCGGTAACCTCTGGGAGATCCAATTTAATAATGCGAGGCAACTGGAAGTAAATGGGTTGACGAGGAAATTTTAATTAAAGTCACTTTGAAGGATGAAGAACGGTTGCTGTGAAAGAGCACCTCAAAATTTCCAAAGTTGCTCCAAAAACATTGATAGGTCACCTTCTAAACAGACGTCAGGATTCACGTTGCAGCCACAAAATGGACAATAAATCACTAGATGGTAAGGGTGTAACGGTACATGTATTTGCATTGAACAGTTTCGGTACGTGGTGCTCGGTTCGGAACGGAGGCGTACTGAACGAGTTTCTGACGTAATGTAACCCTTACTTTTCGAGACTGTGAGTCGATCGGGTTACAGTTTCTTTGTGTAGATTATATTTACTCCGTCTTCTCTACTATAATGAGGACCAACACTGTAGGACAGTATAACCCAGAAACGTCAACGGCGCGACAACGTGGCCGCCGCGAGAACGCAGTGAAACGCAGGCGTTAAAGTCAATCAGCCAATGCACACCAGTTGCAGTGCGGCCCCATGTTAGGATCGGGCAGACCGGAAGTCAGTCGTGTAAAAATATGGTGGATCCGGTCGATTTTCAAACTAATATGCAATCGTAACCCACTTTTTGAGTCCATCAGATCTCTTGAGTGGTAGATTGGGGCACAGTTGACTTGTTTTTGTTGATTTAGTGCTGTCTTCTCTGCTATAATAATAACCAACATGGCCCTGTGTTCAATACAAAACCCTCCTACCACAACAAAACAAGTAGGAACTAAAGTTATACAACATAAAATATACAATATAAATGAATACTACATCACATTTGTAAAATATAAACACATAATAAAATAAACTAGGCCTGCAAGCAGGACTGAACAGGCCCTCGCAATCTAGTGCAACTCGTACGTCACGCAACTCGGACAGTGTGCAGGTCAGGGTGGTGTCAAATCATCCTCTCTAATCATCTCATTAGAACATAATATGCTCGAAAGTCGCCTCTTTACATTCACACACCTAAGAAATAAAAACCCATATTGGCGAGAGTACTACAAAAAAGGAGGCACTACTGAGCTGTGCAGCCAAGCCCATATTCAAAACCAAAATGAATATTCTAACTGGGCAAATTCGACCAAGTGTGCCAAACTCTGTGGCTCTATAAGCTGCCTGAGTCTCTGAAAAAAAAATCCTTTTAATGGCGAACAAAGGGTCATCACGGCAACAGACAGAGACATGTGGACATGGGCCGTAAAATAAGTATATCAAAAGGTCTTGAAACTACAATGACCAACCTGAAAAGAACTGGACATGTATTGGAAAAACGAGTGACTTTCTATTGCCACTAGTTGGCGCTGTAGGGTTGATGCAAATGACCCCTACAGGACCCTTCAGAGTATGACTCAACAAGCACGAGATGTTTGGCGCAGATATGTTGTAGATCTTCCAAGTTATGACTGTTCAAAACTTGTGGTGAGACGAAATGACTTCAGTCATGTTCACTTCTCCTGTTGGACCCTTCTGCTTCAACCAAACCTCAGTATTTTTCATCAGGCACCTGAACACATGTCTTAGGGCTCCCCTGATGCAGGTTTGAGGTGAGTAGATTTTTTTTCCTTGGAGGAGGAGCCTGTTTCGTAAAAAAAGGCATTTTCTGTTCCCACTAGGGGGCGCTAGGCCCAATGGGTAATATTTCAATGCACTCGTGTTAAGGATGGGATCCCGCACATACATGCCAGATATGAAAAAGATTGAACGCTGTGTCAAGGAGCTATTAGTCATTTACTGAATTTGTCATTTTGCCGAAAAAATGGCCGACTTTGGCACCACGCCCAGGTCAAACCCATGAATGAAAACGAACCATTTTGAAAATTTTAGATCTCTTATGTCTTCTGAATAGTCTCACCAATTTTGAAGACGATCCAACTAACTCCTTCTGTGAAAAGGTCTCAAATGTGCACCGTGTTAATTGATAAAAATTTCACATTCGATCCAAAATACCCGATTTCCTGCTGGGTTTTGAATATGGGTTCAAGAGACTTTTTGGAGCAGTTTTGCACAAGGTATCGACTCCCCACATTTCATTGCGCTATGTTAAAAAAACCTAATAGGAAACGCCTTTTTGAAAAATTCAAGGGGGCGCCACTGAGCCATTTTGTTACATTTTTTTGGTAACGTCACAAGATTATCGAAATCCACGCAAAGCTGCATGGATGTGCAAAATTTGGTGAGTTTTCGTGCATGTTCAGGCCTCCAAATGTAAAATATACTACAAATGGATAAAAATTTCACATTCGATCCAAAATACCCGATTTTCTGTTGGATTTGGAAAATGGGTGCAAGAGACTTTTTGGAACAGTTTTGCATAAGTTATGGACTCTCCAAATTTCATTGCTCTACGTTGAAAAAACCCAATAGGAAAGGCCTTTTTCAAAACTCCTTTCTGTCGCCACTAGTTGGCACTGTAGAGTTTATGCAAATGACCCATACAAGACCCTTTGGGGTATGACTCTCAACAAGCACGGGAAGTTTGGCGCAGATACAGTGGGGAGAACAAGTATTTGATACACTGCCAATGGGCATGTTGTATATCTGCCGAGTTATGACTGTTCAAAGTTTTTTGCGAGACAAATTGTTGACGGTCATTTTCACTTTCCTGTTTGGACCCCTCCGCTTCAACGAAACCTCAATATTTTTCATCAGGCACCTGAACGCAGGTCTTAAGGCTCCCCTGATGCAGGTTTGAGGTCAACAGATTTTGTTCCCTTGGAGGAGGATCCTGTCTCGTAAAAAAAGGCATTTCCTGTTCTCACTAGGGGGGCGCTAGGCCTAATGGGTAATATTCCAATGCACTCGTGTTAAGGGTGGGATACCGCACATACATGCCAGATATGAAAAAGATTGAACGTTGTGTCAAGGAACTTTTTACATTTTTTTTTGCAACGTTGCAAAATTATCGAAATTTACAATTTTCCGCACGTATGTGCAAATTTTGGTGACTTTTCATGCATGTTCAGGCCTCCAAATTGGCCGTTTTCATTTGCCCTGGGAAAAAAAAAAAAAAAAAAGAAAAAAAAAAAAAGAATGATCCTTTGCAAAACAATAGGGCCTTCGCACGCTTAGTGCTCGGGCCCTAATTAAATTGAAATGAGCTAAAACATCTGAAATTAAATAATAAGAATAATACACAGATCCTGCTTACACAATTAAATTTATTAATTTCTGTGTGGTGCTTTAACTTGAGAAAATGCACCAATAAAGCTTTTGAAAATCGTTCATAAGAAAAAAAAAAAAGATTCGTTGAGGCATTTCATTTGTAAAATGCATGTTAAAATCTTTGTCATTTGTCATTCTTTCAGAAAGAAAACTGACCAATACTGGGGTCCGAAAGGCAAATTGTTGTTGGATTATCTTTAAATACCCGCTACTTTTTGAGGAGAATTCTAGCTTTGTATAGGCTAATGTTCCTATTGTTGAAAGTACAAAGATGTGTAATAAACAACTAGCACATTTATATTTTGCATTTTTCTTACTGTACCGAAAATGAACTGAACCGTGACCTCAAACCCGAGGTACGTACCTAACCGAGATTTTTGTGTACCGTTACACCCCTACTAGATGGGACATCTTCTGCCGTCAATGACGGTGAATGATGAGATTTCAAGTATTTGGAGTTTGTTCTGAAAAGCACTGTAATTATTGTTAAGTAATATTTGCGCTCCGTATAAACAACCGCTGCGTGTAATTAGCCCATCTCTACCAGACTCCCAAGCCCCTTCATCACACTTCTACTTATTCACTACTCTTCACTGATCATCATCACCATCATCACCATCAAACATTAGGATTCCACTCGGCGCTACACTCGCAGAAACTTCCGTGGAGAGTCCATTAGCGGCGCATAAAAGCACTCTGGCTAATTAGGAATACACATCCGCTAATGTTCCGCTACGCTGCGCCGGGATGGACGGTGGGGGAAAAAAAGTTGTTTTTATGAAGCCATCTTGCAGGGAATGCTTCATTTTTAGAATAATATTAATAAAAAGAACAAGGTCAGAGTAAATGATTCATCAATGTTAATCAATGCTTGCAATTTAGTTTGGTTTGATGGATGAAAATGGATTGCGTTACAGAAACGTTAGAAAGTATTGGAACATGAAACATGAGAAAAAAAAACAACTAAAAAATAGATTCCTTCGTGCTTCAAACTTCGCACCCTTCGTCCATCGCAGATTTTTTTTCCCAATTAAAAATTAAATACCGTATTGGCCCGAATAAAGGACGTCCCTGATTAGAAGACGACCCGCTCTTTTTCAAGACTCAAGTTTGAAAAAAAGACTTTTTGAACACCAAATTAATTTTTATACAGAAAATAATTACAGTACATCTGAAACAAATGATTATAACAATATATTTGAGAGAAAAAGCATGTTATTTTGCCTCATTCAAATCTTAATATCTGAACATTTAAATATGTAAACTTGCGTGCCATCACATTCGTAAATGAATGGCTTCTGGTTTTTGAAATGTAGATAAACCAGTCTATTGTGAGGTCTAACTCTAACTGTAGTCTTGAAACAAATCTGAATAAGGAAAAACATTGCAATAAAATAATGCAAACTGGTTAAACTTGAGAGTAGCTGAGATCTGCCATGACAGAACATTATTCCTGAAGTTCAGCATTCGCTTCAATGCTATCTGGCGCCATCTAGCGTCGTGAATGGGTGTAATGTCTAGACCCCGAATATAAGACGACGCCCACTTTTTCAGTCTTATTTCAAAGCAAAAAACACCGTCTTATATTGGGGCCAGTACGGTAATTAATACAGATGAGCTGTCTCAATCCGATCACGTAGTCTCACTCTCCCTCCTGCTGCTTTTCTTTGTCAGGCATTGCACTGGGGTTACTAATTAAAGTTAACGATGATTGACAGATTGTTAAGGTTTGATCTTGCCAGAAATGCTTGGGAGCCGAAACTTCAAAGCACCGCATGCATCAGTCATTGTTTAACTTGTGAAACAGTTGCTGTGGCAACTCATTGTGTGTAAGTGAGCAGCTTGAGCGGATTACAGTGGACTCACTCAATGAAGCATTTACCTCATTCACTCCCAGGCATTTTCACCGGAGTGACCCCTTCGCCCCCGGCCGTTTTACTGGATTTTGACTGATTTTGCAAGGCCCACAGAAAATTCTTTTCTATTGCTATATAAACATGGAACCCACCAAAAGAAAGATTAGACTCTCTTCTCTCAGCAGGAAAAAAAGTTAGTTCATATCTTTTTCCATTCTTTAGAAATCAGCATTAGAAAATAGCTTAGCTTGAGCAATTTTCCAATTTCTGATGAAAAAAACAGAGAAATTGAGCTTTTTGTGCAAGCATACATTTCAAACATAACTTTGACTTTTGTAACACAGCTATTTTTTGCTTTTGTGACATCCCAAACATCTACATAATGTATTCCTTCTACAAAATAACATAAACAACAAGACAAATAAAGCTTTTGATAGCAAAGTAACAATTTATTTACACATAACTAAACTATTGAACTGAGAGATGACGCTGTTGTGCGCGTTTCCGGCTGAGTCACGAGACACTAGAGAGTCACGAGAAACACGAGCGGCCGAACACAGCAAAGCGAACTCTACTCAACGGGCAACACAGGCTCAACAATATCATCCGCTACACTGGTGATCCCGATCGTTCTGCTCGGTCGTCCAACGCCTGGCATCCCGGACGTCCTCTCGATTGTTCTGCTTGATCGTCCACTGCCTGGCGTCCTAGACGTCCTCCTAGTCATCGCGCTTGGTCGTTCATCGCCTGGCGTCCCGGACGTCCTCCCGGTCGTCCTGCTCGGACTTCCCACACCTTGTGTCCTGGACATCTTCCTGGTCGTCCGTTCGGTCGTCTTCCATCGGCGCCCCGGCTGTGCGGCCCAACCGTTCGTTCCGTTAAATTGGGTTACGCCTGGCGTCCTGTGTGGGTGGATTCTGGGGGGGACCTGTGTGGTGACCACTGCCTCCTGGCAGAGTTCACCTTGGGCGCTTGTGTGGGGCATGTTGTGTTCCTGGGGGGTAACTGGTTTGGCCGTGTGCATTTTTCTCACGCTTATGCTTCTTCTGACTTCCGTTTCCTGACATATGACTTCTTACCAAAGGTGCTACTGCCCTCCAGTGGCCAGTTTTATTACTTTACAATTAATTTTGACCGTTGTGCTTTGGAGCAAAGTTGCATCAGAACCTAGAGATTTCTCTTGTGTAAAAAAACGTAAAAGACGTATAAATACGTTTTTGGGACACTGAAACAATTAAAAAGAGAATGTATTTATACGTATTTGGAAGCAAATGAGTTAATAGAGACAAGCATTTTTCTACTGATTGTTATTTAGAAATAATTCAGTGGGACAATAACGTTTAAAACATCATGACAGAATGTTACTCAAAGTATTTAAGTATGTCAAGCTTAAATTTGTTAGACCTCTGATAATGGAAAAAAATATTTGTTTAAACTCACAAAAAAATACAAAAGTCGTCCAATGTTATCGGGTAGCCAATAAAAGCATTTCAAAATGATATCGGATAATATCGACATCATATGCATATGGCAGTGTTGTCATGTCCACTTATTGCCTGCCTGTGTTTCTGGTGTTTTGTCCCCCCCCTGCTGGCGCTTGGGTGTAATTAGTTTTGATAAGTTCCAGCACTTTCTGCTGACGTAATCGTTCGTGATGCCACGTGATCAGAAATCGGGCCGATCATGCCATTTTTCAGACGATCAGGTTTTTAATAGAATAATATATATATTCAGTGATCCTTCGCAACTTTGCGCTTCAAACTTCGCGCCCGTAGTCCATCGCGGATTTATTTTCAATAAAAAAAAAAAAAATACAGATGAGCTGTCCCGAACCGATCACGTAGTCTCGCTCTCCGTGCAATATTATTCGGCCCCTTTACTTTCAGTGCAGCAAACTCACTCCAGAAGTTCAGTGAGGATCTCTGAATGATCCAATGTTGTCCTAAATGACCGATGATGATATATAGAATCCGCCTGTGTGTAATCAAGTCTCCGTATAAATGCACCTGCTCTGTGATAGTCTCAGGGTTCTGTTTAAAGTGCAGACAGCATTATGAAAACCAAGGAACACACCAGGCAGGTCCGAGATACTGTTGTGGAGAAGTTTAAAGCCGGATTTGGATACAAAAAGATTTCCCAAGCTTTAAAGATCTCAAGGAGCACTGTGCAAGCCATTATATTGAAATGGAAGGAGCATCAGACCACTGCAAATCTACCAGGACCCGGCCATCCTTCCAAACTTTCTTCTCAAACAAGGAGAAAACTGATCAGAGATGCAGCCAAGAGGCCCATGATCACTCTGGATGAACTGCAGAGATCTACAGCTGAGGTGGGAGAGTCTGTCCATAGGACAACAATCAGTCGTACACTGCACAAATCTGGCCGTTATGGAAGAGTGGCAAGAAGAAAGCCATTTCTCAAAGATATCCATAAAAAGTCTCGTTTAAAGTTTGCCACAAGCCACCTGGGAGACACACCAAACATGTGGAAGAAGGTGCGCTGGTCAGATGAAACCAAAATTGAACTTTTTGGCCACATTGCAAAACGATATGTTTGGCGTAAAAGCAACACAGCTCATCACCCTGAACACACCATCCCCACTGTCAAACATGGTGGTGGCAGCATCATGGTTTGGGCCTGCTTTTCTTCAGCAGGGACAGGGAAGATGGTTAAAATTGACGGGAAGATGGATGCAGCCAAATACAGGAACATTCTGGAAGAAAACCTGTTGGTATCTGCACAAGACCTGAGACTGGGACGGAGATTTATCTTCCAACAGGACAATGATCCAAAACATAAAGCCAAATCTACAATGGAATGGTTCAAAAATAAACGTATCCAGGTGTTAGAATGGCCAAGTCAAAGTCCAGACCTGAATCCAATCGAGAATCTGTGGAAAGAGCTGAAGACTGCTGTTCACAAACACTCTCCATCCAACCTCACTGAGCTCGAGCTGTTTTGCAAGGAAGAATGGGCAAGAATGTCAGTCTCTCGATGTGCAAAACTGATAGAAACATACCCCAAGCGACTTGCAGCTGTAATTGGAGCAAAAGGTGGCGCTACAAAGTATTAACGCAAGGGGGCCGAATAATATTGCACGCCCCACTTTTCAGTTTTTTATTTGTTAAAAAAGTTTAAATTATCCAATAAATTTTGTTCCACTTCACGATTGTGTCCCACTTGTTGTTGATTCTTGACAAAAAAATTAAAATTTTATATCTTTATGTTTGAAGCCTGAAATGTGGCGAAAGGTTGCAAGGTTCAAGGGGGCCGAATACTTTTGCAAGGCACTGTACATACGGATCTTTTTAAATGATACTTTGGGGAAAAAAGTGAAAAAACATATCTTATATGTATCTATTTCCAATGCTAAATTTGAATAAATATATTGAATACACACACGTACAAAAAAAAATAAATAAAAAATTGCGGTTTTTCACTTATCGCGGCGGGTTCTGTACCCCATTAACAGAAAATGCCAGGGAAGACTGTACACTCAAATATACTTCATAGAAGTGTTGCAAACATCTTCGACTGTTTTTTACTGCAGGAATGTCAATGTCAATGGGAATCCTGGCGAAAATGCTGCCCTTTTTGTCTTGTACTAATGTGAGCAAACTGCTTTAAATGCAAAATTTGTCCTCGTGTTTTTCCACTTTTCAACTTAAAAGCACTCGAGACAAAATTGATTAGGCTGCTTTTACATGTAAGTAGTAGTCAGCTTGCTGCGTAGCAACGTAACACCTTCCATTACAGAGAATTATTATTTATGGAAATGAGTCATTCTGTATGAAAGAGGAGTGGGATGCCATTAAAACAATAATCTCATTAATAAGAGGTTATTATAGTTAATGAATCCTGATTAATCACCTTTTAATTACGTAAGAATATTTGTCCTGAAAAGCTAAAAAAAAAAAAAAAAAAAAAAAAAAAAAAAACTAACTGAATTGAATCAAATAACATACACACCCTTAGTTTAATGGGTGAATAATGTAAAGACCAGCAATATGTATTTCTGCATGTAGTATTTTTTTTTTTTACAAATTAAATGTGCTTATTGAATTCATCTCTGTTGTGTCCATTAGGGATGTCCCGATCCAGGTTTTTGCACTTCCGATCCGATACCGATATTGTTTTGCACTTCCGATCCGATACTGGCCGATACCGGCCTATCTGAGCATGTGTTAAAGTTATTTAGCCTCCTTACTTAGTTGTCAGACCCATGTTGAAAAAGGTTTTAGTACTCTTGATAACAACCAGCCAGCTGAATTAGGTGAGTTTGAATAACACACAACGGTTGATAACAAGGAACTGACCTGTTTATTCAGTGACAAACACAAAACATTATAAATAACAAACAGAAATGGCATAGTCAGTGAGTAAAACGTGCAAATAATATTGTAAACTGTCTTAAAAAAGTAAAACACACAAACAACCTCAGTGGAAAAACCCCCAAATCCCCCAAGCTATTAGATGCTTTTAATGTTTCGTGCATTAGTTACAAAAATTGTATAAAAAGCCTCTCAGGTTTAAATAAACGACTATTTCAGTATCAAGTTAATATTTTAAAACAGTAAATAAAATACTCAAGTCGCCATTCTTTATCAGCAGCTTTAAACTACAATTCATTTAATTTTGCGAATCAACTGTTGAAGTTGTTAAAATTGCTCCCGTTATTCCATAATTTCCCTTCTGTCTACTTTCGACATGTGAAAGTTTTAAAACTATTTTGAAGATAGATTCAAGTCATGATTTTGCCGATTTAGGAGTATTTTAAATAAAAAGTTAGTTAGGTTCGCTTGGAAGGTTCAGAACAGCCTACTTGGGAAGTCTCCTGCTTTAAGATGGCGGCTGTTTACTAACGCAACTAGTTTTCCATACTTCAATGTTGCTAACGCCGTCGAGTCTGTCATTTTGCATCTAGTTCTATATACATATGATATCTATTATCTACAGTAAAACGACGTTGACGTAGTTTGTAGCAGCTGTCAGCAGCAGGCAGGTATTCTTGTGTTTTTTAGCCAGCGGCATGAGTTGAGCTAAAGCCGTGAGTTGAGCATTGGCATTACCCGGGTCTATGACAAGCATGATGTTTACTCTCGGGACGCAATGCGGTCTGTTTCTCTTTGTGTCCCGAAGACCGCGCTGTGTGTTAGTTCCGCTTTACTTGACATATTTCAATAATCGGAATTTGGATGTTTGTGAATCGTTCTCGAATCTTCCACGGCCGAATCGCTCAAGGATGTAATGACGGCAGGGCAAGTTGTACCGTGGTTCTAAGTGTTGGATGGTGCGTCTTTACTCACGAGAGATAATGGCTCGTCATCCAGAATGAATTCTTCGGCAATGACTCTTGTTATTCCCTTGGCTTTGGGACTGTCGAGTGCCAGTTTGTCACGCATAGCAAAAGTTTCTGCCAGTGTTAGTTGTGTAGGACCTTTCTTTTTGTCTTCGGTTTTCTTAACATACTACTTATATTGTTTGTGGTGGTATTTCGCTAAATGCTTGATTAGGTTGGTAGTATTAAACTTCTTCTTACAGCTTTACCACCACACTTGACTTTATTGTGGCATATGTTGCACTTTGCTTCTTCGTCTTTGTCATCCTTTAAGGTGAAATGATCCCACACAGCTGACATTTTTACTGATAAAGTCTCTCTGTAAATTGGGAGCCGGTAATGTAAATGTAGTGTGTTGAAGGTGTGCCGTTAAATGCGGACCGGATTTTAGGGAAACCCAAGCAAAAACTGGAATGGATTATGTAAATCGGTGCGCTGGAAAACCCGGACCGGACTTAAAAAAAAAATTGGTTCGGAAGTCTGGATCGGAATTTTTCCGTGTAGGCTGATCCGTTTCGCATTTTTTTGCCCATATCGGCGTCCGAGCCGATCTGATCCAAATATCAGATCGGGACATCTCTAGTGTCCATCAGTTTATTCGTTGTGCAGGAAGACTGTGCACTGACAAAGCTTACATGTTTGTAACGTAATCTGTGAAAATTAGTTGTCCGATATTATCGAGGAGCCGATAGTATTGGTTGATAAAAGCATTTAAAACTGATATCGACATCGTTTTTTCATGACTGGTTTTCGGCCAATATGCCTTTGTACAAGGGCTGGTCACAGCTTAGCACAGCAGTTATGCTTATTGACCATTAGATGTCTCCAAACCAAGATGTTTGGGATTATTTATGTGAACAGACCATTTGCATTCATGGTCGAAAAATTGAATGAACAATAAATGATTGAAAAATAATGAGTTATAAACTCATTACATAGAACTACTGTGTAAAGAAATAGTAACTAAAAAAGGTGTAAAATACAAAAATCTGTGCAAATTGTTCTTATTTTTCACTGAATGTTCATTTGGAAGACTGGAAGTTGTTACATTTATCATTATTAAAGCATCTAGTGAGGCATTACAATATAATTAGTCCACGACTGCATATCTCGGTATCGGATTTTTGGAGTTGGATTATGTCAGGATATCAGTGATCGATTAAAGCGATAACAATTACCCATGTTAAAGTCCCCACACTAGTATAAATACAATCAAGCTTCATTTTTACATTGGCTTTGAAAGCTTTGTATGTCAATGTGATCTCGTTCTGGAAAAAGAACAACAAAATATTAAAGAAAAATATCCTGTCATGCGAGTTCATAACTTAGGACAAATAGCATTAATAACATGAATATTTGATGCTGTGGGAAACAAACTAAAGCCACATGTTGGATTTCTGTGTTATGTTCCACCACAAAGAAGACAGCAAAGTAAGTAAGGGGAAACATCTTGTTTAGGGAATGAAAAATAAAGATGAAGGACTATTAGGTTTAATGTGTTCTGAGGTTGCATTTGTTCTTTTTCCGTTTTGTTTTTATTTGTGTCAAACAAGTTTGCCATGAAGCGAAAAGGATGATTTATGTAGATGTACAATTCAACTACGGCCTCTAAATCACCTCATCTGAAAGCACAATGGTCACCCAGAAGAGACAAACAGGCATCTACACACACAAGAATTTGGTTCGGTTATAATTACAAAACAACATATTTTTAACTTACTTGAAAATCGCATAACACTATTGCTATACTATCGAAATCCATTTTTGGCATTCTGTGACATAATTTAAGTTTGACATCTATGGGAATTTTAGAGTCAACTCATTGGATGTCGGCTCCACTGGTATAAAAAAGTATCCGAACCTATTGGAATTTCTCACATTTCTGCATAAAATCACAATCAAATGTGAGCTGATCTCTGTCAAAATCACACAGATGAAAATACAGTGTGTGCTTTAACTAAAACCACCCAAACATTTATAGGTTTTCATCATTTAATGAGGATAACATGCAAACAATTACAGAAGGGGGAAAAATAATTGAACCCTCTGCCTAAGAAGACATAAAGAGCAATTGAAACCATTTTTTACCAAACATTTTAAGTCAGGTATGTGCCCAATCACTAATGAGTGGTTTAAAGATGTTTGTCAATCGACAGTCAGAGAAGTTGTCTACAAATAGAGTTTGGCACTGTTGCTTCTCTCGCAAGGAGTTGCCGTCCACCAAAGATGATGCCAAGAGTTCAGCGCAGAATACCCAGAGAGGTAAAAAAGAACCCTAGACTGTCTGCTTACGACTTACAGAAATCACTGGCACAGTCCAATATCTCACACATCAACTATACTGTAAGTAAAACTATGGCCAGGAATGGTGGTCATGGGAGGACTCCACGGAGGAAGCCACTGCTGTCCAAAAAAAAAAAAAAACATTGTTGCTCGTTTAATGTTCGCAAAAATGCACTTGGACACTCCACAGACAGTTTTGGCAAAATATTTTGTAGAATGATGAAACCAAAATTGAATTGTTTGGGAGTAACACACAACGTCATGTGTGGAGGAAAAATGGAACAGTTCACTAACGTCAACACCTCATCCCCACTGTGAAGGACGGTGGAGGGAGCATCATGATTTGGGGCTGTTTTGCTGCATCGGGGCCTTGACAACTTGCAATCGTGAATGGAAGAATGAATTCAAAAGTTTAACAAGATGTTTTGCAGGAAAACCTCAGGCTGTCTGTCAGACGGTTTCAGCTAAAAAGAGGATGGATGTGCAACAAGACAATGATCAGAAACACAGAAGTAAATCAACTTCAGAATGGTTTCAGAAGATCAAAATACACGTTCTGAAGTGACCAAGTCAAAGTCCAGACTTGTACCCCATTGAGATGCTGTTGCATGACCTAAAGACAGCCATTCATGCCAGACATCCCTGGAATCTGACTGAACTGCAGTAGTTTTGTAGAGAAGAATAGGCCAAGATTCGTCCTGATCGATTTGCCAGACTGATTTGCAGTTACAGGAAGCGTCTGGTTAAAGTTATTGAAGGAGGAGGAGGAGGCAGAAAATATTAAATGTGATGGTTCACTTATTTTTACCCTTTCTGCTATTTTATGCATACTATCCTCATCAAAATATGAAAACCTATTAATGTTTGGGTGGTTTTAGTTGATGCAGACAGCTTTTTTCATTTGTGTGATTTTGACCAAGATCAGATCACATTTGATGGTTATTTATGCAAAAAATGTGAGAAATTCCAAAAGGTTCAGATACTTTTCCATACACTGTAGTGATGATAATCAGGGCCAGCCCAGCCTATACGCAGACTATGCAGCTGCTTAGGGCCCCTGACCACCAGGGGGCCCCCAATCTGGCAATTGTTTAATTTGTGTTCTATTTTGTTTACTACAGTTTGCTTTATTTGACTTATGTGAGTTTTGAGACTTGATTACAAGCTTAAAAAAAATAAAAGTTCTTCCTTAACTTCTTTCTTTCCTCTTTTAGAAAAAGGTTTGGCGCTATCTACTGTAAGTACTGACAATCATTTGGGGTGAGAAGTTTGAAGTATGCAGTGCAACAAAATCTGATTAATATACAAAATATGGACGTATGGGTTGGATTGCATGTATGGGTTTCACAGTACACTGTGATGAAATGGTGGGCCAAAAATATGGGCCCCTTTGCATTATTTTGCTTAGGGCCCCCAAATGGCCTGGGCCGACCCTGATGATAATGATGATTGGACATCTATTTCCGTCAAAGACAACTACTGGAATTCACTGACAACTCTCCCACTTAAAATAGATTGCACGTCTCTCGCCGTTAATGGTTGCCAACGAGTAAAATGTTGTATTTTTTTCTCAGTAGCTAGCGTCACCTTTAATAACCTTCCTCTTCTACACCCCACTTCATCTTTTTTATCGTATTTTTCCCTGCCGATACGAAATCGTCCTCTCCGGCGTGCCGCTCCCCTCTCGTGTTATTCTTCTTGCCGCAAAACCTTCTCTCGTTCCCCTTCCGCGGGGGAACGTCCCCCGAATAATATCTTAAATTTTTCATTCCTCATCTCGCTTGCTTTTTTTTCTTTTCTTCTTCTTTTCCTTTTTACCCTCAATTTGTTGCCTGGAGCCAAGATGCATCACGGGAATCATGAAACGTGCGTACTCAGAAAGTGCGATTACAGCCTCTCCCTTCTCGCGGCTTGGGAATCAACAGACGTGATCGCACCACCGATGTTTTTAAGTGAAGGAACGCTTTCTCATTTTTGGGAGGAAAGGGGGGCAAATTCGACTTAGTCTCTCATATTTCTTTGTTTCTTTTGTACGTTATCGCTCTCTTTCCCTCCTCGCGTCATCGTCGCTCTTTCTAGGCCTCCTTCTTCCGTACTTCATTCCCTGCATACTCAAAAGTAATTCTCTCCTCTCCCCTCTTGAGTCTTATTCATCATTGTCGAGGTCTCTCAACTAGAGAATGCACATCGGAGTGTAAGAAGAGTGTAAAGTTTGCGTAATGTGCTTTCTTTTGTTGGAATGGCCATTTTCAGGGAATGATTTGCCTCACAAATCAAAGGAATGACTTCAAATGTGTTTAATTCTTTGGCTTTTCACTACATAAATATTAAAAGAACAGACAATACTTAATATAAAAGACCTCTTATGACAGACTTACTCAAAGTATTTAAGTATGTCAAGTAGTGCTGCAACAATTAATCGATTAACTCGAGTATTCGATTAGAAAAAGATTCGAATTTTGCTGCTTTGAGTATTCGTTTAATCAGGGCCGGCCCAGGCCATTTGGGGGCCCTAAGCAAAATAATGCAAAGGGGCCCATATTTTTTGCCTACCATTTCGTCACAGTGTACTGTGAAACCCATACATGCAATCCAACCCATACGTCCATATTTTGTATATTAATCAGATTTTGTTGCACTGTATACTTCAAACTTCTCACCCCAAATGATTGTCAGTACTTACAGTAGATAGCGCCAAATCTTTTTCTAAAAGAAAGCTAAGGAAGAACTTTTATTTTTTTAAAGCTTGTAATCAAGTATCAAAACTCACAAAAGTCAAATAAAGCAAACTGTAGTAAACAAAATAGAATCTAAATTAAACAATTGCCAGATTGGGGGCCCCCTAGTGGTCAGGGGTCCTAGGCAGCTGCATAGTCTGCGTATAGGCTGGGTCGGCCCTGCGTTTAATTAAAGTGGCGTTGTAATGGTTTGTTTTTGAAAGAGTTTGCATTTAGTTTTATTGATTTGGGTAGATACACTGCCCTCTAGTCTGCCTCATTTTACATGGCCAAATCCAGCTGCTCCCTGTTAAGACCAACATAAGCTAGGTTTTTGTTTGAGCTAAAGTTTTTTAATGCATTCGTAATTAAGTTTAAAGGTATATTTAGCCAATTTTTGTGGGAATATGTGTTGGAACCATTTGTTAACAGCATTGTAAAAAAAAAAAAAAAGTTTGTATTTTATAGCATTCAAGGTAGTCACTGACAGTCATGGTTGCCCAATTCCCCATCATGCATTTGTGCGGAGCAGTACACGATCTTCTTAACACGCCTAATTGAATACAACGCAGAACATACTGTATACCATTTGCAGCTACCACTGACAGTCATGGTTGCCCAACTTCCCTTCATGCATTTGACCGCTCGGCGACGTCAACAATGGCGAGCTATTAGTTGATCTTTTGATTGAAAATTTACCAAATTTTATTAAAACAAAAACATTAAGAGAGGTTTTAATATAAGATTACTATAATTTAGGGCTGTTAAATGATTAAAAATTTTAATCGAGTTAATTACAGCTTAAAAATGAATTCATTGTAATTAATCGCAATTCAAACCATCTATACAATATGCCATATTTTACTGTAAATTATTGTTGGAATGGAAAGATAAGACACAAGACGGATAAATACATACATTCAACATACGTTACATAAGTACTGTATGTGTTTATTATAACAATAATTCATTCAACAAGATGGCATTAACATTATTAACATTGTTAAAGCGATCCATGGATAGAAAGACTTGTAGTTCTTAAAAGATAAATGTTAGTACAAGTCATAGAAATTTTATATTAAAACCCCTCTTAATGTTTTCGTTTTAATAAAATTTGTAAAATTTTCAATCAAAAAATAAGCTAGTAGCTCGCCATTGTTGATGTCAATAATTACACAATGCTCATGGTGCTGAAACCCATAAAATCAGTCGCACCCAAGCGCCAGCAGAGGGCGACAAAACACCAAAAAACATAAGTAACAGGTGGACATGACACTGTGTGTCATTTTAATCTGTTTGAGCGGGGCATGTGCATTAAATGTGTCAAATATTTTAAAATGATTAATTTAAAAAAATTAATTACCGCCCGTTAACGCGATAATTTTGACAGCCTTACTATAATTTGTACTCAAATTTATCTTTTAAGAACTACAAGTCTTTCAATCTGTGGATCCCTTTAACAGAAAGCATGTTAATAATGTTAATGCCATCTTGTGGATTTATTGTTATAATAAACAAATACAGTACTTATGTACAGTATGTTGAATGTTTATGTCCGTCTTGTGTCTTATCTTTCCATTCCAACACAATTTACAGAAAAATATGGCATACAGTGCCCTCCATAATTATTGGCACCCCTGGTTAAGATGTGTTTTTAGCTTCTAATATTGTTTTTTTTATTCAAATAATATGGGACCTTAATGGAAAAAAAGAGAAAAATCCAACCTTCAATACAAGTGCATTTATTCAGTGGGGAAAAAAATCCCACATAAAGAAATAATTATTTGACATCAAATAATGTGTGTCACAATTATTAGCACCCCTGGTGTTAATACTTTGTACAACCCCCTTTTGCCAACAAAACAAGGTCTGGGGACTGAGATGGCCATGGGAGGAGCTTGATTTTGTGTCTGGTGAACCATTTCTGTGTAGATTTGGCCATATGTTTAGGGTCATTGTCTTGCTGAAAGACACAGTGACCACCCATCTCCAGCTTTCGGGCAGAGGGCAAAAGATTTGATTTAAAATGTCCTGGTATTTCAAAGCATTCATGATGCCATGCACCCTAACAAGGTTCCCAGGGCCTTTGGAAGCGAAACAGCCCCACAGCATCACTAACCCACCCCCAGATGCGCATGCTGAACAGCACCTCATACCCACTGTGAAGTATGGGGGTGGGTCAGTGATGCTGTGGGGCTGTTTCGGTCCCAGGCTTCAACTGGGATCATGTGCTTTGGTCAGATGAGACCAAGATTGAGCTTTTTGGCAACAAACACTCGAAGTGGGTCTGGCGTGCCACGAAAGATGCGCATGCTGAAAAACACCTCATACCCACTGTGAAATATGGGGGTGGGTCAGTGATGCTGTGGGGTTGTTTCGCTTCCAAAGGCCCTGGGAACCTTGTTAGGGTGCATGGCATCATGAATGCTTTGAAATACCAGGACATTTTAAATCAAAATCTGGTGCCCTCTGCCCGAAAGCTGAAGATGGGTCGTCACTGGGTCTTTCAGCAAGACAGTGACTCTAAACGTATGGCCAAATCTACACAGAAATGGTTTACAAGACACAAAATCAAGCGCCTCCAATGGCCATCTCAGTCCCCAGACCTTGTTTTGTTGGCAAAAGGGGGTTGTACAAAGTATTAACACCAGGGGTGCTAATAATTGTGACACACATTATTTGATGTCAAATAATTATTTCTTTATGTGGGATTTTTTTCCCCACTGAATAAATGCAATTGTATTGAAGGTTGGATTTTTCTCTTTTTTTTCATTAAGGTCCCATATTATTTGAATTGAAAAAAAAATTATTAGAAGCTAAAAAACACATCTTAACCAAGGGTGCCAATAATTATGGAGGGCACTGTATGTTAGAGATGGTTTGAATTGCGATTAATTACGATTAATTAATTTTTAAGCAGTGACTAACTCAATTAAAAATTTTAATCGTTTGACAGCCCTAAAAAGATACAAGAGTCGTCCGATATTATCGGGTAGCCGATAAAAGCATTTCAAAAACGATATTGGATAATATCGACATCATGTGCATATGGGAGAGTTGTCATGTACACTTATTGCCTGCCTGTGTTTCTGGTGTTTTGTCGCCCCCTGCTGGCGCTTAGTTGTAATTAGTTTTGATAACTTCCAGCACTTTCTGCTGACGTAATCATTAGGGATATCACAAGATCGGAAATCGGCCGATCATGCCATTTTTCAGAGGATCGGAATCGGGTGAAAAGGATCAGGTTTTTAATTAAAACAATATATACACAGTGATCCCTCGCTACTTCGCGCTTCAAACTTTGCACCCTCAGTCCATCGCAGATTTTTTTTCAATTAAAAAAATAAATACAGTGGTACCTCTATGTACGAAGTTAATTCGTTCCAGGACCTTGTTTGTAAGTCGAAATGCCGTGTGTCGAGCAGGATTTCCCCATGGCGATACATTATAATTCCATTAATTCATTCCACAGCCCAAAAACCTACTCTAAATCCTTTATAAATACTGCTGGTACTGTTGGAAATAGCAAAAACACAGAGCAAAAAATAAATTATGATTAAAAATCAGAATAATAATAGTAATAATAATAATAATTCCTGTAATAATGAAACAAATCGGGTTCTAGTGTGTTGAATGTGTTTTGCGTGGTGGACCTGAACTCACCACGGCTGACTTGACTGAGTGGGAGAGGACATTTTACTTTCACTTTGTTCAGCTGCGGCGGACAGTAGGCATGTTGTTTTGCAGAAGATATGAAATAAATGATTTAAAATCTGACGAAGCTGGCGATTTCTTTAGCGATGTTACCACAATAATAATTGTCACCTTAACTTATAAAGCAGGGGTCGCGTTAACCGAATATTTTCCGTCGTTGACCGGTTTTTTAAAACGGTGACGGAAAAAACTGAAGTCCATCCGTCATTTTGACTGGTTGCAATTCACACCCCAGACCACAGGGTGGCGAGTGAACATATTAATTAGCTATTGTCTCTCGATGCATGACGTCGTTGGCTATTCTGTCAGAATATTGTAGCGTCACCGGGGTCTGGCGGCGGCACCGTGATTGACACATCAACGCGAGGTTCTTATTGGTGCACCCGGTGTGCTAGCGCGTCATCCAATTGGTGGACTAGATTGCCGCCTGTGTATAGACCCCAATCACATGACGTCACAACTCCGCCCCCCTGACTGGAGCCGCCATATTGTCCGTCAGCTCGTCGTGTTTACACATTACCGCTACGTACATGCCTCCTATTACGGCGTGTTTTTCTGCTCGTTAACATTAATAATCAAAATGGTGAAGGCGTGTGTGGCCTTCACCATTTTGTGTGTGTGTTGGTTGCAGTAACAGAGAAGATAGACGGAGAGACTTGAAGTTCTACCGTATTCTGAGAGACCCGAAGAGGAGAGCGAGCTGGACTGCTGTAATTCGACAAGAAATCTGGGCACCAAACGATCACCACAGACTATGTAGTAGTCATTTTATATCTGGTAAGATGCATTTAATATATATTTAGAAGATTTTGGGCTGACAACCACAATTAAGATCATTGTGTGACGTTGGTGATTGGGGTCTATATAGTTGCCTCTTTTTCTTTGGGGGCGGAGTTGTTGTTTTGTTGGTGTTGTTGGCGGTAAGCAGAGTAAAAAGAGGGAGAAAAATACCACGACTTCCGTGTCTAATTTTTCGCCGCCAAGCAAGCGTTACAATATTAATTAAAAATGAATGAAAACTAAATACTATTGAATATGTCACCATTATCATTTTAAAAATTTAAGTGACGGGTAAAAATAGATTATGACCGGATTTTTATGACCCTGTCAGTCAAAATGACAGACAACGAAAATGTCTAGCGCAGCCTCTGTTATAAAGACTAAAATATTTCACATTATAAAGGCGGCACAGTGAGAAAGTGACATGTTTGGAACTTTTCTTAAAAAAAAAACATTGTTTTCAGGACTCGCTTTCGGCAGATTTTCAAAATCAGGTGACATGCATTTGAACTTGAGTGCAAAAAAAATTTATATATATCTGTGCTCTTGTCAAGAGAAAGACTAAAGCCAATTTGACTTAGAGTTTCTGACTTCTCTTGAGTGCCTGATTTGTTTGCTATCTGCCGATTTGTGCACCAACACACACATTGCGGACAGACTTACCTTAGCATAAACTTTCGTTCATGCTAGTGCGCCATCTTTTCCTAAACGGACAGATTTGTGAAAGCAGAAGTTGGGTAGACTGGAATGACAAGAATGAGACAAATACAGAGTGCGGCGCTCTCTGGGTGGCGAGCATTGATAAATGGATTTCAAGTGTCGTCATGTGAGCTAAATGATGGATGACTTCGGTTTACAAGGCAGCAACATGTGTGTGGAACACCCCAGTCATACTTTGCTGAGCCCTTGCCATGAACACCAGCCAGCGTTAGTTTTTGCTGTGTTAAATCCCGCACTGGATTGCCGACAAAAAATAAAATAAAAAAATGTAGTTTTGTAGATTCTTGACTCTTGACAAGGTGATGATGCTGGAACTTTTGTTTGGTGCTGTTCCAGTGAGATTTACAAAGATGACTGCCTGAAGAAAACATCAAAATTCCCTCAGTCCTTGATGATATGGGGCTGCATGTCAGGCAAAGGCACTGGGGAGATGGTTGTGGTTAAATGCACAAGTTTACATTGAAATTTTAGACAGCTTTCTTATCCCTTCAATTGAAAATATGTCATTTTCCAAGATGACAACGCATAATGCCACAGAGCTAAAACTGTTAAAGCATTTCTTGGAGAAAGACACATCCAGTCAATGTCATGGCCTGCAAATAGCCCAGATCTCAACCCTATTGAAAACCTGTGGTGGAAATTGAAAAAAAAAAAAAAAGGTCCACAAAAAGGCTCCGACCTGCAAGGATGATCTGGCAACTGCAATCAAAGGGAGTTGGTACCAAATTGATTTCTTTGTTTGTTTCTCATGATTCCATATTTTTGTGTTTCTGTGTTCAGTGTTTCTGAATGCTAAAGAGTTGCACTTTTGAACTAATTCATTATTTTTTCAAGCTTTTTATCTGAATTTGTTCTACTTGATAAAATGTCTGAGTGAGTGCTCGTCCGAGACTGGTGATTCCATGGTTTTTGCTAGGGGTTGTATACAGTACAATGTATGAGCCACACTATCATCTTTCTTCAAAGAGCTGGATGAGTCATAACCACTAATATGACACTGCAGTCCGCGTTTTAGTGTGCATGACAATATCACATCATCGCAGATGTGCCGCATTCTACCATAATGGATTCATTTGTCGTTAATTCGGTCCGATTTTTACGCAGCAGCTCACAACACATTTTAAAACGACCTCTGGTCCAGAATCACGCTTGCGGGCGGGAAACGCCAGGAGCAGACAGACAGTTTTGAAAGAAGCAAGTTATTTTTTTTTTTTGCACATAATTCAATTCATCAAAACGTGTCCCGTGTATCACGTCTGGGTGGTGAACTTGTTGACATTGCCGGAGGCGTAATGTACAAGGATGCTTCTTGAGGGTGTACAATGTGTTTTGTAAGGATTCTGAGTGTAACATCTCCGAGGAAGGGTTTATTTATGTCATATTGAAGTAGTCTGAAATTGATACTTCTGGTCGTGTTGATAACAGACTTGTGATACTCACTGAATAAACACATTTGCTGTTGAGACATCCCGCAGAATTTTTTTGTTAGGACCTTTTGAGGTAATCTGCCGGATGATCGATGATGTCATTAATTATCATGCAGCAAATTATGTCACTACCTCCATTTATGTCCGGCTCGGATCTTTTACATCCATTCAAAAGTGAGATAATTTGGTGGATGACACAAAATGACATTTGTCATAAGAATTCATTAATGCTCATAGCAGGGTCATGTCATAATTATGATGGTCTTATGACAGTTTTATGGTGCCACTATCAAATAAAGTGTTACCAAATACCATAGCTAGTGATAATGAAACAAGTAGAACAGTAACTGAAGAAATAATTAGCACAGAACATGAATTTTGATCGTTATTCATATCTGTAGAACTGCAATGCATGCTAGGAGGCATGTCGGACAACACCGATGTTGACTGCAATCCATGCTGGATGACAACAGCCTTGACAGCAGGTGGCAGAAGAGGTTGACTGTCTCCCCCAAGGGACCAGTGATGGCCAAATGAAGCTTCTTGAAGCAATGAAGCTTTGCAGCCAATGCTGGATAACAACAGTATTGACAGCAGGTGGCAGTAGAGATTGACTGTCTTCCCATCAAGGGAGCAGTGATGGCCAAATGAAGCTTCTTGAAGCAATGAAGCTTTGCAGCCAATTGGTTCAAAGCTTCATGGTGGTTCATTTGATTTTAGACAGTTTTATGATGCTGCTGTCAATGAAGTTTTACTGGTTAGTGTCCTTTGTTGTAACTATCCCATAATACAGTGAGGGCAGTTGTGGCTAATAGTCTAGTGCAGTTTATCTATGAACTAATGTCATTTTCGTGTCAAATTTGGTGGGTGGTGGCATATAGTCAGGTGTGCCTTAAAGTCCGAAAATTACGGTAGTATATTTAATCTTAAAAAAAATCTTGTTTGTCAGAAATGTTCTTGATTCAAGAATAGATATTGTCATAAACATTATTTGAAAGATTTTCTTGATTTTGGTGAAAATTTACCAACCGTTAGATGCATGGGCTTAATAAGAACAAATAGTAAAAGGTAAGTGGAATAATCTGATGCATTAATCTGTTAACTAGTCTTTAACACTCAAAACAAGATGGAGAAAATTGTTTGACTAGATTTCAGAAAAATAATATGATTAAGACGTTTGAAATTTGCAGTGTGTATAAATACCAAGCATTCCACTGCAAAAACACACCTCCTTCAAACAAGTTGTTAGGGCCTCCGCCCCTCCCTCCTGACACCTAACCCACCTGGGGCAGGTGCACATGTTTTTATCTGATTACAGGTTGAGACGGGTGGAGCGGCCACAGGTGAGGGCAACTAACAATCAGCCTTCCTTAAAAGCCAGTGGACGCCACCACCTCGTCGCCCGATCAACTCGTCTGGTTACTTCCGTCAGTTGTATCTCGCATTTCCTTGATTCATCGTTTTGATTACTAGTTGCTGACATTTTTGCTCTTGCCCCAGGACTTGTCTTATGCGCGCCGATTGTCGGATTCCACGCCTGCCTCTCCCCGAGCCTCCGCTTCGCCTCCCTGCTAAGCCCTCCAAGCCTGACGTCACCCGCCTTCTGCCTCGACGCTCGTGTCATCATTTTGTTCACCAATAAAATATCCATCCTCACAACCGGCTGTCTGCTTTGGGATCCCCTCCTTGCTCACGCCTCCCTAACAGATTGATCGGGCCACCATGGATCCCGCGGACAACACAGCCGGCTCACCCACGTCACTCGCCGACCACCACCAAGCCATAGACTATCTCTTCAGTAAGGTAACGGACATAACTCATGCACTCCAATCCATCCAGGCGCAACTCACACCACTACCTCAGGCGCGCACGGCCCCGTCACCCCTACGTCACCCCACCGCCTCGCCAAGCCACACGCCTGTTGCTAACCCAGCGTCATCGGCTACAGGTCGAGAACCCCACGTTCCCGCACCGGCTCCATACGACGGTAACCTTGGTACGTGTCGGGCTTTCTTAGTCCAGTGCAGCCTTGTTTTTGAGCAACAGCCGTCCATGTATCAGGGGGACAGAGCAAAGATAGCTTACCTTATTGGTAGCATGAGAGGGACCGCGTTGGATTGGGCTTCCTCCATATGGGAGCAGGGTTCCCCGTTGTGCACGTCATACTCCCGCTTCACAGAGGAGATGCGCAAAATCTTCGACCATCCCGTTCGCGGCAGAGAGGCCGCTAAGCGAATTATGTCCGTGCGTCAAGGGTCTCGGAGCGTCGCAGAATTCTCAATCGAGTTCCGGACACTAGCCGCTGAAAGCCGTTTCAACGACGCGGCGCTCCAGGAGATTTTCACCGGCGCATTGAACGAATCTCTTAAAGACGAATTGGCTACGAGGGACGAGCCGGATTCATTGGACAGTCTGATTCGATTATCGATTCAAATCGATAATCGCCAGAGGGAGAGACGACGACAACGCAAGGAACAACCGGGCGCTCCGCGCACTCGCTTCGCGGCCCTTCCGTCCCCGCCTCCACTTCCTGTACAGGTCACAGACGCTGCGCCGGCGACCCCGCCCCCTGCTGACCAGCCCGAGCCCATGCAATTGGGTCGCACCAGGCTCTCCCAAGAGGAGCGCACACGCAGGTATGCTGCTCAATTGTGCATTTACTGCGGTCAGGGAGGGCACTTTATACGCAGCTGCCCGGTGCGTCCGGGAAACTGCTAGGCTCGCCAATAGAAGAGGGACTACTGGTGAGCCACGTTTCCCAAAATTCCTCACGTCGGCTCCAGCTCACCGCTACACTCTCTTGGAGGGGTCACTCCCGCACAGTCACAGCCCTAGTAGACTGTGGGTCAGATGAAAATTTCATAGATCAGAGCCTGGTGAACCAGTTGGGGCTGGAGACACACCCACTTCCTGCCCCGTTAAAGACAACTGCGCTTGATGGACAGCCTCTTTTCAGCGTGAGCCGACAGACTGAAGCCTTCGACGTCCTTTTATCTGGCAACCACAGAGAGGTGAGCTCCTTTTTCGTTTTCCGTAGTCCTCGTACACCCTTGGTCCTTGGTTTGCCTTGGTTGAGAACTCATAACCCCACCATAGACTGGACACACCCCAAGTTAACGGCATGGAGTGAATATTGTCACACTCACTGTCTGAAATCTGCCCTAGTGCCTACCCGATCGGTCCGCGAACTGGAGCAGCCTGACCTCTCGGCGGTACCAGAATGCTACCACGACCTGGGGCAAGTTTTTAGTAAGGACCAGGCAATGTCACTCCCTCCTCACCGTCCATACGACTGTGCCATCACTCTGCTTCCTGGTGCGACTCTCCCGAAGGGACGGCTTTACAACATCTCGCTACCAGAGAGGGAGGCAATGAAAGCTTACATCACGGAGTCCCTGGCCTCAGGTATTATTCGTCCTTCTTCCTCCCCAGTCGGTGCGGGGTTCTTTTTTGTGAGTAAAAAAGATGGCGGCCGTAGACCCTGCATCGACTTCCGAGGCCTGAACAACATCACAATTAAAAACAAATACCCTCTTCCTCTTATGGATTCTGCCTTCACCCCCCTCCGCGGGGCTACCCTCTTTACGAAGTTAGACCTGCGTAGCGCCTACCACCTCGTCCGTATTAAGGAGGGTGACGAGTGGAAGACTGCTTTTAACACGCCCCTGGGCCATTTCGAGTATCTAGTGATGCCCTTTGGGCTCACTAACGCCCCTGCAGTCTTCCAAAACTTGGTTAACGACGTCCTAGGTGATATGATCAACAGGTTCGTGGTAGTCTATTTGGATGACATCCTAGTGTTCTCAAGCACGCGATCAGAACATGAGATCCATGTCCGTCAAGTCCTTCAGAGGCTCCTCGAGAACCGGCTGTATGTAAAAGCTGAGAAGTGTGAATTCCATGTTCCGGAGACTACTTTTCTTGGGTACATCGTAGGAAAGGGGGAGCTACGCATGGACCCGGCAAAGGTAACGGCGGTCCTGGACTGGCCTCGCCCCTCCAACAGGAAGCAACTGCAGCGCTTCCTCGGGTTTGCCAACTTTTACCGAAGGTTCATCCGCAATTACAGCCGGGTAGCTGCCCCCCTCACGGCTCTCACCTCCACTGCCAAATCCTTCCTCTGGTCAGACGCTGCGGACGCCGCTTTCAGTGACCTTAAGAGCCGGTTCACCTCCGCCCCGGTGCTGGTCCACCCCAGCTCATCTTTGCAGTTCATCGTGGAGGTTGATGCCTCAGAAACGGGTGTGGGCGCTGTGCTCTCCCAACGCCAGCCCGCCGATGGCAAGGTCCACCCGTGTGCTTTTTTTTCCCGCAGGCTCTCACCCGCAGAACGGAATTACAGCATCGGGGACAGAGAACTCCTGGCAGTCAAACTAGCTCTGGAGGAATGGCGCCACCTCCTGGAAGGCACCCCACAGCCCTTTGTCGTGCTCACTGACCACAAGAATCTAGAGTACCTCAAGTCAGCGCGGACATTAAATCCACGACAAGCCAGGTGGGCAATGTTTTTCTGTCGCTTTGACTTCACCCTGTCCTACATTCCAGGATCCAAAAACATCAAGCCCGACGCCCTTTCACGTCAATTCCAGACTATCGAACCTAAGGAAGAACCTGCCCCGATACTCCCACAAACCCGCTTCCTTGCCTCCGTGGAGTGGGATATCGAGCGTAAAATAAAAGACGCCCAGGGTGAGCACCCAGATCCTCGAGACGGTCCCCAATCTGACCTATTTGTACCCCAGGAGCTTCGTGCACAAGTATTAGAGTGGGCTCACTCATCCCGCCTCTTCTGCCACCCCGGCATCCGGAGGACTCTGAATGTCCTGCGCCAACGATTCTGGTGGCCAACCATGCAAGAGGACACACGATCCTATGTCCAGGCCTGCACCGTATGTGCTCGCAGCAAGACATCCACCAGGCCCAGCAGTGGACTCCTTCGCCCGCTACCCATCCCGAGCCGGCCCTGGTCCCACATAGCCCTGGACTTCGTCACTGGTCTACCCCCTTCCAAAGGAAACTCCGTGATCCTCACTGTAGTGGACAGATTCTCCAAGGCCGCCCATTTCATCCCTCTACGCAAGCTCCCATCAGCCACGGAAACCGCAACCCTGCTCACTGACCACGTTTTTCGTCTACACGGCATTCCGGCGGACATAGTCTCCGACAGAGGCCCTCAATTCACCTCGCAGGTCTGGAGGGCGTTCTGCGCAGCACTTGGGGTGGGTGTGAGTCTCTCCTCCGGTTACCACCCGCAGTCCAACGGCCAGTGTGAGCGTGCGAATCAACAGCTGGAGGCAGCCCTCCGTTGCATCACGCAAGCTCACCCCAACACCTGGAGCGATCACCTACCTTGGGTAGAATATGCCAACAACACTCTGCCGAATGCCTCGTCAGGCATGTCCCCGTTCCTTTGTTCGTTGGGGTACCAGCCCCCATTGTTCCCCACGCAGGAACGGGACATAGCAGTCCCCTCGGTCCAGGCTCACATCGAGCGTTGCTCCAGGGTCTGGGAGCAGGCGCGCTCGGCGCTCCTCCGTGCCTCTGAGAAGTCCCGTGCGCAGTCCGATCGTCACCGTGCGCCTGCGCCGGTTTACAACGTCGGCCAAAAGGTATGGCTCTCCTCCCGATCCCTGCCTTTGAAGACTGAATCGGCGAAGCTCGCCCCCCGGTTCGTCGGCCCATTTGAGGTCATCAAGGTGGTGAACCCCAACGCTGTGCGTCTTCGGCTCCCGGCTCATTACCGGGTGCACCCCACGTTCCATGTCTCCCAAGTCAAGCCGGTTTCCACAAGTCCCTTGGCCCCCCCTGTTCCGCCCCCTCCGCCGCCTCTGTCGGTCGACGGGCATCCGGCCTACAGGGTGGAGCGGCTTCTGGACGTTCGCCGCCGTGGCCGGGGGCTCCAGTACCTGGTCGACTGGGAGGGCTATGGCCCGGAGGAGCGGTCCTGGATCCCGGCCCGGTGGGTGTTGTCTCGTGCACTCATCCGGGATTTCCACCGTGCCCATCCCGGGGCTCTTCGTCGTGCGCCAGGTGGCGCCCGTAGGCGGGGGGGTCCTGTTAGGGCCTCCGCCCCTCCCTCCTGACACCTAACCCACCTGGGGCAGGTGCACATGTTTTTATCTGATTACAGGTTGAGACGGGTGGAGCGGCCACAGGTGAGGGCAACTAACAATCAGCCTTCCTTAAAAGCCAGTGGACGCCACCACCTCGTCGCCCGATCAACTCGTCTGGTTACTTCCGTCAGTTGTATCTCGCATTTCCTTGATTCATCGTTTTGATTACTAGTTGCTGACATTTTTGCTCTTGCCCCAGGACTTGTCTTATGCGCGCCGATTGTCGGATTCCACGCCTGCCTCTCCCCGAGCCTCCGCTTCGCCTCCCTGCTAAGCCCTCCAAGCCTGACGTCACCCGCCTTCTGCCTCGACGCTCGTGTCATCATTTTGTTCACCAATAAAATATCCATCCTCACAACCGGCTGTCTGCTTTGGGATCCCCTCCTTGCTCACGCCTCCCTAACACAAGTTAAATTCCCTTATTTTCAGTGTAAATCTACTAGAAATAAAAGTGAAACTATTTGCCATTGCTTCAAGTAAATTTTACACAGATTTCATGAAATAAGAAAAATAGCCAGCTGAAGATAAGCTTAAGATTTTAAGCAATAAATTATCGTAATTTTTGGACTATAAGGCGCTACTTTTTTTCTTTCATTTTGAATCCTGCGGTTTAAAGTCCAGTGGGGCTTATTTGTTGATTTATTTGGGTTAACAGGCAACACATGCCCCCTAGCATGCATTGCAGTGCTACAGATTTAAATAACAATCAAATTTCATGTTCTCTGCTAATTTTCTATTCAGTTAGTGTTCCAATTGTTTCATTAATTGCTTGTTATGGTATTCGGTAACACTTTATTTGACAGCGGCATCATAAAACTGTCATAAGACCATCATAATTATGACATGACATTATTACTGAATACGTAGTGTCATCCGGAAAATTATATTACTCACTACATTTTTGTCCAGCTCAGCAAATTATGTTACTAACACCATTTATGTCCAGCTCAGATCTTCAATATCAATTCAAAAGTGAGATAATTTGCCAAATAACACTAAATGAAATCTGTTAGAAGCATTCACCAATGTTCATGAAAGTGTCATGTCATACTTATGATTGTGTAATGACAGTCCTATGGTGCCAGGAATAAAGTGTTAACAAGTACCCCAACTAGCAATTAATGAAACAACTGGAACAGTAACTGAAGAAATAATTAGCACAGAACATGAATTTTGATTGTTACTTACATCTGTAGCGCTGCAATGCATGCTAGGAAGCACTTTGGACAAGGATGTTAACAGCAGGTGGCAGCAGAGGTTTACTGTCTCCCATGGGTTTACTGTCTCTCTCAATGGAGCAGTGATGGCCAAATCAAGCTTCTAGAAGCAATGAAGCTTTGCAGCCAATTGGTTGAAAGCTTTATGATGGTTCATTTTCTCTTACAACAGTCGTTTGGAAGAAATACCAACCTTTAGCTGTATAAGCTTAATCAGAACAAATAGTAATATTTGTTCAAAGTAAGTGGAATATTTCATCTTTAACACTCAAAACAAGATGGAGAAAAGACTTCAGATTTAAGAAAAGCAATCTGATTTAGACGTTATAAATTTGCAGTGCATCAGTCGCTACTTGGGAATATTGCAACTTCCTCATTCATAACATGTCCATTAAGATTTGCCAACAAGTTACAACCCCCCTCCCCCAAAATACATCTTCCCTCGGGTGTTTACGTGTTTTGTTTCTTGGGCTTTGTGTAATAACGCATGGCGAAACAGCCAGCCAGTCGCATCAGAGTGGTTGTGAACCATGTCACAGTCAAAAGAAGTTTTTTTCTCTCTGCCACCAAGAAGCCGAACATGCAAGCAGTGCATCTTGCAGCAGCACCTGAATTTTACAAATTATAACATGTAGAGGAAGTTGATTGACAGTTGGTACTTAAACAGGCATGGTTTGAGAGCAGTTATCGGACAGGACTTATTTTTCCCCATTTTGAAACCTTGTTACTTATACTTACTTCCAAATTGTTTACGGACGATTACTTCCATTTTACAGAACCTTGAGATTGTCGACTTGCATTAGAGTTTTAGACAAAGTAATACACAAATTAAAATGGTAGCTTGTAAGGGTGTAACGGTACATGTATTTGTATTGAACCATTTCGGTACGTGGTGCTCGGTTCGGAACAGAGGCGTACCGAACGAGTTTCTGACGTAATGTAACTCTCACTTTTCGAGGCTGTGAGTCGATCGGGTTACAGTTTCTTTGTGTAGATTATATTTACTCTGTCTTCTCTACTATAATGAGGACCAACACGGTATGACAGTACAACCCAGAAACGTCAACGGCGCGACAACGTGGCCACCGCGAGAACGCAGTGAAACGCGGGCGTTAAAGTCAATCAGCCAATGCACACCAGTCGCAGTGCGGCCGCGTGTAAGACGCGTCTCAGAAGCGGCTCAACGCGATGCATGCGAAAAGAACGGCAGAGTTTATTATTTGACGCGACCCTCCTGCGTCAATACTACTACGGTAGCTAGAATCGGGCAGACCGGAAGTCACTCGTGTAAAATAAGGTGGATCCGGTCGGTTTTCAAACTAATATGCAATCGTAACCTACTTTTTGAGTCCATCAGGTCTCTTGAGTGGTAGATCGGGGCACAGTTGACTTGTCTCTGTTGATTTACTGCCATCTTCTCTGCTATAATAATAACCAACACGCAGAGGCGTAGCAAGGGTCCCCAGGGGCCCCAGGCAACAGGCAACATGGGGCCCTTCGAGCGTGTGCAAGTAAGGGGGACAGTTTGACTTGGAGCAATAGAAGAAAGAGTAGCAACACAAAAATACCACCATCGGATGCAGAGGTATATACCTTTGTGTGAAATCAGTAGTCAGATTGGCCCTACGACCCACCAAATTAAAATTATTCCGTAAAAACCACTGATTGGTGGACTACCGACGGAAATTAGTATTAAATTTGCTAATAAAATTGTTTAGGATTATTTTAGATGCATAAATGTTATATTTTTCTTATAGAGTATTCGACGAGGAATACGATAGACCCATTAATAGACTTTTTTGGAAAAACCACCATTTCTTTTAGTAGTCACATGAATAATGAAGTGGCCTGTGAAAATCAACATATAATAACTCGGTAAGGATTTCCCAGAGAGTACTTGTTGAGTCTTTAAATGATTATGAGGTATTACTAGCTTATTGGGCTTTCTTAAACATGTATAATCTATGTGACATGATTAGTGCTGATTGGGATTGATAACAGAATTGTTAGATAATCTGCCAAATGATTCCATGGTATTGAAACACTCCCTACACTTGTTGCTGCGACAGTGCAGTAAAGATAAGTGTGCTAAATCTGTTGTCCCTCTGGGGGCCCCTGCTGGCTGGGGGCCCTAGGCAATTGCCTGGTTTGCCTAATGGGACGTGACGCCTCTGCCAACACGGCCCGTGTTCAATACAAAACCCTCCTACCACAACAAAAGAAGTAGGAACTAATAAGGGCCCCTGCTGGCTGGGGGCCCTAGGCAATTGCCTGGTTTGCCTAATGGGACGTGACGCCTCTGCCAACACGGCCCCGTGTTCAATACAAAACCCTCTTACCACAACAAAAGAAGTGGGAACTAATATTCACATAGGAACGGAAGTTATATAACATAAAATATAAAATATAAATGAATACTACATCACATTTGTAAAATATAAACACAAAATAAATAATAGCCCATTTAAATAAAATAAATTGAAATGAGCTAAAACACCTGTAATTAAATAGTAAGAATAATAGACAGATCTTGCTTACACAATTAACATTTTTAATTTCTGTGTAGCGCTTTAACTTGAGAAAATCCACCAATAAAGCTTTTGAAAACCGTTCATAAGAAAAGAAAAAAAAAAAGATTCATTGAGGCATTTCATTTGTAAAATACATGTTAAAATGTTTGTCATTGGGATTGCTTTTCTCTTCTTTCTTTCAGAAAGAAAGCTGACCAATACCCGGGGTCTGAAAGGCAAATTTTTGTTGGATTATCTTTAAATACCCGCTACTTTTTGAGCAGAATTCTAGCTTTGTATAGGCTAATGTTCCTATTGTTGAAAGTACAAAGGTGTGTAATAAACAACTAGCACATTTATATTTTGCATTTTGTTTTATTACTGTACTGAAAATGAACCGAATCGTGACCTCAAAACTGAGGTACGTACCGAACCGAGATTTTTGTGTACCGTTCCACCCCTAGTAGCTTGCGACCGAAAAGTTATATCAGTAATATGTGCCTTGCTGCCATGTCTGATTCTTGCCTTCGAGTAAAACACCAGGATATTGTTAAAAATAAATAGATCAACTTTGCGGATGAGACTAAAGATGGCAATACCGTGGGGTTCCCGGAATTAAGTTCCAATTGAGGAAAGTCTGACGCCGCCGTCAGTGCGTAAAACGTCGCCAAGTTCTACTCTCGGTGTTGCGGATTGTAACCCTTCTCGATAGCTCTTCTGGATTGGATTCCCACTGCTGCGGCTTTGATAGCAGCGTGTAAAAACACGAGGCGGGCGGTGGCGTGTAGACAGTTGGCACCAGCGGGACGACAAGACGACAGAGGAACACGTCGGAGCGGGAGACATTGTGGTTTTTCTCTTCTCATGGATATATAATCACTTGAAAGAGGATGTTTTTTTCCCCCGCAGTTTTGCCTTTGATGCGCAATCAGATTTGGGGCCGCACTGTAATTCTGCGTCTTTGTCTGTCCCGCTCAAGTCTCCCTGTCACCCGCGTTTGATGTGGCAGCACGCTGGCACATTGTTCTCGCTATTGTGCCAAGCGGAGGGGCGGAGGCTGGGGACCGAGATAGATGAAGGCCAGGCTTGATGTGGCACGGAGGCCCAGTCAACTTGGGCCAATCTGGTTGTAATTGACAGCCACACGGGCAAATATGGGATTCCCATTAGATCAAAAGGGGCACGACATGTTCCGGATTGTCCTCCCCAAACTTTTTTTTTTGTTCCTTATGTATTGCCCAAAAATACTATAAGTCCTGGATAATAGGAACATTTTAATTAGTGTCAAAATATTGTTAAGTGTTGATTTAATAATAATTATTTAGATACACAGTGCGGCAAAAAGTATTTAGTCAACCACCAATTGTACAAGTACTCCTACTTGAAAAGATTAGAGAGGCCTGTAATTGTCAACATGGGTAAACCTCAACCATGAGAGACAGAATGTGGAAAAAAACAGAAAATCACATTGTTTGATTTTTAAAGTATTTATTTCCAAATTAGAGTGGGAAATAAGTATTTGGTCACCTACAAACAAGCAAGATTTCTGGCTGTCAAAGAATTCTAGCTTCTTCTAACGAGGTCTAACGAGGCTCCACTCGTTACCTGTATAAGGGGCACCTGTTTTAACTTATTATCGGTATTAAACACACCTGTCCACATTCTCAGTCAGTCACACTCCAAACTCCACTATGGCCAAGACCAAAAAGCTGTCAAAGGACACCAGAGACAAAATTGTATACCTGCACCAGGCTGGGAAGACTGAATCTGCAATAGGTAAAACGCTTGGTTAAAGAAATCAACTGTGGGAGCAATTATTAGAAAATGGAGGACATACAAGACCACTGATGATCTCCCTCGATCTGGGACTCCATGCAGGATCTCACCCCGTGGCGTCAAAATGATAACAAGAACGGTGAGCAAAAACCCCAGAACCACTGGGGGGACCTAGTGAATGACCTACAGAGAGCTGGGACCACAGTAACAAAGGCTACTATCAGTAACAATGCGCCGCCAGGGACTCAAATCCTGCACTGCAAGACGTGTCCCTCTGCTGAAGCCAGTACACGTCCAGGACCGTCTGCGGTTCGCTAGAGAGCATTTGGATGATCCAGGGGAGGACTCGGAGAATGTGTTATGGTCAGATGAAACCAAAATAGAACGTTTTGGTAGAAACACAGGGTCTCGTGTTTTGAGGCGAAAGAATACTGAATTGCATCCGAAGAACACCATACCAACTGTGAAGCATGTTTTGGGGCTGTTTTTCTGCAAAGGGACCAGGACGACTGATCTGTGTAAAGGAAAGAATGAATGGGGCCATGTATCGAGAGATTTTGAGTGAAAATCTCCCTCCATCAGCAAGGGCATTAAACATGAGACGTGGCTGAGTCTTTCAGCATGACAATGATCCCAAACACACAGCCAGGGCAACAAAGGAGTGGCTTCGTAAGAAGCATTTCAAGGTCCTGAAGTGGCCTAGCCAGTCTCCAGATCTCAACCCCATAGAAAATTTGTGGAGGGAGTTGAAACTCAGTGTTGCCCAACGACAGCCCCAAAACTGCTCTAGAGGAGAGCTGCATGGAGGAATGGGCCAAAATACCGGCAACAGTGTGTGAAAAGCTTGTGAAGAGTTACAGAAAACGTTTGGCTCCATTATTGCCAACAAAGGGTACATAACAAAGTATTGAGATGTACAGTACTTTTGGTATCGACCAAATACTTATTTTCCATTCTAATTTGGAAATAAATTCTTTAAAAATCAAACAATGTGAGTAAAAAAGGTGATGTTTACCGTTACCATTCACATGAAGATAGATATGATAGAAAAATATGAGCGTGGGGTGCGCATCCGTGATACGGCTCGCTCAACAATACAGACTTAGACGGTCCTCCTCCCTTCGCCAGTCTTTATAAGTTAAGGTGGCAATTATTATTGTGGTAACATCACCAAAGAGATTGCCAGCTTCGTCAGGTTTCTAATAATTTATTCCATCAACTTGTGCCTAGTGTCCACCGCGGCAAGTAAACAAGGTGAAAGTAAAACTAAAAAAAGCTCACTGTATCAAGTCAGCCACGCGATGCGTTCAGGTACACCATGCAAACACATTCGCCACATTAGAACCCGATTTGCTACATTATTACAGGTATTATTATTATTGCTATTATTACCGTTCCGATTTTTATTCACAATTTATTTTTTTTGCTCTTTGAAATTGATATTTGCAATAGTAACATCAATATTTATTGAGAATTTAGTGTAGGTTTTCAGGCTGTGAAACGAATTAATGGAATTATAGTGTATTCCTATGGGAAAATCCTGCTAGACATGCGACCATTTCGACTTACAAACAAGGTCCTGGAACGAATTAACTTCGTATGTACCACTGTACCATATTTTGGGGACTGTAAGTCGCACCAGAGTATAAATCGAATCATCCAAAAAATGCGCAATGTAGACTGAAATAAAAGGTCGCATTGGAGTATCAGGCCGTATTGACACCTGCCCTGTTTGGTCCAGACCAAACCCTCTCAAAAAAATCGTGGTACGCACCTTTTGGGCTGGTGTGAAAACAAACCTGTCAAAACTGCTGGCTCGGACCTATCAGAATAGGTGGTCTCTGTTCGCTTTCAAGCGGACCGTGGTGCGACCGCACCGTGGTCCGGACTAAAGATGAAATCCAAGGGCGAAGGTTTGCATAAGGACGTTAGGGACGTAACACTACCAAGTTTTCATGATGCTCAGATTGTCCTCACTATCTTTTAAGCCACCTTCCATGATACAGTGGTATGAAAAAGTGTCTGAATCTTGTGGAATTTCTCACATTTCTGCATAAAATCACCATCAAATATGATCTGATCTTTGTCAAAATCACACAGATGAAAAAACAGTGTCTGCTTTAACTAAAACCACCAAAACATTTATAGGTTTTCCTATTTTAATGAGGATAGTATGCAAACAATGACAGAAGGGGGGAAAATAACTCAGTGAACCATCACATTTAATGTTTTGTGCCCCCCCCTTTGGCAGCAATAACTTCAACCAGACGCCTCCTGTAGCCTCAGATCAGTCTGGCACATTGATCAGGACAAATCTTGGCCCATTCTTCTCTACAAAACTGCTGTAGATCAGTCAGATTCCCAATTATTTGTGCTGCCTGAACATAAGAGTACTTCCTGCACATTTTATATTTATTTAGATTTTATACTTTTATTCTTGCAAGTCACTTTTGAGATTTTTACTTGTCCTGAACTGTAAAGGGAGATATGTCACAATTTCATTGTACAACTGTATCATGATAATAAAGGGTTATTCTATTCTATTCTATTCTATTCTATTCTATTCTATTCTATTCTATTCTATTCTATTCTATTCTATTCTATTCTCCTTAGGAACAGGGTTTACTTACTTATTTTCCCCCCTTCTGTCATTGTTTGCATGCTATCCTCATTAAAATATGAACACCTAAACCTGTTTCGATGGTTTTAGTTAAAGCAGAGTTTTTTCATCTGTGTGATTTTGACAAAGATCAGCTCACATTTGATGGTAATTTTAATGCAGATTTTTTTTTTTTTTGCCCAGCTTAAAAAATGCGGGTCTGAAGGGGTTAAATCACAAATTAAATTTCATCCACTAGTAAAAATGAGGGAAGATTTTTAACACAACACAAGGGTTAAAAGCAAAATGAGTACCATTAAAATGATTAAAAACTGAAATGATCTCTGATTATGCCTCCAATTACAATCTAAAGTAGATTCTCCCGCCCCATTTCATAATATGTGTTGAAATGATTGCTCAATCATTCACTGCCACTGACGTCGATTGCCGTCAATGGGAGCCACTGACTTAAAGTAATAGATGATTAAGAGTTTTCACTGTACTTTCACATTATCAAAAAACCAACTCATCTGCAACTCTTTTAATAAGTTATTCATTTGAATGATCTCATGTTTGGAATTGTAGTTTGTGGGAGATTAGAGACTAGATACTAGGTACCAATGCGTAGCCAATTACAAACTTATTATCAGGGAAGGCGTCATAAATCTGGCGGTTTTACAGCATCTGCGCCGTATCGTCATCCGAAATACCGAACGTTCATGTTTCTAATTATTATTTTTTACTTTCCATTGCGCTCGTCTTATCTCGTCTCTGTCTGTTTATCTTCAACAGTGACTGAAGCTCCTCTGGGAGCATTATGGGTAAAAAAGAAAAAAAAAATTGGACCGTGCGCACTGATGATCTCACTGTTATTATCAGTTGAAGCGGAGCAGGCAGAGAAAACAAACAGCTCTGCCTATTATGTTTCTAATAGTATAACTGGAAATGCATGGTGGCAGGCCACCGCATTGCATTCCGCAGGACATCTTTTGCATTTTCTCATGCATCCCAAGTGGAGGAAGCGTGACTGTTGAGGAGGGGTGGTTTGTCTAGTGGGGGCACAGTTGAAGGGGCTTCTCAAATGGGGCAAAATTGAAGAGTAGCATAACCAAATATGATGATGATTATTATGATGTGCTTAGTTGATTCAATGTGTTTTTAATGCATGTATGGATCTCGGCAGGACCTAAAGAGTCCCTGGAGGCACTGAAAAAGACACTACTCATAGTCCTCATAGTCCTTACTCTTGCTAGTGTTTTTGCAGCCATCTTTGTTGCTTTATATACTGTAGATGCACTTCACCATGTTGTTTTACTGCCTTGATTTTGGAAAGGATCACCTTGATTTTTGGGGATGCTGCTCATGTCCCACTGGATGTCTTTTGTTATCATATTTCCATGGATTTAGTCGGCTTTGTGTGATCTAGTGTTTCTGCCGAGGTGCAATTGAGACAGAAAGCTTCCAGTTCAAAGATTTTGGTGCAGTACCATTACCAGCAGCTGATCACATGGTGTATACTAAAACTATCCCAAAACAATGTGAAATTTTAACAAAAAAAGGAATATTTTTTGTTTGCTTTTACAATTGCAGCATGTAGTGTCATCGGAACCAGAGCGTTACTTGCTCAAACCGCAGCCCCTAATAAACACAAACTGTTCCACACAAATATGTTGGCAATGTCAACTAGAATTTAAGATTAACAAAACTTAATACTATTTTTATTTTTTGCAGAACAAAAGCCTAAGCATTATGCATGTTTCGTTGGTCATTTTTCAGTCCTGTTGTTGCCATGCAACTACAACTAAAGTTTAATTCCGATTTACCTCAAGTATTTTCCGAAATGTCTTTTTTTTTTTTTTTTTTTTTAAAATTCTCAATGATTGTCTTTAGTTCTGCAACGACTAATCGATTAACTCGATTAATTCGATAATAAAAAAGCTTCGAATCAAATTTTGCTGCTTCAAGTATTCGTTTAATTAAAAGTTAGGTGGAAATGGTTTATTTTGAAAGTGTTTGCATTTAGTTTTATTAATTTGGGCAAATACACTGCTCTCTAGTCACAACAGTGAATATGACATAACTCATTGAACATGGCTGAATCCAGCTGCTCATTTTTATTGTTTTAAAACTTTTATAGACAACATTTTTATGGGCTAGATCTTCATTTTAAATTAATATACAGTAGTCAATTACATGCAATGACATTTTTTGGCCACCAAGAGGGGGACTGACCACCGTGCCCCCCCTCAATCTCCGCGTATGGTAGCGCCATCAATGGTACTAAAATATTAGTCTCTCTCCAATTAAAATGAATTTGACATTAAGGCAGCAAGTTAAATTCTTTTCAAAATGTTTTTTAATTCATTTACTATATATATATTTTTTCTTTTTATGATTTTTTTTCTTAGGATTTTCACATTTTTAGCTGTATTTTTGTATTAATACTATTTTTATGTGGTAATGTATTCATCCAATTTTTTAATGTATATTTGTTCAATGTGAATTCAGGCATTAGTGGGTTACTCATGTTAAATGAATATTTGCGTATGGCGGAAAACACTCAGGTGACTTGAAGTTCCGCTCTTAGACCCCCAATTTGGCCAACTTTCAAAATTGCCTGATATGCATGTGTGATACATCATTGGAAAACTTAAAATCTCCTTTTTCTGGGGGAAGAAAATTTTTGGACAGGAGGGCATTTTAAAAAAAAACAAAAAAAGTTTTTTAAACAGCAAAACCTTATCTGGAGGTGAGAGCACACGAGAGCAGAATTACAGACGCCATGACTTTAACGAGATATTATCGCGTACTTACCTTGTTTCAAATTAAAAAACTCCATGTAGCATGTACCACTGAATGTCAAGACACAGTTTTGAATGGCCACAGCTGGATTATGGGGGGATATTATGAGTAAAACGCTGTAATATAACAAGCTGATGCAGAAATCGCAGACATCATGGAGTGGTCGAGATTTTCTTTTTCATATATTTACCCTTTTAAACGTTTTTTTTTTCCCCAATTTTTCTTTGTGGATCGACTATTTATCACCGAACATATCGGAGAAAATGCGACAGTAACAAAAAAAAACAAAAAAAATACAATTAAGCGATAGTCATGAGGTAGATATCTGTGACTTTTTTACAGACGCCATTTTTTTCATTGTGACGTAATTTGTTTAAAAGGTAAAAAATATGTGAGTGAATGATTTTTAAAAAAGTTGTTTTTATTTAAACAAGATATGAAATACCAATTAATGATTTCAAGCTAAAAACAAAATCGGTTGCGCGACGTCTGTAAACCAGGGTTTTCAGGGTAAAACGGACAAATGCTGTGTTATGCTATGTAAAGCACTTTGGTCTCCTTGGCGGATTTTTAAATGTGCTATTCAAATAAAGTTGATTGATTGATTGAAATTAAAAATAGTTCGGGGGCTTAATGCGCCATGAATCTGCTATGGCAGAATATAGACGTATTGTTCTATCAAACAACAGTTGTTTTGGCTTAAAATACAGAGGAGTGCAAGAGCAGAAACTGCTTTTTCAGTCTTGTCTGTGTTTTCCGCCGTATACATTTTTTAAATGCAATATAAACAAATAAGAATTTTAAATATATTGTTCAGTTTACCTTTTAAGCATGTTACTAGGCACGTTCTTGAACCGTGAAAGCATGTTATCAAGTGGCATATTGTAATCCCTAAAAATGGGTCAATTTCTGACCCCCTTTCATCAGTCCAGATCTCCTTTAAAAATAACACCCGGACACCCAAGCGAGCAAACCTAGCATCAGGAAAATGTCACCTGTAACAATCATCCGTGTGTGTGATCCGCCGATTCAAAGGAACGTCCAAAATGGGGGCTATATGAGCGTGTGGCACCGAGATAAAAGCTGATGTGAAAGAAGGAGCAAAAACAATGACGGCTTAACTCAAAAGAGCAGAAATGAGCCAGAATTGAGAGTGATACAGGCTGGAAAGAGGAAAAAAAGAAAGAGGTTTGAGGCGGAAGATGATTGATGGAGCCAAAAAGCAGATTTCTTGCTTCATCTGATCTGCATTACTCTGCAATCAGCACACGCACAAACACACACATGCACACGTACACATTGCAATCAACACGAGCTCTCTGCAATCAAGGTGCAGGTTACTGATCAGACACCGTCATCGACTACACATGCCGCATACTTATTTATACTCACACAGTTTGATAGGGTGAAATAAACTCATCTTGCCTTTTTCTTGAAAAATTTCCTCATGATTATCTCTGACATGGACGACGATAGAAAACGTCCAATCCATTCGAGCTGGAAGGGATGGCAGCCTTTCGCTGCCACGCTCTTAGTTCGAATGGATTAGATGATACGTTTATCAATAGATAATCTTCATCTATTAGGGGTGCAACAATATATCAAAAAAGGTGATTTATCGATTAGTTATCGATATGCTCCTGCCAAGAATCGTTATATCGTTTTAAAAAGGTGTCACTGTTCGGAAAGAAAAAAAAGGAAGCAACAGGTTGCTACGAAAATTTTCCACTAGAAACGTGTTTAGACTGCCATTGAGGGGCGCTATACAACCAATCAAAGATAGGTAAAATGTCTACTGCCAGTCTTCCTGGATTTGGGGCATTTATTGGCCACTTCCTGTTCATTTTAGGGCATTTACCGCTCACTTCCTGTTGATTTTAAGTCCCTTCCAATTTATTTGGGGACATTCCCGTGTCACTGACTGTTCAGTAACCCAAAAATCAACAAGAAGTGATCCAAAAATGCCCCAAAATTAACAGGAAGTGAACGACAATCAAAATATTGTATAGCGTAGAATGATTTTCTGACCGATGTATCGGTAATTGTTTTATTGCCATACTGTGAAATAATAGTCATCCTGAGCCTTGTATCCAGTGTTGTTTTTGGTTGTTCGCGTCTTAATCTTTTGGACGGTAATACTTCTTGGTCTTAGTCATACAGTGGTACTTCGACATACATTGGGGCAAATAAGCATTTAGTTAACCACTAATTGTGCAAGTTCTCCCACTGGAAAATATTAGAAAGGACTGTAATTGTCAACGTGGGTAAACCTCAACCATGAGAGATGGAATGTGAAAAAAAAAAAAAAAAACAGAAAATCACATTGTTTAATTTTTAAAGAATTTATTTGCAAATCATGGTGGAAAATAAGTATTTAGTCAATACCAAAAGTTCATCTCAATACTTTGTTATGTACCCCTTGTTGGCAATAACGGATGCCAAACGTTTTCTGTAACCCTTCACAAGCTTTTCACACACTGTTGCTGGTATCTTGCCCCATTCCTCCATGCAGCTCTCCTCTAGAGCAGTTTTGGGGCTGTCGTTGGGCAACACGGACTTTTAACTCCCTCCACAGATTTTCTATGGGGTTGAGATCTGGAGACTGGCTAGGCCACTCCAGCACCTTGAAATGCTTCTTACGAAGCCACTCCTTTGTTGCCATGACTGTGTGTTTGGGATCATTATCATGCTGAAAGACCCAGCCACGTCTCATCTTCAGTGCCCTTGCTGATGGAAGGAGATTTTCACTCAAAATCTCTCTATACATGGCCCCATTCATTCTTTCCTTTACACAGATCAGTCGTCCTGGTCCCTTTGCAGTAAAACAGCCCCAAAGCATGATGTTTCCACCCCCATGCTTCACAGTGGTTATGGTGTTCTTCGGATGCAATTCAGTATTCTTTCTCCTCCAAACACGAGCACCTGTTTTCCTACCAAAATTTATTTTTTGGTTTCATCTGACCATAACACATTCTGCCAGTCCTCTCCTGGATCATCCAAATGCTCTCTAGCGAACCGCAGACGGGCCTGGACGTGTACTGGCTTCAGCAGGGGGACACGTCTGGCAGTGCAGGATTTGAGTCCCAAGCGGCGCATTGTGTTACTAATTGCAGCCTTTGTTACTGTGGTCCCAGCTCTCTGTAGGTCATTCACTCGCCCCCCCGTGTGGTTCTGGGATTTTTGCTCACCGTTCTTGTTATCATTTTGATGCCACGGGGTGAGATCTTGCATGGAGCCCCAGATCGAGGGAGATTATCAGTGGTCTTGAATGTCTTCCGTTTTCTAATAATTGCTCCCACAGTTGATTTCTTTACACCAAGTGTTTTACCTATTGCAGATTCAGTCTTCCCAGCCTGGTGCAGGTCTACAATTTTGTCTCTGGTGTTCTTCGGCAGCTCTTTGGTCTTGGCCATAGTGGAGTTTGGAGTGTGACTGACTGAGGTTGTGGACAGGTGTGCTTTATACCGATAATGAGTTAAAACAGGTGCCATTAATACAGGTAACGAGTGGAGCCTCGTTAGACGTTGTTAGACCTCGTTAGAAGAAGTTAGACCTCTTTGACAGCCAGAAATCTTGCTTGTTTGTAGGTGACCAAATACTTATTTTCCACTCTAATTTGGAAATAAATTCTTTAAAAATCTAATAATGTGATTTTCTGTTTTATTTTCCCACATTCTGTCTCTCATGGTTGAGGTTTACCCATGTTGACAAATACAGGCCTCTCTAACCTTTTCAAGTAGGAGAACTTGCACAATTGGTGGTTGGCTAAATACTTATTTGCCCCACTGTATACTCTCTGGTCAAGAAAACAAATCTTACTGTGTGTGCAAGCCTTCATTGAGACTTGAGATGACACACTGGTGAGGTGGGAAGTGGGGGGTGCAGCACATCAAGAGTGACACAGCCAGACACTGCTACAATGTGGTGTGACAGAAACTATTGCGCATTTTCATCTCGTTCTCTTCTCGGCAGACGAAAACTGGCATGCGTCTCAAAACACATTTTTAGCTTGTTATCGTCATCGTCATGAAAAAAGTGTTTGTTGACTCAATTTTTGTCATCGTTGACGAAAACAACACTGCTTGTATCGCAAATCGTATCGTCAGGTACCCTGAGGTTTCTACCCTCCGTCTATCATCTCTTGACCTCAACCCTATTAAGATTTCGTGGCACGTCCTTTCTCACGTCCTAAAAATGAGGATGGAAATGCGAGATGACACTGTACATTTGTTTTCTTTTAACATTTGATGATAATTCACCCTTAATAAATCCAAAAACAATTTTCGAAGGCGCCTCCCAGTTCGAGCCCGCTTCTCCCTTAATAGCCTTCCCCGACTCGCATAACAACATCCACACTGCGCGCATGCTAATGCTCTCGAGCGGTTGATGTTATTGATGCAATCAGCAGTAGTGTCTCCCAGGCAAATGGAGCGTCATACGTAAGCGCCGCCAATCAAGAAGTCGACTTCAGAAGCCGGCGAGGCATCAAAGAGGCTTTCAAACGCCTCACCAAAACAGACAGCGTTGCTTCAAAAAAAAAGTTGATTTGAGCGTAATGGCAGTCGCGAAGATCATTAGGCCTTGCGGGATATTTTTTTTCCCCTTTGGATAGAATGATTTTTTTGTTCCAGTGTGAGAGAGTAACCATTTAGCTAATGCCAAACCTCGTGTGAAAGTAAGACATTTAGGTTTTTGGCAGGGATTCTGATGGGAAAAACATCTCTTTGCTCACGAATATTTCCCACCCACAAGCAGAGACAAGCCAGCGGTTGAATGTAGTTTTTATTTTTTTTTACTGTTTTATGTAGGAAGCCATCACAAAAACATAATGATAATAATTTAAAAAGTGAAAATGTACATTTTCATAATTGCTAAAATGCTTAATGGTCCAAGGTGGATGCCCTCTATAGACTAGGGTTGTCAAAAGTATCGAAATATCGATACTCATTTGTTTTTGCGCGAACACGTTACAACAAGTTTGTTGTCATAGGGGAAATTCGAATGGCGTTCCGCACGCATGCTATTTTTAGACTGTGACATCGCATCGTAAAGCAGCAGTGGGACATTATAGACCCGCCCTCGCATAGAAACAATGTTAATTCAGCTACTTTTCTCCTGTAATCTTTCAAAAACGAACAAGCCGATCACACATTGCTTTTTTGGAACTTCTAGAAACTAGGGTTGGGAATCTCTGGCATGAAGCCGATTCGATATGTATCTAGTAGATACACAGGTTATGATTCGATTAAAAAACGATACATTTTTAAGGCCGAGCGATTCGATACGATTTGATACAGTTTAAGAACGATACGGGTCGATACAGAGTGAAAACGATACGATAGTAAACATTTGTGTGTATTCGTACAGTATTTTAGACATATAAAAAAAGATTAAAGATTAAATTAACACAATTTCATACCAATGTTATATTTTTTTTATGAGAAAAAAAATAAAGCTTACTATATGACCGTCATTTTGTTGGATGGGATTGATAATAAAATAAAACTCCAGTGGCAGACAACAATAAAGTGCAGTAATTTAATTACTGTATTTCCTGGTGTTTTGAACACAATAGGTAAGTAATTTAAGAGCAAACTTTCAACGTAAACATCTTACAAGCAAAAAATATTACTTATATGCTGCAGCTCTAGAAAAAAAAAATTAAACCTGCTAGTGTTATCATAAATAAATAATAAATTATGCTTTACCACTGGTATAACAGGAGGAATAAAAACATGGCATTTTAGACAGACGGGTCTATAATCATTACTTTAACCTTATACACAGCAAAGCCTGTGCGTCCATATTTTTTTATTCCTCATCACTGTCTATATCTTTTTTGAAGGGCAGATTTTTGTTGAGGAAGATCAACTGATCCACGTTCATGTTTAAGTTCAGTATACTGCGCTTCGTGGAAACAATATGCCGCCCTTTCCTCCGTTGTAGTGGGTTATTTTTCAGGGTTAAAAACTCAAGATCTCATAATACAGTGAGGACAGCTGCGGCTTGTCTATGAAAAATGCCGTTTTCGTGTCAAATTTGGTGGGTGGCGGCTTAGTCAGGTGCGCCTTATAGTGCGAAAATTACGGTAGGTAGTTGGTGTGCGAGCAGAGAATGCAGAGGATAGGGTTAGATGGAGTCAACTGAGTCGCTGTAGTGACCAGTGAAGGGAAAAGCCGAAAGGAAAAGAATAAAAAGAAGCAAATCTAAAGCCAAAACAGCACTTTTTTTTGTTTTTATTATTTTTTTTGTAGCCTTACCATTTTGAAAGCCTTAAACAATCATTAACGCTTTCAGTGCTTTTGACAACAAAAGACATACATTTCGTCCAAAATCATTGTCATCAGTGTCAGAAAATGACTTAAATGAGAAAATGGCCCCCTCAACCTGCAATTCAGACCTGTTTCCTGGTGATCAAAATTAAATGTGCCTTTTTCCAGTGCATATTTGTTTTCCAGAAATAAGCCTGTTTTAAGAGGGTGTGTCTGTCTCAACCAAGTAGGCGACTGGACACCAATGTCAATGGCTGCTATGGATATTGTCACCATGACAACCAGGGTTGATGTACAATGACTCACAAAAAAATGAATGAGTGATTATTTTTCTCAGTTTCTATTCGAGTTTGCCAAAATATCAGATAAGATGAAACCAAAACAAGATTTGCGGCCCCTGGTTTCCAGTCAGCGTGAAAGCATCTCTTTGCGTCTCTCAGGTAAGATGACGTCGCGCTCCTTCTGACGTGAAAGATGAAAAATCAATGACGATTCGACGCGGCTGATCGTTTAACAAGGAACAGGTGGCAGGACATGATTGCAGGAGAGGAGCTGATTGGTTTCGGGGCGCAAAAAAAGCGGGCGAGATGACAAGGACTGATGCAGCACAGGTGCAGGGGGGAGGGGGTAGAAAAACAGTGGAGGGTTAAATAGACTGCAGCTGTGGCCTGATTCAAGAACCAGACTACGTGGTACCAAAAAAAAAAAAAAAAAAAAGTCATTGAAAGATTTCTTGGTTGTGTCGCATGCTTCCATCATTAGGTATCAATGCTAAGTGGCTACATGTTAGCATCACTTACTTATTTGTAGTTTTAAATGATTAATATGAGGGTTGTTCCGATCATGTTTTTTTGCTCCCGATCCGATCCCAATCGTTTTAGTTTGAGTATCTGCCGATCCCGATATTTCCCGATCCGATTGCTTTTTTTTTTGCTCCTGATTCAATTCCAATCATTCCCGATAATTTTTCCCGATCATATACATTTTGGCAATGCATTACGAAAAAAATGAATAAAACTCGGATGAATATATACATTCAACTTACAGTACATAAGTACTGTATTTGTTTATTATGACAAATCCTCAAGATTGCATTTACATTATTAACATTCTTTCTGTGAGAGGGATCCACGGATAGAAAGACTTGTGACTTTGTATATTGTGACTAAATATTGCCATCTAGTGTATTTGTTGAGCTTTCAGTAAATGATACTGCAGCCATTCAACCCAAATAAATGATGGGAAGTGGAACCATGACTGTGGGTCGTGCTACCAGTTGATATATCTTCTCTGCATTGGGAAATAACGTAAGGTGTTAAGAAAAAGATCAATTGCCACCTTGCTTCCCCACATTGCTTCCCACTATATTTCTAATCGTAGGGAGAGGGATTGTAAGGCTTTAGCCAATTAAAAAAAGGCTCCAAAGGCTGCCAAAATTCACTCTACTCATATTACGCTGCCTTTTATCTCTCTATACAGGTAAAATGGGGCCATTACAGATTGAATGCGACAATGCGTGAGTGGGTCGCGCAACGCATGCGTTAATTGCGTAAAATATTTTAACGTGATACATTTTTAAAAAAACTTATTACCGCCGTTATCGGGATAAATTTGATAACCCTACCTTAAGCCAAACTAAAGACTCTGGATGAGTGTAACATATTATGTCTGTAACGTTAAATACAATTAGAAAACGATTTAATTAAAAAAAAAAATATATATATTAAAAAAAGGCATGGCCGATATTTTTTGCCGATTCCGATACTTTGAACATGACGTGATCGGACATCTCTAATTAATATTGTACGCCCATCATCAATACCTCCTCTGCTTCCGTTGAGTTCAACTGGATTGGACGTCTAGTGACATCTATGGCACTGAAACATGAGCATTCACAGCCAGTCCTTCCAGTTTAAATTAATTGGACATCTATCGTTGTCAGTGGCAGGCCATTACTTAACTCATTCGATTCAATTAATGCCTTGCTGTACAGTGTTTTTGTTTGTTTTTTTTGTCTTTTTTTTTGATAGCGCTGCACATATTCACTCAATTTGGACGTAATCCCATGTGAATACACACAAAAAAATGCATCCAGTGAAATCTTCACAACAACAACAAAAAAAGTAGAGGTCATCTGATCAAGTTGTTCCGTTAAAATCGAAGCTGAAATGCCCAAAGCGGAAACCGATGGCATCGCCTGACCTTGGAGTTTGCGGTTGAAATGCAGCTCAAGCAAAAAAACAACAACTTTTATGCACGACAAAATGTGTTTCAGTTCTCGAGAGGCTCCAGTTGTACAGCTGTGTAAAAAAGGCGGGCGGCAGTCTTCGGGGGTCACTGTGGTCCATTTGGGAGGAAAGACGAAAACAAACTAAGAGAAAGGCATGCAGTCAATGGAACCTCATCAAAGGGCATAAAGCAGAATCGAGACAAAGTTAAAGCTGGTTTATGAAAACTGAATTAGGCTGAAGAAGGCTGAGGTGGGTAGCAACGCGTTACATTTACTTGAGTAGGTTTTTGATAAAAATGTACTTATAAGACAAGTTTTACACCACTGTGCTTTTTACTTGAGTAGATTTGTGAAGACGAATCGTACTCTTAAGCCTGAGTTATGCTCCTGCGTTGTGGTGACGGCGAAGTGACTACGGCGTCAATGAGCGTTCGATAGTTCTGCGGTGAGGGAACGCGCTGCTCTGTAATTCACCGCCAAGCCACTAGAGGGGTGTGGCGTTATGTTTTTACGGTTTTGGGGCATGCTGGTTGACTTCCTCTAGTCTAGTTTAACATTGAAAAAATAAATAGATGGAACGCTTGAATGTGTATCTTGAGCTCAGCAACATTGAATAAATGTTGATCATACAAATGTTGAGGCGCAGGCGACGCAGAAGACTGTTTCGAGGCGGTCTGTCCAACTTTTGATGCCGCACAGAGAGTTCTAGCCTCGGGTGGAAACCAGCAAGCTGTGGCGGCTAGCTTCAAACTAGCGTCGAGCACTGCGTCAAAGGTTTTGCCCTCGAGCCCGATTTGTTTGCCATGTCCTACAACCAGCCATTTGGAAGCCATAGCAGATTTCTGGCGGCTATGGAACGTCCCAAACTGCGTTGGAAGCCTTTATGTTAACGTTATCATAAAAGCACCGAGGCACTTTCAAGCAGTGATGATGTATCGAGTGTGAATTGTCTGTTGTTGAAAATTAAACATCGAAACAACTCTTTTGACACCAAACCTGTGCTCATATACTATAAGTGTGACACGTAAATAAGTCAGACTCACAACAAACACGTACACAATAAATGATGAAGTGTACCAACCAAAAATATGACATAAAGTGCTAAAAAGCTGTTTTTGGCTTGCCTGGCACGGCCAGACTGTTCTCCCTATATTTTTCAAACACTGTGAGAATAGTCTGGGACCCAGCGCATTAACGGGCTCTCGAGCAAGCACAAAATCAACCGTCCAATCAGATTTGTTTATTTGCGTGACCTGTTCTTAACGAGTAACGTCACTCTTTCGAGTCTGAAGTCGTCTCCACAACAACACAGATGGCGGACATGAGAGCCGAGAATATGTTCCAATCCACGGTAAAATGAGTTTTAAATTATCAAAAACACATCGACACAAGTAATTGACAACAGTCTGTCTCGCGCTAGCCATGTTGAATAAACTCCGCTCTCCTCGTATGTTTACTTCCGCGCGCAAATCCCTTGTTGCTTTACTAACGTCACGTCCGCCCGTCGCTGATTGGTCCACTTCGCTGTCTGTTTGCTGTGGCTTGATCCGCCCTGGAAATTTTATCAGCTGAATGGAAAAGCGGTGAGTCTGGTGTACCAGGCTAGTTTTTAGCCGACTGGGTCACCGCTTCGTGTGGCCATTAGATTCCGAACACACACATACTCGTCTCGGTGGTTCTTCCGTTTTTTTATTCAATCGCTGGCTGACCTCCACCCCCGTATTTTCAGCAATCTCCTCCCACGAACTGCTTGCAATTTGGCAATCTTCATAATGTCTTGACGAGACATTGTAGAAGTTGTATTTGCTCTTCTTTGGCTCGGTCCATTTTTGCGTGTAGCAAGATAATATTTGACAATGGCGGTGATTTCGCGCTGAAACGGAAACAACAGTCTGAGCGGACCAATCAGTCTATTTGCGCCACATCACACGCGTTGACGCGACTCGAAGTCAGAAAACTGAGAAGGAGCAAGAGAGGCTACGGCGGAGGGTCGTAAATCGGGTCTTCCTTGACGGCGCAGGTCTGACGCAGAAGCATAACCCGGCTTTTACTCCTCTAATTTGGGCTACACTAAAGTGATAACATTTTTCCTCTTTATTCTACATATTTGATTTTTTATTTTTGCCAGAGATGCCGACAGTGGCTCTACCAGTTTCACCTATGAGATGTCGCAACAATAATCACATGACTCCCTTTATACCAATCTGACGTTACGATACAGACACATGCCAAGATGCTTATTCGCAGTCAGAAGACATATGATCACCCCAGAGGTGGGTAGCGTAGCCGAAATTTTATTTACGTCAGACTAACGTTACTTCAAAATAATTTTACTCAAGTAAAAGTAGTCATCGAAAAAATGAACTCAATTAAAAGCAAAAAAGTATTTGCTGAAAAGAATACTCAAGTAATGAGTAACATTTTGAATAACTTCTTACGATGTTTGATTTTTTTTCTTTTTTAAGATTTTTTAAGTTTTCTTTTAAGTCGAAATGGTTGTATGTTGAGCAGGATTTTCCAATAATAATACATTATAATTCCATTAATTCGACAGCCCGAAAACCTACACTAAATCCTTTATAAATACTGCTGGTACTATTGCAAATAGCAATTACACAGAGCAAAACAAATAAATTATGAATATAAATCGGAATAATAATTAAATGATAGTAATAATACCTGTAATAATGTAACGAATCGGGTTGTAATGTGGCGGATGTGTTTTACGTAGTGTACCTGAACGCACCGCGTGGCTGACGTGACTGAGTGAGGGGACTTTTTACTTTCACTTTTCATGTTCTGTTGGCGTCAGCTGCGGTGGACAGTAGGCATGTTGTGTTCCACAAGTTCTGAAATAAATTATTAAAAAGCTGACGAAGATGGCGATTTCTTGGGCGATGTTACAATAATAATAATTGTCACCTTAACTTATAAAGACTGGCGAACGGAGGTCGAAGGACGACCGTCAAGATCCATTCTACGGCCGTATTGTCGAGCCAGTTCAGGGACGTGCACACCACGCTCATATTTTTTTATTATTTCCATCTTCATTTACATGGTAAGCCTCACCTTCGTCTTTTTTCACCACCTGCAATAACATTCTTGGAAACCATGTTGATTTCTCTCAAGAAAATCTGACGTGCGTCCTTCTTGCGGGAAAACAAAGAAACTGCGCCGTTGTCATAATTCGTCATATTTCGAGCATGTCGTCGGATGTAGAAACAAATGGCGAATCAAATTTTACGTCGGACGTTGAAAAGATCATGTGTCGAAGCGATTGTATGTCGAAGTACCATTATTTTTTTTCTCAGCAAAATCATTATCTATATGAACTGTAGTTATTATACTTTGAAGAAGAATCAAATCAAATTTATTGATATAGCCCTTTACAAAAACCTTAGAGCAAAATATGATCAATGATAAAGACTATTAAAATAATGACCACATTAAGCCAAAGGGGGGGGGGAAAAATTGAATTCCTGCGAAAGAAAAAAAATATACAAATGAATCATCATTTATCCAAAGGGCATAAGTGCCCTCTAGTGGAGAAAATATTTATTTCCTATTGTGAATTTAAAAGGGTAACATCTCCTGTTTTCCGTGGTCAATCGGTGCCAAATAAAAATTGGGAAAGAGGTTAAAATATGCGCTTTCAAATCATGTTGACGGCAGCGCTTTATAAGAAATACTTTTTTTTTTAAAAATTGTGCTTTAAAGATGCCACGTGATTGAACAGACCGGCGTGGTCATAAAACGGCAAGATTGAGTCTGATTGGTATAATGGAGTCGTGTGAATATTGTTGCGACGTCTCATTGGTGAAACTGGTAGTGCTACTGGTGGGGTCTCTGTCAACAACAACAACAAAACAAGTAAAATCGAATCTGTAGGATAAAGAGAAAAAATGTAACGAGTAGTGTAGCCCAAAGTAATGGCGTAAGAGTCGTGTTTCTTGTACACAAATCTACTCTTGTAAAAGTAAAAAGTATGGCTTAGTAAAACTACGTACTCTTAGAAGTACATTTTTCCCCAAAAAGTTACTCAAGTACAGTGATACCTCAGCTCACGAACATAATTGGTTCCCAGAAAGTGTGTGTAAGGCGAAAAGTTCGTCTTCCGAACATTAATTTCCCATAGGAAACCATTAAAATGAGAATAATTCGTTCCCAGGTCCCCATAAAACATAATTTTCTACTAAATAAGCCTTAAAACTACACAAAAATATACCTTATTTTATGTATAATAAATGTGCTATTGTATTATAATTAAAGAAATAAACTGTACTGTATAATAAAGTCGTTTTATTTACCTTTGTGATGGTAGTTGATGGCTTGATGGAATGGAGTGGGAGGAGGAGGGAGGGAGGGAGTTACTGTTTGGAAGGAGAGTGTTACCGGCAAAGTGCGCAGTTAGCGTAGACTCCACTGCTGTGCCCCCCACATGCTTTTGGTTGTTAATAAAAGTGCCCACAAAAAGCCATCGGACGCCTCTGGGTGTTTGGATGCACGCCGCCTCCTTTCTGGAGAGGAAATCGGGCGAACCGAAAACAACCGACGACAACGAGCCAACGTGACTCGCCGGTCCACTTCTCACTACGGTGGGAAGCTGAAAGCACCGCCAATTACCAGTCGAGGGCGAATTGGTAACACGAGTCACCTTCCATAAGGACTGTAGGTAACTCTTTTTCGGTCCCATAATAGCAAAAGTACACTCAATATGGTCCAAAATGTCTATCAAACACAAACCACGTCCGCACTCAACGAAAGTGAGGGGACGAACTGGGACGCCGTGAGCGTGCGTCAGCTTCTCGTGGCGCTTTTCGACCGCGTGAATTGGTTCGTCCGCCGAAAACTAGTTCGTCAGCAGAGACTATATGCTCGCGAATTTAATGTTCTTGAGGCGAAAAGTTCGTGAGCTTAAGCGTTCGTGAGCTGAGGTATCACTGTAAATGTAACAGAGTAACGCATTACTACACACCTCTGATCACGCCGGCCTGTTCAATCACAGGGCATCTTCAAACGCTTTGAAAATTAAACTTTTGTACATGTGCTCGGAAGTACTTGCGTGCAGAAGTACTACATGCTCTTCGCTTCCTGGGCCAAAATATAGGCAAAACAAAAGTCACCATTATTACCAAATACACATTTCACCAAATGGCAAAACAGTCAGATTAATGAAATAAAGTAAAAAATAAAATACTGTGAGGTACAATAAGGGAAGGGCGAAGGTTTGCATAGGGACAGTAGGGACATAACACTAGCAACTTTTCCGGATGCTCAAATTGTCCCCAACAACTTTCAAGCAACCTTATTTACATTCTATAATGAGTTCAGTTATATAGATAAGTTATATAGATATGTTGTGAGGATAGAATTGACCCTACCATTATTAAGTGAATTATGTTCAGACTTAGAGTCCATTTTTCCCCCTCAGACGCACGTTTGATTGGCTGATGGCTTGCATTTATATAAAATGTATTTATTTTCTACATTATTGATTTAAAAATATTTTTATTTGCAGCCCATGCAGATATTTATTCAGATAATCATACATAGCCGAGGTAAAAAGGTTTTGTTTTACCTGAAGGAAGACTCCATTTTTATTTATTTTTGTTATACCTTGACTAAAAAGTTTTTTTTTTGTGTGTTTTTTTTTAGAAAATGTTGAGTGGTTTTAAGACAAATGTTTATTTTTCTGCATTCCTGGATTATTTACAAGTGTGTATTTATTGTGTATGTTATTATAATTTAAGTTATGTTCATATATTGCAATTTAAATTTGCTAATAAAAACTAGACATTTATTTTGGAAGTTTTTAAAATGTTTCTTGAGTAGTTTTTGAAAACAACGGTTTGAATCGAATGGTGTGTCACATGAACCAATACACGTGTGATTTAGCATAAGTCAATACAGTTTTATTTTGCATTGATCATTTAGCTTATTAATTAAATAGGTTTATATTCATGAGAAATGTAGCCCTGACTCCCATTTATACAATCTGTTTGGTCATTAAATGATGTTCCGTCCCCAGCAAAAAGTGTTATGCTCTTATATCGACCCTACCAATGTTGAGATAAAACTTACATCCTTGCAATAAGGTACTGTTTACACGACTTATAAAAAAAAAAAAAAAAAAAAACGACTGAAGACAAAATGGCGGCCAAGACTCCTGCGTCATAAAGTCAGTCACGTAAGTCGAGTACGTTGTAAACCGGTGACAACCTCTATACCATTGTTTAAAAAAACAAAACACTGCAAGCAGTTACTCACAAACTTACTCATTACTTTATTATTCTCACCAGATACTTTTTGACTTGTACTTGAGGACATTTTTCGGATGGCTAATTTTACTTCTACTGGAGTAATATTATTTTGAAGTAATGCTACTCTTACTTGAGTAAACTCTTTGGCTACTCTACCAACCTCTGAAAGAAGGGGAGAAATTGTATTTTTGCACATAAAGTAGAAATAGATCGTTTTACCTCATTCGCGGTCATTTGGCTATCAATGTCAGTGAACAAATTGCTTCATTATTATTGTTAGTATGTCAAAAACAAAAACGCCATTTAGTGAGTCTGTACAACAAACTGTTTGTTTCTCCGTTGAATACTGTATGCTTCTGAACTCAAACAATGCTTGTAATGGTTTGAAAACAAGTACTTTGGATTGGGAATGAATAAATAAGGAGGCCCGGAGTGAACGTTTGTTTACATTTTCCATTTGTGTACAGCTCCCAAATTGAACGTGACACATGCGGTGCGAGGTTACACTGTTGTCAGTTGTAGGCAGAAATGCATTTCACTGGGGAGAAAACAAGCGAGTCCTTTTGGATGAATGGAAACTGTTAAATCACCGCTACATGGGAATATTGAAAATGTGCACTGCTGGACATGACATCATTTTCTGTTTATTTTTTCATTGTTACTTTTTGATTTAAATGTAATTGTATCGTGTGTTGTATGAAAAACACATACAGGATAGACTATAAAAGGAACGGAGAATTTCACGTTCTCATTGGTGTGCATAGACGGCCTCAGTTAAGCGTAGGCGCAACTGTTTCCTGTGTGTGAAACCACACCCCGAGTGGGAAAAGGGAAGGGCTGCAGGCTACATACATCATTTAGCAATTACCGTCTAATTTTTCCCCCCAGTTTGTATTTTGATGGGCAATTACATTGTCAGGTGTCATTTACGCTGCACACTGTACAGTGCTGGCAGCCACTTTCACATACACGCACGATACTATATCTAACGGCGTGTTGTCGTGGGAGTTTAATTACATATTCCCGATATGGTCTGCTTTGTGCTTAGTGAGGTTTTAGCATGTTTTTTTCCTGTCTGTTGATGTCCCAGCCCGGCCAGGTCCGGCTGGATGTGATGCGGTTTGAACACAGAACTAGTGATGGAGTGAAAAACATCGAGCAGGTTTTTCTCCTCTATGCTTTAAGTCAGAAACAAATATGGCATATGTTTTACCTCCGTCACAACACAAGAAAGATACAGTAATATACATTTTACCCTGTGAAAATGTAAATGTTTAATGAAATATTTATAGATTTATCCCTCCTTATCAAAAAAAAAAAAAAAAAAAAAAATCTTTGACAAGTCTACTCACTCGAAAACAATTAATTTATGATAATTTCTGGGGGATTGGGAATGTCATAAAACACAAGGATTCAAAAAAAAATTTTTTTTAATATATACAAATAATGGTAACTTTATAATAACGCCGTTATAACTAGTTAGTACATTGTTAGTAAACTGTTGATCAATGATTTATTGTTGATTTGTTAAGTGTCAGTTAATATATAACATTTATAAAGATGCCTTATAAATAATATATAATAAACTGATTTATGAGTAATAAATGAGTTATAAGCTGTATGTCAATGATTTATTTCTACACCTTATAAATTAGTAATATACTATTAACAAATTATTATTACTTATTAAGTATCAGGAGTTTATTAATGTTATTGGGACGTTATTCTAAAATTGCAACTATGCCTCGTCTTAATTGTTGGTAAATGAGGAATAAGTGCAACTTTAGAATAATGTCCCAATAACATACACAACTATATAACTAATACTTAATATATTAACCCACACTTTACAGATCAGTTGTTCATAGCTTGCTAACCATCTACTAAACCTTAAAGAACAGCAAATAGGTTGAACAGAGTCAGGGCGGTTCCTGACCAATTTGGTACCCAAGGCAACATATTTGCAGCTATTATAGATGGTAGTAAAAAAAAAAAAAAGATTTTTTTTTTTTTTTACATTAAGGGAATTGCCATTTTAATGAATTAATGACACATTTAATGACAAATGTTTGCATTTAAAACCATGGCACTTTTAGTCCCCCCTACCACAGAACTATGAGATTATTGATTGCATATTATGTATTTAATTAACCTTGGAACTTTTAGGCAAGGCAAATTTATTTGATTAGCACAATTTAACACAATGTAAAAGTGCTTCACATCACATAAATATCAGCTAAACACAATTTTAGTCCCCCATACACTTTGTCCAACTTTCTCAAAATGGTAGAGGGTGTAAATTTAACTGACACTAATCCACAGCTGGCTGAATACTGAAAATATTTCTAAAACAACAGGCATGGCTAATGATACAGTATTATTTAGCTCTAGCAGTATGTCAACTAAACTCGTAAATAGCTTTAAGTATACGTGTTTATGCAATTAAAAAAAAACATTCATCGCAACAAACACATTTATACTCCTTTCTTCTTTTTTCTAAAATGCGACCCGGAAGGCTTTTGTCTTTTCATGACATCGTCACCATAACGTCGCTCAATTGCGGAGGCTAAAAATAACACATTCAGGTAGCTCGCTGTTCTGCAGGGGGGTGAGTGAAATTAGAGACTGTGGTGAAATTACTGCACCACAGGGAACAGTGAAACGGGCAGAAGGCGCATTAGAAAAATGATTTTATTATTTTTTAAAGACTTATTTCTATCTGTATTGTTGTTCTTTTCTTTTATTGTCTTGAATAATTTTTTTTGAATACTGCTATCATCAAACATTATTTGAACATTTGAACGCCCTTTTGGACGCTGCAACGCCCGTAGTATTTTCCTAGCTTGCCTTATGGACCACACGGGTCTTAACAGGGTCAAGGTACAGAAATCTGATTTGATATTTAAAATATCTATTTTTTTTCTACCTAAAAAAACACCACTCATGAAATGTTGAAATTTGGTAAATGCAGAGAAACATACATACTGAGCCATCACATGGCAGAAAAAAAAAAAAAAAAAAATGCAACAGCATATTACAAACGCTTTTTGTGCTAAACACAGAATAAACTGAATTCATGAGGCGTATTTAACACAGCAAACTGTTTACAAACACTTAACAAATCAACAATAAATCATTTATTAACAGTTTACAAATGATCTATCTATTAACTAGTTATAACAGATAGTTATTTTGTAGTGTTACCCAAATAACATTATGCAAATGTGTCATAAGTTTGAAAAACAAAAACAAAAAAAAACAACAGTTGGGTAAATATGTAAGAATATGCGATTATCATGCACAAATTAAGTTGTTGCCATTCCATAAGGATAATTAATATCGTAAAATGTAGGGCTGCAGCTATCGATTATTTTAGTAGTCCATTTATCAATGAACTAGTTAGTTCAAATAATCAAGAATTGGATCAGGAACATAAAAAATTAAAATACCTGAGCTGAGCCTCAGAAGGTATAAAAAGATAGATAAGGATCCAAATACAACAAAAGAACAATTGGCTACCTTATATAGCAAAATCCGCTAGCTTATATGCTATAAAGGGCTAACTTTTTTTTATTTTTTATTTTTTTTTAACAATGCTCTGGTTCAAACACATATTCCCACAAAAATGGCTAAATATACCTATAAACCAAATTAAGAATGCATTAAAAAAAAAAAAAAAAAAAAACATAAACTAAGTTTTTGTTTGAGCTAATGTTGGTCTTAACAGGGAGCAGCTGAATTCAGCCATGTGAAATCACTTATGTCATATTCACTATCGCCACTAGAAAGCAGTGTATCCACTCAAATCAATAAAACTAAATGCAAACACTTTCAAAACAAACCATTACAGCACTACTTTAATTAAACGAATATTCGTATAATATTCAAAGTGACTGAGGCCATGAAAAAAAGTATGCTTTTGGCTTTTTACATTGTTTTTGTTAAATTTCTCTTGTTTTTGTGAAAGATCCTACTAGATTCTCAAAATGCAGAAATTCCACAAAGGTGGCAGAAGTGTAAAACACTTATTAAAAATTAATTAGACAGTAAAAGTCAATTTCAAAATTGTTTTTTAAAAAAAAAATACCCTCCTAAAGATTATTTTTTACTAATTAAAGGTTTTTTTTGGGGGGGGGGGGGGGGGCACATAAGCTATGTACCTTAAATCCTGACTGGGTTAATCATGAAGTGTTTATCATCACAGAAACAAAAAAGGCCAGTTTTCTGCTCAGATTTGTGTCTCGGGAGTAGTGATGTGTGGCGTAAAAGAGAAAACGTAACCATGTACAAAATTGTCTTATCCACCTCGCCGCTTTTGCCCATCTCGGCGTGGCCACCGTCGTCCGCATCGGCGTCGTCGCCGACCTCTCCGGGCTCTCGTGCGGTTCTGCTGGCTGAGCTCTATTTCGCCGGGCACGTATTCAAAGTGCCAATTTATGAACGTAATTTGTTCCGCGTCTCCATTTTCCATAGTGTGCCGGCTGTGTTTAGACGTGTGAGGGCTGCGTATGCATGTCAACCTATACTTATTATTCATACTATTGTCCCCCTTCATCATACTTGACTCGTACTATATGCCAAAGCTTATAAATGCGCTTACAATTTCACTCCAGCTTCCCGGAACGCTGACTTACTATATATATATGATTCTATACCACGACTAGTACTTTAATGCTACTTTCGCACAATACCCTCACCACATCATCCACAAGTATTACGATAGCAGTACTGACTATACAAAAAAAATACAATGCAAACATTGTACGTGTGTATTATGTATTATTAGCATGCCAAAATAACTATTTAGAGATCATACTTTAGACCAAGAAAATAGACTTCTTCAGCTTTTAGTAAACAAACGATGCAGACAAACAGATTGGATGACTTTAATTGCTGCTAAGAATTAGGCAGGCAATTTATACACTGGAAAGGTAGTGATTTATTCACTTGTTGGAAACTTTTAACCCAAGGTGTGTGCTTCCAAGCCACAAATATTATGCCGAGGTCACCGTGCTTCACCTGTATAAGTCTATATGAAAAAAAGAGCGTGAGAGATCTAGAGGGTGCCGAGCCGCTGAGCCGTGCAATTTGACAGCTCGTTTTAGGATGTTAAATTGTTCCACATGTGGTAATGTGTCGACAGTAATGTATTAAGGATCGTGTTTACATTTGCAATTTTATAAAGGACAATTTTCAAAGAGGAAGTACTTAGCCTTACTTTCGCTTGAAAGAAAAAAAAGTATTTTTATCAATTATTTGGAAGTTAGCGCCTGATTTAGTGCTGCAACGATTAATCGATTAACTCGAGTAATTCGATAAGAAAAAAAACTTTGAATCAAATTTGGCTGCTTCGAATATTTGTTTAATTAGAATGGCGTTGTAAAGGTTTGTTTTTAACGTGTTTGCATTTAGTTTTATTGATATGGGTGGATACACTGCCCTCTAGTGGCAACAGTGAATATGACATAACTCATTTAACATCCTGCTGCTACCCGTTAAGACCAATATTTTAATGCATTTGTAATTTGGTTTATAGGTATATTTAGCAGTTTTTTGCGGGAATATGGGTTTGAACGATTTGTTAAGAGCATTGTAAAAAAAAAACAACAACAACAACAAAAAACGGTATCATTTTATAGCATTTCAGCTCGCGGACTTTGGCTATGCAAGTTAGCCAATTGTTCTTTTGTTGTACTTGTACTTAAGACCAATATAAGATGCGTTTTGTTTGAGCAATTTTTTTTTTTTTTCTTAAATGGATTCGTTGATAGGTATATTTAACAGTTTTTTTTTTTTTTTGTGGGAATATGGGTTTGAACGATTTGTGAAGAGCATTGTACAAAAAAAAATAAAAAAACAAAACAAAAAAAAAAAATGTTTGCATTTTATAGCATCTCCACTAGCGGACTTTTGCTATGCAAGTTAGCCTATTGTTCTTTTGTTGGACTTAGATCCTCATTTAATTTAGTTTTTTTTTTACCGTTTTAGGCTAAGCTCAGGTACTTTAATTTTAAATGAAAAAAAGTGCAATTCTGCATAGTTGGAAAAACACTTGAGAATTTTACTTTGTATTCGCATTTAATGCTCTTTTGAAAGTGCAATATTGGCAAGCCTTTGTTTTAAATCTCCTAAAATTTCAAAACGCATTAAACGTTCCTAATCCATTAACTCGATTATTCGAACTAACTGGCTGATAGATTCATCGATTACTAAAATCATCGATAGCTGCATCCCTAGCCTGATTTACGTGATCTTTTAAGGCCATATCCTGAAGTTATTTTATTCAAGTCGTAAATATCCCAAAAATGAACATACCAAAGAGGTAATAATAGGCATCTTACATAAACACTCATAAACACCTTGAAGTGAAAGTTTCTGGGGTGTTTATAAGCAAATCTTTTTGAAAATCATATATTTAAAAAAAAAAAGACATCACATCTCATGATGATACTGTGCGAGAAATGTCTGCTTTCACGCTGTCAGACTCAGTGCGATAATTAGCGGGCAAACGTAGAGCGGAGTCGCAAAGGACGCGTCGCACGCGCGATTTCAAGCTCTCAAACAAAATTGGCGTGACCCGCCATAAGCATGTTGCACTGATTAAGCGTGTTTGTTTTTCGAAATGAGGCCGCGGGGGCCGACGGGACGATGTCAAACGAGCCGCGACTGATTACTTACACAATACAACTTGAACTTGAGCGCGTCCAATAGTCATCTGTGAACGCAAACACATCTGGAAAATTGTGCAGGAATAACAAAAAAAAAAAAAAAAAAAAAAAGGAAAAAAAGGCTAATTACAGTAAGTGCATTGAGTTTCCCAGATTTGAGTGTAACTTTCTATGACATGGCATATCATCAAAGACATGATGGACTTCAATAACTAGACTTCATCCATGAAATAACAATATAAAGTGTACAAAAAAATAACCAAATGACAAAAGACCGCTTATCTCTTTCGGTGCAATTGACGATGATAGACGTCCAATTGTGTGGTTCTTTTCATCCTTCTGCTGTGAATTTAAATTAGTTTACCACTAGTAGACATCCATTCTGTTTGAAATGGGAAGGACCCAGGAACCCTCCAGTTCAAATGGAATGGATGTCTAGTGCTGTCAATAGCAGCCAATGTGTTTAAAAAAAAAAAAAAAAAAAAAAAAAAAAAATTAAATAAATAAAAGAAAAATTCAAAAATGCAAGGAAACTTTTTGAAAGGCAAAATTGAAAAGGTAAAAAAGGGCCGGATGGAACATAAACTTTCTGGTTCTTAAAGGGAATCACGAATAGAAAGACTCATAGTTCTAAAAAGATAAACGTTATTATGAGTAAAAATAATTTGATATTAAAATGCCTCTTGATGTTTTCGTTTTGACACAATTTGTAAAATTAGTTCAACTAGTAGGTTGCAGGGTGGTGACGTCCCTGGGTTACGCTGCCGGGCTTCCAGAGTAAGACTCTAGCGACATAAACATGTCATCTGTTCAGCCCTTTCAATTTGAACCCCGACAGGAACATTAATGAGCATGACAGCACTGTCAATATTTCACAAAACGAGCAGCAAAAGCAAGAAATACTTAACATTCCTCCTTAGTCTGAATTCAAACCTGTCAAAGTATTTCCTTCCTTCACACGTAACTCTTCCTCCTTCACTGATCGTCCCTTCTCCTTTTATGAGATAGCTCCTAAACCCTTTAAGCTACTTTGCCGTATAAATTCTCTTTTATTGGATGTGTTCTGGGCAGAGAAAACAGCGAAAGAAGCACACAGATAGCCGTAAAGTAACAAGAAAAATCTGGATTCTCACCCCCTTTTTTGTTTTTTATTGTGGTTTCAAATATTCAGATAGTCTCCGGGACGTGTTTAATTTCATCTGTCTTGCCCGTGATGGATGAGTTGGAAATTGAAACGTCATTGCGGCATTTGTCCCAACGATAAATACACGTTCCTCTGGGGTGATGATGTACACGGTTAAAAATACATAAAGAAAATCAAATGAATATCACATTATTCCCGAAAACGATAAAAATGCTACTTTCCTCTTATTAACATAACGATGTTATCGCAAGAATTCCTAATAACATCCAAACGAGCGGCTCGTTGAAATTCCCGAAAGATTCCAACATGGCGTCGCGTAATGAGCCACATGTTGCTTCACCAAGACAAACACGCTATCATCTGATCACATAAGTAACTTCAAACTAAATAACTTCGCAAAATGACAAGCATCTAAATATATTGATGCTTTTTCTCACAAACGATAATGACGCAAAGAGCAATAAAATGCGCGTCCCGAAAATGATTGACTTTGCTGTGGTCGACCACGGCGAGGAAGGGGAAAAAAAGGCCTAATTATTCATTCTGATACCACATGTTCCATCTTGTCTTGTAGCGGGCATAACAACAACATCAATGCCTTAATTATCATGCGAAGGAAGAAAAAAAAGCCTTTATTCATTGGCCCTGTTTTGTAATCAGATCCTCTAACAGTATGGCAAGCGTCGCACAAGAGCCATTACATAATGGCAGGGCTGCTTCTAATGGCAGTTGCCTCCCTGCCGTGCTAAAGGCCCGACTCCAAACGTACACACAGTAGTGTTCTGAACAACAGCACGTTAAACACCTTCCATGATCTCACTAGTAACCCCCCTGCAGAGTTAAAAGCTTGAGGAGGAACGTTTTTCATTAATTCATGAAAAGGGGAAGGACCTATTAGGAAAAGATAAGTGAACCGCTTCATATGGCAGAAGACATTTTCCCATAGAAAAATACTGTAATGCAAGTATATTAGATTATTGATGACACTACTGTAGTCAGTGGCGTTTCTAGTGTCTCTGCAAGCAAGAAATTCCTGGAGCCCCTGCCTCACCCATGCAGACCACAAAAATGTGTTTAATGCACACATAAATGCACAATAAATACCCTTATTTTCGGACTATAAGGCGCACCTCACTATAAACCGCCACCCACCAAATTTGACACGAAAACGACATTTATTCAAAAATAAGCCACACTGGATTATAGGCCGCAGCTGTCATCACTGCATTATGGGATGTTTACACCAAAAGATATTATCCGGGAACTAGGGTTGTTCCGATCATGTTTTTTTGCTCCCGATCCAATCCCGATCGTTTTAGTTTGAGTATCTGCCGATCCCGATATTTCCCGATCCGATTGCTTTTTTTTTTTGCTCCCGATTCAATTCCAATCATTCCCGATAATTGCTCCCGATCCGATCCCGATCGTTTTAGTTTGAGTATCTGCCGATCCCGATATTTCCCGATCGATTGCTTTTTTTTTTGCTCCCGATTCAATTCCAATCATTCCCGATAATTTTTCCCGATCATATACATTTTGGCAATTCATTAAGAAAAAAATGAATAAAACTCGGACGAATATATACATTCAACATACAGTGCATAAGTACTGTATTTGTTTATTATGAGAAGAAATCCTCAAGATGGCATTTACATTATTAACATTCTTTCTGTGAGAGGGATCCACGGATAGAAAGACTTGTAATTCTCAAAGGATAAATGTGACTTTGTATATTGTGACTAAATATTGCCATCTAGTGTATTTGTTGAGCTTTCAGTAAATGATACTGTAGCCATTTAACTGTTTTGCCCAAATGCATGATGGGAAGTGCACCATGACATGTGCATAGTGGCACCAATTAATATATCTTCTCTGCGTTGGAAAATAACACATGGTGTTAAAAAAAAGATCAACTACTGTCTTCCCCACATTGCTTCTCACGATAGTCCTAATTATTGAGAGGGGGATTACAAGGCTTTAGCCAATTAAAAAAAGGTTCCAAAGACTGCCAAAATTCACTCTACTCTTACGCTGGTTTTTAGCTCTATATATAGGTGAAACGGTGCCATTATAGATTGAACGCAACAATGCATGAGTGGGTCGTGCAGCGCATGCATTAATTGCATTAAATATTTTGATTTAATATTTGTGATTAAATAAAAAAAAAAAAACATTAATTACCGCCGTTAATGCGATAAATTTGATAGCCCTACTTTAAGCCAAAACTAAAGACTCTGGATGAGTGTAACACATTTTGTCTGTAACGTTAAATACAATTAGAAAACGATTGAATTAAAAATATATACATATTAAAAAAAGGCATGTCCGATATTTTTTTGCCGATTCCGATACTTTGAAAATTACGTGATCGGACCCGATCGATCGGCATCCTGATCGGGACATCTTTACCGGGAACACTTTATTTGACAGCGGCATCATAAAACTTTCATCAGACCAAATGAACCACCATGAAGCTTTGAACAAATTGACTGCAAAGCTTCATTGCTTCAAGAAGCTTCATTTAGCCATCACTGCTCCCTTGGGGGAGAGTCAACTCTGCTGCCACCTGCTGTCAACACTGTTGTCATCCAACATGCCTCCTAACATGCATTGCAGTGCTACAGATGTAGATTAAAATCAGAATTCATGTTCTGTGCCAAATATTTCTTCAGTTACTGTTCCAGTTGTTTCATTAATTGCAAGTTATGGTATTTGGTAACACTTTATTTGACAGTGGCACCATAAGACTGTCATAAGACCAACATATTTAAGACATCACACTGCATTAATGAATGCTTATGACAGATGTTATTTTGTGCCATTCTTTTGAATGGATGCAAAAGATCCGAGCTGGATTTTTAATGGAGTTAGTGACAAATGGCACTTAATGACATGTCATAAGTAGGGCTGTCAAATGATTAAAATTTTTAATCGAGTTAATTACAGCTTAAAAATTAATTAATCGTGATTCAAACCATCTATAAAATATGCCATATTTTTCTGTAAATTGTTGGAATGGAAAGATAAAACACAAGATGGATATATACATTCAACATGCGGTACATAAGGACTGTATTTGTTTATTATAACAATAATTTAACAGGATGGCATTAACATTATTAACTTTCTGTTAAAGCGATCCATTGATAGAAAGACTTGTAGTTCTTAAAAGATAAATGTTAGTACAAGTTATAGAAATTTTATATTAAAACCTCTCTTAATGTTTTCATTTTAATAAAATTTGTGAAATTTTCAATCAAAAAATAAACTAGTAGCCTGCCATTGTTGATGTCAATAATTACTTACACAATGCTCATCATGGGTGCTGAAGCCTATAAAATGAGTCGCACCCAAGGGCCAGCAGAGGGTAGCAAAACTCCATAAAACACAATTAAGAAGTGGGCAGTTCACTGTACTGTCATTTAAATCTGTTTGAGCGGGGCATGTGCGTTAATTGCGTCAAATATTTTAACGTGATTAATTAAATAAATTACCGCCCGTTAACGCGATAATTTTGACAGCCCTAGTCATAAGCATTCATTATTGCCCATGATAGTGTCATGTTATAATTATGACGGTCTTATGGCATTCTTATGACGCCGCTGTCAAAGTGTTATCTATTAACCCAAATAAATCAACAAATAAGCCACACTGAGGGAAAAAAGTAACGTGTTATAGTGCGAAAATTACGGTAATGAGTTCTGTACCTACGCTGGCGACGTAACCTGAATTTCCGCCAAAAGTCGGAATTAACGCTTTAAGTATCTTTAAATACCCCTTAAATCTCAAAATAACAATCAAAAAACAATTGTTATCCATCATTGTACTGTCCTCACCAAGCTATGCTGTAATCTTTCCCCTCTTTCTCTCACTCGGCTGCGCGACTTCTTCGTCAGAGCAAATGCGCTATACCTCATAGGCGCACGTGTGTTTTTTTCTTCGTGCGCGCTAATATGTTCTTTTTCATGTGTACATGTGCTCTTAGGCTAGAATCATACTGCAGGTCTTAATGCACAATTCCGATTTTTTTGTTTTATCTGTTTTTTTTGGCCTGCCCGTTCAGATCTTTGTCCATTGAGCCCGTTCAAATATTACGCATGCGCACTAACTCGCAGTCCGACACGGGCTGAGCAAACTGACAAGCATGCGCAGATGCATCAAAACAAATGACCACACATGCTGGCTGTATATCATTCCAGAGTGATCAATTATGATTTCCAAAAAGAGGACACAAATAACAGACATTAATAATCCCAGTTTAGTTTTATATTAAAAGTTTATATGGATTGATGATAGAGCACATGCACACACTGTGCGTGCATGCAGTCTGCCCTGACTCAGCCATGTAAGCAATACTGAAATATTGCTTATTTGGCGCACAGAAATAAAACTGAGCATTATTAGGCTGATCCTTTTCTTCATTTTATGAATTCCGACTTGGGAGACTTGACAGTTCAGACCACCGCCACCAGTGTTGTCACAGATTACTTGATTAAATAATTTAATTACTGAGTACACCTTAAAAAAGTAATGTAGTCACTTTACTGATTACTTTATTATCAAAGTAACCAAGTTTCTTTAAAAGTAATTCATCACTTTTTACCAATTGTTCTCCCTTTGCCGCCTCAACATAAGAATGACAACAGAAATATGTCATCACATGTAATTGACTTTCCAATAATACATTCATTTGAAAAGTGAATTGGCCTATGGTACTTAATTTTGGGCCAGCCTGTCTACTGTGAACATTTCTGTTACATTAGTGTTGATTTAACTACAGTATATTGAATTGAACAGCCAGGGCAGAGGCTTGTCTATCGCATGACCAGCCCTGTGCCTAATTAACATAGCGGAGCAAGCCAACTTGAGTGCTCCTTGATTGTGTAGACACGCACTAGTGGATGTTACATAAAAGTATTTTATTATTGACTCAGCCATCTTGTATTGAGGAGCCTGTAAACGGACGCATAGTCTGCTTTTTATGCTACGCTGCCACTTTGTCTCAAGTTGGGCATGCAGTGCAAATATGAGTGTTTTGTGACAAAGAAGTAAACAGAAACCCATAGAAAAAGCTAAATAATTATGTAAATGAAACCGCGATTATATTGTAGGTCTCATGTTAACATTTCCTACATGATGTGAGCAATTAAAACATTGTTGAAATAAAACTTTTAAGTAAAGATGTCCCGATTAATCGGCATCGTCCGATCACGTCATTTTCAAAGTATCGGAATTGGCAAAAAAATATCGGACATGCCTTTTAAAAAAAAAAAAAAAAAAAATATATATATATATATATATATTTTAATTTAAATCGTTTTCTAATTGTATTTAACGTCAAATTTATTGCGTTAACAGCGGTAATTAATTTTTTAAATTAATCACGTTAAATAATGAACGCACGCGCTGCACGACCCCACTCACGCATTGTCGCGTTCAATCTATAAAGACGCCGTTTTACCTATAGATGGCGCTAAAAGGCAGCATATAATGAGTAGAGAGAATGTTGACAGCCTTTGGAGCCATTTTTTATGTGGCTAAAGCCTTACAATACCTCTCTCAGCAATTGAAAATAACGTGGGAGACAATGTGGGGAAGAAAGGTAGTAATTGACTATATTCTTAACACCCTATGTTCTTTCCCAACGCAGAGAGGTTATATCAATTGGTGCCCCTACGCACAGTCATGGTTGCACTTCCCATCATGCATTTGGGCAGAAATTAAATGGCTGCAGTATCATTTAAAGCTCAACAAATACACTAGATGGCAATATTTAGTCACAATATACAAAGTTACAAGTCTTTCTATCCGTGGATCCCTCTCACAGAAAGAATGTTAATAATTAAATGCCATCTTGAGGATTTATTGTCATAATAAACAAATACAGTACTTATGTAATGTATGTTGAATGTATATATTCGTCTGAGTTTTATTCTTTTTTTTCTTAATGCATTGCCAAAATGTATATGATCGGGAAAAATTATCGGGAATGACTGGAATTGAATCGGGAGCAAAAAAAAAAAAAAAAAGCAATCGGATCGGGACCTATCGGGATCGGCAGATACTCAAACTAAAACGATCGGGATCGGATCGGGAGCAAAAAAACATGATCGGAACAACCCTACTTTTAAGTAGTGTATACCCTAAAATACCACAGAAAATAATACTTGCATATTAACTCATTGCCTGCCTTTGACAACGATAGTAATTTAATTCATTTAAACTGGCTGGACTGACAGTGAATGCTCATCTTTCAATGCCACTAGACGTCCGACGTCTAGTGCCATTTAGGTGTGACAATATATCGAAAAGGTGATAAATTGCGATACTTTGTAGCCCGAAAGGTTATCGATGTGCTCCCATCGAGAATCGATATATCGTTTTTAAAAGGTGTCACTGCTTTACAAAAAAATAAGGTAACAACAGGTTTCTAACAAAAGCATCCGTTAGAATAGTGTCTACGTTAGCTCACTGTCGTCCATTGATGACGCTAAACATCCAATTAATTTTGACTGGATTGGACATCTAGCGCCATCAATGGCACTGAAACTAGAGTATTCACAGCCAGTCTTTTGTCATTTACCGGTTACTTACTGTTGATTTTGAGTCACTTCCGATTATTTTGGGGACATTCTTGAGTCACTTCTCTTCCGGTAACCTAAAATCAACAGTAAGTGACCTTTAAATGCCCCAAAACGAAAAGGAGGTGACCGAAAATCAACATGAAATGCTTAAACTGATTGGTTGCCATTGACTGCCATAGACATCCAATCCGTTTGAAGTGGGAGGGGGTAGCAGCGAATTAATTCAGTTGACATGAATTGGACGTCTAGTGCTAAACTCATTCCAATTCACAGCAGACCTATGAAAATACAATAGCTTGTTTTTTTTTAGTTGTTTTGTAGAATATCTGAGAATTATTTCCTGACCCATGTATTGAAGAAATTTGACCTTTTAGCCAGATTGCCGGAATCACGCCATCAGAACTGCTGGACCCGCCCTGGGCCAGCTCCAACGACCCGGGCCGGCGAAATTCCGACAACCCGGCCAAAAAAACTCCGCGCGTTCACCTTAGTCTTAACCCCTTGTACTGATTCCATTTTGAAAGCTGGAAAAAGGCTTCGAAACACAAGTTGACAATTTATTCAGGTCAACAGTGATCAAACGCCAAGGCAAAACAGCAACAGACTTAGGCGAGGAGGCATACTGTTTCCAGGGTCACCATATCACAAGTCAACAAAAGGTTCTCGAGAAAAATGACCACGATTAGTTAAGCATTCAGTCTTTTAAAGGCTCTGGTGAGGCGGGCCGAGGTCTGGAAGAAGGGTGTGTTTGGCCGTTGTTTAGGATAATCTTCTATCGTAGTTTGGGCTTTTTAGTTCGTGCGTCACAGTTGCTGAGTCACCGTTACTGGGGCAACTGCAGTGGGAGATGTTGCCTGCGTCAGCGTCAAAGGGGCGCTTGGAGTCTTATCAGTCGTGTTATCTGTTGGATATCGGGCGTTCTCCGGTGTTCCTTGCGTTGGGACAGGACGTCCCGCCATTTCTTCTGGGCTGTCCCGAAGAGCTGATTGTTTGATTTGGTGTTGCAGACGTGGGCTCGTAGATGTCTTGCCGATTACCTGGTTGTCAGCGTCCATCTTGCTCAGTCAGCTGCATGACGCACACGTTGAGCTTCCGTGGTCAGAAGGCGTTATGTATCTCTTATGCCCTATGTCAAATACAGTATATTCTGCTTGTTTTCCTTTAGCTATAATAGAAATGTTATTTATTTTATATTGGGTGTTTTAGAGTAATACAAAACGTCCAACAGTAAATACGAGAAAAATACCATTCCCTGATTGATTATATTGTGTGTTGGAGTAATACAAACCGTCGCACGGTAAATACGAGAAAAGATACTATTCCCTTCAGTATCGATAATTGTTGTATCGCCGTATCGTGAGATCATTTTTATAGTGATCCTTGGATTGCAAATCGTATCGTATCGTGAGGTTCTGGACCCTAAGTGCTATCAGTGGCAGCCAATGAGTTCCAAAAACAATTCCAAACTCAATAAATAATAATAATAGAAAATGTATGTGAGGTAACTTTACAGATGTACTGAAGTAGCCTAGAGAAACAAGTTGTTTTTACTTTATTACTTCCAACGACTGAAAGTCACACAACAGTTTTAAATAGTAGAGGTTATTCAGGGATAGCATTAAGCCCCCTTCGAAATACTGTGAAATGTAAATCGTTTTACTTACTATCAATCCGGTTTAAACAAACCATGAGTTGCCCCGCAATTGGCTATCAACCAATTCAGGGTGTACCCGATCTACTGCAACCGGGATAGGCTCCAGCACCCCCACGACTCTTGTGAGGATCGGCAGCTCGGAAGCCGAATGAATAAACAAACCATGAGTCAGGTGTCTCCTTGAGTTCATCCAAATCTTGCACCTCAGTGAGTGCGTGCCTGCAAGGCACGGAGTCTGTTACAACACTAGCAACAAAAATATCCCTGCATCAAAATCAGACTATGCAAAGCCACAATTCTATTAGCGTCACATTAGAAAGACACATGATTAAATAGCAGGTGTTGATAGAGTTCTAAGAGTTTTATCTTATCTTCTCGTCTTTGTCCTTGCTTAAATCCATTTACCGATGAATATTTTCTCCACGCTGGCCTATTTGCCCAGTGGATATGTGCTTAGTGATACTAGATAAGAGTTATTAATATGTATGCAGCCTGCTCTCTGATCAGTGTAGACGGGGAAACTGTTTGGCTCCAATTATACACACTTTTATAAAGTTATATTGCCCGAGGTTGAGATTTAGGGGTGAGATTATCCTGCTGCAGTTTTACATGAGATTACCTTATGTTTTGATAACACAATTTGTATATGACTACATTTATATTTTTATCTTACTTGTAAGATATTATGGCAGTTTTGCCTGTCCACTAAATTGAACTTGAAAAAGTGAAGTTGGTTTAATCCTTAGATGCACAAGTTACTGGACCCTACACTTTTCCATAAGTGGGTCAAAAATGACCCATATTAGAACCAACGTGTTTATATGCCTTTATGGTGAAGAATAATCACTTGTATATTAATTAGTATGATATTTAGGGCCACACAAGAACGATTAATGCTTGCAATATCTTTAGGATTCAATTAACATTAAAAAAAAACAAACAAAAAAAAAACATCAGTAATAGACTTCATCCTTCCTTGTATTTTATCATCAATGATGAAGAGCTCCCAGGCATCTTTTTGATGAGACAGCGGTGCTAAGTCCTTGTGGAGGCACTGACCGATTTCTGAGGATATTGTGGCTCTATGTTCTGCCATGGGTGGGAGGTAATTATCTCTAGTAAGAGCCCTACCAACTCATTCTGTTGGCCATGATTTGGAAACTTTCTTCTTCAGAAGTCACAAAGGTGGAATCAGATTTAGTCAGATTAATCCTGTTCAGTTGGATTTCCAGGTGGACAACTGCCACTGCCACCTGGACAATAGTCTGGGTCCTCATCATCAGAAATTTTGGACACTTGAGTCCAACCCCGTCACTGCCTCTCCATCGTCCAACATCTGTAGGACCATTTTAGCGGTAAAACTAGCACAAATCCGATTTTTTTTTGTGTTTTTCCAACTCGACTGAACGGGAAAATCGCATAAAAGTGGACCATTTTCAAATTCGATCCAGGTCACTTTCGTATTTGGTTAAAATCCCATCCGGGCCACATTTTTCCAGAATGTGGCTGCGGTCCGAACTGTCAAGTTTCCCAAATTGGAATTCATGCAGCAATTAACATCAGCAAAGAGCAAGAGAGACAGGGTGCTACGGTAGCGGTGCAGCTGTGCATTAGCGTTAGCGCCTAGCTTGAACGCGGCTTTTGAGGAAGGAGCGGGCTTGACAACAGTCATAAAAAAAAAAAAAAGAAAAAAAGAAAATGGGTTGAGAATAAGCCTGACAATGCTCAGTTTTCTCTCATGCGGGCCAGTTTGCTCAGCGCATCTCGGACTGCGAATTAGAGCCCATGTGAGATACTTGAACAGGCGCAATGGACAAAGGCAGTCTGAATAGGTACGCCAAAAAAACAGATATGACAAAAAATTGGAATTGTGCATTAGGACCTGCGGTATGAATCTAGCCTTAGTTAGCTAGCTAGTTATGAAGTTGGTTAATTTGTTGATAAATAATAATAGTCATGAAAGACACACACACAAAATACTATATGGACATAATACAGTACACGGATCAGCTCTTGCTGTGTAAAATAATCTTAAGGGATGTCACTTTTTTACATAACTAGTCTGTGTGGTCTACGGTAAATTTATTCCTGACAGCCAACGTTGATAAGAATGAAAAATTCCCATTGGATTCCATAGAAAATGCATGTGGGTCATTTTTGACCCACTGGTGGAAGCTTAGGGTAGTAATACAAAAATGGCAATTTCTTTAAATGTATAAAAAGTTCATCAAAAATTTGAATGGCATTATACCAAAAACATGTTTTTTGAGGAATACCTGGAATATGAATTGATAAGAATTTTTCGTTCCGAAGATATTTCAAGAAAACAACCTCACCGGGTCATTTTTGACCCACTTATGCATCTAAGGGTTAAACAATTTACTAATATGTGTCCCTGCAAGACTATTCAGTTGAGTCAGTCTTTAGTTTCTTAACAGTTTTATAGTTTAATATGCATGCATGTATCCTTAACCCTTTAAAAGCAGTCTTGGAACTCATTGGTTGCCATTGACGGTGCTAGCCTAGACGTCCAATCCATTTTGACGGGAAATGTTGGCAGCGATTGTTCACCATTTACGCTCTCACTGCGGTGCAAGATTTGGATCAACTCAAGAAGAAAAGAAACCTGACTCATGGTTTGTATAAGCCATGTTGATTATGAGTAAAATGATTTATAATTCACAGTTCTAAGGCAACTTTGTATGCTATCCTCGAATAACCTCAACTAATTAAAATGGTTTTGTGACTTTCAGTCATGGGAAGTAACAAAGTAAAAATAACTTGTTTCTCTAGGCTACTGAAGTAGATCTATAAAACTACATAATAAAGTTTACAAAGTTATTGAGTTGTTCAACTCATTGGCTGCCACTGACGGCACTAGACGTACAAAGTTGAGTGCAGTCAATGGTATTGAAAGATGAGCATCCACAGCCGGTTCTACTAGTTTAAATTAATTAGACGTCTAACTTTGTCAGTGACAGACGATGAGTTAAATACTATGAAAATTATTGTCAATGGCAGGCAATGAGTTAATAATAATAATAATTTAAAAAATAATTTTAATTGAGACCTGGAGTCCACATTTGTGTAGTTTAACAAGTAGGTCACCATTGTTGTTGACGTCGCAGAGCGGTGACGTCACTGGGTTATGCTGCCGGGCTTCCAGAATATGACTGGCGACATAAGCATCTCATCTGTTTAGCCCTTTCAATTTGAACCCGAGAGGAACATTAATGAGCATGACAGCACTGTCGATATTTCACAAAACGAGCAGCAAAAGCCAAATGAACAGGAAAGACGGGATGAGACGAGAAGAGAGTAGGACAAAACTGGTGTTCTGTCAAAATGTGCTACACCGGTAAAACGTGCTACAAGAGGCGAATTTGACACCCAAAGTATTACTGTGCGCTTTCAGCTTATTTTGTTTAGATGCATAAAGACGGAACATACTAAAGATGCCTTAAGAAAATACTAAACTGTAGTAATATCAAATGAGGGTGGTTTAAATACGCCACGTGACTAATGTGCTCAACAGATCAACAATCTGCTTTAAAGCTACCACAAGAAAACAAGATGCTTAAAAAAGGGATGAGAGGAAAACACATGCAAAAAGTATTTTGAGTCAATGAAAGGTCATAAAACAATCAATAAAAACACAAATCGAAAGTACTCGCAGCTTTTAACCGATGTGCTTGTGTGTTGGACATCTCGCAGTGTTGAAGAAATTGCAGAACACTGGTAGTGTTTGTCTAGTGACAGTGACAAACTATGTCATCACCACGAGCGTCCATTGCGCGCATAAAACTTGGCGCCCTACGTAGGTCAAAACATGTACTAAATATTATAGATTTTTAAATCAATGGCAATATTTTATGTGTTTCTAATGACATATTTTCATTAAAAAAAGAACAATTTTGGCTTATTAGAGCCTACAAGTCTTTAAGTCTGAGGTTCCCTTTTATATTGTGGCGTACATGACCCAAAATGTGATGTCCACTGCTATGTACTTCCTCAATCTCAGTACATTTAAGGCCGAGACTTGAGTGGAACAACACTTCATTCAGTGTGCTTCTCATCACATGTGCACACGACTCATCGTTTAGGTTCCTTTTATTGTAATACCACAACAACAGGGGGCGTACAACTATGGCAACAGCAGTGTGACATAACTCGTCGCCACTTTTTGTTATGTACTTCCTCAATCTAAGTGCAGTGGTACAGTGAGACATTATAATTCCATTAATTCGTTCCACAGCCCGAAAACCTACACTAAATTCTTAATAAAAACTGATGTTACTATTGCAAATATCAGTTACAAAGAGCAAAACAAACAAATTATGAATAAAAATTGGAATAATAATATAATAATAGTACCTGTAATAATGTAACAAACCAGGTTCTAATGTGGCGAATGTGTTTGCGTGGTGTACCTGAATGCACCGTGTGGCGGCTTTTACAGAGAAAGAGAGGACTTTTTACTTTCACATTGCATGTTCACCTGCGGCGGACAGTAGGCATTTTGTGTTGCACAAGTTCTGAAAAAAAAAAAAAAAAAAAAAGATTAAAAACCTGACAAAGGTGGCGATTTCTTTGGTGATGTTATCACAATATTTGCCACCTTAACTTATAGAGATTGGCGAACGGAGAAGGACCGCCCAGATAGACAGTCTACGGCTGTAATTTTATGCCATATCACGGATGCGCACCCCTCGCTCATATTTTTCTATCATATGCACCTTCATGTCAATGGTAAGCATAATTTTTTTTTCACCACCTGCACTAACATTGTTGGAACCCATGTTGATTTCTCTCAACTGAAATATGTTGTGTGTCCATCTTTTGGGAAAACAAAGAAACTGCGGTGCTAATTGTCGTATTTCGAGCATGTCGTCGGATGTAGAAACAAATGGCGAGTCAAATTTTACGTTGGATGTCGAAAAGATCGTTTGTCGAAGCGATCGTATGTCGAGGTCCCACTGTACATTTACGGCAGAGACTTGAGTGGAACAACACTTCTTTGTTCAGCGTGCTTCTCATCACATGTGCACACGACTCATCACTTAGGTTCCTTTTTACTGCAATACTGTAACAACAACAGGGGGCGCACAACTATGGCAACAGCAGTGTGACATAAATATGTTACATCTACATTTGTGGACGCCAACTCAATATAAAGTTTTTGCTTCATTTACAGTAGATTTATTGACTTTAATCTGTGTGTGTCGTTTTAAATCAATTTAATGCATTAGTCCTGATATTGATTTAGCAGGAGTTGCATGGAGCAAGGCGTTTGTCTTGGGTGCCTGTCACTTTAAGATGGTCCTGTCGGGGTTTTTGACGGGGTCCCGTACTCGGGTGTGCGTGTCACTTTAAGAGTCCGTCTTCTGATGGCTCCTTGTTGATATTAATAGAGCTGCAGCTGTGTCTCCCTGTTGTGACGTCATGCCTCCAGCGAAAACGGCAGAGATGTCCTGTCACAGCAAAAGCGACAACATCTCTACTCCGAACTAAAAATAACAACAACAACAAACAGGGAGCTACTCCTCATGTCGGCCAGGTAACACGGATCTACTGTAAATTCCCCTCAAACCAGCCCGATTGGGATGTCCTACAAACTCTTCATAAACGATATAAAAACAATGAGTCACCCAGCACGCATCTATCAACATGTAAACCGACAAAGAATGAGACTGAGCAGCCTTTTTACTCCTGGCTTGCCCCCCTCGAGGCTAGCCTCCATCTTTAGCATGGAGCTAAAAAAAAGAAGCTAATGTTTTGTTTTCCGGATCAACAGGTAAGAAAGACGTAAAACTGTCTCGATAGCGTAAAAAAATAGCAAGGAAGTCGCGATGGGAGGCTCGAAGGCAGACGCCGGATGGCCGATCCGGACCCGGACAAAGCTCGCTGCGTTCGCCGCTTTTACGACAACCGGGGACCGCTTGGCGACTTATGTAACTAACGGCGAGCCGCTGGATGAGGGAGGGAAGTAAGAGAGAGAGTGTGAGAGAGAGAGGACGAAGAGGGAGGGAGGAAGGGAAGAGCTTTGAATTCACATGGCAGCTCACATTTTAGCTCGGGACAGCAATACAAAGTGCGCGAGCGAAGGGGGCTTCTGGATTGGAAGGAGGGGGTACGACTCTTGCTACTACCGCTTGGCCGCCAAAGTGAGCCGGGAAGCCCGCGGCGAGACCAGACGAGACGCGGCGATCGGAGGGACGCAGTTGCCTCACAAGTAGGAGTTGCTGTTGTTCTTCTTATCTCCAGTGTTTTCTCTCAAGTGCTTGCTAGCGTTGATTCTCATCCCAGCGTGCACGTTGTTTACTTTGCTTTCATTGATAACTTTATGTGTGAGCGTAAACTCTCTGAAAAGTGTTGGAAATGGTGCGTTCACGGATCAAAGCACTTGTTTTGCACCTCTTTCATTGTTTGGGGGGCGCATGGTAGTTGTATCCCCTACTTCCCTTATCAGATTGAAAGTGAGACTTATTGAGGCCTGTGAAGTTGCAAGTTTGTATGAAAGATGCCCAGAAGCCCTTATTTTTTTGCAATCAACATTAAACACCCCGCTTTACTACTACCACCATCACTAACCCCCCTCCTTTTCCTGCCCTGTGGTAAGAAAGTGTGATGTTCCTTTGAGATAAGGGAACCCGGGTAGGCATGACAACTCTGTGGGGAGAGTGGAGTATGCGAGGCCAGCACAATGAGGCACACACTGCGAGGAAAGCTTTTTTAAAACAGTCCTTCCACAGTTCTCCAGCAACCGCTTAACCCTCTTAAAACAAGAAAAACAAAATTGCTCATGTGTGCCCACTTTTATGCATACTATATATAACCTTTAGAAGTTTTTATCAAATGCTTACTGTACCTCACAGTGACCCTGGAGGACAGTGAAGGCTTGTCTTAAAATCTGTGGTTGCATTGAGAAGAAAAAGCATGTTTTAATTGACACATTTTAGGTTCTTGAAACGTAAACAAAAAACAATGTTTGTTTTTTGTGTTTTTGAAGGCTATACGCCTGTATAGTCGATCAAATCCTGATAAATAGCACAAATAACCATGGTCTCTAATCAAAAGCATGCGTTTCATATTTTGTGAGCTGTAATTTTAATCTGAATTACAAAAGTTGTTTTTCCCCATTAGAGAGCGATGGTGCACATCTGTGGGTGAAGTTTGTGATGTTAAAGTTTTGCTCAATAACTTTATTTCATACTAAAATCAATGAAAATTTCGTACCGTGTGCATTTTATGAATTCCATGTGTTAACTGAAAAGTCAAACTCTTTATTTTTTTTTGTTGCGCAATGACTATACACGTCTGAAAGTTAAACCTAAAAAAAGTTAGAATTATGTTAAGCCAATAATGAATAATGCCAAGAATCCTAATTTCTGATGAAATGTGTATTGCCACATTTTAGGACCCCCCCAAATATAAAATAACTAATTTTCAGGGATTAGTGCAAAAGAAAGTCATATTTGTAATTGACATTTGTGTAATTTTTTTCAACTGACTGTGACTATGAGATTTCTAAGTATGTTTAGTCTCTTCCAGTAATGTCCAGTGTAAACATTTCAGATTTTAAGAAATGCCAATTTTTGGTAGCTTTTCTTTTGACAGCAACAAAACACCTCCAATAAAAGTTGTTGTCATAGAATAACCTCGGCAGATTTTTGGGGTTGAGACAAGAGTTGGAGACAAAAATTCTGGTCGGTAGGTTAAATTCTTAGTATGATACGAATGACCGGTGTGTTCATTTGTCACTTAATATGAAGGGCAATTTTGGTTTTCATTGATCGGTGTTGGTACCCATCTTTTGGTCGAGCTTTTGGAGTTGGGGGAAAAAAAGAAGTCAACAACTTGAATCTTGGAACATTAATAGTAAAACTATAAATTTTGAGTATGTTCAGTTGTTTTTATTTGTTATTATTTTTTAACGTCAACAACAAAGAAAATCCGATTGTTAGTTGGTGTCCTGTGGACAGCGTCGTTACGCATCTTTGGGCCATCCTTGTACAGTTGGGAAAAAAATGTTAGGCTCCGGAACATCAATTTTGGAAAAGTAGGAAAAAAGCGTTTACATTGAAAAGCAGAAATCTCTATATACTGTGCGCTTTGTTATCTAAATGCAGTTATAATAGCTTTTTCTTTTTGCCAGTAGCAATATGTATCTACGCTAAAACTTCTGGGGTTGAAATAAGTTCTAAAGTTTAGAGGAAAAAACAACTTTGCGTCGTGTGAAACCAATATAACTAACTTGTTGATTTTTTTTGTTTGTTTGTATCCAAAACTTATTGTAAAAATGTTTTAACTTCTGTAACTTTTTTGCTGTAATCAGGGAAAAAAATGCATTTAAACGCAACTAGACTTAATCACAGCTTCCCAGGGTTCTGTTCACAACCAACTGCATTTGTAATACACTTGGTCAACTTTAGTTTGACCTTTTTGTCACGTTTCACAGCATCCAGGTGAAACCCCCCACCCTGAAAGTATCTCCATATAATCTTAACTGTTGCTCCTTTCCCTTCCAGACAGTGGATATTATTGTCTGACGGCCTTGTTCGAAGCCACTATTAAACCTCAAACCAGTTGACGACCTCTTAAATAGAACGTCTGCTTATAAAACGCTTTCCCGTATGTGTGTGTGAGGGAGAACACAGTACTTTTGTGTGTGTGTGCGCGTTATGGAGACAACCACGGATTACTCATATGGCTGCAAGATGTGAAGCCTCTGTGGTACAACTGGGCTGAAGAGAAAGTTTTCTGGTCGCGTGGGAGAAAAGAACGAGGGCTTCGGACTCGGGAGCGAGGAGGGGAAGTCGCCAGCGCCGGAATGCATCTCTTCGTCATTTTATTGACGGTTTGACGCGCTGTACGACACGGAGGAACAACTGTAGTGATTTTGCGGGCTGCCGCGCGTTTGTCTTTGGTCGCTTCCGAGCAGCGCGGCGTAACGGGGGGAGGACGAATCCAGCGAAAGTAGACATTACTCCTGGCCCGTGCAACTTTTGAGGCTAAATGGTCGTGACCACGATCCCGTGGAGTTTCATGAAGTACGACACTAGGTAATTCGCATCTGACAGTATGTATTTAAAAGAGTTTGTCATTTATGTACAAGTTCGTTTAAACTTTCCAGCAGGGCTTTCCTAACATTTTTCAGCTTGACTCAAATTTGATGTTCCTCCCAGGGTCCCTGTATTGCCATATAAACAAATAAAATCTTATTGATTAGGATAAAAGTTGATCATAAAGCCACTTGTTGAGAAATACCATTATATTGATGTGTTAAATAACCTATATTATATGACTGGTTAGTCTTACTGATTGTCTGTTTGTGTGTATACCTGTTAAATCTACAGGGATTTTGTCAAGTAATAATAAAGGAGGGTTTAATAAAGATTAATAAATCAACTTGGCCGTAAATTAAAAAAAGCGACAAAAACTCAGAGGTTTGCAGTCACTTGTTAATGACCTTATTTTGAAACAAAACAGACAGTCGTCATCAGATAATTTGGGTTTGACATCTGGATTATAGTGGTCGCATGATCATAATCAACAGTATCACCAGAATACTAATCAAGAATATTTAAAAAAGATAAACACACCTAAAAAAGTGATACAATTTATACTCTCAGCCGCATATTGATTGTGAGAGGCAAATGAAATGACTCTTTTGTCTTGGTATTTAAATGAGTAAATATTTCAAAGTTGTAGATTTTTTTAAATTTCATTTTGCGTGTACTAAAACACATCAGGGATTCATACTTAATTCATTAGAAAAAATAGGATTAACAAATATCTTCGACAACTCTTTGTATTTTTACAGTTTCCCTTCGGCTTCATTATTGGCAATTATTGTTGGTTTTGTGAGCATTTTTAAAATAGTTTTTTTCCTGAAAGCACATATCAGCAAATCTGTCTTCACCAAAATAATTGATTTATTTCTATTGTCGTGATCATACTCAGATGACGTGTGAAGCGCTTTTCCATGAACAATTTCTTCTTTGAATGCCCTACTTGGTCTTCCTTATATTAAAAATTGTCTGCAAACTTCACAGAAAATTTGTTAACTGTAAGACATAACAATAAGATGTTAAAGGGATCGTCTAATTGAATTTAGCTATGTAGCTCACAATGGAAAACATCCTTGTTTGTTTCAGTATGTTTATTTTTAGATTTTGTGTGTGAGAGTTCTGGCTCATAGTTTTGTTGCTAACGCACACTAGGACACAATTGTTACAACAGATTTTACAAGGTGCACAGGTTTTTGGCTCTGGTTGCTATGTAGTATATTAGCTCATTATAATTAAGTACATGGATTGTAGGTTGTCTGGCATTTTGTGCTAAGATTACAAAAGCCACTCTGGATTTTGTCAACCTGCTTTTTTGGTTTATTTTTGGCTTTTAGTGCCAATGAGAAACATTTTCAATTATTATTTTTTTTGGTTACTTTTTTTGGGTGGGACAGTTTTTTTGCTCCCGCTTTGATCACAGAGTGTAAATAATCCTCCTGTCAGGACACTGAGGAAGCTGATAAAAGTGACGGCTCACTGGATTTAGGCGTTTACAAGTGCCAGGTGACAGCAAATGGGATACAAACGTCAGCTATATAAAGTTTGTTGTACGAGGACGCTTACAACTTGTTGTTTGGACTGAAGTTTGTCCAATTTTTCCCCAATTTTGACCCAATGTGCAAACAAATAAAATATAGTTTTGATTAAAATAGGGCTGCAGCTATCGATTATTTAAGAAATTGATTAATCTATTGATTAGTTAGTTCGAATAATCGAGTAATCGGATAATAAACATTTAATGCCTTGCAGAATTGAATAAGTTTAAGGAGATGTAAAACGAAAGAAAGTGTTTATGCTTGAGATAGCTATTTTGTCTTGCTAAGATTGCACTTTCAAGAGCATTAAACATAAATACAGAATAAAATTGTTTCTTGAAACTATGCAGAATTGCACTTTCATTTCACAAGAGTAATAAATTAATTCAAAAACGTAGTTAAAATACCAGACTTTAGCCTCAAAAGGTATAAATAAACGAGGATCTAAGTAAAACAATCAGTTGGCTAACTTGCATGGCAAAAGTCCGCTAGCTTAAATGCTAAAAAATGCTAAGGTTTATTTACAAAGCTCTTAACAAATCCTTCAAACACATACATTATTTCCACAAATTCTAAATATGCTTCGAAACTATATACTTCAAAACTTAATTACGAATGCATTAAAAAACATATTAGCTCAAAGAAAAACTTAGAACCTTATGTTGGCTTCATCAGGGGAGCAGTTGGATTCAGCCATGTAACACAAGTTATGGCATATTCACTGTCGCCACTAGAGTGCAGTGTATCCACCTGAATCTAGAAAACTAAATGCACACACTTTAAAAACAAACAAACGATTACAACGCCACTCAAGTTAAACAAATCCTGGAAGCAGCAAAATTTGATTCGAAGCTTTTTTCTAATCGAACTACTCGAGTTAATCGATTAATTGTTGCAGCATTAGATTAAAAAGTCATTCGATAAACAGATTTTTAATTCATCTAATATTTAAGCAAATCATTTTTTTGCTCATAAGCGGTAATTGGTCTTATCTATCAAAATATTATCACTTTAAGTGCCATTGATGTTGATAGACATCCAATCATGTGGCTGTTTTCTCATCGTTCTGCTGTATATTTAAATTACTAGTAGTTTTTCACTAGTAGACGTCCAATCCATTTGAGCTTGGAGGGCTGGCAGCGAATGAACGTTCATTCGCTGCCAGCCCTCCATGCTCAAATGGATAGGATGTCTTTAATTGCCAATAGCAGCAAATGATTTTTAATAAAAAAAAAAATCGAAACAAAAATTCAGTCCAAAACCGATCCGCCGTCAACTTTCACTAAATTGTCAGACGAAAGGCTTGCAAGCCCGTTTATTGACTGTTAATCCGGCACACATTTTGTCTGCAAATTTCTTTGTGACTCGTCTCTTCTAATACATTACATTAGCGTGTGTTTTTAATCTTTTATGTGTGGGTCTCGTCCTGGGCTTTAAAAAAAAGCCAGCTCTGCATAGCGTCAAACCCTGTGCTGTCATTTAAAGTCCTCATCGCACAATTAAGATATTCATGCTTTGGTGTTATGAGTTCGCATTACAGGACTCAACGCTTTCCCATGAGCGCAGGCCCCTGACGGTAATTTCCTCCGGTTTTTCTCACATTAAGCCATCAGACGGAGAGACAGTGAAATTAGCTTTGGAAAATGTGACCGAAGAATAAGTGGCCTGAATGTGATCTAAGTCGTAAGTTTCTTTTTGTTGGAACCCCCAAAGGCTGATGGGAAAAGTACTGAGGTTTTTTTCCCCTCAAGTGCAGCATTTTTGCTCGCGTGTTGCTATTGATGTTCTATCTGTTTGTCTTAATGCAGGTACAGCCGGCAAGACTTGTAGTAGCTTGTAGGATTAGGCGTTCAATTTCAAGGCTTGATAATTGGTCGTCTTAGTCGTTTCCTGGTGGTTAAAACTTCTTTTATGCTGCCCTGTTTTCACTTCGTTGTTTGTTATCCGTGGTATGCCTTAGGCCACGTTTACACGACAATGATCTTACCCAATAACGCAAAAGTCAAGGCGTTTTGTATCGTGGCGTATATTTTAATTCCGCATTTACACGACTATTATGTGTGGGGGAAACTGCTTGCACACAGAAGCACAAAAGTGCATGAACCCTACAATTTGGCAATATATAATGCATTTCCAATGTGCGGAGGTGGGTAGCCAAAAATTGTACTTAAGTATGAGTAGTGCTACTTCAAAACAATATTACTCAACTAAAAGTAGTCATCCAAAAAATGTACTCAAGTACAAGAAAGTATCCAGTGAAAAGAATACTCAAGTAATGAGTAACATTGTGCGTAACTGCTTATTTTTGTTTGATTTTTTTTTTCTCTCAGTACAAACTTATTGATATGAACTGTTGTTATAATGATACTGTACAATAACCCGTACATAACCATATTAAGCCATAGAAATACAACCCCCCCCAAAAAAAACAACAAATCATTGAATTCTGGCGAGAGAGAAAAAAGACAGAAATAAAGCGTTATTCGTTTAACGAGCACGCGTGCCCTCTAGTGGTGGAAATAGTTCCTAGTTTGCAGTGTTGGTAATCTTAATTTAAAAAAGTAATTAAATACAGTTACAAATTACTTCTCAGAAAATGTAATTGAGTGAGTAACTCAGTTACCTATATGTAAGAGTAATTACCAAATTAACTGGTGTTACCTTTTTTTGGGATGAAAAAAAATGGTTACCTTTGCTATGTTTGGAAGTCATTAAATGTTGTGAATTAACCGTTAAAGTTGTTGAAATTGCTCCAGTTATTGCATTAGTTCTCTTCTGTCTAATTTCGACATGTGAAAGTTTTAAAACTGTTTCATCATTTAAAGATAGATTCAACTCAAGATTATGCTGATTTAGCAGTATTTTAGATAAAAACTTACTTAGGTTCGCTAGGAAGGTTCTTTACAACAGAGCCTTCCTGAGAATTCTACTGCTTTAAGATGGGGGCTGTTTACTAACGCCGGTGAGTCGATCATGTAGCATCTAGTTCTCTATACATGTGCTTACGACGCCATTTCTGTCATTTTGTAACTAGTTATAAATACATATGATATCTACCTTAACATCATTTGGGCGTAGTTTGTAGGCTATCGGCTACAGTCACGTATTATTGGAGCCACCTATATACACCTAGCATCGCGTTTGCAACACCGTCACAACTCCCTTCCCTCCTCCCCACTCCCGTTCTGCTCTATTTTCTCCGTGAGTCCGTGTCTCTCACAGACTTTTCTAGCGTCATTCATCCAACGTAGTAACGCATAGTAACGCACGCCTTTACATCCTCAGTAACGTTCACGGTGTTGCCAAGATGAGAGAAGTAATTAATGAGATTACTCACTACTGAAAAAAATAACGCCATTAGTAACGCCGTTATACTCTAACACCGTTATTAACTACACTGCTAGTTTGACTAGTGAATGGTACCTTCATAGTTATTACTATTATGAAATTAAAAGGATCATATCGGCGGTTTTCCGTGGTTAATCGGTGCCAAATAAAAACAGGGAGAGAGGTGTAAATCTGCGCTTTTGTTGAGGGCAGCGCTCGATGTCAAATACTTCTTTTTTACGGTGCTTTAAAGATGCGTGATTGAACAAGCTGGCGTGATCATAGAACGGCAAGCTTGCGTCCGATTGGTGTAATTGAGTTATGTGATTATTGTTGCGACGTCTAATTGGTGAAATTAGTAGCGCTACTTTTGGTATCGTTGGCAAAAAAGAACTAAATCTAATATGTAGATTAAAGACGAAAAATGTAACGACTCTTGTGTAGCCCAAAGTAGAAGAGTAAGAGTAATGTTTTTTCATTCACAAATCTACTCAAGTAAAAGTAAAATGTATGGCCTAGTAAAGCTACTTAGAAGTAAATTTTTCTCAAAGTTACTCAAGTAAGTGTAACGGAGTACATGTAACTCATTACTACCCACCTCTGCCAATGTGTAGGTGGCAGCGCATCAGGCTGTAATTAGAATAGTGAATAGTTGACTAGATTCTTGAATAATGTTGAACGCAGATAGGCCGTGTACTTGAAGACATGTTTTCATAAACTGTCGGACTGGTGCATGCACTGACGTCATCAGTATCTTCACCCCCTTCACATACAGATATATTGGAGCATTATCGTCACCAACTGTTCCGGAGTATGAAAGTCTGTTGTGACCCAAAACTCACTATAGCGTTGTCAACTGTTTGGATGGTGACGACAGCGTTGTCAAGATTCGTGCTCTGGAAGTTTTCAAATTTTTGCATTTGCAAAATGCTGTCGCCGTGTAAACGAAAGTGCTCTCTGGAAAAGTTTTTGCGTGGTCACCCTTGTTGCCGTTGTCATGGAAACGGCCCCTTAGGCAACACTTTTTTTTTCCTGGACTGGTAGGGCAAAATATTAGTGTAGTTTCTGATGCAGTATACAAACATATCCACGGATAACAGAGCTATGTAGCAATGGGAAGAACAGGCCCCAAATTTGGAGAGGCGTCATTTCTTGATTTAGCTATTACCACTGTATTTTTTTTCTGGAACATCATACATCATAATAAAAATAAACTAATTTTAGTTGCAGTCTCTTTTTATTCAGAGAAAAAAAATCAATAAATGACGCCTATCCAAATTTGGGGCCTGGTTTTTTTTGGGGGGGGGGGGGGGGGGCTTTATTTTTGACAATACATTGATGGCGATAGACGTATTGATCACTTGATAGCTAACATCTATATATTGAACTCTTCGTGCTATAAAATTTAATTTCACGAGCTAGAGTTGTCCGATAATGACTTTTTAACAGATATCCCGATATTGTCCAACTCCAAAAAGCCAATACCTATTACAAACCCATACCAATATATATCGTGGACTTAACCTATCTTGACTAATTGTATTGTGATGACAGATGAAATGGCCTGCTCACAGAACAAATCCCAAGCATCTTAGCTTGGAGACATCTAATGGTCAATAAGCATAACTGCTGCGCTAAGCTGTGACCAGCCCTTGTACAAAGGCAGAAGGTTTCCACATACACTTTGAAGCCAGCATGCATATTGGACTAAAACCTATAATGACAAACCAATGTTGATATTATCTGATATCATTTTAAAGTGCTTTAATTATCGACTACCCAATAGGCATGTGCTGGTTACCTTGGTATGTAAACGTCAAAGTTTCAAAACCGCTAAAATTTTCCGTCATACCGTCCCTACAGTATTAGCAATTATTTTTGTCCCAAAAATGCAGGGCTCACCCCTCACCCTCAAGTTGTTGCTCCGTGTCAGTGAGTCAGCTGTGCTGCACATTTGCTGGAGGACATGAACCACCTGAACTTTTTCCCCCCATCGAAGAAAACAAAGTCGTTGGTATGGGAATACTTTGGGCAGAGGAAAGTTACATACAGCCGCGGCTTAGGTGGGCCAACTGACATGTAAAACATGTTTGCGGGGGGTGGCTACCAGAGAAGGCAATAATATCTCCAGTATGATTTCGCATAGACGCTGTCATGAACGTTTCCCACTAACTACGAGAGTTAACTCCAGCGTGTATAGTGTGTCTAGCATTGGTAAAACATTCTGTAGCGTAAGCTTGTTAACGAGGCAGATGTCATGCTAATTAGCCACGTTAATTTAATTTTATTTAGAATATTTCATTTATTATTTATTTTATTTATTTATTTAATTTAACAATATAATTCCAATTTGCTAATATGTTGTACATTTCTTAAAAATGAGAATCCTGTTCAATGGGAAAAAAAAAATTGTAACCCAGAAATCTCATAAACATTTTACAGCTGTTATTGCAAAACCTTGATATTTTTGCTTAAGGCAGGGGTGTCCAAACTTTTTGCAAAGGGGGCCAGATTTGGTGTTGTAAAAATGTGGGGGGCCGACCATGGCTGAAGTCCTTTACCTAGACCAATATATTTAAGCAAATTTTAGCAAGCCATTCTGTGTGTCACATTTGCTTTATTATTGTTTTTTTTTTAATTGATAATTTCAACAATCTCGCAACTAGCCTTTGTGGCTTTGTCTTTCGACTCTCGGGCTCTTGCAAAATACTGCTGCTGTGAAATTAAACTAGCTTCAAGTTGCTTCAAATTCTCGCTGCGTATCTTCCCTGTAATCTTGTCGTACATGTCAGCGTGTCTTGTTTGGTAATATCGCATCACATTAAACTCTCTAAAAACAGCGGCTGTCTCTTTGCAAATGAGGCAGACACAAATGTTGCGTATTTTAGTCAAAAAATAGTCCAATTTCCACCTATCCTTGAAGTGTTGGCCGTCGCAGCCAACTTTCTTTTTTTTTTTTTGTTGATTGTCGCCATTTTAGAAAATTGGAAGTCAAGGGTCACACGGAGTAATGTTGCTTAGAGTACTGCTGCCTTTTAGTGGGTAAATGAGGAGCAGCATTTAGTGTGTAAGCTACTTCATTTTCTGGTAGCAGTACTGCTGACCAATTTATTAAGTCTGTGTGCGGGCCAGACGTCATTGATCTTATGACAGAGGCTGGGGGCCGGATGAAATTTGACCAAGGGCCGCATTTGGCCCCCGGGCCGCACTTTGGACATGTCTGGCTTAAGGGTATCATGCCGTCAGAATCTCATACCGGCCCATGCCTACTACCCAATAATATCAGACAACTCTAATACGATCTCATTAGCGACCATTGACAGCTATAGATGTCCATTCTATTTGCTGGGAAAGTTGGCAATGATCATTTGCTGCTAACTCCTTTCTGCTCAAATGTATTGGAAGTTTATCGCCTTCATTTGCAGTCAATGAGTTAATTTGGGTTCAATGCACATGTTTTGGGACCTAAAAGGTTACAGGTGGTTTCAGTGTTACAGTGGTACCTGCTGAGGAAGGGGACTCATTTCAGCTGCTTTTTACATCATTGGTCATACACACACTCACTCACAAACTCAACCCCATTAGCGTTGTAGTCTAGCAAAAAAACATCTGGCGACTGTTTCAAAGTAGTCTTTGTCCTCTCTAAAATGGGCAGGTCAGCGGTTCTGTCTACGAAACAAGGAGCAGACGTTTTATGTTGTCCAGACTAATTGTAGCTCTGAATTGAAACGACAAACAGAGTTGTTGTTTTTTTTCTGCTTCCCAAAAATGGAGCTGGCTCTGGGCCGCTCAGCCTGGCCAGTGTGGCGGGAAGACAGAGTAGGGATGCGGCACCCTCTCGGCTTGCCTCTGGTGGAGTTTGACATTTTGGCTTAGACTCGGAGAGCCAACCCAGAGAGACAGAATATGGGCAAAATTGGAGCTGATGCCTTCAGGCCTCGTCTCTGAGGAACATGAACTTTGGCTGAAGTTAATGGCATGCTAACTTTACATCTAAAAGTCTTCCAGTGTAACATTTATATTAAAGTGTTTTGCAGGTTTTAATTTGAGGTCAATTCATCTATTTAATCGATATTTTTGGCTCTTGAGTGACAATTCCAAGTGCAATTTGTAAAAATACCGACGTTTATACTAGCCCCTAATGTGTTTAGGGAAGTAACGTCTCTTGTTGATCTTAGAAATGTCGGCTATTTTGTTTAAAAGCAATGTTTGCCGAATATCTCAACAGGACAGAGGACCATCTTTCTTCTGCTCACCCAGGAGAACAGCCTCTAATGTGGCCAATTACCAATCATTCAGTTATGTAACCATTAGCTGCACTCAACACTAACAACAACAACAACGACAGCAACACTCATTGCTTTGTTGCTTGCTGCCTCCACTTTAGAGCAAAGTTTGAAAAAGTTCAAGCTCCTGCTTCGCGGAGGCGGATTGTCGAATAGAACGAAGTACCGCAATGAAAACAAGCATTAACCACATTAACTATTGAACCGGCTGTGTCAGGATCTATGGACATTTTTATTAGCTGCCTGACAATAATATTATTCTCATGAGAATTTAGTAGCAAGCTGTATATTTTCACAAACAAGTCATAAAGATAAGTGCTAATCACGTTGGATTTATGGTGGGTTTTGTAGCAAACAATGTAAAATGTAAACTCTTCCACTGCAGTTGTTCGTTTCTGGCGGCAGGACACTAAAGTTCTGAAAATACAGTTTGTGGACAAGTTATGAGAGGAAGCATCAATAGCATGGTTATTCACTGTCAAGCCTGCACTCATCAGCATTTGATAGGATTTTTTACATTATGTTTAAGAATCAATAAAGTGAAGTATTTTGTTTTCAGTGCAGTTGGTCAAAGTTGTGCATAAATTGACATTTAGTTGTAAACTAGCAGTATGGCCATGCGTTGCTCAGGTTTGTGTAACGTGACCAGTACACAATACAACCAAATGGCAGTTAAAACATTCTTTCCTTAGAGATGCAACTGTGATGTAGTAATAGTAAAAGGACACCATAAAGGGGTTAACGCGTAATTGCTTTTCCATTACTGTGTATGGTATTGTGGTGTGCGACGTGAAGAAGAATGAGAAAGACTGTTTTCATGTTTCACACATGAAACACACCGAGCGAACCCAATTAACTTTTTATCTAAAATACTCCTAAATCGGCAAAATCTTGACTTGGATCTATCATTAAATGATGAAACGGTTTTAAAACTTTCACATGTCAAGTTTTTTTATGTAAACTTTTGTTTTGCTTCATAAAAGCAGCAATTGTGCAGAGACATGGCTTCCTGGATCCCTTTTATATACACCCATCTTCATCTTCAACCAACTCTTGTGCCCCATACACCACATGACCCCAAGAAACGGCACCTTTATTGAACAGAAAACCCCAGAACATAACAATGGCAACCACTGCTCTGTCATGGTTGTGACAACTACCCATAAACAATTGCGGGCATAACACATTAAAAAAAAAAAAAAAAAAAAGTCTGTACAGTTTGACTATCCAGCCGAAATGAATAAGTTCTTAGTAATATTCACAAAAATATGTAATTTTTTAAAAAATCCAGCGAAATTTGTACATGAAACCGTTAAGTTTGGAGGCCAACTGCAACATCACAATCGTAAGAGATGTGTCTTATGCCCAAAACACGTTCAGGGATTTTCTATGCAAATTTTTGGAGTTTCAAATTCATTTTCCGCACTCTCCCACAGAGCTCAAACCCATCCTAGAACACTCCCAGAAACTTAAAGTACAACTGAGTAAAATTCCATCAAAATCCGCACAGCCATTTCGGAGTCCATGGGGAACGCGCACACACACACAGACACACACACTGACAGACAAAATTTCATTTATATATATGTTTGGATAGTATGTTGACAGGACACAGGCTTGCTGAACAGAGATATATTATTAATCATTTTTTCAGTTCCATTGACTATGATAAACATTTAATATTGTGGCGTCCACTCGTTCTGATGTTTATCCTTCGCAGACGTCCAACTAGGCCTGAACAAGATATTGTTTGAACATCGCTATCGCAATATGTGCATGCGCATTTGTCCCATCGCAGGACATGCGATTGTCTTTTGTATTTTGAATTTTTTTTAAATGTAAACTTTTGTTTTGCTTTGCAGAGCCTGGAATTATTTCAAGGAAAATATGGAGGGTGCCACTTTTTGTACTCTTTGCTAAGCTGAGCTCGCATACCACGGTAGCACGTCGGCTATGAACGAACACTTGGAGCAAGTTGCCTTTATGTGCGTCGTATCAACGTGCATTTCTATTTCATAAAATAATTAATATAATTATATATATTTTTAAATTATTATTAAATGTATTAGGATCATGGAAGCTCCCACTTGGGGAAAATATTTACATATATCCTGTATATACATAATATAATAAAAATATATATGGAAACAGCACTGGCCTGCTTACTGTAATCCATGACTGCACTAATGTTAGTTATTTAATATTATAAAGTTTTACATATAGTAGTATACTGTAAAATTAATACTATATATTTAATTTTTGTTACTGTGGGTATGTGTGCCTTTCATTCAAAATAATTGTGGTAATACAAACAAAAGTTGAACAGTTTTTCCCATCCCACCAAAAATGCGGCATGCACACCAGAAAAAGCATCTGAACTCACACAAAGTATTCTGAAAATGGTTGTTCAGGACATTGCAATTCATTTGAATATTTAGAAATATATAGACAATGACATACCACAAAAAGAGTAAAGATTTTTTTGACTCCTGTTAAAGAGGTGAAGTCACAGTGTTTCTGTTAACATTTTTTTGCACTAGTTAATGCCAGCAGCATTTGACCTCATTGATTGTGATTTATTTTTGGTATTTATCTTATTTATTTATACGTTAATAAAGAATTTAGGTGTTCGAAAATATTTTTTGTGAATTAATAAGCTTGAACAAAAATTTCATTATTAAAGTAGTTAAAAAATATATATATACAGTATATATTAGATTAGTCGACTAATCGTAAAAATAGTCGGCTGACTAATCGGGAAGAAATTAGTCGTTTGGGACATCCCGAAAGCATTTTTTCACACCCGAGTCATCTGATTTTGAGAATCTGACGATACAGAGTCCCGATCCAATACTGGAATTTTATTTTTTTTTTTTAATTGTTTTGACGCTCACGCTACCGAGAACAGCCTCTCACTCACACAATGAATGAGTTGCCACAGCACACTTTAGACTTTGTACCAAGCTTAACGATGATTAGCACATTTATGCCTATGATCAAAGAGCTACCGACGCGTCTCTGGTCAATCGTCATTAACTTTAAGTGCCAAATACCAGCTGCACTGGTGACCAAGAAAAAGAGTTTGGTCGCACTGCTCATCAGGAGGAAAGAAAGGAGGCTGTACGAGCATGAAGCAGAAAAAACATAAATATTAAAGGTGTGCGAAATTTCACATTCTTAGATTATTCGTGATTTGGCCGTGGAAGATTTGAGAACGACCATTAACATCCAAATTCCGATTATTGAAATATGCCAAGTAAAGCCGAACTAAAAAAACAAGTCAGCGCGGTCTTCGGGATGCAATAAGGAACGGACCGAGAGTAAAAATCATGCTCAACTCACGGCTCTGGCTCAACTCATGCCGTTAAAAAAAACAAACCATAATACCTGAATGCGACCGACAGCCACTACAAACTACGTCCACATAATGCTACGGTAAATATCACATGGATAAAAAACTAGATGCGAAATGACTCGCCGACATTAGTAAACAGCCGCCATCTTAAAGCAGCTGACTTCTCTGGAAGGCTGTTGCAGTGAACCTTCCGAACAAACCCAATTAACTTTTTATCTAAAATACTCCTAAATCGGCGAAATCTTGACTTGGATCTATCATTAAATGATGAAACGGTTTTAAAACTTTTACATGTCAACAGTAGACAGAAGGAGAATTATGGAATAACGGGAGTAATTTTATCAACTTTAACGGTTGACTCACAACATTAAATTAAATGTAGTTTAAAGCTGCTGATACAGAATGGGTACTTGAGTATTTTATTTACCGTTTTGAACTTTTAACTTGATACTGAAATAGTAATATATTTTAGCCTGAACATTACTAATTGTACTAAACAATAAAAGTAGATAATAGCTCGGGGGTGCATCAATAATCGAATAATAATCGAATCGTAGCCTTTGAATCGTAATTGTAGTCGAACCATTAGGTCCCCCAAGATTCCCACCTCTATTAAATACATTTTTTAAAATTAAAACCCTGATCCCTTTCATCGGATTCCTATCCTCTGAAAAATGGCACGATTGGACCAATTTCCAATCAAGTGATCGAATCGGGACATCTCTAATGAATACAATGTGGTCATAATGAGTCAATCAAAGTCTACCCAAACACTTATTCAAGTCAACTTGTGAAAATTCCTCTAGTTTTAATATCACAAATAAATATCGCAAGTAGGGCTGTCAAAATTATCGCGTTAACGAGCGGTAATTAATTTTTTAAATTAATCACGTTAAAATATTTGACGCAATTAACGCACACGCCCCGCTCAAACAGATTAAAATGACAGCAGTGTAATGTCCGCTTGTTACTTGTTTTTTTTTTTTGGGTGTTTGGCGCCCTCTGCTGGCGCTTGGGTCCAAATGATTTTGTGGGCTTCAGCACAATGAGTGAGCATGGTGTAATTATTGACATCAACAATGGCAAGCTACTAGTTTATTTTTTGATTGGAAATTTTACAAATTTTAATAAAACGAAAACATTAAGAGGGATTTTAATTAGGGCTGTCAAAATTATCGCGTTAACGCGCGGTAATTAATTTTTTAAAATTAATCACGTTAAAATATTTGACGCAATTAACGCACATGTTCCGCTCAGAAAGTAATCTGCCTTTTGGTAAGTTTTACAGCAAGGCTTTTTGCGCTGTCCAACAGCGAACTCTTGTGGTCGCTTTGCGACATGGTTTATTATTTTCTTCTTTTCTTTCTTCATTATGGCTGCACGACGTCTCGGGCTGATAATGTTGTGCTTATATGATCCTTGGACAAGATTTGTCCGTAAGTATGGTTGTTGTAAAGAATGTACATATTATGTTAGTAAGCGAAATGTTATATTTTTTGTATGAGACGCTTTTTGTTTGTTTAGTGAACCTGTATAGCGTGCTAAGCTAACGTTGTTGCTAACGCAATGCTTGTGTACTTTTATTTTGTAGTTTTACGACGGTCTAAAGAGGACAATGGTTTGAGGCCATTTTATTAATAAATCAGATGAAAAAGGAAGAAGTCTAATTATTAAGGCGTCGTTCACTAGCTGTCTAGCTTTGGAAAAAGTAGACGCTTCGGAGTGAGGACAGCATAGACAGATTTAAATGACAGTAGAGTGAAATGCCCACTACAGTCCTTATGTACCGTATGTTGAATGTATATATCCATCTTGTGTCTTATCTTTCCATTCCAACAATTTATTTTACAGAATATATATATTTTACAGAAAAATATGGCATATTTTATAGATGGTTTGAATTGCGATTAATTGCGATTAATTACGATTAATTATTTTTTTAAGCTGTAATTAACTCGATTAAAAATTTTAATCGTTTGACAGCCCTAATTTTAATATAAAATTTCTATAACTTGTACTAACATTTATCTTTTAAGAACTACAAGTCTTTCTATCCATGGATTGCTTTAAGAGAATTTTAATAATGTTAATGCCATCTTGATTTATTGTCTTAAAAACAAATACAGTACTTATGTATCGTATATTGAATGTATATATCCGTCTTGTGTCTTATATTTCCATTCCAACCATAATTTACAGAAAAATATGGCATATTTTATAGATGGTTTGAATTGCTATCACGATTAATTAATTTTTAAGCTGTAATTAACTCGATTTAAAATTTTAATCGTTTGACAGCCCTAATCGCAAGATATCGCAAACCCCCAAAAAGTCGTAATATCAGTTTTTTTCCCAATATCGTTCAGCCCTACGTCCGATTCTTTTGAAGGGGGAGGATGGCAGCAAAAAATTCGCTGCCAACCCTCCCACTTCAACTGGATCGGACGCCTATCGCATCAATGGCTGTCAATGAGTTAATATGAGTTTTCTAGTGTGTTTTTGTGTGTGAAGTGGTTGCATCGATGGGATGTCAAACAGGGCAAGGGAGGTGCTCCCCCTTCTTTTTTCTTTTTTTTGAAATGGAAATTGAAGGGGGCACACATCTGGGGGTCTTTGTGGTGGGAAGAAGAGGTGGCGGGTGTCCGAGGCCCACGGTCAGGGCGCGAGGGAGAATGTTTGGTAAAACAGGGAGGGATGAAGGTTTCCTATTAGCAAGGAAGGTGTCGAAAAGTAAAAGAAAATGAGGGGAAAGCGGACATCCACGTTAGCCAATCGAGTGGGCAGCCAACACTGAACGCACGTGTGTACACAATCTACAAAACCATTAGGAAAAAGGACAAATCCAATGTAGGAAGGGCAGATGGACAAACAAGGAGCTCATTAGCATAGACAGGAGTGAGAAGAGGAGGAGGAGGAAAAAGGGGGAAAGGATCACTCGTTGTAGTCAAAAACTTTACGGCTGACAGTTAAATTTACTCATGTGTTGTGTATGTGTGCATGTGGGAGAGAAGTAGCCCGGTTGGGGGTGCGCTACGTTTGTTCTGCAACATGGCTTTTGGGCTTTTTACTGTTTCGCACACACAAAGTTGTCCTCCCGCTTGCTCGCTGAAGCTGATTGCACTTTCGTGTGACAATTGTGCATTCCTTTTCTTTTGTCTTGGAAAACAAAACATTTTAAGAATTTAATTTCATTGAGTTGATAAAAAGGAAAGGCTTTTACGCAGTCATATTTTTTGCTATTTACTGCAGTCAAGGTGGGCTGTTTATTAGCCGTAAGTAGATTTAGATCAAATTAAACGAGGCTATTGTGCCTTCCCAATATACAAGTAAAGTTTGAGTAAAGTGCTGCGTCGGCGAAAAAAAAGTTGATAGTCATGTGCTAAATCTTTCTTTTCTTTGTTCTTTTTATTTGATAGGAAATTCCTGAATTGTAATTTGGGAAAAGTGTTTGATGTTCCACCCTTTTAATTTCTGAATACGGATGGAGAAAATGTGTCAAGGAAGTGTCGCGGGCAAGAGGAAACGGCGTTGGAGCGAGTCTAAACCATAGCGCTATTAGAAGTCTCTACAGATGATTATGCAAATGTAATCTGCTTAATAACCACATCCGAGAAGCATCCATTACAGTTATTTACAGCCCACTCTGCCTCCCAAAAATTCTTTTGAATAGACTGAGCTTGCTTAAATTCAGTGCCCGGGATGCTCAAATGGAATTAGTCGGGGTGTCGTGCTATAATATCCGATGGCAGCTGCGTGGACTGCACCTGTTTTACCATTTTAGGTCACTTTGCGGAAATGGAGGGAATGAGTATGCGTGGAAAGAGTTCTGTCTGATGTAGAAATTAGCATGATAAAACTGGGAACACAATTTTGTTTGCCTTTAACTAATTTTATGGTGTGGAATGGAAAACTAATCTGTTTCCATCACTAGGCCTGTCGCGATATCAAGTTTTAGTAGGCGATATATTGTGTCATAAATTATTGCCAATATGCTATATTATTGCCTGTTTTTCTTTTTCTTTTTTTTAACCTATTCAACCACGAATATAATGACAATACATCCCAATAAATCACCTATTCAAATGCAATACATTGTTATTCTTAGATAAAACACAAACTAGATTGAAATTTATAAATATTAAAAAAAAAACACACAATGCATCATGAGTCATTTTAAAGCTAGTTAAGGCCGGAGCCGCGTCTCCCTGTACCGGTTGCCGGGGAGGTGCCTCCTGGTGTCATACCGCGCGCCCCTCCTGGCCCGGGGATGGTTTGGAGGGGGGTGCGCTTCCGTCCCCTTGGTCTGTCTCCGGCCCTGTCCGCCTCTCTGGGCCACGGCGGCCGCTGCTGCCCCCCTGCCAGCGGGGTCGTCGACAGGGCCCGCGGGGCCTTGGGTGGGGCTTGCTGTCCCTTGCCGGTGGGGTGGACGTCGCCTGGTCGCCGGCGCTTGGCGTAGCGCCTGCTCGGAGTGCGGGGTGGGTGCTCGGGCGGTGGCGGGGGTGGGCGGTTGCGGAGGCGCCGTGGGTGATCTGGGGCGGGGATTGATCGGGGCCCTGGCGCTTCTCCCGCCCTGCAGCCAGTGGTTCTGGTGGACGGGCCCACGCCCGCGGGAGCCTGCCTCCTAACTCATGCACTTCTCACTTCGGCACTGTAAATATTTATCACCCTGGCACTTACATACTCATATATTTCTCCAGGGAGAGTTGGGACGGGGCTTTACAGTCCCGGCCTGGCTCCCCCTTGTTTTTAATGGATCACACACCAAGGTTGTGGGATTGTTGGGACCTGTTGGGGGGGGGCTCACGGTTACCACCTCATGACAGGCCCCGCCATCCCTGCACCTTTTTTAACGCACCACACACATCATACTCCACAGGAGAGCTTCGGCAAAAGGCGATGGGACGGGCGGCTGGGTAGAAATTCCATGCTGCGGTCCCACTGCTCCAAGCCAAGCTCTCCTATTTTAACGCATACATTGCACTACCCTCCCCTCACAATCCCATCATGGTGCTGGGTGATGGCTGCCAGCCGGGAACCTGGCAGCCACAGTAATAGGGTGGTAGGTGGGTCCCACACTTTTTCCCTATGGCGTGGCTGCTGGGGCGTGGCCTCCCCTCTGCCTGGTCTGCCGGCCGCGGGAGTGGGGGGTTGGAGTCAGGGCTCCGGTCTTGCGTTGCCCCATGGCGGTTCCTCTGCGTTCTCCTGCCTCCGCCATCCCCTCTCTTCTCTGACTGGATATCCGCCCTGTGCTCGGTCGTGGGTTGCTGGCTGGGCGCCGGTGTATCAGCTGGGTGTTGCCTGCACCAGCGTGGGACCCTGCCCTTGGCTTGGTGGGCCGCTGGGGGTCCCGTGGCGTGGTGTAGCGTGCCGGTTGGGGGGCTGCGGCTCGTGGTCCGGGTTGGCGGGCGGTGGTGGGGTTAGGCGTGGGGTTGGTGGTGCGTCCCCTCTTGCCATCACTGAAGGCCGGTTGATGGGTGTGCGGGTGGCCCGGGGGACACCCTGGATCCCAGAGGGGGACGATGGCTCCATTGCTGGGTTGCGGGAGGAGAGCGCTTGATTCCCATTCCACCCGATTCCGATCCTCTGGAAAAATTGCGCGATCTGCCCAATTTCCGATCACCTGATCGGATCGGGACATCCCTAATAGTAAACACCGTATTTTTCCGACTATAAGTCGCACCAGTCAAAGAATAAACAATAAAGAGGGGAAAAAACATCACACTCAAGTATAAGTGGCATTTTTAGGTGGCAATTTCTAAATTTATCAAAAACCAAAACCAAATATTACACATTCAAGTAATAAATGTAAAATGGAGAACAAAAAACCCCGCAACTTAACAGGCTAGCCCAGCCAGTCCATGAAAAAAATTACGATTTATAGTCCAGAAAATATGGTAGTAAGCTGTGGAGAAAATAAACTTTATTTGACTGATTGATTTTTTTTAAATTTAAAAAATTGTATGATAAATTGAATACAGCCCCAAAAGATGTTTAAAAAAAAAGCTGTCACACTCAAAACAGATTTTTTTTTCAATTTATTTCGATTTAAATATCTCAGTACCATAGTATTGCAACGATTAATTACTCAAATGATTCAATCAGTAAAAAGATTTGATAAAATTTTGCTGCTTTGAGTATTTAAGTAGCGTTGTAATGGCTTCGCAAGTGTTTGCATAGTTAGTTTTATTGATTTGGGTCGATACACCGCCCTCTACTGGCGACAGTGAATATGACATTATTCATTTCACATGGCTGAATCCAGCTGCCCCCTGTTAAGACCAACATATGCAAAGATTCTGTTTAAGCTATTTTTTTCCCTAATACATTCATAATTTAGTTTATAGGTATTTTTAGCCTTTTTTTGTTAAGAGCATTGTTAAAAAAAAGTGCATTTTATAGCATTTAAGCTAGCGGACATTTGCTATGTAAGTTAGCCAATTGTTCTTTATTGTCTTTATTTATTGATTTTTTTTTTATACAGTTTGAGGCTCAACTCAGGTATTTTAATTTTTTATGTTCCTTATCCGATTACTCGATTATTCGAACGAATTAGTTCACCAATTAATGGACTACTAAAAGAATCGATAGCTGCAGCCCTAAAGTACTACTTTGTCACACACAACTAATTCACTGCCATTGACGGCGATAGACGTCCGATCCATTTTGATGTTCATTTTACATTCAAATGTCTAATTACTTTTATTCAAGTGATTTTGGTAATTTAAAATGAATTTTGCGTATTTTGTAGTAGTTTTTACTTATTTTAATTTCAACATGTGTGGATTCGTTCATTCACACCTCCCACTCAAAATGGATTAGACGTCTAGCGCCGTCTAGCTATTAAATTCGGAATTTTTTATCCTAAATATTGAGCATCTATCCCTCTTAACACACTGCATACCTGATGATTATCACAAAGAATGATCTTTTTGAAAGATTCCAAAATTTTGCTTTTGCTGACTTGGTCAAAAAATTATGGCAGTTTAAAAAAATATTGGACGCTAATATCACAACCAAAAAGCTCAAGATTATATCAACCGCTGGCTTTCAAGCGAAGACATTGACATCACCCGAAATAAATCCGCCCCCGCTCTCTTTTCGATAGCCGAGAAACGATGCGCTGCTCGGTGCTGCAAGGGAATATGAACGTCAACATTGTGGCCCGGCAAACGTTCCGCTGCGCGTGTGCACGTTAAGTTTGTCCAGATATATTTCCCGTCAGTCGGAGAGGGTAGTTGGGGAGGGGGGAGGGGGCCTGCTTCTTCTGCAGGAAACGTCCGCTTCTGCGGGAGTGGAAAAGTGTGCGTATTTGTGTGTTTACACAGGCGGTGAAGAGTTGTCTCAGAGCATGTGCACTACATGGCCGTCTTTCTTCTCTTTCTTTGCCTTTTTTTTCTGTGGAAGTGCAAGTGATCTCATGTTTGAGCTTAGCCAGACAGACACAAGTGCACGGGCGTTTGGTTGCGCTTCCAAAATGTCTTATGCAGTATACCTGCTAGTATTTGGCACATGGGCCACTCCTGTGTGTTCTTATGGCATGACTTTAGTTTTTTTTTTTTTTTCCTGTCATTTTTGAAGGAAAAAAAGACAAAGAAAAAGATGAAAGTCAACAATAAACATGTTGATTTATGCCCACTGCTAGATTCTTTCATGACGCCTATGATTGCTGCTAAAAAAAAGTTTGTTCTTTGTCGTAATTATTTTTTGGGGCAAGTTTGAAAGCCTCAACCGTGCAGAGATACCTGTTGATTTATGCTGCTCGCCTGCGTCGCCAAGGATGAATACGCGCTCTGTCTGTCTGGGCCGCGGTGAGTTGGAACGCTGCCTCGGCACAACCAGAAATTATTTGGCTATTCTTGTTTGAGCAAGGTTTTTCTTCAACTCTGCCAGGGATACGTCTGCCTGTCTGCTCATAATAGGATTATTTTCTATTCATGTTTTTTTCCTGCTGCAAGTTGCACTCTTTTGCTTGGCTTAAAGATGTTCACTTGTTCTTTATATCCGTTATTAATGTCTTTTCACTCTGGTGCCTTCTTGAAGATAAAATACAGAGAGAGTATGGGTGTATATGCTTCTCAGTTTTGCTTCCTATAAGAGTTATGATATCTTAAGCCCAGGAATTGCTCTTATGTACCGGTAGCTACTCTGGTTGCTAAGTCTAGGGCTGAAGGTAAAACCCATCGGCTGCTACTGTTACTCTCCTAGCTCTCCTCCATTCATGCGTGGCCTTCCTGAGCCTATTGTTCTTACTGGAACAGAAGTTGCATCAAGTTGTGTGTTGCGTTTCAGTTGCATTTTTCAACCATTAAAACATTCATTGCTTAACGCGTGTGCAACTATCTGCAGTTGGGCATCGGCATTAATTTAGTTTAAAGTGGCATTAATAAGCATTAAATCAGGGGTTCCTATCTGCCGGGCCGCGGACCGGTACCGGTCCGTGGCGCATTTGCTACCGGGCCGCAGAGAAATAATAATTTAATAACGACCGCGTTCTGGCCGAATTAATCCTACCTGTGCCCCTGCTTAACACACCAATATCCCTGTCTACTCTAGATATAATTCTACGGGATGGATTAGAATGTAGTCATAGAAATCCATTGATTGGACTGCTAGCAGTACATCTTGTTTGTGTATATAATATAGCTATGTGCGCTTGTCCTCGATAATAACGTATTACTAAGCCGTGGGCGCAGCACATTTGTTCTCGGAAACAATTCGCCCGCACACGAGCGAAGATGACTGGAAAAGAGACGTCTTTGGACATATTTTTACGGCGAAAAGGGCACCTGACGAGCCTACAACCTCGAAGACCCACGAACTGCGAAGGAGTGGATTCGTGACCCGTTTGTGAATAAACGGAGTGGTTCGAGCATGTCTGTACAACAGGAGGATCAATTTGTAGAGATCGCAAATGACGGCGACCTTATTAAACGTACATTTGAGACAACAACTCCACCGAGGTTCTGGATTAAAGTCATTCCGGAATATCCTGACTTTGCTATGCGAGCATTGAAAACCTTGCTACAATTTCCAACATTGTATCTTTGTGAAGCGGGCTTCTTAATTAATGCTTAACGACAAGGGGAAGTAGTTAATGGTGAGAGCGGTGTGCAGTTGTTGTGTGCAGCTAACATGGCAGGATGTATCTGTTGAGAACTTTTCTACAAGTCCTTGCATGATCAAATCTAAGTTAATATTCCTTTCTTTCAAGAAAGTTTGTAGTGTTTACTTTGGAATCGCTGCATTTGCGCATTTTGTGGCTATGTTTAACGTTACGAGCATGCGCAGAACTGCATCGTTGTAATTTTTGATGGGTTGCAAAATTTCTCAGAACACCGATCTGTGAAAAAAAAGACCCAAATAACACTGGTCTGTGGTGCAAAAAAGGTTGGGGACCCCTGCATTAAATGACATTTGCTGATACTAGGCATGTGCCGGTATGACATTCTGACGGTATGATAACCAAAAAAAAGCATCACACTTTCACGGTATCACAGTATTACAGCTCTAAAATGTGTTACTTTCAGATATCTGGGTAAAAAAAACAACTTTTTTTCCAACGAACATGATTATTACTTTTCAAAACATACAGTATTAGCAAATTGAAACATAAGATTAACGTTAAAATAAAACTGAATATATATATATATGTTTTGATTAAAATTAAATTAAATGCAGTCCTTTAGGTGAGCCTAAACCCACAACCACAGCTCAACATTATTACCATCAGAACAAAAATAACTTGAATTATTTTCCATAAAAAGCACATGCGTATGACTCGTATCATATTTACATTATACATGCTCCTAACACAGACGGTTGCCAGAGGGGAAAAAAACACGTTTTACCACCGCTTGACACACTAAACACACTGGAGCTAACTCTCGTAGCTGGTGGGAAACGTTCATGACAGTGTTTACTAACCTTTAATTTTGTATGAATGCAAAATCATATTGGTGGTATTGCCTCCTCGGCAGCCACCCTCCTCAAAATTGTTTCACATGTCGGTTGACCCTCCTCTACGGGCGGCCGTCTGTAACTTTTCTGTAGCCGAAGTATTCCCATTCCAGCGATTTTGTTTTCTTTTGATAGGGGGTTCAGAAGTTTCACCTCCTCCAGCCATCGTGTAGCACAGATGACTCTCTGACACTGAGCAACAACCGGTGGAGGAGGGTTGAGCCTTGCAGCTGCAAGCGAGGGATTTCTCTATGCATCTTTGGGACATAAAAAGTAGCTAATACCATAGGAACGGTATGATGGAAAATTTTTGCGGTTTTGAAACCTTGACGTTTTCATAACACGGTATACCTTGAAACCGGTAATCGGCACATGTCTAGCTGTTACCTGTAGAAACCCTGTTGTACTCTGGAGCGATTTATGTGTGAGATTACTGACGATGAGTCTGATGTAAGCGACGTAGAAGAGGAAGCGCCGCACCTTCTACCTCTGGAGTTGGCCAAGTTGTTTAAAAGTTACACATAGGATGAAGATTTCATAGGATTTAGTTATTTGGAGTGACACTGATTGTTTGGTAAACTTTTTAGCATCTTCTTTATGCTCTTAATAGCTATGTTACGTTAGCATACCGTTTGTATATTTGTTGTCATCATGTATAGTTAACAAGCTGTACACTTATTCAGGATGTTATTCTTTACTCTACTTTTATGTTTTAAATTGCCTTTAAATATGACATGTCTGTTCTTGGTGTTGGATTTTATCAAATAAATATCCCCCAAAAGTGCGATTTATACTCCATTGCGACTTGTTGTTTTCCTTATTTTACAATACATTTAATGTGTGTAGATTATATTTTAAGGCTTAAACTATTTCTTAAAAGTTTTTTTAATGGTCTGTAGTAGTACTGCAACAATTAATCAAGTCGAGTAATTCGATTAAGAAAAAAAAGCTTTAAATCAAATTTTGCTATTGGGGGATTCGTTTAATTAGTGGCGTTGTCATGGGTTGTTTCGAAAGTTTTTGCATTTAGTTTTATTGATTTATATGAATACTAGGGATGTGGGTACACTGTCCTCTCGTGGCAACAAAGAATATGACATAACTCATCCAACATGGCTGGATCCAGCTGCTCCCTGTTAAGACCAACATAGGTTTGTAGTTTTTGTTTGAGCTTATATAATTGTTTGCGTATTTGTAATTTAGTTAAGGGGTATATTTAGCAGTTTTTTTGTAGGAATATGTGTTTGAATGATTCGTTAAGAGTATTAGAAATTTTTTTTTTTTATTATATATTGCACTTTACAGTATTTAAGCTGGCGGACGTTTACTATGCAAGTTAGCCAATAAGCCAATTGTTCTTTTGTTGTACTTCGAACCTCATTTAATTATTAATTTTTATACCATTTGAGGCAAAGCTCAGCTATTTTAAATATTGATCTGCATAGTTTGAAAAAACACTCGGGTAATATATTTTGTTTGCATATAATGCTCTTTGAAAATGAAATCTTAACAAGCCTTTGTTTTACATCTGTTCCGTTATCCGATTACGCGATTAATCAAACTAATTGATTAATCAATTAAATCAAATCATTTAAAAGTTATTTCTATAGCCCTTTACAAAAAAACGAAAGGTCCACAAAGTAGCTTTACAAAAACGATATAGTTCACAATAAAAAAAAGGCAAGTACATGTATTATACAATGACATTGAGGGAAAAAAAAACCCCCAAACAAAAACAACGCATCACGATAAAAAGCCAAAACAGCAAATAAAACGGATCAAATTACTTAAGATTACTTGAATAATCGATAGCTTCAGTCCTAGTCTGTAGATTGTAAATTATCACTGATTGTGTTTGGGATTAGCTTTGATTTTGCGGCGTATATGGATGAAGGCATGTTACCAAGACACCTGGGAATGGTTTCTCTCTCCTTTATGATGGAGTGCTTCTAATGTCAAGCCTTCCTCAAGGATGGTAGAGCTGGTCTTGTTTATGCACAATTTATGATGGTATAAAATTGTAAAACACAATTCCGTATATTCACGTCTGATGAACAGACTTTTTGGGTTTGAAGCAAAGCTCCAAACAACCAGACAGAACAATTTCACTTTTAACTCCCCCATTCTTGCCTGAAGGCATTTTGTTGTGTTTACTAAATCACAAATATGTAAATACATTACACCTGAACTTCCTCCAATAATAATGCTTATTTTTTGCTTGTTTTGACCCAGAGTAGTGATATTTGAAGTTCAGACAGAAAAGATAATTGCATCAGTTAGAAATTTTAATTTTTTTGGTGAAGTCTGGTACATTCTGTGGTCTAGTTGGCAGAGCATATCACATTAATATTGCAAACTAAAATTAAGCATGTCTTTCAAATTCAATCAGTTCGACCGGAGACTGAGGAGAGTTATGCAAGAATGAAACAGCAGAGTTGAAAACAAATATTATACTTTGACCCTATTGGTCAGCTCACGAATCAAAATCTTATAAAATATTTGATGGTTCAAGAGTTAGAGGAATGTAGAACTAAAAAGTTGTATGGTTTAATTTTTTTTTTTCTTTTTTTTAAAGTTGTTAGTGTGTTGATGAAGTTAAAACTGCAAAATCAAGCCAGAGGAACCCACAGAATCTGCAAAAATTGATTCAGTACGATGTAGATGAGACGTAGATGAGATTGTATCATTGTTCTTATCACTTCGTTCATCATTTGTGGACAAGATTAGTGCTGCAACGATTAATCGATTAACTCGAGTATTCGATTAGAAAAAAAATATTCGAATTAAATTTTGTTGCTTCGAGTATTCGTTTAATCAAAGTGGCCTTGTAATGGTTTATTTTGAAAGTGTTTACATTTAGTTTATTGATTAGGGTGGATACATTGCCCTCTGGTCTGCCTCATTTCACATGGCTGAATCCAACTGCTCCAAGTTAAGACCAACATAAGCTAAGTTTTTGTCTGGGCTAATGTTTTTTAATGCATTCGTAATTTAGTTTATATGTGCATTTAGCCTTTTTCTGTGGGAATATGAGTCTGAACCATTTTTTAAGAGCATTCGGGAAAAAAGTTAGCATTTTATAGCATTTAACCTAGCGGACTTTTGCTATGTAAGTTAGCCAATTGTTCTTTTGTTTTACATAGGTCCTCATTTATTTATGTTTATCACCGTTTGAGGCTCAGCCCAGGTATTTTAAATTTTCATGTGCCTTATCCGATTACTCGAATATTCGAACTAACTAGTTCATCGATTAATCGACTACTAAAATAATCGATAGCTGCAGCCCTAGACAAGATTTTAACAACCTGTCAGCCTGTGTTGACGTGAGGTATAGATTGATACGCCGGCCACGTGAGTGACCAAAATGAGGTGAAATTACGAATTATATTACATTTGCCGAATGCAGAAGGGCTGACATGGATTTTGTTGTTACAAGGAAATACTACAAGGTATGTACATATAAACAAAAATACTATGTCATTCTTTTTTATCGCAGATATTGATCACAATAAAACATTTGGACAACATGATTCCATTTGTTGTTATATTTAAAACGATTGGTGCATGTGCAAAACAGGTCAATAAATCAAAATTTATTAAAATAATTACACAAAATAGCATACGAGAATATGACCATATCAGTCAGCAGAGCTCCGTAGCGGCTTGAGAGCCTCGTCAAACTTTAACCCGACATTACGCAGCCTCTCGGCGGCCCACAGACGGGCTTTCTCCTGCTGTCCTTGGTAATTCCAGCTTCAATAGCGTATCTTACAGTTGCATTTAAAAAACTCGCAGTTGAATCTCGGGATCGAGCTGACGGTCCGCTGCGAGGCGAGCCACCGTCTGTCCCAGTAGTCTCGATATATGTCCATTCTCATACAGTAAGTGTTGATGTGAGGCACATCAACTCCCTTGCGTAACAGTGTTTTCCACCTGTAAACAAACGGACAAAAAACTTGTACCACTTGCATTTATGCTTTGAAATAATTGTGGCATGCGACACGTGCTGAATAGCAACAGGCTAGCAGCAGATACAGTAGTAGTAGTAAATAATATTAAAGATCATCATATTTCCGAGGGGTGTGCCATCTTCAGGGGGCTACGATTCGATTCTGAACGATGATCACGGTATTGACGATGATCACGGTTATCACGAGTATCACAATTATGAATGCATCGTACATTACTAATTAATAAGGTAGACGAACAAATTTGTTTCCATTATTTATTTAAAATATCCTAATGATTCAACAGGAACAATGGAAACATGCCCATACAACAAAAAGCTGCCCTTAAGCTGATTTTTTATTTGTTTATTTTTTACAAGAAAGTGCAAAAACATTGATCATTTTAAAAGGAGTACTTATTTCTCTCAACAATACAATAAAATTTACACAGGTGGAATGAATTCCACATTTTCTTGAAACAAAGTGTGTTGAGAAATAAGACTTGTTTTAACCAATATACTTTGTTTTCACAGATTTTCTGTACTATTTCGCATGTTTGTAGTGTTACCGCTGTACTTAATCATGGTTTTACACGTTCTGCATATGAAATACACGTTAGCGAATTAGCTATTTAGCTTCGCGCTCGGCGCTAACTATTAACACCTCAAAAACAGCAACAATAAAGGCTAAACAGTACAAGAGGGTTTGTGTACTCACCTCTTATAGACGCACAGGGGTCTTAGCGACACACTCAGGACATTTTTCAATTGACATGACTTGAAACCAGCTGGACATCTTGGAGACAATGAGCAATGAACTATCTCTCTTCCCCTCTCGCTCTAAAAAATAACTGTGTGATCGCACATATTTTCCAGTGGTCGCGCTTCTTTCCCTGCCTGTCTCATACACAAATTTATTGTCCAGTCTTTTTAAAAGGAGTAAATCTCTCACTCGGTTACAGGCGCATCCATTATAACGTTGTGCGTGCGTCCGTTAATAGTGTCCGGGTGGCAGGCGTGTCTTGAATTTCGTTCCGCTATAAGCGGCTGTTATAACGTTATGTGGGAAAGTCATCGTTTTTGAACCTTTATGAATCATCAGCGAATCGTCACATGTTGAATCGCGATGCATGTAATAATCGATTTTTTTGGAACTCCTCTAATAACTACAATCATCATCGTAATAACATTGTAGTAACGAGGGAACAAGTCGTTTCATGCGCAAGATTTTAGCTTTAGTATTTTTTGAGCACCGGACACATGAAAATGCAGGGATAGGAAGAACATACCTTCCACAACACATAGCCAACATGGCTACAAAAACACCCGGTCTTTGTGGTGGCACGAGCTAGGTTCCACATCTGCCTTCATGAACATGTTGTCCTCCCCTTTTGTGATGATGGCAGATGGATGCGGTATTTCAAAATTGTCATTTTTAAGGGATTTTGATGAGTAATGTTACTCCAGCTCCACTGTTGTTTTTGATGGAGACATTTTAAAACCGAAGTTGCTTGCAGACATAAGTAAAGTGGGAGTACCTCTGAAACTTGTCTATAATCCGAAAAATATGGTAATTTAGTTTTCCCAACGTTGTTCTTCTTGCACCTCTGCCACCTGTCCCGGTGTTTTGGCCTCTGATTGGCTATAATGGCCTTACATTTAGGAGTTGTATGCGTGCGTGAGTGTCGTGTTTGCATGTAATCGCGTGCATCGGGCTGTCATGAATGGTGCGTTTGAGATGGAGCGGAGTGTGGAGTTCCTCTGGGCCGGACCAAATTGGAAACAGAAAAACAAACATTCCCCCAAGTAAAGTCACCCACCCCTCTGGTCTGAATGCTCGTGGCACGGCCCGACCTGTCTGGGACAATGTAACGGCCTATAGTCGGACCGGACCACACACGGCTGAGGTGCGCAGGAGGCGGTATCTGTGCTGTGGTGGAAAGACATCTGTATGTATGCAAGTGTGAGTGTGTGTGCTTGTATATGCATGTATGTATGCAGGAGTGTGTGTGTGTTTCGGGGAAGCACAAGTTGGAAAAACAGCCAGGAATCATGCAAAGGTTGTTGGGAGCTCAGTGACGGATTGATGGGAAAGACAGAGCGATGGAAAGAGATTTGAAAAGTTGATGGAGGAACACGAGTGGAAAGGATGGAGATAAGTCACGGTGGAGAAGGCGGATGAAGAGAAAAACAGAGGCGCTGTGATTGAGTAAATGAATGAGGAGCCGCGAGACCCGGTCGGGGCTCCACGGGGAAAATATTCAACGGGAAAGAACTCCCTCCCTTCTCTCTCTCGCTCGCTCTTTTCCTGTTATGAGTGCTACTAATTTTTTTTTCTTCATAAAAGACACTAATGGCTAAAGCTATTATGCGGTCAAGCTTGCAATAACCGGAAGCTCTGGATTTGTGGGTAACTGCATCACACAGCAGCTCTTGTTGTAGGCTTCATTATAAATAACAAACCGCAGTGATAAGACAATAACGGAAAGTGTGAAGTCTTGTTTTAATGTTTCTTTGACTTTTTATTTCTTTATGATTGGTTGAAAGTTTTTTTTCATCAATTTTCGAACTTAAAAGATTCTTTAATCCTCAGTTATGCTGTTGTACTTTTTACACGTGTGACTGTTTTACAGCTGTTACATTGGTTCACATTTATTTTGTGATATATGCATGTGATGTCTAAAATTAAGGATGTCTCGATGGTATATTTTTGCACCCGGGTCCAGCGCTGATTTATTTATTTAGTTATTCAATAATTGAACAAAATTTCCAAAGTTATAGTACGGTACTGTTTACAGTACTTCCTCTTCCACTTTTTCCTGGAGTGTTACAGAGTATAAAATGTACCCGTATATGGCAGAAAGCACTCAGGTGACTTGAAGTTCAGCTCTGACACCCCCAATTTGGCTAAATTTCAAAATTGTCCTATATGCATGTGTGATACATCATTGGAAATCTTAAAATCTCAGTTTCTGGGGGAAGAAAATTTTGAACAAGAGGGCATTTATATTTTCTTAAAAAAACAAACAAACCCTAACTCGAGGTGAGAGCATGAGGGAGCATAATTAAAGACACCATGATTTTCACGAGATATTATTTCCTGCTTACCTTGTTTCGATCCAAAAACATGTTTAACTGAGTGTCAAGACACAACTGTGAATGGCCACAGCCGGACGTTTTGGGGATTTTATGGGTAAAACACGGTAATATAACAAGGGGTTGCAATTCAGAAATTGCAGACATCAAGGAGTGGTGAAGATTTTCAAATATTTACCCTTTTAAACATTTTTTTTTTTTTTTTAATTTCTTTGTTTGGATCGACTATCTAAAATATCGGGGAAAATGCGACAAAAAAATACAATTAATTGATAGTTTGATATCCATGACCTATTTATACACTATTTTTTGCATTGTGATGTAATTTGTTTAAAAGTTTAAAATGTGCGAGTGAATAATTTTATAAAGTCGTTTTTTAAACTAAATGTTAGACATCCATTAATGATTCTAAGCGAAAAATGATAGACATTTCTAATAATATAATTTCTTACCTGTTTATGGCTGGGTTGAAGCAAAAGTGGTTGCACGGTTTCTGTAAACGGGAGGTCTGGGGTAAAACAGACAAAAATAGTTTGGGGGCTTAATCCGCCATGCAACTGCTATGGCAGCATACAGACATATTGTTCTATCAAACACAACAGGTCTTTTGGCTTAAAATACAGCAGTTTATTTTAAAAAGGGGTGCAAGAGCAGAAACTGCTTTTTCAGCCTTGTCAGTGTTTTCTGCCTATAATTTTTGTGATTTTTGGCAACGCCATTGTATTTCTGGATTACTTTTATTTTTTAGCCCTTAAAAAAATATAGGCCTATATTTCAAAATTTTTTTAAAACCCGATCCTTTTCACCCAACACCGATCATCTGAAAATTGCGCTACATTTCCTCTTCACTTGGCATTAATTTGATTTTCTTTTACCTCACCTTGATGAGATTTTCCATAATGTATTTGCATTAGGGCTGTCAAACGATTAAAATTTTTAATCGAGTTAATTACAGCTTAAAAATTAATTAATCGTAATTAATCGCAATTAATCGCAATTCAAACCATCTATAAAATATGCCATATTTTTCTGTAAATTATATATATATTCTGTAAAATAATTTGTTGGAATGGAAAGATAAGACACAAGATGGATATATACATTAAACATACGGTACATAATGACTGTAGTGGGCATTTCACTCTACTGTCATTTAAATCTGTCTATGCTGTCCTCACTCCGAAGCGTCTACTTTTTCCAAAGCTAGACAGCTAGTGAACGATGCCTTAATAATCAGACTTCTTCCTTTTTCATCTGATTTATTAATAAAATGGCCTCAAACCACTGTCCTCTTTAGACCGTAGTGAAACTACAAAAAAAAAAGTACACAAGCATTGCATTAGCAACAACGTTAGCTTAGCACGCTATACAGGTTCACTAAACATAAACAAAAAGCATCTCATACAAAAAATATAACATTTCGCTTACTAACATAATATGTACATTCTTTACAACAACCATACTTACGAACAAATCTTGTCCAAGGATCATATAAGCACAACATTACAACGTAGGCGTCAGCCCGAGACGTCGTGCAGCCATATTGAACTGGCAAGAAAGCAATAAACCATGTCGCAAAGCGACCACAAGAGTTCGCTTTTAGACAGCACAAAAAACCTTGCTGTAACACTTACCAAAAGGCAGAATACTGTCTGAGCGGGACATGTGCGTTAATTGCATCAAATATTTTAACGTGATTAATTTAAAAAATTAATTACCGCGTGTTAACGCGATAATTTTGACAGCCCTAATTTGCATTTTACCCAAAATTAGTCATTTGCTACCCTTGACGGTGATAGACGAGCCATAAATGAGCTGTTTTTACATTGACTGCACATTTTACCACTCACAACACTGAAACTAAGAAAATAAATCAACAAACTTCCTCCTGTTCTAATGGCTTTATTGCTATTGCACAAATTAACCCATTGGCTGCCATCGTTGACAGTCATGGACATCCAATCTATTGTGACATGGAGGATGGCACCGACTAAGCGATACAGTACACTAGTATTATTACACCAATAACTTTCTTCTCCTTTTGATTGTCCTTACTGCTTGTTTTACTGAAGTTAATACCGAAGTTATTTCTATTCTTTTACGTTTACTTGGAAAAGCTGTCAAAACTACAAGCATGTGGATTGTTTGTGTGCAACAGTGGCTTTTGCTTTGGACGTGTTTTAAATAAATACGACAACACAGAGTTGTGTTCTACTTATCACAACATAATAACCTTCCAATATGATTTTGCGGCCCAAAAACACACTAGCAGCAGGGTTTCGAGATGGGAAGGTCTGAAAATGACTCATAATTTCTGTAATGACTCATAATGCATTTGACTTTTCTCGCCGGCAGTCCTGTGTTTCTTTTCCAAAACGCACCGTATCGGTTTACAAATAATGACACGCTGGTCGTCTCGAATGGCCGCTGCCTACGTTTTCTAGCAACAGTAGAAACAAAAGTTGAAATGGCATGAGGATGGATGTGACTGCCGCCACAGTAAGAGCAGGTAAAAACTCAATACCTAAGAAATGTTAGAATGTCAGCAAAGGTGTTTCTTATTTAACCATTTAGGCCATCTATCGTCGTTTTGATTTCTCCAAAATGTCACAGACCGCCGTATTTTGATGGCGTCTGGCTCTCGTTTGTAGGATAGATTCGATCTATCCGTCTACGCTGCAGTCACATTGGCGCGCGGCACAAAACTATTTTTCCTTAAAGCCGCACTGACACTCAATTTTAGAGTCTGGGGGGAAAATAGTTTCCCGTAAAATTTGGAATAGACATCCTGACGTAAAACACGTGTAAAATCTTAACTCATTTGTTTTTCTGCCTTTCAGATGTTTAAGACGGCCGTTTTGTTGAAAAATTGACGTGTGAGGACCACGGATCGCCACCTGTTTTAAGACCCCTACGGGTCTACGGCGCCTTCCAACAAGGTGCGACGCCTTACAGCAGCAGCGACAGGGATGGACTGGAGCCTGAGGATTCTATGTGGAGTTTAAGACCCTCCTAAAGTCCCCATCGCCCAAAATAAAATTATAGAAGCTGAAACTTTGGCCACCATGTACCTGTGTGGAGTTATGCAGGCCTACTGAGAAGGATTGCTTGGATTAAGTGAGAGCGCCACGCCTGCTTTTTTTCTGCTTCCTGTCATCGGAGCAGAGCCTCTGGGGCCCAACTGAGCCGATTGAACAGAACCGATGCCCAGGCCCGGAGTCAGGCATGTTGTTTTTATAACCTGATGACCAGCAGAGGTAAGACATCTCCATGTTTTTTTCAAAAAGCACAGAGAGTGATAAGATGATGAATTATTGAATAAAATAAATAAGCAAATTATGACATTACTCAAATCCTTGGACAAAACCCTTAATTTTTCATACTGGAACAAGATTTATCATACACGTAATCTTCTGTAATTTTCTCTGTAATTTAGGTGGGATCATCAATAATAACAAATTGTACTATGATTGTTTATTTTTCCCATTAATAATTGATAAAATTTTTCTCAGCAAATCTATTAGAATGATATGCTTTTGAGTAATTCGTCCTGAAGTTTAAAATATTATTGCAGCATTCATATTAATAGTCATGATATGCATTTTATTTTTATTATTGTGTCGCTTTAGTGCATGTGTTAAAATTAGAGGTGCAACAATAAATCAATCGACAACTAATCGATTAGCAAATTAATCGACAACTATTTTGATAACCAATTAATCGTTTAGGACCGTCTTCACCTTAAACTTAAATTCCTGAAATTATAACATATATATTAGGGCTGCAGCTATCGATTATTTTAGTAGTCGATTAATCAATGAACTAGTTAGAGTAATCGGATAAGGAACATAGAACATTAAAATGCCTGAGCTTAGCCTCAAATGATTAAAAAAAAAAAAGGATCTACGTGCAACAAAAAGCAATTGACTAACTTACATAGCAAAAGTCCGCTAGCTTAAATGCTATAAAATGCTAACTTTTTTTTTTAAACAATGCTCTTGATAAATGGTTCAAACACATATTCCAACAAAAACAGCTAATGTACCAAATTAAATTACAAATGGATTAACAAAAAAAAAACATTTGCTCAAACAAAATCTTAGCTTATGTTGGTTTTAACAGGGAAAAGCTAGATTCAGCCATGTGAAATGAGTTATGTCACATTCACTGTCACCAGTAGAAGGCAGTGTATCCACTCAAATAAATGAAACTAAATGCAAACACTTTTAAAACAAACCGTTACAACGCCACTTTAGTTAAACGAATACTCGAAGCAGCAAAATTTAAATCTTTTTTTCTGATCAAATTACTCGAGTTAATCCATGAATCGTTGCAACACTAATATATATCTAACTTCTCAGTTGTAAATATAATCAGATTTCTTCATTATATTTTTCTTAAGTCAAACTAGGACATAAACAAAAATCTGCTTTTACTTTGGAAAACAATTCACATTTTTGCCAGTTGTCGGACATCTTACTGTCTAAACTAGCTTTTTACTAAAGCTGCAACAACTAATTGATTAAATCGAATAATAAATGAGTTGCCAATGAATTTGATAATCGATACAGTTAAAGGAAATAGTCAGCCATTTTGTCTTCATTGCTACTTACCACATGCCAAAAAAAAAAAAAAAACTTCAAGGAAAATTGTGAAGGTAATTGAAAGAAGTGACATTTATCAATTAACCCCTTCAGACCGAAGCGTGCTGCTGTAGTACAGGACGCGTTCGCGTCTCTAAACCAATAAATACACTGAATTTTGTTGCCATTGCCACTTCTGGGAGAGGATTGGATGAAACTTCGAAATCAAATCATGAGGTTTGGCTCTTTGCTTTTTGGCTCTTGGAAAATGGCTGACCAAACTTCAAAAAGGATAACGTAAAGTGCTCATTTCTCATTAAAAACACATTCACATAAAAAATAACCGATAAACACATGAAATATCCCCAACCCAAAAATTGCACTTTGTTCTAGTAGAGTAAAAATCAGCCCAGATTTTTTTTTTTTTTTGCCCAGCAGAAAAAATGCAGGTCTGAAGGGGTTAATCGAATAATCGTTTAATTAATCATCTGATTATTCGTTAGTTGCAGCCCTAGTTAAAATGCACAATTTCTTTCTTAAAATGATTTATACAACAATTCTACCCCCCACACACATTTTTTAGTTCATCTTTGTCTTTTTTCTCTTTCTGTTCTAATACTATTTCGTAATGATCTGCTTTTGTTGTGTATTTGTTAGCTTGCATTGTCCACCCATCGTATCCAATGAATACTAACATCCCTCACTGTTATTAAATTTGGGGATGAAAGTTAAAAACCTAGTTGTGGGTTTGCCCCCAAAGAAACAAAAAAGAATGAAAAACCATCCCAAAACAAAACTCTTTTGATGACTTTTTCTGTCATTGTGTGTTTAGATAAATGATTAGGACAAGCCAGAACATATGGGACGGGACACACGAGACCTTTTTAAGCACATGAGTGTGTTTGTGTGTGTGTGCGTGCATGTTTGTATGTTTTTCATTATGTGGTACGGTGGCTTTTGCTTGGTGATGTTATTCAGCAGGGCGGGTTGCTCATAACCGCTTGATGCTTTTAGCTGTGGTTTGTGCGCGCGTGAACGTCCATAACTGTCTCTGCGTGCGCTTCTTTTGCATGTGTGTACATGCGCGCGCTCGCCCGTGCGTGCCTGTGTGTTGTGGTCCTGCGACAGCTTTGATGTCTCCAGCACGAGTCGGATTTGGAACATGTTGTTGTGCAGTTTTCAAAAGAAAACGAAGGAATGTTGAGTGGAGGCAATTCAGAGAGTCTAAAAGTTAAGTCGGACTGTCATTCAAAACACACATGCGCACACACGTTTCTGACGTAACGGCCAAGTAAGTGCGACATTTGATCAGTGTTTCCCTTGTAGTGTTTGTTGTTGTTTTTTGGGGCAACATTGCATCACCTTAAACACAACGCAAACATGCTGTGACACCATTTTCTTTCATCATTAGCCCGAACTACAGTATCTGAACCTTTTGCAATTTGTCACATTTCTGCATAAAATCACCATCAAATGTGAGCGGATATTTGTCAAAATCACACAGATGAAAAAACAGTGCATTCTTTAACTAAAACCACCCAAACATTTATAGGTTTTCATATTTTAATGAGGATAGTATGCAAACAATGCCAGAAGGGGAAAAAATAAGTTAACCATCACATTTAATATTATGTGCCTCCCCCCTCCTTTGGCAGCAATAACTTCAACCAGACACTTCCTGTAGCTGCAGATCAGTCTGGCACATCGATCAGGACTAATCTGGGCCAATTATTCTCTATAAAATTGCTATATTCAGTCAGATTCCTGGGATGTCTGGCATAAATCGTTGTCTTTAGGTCATGCCACAGCATCTCAATGGGGTTCAAGTTTGGACTTATGCTTGGCCACTCTAGAGTGTGTATTTTGTTCTTCTGAAACCGTTCTGAAGTTGATTTACTTCTGTTTTTGGATCATTGTCTTGTTGCAGCATCCATCCTCTTTTTAGCTCCAACTGTCTTGACAGACGGCCTCAGGTTTTCCTGCAAAACATCCTGATTAACTTTTTAATTCTTTCTTCGATTAATGATTGCAAGTTGTCCAGGACCTGAGGCAGAAAAACAGCCCCAAAATTATGATGCTCCCGCTACCATGCTTCACGGTGGGGATGAGGTGTTGATGTTGGTGGTCTGTTCCATTTTTTCCACCACACATGATGTTGTGTGTTACTCCCAAACAATTCAACTTTGGTTTCATCAGTCCACAAAATATTTCGCCAAATCCTCTGTGGAGTGTCAAAGTGCCTTTTTGCGAACATTAAACGAGCAACAATGTTTTTTTTAGACTGCAGTGGCTTCCTCCGTTGAGTCTGCCCATGAACACCATTCTTGGCCATAGTTTTACATATAGTTGATGTGTGCACAGATATTGGACCGTGGCAGTGATGTATGTAAGTCTTTAGCAGACACTCTATGGTTCTTTTTTACCTGTCTGAGTATTCTGCGCTGAACTCTTGGCGTCATCTTTTTGTGGACGGCCCCTCTTTGGGAGAGAAGCAACAGTGCCAAACCCTCGCCATTTGTAGACAACTTCTCTGACTGTTGATTGATGAGTCGATTGATGAACATCCAGACTCTTAGAGATGTTTTTTTATCCTTTCCCAGCTTTATAGAAATCAACAATCCATGATCGCAGGTCTTCAGACAGCTCATTTTGACTGAGCCATGATGCCCATCAGACAATGCTTCTCATCAAGACAGTTCTAACCAGGTGTGTGTTTTATAGTGGGCAGGGCAGCTTTAAACCAGTCGTCAGTGATTGGACACACACCGGACTTAAATTGTTTGGCGAAAATTGGTTTCAATTGCTCTTTAAATCTCCTAAGGCAGAGGGTTCACTTACTTATTTTTCCCCCTTCTGTCATTGTTTGCATGCTATCCTCATTAAAATATGAAAACCTATAAATGTTTGGGTGGTTTTTGTTAAATCAGACACTGTTATTACATCTGTGTAAAGATCAGATCACATTTGATGGCTATTTTATGCAGAAATGTGAGAAATCCTAAAAGGTTCAGATACTTTTTCATACTACTGTATATCATATTTAAATAAAATAGATTATTTGGCCGTTTAGCAGCCTATAACAACAACATGAACATCTCATCTGGATAAATCTGAAAATGACTGGTTGTGTTCCTTCAGTGCTGCATCACGGGTGATGGAACAAGAAGTGCCAATGCATCATTCTGTAGCAAGGCCATTAACCCTCACCGCACTAACCTCTACGCTCAAGCTCAGAGTAACTATTTTTTTCCATCCATGTCCAACAAACAACAATTATCTTTCTGGCGGAGGCGTCTAAATTATGCAGACAAAGATGGATAAAGGCGTTGTCGCCAGACGTCACCGCAATTAATGACTTCATTTGTTAGTTTGCTAATGATCGACTTGTTTAAAGGACGCAGAATCAATCAAGCGTCGAGATGACAGATGTGCATTTGGCGTTGTGTGAAGTGTGCTCGTGATTTCATAATTGATGAAGTCACTCCTATGGAGTAAGCACATCGTGGTTGAAATGTGGTTGCTGTTAACGTGACTTTTATTGGGTCATTCGCGTGGGTTGGGGTGGGTGGGACTTGTATCTTGTTGGTAATTAGAAGATGATAGCCCTTAACTCACGGGCTGCTATGTAAATCCATCCATTTGAACAGGGAGAGCTGGAAGTGAATGATGTTTCAATGCAGCAAATGAATCAAATTAAGAATTTCAAAATTGATGAACTGTACTTAGGGGTAAACAGCAAAATTGAAACACCCTAAACGTTAAGATGTTTGCCTTCAATTCTGCGAGTATTCAGTTGCAAACTAATGTGAATTATAATATCAGGATTTGACCAGAAAACCAATTGGAACAAGGAGGAAAACATTCATGATCATTGAGAAATACCCATGATTAGTCCTTGTTTGGCCAAACTATTCTGGGAAAAGTCGCTGCAGCAAACATGGACAAAGTCGTTTTATCCATTCACTTCCGCCGTCAATCGATAATCAAGCACAGATGATTTGTGGTTGAACTGACGTTGACTGACTGTGTGTGGGCTGCTTGAGCGCACAAAAGTCATCAAACTTCTGTCTTGAAACCTCTGGGCAGGAAAATAATTGATCGTTTTGTCGTGTTCATGGCGGACAGTAACTGCTCGGGAAGTTACACCGAAACAATATTATGTAGGCAGTAATATGTCTCGGAAATAAAACAAATCATTTCAAAAATTAAAGATATACCATAATTTCCTTTAAAAAAAAAAAAACCCAAAAAAACCACACAATCGTCAGACTCTGTAAATACAGCGGTCCACTGTACTCCTTTGACTACCGTAATTTCCCGAATATAAGGCGCACCCGTGTATAACACGCACCCCAAATTTACTTGCAAAATCTATGGAAAGTTATTGTACCCGTGTATAATGCGCACCCTAATTTTAGCACCAATAAATAGAAGAATACTAGAAATCAAAGCTCGTGTACAGATACAGAAATGTCATTTTACTGACTGGTGAAACACAGCACAAGCATAGCACATTGGTAGTTCAAAACATTACCGTAAACTCACAATGTGTACGGTAATAATATGATCTGATAACTTCTTGAACTTACCAGAATCCAGGAGAAAACAAAACAGATGCTGTATAACTTGCTCGTTTCATCATGATGAATAAATGTTTCCTCCATGGATTGATACGGTAAAATGAAAGTGAGAACGTAAGTCGGAAATCCGAGAGAGCTCATCGCTGTCGACACGACAGTACTGATACGAACTATTGTTATTTGGGTTTGAGTTTCCCGAGGGACAGATATAGTTGACGGACACAGGAAGTCTTTGTTGTGTTACGTTTGTTATGGTCCAAGTTGCGGAGCTGCAATAAACGTTGACTCAAATGAGTTCAAGAAACTAAATTCTGTGCTTTATGAAGAGTAAAAAAAGTAGAATTTAACACAGACGAAATCATTCGGCCGATCAGAGTGAAGTATTACCGAAACAAAATGGTGACGTCACGTACCGTAATGGTCGGCAACGGATCGCCGCATACGTTTCTTCAACACAATATGGCCGTGTCAATAAAAAAAATCGCTTTTTATATAAAATTTATATTATATATGTCTCCATCCATCTACTAGTGTATAATGCGCACCATGATTTTACAAGTTGATTTTGGGGGAAAAAAGTGCGGGTTATATATATTCGGGAAATTACGGTAGCTTATTAGGTCGTTACCATGTAAAAATAGCCAATGTGATCGCATATGATTGACACGTATTGGTGGAGCTAATGTCAGTGAGATTTCTCTCCGGCTCCTCTGCAGGAATATCCATTAATCACAAAAATGGTAACCAGACCAAGCGGGGCCAGCGGGTCCAACCTAGATTTCCGAGGCCCGCTCCATTTGTCTCCGCCTGTTTTGAGACTGGTTGGGGCTGAAACGCCTTAATCAGATTAGGCTCCAAACCAGTCACATTGCCAACAGGCGGACAAACCCGACCTGCGGTTCAGCGTGAACTCGGCTCCCTTAGGCTCGATCCGTTCGCTTCCCGAGCAATTACATTATGTGTTGCTACTCGCTCCCGCGCTAAGCCGAGATACACCCGCTCACCTGCTTGTATGTTTGCCGCCATGGGGTGTGTTGTCTTTTTTGTTCTCTTTCCGGCTACCACTTCATGCCGTGGCCAAGCGAACAAGTGTTAACAAGCTCTGTGCGCGCTCTATTTATTTAATCCATATGCCGGTGAGCCATACAGCTGCTGCTCTGAGTCTGTCTGGGAGGAAATTATTGCAAAGTCAGCACCACAATGTTGCAAACACTGTCGGTTTTCCTAAAGGAGTTAAACATTTAAGCCATATTAGTTACACATGAGCTTTTTGGTACTGTCTGCCCTTGTGTCCTGACAATATTGAAGGCAAATAGCTTTTGATTACAAAAGCGCTGAGTTCAACTGCATTATTTTTCAAAAAAACTTCTCAAACTATTTTTTTTTTTTTTGTTGAAACTATTAAAAAAGAATGAATAGGAGTTAAGCAAAGGTTGCAGGTTCGGAGTGGGAACCTCAGGGCACCTTACGATACGATACGATTCCCGATACAAGGCTCACGATAACGATTATCTCACGACATCACGTTACAGCGATTATCGATATATTGGTCTTAAATTTGATACATGACCTTGTGCGATACAACTGTTGAAACGGAAAAAAAAAAATCAAAATAGAAAAAATACTGTTTAAGTCATTTATTAAACAGTGACACCTTTTCTGAGCAACATTGCTGTAAAACATAAATCTACTGCAAATTTTGTACCTGCGTATATAGAGGAAACAAACCAAAACCATTGATATCTCCTCGAGAGATGATGATGAATGGCACCCTTAATTTCTTTTAAGTTTTAGATCTTAAAAAAAAAAAAAAAAAAAAAAAAAAAAAAAAAAAAAAATCAACAGTGCTGTAGGTGTGGGTCAGCAGTTGAACTTGGAGTGGGGCAATGATAAAATTGGTGAGATGTCGGACTCAGTCACATTCTTCCTCACGTTAAAAACAACGAAATAAAACAAAAAATATGAACTACTTTATAGCTTTTGAGTTGAAATCCTGATTTGTTTTGTGTTAGAAGTATTAAGTAAATTTAAAAAAAATAATACTGGAATGTATAAAAATTAAAAATGCAATAATTATCTATTTTTAATATGTAGGCTACATTAATTATCATGCACATCACCTTATATATCTTGGAAGCTATTCAAACCATTTTTTTTTAATAGCGTATTGTATCAAAATGGCAGCAATAACAGTTTGTGTAGTAAACTAAGTGGAAAGTGGGACTCAAATAATATCAAATAAATCAGTAAATTAATGTAGGCTTGTTTGATATTCATTTTCATCCAGTTTAGGATCCTGTTTTATTTTATAATCATTCAACATCAAATGTCATCAAAATAATACATGTAAATTAAAAAAATCAATTACATTGCAAAACTTTCTTACCTTAAGTGATGAAAGCGAAGCAGTGAAGAAATCCGGTGTCCACTTCGTCACCAGCTGCCAGTGAACCTTACATTGTTAGACAATTCTTGCATACAGTAAAGTCCTTGTTCACCTTACTTCCTTTTTTGTTGGTGTAAAATGTAAAGTGTGTCCACATGTGTGATTTGTGGCAATATTTTTCCTCACTTTTTCCTCCACCGTTCTCACGAAGCTTTTTTATTTTTTTCAACCCGCTCGGAGCTTCATTTGGAACTTCCTCTCTTCTTCTCTAGACTACTTGTGCACACTTTACCTTCACTGCCACTCTTGAGCACCCCGAGTGGACCGCCAAGGAATTGGTCATCAAACATTGAGCAGTTTACATACTCCATTGTATGGCCAACATATCAAATAAAAGTATCGATACTTGGCGGGAGCATATCGATAACCGATCGGGTTGCAAAATATTGCGATATATCGCTGTATCAAGATATTGTCACACTCTTATTGCAGGTACAGTAGACAATAAAAGTAGTGGTGATTGGACTGGGATGGTGTTTCCATTATCCGCCGTTAGCTGACAGCTGATGCGTCCTCAGTTTACTTGATGACAAAAACAGAGATGTAGTTTTCCCATCTTTGAATTCAAGACTTTGAATTCGAACAATTACCTATTTTTAATGATGTGTAGTGAGAGTCAGTCCAACAAATGTAATTGTGGTTGGATACGGACTTTGTGTCGGTGCGAGTTTGATGTAATTTCTCTGAGCATTCAGAATCCAAAACATGTAGTGCACTCCAGTTTGCCTCACTCGCCTCAAGACGCGATGAATCAATTCCACACTGTCTCGTAATCCAGGCAGCGAGCTACGCAAATGACCGAACACGTTGCCATGTTGTTGAATGTGGCGGCTGCGTGTTCACCGCCAGTCCGCTGGCTGCCAGAACGGGGTGGTGGAAGTTACTGGAAGTTTGGATTGCTAGTTTGGAATATAGCATGGAAACACATATCTGCTTTGAAGAGCCACACCACAACCAGCCAGTCATTCACTGCTGATTTTTCTGCCCTCTGAATTTATTGCCTTACTCTGCTATATTAAAGATGTAATCCTGCCAGGACGAGCTAAATATCAGCTGTCTTTATGGGCCTGCGTATAGGCCTCTTTTGGAATATTAAATTTGGTAGCGATGGATAATTGCCCTCGGATACCTAATGCAGAATGTGAGTGTGGTAATCTCTATGGCAGGTTCCTTGCCATTAGTGCACCACCGAACAAGGCAGCAATTCATTCAGCAGATTTAACTGTGTGTGTATTTGTGTGTGTAGTACTGTGTGTCTGGATGACAGGTTTCTAAATGCAGAGTGTGTGTTGTTTTTGGAGAATTGTTTCCGTGCGCCTGTCTGCACCATATGGCCCTATGTGGAAAAAGGCCTCTTTAGGGGTTTGTGTGTGCGTGTGTGTCTGTGTGTTGTGTGCGCACACAGCGGTTGGGTCTGCCCAGAGTTGAAGCTGTAAAAACAAAAACGTCTTGAGGAGAAGAAGAAAAAAAAAATGCGGCATTCGGAGCAGTGATGTCAGACACTACCTCGCTCACTAAAATCATGATGTGGGATTTCACGCCGTCGCTCTTGCGTCCCGCTGTTTTTTTAAACAATATTTTTTGATTCTGTACACAAATTGAGGATTGGCACTAGGGGATGACATCAGCGCTGTACAATAGGAGTGCCACGAAATATCCATTAGTAATTATACGTGAATAAATATGACGTGAATTTCAATTTTGTCATCACTGTCAGATGAAAAATAATGTTTTATTACTCATCGTTTCGATTTATTCCATAGTCAGTCAGAGCAATACCCAGCTATAACCATTTGGTTTGTAACAAGAAGGGCATGATGTGTAAAATTTGTGCCGAACACGTCATGTCAACCAATAGTCAAAATCTTCAACCGCCCTAGAGCTGCAGCTATCGATTATTTTAGTAGTCGTTTAATCAATGAACTAATTAGTTCCAATAATCAAGTAATCGTAAAACAAAGGTTTGCTACGATTGCACTTTCAAAAGAGCATTAAATGCCAATACAAAATAAAAATTCCTGAGTGTTTCTTGAAACTATGCAGAACTGCACTTTCATTTAAAATATCTGAGTTTAACCTCAAACGGTGTGAAAAATAAATAAATGAGCATCTAAGTACACTAGTACAAAGGTCAGCTAGCTTAGATGCTATAAAATGCTAAAGTTTTTCTACAACGCTTTTAATAAAATCAAACATATTCCCACAAAAAACTGCTAAATATACCTATAAACTCAATTACGAATGCATTACTTCAAACAAAAACTAACCTTATGTTGGTCTTAACAGGGAGCAGCTGGATTCAGCCATGTTTAATGAGTTTTGCTATATTCACTGTTACAACTAGCGGGCAGTCTATCCACCAAAATTGACAAAACTTAATGCAAACACTTTCAAAACAAACCACTGCAACTTCACTCTAATTGAACTAGAGCTGAAACGAATAATAAAAATTTTATTCACCTCGAGGAATCGTTTAATTTTGCCAGCTCTAAGCATCACGTTTTACCCGGAGTACTTTTAATGTGGGACAACGCGCTGACGTCACGTGCATAGAGGAAGAACCAATTAAAAAAAAAAAAAAAACCTTACTACAGCCGCTACAAGCTACGCCGATGTTGCTAAAAACTACGCCCGCATGATGCTGCAGTTGTAACAGGTAGCTAAGTTCTGATGCGTGTCATAGATATCATATGTATGTAGAACTAGATGCGAACTGACAGACAGGGCGGCGTTAGTAAACAGCCGCCATTTTAAAGCAGTAGACTACATTGCGCTAATAAATAAGATTAACGTTACTGTCACCAGCTCACGTAACGTTAGCCGTGCGGAGGGCTAGTTTTCTATTAATTATGACCACTGTCGATGCATGGCTAACGTGTCTTACATACAGGCTTTATTTAATCTGTGAAAACATAGCGCTGTAGAGTGATGAGGGTGTACAATAAAAAATAATGCAAAAATAATGCTGTCAATTTTAGCTCAGTAGTCATTGCTGGATAAAACACCAAGTAGCACTGGTCCCTAATATGCTCCAATACAGCAGGTATCATATGTACATTTATTTTGAACACTGCAAAAACTCAAAATCCTATCAGGACTTTATACATATTTATACTTTATACATAAGTTAAGTAAAAGCAGTGAATTAGTCTTTTTATTATAGTCACCTCTGACATGCAATTTTTGGCTGTTTTCAACAATGTACATCGAAAATAAAGACATTGATTGACTGAAAATGGTTCAATATTAGATGAAATGTCTTGTTTTCGCATGTATATTAATAATTGCTCTTTACCTAAAAAAAAAATGTTTTATCCGATTACTTGATTATGCGATAGAATTTTCAGTCGATTACTCGATTACTAAAATATTCGATAGCTGCAACCCTAAATTGAACGAATACTGGAAGCAGCAAAATTTCATCTGAAGCTTTTTTTTCCTAATCGAATTACTGGAGTTAATCGGTTAATCGTTGCAGCACTAAACCACACCAAAGTCAAACATGTGTCACGAACTGAAGAAAGTTCTTTTAGGGATGCACGTTTGACAAGGAGTATAATATTTCACCAAAAATCACAATTAGTGATGCACGATAATACATTTTTCAACCGATATCGATAACGATAATTTCCTGCCCCTCCCACCCGATAACCGATAATGTCATGCCGATAATTCTATTCAAATATGTATGTAAAATGTTAAAGTAAACAAAGATCAAATGTTACTGTGCAAAAATGTAATTTAGTGCTATTTTTTTCCACATCAAATGTGAACAAGTAGTGAATTCCAACATCTAAACAATGGCAATGACATTATGTAATGGTAAGCTTTCGGCAACAATTACTTAGAGACTAAACACCCAAGTTGCACAAAAATGCCTTTAAAAGTAAGCCATTCCTAACATATATCACATTAATACACTGCAAAAACACCTCCTTAAAACTAACAGAATTGGACAAAACTGTTGATTGCGCTCATTTGGAGGCTAAATCAAGTATATAATTATCGGATTGCATTATCGGTTGAATTTCGTTTTATCTGGATTATCTGTGTGATGTCATAATTGCCATTATCGGCCGATAATTATCGGTGACCGATATTATCGTGCATCTCTAGTCACAATGTACTACTTTCCTCGTTTTTGAAAATGTTTGTTTTAAATCAGGTAAAATTTGGGAGCAAAAGTGCTAACGGGACGATGAGCTGCATTGCATTTGTTTATGGAGAAGCATATGGCAAGAGCGCAAGAGAGACACTTCTTTCTCTTACCTAATGTGTTCCATGTGGGATTCCGTAGGCTCTCTGCCAGACAGTCAGACCTGAATGTGAATATACTGTATGTACCATTACATCCCTTAGTTGAGAGCAATGCTATCTTTGGCAGCAAATACCAAATCTCCAGTTACTCTACAATTTCGACCCTTTATGTCCAACACTTGCTGAATATGTATTTTCAAGCCTATTTCATCCAGTCTGATAGAGTTTCTTACTTGTTTTTGGCTTGTTCTGAAATTATCACTTTGGTTTTTTTCCCGCCACGTACTTTTCCCATGTTTTCTTTGTGTCCGTTTTCCTTGTGATTTGGGGTTTATTCTGGCATAATAGTCTGAGCAGTCGTCGCGAGTGCAGAGACCTGCGAACAATCACCATCTCACACATGCAAAAACACTTGAATGCACTCCTTTTCAGTCATCGTGTGTTGACAGATGCAAGCAGATCTATGTACACTTGCATGAAACCTGTCCAACATTTACATATCCTTTGGTTCGTAATACCAACAGAATCTGGTTTTCCTAATTGGTACTTTTGCTCTATCCATAACATTGATCGAAACGAACATACCAGTCATGCATACACTTCTTACTTGAGTGATTATAAACCTTAGACTATTAGGTCAAACAAAGGCATGCTAAAAAAAGTGTTTCGACGCAAAATCCTTACAGAAGTGGCTCACTAACTCAATTTGTATTGTAACAGCTGCAAGAAAGGTCTTTTTGTTTCTAATGGCTGCTCTCTTTGGTATAGTTTCAACATGTTTCATTTAATGTACAACATCTGTTGGGAGAGCAGCCTCTCGTTTTGGTGGCTCCATCAAGTTTCCGCAATGGAGTGCGCCCCCACCCCCTCAAAAACAAAGTTTTAGGCTTCATGCTAACATGATCACAGGAAGAAATTCTTTATTAGTCCCCTGAAGCGAGGAACACTTATTGAACACTGTCGCTGTCAAATGAAAAACATATATCTACAGATTGTCCACGTTTTTTCATCAGAAACAACAAAAAGCCTTCCTAAAATATTGCCTGGCACTAACTGCGCATTGCCTTTTGTGGCTAAGGATCCATTGCCTTGTTCAACAACTTAGTAGTCAGATTTAAGCACCAGTTATTGACAGATGGTCTGGTTTAAGAATGGCAAATATGGAATACAAATTTTCTGCGGGTGCTAGCAATCCTAGTCAAATGATATAGCGCCGCCTGTCAGATCAAGTCAGATGAAGGCGCACATGATCTAGATTTTGCCTGTGAACCCCAGTAGACTTGAATTCACACCGGATCGTAACATGTCTGATTGGATCGCCCATGCAAATGAAGAGAGGAGAGACAGCAAGTCAATTGTGCTTATCGCCCGTTGATTAAAAGGAGACAACCGTAGCAGTGCTCCAGGCTAAACCCGATCGCCTCGGGCGTTTGATGCACTCGTAATACATTTTTCAGCCAAGTGTAGAAGTTAAATCAAAAGTCCAGTGATTTAGGCAGTAGCCTTCTCCTTTGCTTACTTATCATACTGAAATTACCTTCTTGTGTCCAGTAAATCAATTGTCTCATGGCAAAAATGACTTTTGGTTCCCAAACTGGTGCCAGGGATCCGCAGGGCGTCAGCGTGCCGTCATAGGCGGATCTACTATTCAGGCGAAGTAGGCCTTATGCCTTCAACCAGTAGGGGGCCCCCAACCAGCTGCCCTTGCACCAACGAGCAAGGGCTTGGGCCACCGAAGCCAGCAGCACGACCAATTATTCGTCATGTATAATTATGTCAGCATACCAAACAAATAAATGAAAAAACAAAACAAAAGAAAAACAAAGAAACAAAGAATAAAAACAAAAACAAAAAAAAAGCCATTTGAATGCTGCATTTATATAACCCCCCCTCCCCCCACACACACACTCACTACAATGGACTTTTCCACGACGAAGGACAGAGTATCAGTCGATTAGCTTCATTTAGCACCGTTTAGCTTCGCTTCGCTCCGTTTAGCATCGCTTAACTCCTCTTAGCTGTTCATTAGCTTCACTTAGCTCTCCCGCGTTTTTCACGCCACTAAGCTCGCTTTTTTTACAGCTCACTTGCTACTTTGCAGGTCGGCTATCGTTTATTTCGAACACATGAGCGAACGTGCGAACTTTCTTCTTCTTCACAGCGAACATAAAATAAACGACAGCACATCCTGTGGCGAAACAATGCAGTGCAGTTCCAATCAGTCATAAAACAACACTCAAAAGCTGGTTAACAGCATTTGCTAACCCCAAAAAATTAAATCTATTAGTGACACCACAAGCAATGACGAAGAAGTTTTTTTTAAGGAGTGTAAAGCTTTCGGTTAGCAGTTTAGCGAACGTACCTCCGGTGAACATTTCAAAATACAAACACGTCATGTTCGTCATGTAAATAAGATTTCTGAATAAAGATTTCTGGAGTTAATCTCACATACTTCAGAATTAATATTCTAATATGTTGAGTAAATACTACAGAATAGCTAAGAATAGCTTTCAAATAACAATTTTTCTGACAAATATGATTGGCAATGAATAATTATTATATATATTAGTACACTATAATAATAATGTTTTTTTTTTTTTTTTTTTTTTAACAATTCATTTCAATAATGTTGGAAAGGCAAAGTAAGTGTTTTGAATCTGTTTACTTTCCATTCTTTTGCACTAGTAAATGCTATAAGCATTTAACCTCATTGTTTATTTCTGATTAATTATTATTATTTACATGATTTTTTTGTACTTAAATAAAGAATTTAAGTGTTCCAAAATGGTTTGTGAATCAGTAAGCGTCAACAAAAATTTCATTGCTAAATTAGTAAAAAAAAAAAAAAGAAAATTATTAGAAAATAAAAAATTTGAAAATTTGTCGTTTAGGACAGCCTCAGTGTACCGGAACATATTTCCTCCGCACCCTTCTCACCTTTTTAACCCCTGACCCATGAAGAGGGCCCCTGGATATGTTCGCTTTAGGCCCCAAAATTGCCAAGTCTGCCACTGCGTGCCGTAGCTTGTGGATTAGCGAAATTTTCGATCAATTGTTATCATATAGTTCATAAATTCATCAGGTCAAATACCAGCTGTTGCAATAGTTTGTAGCATTTCTGATGTAATCAGAGATAAATGATTTAAAGATCACTGACTGAATTCCTTTTTTACGCTTCTCAACTGCTAGCTGCATTGCTATGACTATAAAGCATCATGTCATTAGGTTTAAAAAATAATAATAATTTCCATTGTGCTACAGAAAACAGCAATACCCATCTCCTCTGCCCCCCCCCCAAACTTGCCGCATCCATGTTTATATCATATGGATTTCACGATAACAAATTCCTCAGGACTTGATTAACGAGACTCATCATCAGACTCGGGCCTCCTGCGTCTTCTCCCGGCGTGAACTCTCTTCTCAGCGCCGTCTCTCTCTTTGCTCGCCGCGGTATCTCAATGTAGCCCCGTTTCTGCAGCCACGTCCAAACATTTACATTTCTGCTTTCAAGTGCTGTTTATATATGGTCCTTATCTGCTATCTAGCACGCACCCATGCACATTCAGACGGGGACAGTCGGTGAATCAAATCTCCGTCGTACTGACATCAACACTGTTGCTATGTCCTTAATAGGATAAAGGGAGTAAAAGAGAGTGCCACATAGACACAGGGAGGGGAGGCAGATCATTTGCCACCACAATGTTTTGTGGTGAAGTGACGCATGGAACGTTGGGGATTTTAGAGAACAAGATCTTTTATTTTCTTTCTTGCGCCCCAAAACAATAGCGAATGACTCTTATCTTTTTCATGGATAAGGATAAGACTTTTCTCAGAGGTCCATCAGAAAACTTGCAAAATGCCACTGTGACCTAGTTTAAAGATTGACATTTTTGCGGTGTATCGATCGACTAGCTTTGAACAGCTACAGGCCCAATAACAGTCTACTAATCAGAAAAAAACCCAGACTATAATGCAGTGCAAAACATAGACATGTCCAGCTGTCCAAGAGCTCAGTGGCTAGTTGTCTTTAAAGAATTCCTACCAGAGGTACTGTACAAAGAGACTGGGCGAGGACTGAGGGCAGCAGCGTAAGTGAAATTCCATCCCGCCCACTTGATCACTTTGCTCTGAAATTACACTCGTCAATTAGTGTGGCAGATTTACGCATCTGAGGTTGTGCCGTGTATCAGATAATCGAAAAAATATCTGAGCATTCACTGAATGTTGGCTCTGCTCAGTTTTTATCAAAACAATTCTGGGTAACACTTTATAATAACTATCCGTTTTATGTTAATAGATCATTAGTAAACTGTTGAAAAATGATTCATTGTTGATTTGTGAAGTATTTGTTAACAGTTTGTTAAGCATTTACAGGGTGTTCCAATATGGTTGACCCCATTCTAAATCCTCATGCTAGATGATGTATCTTAATAAAACTATATACACATTATGTTGAAGGTCATAAGTTTTATTGGTTAAATATACCAAGAAAAGTACAAATATTTGTTGGTTCAGATTTTCATAAATGTGCAACATGAGCGCTGCCTGCAAAATGCCTCATCAAAATGCCTTTTCTTTTGAAGTGAACGGCATTTCTTAACCTGAAAAGATAGAAATGCCAAACGTTACACACACAAACTTGAAACGTTTCTACACAAACTTTGTTTCAGGTTAAAGGGTATGACAACACCTGGGGAAATGCTAATATTCTATCATTTATCCATAAACTCATGCCTTTTGGATTCATATCATGCCACTTCGTGTAATTACACACATCGCAACACCAAGAAAATGATAGAAATTTGGATCGATTGTCAAGCTAAAAGGACCCGCCCACGAGATCCCGGAAATCTAGCATATTGTGTGCATGACGTCACTACAAGTAAACAACCGGCTCAGTGCTTAGTACTGAATGGCGGCGATGATAGCGGACAATTTTGTTTCTAGTTGCAGCGACGAATCCGACGTAACGAACATTCTTCTAATGGTGACGAGGAGAGTTATGAACCTTTCTTTGGTGTTTTGGGTTATCAATTTGAGCCCAAACAAAAGCCAATGCAGCCTAATGAAAGGATCATTGAGGGGAGCAATCACACTGATGAAACACCGGCAACATCGTGTGGGAAACACCGAATGGTTTGGTTTGCATTTCTTTTTGTGAAGCTGATACACCGTGACAGCAAAGTAATGTAATGTATAGAATAATTATCATTTATTGTGCTATCATAGGTTTTCGCTCTGCAAACAGACACAAATATGAATGGGATTCGAGGATTTGTTCTATATATTTTACGAGGGATAATTTATACATGTGTCCAGTCCTATATCCAATGCGTAATATGTTTTTATTATAAAAGAGTACTCACTCTGGCCATTTCGAGCTTGGCTGCTCCGCTCCTTTGGTTAGCCTGGGGTGGTCTCATCAGAGCCAGTCGTCCTCTTTCTTGATATGTCGGGAGATTTAGGTGACTGCGCGTGTTTGGTGGCTGCTTTCATCATTTCTTAGCAAAACCTGATTTCATTTGTCCATAGTTCGAATAGCTTTCAGGTGTAAAATGCGCACCACACAAAACCGTGCCGGAGGCTGGGTCTGCAAAATTAGCCCTCTTAGCACGGACAAACTTTACTCATTGTCTGCGTAGTCCAGCTCTTTTTCTCGTGTTTGGGAACTCATGGGTACTACATTTCAACAAATGGCTATTTGTAGACCAAATAGCATGACAGGTTTGAACCATTTTAGCGATTTTTTGATAAAACACGAACGCAACTCTTTCGTCGATAAACAATGATTGCACCTGCCTCGACCTTTCGTTTCCTTGTTATGACGTCTCCGCCTCATTCGGCTGTTTCCGGAATACTTTCGGAAATGTTGGTATTTTCTATCTATTTTCGCTAATTGCTAATGAATGCGATTTATTTTTTTGTTAACTTTCTTAATATTTGTTATCTTGCCACATAACGGTTCTGTTGATATCTCACAGCCCCTTAGTGTTTTAATACCCTTTAAGAAAACCCTGTAAATGCTTAACAAACTGTTAACAAATACTTCACAAATCAACAATACATCATTTATGAACAGTTTACTAATGATCTATTAATTAGTAAAACGGATAGTTATTATAAAGTGTTACCCAGTTCTGTTAGGTGCAACCCTGGTTGTGCTTAAATGTTGGCAAAATGCTCAAGTCGAAGTTTTAAAGTTCACTCTGTTTCAAAGTACATTTCCGGATGCACCCTGAGCCTCAGTTTTAGAACTTGATTTGTCATCCTGACCCCACTGAAAGGCCATCCTGACCCCTTGACATCCCGTCTGAATCGAGATAGAAAGAAGAACACTGCTCTAGGGATCTGCGGTGTGTCACACCAAGTGCATCATGGGCCCGGATTTTGACACTTGCTATCTGCTTATCTGTCTGAGAGAAAAAGGAAGAGAAAGATGCAATGGCCCTTGTGGTCATGTGTAGTCTGATTGTTATCACACCGTTTGACTCCCATCTGCTTTTAAGGCAATGAATTCGCATCTCCCTTTCCTCTGTCTTGTGAACCCTCTCCCGGTCTCATCTCTGGTTTTAATCTGTCCTTGTCTTATCCCCTCCCTTTCATACGACTGTTTTATCTTCCACAACTCTCACATGACACTATCAGTTTTTGTTTTGTACAGATATGTAATTAGCTGCGAGACAGCAAATGCTGAATTGCAAGTTAGGCGAGTTCTTTTGACAAGAGGTTTTTACGTCCGCACACAATAACTGCAAAACGCACTGTGACGGCACCCCTCAGGTAAGATATATTATTGTCTGCAACCTGCAGCAAGGATACACGTTAAGCTTTTTCCTTCCATCTGCACATCTGAACTACTGCCAAGATTGCGGTTTGTTTTGCGGTCTCTCAAGTCAAGCGCGTGATGGCACATGTACAAATCAACCGGCCGGCGAGTGATTGACAGTGGGATTTGACAAGATTTTTTTTGTTCATTCCGAAATTGACACCAGTGTAAATTCAACACGATACAGACGAGACTCACGGGTTTTGACTCGCTCGCCGATGACGCATCTGGCTGTCAGTTTTCCAAAACATGACAAAAAGGGAAGCCTCAGCCATCACACCCATCTTATCATTTCATTTTTTTGTTTGTGTGTGATTCATCCGCGGCGTAGATCAGAGGAGGATAAGGGCGAGGAATGAAATGCAGTAGGGAGAGGTTGCCAACAAAAGATAGCCAAAGAAAAGATTAAGGGTGCAGTAACTGCTGATCTCAGCAATGAAATTTTGTTTGCCAATACTTGTGTGTTTGTCATTTTGTTTGTTCCTCTGCAAGGGCGTACCGGTAGTTAAGATGGGCGTGGGAACGACAGATTGCATTCCTTTGCAATCGGAAATTGTCTACCTTGGCCTACTTGATGATTCCACACCTGAATCTTTTTTAAACGAGCACAGAGGTCACATTGTCCATTAAAGTTTCATGAAACAATATGGGGAGTTGTCCATCAAAAGCTCTGCAAAACAGTCAAGAAAGGAGAATACCGTATCGGCCCGAATATAAGACGGCCCTGATTATAAGACGACCCCCATTCTTTTTCAAGAATCAAGTTTGAATTTTTGAACCCCAAATTAATTTTTATACAGAAAAAGGGGTCAGTTTGTAACAGAAAAGTTGTGACGATTGCAGGATTGCTTAAATGTAAAAATGTATTGTTTTTCAGAAAGCCACAATCAATTAACCCTTTCTGGATTCTTCACAGAACAAAAGTAAATAAAATTAAAAAAAAATATATATATATAATATAATAATAACACTATTAATTAATAATAACCAATACTATCTGGCTTACAGCTGGCTGCCATTGGCTATTGCCAAGCATTTCTGGCATCCAATTGGCTAGGAAGGACCTCTACTATGTGTGTATCCCTTTTATTCTCTACTCAATTCTTGGTTGTTTATTTTGCAATAATAAAATTGTAACATGTATTTGTCACATGTTATGATGCATTTTTATCCTACATAAAAGGTTTTCTCTGGATTTTGGGGGGCTTGGAACGGATTAGGGCATTTACATGGAAAACGCATTTCTACTTACAGAATTTTCAAGTTAAAAAACTACTTCCAGAACCAATTAATTTCATAAGTAGAGGTACCACTGTGTCTCGTTTTTACGACAGTCCTGTTTTAACAGCAACCACTTATCTAGCAGGATCACCTTCTTCATACACATACTCACAGCCCTGGGAAGACCTGAGTTACCTTCCCATTGCAGAAATGGAAGTCTGTCATAATCCAATAATGCCCAGTCTTCGGCTATTTTATACGTCATTACCCACAAGTTATTTTTTTGTGTACTGCGTTGTCATAGGGTTACTATGACAGTCGTAGTTTCATTCGCTTATGTTTTTCCCCTTTTTTTCTACACTGAGCTATTTGTGTGCTGTGTAGTTCCTGCGAGCGGGTCAAAGATCTTGATAAGCATCTCAGCCTGCATGCATGTTTTTCAACATTTTTTGTCTTTTTTTTATGAAGGACAGAGGAAATGAAAGATCAGACTGAGGCCTTCAAGGCTTTCTGAACTGTCTCCGTATCCTTCTCATGCATTTTTGTATCTGTATGTCTACCATATCTACTGTTTTTTTTTTTTAAGTACTATACATTGCATTTCTTGTGGCCTTTTGAAACCCTAGTGGGGGTATGTCAGGGTTTTAATGGAGTAGGATCACTTTTAAATACTGTAAATTATTAGCAGCGAATCGGGGGAACTAATCCTATTAACGTGGTTGCATTACAAAGCATTTAATCATTATTTGCAATCACGTAGAGTCCAATGAGAGGAAATTAATCTGGCCTGATCGATCCTTAGGAGGATTGCGCGGGGGTTTTGTGTTATTACACAATATTTACATGTTCTCAGATTGTGTAGTTTCCTTAAGCTATCATTTCATTGCATGTTAACATTCATTTTTTCCTCAGTTTTACATTCATTTATTCTATTATCAGGGTCAGGGCATGTTAAATCAACAGTTAATACATCCATGCATACATCAATGGGAGTTTATGAGCTACTTCTGTGTATTGTGCGTGTGCACCTAAGTGTGTGTATGTGAAAGAGATCCATATGGGTTGCACTATTGCTTAGCCTTGGCAGGCTGTTTAAGTATAATTAATTACACGTGCTCATTGTTTTAGTAAGCGCTTTCTACATAGTTACCTCAAAGGTTGAATGCCTGTAAGGAGACAGTGTGTGTTCTTTTTAACAATTTAAAATATCTCCCATGCTACTTAAAAAGTCAGTGACATGCTTTCAACAAAATTCAGCAAAGGACATCTGTGCAGTATGCACAATTTTATTCTGTTTGTGTACATGCCGACTGCTCATGCAAGCCACTAGAGAGATGCCTTAAAAAAAAAAAAAAAAAAAAAGGAAACGTGACCACACATGCTATATTTGATGACATTCACACACTCAGACAGTGTATGCTCTAAAGACCATAGTAGAGGGAGTGCCGTCTGTTATTTTGTGCGTGTGTGTGTGTGTTTGTAAAGTCAAAATCCAGACAAGAGGCCCGACTATTCAAAGTCATATAAACTCTCTGGTCACAGATTATTGAAATAACAGAAGAGATGCATTGTCTACTCTTGTGTCTTCTGTTTTGCTGTGACTGAAATAATCCCAGGTCACTGAGAATAGAGACCATTTGTGTGAGTGTTTATTTTGTGTGCAAAACTAATGCTGTATAACTTTTTGGACTGGAGTTGTTGACGTAAGAGTCCAGGAGGGTCATATTGAAATTACGTTTTCTGCATGGAGATCTCTTAAAATGGCCGTAATATTGGATCAGTTATTTATCTAGTACATTATCATTAGGGTTGGGCATCGAGCATCGATAGGATCTGGGACTAGCACTCCGGTTCTCCCGCAACGGTTCGAAATGTTTAATTTTGATTCCAAGTGTTGATGCCCTGACTGCCGACTTGATTCCAAGTGTCAATGCCCTGACTGCCGACCGGAAAAAAATAGCTGCCGAACACCACGAAGAAGCCACATAAAGACTAGCTCTGTTATGAGCAAATTAAATTAAGTGGCTAATTTAGCTAAGCACGAAATATGTTGCTTCGCTTCACATAAATGACAACAAAGTAACGGAATAAACACACCGAAATGATATCAGACCCTCTGTTAAAACGTGTAAACTTACAGATTTTGGTTTTATCAAGGGTGTTTTCAGAAATTTCCAGGTTCACGGTGAATCAGTAACAGGCACACTTTTGCTCAATAGACAATGTTTATCGATTAGAAAAAGCAGAATAAATGAGATTTATTGATTACAATCCCACAAGAGCAAGCAAACAAGTATCAACAAATGTCAACGATGACGCTAGATTTGAGTTTGTCAATCCCAGAATCCCTGCGTTACCGTTACAGCAAAATAAAATGTCCCTTAGCAATGAAAGTCGCTTACCGTGACAAATGCGCGGGGAGCCAACACACTCGGGCAAAGTGGCAAAGGAACAAAACCAGGCGACCCGAACGTAATCCACTGGCAGACTTCTGCAATTTCTTAAACATTGTTATTCTGTTACGGCTCACCTAGTATTACTTCAATTTATCAAACAACACAACCCCAATATTACTCAAATCAATTTATCAAACAACACAATTCCCGTATTACTTAATTCAATTTATCAAACAGCACAATCCCAGTATAACTGAATTCAATTTATCAAACAGCACAACAATTCAATTTACCAAATAATACAAATCCCAATCAGTTTATCAAGTAATACGACGAGTCCGTGACGCCACTAATGTTTTCCGAAATTTCCAGGTTCGCGGTGAATCAGTAACAGGCACACTTTTGCAAAATAGACAATGTTTATTGATTAGAAAATGGATAATAAATGAGATTTATTGATTACAATCCCACAAGAGCAAGCAAACAAGTATCACAAACAAGCATAACAAATGTCAACAATGACGCGAGATTTGAGTTTGTCAACCTCAGAATCCCCGCATTACCGTTACAGCAAAATAAAATGTCCCTTTAGCAATGAAAATCGCTGACCGTGACAAATGAGCGAGGAGCCAAAACACTCCGGCAGAGCGGCAAAGGAAGTCCGCCAGCGGGTCACGTATGGATCCCCTGGCTTTGTTCCTTCGCCGCCTTACCGGAGTGTGTTGGCTCCCCGCTCATTTGTCACGGTAAGCGATTTTCATTGCTAAGGGACATTTCGTTTTGCTGTAACGGTAACACGGGGATTCTGGGGTTGACAAACTCAAATCTAACGTCATCATTGACATTTGTTGATACTTGTTTGCTTGCTCTTGTGGGATTGTAATCAATAAATCTCATTTATTCTGCATTTTCTCATCAATAAACATTGTCTATTGAGCAAAAGTGTGCCTGTTACTGATTCACCGCGAACCTGGAAAACAAAGGGTTCCCAACCATGTGTAGTGCAGAGGTGTGTAGCATCTGCACACTTCAAGAATTCTTTTCCAACTAATGTTTTTTTTTTGGCCTGCTGCTTCCATTAAGTCACCACTAAGGGAAGCCAAGCGCACATAGCAAAACCAAAGAAAAACTGTAGAGTCCGGAGTTACAATAGTTACATCTTGTGGACGGGTGAACAATATATCAGTTAAGAAAGAATTTAAACTTAAAAAGTCAACTTAAGATCAAGGGACAGAGCACTCCCCGCCTGACATTTGCAAGATGTCAGTCCTGAACTAACTTGTAGAAATACCACCTTAAACAAACATTGCAATACAATAAATGCCTGCAGCATAAGACACTCTAAAACATAGGCAAAAGAATATGTGTGTTTTCTCCGTGAGCTTTTGAAAGATAATAAGGGTGTAACGGTACATGTATTTGTATTGAACCATTTCGGTACGGGGTGCTCGGTTCAGAATGGAGGCGTACCGAACGTGTTTCTGACGTAATGTAACCCTTACTTTTCGAGGCTGTGAGTCGATCGGGTTACAGTTTCTTTGTGTAGATTATATTTACTCCGTCTTCTCTACTATAATGAAGACCAACACGGACAGTATATAACCCAGAAACGTCAACGGTGCGACAACGTGGCCGCCGCGAGAATGCAGTGAAACGCGGGCGTTAAAGTCAGTCAGCCAATGCACACCAGTCGCAGTGCGGCCGCATGTTAGAGGCGTCCCAGAAGCGGCTCAACGCGACGCACGGGCAGACCGGAAGTCACTCGTGTAAAAATATGGTGGATCCGGTCAATTTTCAAACTAATATGCAATCGTAACCCACTTTTTGAGTCCATCAGATCTCTTGAGTGGTAGATCGGGGCACAGTTGACTTGTCTTTGTTGATTTACTGCTGTCTTCTCTGCTATAATAATAACCAACACGGCCCCGTGTTCAATACAAAACCCTCCTACCACAACAAAACAAGTAGAAACTAATATTCACATAGGAACTAAAGTTATACAACATAAAATATACAATATAGATGAATACTACATCACATTTGTAAAATATAAACACAAAATAAATAATAGCCCATTTAAATAAAATAAATTGAAATAAGCTCAAACACCTGTAATTAAATAATAATAATACACAGATCCTGCTTACACAATTAAATTTATTAATTTCTGTGTGGCACTTTAACTTGAGAAAATCAACCAATAAAGCTTTTGAAAACCATTCATAAGAAAAAAAATGGATTCATTGAGGCATTTCATTTGTAAAATACATGTTAAAATATTTGTCATTGGGATTGCTTTTCTCTTTAGCACAGGACTTCTTTTTTCTTTCTTTCAGAAAGAAAGCTGACCAATACGCGAGGTCTGAAAGGCAAATTGTTGTTGGATTATTATCTTTAAATACCCGCTACTTTTTGAGCAGAATTCTAGCTTTGAATAGGCTAATGTTCCTATTGTTGAAAGCACAAAAGTGTGTAATAAACAACTAGCACATTTATATTTTGCATTTTGTTTTCATACTGTACCGAAAATGAACCGAACCGTGACCTCAAAACCGAGGTATGTACCGAACCGAGATTTTTGTGTACCGTTACACCTCTAAAAAATAAACATCTTTGTGAAAGTGCACTCCTGTGGAAAGAAACCTCATCATATTAATGGTTAAAAATAGCCCTGTGAGAAATTCACTGCAAAGTTAATTAAAAGTTCAAATTATTTAAAGAATAAGCGAGAAGTTAAGTTGAGAAGTTGCCTATTAAAAATATCGGAATCCAGAATCGTTAGGAACTGGAATAGAACTGCAACCGTTCAAACTCAAATGATGGCCAACTGTAATTAGCATGGAAATAGAACCTAGAAAAGTTTGTGTATTTGTTTAGGATTAAATGTGTGTTGTTTTTGTGTCCATAACGCGGACCCGTTTATAACCAAGTAGAGGAATCTATATTCAATGCTTTCAGCTAAGGCTAATAGCCTTGTAATTACTCTAACCAACAAAGAACCTGAGGGATGATGAACAATAGTCTGACGCGATCAAAGTACAGCTAGTGTGTGTCCAAAATGGTTGTATTACCTGAACATGGTGTTAACACACGCACCGAGGTTTGTGCCAGCATAAAGCTGAAGACTGACTGAGAGCGTGATGAATGAGTGTGGGTGTGTGTGACGGATTAATTGAGAGCGATGGATGAAAGATGGAGTGATACGAAGCAAGTGCGTTGACAAAAGAAGACTGGGAAGAGAGCAATTTGGTAGTCGAGTTGATTTTGAAAAGTCTTCAAACATCCTAATTAGGTTTGACATTTATGATGACACTTTTGGCATACTGTTACTATACTACATGGGGTTACCGACTCCACTATCTGAAAAATGCTAACTAAGGATTGTTGAATGTCCAAATGCAGATACTCGCCTTAAAAACAGAAAGAATTGCTGGGATGCAGAGAATGACTTGTTCGCATTTAATGCTGCAGCTTGTAACTTAAAAAAAGGAAGTAATTTTTACTCAAGCCACTGCTTAAGGAAATAATAAAATGCTGACTAAGCACATCAGCTTCTGTAACATCTTGATCTATTTTTCAAATTTTTTTTTTTTAAATTAACATTTCCACCAGAGGCATTCATGTGCTTGTGCAGCAAATTTAATATTCTGAAAATGCCGTTTTTCACCTGGCAGTGGGCGATGTTTGTCCTTGTATTTCCGCTTTGTGAAAATCTAAACATGTTTTGCACTTTTACAGAAAATAATCATGCAATAATGACTTCCAAAGACTATATCTTTTCCCTCATCTGTCCTTCAAAACAGAATAAAAATGTTCAATAGTTACAAGGAGGGATTTTTTGGGGACAAGTCATGACAAAGCAAAGTCTCTGCTGTCGTAATAGAGAATTGTAGCCTAGAGGTTGACAGAAGCTACGCACTGCAGTTTTCATTCGTGCAAGCTTTGGCAGCAGGTTTGTGACATTTGTGTGGTGGCCGTTTAAGTTGAAAGTTCTTGTAAATAAATGTGTAAATCGCGGAATTTCTATAGATATGAACATAAAACAGTCCAGATTCTTGAAAAAAAATGGGCAGTTATCATTCATTTTACGTAAATATTTCAAGCAAAAGTTAAGCTATTGTGTAATCCAATGTGGCGGCTGTCACAAAACAAAGAACTTTTTAAGTTGAAAATTCTTATATATAAATGTGTAAATTGTGGAATTTATATAGATATGCTCGTGAAAAAAGTCCAGATTCTTGGTTAAAAGGAAAAAACGGGCAGTTATTGTTCGCTACGTAAGTATTTCAAGCAAAAGTTACGTTATTGTGTAATCCAACGTGGCGGCCGTCACAAAATGAAGAGTTTTTTAAGTTGAAAATTCTTGTAAATAAATGCGTAAATCGCGGAATTCTATAGATATGAACATAAAACAGTCAAGATTCTTGGTTTAAATAAAAAAAAACAAAAAAAAACAAAAACAAAAAAAAAAACGGGCAGTTATCATTCATTTTGCGTAAATATTTCAAGCAAAAGTTACGCTATTGTGTAATCCAACGTGGCGGCTGTCACAAATCAAAGAGCTTTTTAAGTTGAAAATTCTGGTAAATAATTGTGTGAAGTGTGGAATTTCTATAGATATGCACGTAAAACAGTCCAGATTCTTGGTTAAAAGCAAAAAACGGGCAGTTATCGTTCGTTATACGATATTCGTGCCGACTTTGGCAGAAGGTTTGTGACGTTTGTGTGTTGGCCGTCACAAAACGAAGAGCTTTTTAAGTTGAAAATTCTTGTAAATAAATGCATAGCTCGCGGAATTTCTATAGATATGAACGTAAAACAGTCCATATTCTTGAAAAAAAAAAGGGCAGTTATCATTCATTTAACGTAAATATTTCAAGCAAAAGTTACGCTGTTGTGTAATACAACGTGGAGGCCGTCACAAAACAAAGAGGTATTTAAGTTGGAAATTCTTGTAAATAAATGTACAAGTCGCGGAATTTCTATAGATATGAACGTAAAACAGTCTAGATTCGTTGTTAAAAGCAAAAAATGGGCAGTTATCATTTATTTTATCTAAATATTTCAAACGAAAGTTACACTAATTTTACGACAAAGTCTCTGCTGTTGTAATACAGAATTGTAACCTAGAAGTCGACAGAAGCTACGCACTGCAATTTTCATCTGTCCCGACTTTGGCAGCAGGTTTGAAATCCATTGTGTTAATAGTTTAAAGATACAGCATACTGCCTTATCGATTAAAACTCCACAGTTGATCATTGATAATAAGCCAAACTTTGCCGCAGCTCGTTCAGTACTCAAAATGCAGCCCTCCCCCATCTACTTTTCTAGTACCCAGCACTTGCGTCTGATTCCCATTACAGCTTGGCTTGGTTTCAGGAAGGCATATGTTTTGTCTGTCTAGGCACGAAAGCACACGTACATTCATATACAGTGCTTTTATTAACTTTTTGCTTCAAAGAGTGCTAACTTGAAATGACAAGCCAACATAGCTATGAAACCCCATCAGTAGGACATCAAGTTATAACGTGTGACACTGATGTCTAAATAACTGCTTTGTAGTTTTTTAGTAAAGCCGTTTTTGCGTAAAACCCATTTAACACAAGCACAAGATATCACCAGAAGCGGAACGATGCCTGTCTGGATGGAGATTCTATGACTTTGAAACAGGATTGTGAAGTTTAATACTTGATGCTCTCCCCTTGTTTTGTAGAAAGCAATTGGTTCTGTCCAGAAAGTATTATATGGTACTTGACATGCATTAAATGTTCAAATGAACTGGATGTCTATCACATCTATGGCAGTAGCTGAGTGAACCGGACACATTAATCTTTGTTTTTTTCTTTTAGTGCTGCAACGATTAATCAATTAACTCAAGTAATTCGATTAGAAAAAAGATTCGAATTTAATCTTGTTGCTTCGAATATTCGTTTAATTAAAGTGGCGTTGTAATGGTTTGTTTTGAAAGTGTTTGCATTTAGTTGTATTGATTGGGGTGGATACACTGTCCTCTAGTGGTGGAAGTGAATATGACATAACTCATTTCACATGGCCGAATCCAGCTGCTCCCTGTTAAGACCAACATAAGCTAAGTAGGGCTGTCAAAATTATCGCGTTAACGGACGTTAATTAATTTTTTAAATTTAATCACGTTAAAATATTTGACGCAATTAACGCATGCACTGAATTACCCGCTCGCACATTGCCTCAAACAGATTTTTTGAGGCCGTTTATGGACATTAAGAGTGAAGAGAATGCCACCGGCCGCTTGGGGGCAGCGCCATTCCATACTAATGTTATTTCTTCTAAATGTGGGAGAATTAGTAGTTGTGAGATGTTTATGCTGTATGCACAATGCAATGCAAATTGCTATTTGTGCTCCTCACATATTTCGGTAAGGTTTCTTTCTTTTAGTGGCAATTATGTGTCTCTTGTTGTATTTTGGTTAAGAAATGTACAGAGATATATATTTTATAAAGGCGAGTGGACACAGGTGTTCTTTGGACCGCGCCATTTATTGGCATAAGCGTCGGCAACTCCTTCACAACAAACATAAGTATCATTTAGTGAAAGGACAACAAAAATAATATTCCTATCTCTCTCAAAAAAAAATAATGCTCACAAAAAGAAAAGCACTTCAGTCTATAGTAATGAGGCCCTATTCTCACAGTTAAACAACAATGCAAAATGAACTGGCATTCCATATCAAAATAGCTATGCGAAATACACGTAAAACTTACTCAGACTTTGGTCACTCTATTCTTATTATTGTTATTCTTCTTCTTATTATTATTATTTTATTAACTCTACTTTTGATTGAAAATTTTACAAATTTTATTAAAACGAAAACATGAAGAGGGGTTTTAATATAAAATTACTATAACTTGTAACTATAACATTTATCTTTTAAGAACTACAAATCTTTCTATCCGTGGATCACTTTAACAGAAAGAATGTTAATAATGCCATTTGTGGATTTATTGTTACAATAAACAAATACAGCACTTATGTACAGTATGTTGTATGTATATATCCGCCTTGTGTCTAATCTTTCCATTCCAACAATATTTTTCAGAAAAATATGGCATATTTTAGAGATGGTTTGAATTGCGATGAATTACGATTAATTAATTTTTAAGCTGTGATTAACTTGATTAAAAATTTTAATCATTTGACAGCCCTAAAGCTAAGTTTATGTTTGAGTTTATGTTTTTTTAATGCATTCCATATTTAGTTTATTGGTATATTTAGCTGTTTTTTTGTGGGAATATGTGTTTGAACCATTTGTTAAGAGCATTGAAAAAAAAAGTTATCATTTTATAGCATTTAGGCTAGCGGACCTTTGATATGTAAGTGAGCCAATTGTTCTTTTGTTGTACTTAAATGCGCATGTATTTATTTTCTTTATACCGTTTGAGACTCAGCTAATTTTTTAGGTTCCTTATGCGATTACTCGATTATTAGAACAAACTAGTTCATCGATTAATCGACTACTGAAAGTTTCGATAGCTGCAGCCCCCCCCCACTCCCACCCACATCAAATAATGGCTCTAAATTATTTATTTTCAAAGGTTATAGTGTGTCATATTTAGGTTTTGCCTGGCCGTCAATTACCTGTGGCAGGGCTCGCCCCATATTAACTGTAGTTTTTGTCCCTCCCGAGTTAATAATAGCATTTTTAAAAAATGACTTCTGCGAAATCTTAAACGTCCACTAGTCATACTGTTTTTTTCTCCCAGTTCCCCTTCTATGCCATCAAATCGAGAAATTGTAACACGCATGTCAACGTATCCCTCAGCAGTAGTCTCCGGGTCATTATCATCAATTTTAGATAATAGTCCCACCGGCTAATTCTCAATGATGGAAACGATTAAGTGTCACATTCATCCTACCTGTCATATCGCGGGGCCGCTTAGCGTTGTTTTTTTCGGAGGTGGAGTTTGGGGGCAGGGGGGCGTAATTGTAGCGAGTAGCATTTGCTGATACGCAGTGAAGGCAGTATGTTGTCGTGCCTTTAATTGCAGTTGATAGTAATGGTTCCAGCCTGTGCACACAGCCCGAAGCATGCACAATATGTGGACCATTGGTCTCAGAGCCAAGTTTGGACGTAGCTTACATTCCATTGGACTAGGAATCCTAATTTCATTATTTTAGATGACTGCTGTACGGCCTTTAGAGGGACTGGGTATCCTTATATGATATTTTACATGTATTAAACTGGCAGTAATGCAGGCTCAAGAGTTAGTTGAATAAATTCCAGTTTCACATTTACTGTTATACTTTGGCAGACGTGCATCTTCCTGTAATTGGCATGCAAGAGCAACATTAGCGACCAATTGGTTCTGATTAAATTCACAGTTTTATTACCCTCATCTTAACGAACGTCCGTCAACCGGCAGATGGAAACACAGTCTGGTCACTCATGAGCTCCTTTAAGTCGGGACTTTTTGCGTCATCGCCTCACCACAACGATGTCGTTTTCCACTTTCTGTGTGTGCATGTGTGTGTGTAATGAATTCTGACTTGGGTGTGGTGAGCATCAGATGAGATTTTCCTCTGCTCGCCACACTCTATCATACATACACACAGTTAGTGCCAGTGTTGGTTGAGGCGTGGGCCCTGGCTGACATGAATTACTTTATTTTAATAGTTGCATGGCTGAGAAAGAGAAGGCAAGAGTGTTGTGGGTTCCACAAAGAACAGTTTGAGTTCATCGACCCATTTTGCACTAAGTGTATTGCTAGTTATGCATAATTCAGAACATCGTCCATTCTTATGCGCAATTGTTGTTGTTGTAGTGTAAACTAAAGTAGTGTGTGGGTTAACATATTGGTTTTGTTTACAAATGAGTAAACTAGAGAAAAAACTGCTGCATTTTTCCGTAGTTACATTGATATTATGTAAATACAGTTAGGGCTGCAGCTATCCATTATTTAGGTAATCAATTAATTCATCAATTAGTTTGGAGAATTGAGTATTCAGATTACGAACATTTAATTCATTGCAGATTTAATTTTAGGATATGTAAAACAAATAAAGAGGTGTTTACGCTTGCAATAATATTTAATTTTTGCTTGCTAAAGATTAAGCTTTCAAAAGGGCATTAAGTACGAATACAAAATAAAATTCCTGAATGTATCTTCAAAGTATGCAGAATTTCACTTTCATTTCACAAGAGCAATAAAACATTTAAAAATAAATTTAAATGCTTGAGCTTAGCCTCAAATGATATGAAAAATAGGGTTGTTCCGATCATGTTTTTTTGCTCCCGATCCAATCCCGATCGTTTTAGTTTGAGTATCTGCCGATCCCGATATTTCCCGATCCGATTGCTTTTTTTTGCTCCTGATTCAATTCCAATAATTCCTGATAATTTTTCCCGATCATATACATTTTGGCAATTCATTAATAAAAAAATGAATAAAACTCCGAAGAATATATACGTTCAATATACAGTACATAGGTACTGTACTTTGTTTATTATGACAATAAATCCTCAAGATGGCATTTACATTATCAACAGGGATCCATGGATAGAAAGACTTGTAATTCTTAAAGGATGAATGTGACTTTGTATATTGTGACTAAATATTGCCATCTAGTGTATTTGTTGAGCTTTCAGTAAATGATACTGTAGCCATTTAACATCTGCCCAAATGCATGATGGGAAGTGCAACCATGACTGTGCGCAGTGGTACCAATTGATATATCTTCTCTGCGTTGGGAAATAACATAGGGTGTTAAGAAAAATATCAACTATTACCTTTCTTCCCAACATTGCTTCCCACAAAAATTCTTATTGTTGAGAGAGAGATTGTAAGGCTTTAGCCAATTGAAAAAAGGCTTCAAAGGCTGCCAAAATTCTCTCTACTCATCTTATGTTGCCTTTTAGCTCTATGTATATGTAAAACGGTGCCATTAAAGATTGAACGCGACAATGCGTGAGTGGGAGGTGCAGCGCATGCGTCAATTGCATTAAATGTATTAATGTTATTACCACCATTAACGCGATAAATTTGATAGCCCTACTATAAGCCAAAACTAAAGACTATGGATGAGTGTAAGACATTTTGTCTGTAACGTTAAATACAATTAGAAAACGATTAAATAAAAAAAAATACAAAAATAAAAATGAAACAAAGGCATGTCCGATATTTTTTTGCCGATTCCGATACTTTGAAAATGACGTGATCGGACCCGACCGATCGGGACATCTTTAATAAAAAATAAGCAGTAAATGAGGAGCTAAGTACAACAAAACAATTGGCTAACTTGCACGGTAAAAGTCCGCTAGCTTAAAGGCTATAAAATGCTTTTATTTTATTTTTTTAATGCTCTTAACACATCGATCAAACACAAACACAAAAAACCTGCTAAATATACTTCAAAACTAAATAATGAATGAATAAACAAGCATATTAGCTCAAACAAAAACATACCTGATGTTGGTCTTAGCAGGGAGCAGCTGTATTCAGCCAAGTTGGATGAGTTGGAAAGGAATGAAAAACCCAAATCAATAAAACTGCAAAAAATGCAACAGTTTCAAATAAACCATTACAACGTCACTTTGAACGAATCCTCGAAGCAGCAAAATTTGATTGGAAGCTTTTTTTCTTATCGAATTATTCGACTTGATCGATTAATCATTGCAGCACTAAATGCACTATTGTGAATTGTAATAGCATTGTTAAGTCAGGTTATGGTTGGGGAAAATTACTGGAGGATTGTATTTCAGTCGGTGCAATGATGTGTAACATTGGAATAAAACAGCACTTTTTCAATTTTCTCAGCGATGGTGAGGAAGAAGAATCCCCCTATCCGCAGCGTGGGAGGTGAGGAGGAGGAGGAAGAGGAAGAGGGGAGCAGGCCGGCAGGCGACGAGGAGGAGGACGGCGAGGAGGACGAGGGGCACGTGGGAGCTGAGGCCGACCGAATAAGCCGCCCGTCGGAACCCGAGGAGCGAGTCCGGGGTGATGAGGAGCCCGATGAAGAGGAGGAGGAGGAAGGAGAAAGTGAGTGCATTTCCTCGTCTCTCTCGCCCTCATCCGTTGGCAACGAGGAGCGAGTTGGGAGGAGGGGAGGAGGAGGGAGGTCTTCGCAAGTAGGACCGAGAGCGGCCGAGTCGGACTCAGAAGACAAGGTGGGCAAAGGCGAGCCCCCTGGGCCGGACGTAGGCAGGGAGGAGTTGGCCCCGGACACGCCACCGCTCTCCTCCAGTCCCTCCCCCAAGCTGCAGGACTACAAATGCAACGTGTGTGGTTACGGTTACTACGGCAACGACCCCGCCGACCTGGTGAAGCACTTTAGGAAGTATCACCTCGGCCTGCACAACCGCACACGGCAGGACGCTGCCCTCGACACACACATCCTGGCTCTCCACAACATGGCGCCCCCGCACACACCACTAGGTAACTCCTAGATAGCACCCTCTTTAGAACATGAATCTGGCCAAAGGCATAGATTTGGACTCCACCGATCCTGCGTGTTAATGACAACGTCGCACCTGACTGTAAAATGACACACACTCCCCTGTTTGCATGTTCACAAATTTGTGATGGTTTTGGCATTCATTTAATTATATATATACAGCGACAATTGTTTTCCCACACAAAAGGCTGTTGGCAGTAAGTGGAGGGTGTGAAACCTCCCGCTATTCCCGTCCACACTTATGGCGCTCGGCCAATGTTACACCTAAAATACGACATCAGAAGCTGGCAAACACATGGGACGACTCCTTTCACTTTTAGTTTACAGTTTGAAGATTTTGTAGTAATCTTCCATTGTTTATCATGCAATAATTTGTATCCTGTTCAGTTTTCTACATAGGGTTAATCTTCAACCTTTGCCTGTTTTTGAGGGTTATAAAACTGCTGTAATTCAATGCTTGGTTGATTTGAAGAAAAAAGATGTGATATGGTATTTAAAGCTGTGACATTTAACTTTAATCAACTTCAATCAAATGACCGAATGACATTTTCCACGAGTCACATTTGCCTGTGTTTCGCCGCTCTTGTGGTTTTGACCAGGCCGTCTCTCCTTGTGTTTGTGCTCATAGTCATGCAGACAGGAGAGGGGCCTAAGAACCAAGCCAAAGAGTCCGGCAAGAACAGACCAGAGCTTCACCATCAGCAGCACAGGACAGTGGTGATGAACGGCACATATGACATCCAGGTGAGAAGCAAATGATTTGAATACAGTACAGGTAGTCCCCGGTTTACGAATAAGTTCCGTTCCTGCGCTGGTAACCCAGATTTCTGCGCAAAGCTGATTTAACCCTTTAAATACATCAAAACACCCTCTAAATTAAAAACAAAACTATCCAAAAACATGTATTCTACGTCATTGTACTGTCCTTGCCAAGACGATGGTGCTACACTGCTGGCCAGAAGTATTGGCACCCCAGCAATTCTGTCAGATGATGCTCAATTTCTCCCAGAAAATGATTGCAATGCAAATGCTTTGGTATTAATATCTTCAATTATTTTGCTTGCAATGGAAAAACACAGAATAGAATGAAAAAAATAATCATAATCATTTTACACAAAACTCCAAAAATGGGCCGGACAAAAGTATTGGCACCCTCAGCCTAAAGGCCGAGTTATGCTTCCGCGTCAGACCTGCGCCATCATGGAAGACCCGATTTACGACCCTGCGCTGTAGCCTGACGTACTCCTATTGAATTTTCAAACCCTAGCATCACGTCGACGCATATGACGTGGCGGAAATGGACTGTGATTGGTCCGATAACGTTAACATCAAGGCTTCCAATGCAGTTTGGGATGTTCCATAGACGTCAGAAATCTGCTAAGGCTTCCCACTGGCTGGTTGTAGAACACGGCAAACAAATCGGGCTGGAGGGCTTTGCAGACCTCGGACAAAACGCTGGACGCAGTGCTCGACCCAAGTTTGAAGCGAGCAGCCACAGCTAGCTGGTTTCCACCCAAGGCTAGAACTCTGTATGCGGCATCAAAATTTGGACAGACCGCCTCAAAACCGTCTTCTGCGTCGCCTGCACCTCAATATTTGTATGATCAACATTTATTCAATGTTGATGAGCTGAAGATCCACATTCAAGCGTTCCATCTTGCATTGTTTTTTTTTTTCTCCGTTAAACTAGACAAGAGGAAGTCAACAAGCATGCCCCAAAACCGTACAAACGCCACACCCCTCTAGTGGCTTGGCGGTAAATTACAGAGCAACGCGTCACCTGGCCGGAGAACCATCGAATGTTGAATGACGCCGTAGTCGCTGCGCCGTCACCAAAACGCGGGAGCATAACTCAGGCTTAATACTCGGTAGAACAACCTTTAGACAAAATAACTGCGAACAAAATCTTCCGGTATCCATCAATGACTTTCTTACAATGCTCTGCTGGAATTTTAGACCATTTTTCTTTGGCCAACTGCTCCAGGTCTCTGAGATTTGAAGGGCGCCTTCTCCAAACTACCATTTTCAGATCTCTCCACAGGTGTTCTATGGGATTCAGGTCTGGACTGATTGCTGGCCACTTGAAAAGTCTCCAGTGCTTTCTCGCAAACCATTTTCTAGTGCTTTTTTAAGTGTGTTTTGAGTCATTGTCCTACTGGAAGACCCATTACTTCTGAGGGAGAGCCAGCTTTGTCACACCGGGCCCAGCATTATGCTGCAAAATTTGTTGGTAGTCTTCAGACCTCATAATGCCATGTACACGGTCAAGCAGTCCAGTGCCAGAGCTAGCAAAGCAACCCCAAAACATCAGGGAACCTCCGCCATGTTTGACTGTGGGGACTCTATGTCGATGCCTTTTCCCAAAAAGCTCTATTTTTGTCTCATCTGACCAGAGAACATTCTTCCAAATAACATTTTTGGCTTTCTCATGCAAGTTTTGGCAAACGCCAGCCTGGCTTTTTTTTTATGTCTCTGGTTCAGAAGTGGGGTCTTCCTGGGTATCCTACCACAGAGTTCCTTTTCATTCAGACGCCGATAGACAGTACAGGGTAAAACTGTTGTACTCTCGGAGTGCGGGACAGCTTGAACTTGTTTGGATGTTAGTCGAGGTTCTTTATCCGCCATCTGCACAATCTTTCGTTGAAATCTCTCGTCAATTTTTCTTTTCCCTCCACATCTAGGGAGGTTAGCCACATTACCATGGACTTAACACTTATTGATGACACTGCGCACGGTTGCCCATGCTTCCCCACAATTTTGCTTCTCAAGTCCTCAGACAGTTCTTTGGTGTTTTTTCTTTTCTCCATACTCAATGTGATACATGCAAGGACACAAGACAGAGGTTGAGTCAACTTTAATCCATTGTAACTGGCTGCAAGTGTGATTTAGTTATTGCCACCACCTGTTACGTGCCACAGGCAAGTTACAGGTGCTGTTAATTACACAAATTAGAGAAACATCACATGATTTTTCAAAGAGTGCCAATACTTTTGTCCGTCCCATTTTGCGAGTTTTGTGGAAAATGATAATGATTCCCCCCCCCCCATTCTCTTTTGTGTTTTTTCATTGCAATTGAAATAGATGAAGATATAACTACCAAAGCATTTGTATTTGCAATCATTTTCTGGGAGAAATTGAGCATTATCTGACATAATTGCAGGGGTGCCAATACTTTTGGCCAGCAGTGTAAGTCATAGCTAGACAATGAGCTAAGCTCCAAAATGACGATGTCAGACATCCGTGTGGTTTGCTGACTTTCAGCTGTTCATGACATCAACAACAGAATGAAACTAAACTAAAATAAAGTGAAATTAAATAAGTCTCATCTTCAATCACAGCAATTCAAATTTGCATTTACAAGTAGCTGCTGATACAGCAATAACAAACGATTAGCATGTATCAGTTAGCGTCTGCACATCATCAAAAACAATCACATAAACTCACCCCAAGTATTCGACCACATTTGAAAACGCACAATAAACAGTACAAAAGGAGATATATACAGCCGTTGCGTCTGGATGCTTCACAAGCAACGAATGCGCGCTCAGGCTGTTTCCCCTCGGCTGTCCTGTGTATGCGTGTGTGGGGTGGGCTGGGGCGTCTGTACATGCACTTGCTTAGTGCCTGTTCCTATTCCTATGCTTCCGGTGCCAAAATAAAAGCATGCATTACAAAACAAAAGTCAAAATTAAAAAAAAAAAAACACCAAAACAAAAAAAACAAAGAGTCGGGTCTGTCGTAACTTGGGGACTACCTGTATATTGGTTCTGAACTAAACAAAATTGACTTGGTTTAAGATTAAAAAAAAAAAAAAAAAAAGTTTATTCCTCATATCTCAAAATGGTAGATCATCTGGAATTGAAATAATCCTTATTTAAAGCACTGTTTTGTGATAGATATTTTGGCTTTTGATAAAAGGTAGTCTCCTCTATGTTTTAAACTTCTAGTTTTAGCTTTCAAACTATCCCATCATATAGTTATTTCGAGAATAAGTCATTGATGGTACATAACAATTTCAGCAACTGTCTTTCACAAGGAGGTCATTCATACTAGGTGCTGCCTGTCCCTTTATGGGTGAAACCGAATGACCCAATGTGTGTGCCTGCAAGTGTCCAAAGTCAAAGAGTTTCCTTTCGGTTAACACCAGCCTGTCATCTATAATGACCCCGAGTCATGCCATGGGCACAAATGCACACTTACAGAAGAAAAAAATGAATGTTGTAAATTAAAAACAAAAACAGAAATGAAAGGAACCTCTATTCTCTTATTCCCTCACGCTTTCTTTCTTGCGCGCGCTCCCGCCCTTGTTTGGAAAGTTCCATGCTGTCATTTGCTAATACGGGATTCCCGTTGAGCCAGTGAGATTTAAGCGTGAGGGGGGGAAAAAGAAAGCGATAGCGATGGTGGGGAAAAATGGAAAGATGACAGTTTGATGATGGAGGCTTTGAGATAATATTGATACAGTGAAGCAACTGTCAGACAGTTTAACGCAGCTTTTACTGTTGTTTGCCCCCGAAATTTTTTAAATTTGCGTTTCATCCATCTGTCGTCCTCTCACTTTCAATTGTTCTGGCCGTTGATTGAGATTTACAGTTGGGTGGTCCTCCCAGTCAAAACGGATTGGACGTCTATTGTAATGTTTGATTCTATTCATTAGAGCTGGGAATCTTTGGGCACCTAACGATTCGATTACGATTACGATTCAGAGGCTCCGATTCGATTATAAAACGATTATTGATGCACCCCCCTCCTTTTTTTAATAAAGTTTTGTACATTAGTTCCAAAATTGTTCAAAAATACTCTCAGGCTAAACCAAACTACTATTTCAGTATCAAGTTAACATATAGCAGTAAACAAATATACAAAAATAACATTAAATAAAAAAAACTCCAGTCCCCATTCTGTATCAGCAGCTTTAAACTACATTCAATTAATTTAATGTTGTGAATCAACCGTTAAAGTTGTTAAAATTGCTCCCGTTATTCCATAATTTCCCTTTTGTCTACTTTTGACATGTGAAAGTTTTAAAACTATTTTAAAGATAGATTCAAGTCAATATTTTACCGATTTAGGAGTATTTTAGATAAAAAGTTAATTAGGTTTGCTTGGAAGGTTCGCTACAACAGCATTGCAGGGAAGTTTACTGCTTTAAGATGGCGGCCGTTTACTAACGTCCGCATCTAGCTTTTTGCAGATTTGCTGCTACCGCTACCGAGTCTATAATCCATCTAGTCCTATATAAATGATATCTACCGTAACATTATGTAGCTTAGCTGTACTTGTAGCAGCTTTTCGGCAGCAGTCAGGTATGTTGTTGTGTTTTTTTATCTCGTGGCATGAGTTGAGCTAGAGCCGTGAGTTCAGCGTTGGCATTACCCGAGGGGCCGGTTAATGAGAAGCATAATGTTTAGCTACTCCCGCTCCGTTCCGTCCCGAAGACCGCGCGGCGCGCTGAGTGTGTTGTACTTCCGCTTTACTTGGCATATTTCAATAATCGGAATTTGGATGTTTGTGAATCGTTCTCGAATCTTCCACGGCCGAATCGCGAATAATCTAAGAATCGGAAATTTTGCACACCTCTACTATTCATAATGTTTGAACATTGCAATGTGCGCATGCGCAATAGTCACATCGCAGGACGTGCAACTGTTTTTTTTTGTGTTTTTTTTTTTTTTTAAATATGTTATCTTTGGTTTTACTTCATAAAATCAGCGCGTATGCAGATCCTGGATCCCTTTTATGTACAGCAAGCCTGGACGAAACAGCACTATATAAAGTACAGCTGGCTGACGTTAATGATGACAGGTTTGTAGCTTTGATCTGGCCAGAGAAACCTCAGTAGCTGTACGATCAAAGGCACCAATGTGTTAATCATCGTTCAACTATTATGTTATGGAGAGTGATTAAAAGAGTCATTAAAAGTATGGCATTAAAGGGGATGCAATGAAAAAAAGTTTGCTGGTGCACCTTAAGAAAAAAGTTAGGTGCAACCAATGCAAAACATAAGTGTGGAGCCTTGGCAATAATATACACTCACCGGCCACTTTATTAGGTACACCATGGTAGTAACGGGTTGGATTCAACAAGGTGCTGGAAGCATTCCTCAGAGAGTCTGGTCCATATTGACATGATGGCATCACACAGTTGGTGCAAATTTGTCGGCTGCACATCCATGATGCGAATCTCCCGTTCCACCACATCCCAAGGATGCTCTATTGGATTGAGAGCTGGTGACTGTGGAGGCCATTTGAGTACAGTGAACTCATTATCATGTTCAAGAAACCAGTCTGAGATGATTCCAGCTTTATGACATGGCGCATTATCCTGCTGAAAGTAGCCATCAGAAGTTGGGTACATTGTGGTCATAAAGGGATGGACATGGTCAGCAACAATACTCAGGTAGGCTGTGGCGTTCCAACGATGCTCAATTGGTAACAAGGGGCCCAAAGAGTGCCAAGAAAATATTCCCCACACCATTACACCACCACCACCACCAGCCTGAACCGTTGATACAAGGCAGGATGGATCGATGCTTTCATGTTGTTGACGCCAAATTCTGACCCTACCATCCGAATGTCGCAGCAGAAATCGAGACTCATCAGACCAGGCAACGTTTTTCCAAACTTCTATTGTCCAATTTCGATGAGCTTGTGCAAATTGTAGCCTCAGTTTCCTGGTCTTAGCTGAAAGGAGTGGCACCCTGCGTGGTCTTCTGCTGCTGTAGCCCATCTGCCTCTAAGTTTGGCGTACTGTGCATTCAGAGATGCTCTTCTGCCTACCTTGGTTGTAACGGGTGGTTATTTGAGTCACTGTTGCCTTTCTCTCAGCTCGAACCAGTCTGGCCATTCTCCTCTGACCTCTGGCATCAACAAGGCATTTCCGCGCACAGAACTGCCGCTCACTGGATATTTTTTCTTTTTAGGACCATTCTCTGTAAACCCTAGAGATGGTTGTGCGTGAAAATCCCAGTAGATCAGCAGTTTCTGAAATACTCAGACCAGCCCTTCTGGCACCAACAACCATGCCACGTTCAAAGTCACTCAAATCACCTTTCTTCCCCATACTGATGCTCGGTTTGAATTGCAGGAGATTGTCTTAAACCATGTCTACATGCCTAAATGCACTGAGTTGCCGCCATGTGATTGGCTGATTAGAAATTAAGTGGTAACGAGCAGTTGTACAGGTGTACCTAATAAAGTGGCCGCTGAGTGTATATCGCAATTTTATTTTTTTTCTAATATTGTTCAGGCCTGTTGTTCAGGCTGTTCAAGTTATGTGGTGAAAATTCTTCTAGTTTTAATATCGCAATAAAATATTGCAATATATTGCAAGCCCCCCAAAAATCGCAATGATAGTTTTTTCCAATATCGTTCAGGCATAACGTCTATTGCAGTCAACAGCAGCCAACGAGTTAAACTCATGCTTCTTGGTTTATCTGTGTAATAAAAGACGTTGGTTAACGAACATATGATGTCATGTTTCTGCTTTTGAATTCAAAATTCTAATACTACATCTGGATATTCTAAAAGACTCGCTTTTGCGCTGACAAACTGCCGTCCACAGACCGCCTACCGTCCCGCATGAGACCGCAGATCTCCTCGTAGATAAATCCGAATCGTACGGTAGTAATGTCACTGTAAGCCTCTTGCGCTCCCGATCCGGCCAGCAGCAGCACGTTATAATCACCTACAGTCTACGGGGCCAGCCTAATAAAAACCAGATGGGCGTCAGGTTTCCTTGCCTCGCAGCCGTGGCCTCATCCCATGGAAACCTGCCCTGGAATATATGTTAGAGGTTTGGTTAGTTTGAGTTGCAGCAGCATTTAATTGCATGTGCATACATAGTATGCACTCTAGTGCTAAGAAGTATTCATTGGTTTTGCTTGACTAATGACACGCATCCTTACAAGAGCTGTCAAATCAAATCTTTGTCATGTTGAAACAAGCCAGAGCAGATATATTGGCGGGATAGAACCAAAGGCGCCAAGAACTGTTACAGTGACTCTTGTTGATGGTCGCAATTTAATTAGTTTCCCAAAGAAAACCACTCTTCTGAAACAATAACCTCTAACGGCACAAAACAGAGGTCTAGCACTTTCCGGGGATTGATCATCTTAATTGTATTGTATTGAAATGTATTTGAACAGTGTTTCACTAGATAAACTAAGGACATAGTTTACAGAATAATCTCACGGCCCATAACCGAATAGAAGTGTCAGGAAATGGGATATACTCACTAATTGTAAAATCTGGGCCTGCTCAGTTGGACAGTGAAAATAGATGAAGACAATAAAACTGACAACTGCTTGTCATGTTTTATGAATGGAAACCACAACAGGTGTATACAGTGAGGAAAATGAGTATTTGAGCACCCTACGATTTTGCAAGTTCTCCCACTTAAAATTGATGGGCGGGTTTGAAAAATTTCATGGTAGGTGGTTGTCCACTGTGAGAGACAATCTAAAGGGAAAAAAATCCAGAAATCACAGTGTATGATTTTTTTAACAATTTATTTGTATTATACTGCTGCAAATAAATATTTGAACACTCGAGAAAATCAATGTTAATATTTGGTACAGTAGCCTTTGATTACAATTACATGGGTCTGTAACTTTTCACTGTCTGCACAGACTGCAGCAGGGATTTTGCACCCCTGCTCCACACAGATCTTCTCTAGATCAATCAGGTTTCTCGACTGTCACTGAGAAACAAGGAGTTTGAGCTTCCTTCAAAGATTTTCTATTGGGTTTGGGTCTGGACACTGGCTAGGCCCCTCAAGGACCTTCATATGCTTTTTACAAAGCCACTTTTTGGTAATTCTGGCGGTCTTCTTCAGGCCATTGTCATGTTGGAAGACCCAGTCACGACCCATTTCAATACTCTGAGGGAAGGAGGTTATTCCCCAAAATCTCACAGTACATGGCTTTGGTCATCCTCTCCTTAATAGATTGCAGTGGTCAAGTCCCATATGCAGAAAAACACCCCCAAAGCATAATCCTACCACCCACATGCTTCACAGTAGGGATGGTGTTCTTGGGATGGTCTTCGTCATTCTTCTTCCTCCAAACACTATGAGTGGAATTAAGACCAAAAAGTTCAATTTTAATCTCATATGACCACATGACTCCTGTGGATCATCCAAATGGTCAGTGGCAAACTTCAAATGGGTCAGGACATGATGGATTAAGTAGGGGAACCTTCCGTTCCATGCAGGATTTTAAACCATGACGTATTAGTGTGTGACCAACAGTAACCTTGAAAATGGTGTTCCCAGCTCCTTTCAGGTCTTTGACCAGCTCCTCCTGTGTAGTTCTCAGCTGATTCCTTGCCATTCCTAGGATCATTGAGACCCTACGAGGTAGATCTTGCATGGAACCCCAGTCCGAGGGAGATTGACAGTCATGTTTTGCTTCTTCCATTTTCTAGTAATCTAATCTAATAATCCTTTATCATCAGTGTGCTTGGCAATTGCTCTGAAACCCTTTCCAACCTTGTAGAGGCCTAGATTTCAGTCCCCGGTGTCTTTGGACAGCTCTTTGGTCTTGACCATGTTAGTAGCTGGTTGTATGGGGTGGACAGTTGTTTATATGCAGTTAACCACCTCAAACAGGTTAAAAAGTCAGACTCAAAAAGTATACCTCCACTGTACTTATTTGTTGGACTGTTTAAAGACGACGAACAGGTCTTAGCGGCTCACAATTCTAGCTAATAGACAGGTGTTTCACTCTCGCCCATCATTTCTAAGTTGGAGAACTTCCAAAATCGCAGGGTGTTCCAATACTTATTTTCGTCACTGTATGTATTGTACATTCTGACATACTGTGGAATAAATTTTGCCCATCACTATATGTCACTGGCATAGATAGAAACATTGTACGATTAGCTGATTGTCTGTCGTTGACTGATAGACGAACCAGACCTAAAAATAAACTGTTTTTACAGTATTGGCATAAGAGGTAGATTACATATTACTACATATCAGACTCAAAATAAACAGATCACTAACCTTTTTACTAGGGTTGTTCCGATCATGTTTTTTGCTCCCGATTCAATTCCAATCATTCCCGATAATTTTTCCCGATCGTATACATTTTGGCAATGCATTAAGAAAAAAATGAATAAAACTCGGATGAATATATACATTCAACATACAGTACATAAGTACTGTATTTGTTTATTATGACAATAAATCCTCAAGATGGCATTTACATTATGAACATTCTTTCTGTGAGAGGGATTCACCGAAAGAAAGACTTGCAACTTTGTATATTGTGACTAAATATTGCCATGTAGTGTTATTGTTGAGCTTTCAGTAAATGATACTGTAGCCATTTAACTGTTCTGCCCAAATGCATGATGGGAAGTGCAACCATGACTGTGCGTAGTGGCACCAATTGATATATCTTCTCTGCGTTGGGAAATAACATAGGGTGTAAAGAAAAAGATCAATTACTACCGTTCTTCCCCACATTGTTTTCTCACGATATTTCTAATTGATGAGAGAGGGATTTTAAGGCTTTAGCCAATTAAAAAAAGGCTCCAAAGACTGCCAAAATTCACTCTACTCATGTTACACTGCCTTTTAGCTCTATATATAGGTAAATCGGGGCCATTATAGATTGAACGCGACAATGCGTGAGTGGGCTGTGCATCGCATGCATTAATTGCGTTAAATATTTTAACGTGATTTAAAAAAAAAAAAAAAAAAAAAAATACTGCCGTTAAAGTGATAAATTTCATAGCCCTACTTTAAGCCAAAACTAAAGACTCTGGATGAGTGTAAGACATTTTGTCTGTAACGTTAAATACAATTAGAAAACGATTTAATAAAAAAAAATATATATATATATATTAAAAAAAAAGGGATGTCCGATATTTTTTTGCCGATTCCGATACTTTGAAAATGACGTGATCGGACCCGATACCGATCGATCGGGACATCTTTAGTTGTAACTGTTCTAATGTTATTTCATAAAATAACTTATTGGCAGCCATTGATGTTGTTATTCAAGCTATTCTGACTGGGAGGTCAAAATTGATTGGGTGTCTCTTGCTGTCAGTGGCGCTGAAATATTATTATTCAATGCCAGCCATTCCAGTTCAATGGTTTTGACGTCTCTTACTCTCTGTGGAAATGACTGAATGAGTTAATACAAAATGGATTTTTTTTTCTCTCCCATCAGGTGACGTTGGGTAGCACACTTATCGGAATCGGCCGCAAAACCTCCGACTGCCAGGGCAACACAAAGTACTTCCGATGTAAATTCTGCAACTTCACGTACATGGGCAGCAATTCCATCGAACTGGAGCAGCACTTCCTGTCCTCACACCCCAATAAAGCAAAGACCTCACCACCCGCGCCGCCGCTGATCAATGACTGCCAGAGCAAAGGAAGAAGTCCGATACCGGACGGGGCGGAGCGAGTGGCGGTTCGAGCGGAGGACGACTCCCTTGTGGGTTATTCCATCCCAATCCGGGCGGATTCCTCGGGGTGGCCGGCGGAAGGGACACGGGCGTACTACTGGTGCAAGTGCTGCAGCTGGAGCTGCGAGTGGTCGGGAGGCTCGGGCAAGCTTTTGGAGCACTATGAGCAACGACACAGGATGACCACGACGAGCCCCAACGACTCCAGGAGGGAAGGGGAAAGAGACCCCCTGCTTTCCAAAAGCCGCAAGGATGTGTCATCCAGTTCCAACCAAGGTAATTTAAATTGCACCATTCATTCATTCATTCATTTTCCATGCCGCTTTTCCTCACGAGGGTCATTCTAAATGAAATTTTCACACATAAGAGACAGTGGTGTATGTAGTTCGGCCAATATAAGATTTTCAAATGCCAATGACGGTACGGATATTTAAAAGAAAAATTCAGCCGATTGCCAATTCCAAAGCTGATTTTGTTAGCCGTTATTTAAGGCTCTCTACTTTTTTTTGCTTGAACAACTTCAAATTTACAATGATGACCTTTTTTCAATCGGCTGATGGCCGACATTGGAAGTCCATATATCGGCTCGATATATCGGCAGGTCGACCTCTAGTGTTATGCAAGCGTGGAAAAGATCACACTTGTTTTTTAAGTCATTTAGCTCACTGTATCTATAAAAGATTATCTTTGGCGAAACATTTGGCTATGAGGATACATTAGGGTGTGAAAACAATGGAAATTGTACTTGTCGGAAGTTCTAATGGGATAAAAGTGTCCTTATAAAACTCACTCAATCCAGTCCGCTCTAATGAGGGTCAGAAGAAAGCAAATGTCTGTACTTACAGAAATAAATAAATGTTTCAAGTGACCGTAAGCTTTAAAATGGTTGTGTATTTATAATGACATTTTGACGATGAGAAAGTCCACATTCTTGACTTCAAACCGTCAGAGTGAACACAGTAAGAAAATTAGAAACAGAGCTGTACTTTATCTTACCACTTATGATTGATTTTACGTGATACAAAAATGTAATCTGATAATACGTACCTATTGTGGCAAGGCAAGGCAAGGCAAGGCAAATTTATTTATATAGCACAATTCAACACAAGGCAATTCAAAGTGCTTTACATCACATGAAGACCATAAAAATCACATTTAAATCAACACAACGTAAAAACCAAGACAAAAGATCGCATTTAATCACAGAATAAAAATAAATAAATAAAAATAAAACAAAAACTTCTACTAATAATAATCATTGAAATCAGCAATGGAGATGAGCACAAGAGGAATAGAAAGCAGGTAGATTGAAATATATAGACAGTTATGGATATGCAGTGCTAAACAAAAGCGTTTTTAGCCCTGATTTAAAGGAGCTAACAGTTTGAGCATACTTCAGACGTTCGGGTAACTTGTTCCAGAGGTGAGGACCATAATAACTAAATGCTGCCTCACCCTGCTTGGTTCTTGTTCTTGGAACATGCAGAAGACCGGTTCCAGATGACCTTAGGGGTCTAGATGTCTCATAGGAATCTAACAAGTCTAGCATGTATTTTGGTCCAAGGCCATTAAGTGTTTTGTAGACCAGCAGTAGTATTTTATAGTCTATCCTTTGACTCACTGGAAGCCAGTGTAGCGATTTCAAAACCGGTGTAATGTGGTCCAGCTTCCTTGTATTTGTGAGGACTCTGGCTGCAGCATTCTGTACTAGCTACAGCTTCCTGACTGATTTTTTTATCAAGACCTGTAAATATACCGTTGCAGTAGTCCAATCTGCTGAAAATGAATGCATGCATAAGTTTTTCCATGTCTTGTTGAGTCAGAAGCCCCTTAATTCTGGTTATATTTTTTAGGTGGTAATAAGCGGATTTAGTGACGGACTTTAGATGGTTATCAAATTTTAGGTCTGAGTCAATAATTACGCCAAGGTTTCTGATTTGATTTGTAGCTGTAAGTGACATTGTGCTAAGTTGGCTGCTTATCTTTGACCTTTCCTTTTTTGGCCCAAAAATGATCACCTCTGTCTTCTCCACATTTAACTGGAGAAAACTCTGGCACATCCATTCATTGATTTGACGAATGCATTTACTCAGGGAGACTAAGGGACTATAATCATGTGGGGACACAGAAATGTACAGTTGTGTGTCATCTGCATAGGCGTGATAGGAGATGTCATACTGTTCCATTATCTGAGCTAACGGAAGCATATACAGTAGATGTTAAATAAGAGTGGTCCAAGAATTGACCCTTGAGGGACTGCACACGTGAATTTGGTTCGTTCTGACTGATAGTTTCCGATTGACAGTTTCGATTGATTCACATTGTGAGTAAAAATACTAAAAAAGCAGAGCGACTTAGTACCCACTGTTGGGTTGATTGTGATTCAGGTTTATTAATAGTGTGTTTTACATACATTGCTATGTGTTGTTGAAATATTGATCAATATATTGCACACACAGTTGTAAAAGTAGTGAGAATTTTCACCGTAAAGACGTATTCCGCATCAATTTAAGGGGAAGCAGTCATCATGAAAATAAAATTGTGGCGAGTAATCTACATCAGATATTATCATGCTACACTTCAGTCCCAATGTCTTGCTGTTAGCCTCATGCCCTTCAAAAATCTCTGGCATCTTAATCCTGCCAACTGGATGACGTTTTTGCCCAACATGACATTCATCCGTTTCCCAGGCGATGCCAACAGCGGCGACGCCGAGGCAGTGGTGACCAGCTACAACTGCCAGTTGTGTGATTTCCGCTACTCCATGGCGCACGCCGGCGACGTGATCGTGGTGGCGCCGTTGCTGCTACACTACCAGCACAACCACTCCATCCATCGTTGCTGTATCCAGCACTGCATGTACTGCCCGCAGGGTCTTTGTCAGCCTCAAAAGCACTTGGGAGAGGTGAGTGGTTTACTTGAGTTGTTCTCAAACTTTGGGAGGTCTGTAATAAATTGTTGGGTAATCTTAAAAAACAACATTTTCTTGTTGTTTTAGCCCTCCCACATGCTTTAAACACAAACAGTTTAAAACTCAAGAAAACACCTTAAAAATATTCCTTCGCGCCTTCTTCACATAAGAAGCAAAATGTGTTTTGTTACTGTGAAAATGACACATGAAACAAAAAGCAATTAAACTTTGTAATTTTAAAGACGCTTGGTGTTCACCTGAACAATATAATAATAGTCAGCTGATTTTTTTGTTAAATAAATAGTAGTAAATATATTGTATAAATGGACAACTTGTTGATAGCAGTGATCAGCGCAATTGACACTGTAATTACTTATTTCCTTGTCTTTGTATGTAAAACAATGTGAAAATAGCTGCACTTTAGCTGTTTCCTTCTCAGCAGGACTTAAAATTTGCTGTCAATCGACTCGTAGGTTAGCAAGAGTGACTGTGTGTTTGGAAAATGGATTCTTTCTGTTAGCTGCCATGTTGTTATTGACTACAGTGATCCCTCGATACTTCTCGCTTCAAACTTTGCGCCCTCAGTCCATCGCGATATTTTTTTTTTAAATAAAAAAAAAACAAAAAAAAAAATACAGATGAGCCGTCCCGAGCCGATCACATAGCCTCACTCTCCCTCCTGCTGCTCTTTATTGGTCAGGCAGGGCACTGGAGTTGCTTATTAAAATTAACGATGATTGACAGTCATCAAGGTTTGATGTTGCCATAGATCAGACATGTCCATAGTCCGGCCCGGGGGCCAAATGCGGCCCTTGGTTAAATTGCTCAGCAGTACTGCTACCAGCATATGAAGTGGCTTACACACTAAATGCTGCTCCTCATTTACTCACTAAAGCAGCAGCACTCTGAGCAACATCACCCGTGTGACCCTCTGCTTCCAATTTTCTGAAATGACGACAATCAACAAGAAAAAGAAAGTTGACTGCGACGGCCGACGCTACAAGGATAAGTGGAAATTGGACTATTTCTTCACTAAAATACACAACAACTGTGTCTGCCTCATTTACAAAAAAGGCTGTCGCTGTTTTTAAAGAGTTCAATGTGAGGTGATATTACCAAACAAAACACGCTGACATGCACGACAACATTATAGGGAAGATACGCAAAGAAAAATTGAAGTAACTTGAGTTAGTTTAACTTCACAACAGCAGTATTTTGCAAGAGCCCGAGAGTCCAAAGAGAACGCCACAAAGGCTAGCTGCGAGATAAAAATAATAAAGCAAATGTAACAACCAGAATGGCTTGCTAAAATTTGCTTAAATATATTGTTCTACGTAAAGGACGTCAGCCAAGGTCGGCCCCCCACATTTTTACCGCACCAAATCTGGCCCCCGTTGCAAAAAGTTTGGACACCCCTGCCATAGATGCTTGAAAGCCAAAGCTTCAAACCGCCACATGCGTCAATCATCGTTTAACTCGTTAAACAGTTGCTGTGGCATCTCATTTTGTGTAAGTGAGCAGCTTGAGTGGATTCACTCAATGAAGCGTTTAATAAAGACAAGCATTTTTCTACTTTATTCTTGTTTAAAAATAATTCGGTGGGACAGTAACATGTTTAAACTTATCATTTTTACATTTGAAGTGCTTAGAAGCCATTTATTAAAATATACCTGTATATATTTATATATAAACACTAGCACCTGCAGTTTCTGGAGAAATTACGATGGGGCTTTGCTGTGGTAGATACAGAGCTATCAGGTCACGTCCTGTTAATTTGGAGATATTTCAGGGACACGTCCTGTTGATATCGGGTCATTTCCTGCTGATTTGGGCGCAAAGGTTTTTCTGCCATTCAAAATGAAAGGAAAATTTGGACGAACAGTACATTAACATCAATGACATTGACTTACGTATACAGTGTGTCAATGGAATCCAAGTAAATTGGCATCAATAGAATTGGCATACGTGGCTGTCAATGGCATGGACGTGCACAGCCCTCATTGGCATCTGTGTTCATGGGCGTCAATGCGATGTAAAGGCCATTGGAAATGAATGGGACATTTGGACGTACATGGCTGTCAATGGCATTGACATACTTGGGCGCCAATGTCAATGGGGTGTAATGGTAAATGGTCAAAAATAACAATGCCATAGAAAATGAATGAGAAATTTAGACGTACATGGCTGTCAATGGCATTCTATTAGAAATGAATGGGACAGTTTTTAATTTTTAACCCCCCCCCCCCCCCCCCCCCAAAAAAAAAAAAAAAAAAAAAAAAAAAAAAAAAAAAAAAAAAAAACATTTACGGGCGAACGGAAAGTGTTGAGGTGTCAATCGAAAATGTCCTACGTCGCGTGAAAATTCCAGTGGTTTTGATATTGGAACAGTGATGGTCGGTCAAACGGTTTGGGTGGTTGCTACTTCGCGGTTTTTCACTTATCGCTGAGGGTTCTTGTCCCCATTAAACGCAAAAAAAGACGGATAACTGTATTTCTATTGTATTTGGTAAAGTTGCTAAAGCTTAATTATTTGGGGGGAAAAAATCTATGGCAATTGCTAGAGGGTTTTAAGCACTGTTAGGATTATTACGGTGGAACCCTGCAATTAAATTCTCTCTTGGACTGAGAAAGTTTTGGTTCATTTCACCATGTTAAACCTACGCCTCAATTTAACTTGGTTGCCAAGCAGCAATATTTGGGAAGGCATCATTAAGATGCACATATCTCTGTCAGTACTTTGATATTTCCTGCCTAGATGAAACACAGTACAGCAGGGGCTCCAAAAACTAACAAGATCACATCTTTGTTGCTTTTTTTATTCCATCTTTGAATAGGTCTCCCACCCCTTTGCCTGCCGAAAGTCCACCTGTCCAAAATGTTGTACCAAATTCCCGCCGTCCACCAAACAACAAGAAACGAGCGGGTCAACGCCACCTCCTTATCCCAGAAGCGACCCCAGTGTGACATCCGCTTCCAGTGTTCACTCCTCGACCTCAGTTGCCTCGCAAGGTAATTAATTTAGATGTCCAGAAAGGAATTAAGCTGAATCCAATAGATTACAACACTATATTTTGCATCATCAGGTGTCACTCATCTGTGCGACCAATGCGCCTTCGCCACCGCCGACATTGACGTGCTGCTGCAGCATTATGATAGTTGCCACAGCATAATCAACCTAAAGGGGACGCCGCCAAACGTCAAGGCTGAGGAACAGGAAGGCAGCGGAGGTGGCGGTCCGGACAAAGAGGCTAGCCGGGAGTACTCATGCACAAAGTGCCACTTTATTACAGAAGTGGAGGAGGAGATCTTTAGACACTACAGGTGAGCTCGTTTTGCGTTGTTATAGACTTTTGAATGCAAATTCAAGTGTGCCAACTTTGTAGCTTTTCAATTTTTTTCTTTGGGTTATCAAATGTATTAAAACTAAAACAAAATGGTATTTAATCCTATGCAATACTACTTTTAACCCATTGGTTGCCATTATTGGTGGTAGAGGTGTTTTTACGGTAAGCATATACTGTATTGGCCCGAATATAGGCGGTGTGTTTTATAAGTAGGCTTAGGTTACAAATAAGACTGAAAAAGTGGGTGTCGTCTTATATTCGGGGTCTAGACATTATACCCATTCACGACGCTAGATGGCGCCAGATATCATTGAAGTGAATGCTGAACTTCAGTAATGTCGTCATGACAGATCTCAGCTACTCTCAAGTTTAACCAGTTTGCATTATTTTATTGCAATGTTTTTCCTTGTTCAGATTTGTTTCAAGACTACTGTTACAGTTAGACCTCACTTTGATGGTTAATGCAGTTATGGCAATTTTGTTGTTTTATCACAATAGAATGGTTGATTTACATTTCAAAAACCAGATGCCATTCATTTACGAATGATCACTCAATAGCACTTACACACACACACACACACACACACACATTGCTATACTGCTCTAACTCTTATGCCAATGAAACATTTAAGATTTTATCATAGCAGTAATGACACAGACTAAGGGGCCGTTTACATGGTGACTCTCCGAGAATACGAAAAATTTCAAATTTGCATTTATATGGTTCCATCTCCATTCGAACAATGTCGCAATTCCGCGTGAAAACGATGTAGTATTTATGCCAGGCCCTAGGGGGCAGTGCATATTTACAAGGCGACACCGAATGATGCACTTTGACCCCAACAACCTCCTCAACCCCGAAGACAACATACCCTCCCACTCCAAGCAATAGCATTTTTCTGTTGCTCCAAAAGGCACAAAAATGGAAACATTCAACATATTTAAATTAAAAATATTATTAAAACAGTAAATTAAAGCCGACGTTCTGCCATTTGCTGTTTTTAATGTTTAGTAGCACCGCTGCGCACGCCTAATGTGACGCGTGCAAGTCCTGACGTTATCGGCGCGGGAGCTTTCCATTGATATGGATGCAGAGCAAGCCCCCACAAGCCCCCGCGATCGAATCTTTCCACTTTGGAGGCAGGATTCCAAGTTTTGCGTCTTTGCCTACCATCTTGACCTAAACCATAAGAACGCGAGGCCACTTCGCAACACAGTCATTGCGTCTTGGTGTTGCAGAGTTGCCATAAACTTCCCCTTAAGCAAGCACATACAGAAAATAGCTGTGGCCATTAAATGGTCTTATTATAGACTACACTGTTGGATTATACTTTATGTTGAATGCTGAGCTGATTGTAAATGGTAAATTATACATCATATAAACTATCAGAGAAGTCACACACACAGAGGGATACAAAATATCGCGACATACTGATTGCTAGATGCAGTCCGTGCCCAATCATTAAGTTCAGCGGCTTCGACAAGGTTAGAGCTGCTGTCACAGGTGGTGATGGCGACTTCACGTCCCACACAAAGAGCATTTGTTTCAGGGTGTGAGCAATCATTTCTCCTGTATGGTCGCCCATGAAATAGACTGTATCCAACAGCTCCCACAGCAGCTGCGCAGCTCCCACATGCTATATTTGAAATGGACCGTCAAACTGATGTAGGGCTCCGTGGTTAGTTGTCCTCCTCGAATCCAAATTTTTTCCAGTAAACCGACATCGAGTTCTTCTAGATACCAACACCACACTATTAGTGTCGACTAATGCGATACTCGAAATCGCTCTGGCCTGGCTACCGGTAGCCATTTCACTATTATCTGATTATATAACGTTAACTTGTAGCGTTAGCATTGATAGCAATTGGCTTCTATTTGTTTGATTTCCTGATAGCCACGTGACTTCACACGTAAGCACACTGGCTGTACTTTCTTAAAGGGGAATGAGAATAGTTGAACAACACATGGCCAAAGCGGGCTGAAAATACTTCATTTTTTCGTTTCTTTAAAGAAAACAAACTTACCAACATGGTCAAAATTACGTTGGGCATACAGTACCCCCCGGGAAAATAAAAAATCGGCAAAGTAGAAGTGGAGTTAAGTTTATATTAAGACATATAAGACATGTTTTTTTTTTCTCCAAAGTATTTAAACAAAAAACAAAAAAAAAAAAACTAATATGTATATTTTAATTACTGGTTTTTAAGCACTGCAAATATAATGATTATGATATAAGTGAGATATATATGGTGGAAAACACTCAGGTGGCCTGAAGTTTCGCTCTGAGACCCACAATTTGGCCAAATTTCAAATTTGTCCTATATGCACGTGTGATACATCATTGGAAAGCTTAAAATCTCAATTTGCTGGGGGAAGAAAAAATTTGAACAGGAGGGTATTTAATTTTTTTTGTTTGTTTGTTTAAACAGCGAAACGCTAACTGGAGGTGAGATCACGAGAGAGCATAATTAAAGCTGCCATGATTTTAACGAGATATTATTGCATACTTACCTTGTTTTGATTCGAAAACTACATGTAGCATGTATCACCAAGTGTCAAGACACAGCTGTGAAAGGCCATAGCTGGATTTTTTTGGGGATTTCATTGGTGAAACTTGGTTATATAACAAGGGTGGCGATGCAGAAATCGTAGACATCAAGGAGTGGTCGAGATCTTCTTTTTCATATTTTTACCCTTTTAAATATTTTTTTCAATTTTTCTTTGTTTAGATTGATTATTTATCATCTAGCATATCAGGGAAAATGTGACAGTAACAAAAAAATACAATGAAGCAATAGTTTTGAGGTAGATATCTGTGACTTATTTACAGTGCCCTCCATAATTATTGGCACCCCTGAAAAATATGTGTTTTTTAGCTTCTAATATATATATTTTTTATTCAAATAATATGGGACCTTAATGAAAAAAAAGAGAAAAATCCAACCTTCAATACAAGGGCATTCATTCAGTGGGGAAAATATCCCACATAAAGAAAAAATTATTTGACATCAAATAATGTGTGTCACAATTATTAGTACCTCTGGTGTTAATACTTTGTACAACCCCCTTTTGCCAACAAAACAAGGTCTGGGGACTGAGATGGCCATGGGACGAGCTTGATTTTGTGTCTGGTGAACCATTTCTGTGTAGATTTGGCCATATGTTTAGGGTCATTGTCTTGCTCAAAGACCCAGTGACGACCCATCTTCAGCTTTCGGGCAGAGGTAAACAGATTTTGATTTAAAATGTCCTGGTATTTCAAAGCATTCATGATGCCATGCACCCTAACAAGGTTCCCAGGGCCTTTGGAAACGAAACAGCCCCACAGCATCACTGACCCAACCCCATACTTCAGTGGGTATGAGGTGCTTTTCAGCATGCACATCTTTCATGGCTCGCCAGACCCACTTAGAGTGTTTGTTGCCAAAAAGCTCAATCTTGGTCTCACACAAAAATACACACGGTCCCAGGCTTCAACTGGGACAGTGTGCTTTGGTCAGATGAGGTGCCAATAATTATGGAGGGCACTGGACATACACCACTTTTTTTCATTGTGACGTAATTTGTTTAAAAGTTTAAAATATGGGAGTGAATAATATCTTAGTCATTTTTGTCTTTAAACGAAATACCAGACATCGATTAATGATTCAAAGGTAAAAATGACAGACATTTTGAATAATAAATATAATTACTTACCTTCTTTTAATTGCTGGTTTGAAACAAAACGGTTGCACGACGTCTTTAAACGGGGGTTTCCTGAGTAAAACTGAAAAATTAAAAATAGTTCGGGGGCTTAAAGTGCCATGACTCTGCTATGGGAGCATATAGACATACTGTTCTATCAAACACAACAGTTCTTTTGGATTAAAATACTAGTACAGCAGTTTGTTTTAAAGAGGGGAGCAAGAGCAGAAACTGCTTTTTCAACCTCCCCTGTATTTTCCGCCATATCCAAGTAAACATTGATTTGTACATGTATACATGTATATATCTTAACTAGGGCTGTCAAATGATTAAAAATTTTTATCGAGTTAATTACAGCTTAAAAATTAAATCGCAATTCAAACCACCTATAAAATATGCCATATTTTTCTGTAAATTATTGTTGGAATGGAAAGATAAGACACAAGATGGATATATATATATATATTCAACATGCGGTACATAAGGATTGTATTTGTTTATTATAACAATAAATCAACAAGATGGCATTAACATTATTAACATTCTGTTAAAGCGATCCATGGATAGAAAGACTTGTAGTTCTTAAAAGACAAATGTTAGTACAAGTTATAGAAATTTTATATTAAAACCCCTCTTAATGTTTTCGTTTTAATAAAATTTGTAAAATTTTCAAAGAATAAACTAGTTATTAATAAACCATTGTTGATTGTCAATAATTACTTACACAATGCTCATGGGTGCTGAAGCGCCAGCAGAGGGCAGCAAAACTCCTCAAAACACAATTAACAAGTGGGGATTTCACTGTAGTCATATAAATCTGTCTGAGCGGGGCATGTGTGTTAAATGTACTGTTGCACCGATACCATTTTTTGGGCCCGATACCGATACAGATACTTGGCTGTGCAGTATCGGCCGATACCGATACCATTCCGATACCACTCTGTTTGCAAAAAAAAAAAAAAAAAACCAAAAACACATATATATGTACGTATAAGGGATGCAACGGTACAGTTAAGTCACGGTTCGGTACGATTTTCGATACAATTCAATACATTTAATGCTCTGAAACAGAAAATACAACTGTTATTATTATTATTTTTTTTTTTATTTGCTAAAAAGCAAAAATAACAGTGCCATCATATAAACAAGCATTTTAGTGCATAATATTTATGTGCTTACTTCTTACTGATCTGAAGAAATTTTGTATATACTGTAAGTGCTGAGAACAATCTTTACTGTTCGTAAAGTGGGGCACACTGTTGATTGCTGGAGCTCTCTTAGCAGCTATATTTACCATATAAGCAAAACATCCTATTTGTGGTCCGAGTCCATCCGTAACATGTGCTGAATTAACAGTATTTGCAGCATTATCTATAGTCACTGGTATGGATTGATTTGGCCTGCTTAACTTCCATTCAGTCATGGCGGTTTCTAATTCATCAATGTAGTATATGGACTACGCGTCGCTCTGGGCTCACGCAGCTAATGGCATGGGATCGAATGTAGCACATCTAGGTTGCTATTTGATGATATCTAGTGTGTGCGCGCGAGAGTTGGCATGGGATCTAACATAGGACATCTAGGTTGCTATCTGATAATATCTAGTGTGCGCGCTGCGCCACTTGAGTGTTTTCTGGCCACAGAAGTCACTTCTGCTCATTACTGCACAACACCAGCATAATATGACAATCGACTTTCATAAACAGGACGAGTTTGAAGAACGGCGCTCTTAATTTGCCTCTCATTGTTCATCATGAAACCATGAGTTTGCTTAGTCTCTCACGGTCTTAACCTTTCTGATCCCATCGGCGCTACAACAGCAAGCGTTAGCTGAAGCGTGCTAATCGCTTGTGAATGTCATGTAAGAAAAGCAGCGTAACGTCGCGGATGTGCGTTGTAGGGATCATCTTTAATATAGAAGACGAAGGTGTTATTTTTGTTTGGTACTTTCGAGATAAAGACATACAGATGTCATGCATCGGGATTTGGGAAGTTGGCTCACGTGGGGAGGACAGTTCATTTGCGCTAAGGTGATGCCAGCAGATGGAATCGGCGCCCTAAATGTTGGTACTCGTCGATACCGATACCACCAATTCGGGCCGGATCGGCGCCCCCTGCCGATACTGGTATCGGTATCGGTGCAACTTTAGTTAAATGCGTCAAATATTTTAACGTGATTAATTTTTAAAAAATAATTACTGCCCGTTAACGCGCTAATTTTGACAGCCCTAATCTTAACATTTTTAAATAAAATACTGTATTATTTTATTAATTGAAAAAAAATACGTGATTGACTGAGGGTGCGTAATTTGAAGCGGGAATTAGCGATAGATCACTGTATTACCCATTTGCAACACTGAAACTAAGGGGAAAAAAAAAAAAGAACCATTCCACTGTTGTAACTGCCAGTTAACTAATTTACATTTTGGCTGCCATTGATGGTGATAGACATCTAATCCATTTAGACTGGGAAGGGCAAAGGAATGTTTGTTCATTCGACCCTCCCTGTCCAAATGGATTGGACATCGATTACCGTGAATGGCACTGGAACACGCTTAATCATGAGTTAAATTTTCTCTCTTGTTGGTTCCGTGCAGGCGTGTCCACGCGTGCTGTCGCTGTCGCCACTGCGACTTCACGGCGCCCGATTCGTCGGCGCTCCTCGACCATTTCAACTCGGCCCACTGCCACGACGCTTCGCTGTCGGCGACTTCGCTCACTCCGTCTCTGACGCCGTCAGCCAACGGCTGCTCTGCGCCTTCCACGTTGGCAATCAAGGAGGAGAGTAAAGGGGATCTGCGCCTCCTCTACTCGCTAGCGCCACCTGAGGGACGCCTTGCTGAGGGGGGCCGCGAAGAGATCGTCAAGAGCGAGGAGAAGGACAGAGAGCATGAGAAAGGTTGGGTGCTCGGAGAAACGAGAAGTGGTGAACAAGCCCACGGTCTGCTTTGGGTGCCCAAGGAGCGCATGGGACCAGAACCGTCGCTGTTCCCCTCACCTCTCTCCGTGGCGTTTGTTTCCGCCAACCACGAAGCCTCGCATCAGAAGCGAACCGGCGGCGTGGCCTCACCCAGCATGGTCTACCTAGGAGATACCAAGTCGTTTTTGGGTGACGCCAAGCTGTACGGAGGAGGAGGTCGACCAGGCGGAGGAGCTGCTGCCAGCGGAGGGGAGAAAATTAGCCAGGTGCCATCCCAGCAATATACAGGAGGAGGATCAGGAGGAGGAAGTGGAGGAGTTCAGGAGGTCAAAGGAGGAGCTGCTAAAGAAGAGTCCCAGTCACTGCTACGGGTAAGCTCTCAATCATGCCACAATCTTTTTTTACATAGCAACACATCCAACCTGTATGTATTAGGTATTTGTGTCACCAAAAATGTTATTTCACACAAATCATTTCTATTTCATCTAAAGCAGTAGTTCTTAACCTTGCTAAACGTACCGAACCCCACAAGTTTCACATGTGAATTCACCGAACCCTTCGGAATTAGATAATAAAGCGATTTTTTTCAAATTCAAAACCAAGATGTCTAAGCTAAAAAGCTAATAGTTCAGCAAATTCCCGTTCAAAATTCTTCTCATTTTATAAACAGGCCAAAATTTTGAGACCATGTTACCCATTGGTCTATTGCAGGGCTTGGGAACCTTTTTGACCAAGAGAGCCAAAAAACCCAACATATTTAAAAAAAAATGATTCCACCAGATCCATACAGTGTGTGTATGTCTATATACTGTAAATATCAAAATATATATATTCTGTTGCCAGCTTTGTGATCACTTTTTTTTTCGGGACAGCATTTGAACGTGACATACGGTATAGTGAGGGCACGCTCGGCTTTTACGAGCAGTCGCTGAGTTGTGGTTGAAATAAATCTTTGGAAAACAACAACGAAAGCCTGACATTATTACCTGTTATGTTACAATCGTTGCGCACTCACCACTTGGAAAATAGCAAATACAATCATGATGTGGCACTACATATAATTCCTGGAAGTGTAAAACTGCAGCTAGGGAACGCGACAATTTTCACAGGCAAAAAAGTCATGGAAGTCAAACGAATTGCGCACCTACGCATTTTTATATACTCTAGATCAGGGGTCATGAATTAAAGTTCCTCTGGGTCCGAAATTAAAAAATTACAACAATCTCGGGTCCGGAAATATTTTTAATGCTTCTTATTTTCCCAAAAAATACAAACGTATCTTTCCGTGGCCATGCTGATAATTACAACATTCAAAAATGTAAATAAAATATAAAAAATAAATTTATAGTAAGTAATAAACAATAATAATAATTAATTAGTAATACATAATAAAGCGATCATATTGAGCCCTTAATTCCGCTATTTTTGAGAACAGATGGCAGAGTTCATAGGGAAACTTTGCGAAAAAGCTGCGTGCTTCGTTTTATAGTGCCTTTTCAAATGGCTGCTTTTTACAAGCGCTTTCGTTGTACGGCCATTCCTTACTACGCAGTGAAACGTCTACACAACGCTCAGCGCGCTTGTGCAAGCATCCGCACACATGCGCACATCGGTTAGAAGCGGACCGAGGTCCGCGGTTCCGTGACCTCTGCTCTAGATTGCTTGGCAATGAGTAGGGAGGGGCCAGCCCCGCTTCTGGCTGAGGAGAGATATAAGGCGCAAGACGAGCTCTGTACTTACGGCCAGCTCCGTGCAATCCGCGATGGGAGGACCACCAATGGCCACTGAATTGAAGCATATTTTTGTGACGTATGTTTGAAGGTCCAAGAAAAATGTATGAATGAAAAATCAGCTCATCACAGCTCGTTCATGTCAAATGAGCCGGCTGGTTCCACACTTAATATTACGGGTTGGCGTAGAGCCAAATGCACTCATCAAAAGAGCTAGATATGGCTCGCGAGTAGAGATGATGCCGATCGATCGGGTCCGATCACGTCATTTTCAAAGTATCGAAATCGGCAAAAAAATATCGGAAATGCCTTTTTTTTAATATATATACTGTATATTTTTTAATTAAATAGTTTTCTAATTGTATTTAACGTTACAGACAAAATGTCTTGCACTCATCCAGAGTCTTAAGTTTTGGTTTAAAGATTGGTTCATTATAACAACAAACATCCTCCCCTGCCATTTATTGTGATGTCACTTTTAAGCCTAGTAAGTAGGTAAACTACTTCTTATGAAGATTTTTGTTATTGCTCTATTCTGCACTCAATGTTTTAGTTTACATGTTTATCATTTACATATTTTATGGCACAGTGCTGATAAGCTTTGTTTTGATCCAAAGCAGTGGAACAGTGTCATGTTGGACAATAAAAAAAGATACTTGGAGCAATTGAATTGAGTTTTATTCATTTTTTTTCTTAATGCATTGCCAAAATGTATATGATCGGGAAAAATTATCGTGAATGATTGGAATTGAATCGGGAAGAAAAAAAAGCAATCGGATCGGGAAATATCGGGATCGGCAGATACTCAAACTAAAACGATCGGGATCGGATCGGGAGCAAAAAACATGATCGGAACAACCCTACTCGCGAGACATAGCTTCCCAACCTCTGGTCTATTGTATTCCCTCAAACCAAGTGTGAGTCAACCTTCCACTGAGCAAACCAGTTTCTTCTCCCATCAGATCGAGAACTACCAGTTAAAAGAAATTGATTAAGCCTGTAAATTGGGAGCAGACCAGTCCAAAACCTAGTCTAAAAAGCCACTTTGCCTAGATTTTACCAGTGTATGTATTTTTTCACCTTCGCCGAACCACAGATCTAAAGCATTAAAAAAATACAAAGCAGTGTTACGTGTTTTTTGACAATTTTGTTGATGACACATTTGAATGGAAACCAGGCTTTTTTATAGCAAAACTGCATATAAAGATGACAGTTGTACTCAACAGATCGATATATTTTTCCTGATACAGTTTCTCACCCAAAGGGCAACATTTGCTTCCTCCTGTCACCTGCGAAAAATAATTAGCTGCCATTGCCGCGATAAGTGTCGAATCCATTTTGACTGGGACGGCTGACAGCAGTCATACGTTCACCGTCCAAATAGATTGGAAGGACATCGCTGTCAATGGCAACCAATGAATCAAATTTAACTCAGAACACCATTCGTTCACAATGACCGAGCAAAACGTCGCCACAAAGTCGCCTTAGAGTTGACGGGAAGGCAAAACTTTGACAGTTGCCATGACAACCCACCCGTCATGTTCCACTTTTTCAGAGTGGCGGGGGAGCCTTCTCAATGTATAAAGTGATGTCATGGACTGGCTGAAGTAAGATTGCGGCCCTCCGCGGTCGCAGAGCTTATTGGCTATGATCGCATTAAATCAGCACAACCACGTGTACTGTGTGTGTGTGATTACGCGTGTGTGTGTGTGGGTGGCTATAGAGTCAGTGGTGAAAGTGAGTATGTGAATAGAGCTCATGGGGTGTCTAAGGACAAATCAAAGTAAGAATACACTGTACTGGCTGATTATGCACTGTGTGTGTGCATATGATGTGTTGGCAACCACTTGGCAGACAAGCAGGGTGTGTCGGCAAGAAGGTTTACTCATTTTCTCGGGTGGGGCAGAAAGAAAGGAAAGAACATTTAGATGAGAAGCAACGAGGCGAGTTGTTGAAGAAAAATGTACTCGTTGAAAGTCACTGTGATAATTTTTTCCTCTGTATCAAAGTGGAAGCTTCAAAACGCCTCCAAATTGTTAAAATTTGGAGAAATGTGCTTCAAAAGTCCATTGAATTCACAGTGCAAACAATCATGTTTGACTAGTTGAATTTTAGACGAAACGAACTCAATACAACAATGATGTTTGACGTCAGCTGAGTGAGCTTTGTTTGATAATTGAGGAAGTACAGGAATAGGAACTAATTATGTGGGAAAGTGGTTGGTAATTGCCTTCACAAATCATTTTCCTATAAGAATAGTTAAAGATAAGTACCGTCGTTTTTGGACTACATGGCGCGCCAACCAAATTTGACACTAAAACGGCATTTGTTAATTGATAAGCCGGACTGGACTAACTGTATTATGGGATGCTTACACAAAAAGATATTAACCGGTAACACTTTAAATGACAGCGGCATCATAAGTTTGTCATAAGACCAAATGAACCCCCATGACTTCAAGAAGCTTAATTTTGCCATCACTGCTCCCTTGGGGGAGACTGTCAACCTCTGCTGCCACCTGCTGTCAACAATGTTGTGGTCCAACATGCCTCCTAGCATGCATTGCAGTGCTACAGATGTAAATAACAAACAAAATTCATGTACTTTGCTGATTATTTCTTAAGTTACTTTTCCAGTTGTTTCATTAATTGCTAGTTATGGTATTTGGTAACACTTTATTCAGGGTACCCGCGGGTTATTAAAAGTATTAAAAAAGCATTGAATTTAAGTTTTCCATTATTAAAGGTATTAAAAGTATTAAATTAGCTGTCGTAAGTCTGGAATTTTTTCACCGTGGTTTTAATTTTGAAGAACATCTCAGTGCAACCTAAATTATATCCGTGACGAAGTTTTTATTATTTTTTTAAAATCCATAACGAAGATGACGCGTAGAATTTTTACGATGCACTGCACTACAAATCATAATACACCTCGTGCGTGCGCGCTGTTAGCATCATTAGCATCAACATCACAGCAGCAGGCAATCGCACAGTACTGTGTGCTAACGTAAGGAACTGCTCAGATGCCTTAGTTGTTATGTTCGACGAAAGCCTCAACAAGACAACCAAGTCCAAACAGTTGGACCAGCATTTGAGGTATTGGATCGGCGACCAAGTCGCATCAAGATACTTTGGGTCGCAGTTTATGGGTCATGCGAAGAAGGCAGTGGACCTGCTTAACATTTCAAAGTAAGTTGCCAATTTCTCCAATTAAAATGTGTTAGATGTAATAATGATTTTTCTGCACGGTTTGCCTTTCGAATGAATGTGAATTTCGTAGTTTTAACTCAAGAGTTAGCCATGTTCAATGGGGTATTGGCAGGTGCACTAGCCTTAGCATGGATAAACCAGAGTCGTAGATCCACCATCACCCTCAGATACACAACACGGTTGACACTATTATTGGAACGAGTGCAGGGTAACGTTTATCTGAATAACATGGCATGGTGATAGGCAAATTATAATGTAGGTGATAGTAAAACACCTCCTGGTATATTTAAATGTCTTTCTTGATTGAATAAGGGTATGGATTTTCTCTATCTGATTAAAAGAAATGTCTTCAATAGCTAACAAAGGATTAACATGTTTTGTATACTTATTGTAATGTGATTAGAAAAAAACAATTACCAAAGGAAATGGTCATGTGTAGCTTTTTTATTTTGTGGTAATGAATGGTAAACTACTGCCATTTAGTGGCTGTTTTTTAAACTTTCACTGCCAATTGCAAGATTTTCCCAAGCACTTTACAGTTAAGGTGACCAACTTGACAATCACCAGTTAAGGTGACCAACTTGACAATCACCAACCTACCACCTTGACTAGGTCCTCTTAAAAAGGAAATCTGTTGTACTGCAAATGTAATTTCTGAAGTTGCTTTACAAAAATAGTGTAAAATCCATTTAATCCTGGGGAAAAAAAAATCTGAAGACCTTATATTTAAATGTGTTTTAATTGTATCTTCAGTAAATGTGCATTTTTTTGTCAAACACACTTAGTAATTGAGGTTAAATTTGATGTTCAGTGCTTTATTTTTTTTAATATGATTCAATATTATCTAAATAATGTGTGTGAGAAAAGTATTAATTTTCAGTTGAAATGGCATTCAAAAAGGTCTTAAAAGTCTTGAATTTAGATTTATCAATCCTGGGGGGACCCTGTTATTTGACAGAGGTGCCATAGGACTTTCATAAGACCATCATAATTATGACATGACACTGCCATGAGCATTAATAAATGCTCTCGACTAGGGTTGGGCATCGTTTGAAATTGAACGATTCCGGTTCAAATTCCGATTCCACGTTTCGATTCCGGTTCCGAACGATTTTCGATTCCGATTCTTTTAAGAGGCATGGTAAAAATAAAAATGCAGGGTCAAAAAAATTGCATCGTTTATATTAAAGTCTTAACTTCTCGATGTTTTTTTTTGTTTTTTTTTTAAATAAAATGAACTTCCCATGGGGCTAATTTTAACTCTTATATAAATATTCTTTGAACTCGAGCAATTTTTTCCCGCTCGGCGCTCACGGCATCAAAACAAGGAATCGAAATTTAAAAGTTCGAACGATTCCGGGAGCATCGGAATATTAGAACCGGTTCCCATCGATGTTCGATGCCCAACCCTACTTATGACAGATATCATTTTTGTGTCGTCCGGCAAATTTTCTCACTTTTGAATAGATGTAAAAGATCCAAGCGGGTGATAAATGGAGTTAGTGACATAATTTTCTGGTTGACACTTAATGACATCTGTCATATGCATTAATTAATGCCCATGATAGTGTCATGTCATAATTGTGATGGTCTTATGGCATATGACGCCGCTGTCAAATAAAGTGTTACTTGCTAACTAGAGATGTCCCGATCGTCCGATCACGTCATTTTCAAAATATCGGAATCGCCAAAAAATATTGGACATGCCTTTTTTTTAATATATATATATATATATTTGTTTTAATTAAATAGTTTTCTAATTGTATTTAACGTTACAGACATAATGTGTTACACTCTTCCAGGGGCTTTACTTTAAGCTTAACGTGACAGACAAATTTATCGCGTTAACGGCGAGAATTAATATTTTTTACATTTATCACATTACAATATTTAACGCAATTAACGCATGCGCTAAACAACCCACTCACGCATTGTCGTGTTCAATCTATAATAGTGCCGTTTTACCCATACAGTATATAGAGCTAAAAGGCAGCGTAAAATGAGTACAGTGAATTTTGGCAGCCTTTGGAGCCTTTTTTTTAAACGGCTAAAGCATTGTGGGAAGCAATGTGGGGAAGAAAGGTAGTAGTTGATCTTTTTCTTAACACCCTATGTTATTTCCCAACGCAGAGAAGATATATCAATTGGTACCACGACGCGCAGTCATGGTTGCACTTTCCATCATGCATTTGGGCAGAAGTTAAATGGCTACAGTATCATTTACTGAAAGCTCAACAAATACACTAGATCGCAATATTTAGTCACAATATACAAAGTCACATTTATCCTTTAAGGATTACAAGTCTTTCTATCCATGGATCCCTCTCACAGAAAGAATGTTAATAATGTACATGCCATCTTGAGGATTTATTGTCGTAATAAACAAATACAGTACTTATGTACTGTATGTTGAATGTATATATTCGTCCGAGTTTTATTCATTTTTTTCTTAATGCATTGCCAAAATGTATATGATCGGGAAAAATTATCGGGAATGATTGGAATTGAATCGGGAGCAAAAAAAAAAAGCAATCGGATCGGGAAATATCGGGATCGGCAGATACTCAAACTAAAACGATCGGGATCGGATCGGGAGCAAAAAAACATGATAGCAGGATTCAAAATTAGGGGAAAAAGTAGCGCCTTATTCTCCAAAAATTACAGTATCTATTCAGTTGAATTTTGGAAAACTGACATTTCTTAAATTTCACTTAACATTATTCATCCATTCATTTCATGTCAAGCTGCCTTTTTGTGGTTATCTGTTAGTCAGCTGAGCCAAGACTCGAACCCAGAACCTCTCAACTGAAGGCAGACAAGCAAACCACAAATCCACAATGTTTCATATCTACCGCCATTCTTTCTTTAGTATATAATTTGTCCTCATGACAATTGTGGGTGTGCCGCATTGCTAGCTGACTTTGGGCACATCAGACAAACAGTCACAAAGTAGGCTGAATAGAAATGAGTAAACCACTACACAGTTTCAAAAACTATACTCATGAATCCACTGCAAACCACAATATGAAATATTAATTTACTACCTCTCCTACGGCATCAATCACATTTTTTTTTCTGAGAAGTAAACTTGTCTGCATAATAGTTTTTTTTATCCCCCATGTGAAGGCGAGAAACTCAAGCACCGAACGTGACGTATTACTTCAATTGCGGCGTAGGCGATCACACTTTATTGCTTTATCACACAGTATTTACCCCTGTGTTTCCATGGCACAAACACACGCATATGCATGCACGCCGGCTGTCTTGACTCATCATTTTGAGTCATCGTCGTCGGGCAGGGCAAAGAACTGGCATGAATATTGCATCATATGAGTTTTTTTGTCTCTCGGCGCAAGTCTCCCCAAAAATATCAGTTGCATGGCAACACCCATGAAACTTAAAGCAACCCTGACTTACTCGACTTTTTTCATCAAGTGCTACTGTCAAATAATGTGTTATTTCTGCAGGAGAGGAAGCCTTGGCGCAGGCAGGGTGAGAATGATGCATGACGACATTCAAAGCAGCAAAAGTAGTTTTTCATCTAAACATGCCACGGTGGCCAGATTTTCCCCCTCCCTTTGTGCGTTTTACAAAAGAGAAAGGCTTTTTTCCTAACTCATTGGCTGCCACTGATGTCGCAAGACGTCAAATCCAAATTTAGTGGGCTAGCAACCCGTCAATGGCAGTGAAACATGATCACTCAATGACAGCTACCCCAGTTCAAATTGATTTAATGTGTATCATTTGTGATATTCTGACCTATCAAGCCCATTTTGATTAAGATTTTATTCTGAAATAGAATGGTGTTTCATGTCGATTTATCATTCGATCGAACACTTATTCCAACATTTAGGAACAAGCAGTTTTTACCATGTATGCCTTTGAAATGCGTGCAACATTTTTGTTGTTCCTGGAAGTTAGTAAAAGCAGAGCGAGTGAAAGACATTGCAGACGCAGGACTGAACTGTATCCGAGACGATCACTGGAGATGATTAAAAGCTCTTAGGGTGAACTACGGATAGAAAGACGTCTAGTTCTTAAAAGATAAAAGTTAGTCTGAGTTACAATAATTCTATATTAAAACCCCTCTCAAAGTTTTCGTTTTAATAAAAGTTGTAAAATTTTAAACCAACAAAGTAACTAGTATGTCGCCATTGTTGTTGACGTCGCAGGGCGGTGACGTCACATGGCCACACTGCCGTACTTCCACAGTGTCACGCTTTAACTATGTAAGGTAGTGATTTAAATATGCCACAAGGTCTCAGTGGCGAGTTTTAGATTAATTTGAGATCAAGCCAATGAGTGTGTTTTGTACCTTGACTGACGCCGTAGTTTTCCTTTTATTCCACAGTGGAGTGTAAGGCAGAGAGAAAGGCAAGCGGACACAGGCGTTGAGCTTCATAGTTTGTATTTCGTGACTAAATATTGCCGTCCAGTGTATCCGTTGAGCTAAGCGAGTTGCTAAAATGTTTAAATAGTTTGACCAAAGTCTGAGTAAGTTAATGTTATTACGCTTGAGAACACACATCACTTAAAAGTGACGTGTTTTTCCCACGTGTTTCAACTGAATTTCCATTTGTGTCAAGCTATTTTTAAATTTGAGTTAAGTTTTAAGTTAGTCTAAATCAGGGGTCTCCAAACCAGTCCTCAAAGGCAGCTGTGGGTCCTGGTTTTTGTTCATACCGATCCAGCACAGACAGTTTAACCAATGAGGTTTCTGCTCAAACAAGTAGCACCTGACTGCAATCAACTGATTGCACTTGTAAAACACCAGATTGGTGCAAAGGTGTCATCTTGTTTTGTTGGAACAAAATCCTGCATCTACAACGGCCCTATGTGGAATATTTTGGAGACTACTGGTCTTGTAAGTCCTGAGAGTTTTTTTTTTTTTTTTCCTCCAGTTCAAAATAAATGTATGATATCAACTGTGTTGGAGCACATTAGGCACCAGTGCTATTTGGTGTTTTATCCATCAGTGACTGCTGAGGTAAAATTGACAGTTGGCTTTATTATGTTTTTATTTCACACCCTCATCACTCTCCGGTGCTGTGTTTTTACAGATTAAATAAAGCATGTATGCAAAACATGTTAGCCACGCATCGACAGTAGTCATAATTAATTGAAACCTAGCCCTCCGCAGGGTTAACGTTACGTTAGCAAGGTACAGTAATGTTAATCTTATTTATTAGCGCTATGTTAATTTAATTTTACCTTGCCCCAAGTATTGCTCCTCCGCCCTCAGAGTAAATGGGGTGCCTTCGGTGGAGCTGCAACATTAACGAGAGTGCTGTAGTGTTCTGCAAGAAATGTCATACAATGAATACATGAAGCAGTGTTTGCCTTGGTGTTCAGCTTCAAAAGCTCCCACACTTTTGACATTTTCTGCTTTTTCTTTGTGCCTTTCTCTTCGCTTTTGCCGGTGTCTTTGTCGTTACCTCTATATTCATACATGGTTGAAATTAGTGCTGCTAAGATTAATCGATTAGCTTGAGTAATTCGATTCAAAAATAGATTCAAATTACATTTTGCTGCTTCGAGTATTCGTTTGATTTAAGTGGCGTTGTAACGGTTTGTTTTGAAAGTGTTTGCATTTAGTTTAATTGATTTGGGTGAATACACTGCCCTCTGGTGGCAAAAGTGAATATGACATAACTCATTTCACATGGCTGAATCCATCTGCTCCCTGTTTTGACCAAAATAAGCAAGTTTTTGTTAGCGATGTTTTTTAATGCGTTGAATATTCGTTCCAACCATTTTTTAAGAGCATTGTTAAAAAAAAAGCAATTTATAGCATTTAAGCTAGCGGACTTTTGCTAGTTAACAAATTGTTCTTTTGTTGTACTTAGATCCTCATTTATTTATGTTTTTTAAATACCATTTGAGGCTCAGCTCAGGTATTTTAATTTTTTGTTTCCGATCCGATTACTCGATTATTCTTACTAACTACCTCATCGATTAATCGACTACTAAAATAATTGATAGCTGCAGCCCTAGTTGAAATCAAATATATCCACCGCCTCTGTCTTCTTCCTGTACGGTGTTGTGCCGCATTAAAAGTAATCTGGGCAAAATTAAACGATTCCTCGAGGCGGAGGAATCAATTCTTAAAATCGAATTACTCGAATTATTCGAGTAATCGTTTCAGCTCTAGTATGAAGGCTAGAAACCGTTTTGTCTACACGAAAGTCGCTACGGCTTCTTCAACTATTTGTATTTCCGGTGTATTTGGTAAATCTGTGCATTTCAAAATAATTTGTCACGACTGAAAGTTCGATGAATGAGCACGCAAGTCCTAATCGGATCAATATTTTTAGTGTCTCTGAAAACTGAACAACCAGTCAAAATTCAAATCTGAACTCTGATTGGATTAAAGAAATTCTGACCATGTAAATGTAGCCACTGTCATCCATCCATCCATCCATTATCTTCCGCTTATTCCGGGGTCGGGTCGCGGGGGCAGCAGCTTCAGCAGGGAAGCCCAGACTTCCCTCTCCCCAGCCACTTCAGCCAGCTCCTCCGGCGGGATTCCAAGGCGTTCCCAGGCCAGCCGAGCCACTGTCAATGATATTGAAAGCGTTAGAGGGCCGAAATTACAGAAAAATTGCATTGTTGAGGCGTTGCACCTCCTATTGGCTTTTTTTGGTTTGTGATTTATTATACTGACGTCGACCTTTGTCTTCAATGTGACTTTCTGTCTCTTTGACTGACTTAATGAGAGAGCAAAGCACAGTTGATTTGAGGTAGTCTAATTTACACAGGATTCAGAATTTACTGTGTTGTTTGGTAAAGAGTCAAGTTTTATTCATGATGGGACTGAGGGCATCAAGAAAATAGGCCAAATGGGGACTGAAGCACCATTTAAAATGGTAAAAGGTTACAAAGGTGAAAATTGTGAAATCAATAAATTTGCGGAACCACATCAAATCCAGCATGACTCAAAAGTACTGAGACGGAACCTTGAGCAGGATAAATTACTGCGTATGCTTTCGGCATGTCGGAGAGGACTTTCATTAAAGTTCATTTAGTTTACATTTCTGCCTGACGGAGCTAATTATGTTCAAGGAAAAAAAGAGACACACACTAACACAGCTGTACTTTACATAAAGTTCTCATTACTTCGCGTTCTATTTCCCTTCTTCTCTCTTGCATAAATCCGTGTGTGTGTGTGTATCCATCTGTGCGACTTAGCCCTCCTTTTCTTGTGTACTTAATTATGTGTGTTGTCCCCACATTTGCATTCCAACTGAGTGTGTATTTTGTAAGGAAATTAAAGCGTGAATTGAAGTTATTTTCCGTAGCGATAATTTAACATCCTGTTATATCCGCTGCAGGAAATTGTGGAGCTTATGTCTGTCTGTGTCTGTGTGGATGTGTGTTTAATGGTAAAGCTAAAGTGAGTTAGTCTGTAGATGATGCGACTTTTATATATTGTAAAACCGAAATAAATTAAAATAAACTCGCCTGTTGTCTGAGAGGGAAAAATGCGGAAAAATAGTGTCACCTTGCGGTGTTTTGTAGGTACAGCTCAAACTTTTCGAACTCATGTTACGTTATGATGCTGACAGTGGCTGTCTCAGTTTCACCAATGAGATGTGATCTGATTCTATTATACTAATCACAGGTACAGTGTATTTTCTCCACTAGAGGGCACTCATGCTCTTTGGACAGTGTTGTTTCATAGTGTTGTTCTGGTCTCAATTCGATGGTTTTTGTGTTATATTTTTGGCCTAATATGATCGTGTGTTTTGCTTATTGTACAGTTTTATAATAACAGTTCATATAGGTGAAGTAGTGCTGAGGAAAAAAAATCTTATCAGGGTGTAACGGTACACAAAAATCTCGGTTCGGTACGTACCTCGGTTTTGACTGAGGTCACTGTTCGGTTCATTTTCGGTACAGTAAGAAAACAAAATGCAAAATATAAATGTGCTAGTTGTTTATTACACACTTTTGTGCTTTAACAAAAGGAACATTAGCCTATACAAAGCTAGAATTCTGCTCAAAAAGTAGCGGGTATTTAAAGATAATCCAACAACAATTTGCCTTTCAGACCCAGCGAATTGGTCAGCTTTCTTTCTGAAAGAAAGAAGAAAAAAGAAGTCCTGTGCTAAAGAGAAAAGCAATCCCAATGGGAAAGATTTTAGCATGTATTTTACAAATAAAATGCCTCAATGAATCACTTTTTTGTTGTTGTTTTTTTTTTTATGAACAGTTTTCAAAAGCTTTATTGGTGGATTTTCTCAAGTTAAAGCGCCACACAGAAATTAATAAATTTAATTGTGTAAGCAGGATCTGTGTATTATTCTTATTATTTTAGCTAGTTTTAGTATTAGTTTTAGCTCATTTCAATTTATTTAAATGGGCTATTATTTATTTCATTATGTGTTTATATTTTACAAATGTGATGTAGTATTCATTTATATTGTATATTTTATGTTGTATAACTGTAGTTCCTATGTGAATATTAGTTCCTACTTGTTTTGTTGTGGTCGGAAGGTTTTGTATTGAACACGGGGCCGTCGTGTTGGTTATTATCATAGCAGCGAAGACAGCAGTAAATCAACAAAGACAAGTCAACTGTGCCCCGATCTACCACTCAAGAGATCTGATGGACTCAAAAAGTAGGTTACGATTGGATATTAGTTTGAAAATCGACCGGATCCACCGTATTTTTACACGAGTGACTTCCAGTCTGCCTGATCCTAGCTACCGGTAGTAGTATTGACGCAGGAGGGTCACGTCTCGCGTCAAATAATAAACTCTGCCGTTCTTTTCGCGTGCGTCGTGTTGAGCCGCTTCTGGGACGCGTCTAACATGCGGCCGCACTGCGACTGGTGTGAATTGGCTGATTGACTTTAACGCCCGCGTTTCACTGCGTTCTCGCGGTGGTCACGTTGTCGCGCCGTTTCTGGGTTATACTGTCCTACAGTGTTGGTCCTCATTATAGTAGAGAAGACGGAGTATATATACACTCACCGGCCACTTTATGCTAGTAACGGGTCAATTCTTCATGGGATAGATTCAACAAGGTGCTGGAAGCATTCCTCAGAGAGTTTGGTCCATATTGACATGATAGCATCACACAGTTGGTGCAGATTTGTCGGCTGCTCATCCATGATGCGAATCTCCCGTTCCACCACATCCCAAAGATGCTCTATTGGATTGAGATCTGGTGACTGTGGAGGCCATTTGAGTACAGTGAACTCCTTGTTATGTTCGAGAAACCAGTCTCAGATGATTCCAGCTTCATGACATGGCGCATTATCCTGCTGAAAGTAGCCATCAGAAGTTGGGTACATTGTGGTCATACAGGGATGGACATGGTCAGCAACAATACTCAGGTAGGCTGTGGCGTTCCAACGATGCTCAATTGGTACCAAGGGGCCCAAAGAGTGCCAAGAAAATATTCCCCATACCATTACACCACAACCGGCCTGAACCGTTGATACAAGGCAGGATGGATCCATGCTTTCATGTTGTTGACGCCAAATTCTGACCCTACCATCCGAAAGGGCGCAGCAGAAATCGAGACTCATCAGAGCAGGCAACATTTTTCCAATCTTCTATTGTCCAATTTCCATGAGCTTGTGCAAATTGTAGCCCAGTTTCCTGTTCTTAGCTGAGAGGAGTGGCACCTGGCGTGGTCTTCTGCTGCTATAGCCCATCTGCCTCAAAGTTCGACGTACTTTGCGTTCAGAGATGCTCTTCTGCCTACCTTGGTTGTAACGGTGGTTATTTGAGTCACTGTTGCCTTTCTATCAGCTCGAACCGGTCTGGCCATTCTCCTCTGACCTCTGGCATCAACAAAGCATTTCCGCCCACAAAACTGCCGCTCACTGGATATTTTTTCTTTTTCGGACCATTCTTTGTAAACCCTAGAGATGGTTGTGCGTGAAAATCCCAGTAAATCAGCAGTTTCTTAAATACTCAGACCAGCCCTTCTGGCACCAACAACCATGCCACGTTCAAAGTCACTCAAATCACCTTTCTTCCCCAAACTGATGCTCGGTTTGAACTGCAGGAGATTGTCTTAAACCATGTCTACATGCTTAAATGCACTGAGTTGCCGCCATGTGATTGGCTGATTAGAAATTAAGTGTTAACGAGCAGCTGGACAGGTGTACCTAATAAAGTGGCCGGTGAGTGTAATCTACACAAAGAAACTGTAACCCGATCACCTCACAGCCTCGAAAAGTAAGGGTTACATTACGTCAGAAACTCGTTCGGTACGCCTCCGTTCCGAATTTTTGGATGGCTACTTCTACTTTTATTTGAGTAATATTATTTAGAAGTAACTCTTACTTGAGTAAAATCTTTGGCTATGCTACCACCTCTGCTCGGACATAACATCAGTGCCATCTTGGGGCATCTTAGAGAATTGCAAAAAGTATACTACTGTCAGTGCGATCAATTTCCTGTTATGGTTATCACTTTACTTTGAGTCCGTCACTCCCTTCAAGGAAAAGCACAACTTTAACTGACTAATTTCCCCACGTAATGAAACTGTAATGTGTTTTGATATGCTCCATGTATTGTTAGAGTGTCTCGACTGACACGGAGCATATTTGCTAATTTTAGTTCATGCTGGTTCCAAAAAGGAAATCCTTTGTGCTACACACTTAAGATGTTTAAATGACTCTTTCAGTCCTATAGACAGGGATAAAAGTCCAATCTCTTTTGACTGGGAGAGTTGGCAGTGATCATTTACTGCAGCCTCTCCCATTACAGTTGGATGGAACGTGTACCGCAGTTTGATTTGAAGGTTGAGGTAGCGATACATCGTAGAAAAAGTAAAGTTGTGACAACCTTGGCTTGTCCGAACGTGACACAGTTATTAACTTCACCATTGAATCAGTGCTTCATAATAAGTCTCCAACGCTACCCATCTGTTTTATTTTATCAGCATAGAGAAGTACAATGTAAATTGACTTTAAAACTCCGGGGACTCCGGTCTTGGCTCTTTTTATTCTCCCTCCCGTTTGCCTTCCTTCAACATGTTGCTATGGTGATGCTGTCGGATAAGGTCCAGGCGTGAAGGTCTCGGCCGTGCTTGTGGGGAGTCCTTGAGCATGTTAGCCTTCCCAGCGTTTCCTGGTTGAGCCAAATATTTCCTCACCCTTATGTTACCATGTTTGGTGAGGCCTGCTTATACGATAGTTGAGGGGGCAAACTGCTAGGTCACACAGTCACCTTTCTAAAGATCTTAATCTTGATCTTGATCTGAATGTCGACACACTTTTAATGTGACGAATGGGATTTTGGAATACTCCTTTGTGGTTGTCTATATTGTGTTGTATATTAAGCAAATGCAACTGGATAGAAGAGGGTTTCGAACAGTGTTGTTTTTGGGAGGCATTTTATTTTCGTCTTAGTCTTTTGGATGAAAATACTTCGTCTTAGTCAAATTTTAGTCATTTCAAAATGTGTTCGTCTTCGTCCAGTCATAGACTTAATAATGTATTGACGTGACACATTCGCCATTGACTGCGTCACGCCTTCCCGAAGGGGACTGTCCAACACTCTGCTTCATTTATTAGCAGTCGGTCACATGCAGCAATACAACGCCAGATTTAGATTGAAAAAGTTTGAAAGCTTTACCGCATGCAAACAGGAAGGATTGTCTCAGAAGTGATTTTTTTTTCGAGGATTCGAGGTAAATATTATATTTTTCGTACCATGCATGAATTTTGAAACGTTGCGAAATAAATCAATGGGAGAAATTAGCCGCTACAGCTTTAGCATTATACTGTAATTTGCAATACTTACCTAAAATAAATGCTACCTACACGTTTTTTTTTTTTTTTTTTTTTTTTTGCTTTTAACCAAGTATCGAGACTCTTTTACGTCCATATTTTTAAAGAATTCAGGGATTTAAGCATTTAATCACAAGAATTTTCAACGGAAGAAGCTCTTTTTTTACATAAGGCGGCCGCTGATTTCCTTACCGACAAGCCTCATAGTTCGCAATATTTATGTAAAATAAATGCTACCTGAACTTTTTTTTCCCCTTTTAACCAAGAATCAAGACTGTTTTGCGTCCATATCTACAAAGAATTCAGGGATTTAAGCATTTAGTCACAAGAATTTTTAACGGAAAAAGTTCTTTGTGTTTCCACTCGGTCAGCTTTGACTGAGATAGGCCCCCTATGAGTCGGCCCCGCGCCCCATGTCCCGTCAATACATTATGAAGTCTATGGTTTAGTTTTGGTCGACATTTCTCAAAATGTTTTCGTCGAAAAACATCAAAATTTTTAATCCATGAATAAATTAATATATAAATAAAAAGTTACCAACAAATTCGAATGAACATGACAGACTACCACATAACTGTAGAGGCTACAAGGACATCACCATTTTTATGATAATAAATACTCAGCAGGAAAACCGCACATTATTTGCAATCAAACTCACCTGGACGCCACGAACTGTATGTAAAATGTTTTCCAAAATTTTAAGTCACGAGATTAAATGCTAATGCTAACGCGAACGCCATGCTCACGCTAAAAGTTAGTTTAGTGTTTGATGATTACTCAGCACAGACCTTTAAAGGCTAAAGCAACATGGCATATCTTCCCAAGATAAGAAAGCGAAACTTACCAAGCAGCACCTAATACGTTTCACAAAAGGAGCCTGGAATGTGTGGGGTGGGGGGGGGGGGGGGGGGCGCAGCACGTCACATGAGTGACATGAGCAAACACTGCTAAATGCGTGCTAACTACACATATGATAAGAAAATATCACACATTGTGAATTTATGACAGAAACCATGGCAAATTTTCATCTCGTTCTCGTGTCGTCAGACGACAACTGGAATGCATCTTGTTATGTTTTAGTCTCCCAAGACACGTTTTCAGACGTCATCGTCATGGAAAAAAATTGTTCGTTGAATAAATATTTTCGTTATCATCATCATTGACGAAAACAACTCTGGTTTCAAACATGATTGGAAAATATATATTCTGTAAATGCAACCTATAGCTATGAGTAGCACCGGAAATTCATAATCAATATTAACCGATCGGAAAGGAATAGGGAAGACAGGACAGATTAGGGTGCGACAAGGCAGGAAGATCCTTTTGCTAGCGCTGCGAGGCTGCCGGGAAAACCTTCTTTCGGGAAACAAATTAAACTAAGCATCTCTTTTGACTCGTCCTATTTATAAAGGAATAACCGCAGTTGTCGGGAGCCAAACTTTTTTTTCCGAAGCGGCGTCTAATTACCACGCGGCGGTTCACGTCTCACAATATCTTGTCGCGCAGTAGAATGAGTTTGACATGCGCCTAACACCCGTGTCACGTCTCCGCTGGCGACCGGCCCGGGCCTCCGTCGCGGCTCTCGGGCCGGACGCCATGACACAGATGTTCCGCCCTGGCCGCCCTCACGCCGGCCAGGTGTTTTTCATCGGGTTGCCTCGGCAACGCTCAAACACGGCGGTCATTTTAGCTCCTTGCTGTAATTTAGGCGTTTACATCAATTACTGTTACAATCAGCTCCACTGCACATGTTCTTTTAGTACAACTTTTTTTTTTTTTGCGCCCTAGCCGCCGCGCTGTTGGTCTCTCGCTCTCTTTCTTTGTGTGTAAGGCTTGAGCGCTTCACCGCAGGCTCTGTGTGCTTGCTTGCGTGTGTGTGTGTGTTCACACATGGAACCAATATTGAGGCCAGATGTTCATTTTGCTACAACAAGACCTCTACACGCAATATTAGCCAGCGCGCACACATGCACAGGCAGTACATAGCATCCTGGCAGCACTTGTGTAATTAGGAAGCTGATTGGTTAGATTAAATGTCCATCTGACCCCTGACCAATAGTTAATTTGACACCCCCTCCTGCCTTTCCACCAGCTTTTCTCCACTTCCGCCATCTGTGCGCCTGACGTGACGTCCTTTTGCACCATCTACTGACAGTTTTTGATGATTACCGTAATTTCCCGAATACAAGGCGCACCCGTGTATAACGCGCACCCCAAATTTACTTGTAAAATCTAGGGAAAATTATTGTACCCATGTATAACGCGCACCAATAAATAGAAGAATACACGAAAACACAACTCGTGTACAGATACAAAAATATCATTTTACCGATTGGTGAAACACAGCACAAGCATAGCACATTGGTAGTTCAAAAACATTACCGTAAACTGACAATATGCACGGTAATAATATGATCTGACAACTTCTCCAACTTACCAGAATCCAGGAGAAAACAAAACAGATGTGACTTTTCTTTTAAAGGCTGCTGTATAACTTGCTCCTTTCATCATGATGAATAAATGTTTCTTCCATGGATTGATACGGTAAAATAAAAGTGAGGACTGAAGTCGGAAATCAGAAAGAGCGATCGCTGTAGACTGTAACAATAGGAACTATTGTTATTTTGGTTTGAGTTTCCCGAGGGACAGATATAATTGACGGACACAGGAAGTCTGTATTGTGTTACGTTAGTTACGGTCCGAGTTGCCGAGTTGCAATAAATGTTGACTCAAATGAGTTCAGGAAACTAAATTCTGTGCTTTATGAAGAGTGAAAAAAGAATTTAACACAGACGAAATCATTCGCCCAATCAGAGTGAAGTATTACCGAAACAAAATGGTGACGTCATGTACCGCATATGTTTTGTTCAACACAACATGGCCGTGTAAATTAAAAAAAAAAAAAGGTCTCTCTGTATACCTATTAGGGCTGCAGCTATGGAATATTTTAGTAATCGAGTAATCGACTGAAAATTCTATCAATTAATCGAGTAATCGGATAAATCAAATATATTTTTAGGTGAAGAGCAATTATAAATATACATGAGAAAACAAGACATTTCATCTAATCTTGAACCATTTTCAGTCAATCAATGTCTTTATTTTCGATGCATATTGTTGAAAACAGCCAACAATTGCATGTCAGATGTAACTAGAATAAAAAAAAAGACAAAAAACCTTTAGATCTTATTAAAAAAAAATAGATATTTTTTTTAAATTATCAAATTTATTAGGATCATGGAAGCTTCCACTTGGGGAAAATATATACATACAGTATAACCTGTATATACATAATATAATAAAAATATACAGTGGGGAGAACAAGTATTTGATACACTGCCAATGGGTTTTCCCATTGGATTGTATATACCTAAAAATGCCGTTACGCTTGATAACACACACCACTTAAAAGTTAGGATTTTTTCCCACGTGTTTCAATTGAATTTCTATTAGTGTCAAGCCATTTTTAAGTTCTAGTTAAGGTTTAAGTTAGTTTAAACTGTAAGTCCTGATAGGATTTTGAGTTTTTGCATTGTTCAAAATAAATGTATGATACAGGCTGTATTGGAGCACATTAGGGTCCAGTGCTACTTGGTGTTTTATCCAGCAATGACTACTGAGCTAAAATTGATAGTTAGCATTATTGAGTTTTTATTTTACACCCTCATCACTCCACAACGCTATGTTATGGTAAAACCTGTATGTAAGACGTTAGCCACCCATCGAAAGTGGTCATAATTAATAGAAACCTAGCCCTCCGCAGGGCTAACGTTACGTGAGCTAATGACAGTAACGTTAATCTTATTTATTAGCGCTTAGCGCTCTACTGCTTTAAGATGGCGGCTGTTTACTAACGCTGCCCAGACGCGGCTGAGTCTGTCATTTTGCATCTAGTTCAACATACATGTGATCTCTATGAGACTCATCAGATGCTACCTGCTACCAACTAGCATCGTGCGGGCTAGTATTTAGCAACGTCGGCGTCGTTTGTAGGGGCTGTCGGCTGCAGTAAGTTTTTTTTCTTTTCTTTTTTTGCTTCTTCCACTAAGCACGTGACATCAGCGCGTTGTCCCGCATTAAAAGTAGTCCGAGCAAAACGTGATGCTTAGAGCTTTCAAAATAAACAATTACTCGAGGTGAATTAAATTACTCAGATCAGTTTTTAGACTCGAGTTACTCGAGTTGCTCGAGTATTCGTTTCAGCTCTAATACCTATATACATACATATATATACATCTGTCTCCATCCCTGGACCCGTGTATAATGCGCACCATGATTTTACAAGTTGATTTTGGGGAAAAAAGTGCGCGTTACATTCGGGAAGATGCGGTAATATCGTATATTGTATGTGTCAGGGGGTTGAAGCCAACTTGTGACATCTTTGCGCATTAAAGCATCTGACAACTTCGAGGATAAGTGACCTTCACGTGAAAGCCGGTTGCTCAAAATATTTAATCATGCAAATGGCGAATGTCTTTGACCTCTGATAGTGAAGAAAATAATTTTTCAAGCGGGATTTTCCCATAAGATATAATGACATTATAATATCATTAATTCGTTCCACAGCCCCAAAACCTATGCCAAATCTTTAATACTGCAGGTACAATTACTAATAGCAAAACAAATAAATTATAAATACGAATCGGAACAAAAATACGAATAATAATCTAATGAATTGAGTTCGAATGTGGCTGTTGTGTTCTGCATGCTGCTCCTGAACGCACCATGTGACTGACGACAGAGTGAGAGAGGTGCGGCAGAGATTTTACTTTCTCTTTCCATGGTCTGTTGTTGTTGGCGTCGGCTACGGCAAACAGTATCCGTGTAGTGTCGCTCAAGTTCTAAAATAAATGATTAAAAACCAGACGAAGCTGGCGACTTCCTTGCCGATGTTACAATAATAACCGAGTCGTTCTCGAGATCGTAGACATATTCTGGCCGGATTGTCAAGCCAGTTCATGAACATGCACACTTGGGGTGTGACAAAATATCGAAATGGTGATATATCGTGATACTTTGTATCACAAAAGGTCATCGATATGCTCTTGCCAAGAATCGAGATATCGTTTTAAAAAGGTGTCAATGTCTAAAAATAAAAATAAAAAGGAACCAACAAGTTAATACCAAAATCTTCCACCATAATAGTGTCTCAGTTAACTCTAAGGCTGCATTGACGGTGCACGACGCCGAATCCATTTAGACTGGGAACGCTTGTTCATTCGAAACCAGAGCATTCACTGTCATTCTGTCCGATTTTCAGGGCATTTACAGGTCATTTCCTGTTGAGTTTGAGTCACTGCCTATTCATTTGGATGGTTCCCAGGTCACTTCCTGTTCTGTAACTCAAAATAAACAGGAAGTGACCAGTAAGATACCCCAAAATCAACAGGAAGTAATTGAAAATCAACAGGTAAATGACCCTAAATAGCCCAGAATTACCTCATTGCCTGGCATTGGCTGCCACTGACGGCCAAAGACGTTCAATCCGTTTGAAGTGGGAGGGATGGCAGCGAATGAACATTCGTTCATTCGCTGCCACCCTCCCAGTTCAAATGGATTGGATGTCTACTAGTGATAAACTCATTCCAATTCACAGCAGAAGCTTGTTTTTCTGTTTATTAGCTGTTTGTAGAATATGCTAGAATGATTTCCTGACCAATGTATTGATAATCAACTTTTTCTTTTTTACCACCTGCACTAACCTTCTTGAGACCCATGTCTTCGCTCACAAAAAAATTGCTGTGCGTCAATCTTGTGGGAAAACAATGAAATCGCGACCCTGTCATAAATCGTCATATTTCGAGCATGTCATATGTCGAGACAAATGACGAGTCACATGGTATGTTGTATGTCTATTCGATCGTATGTCGAGGTCGCACTGTATTAACGACATGTTGAGGAAAGGCAGGTAATCTTGGATACAGACTTACAACTCATCCCAAAGATGCTAAACCAACACATCATCTCACAACATAAATGTGCAACACGAATATAATGTAAACAAAGCTCGTCGACTACCCGCCGTTGCAACGGTAAAGCTACGAAGCCTCCAACCTATCGCTGGAACTTCCAGAATGAAGGAAAAATACTCACCTTCATTCATGGATGAACACAGATCAACATTCCCTCGCACATCTTTACAGGTGGCTGAACTCTGCTCGAATATGCAACCTCGGTCCATACGCCTTTCTCAGTCGAAAAACACGTAGCGCGTGTGACTCGAGACCAAAACAGGAAGTAACTATGAGCGGTTACCATGGAAACGAACACATAGTGGGAACCTTTCTAACATTTTCAATTCAAAATACTCTTCGTAGATGACTACAATATTCTTCATTCTACATTCATTATGAGGCCATAATAAAATAATAACGCACAGAGACTAAGGAAACTAACTTTAACCGGATTACAGCTTTTGAAAAATGAACGCGCTAGATTGCTCGTTAATGAAAAAAAGTAATCAGATTACAGTCACGTGTTACTTACATGCTAGTGACAACACTGATTTATTGCTGCAACGATTAATCGAGTAATTTGATTAGAAAAAAAGCTTCAAATTAAATTTCACTGCTTCAAGTATTCATTAAAGTGGCATTATAATGGTTTGCTCTGAAAGTGTTTGCATTCATTTTTTAAAATAGATTTAGGTGGATTTTAATGCATTTGTAGGTGGATTTTAATGCATTTGTAATTAAATTTATAAGCATATTTAGCTGTTTTTTGTGGGAATATGTGAATTATCTGTTAAAAGCATTGTAAAAAAAAAAAAAAAAAGTTAGCATTTTATAGCATTTAAGCTATCAGATTTTTGCTACGTAAGTTAGGCAGTTGTTCTTTTGTCGTACTTATATGCTCATATACTGTATATATTTTTTGTAGTTTAAGGCTAAACTCGGGTATTTTATTTTTTTAGGTTCCTAATCTGATTACTCGTTTATTCGAACTAACTAGTTCATTGATTAATCGACTACTAAAATAATCGATAGCTGCAGCCCTACACTAATTATATTGTATTCTTATGGGAAAATCCTGCTCAACATACGACCATTTCGACTTACAAACAAGGACCTGGATCAAATTAAATTTGTATGTAGAGGTACCACTGTACTTGTATTTGGTTAGGTAAAGTAGTACTTGCATTGGTAAATGACCAATTCCTGGAAGTACTGGCTTTTATTCAATTTGCTTCCACTACAATACATCAGAAAAATACATTTCTGTTTAAAAAATTTTTTTTTTTTAAAGTCTGATTCTTTCCCCTGTGAGGCACATGATAAAGGTGTTGTCTGTCCCATTAAATGCCATTGATTTCTATTGCTGTCAATGCCAATGAAAAATAAGCCAAAGTATGAATAGCGAACCCACATTAGCTATCAAGGAGTTCCACGTGAAATGATTGCCAAAAAGACCTATTGTGCAAGAACTATCTCCAGTTCCTGCATTTGCATCAACTGTCACGACAAATGAGCCGGAAAATAACTCAAACATAAAAAAAAAAGCTGCGTCGGCAGCAAATGATTACTCATCTGCCTTCACACAGCCTGAAATGGTTTGTCAGTCCTATTTTTTGATCCGCACAATCAATTTTCTTCATGTATTGTCCAGACACACAGGCTCATGCCATCATTATGACATGCTAATCCACCTCACTTCAGACACACCCTTCAAGAGCCCCGTGTGTGTTTGTGGGCGAGCGATACCATGGTAACCCTGGCCGTCCAAGGCCCTCTTGGCAAGGTTGCCGCACTGCCCCGGTCACACGCACGTGCCTCCGCACTGTGGACGGCAGATTTTCACTCTAACACACGCTAAGAGGCAAGCATGCTTGATACGATGTGAAAGCTTTTTCTCCTCTCGGCATCTTCCCGAACTAGCACCCCCCCCCCCCCCCCCCCCCACTCTTCCGCATCCCCTGTGAGGTCTTTACTCATTAGGAATTCTCGCTTGTATGCGAAGTGTGTTTATGAATTCTGCTCCACGGGCGCGATGCAGCTTGTATACCCTTACTCTCCCCAAAGACCACTAAGCTTTTTTTGTTCTCCCCCCCACTTCTCTTCGACGCAACAGGATCACGCTTTTTTTTTTTCTTTCCAAAACATATACGAAGAATGGATTCTACTCGTCTTTGAAGACTTGATGAAAGATTCAGAGACGCTTAAGTTATTCCAGGTGCACACAATGGTTAAAGCCGTTTGCTGACATAAGAAATTGATGATGGACAAAGTTAATTCCCAAGGCTGGAAAGCACAAGGGCATTAAATTAAAACAAAAGAAACCCAAAAGGAGTACAGCGAAGGACGAACACAAACCTAACAATTGGAAATTTCCGTGAACAAAAATTGTGTTCACGTCTACAGTGGGGCAAATAAGTATTTAGTCAACCACTGATTGTGCAAGTTCTCCTAGATTAGAGAGGCCTGTAATTGTCAACATGGGTAAACCTCAACCATGAGAGACAGATTGTGGGGAAAAAAACAACAGAAAATCACATTGTTTGATTTTTAAAGAATTTATTTCCAAATTAGAGTGGAAAATAAGTAGGGTTTTTCCTATCATGTTTTTTTGCTCCCGATCCGATCCCGATCGTTTTAGTTTGAGTATCTGCAGATCCCGATATTTCCCGATCCGATTGCTTTTTTTTTTTGCTCCCCATTATTTTCCAATCATTCCCGATAATTTTTCCTGATCATATACATTTTGGCAATGCATTAAGAAAAAAATGAATAAAACTCAGACGAATATATACATTCAACATGCAGTACATAAGTACTGTATTTGTTTATTATGACAATAAATCCTCAAGTTGGCATTTACATTATTAACATTCTTTATGTGAGAGGGATCCACGGATAGAAAGACTTGTGACTTTGTATATTGTGACTAAATATTGCCATCTAGTATATTTGTTGAGCTTTCAGTAAACGATACTGTAGCCATGCCCAAATGCATGATGGGAAGTGGAACCATGACTGTGCGTAGTGCTACCAATTGATATATCTTCTCTGCGTTGGGAAATAACATAAGGTGTTAAGAAATAGATCAATTGCTACCTTGCTGCCCCACATTGCTTCCCATGATATTTCTAATCGAAGGGAGAGGGATTGTAAGGCTTTGGCCAATTAAAAAAAGGCTCCAAAGGCTGTCAAAATTCACTCTACTCATTTTACGCTGCCTTTTATCTCTCTATATGGGTAAAACGGCGTCATTACAGATTGAATGCGACAATGCGTGAGTGGGTCGTGCAACGCATGCATTAATTGCGTTAAATATTTTAACGTGATACATTTTTTAAAAAATTAATTACTGCCATTATCGGGATAAATTTGATAACCCTACCTTAAGCCTAAACTAAAGACTCGGATGAGTGTAACATATTATGTCTGTAATGTTAAATACAATTAGAAAACGATTTAAAAAAAGGCATGGCCGATATTTTTTTGCCGATTCCGATACTTTGAAAATGACGTGATCCCGATCGATCGGGACATCTCTAAAAATAAGTATTTGGTTACCTACAAATAAGCAAGATTTCTGGCTGTCAAAGAGGTGTAACATCTTCTAACGAGGTCTAACGAGGCTCCACTCGTTACCTGTATTAATGGCACCTGTTTTAACTCATTATCGGTATAAAAGACACCTGTCCACAACCTCAGTCAGTCACACTCCAAACTCCACTATGGCCAAGACCAAAGATCTGTCGAAGGACACCAGAGACAAAATTGTAGACCACGCACCAGGCTGGGATGATTGAATCTGCAATAGGTAAAACGCTTGGTGTAAAGAAATCAACTGTGGGAGCAATTATTAGAAAATGGAAGACATACAAGACCACTGATAATCTCCCTCGATCTGAGGCTCCATGCAAGATCTCACCCCGTGGCGTCGAAAAGAACGGTGAGCAAAAATCCCAGAACCACACGGGGGGACCTAGTGAATGACCTACAGAGAGCAGGGACCACAGTAACAAAGGCTACTATCAGTAACACAATGCGCCGACAGGGACTCAAATCCTACACTGCCAGACGTGTCCCCCTGCTGAAGAAAGTGCACGTCCGGGCCCGTCTGCGGTTCGCTATAAAGCATTTGGATGATCCAGAAGAGGACTGGGATAATGTGTTATGGTCAGATGAAACCAAAACAGAACGTTTTGGTAGAAGCACAGGTTCTCGTCTTTGAAAGAGAAAGAATACTGAATTGCAACCGAAGAACACTATACCCACTGTGAAGTATGGGGGTGGAAACATCATGCTTTGGGGCTGTTTTTCTGTGTAAAGGAAAGAATGAATGTATCGATGTATGTAATCTCCTTCCATCAGCAAGGGCATTGAAGATGAGACGTGGCTGGGTCTTTCAGCATGACAATGATCCCAAACACACAGGCAGGGCAACAAAGGAGTGGCTTCGTAAGAAGCATTTCAAGGTCCTGTCGTGTCCTAGCCAGTCTCCAGATCTCAACCACATAGAAAACCTGTGGAGGGAGTTGAAAGCCTCAAAGCATCACTGCTCTAGAGGAGATCTGCATGGAGGAATGGGCCAAAATACCAGCAATAGTGTGTGAAAAGCTTGTGAAGAGTTGCAAAAAAACGTTTGGCCTCCGTTATTGCCAACAAAGGGTACATAACAAAGTATTGAGATGAACTTTTGGTATTGACCAAAGACGTATTTTCCACCATGATTTGCAAATAAATTCTTTAAAAATCAAACAATGTGATTTTCAGGGTTTTTTTCCAAATCGGTCTCTCATGGTTGAGGTTTACCCATGTTGACAATTACAGGCCTCTCTAATATTTGAGAGGCCTGAAAATTATGACTGAAAATTTTAGTGGTTTTGAACCGGGACATTTTAATACCACGGTAAACCTTGAAACCAGTAACCAGCTCATGCCTAACCGCAAGTTTGCGTTTTGGAGACGACTGCCAATGTTTTATAGCAGGCTGAAGTGGTTAGTAAGTTGTCTTTTCTCCCCGTTAGCCTCAAGGTAGCATTGGTAATGTTTTACAGTGTTTAACTCATTCACTCCCAGCCAATTTCACCGGTGAAACCCCCTTCGCTCCCGGCCGTTATACTGGATTTTGACTGATTTTGCAAGGCCCACAGAAAATTCTGTTCTATTGCTATATAAACATGGAACCCACCAAAAGATTCATTCCATTCTTTAGAAATCAGCATTAGAAAATAGCTTAGTTTGAGCAATTCTCCAATTTCTAATGAAAAAACAGAGAAAATTGTTCAAACTAAGCAATTTTCCAATTTCTGAGAAATTGAGCTTTTTGTGAAAGCATACATTTCAAACATAACTTTGACTTTAACACAGCTTTTTTTGGCTTTAATTACATCCCAAACATCTGAATGTTTTCCTTTTACAAAATAACATAAACAACAAGACAAATAGAGCTTTTAATAGCAAAGTAAGAATTTATTAACACATAACAAACTGAGAGATGACTCTGTTGTGGCCACGACAGCCGGGGTAAACTTGTCCCTCATCGCCGCCTGTCTCTGCTCGGCGAGCAGCACGGACTCAACTGCATTGTCCGCTGCACTGGTGGTCCCGGTCGTTCTGCTCAGTCGTCCAACGCCTGGCATCCCAGGTGTCCTCCCGGTTGTTCTGCTCTGTCGTCGGCCGCCTAGCATCCTGGACGTCCATTCAGTTGTCTTCCGCCGACACCCTGGTCTTGCGGGCAGCCGTTCGTTGAATCGGGTTGCGGGTCTTACCAAATGTCTTACCAAATGCGCTACCGCCCTCCAGTGGACAGTTTTATTGCTTTAAAATTTTCAGTGTTGTGCTTTGGAGCTAAGTTGAATCAGAACCCAGAGATGTCTCTTGTGGGAAAAAAAACGTAAAAGACGTATAAATACGTCTTTAGGACACTGAAACATTTAAAAATAGAACTTATATGTTTTTGGGAGCAAATGAGTTAATATAGATGTGTTTCCTTATTTTGTATGTCTGAACTTTAACTCTGCGGTGTGTTGATGACCAATAAGCATCTGTGAAAGGAACTGGAGTCTCATAGGCCATCAACACGCACTCACAAATGTATCCATGCAACCATGAAAATTACCGGCCTTTTTTTTTTTTTTTTTAATTTACCGCACGATAAATGGACTTATTGCATATCACGACAAGCTTAATTGTCACAACCCAATCGTCATTGGCACTGAGAGAGTGAATCAAAAATTGGAGTCCCCCAAATTAGATGTTAACTCCCACAAAAGTTTCCAAATTTGAATCCATCTTAAAATGACGTTTTGCAGAATCCGTGTAATGCGAGTCTTTCCTAGCATCAGCCATAAAAATAAATCCACTCGCTTCCATTTTCTGATCAGTCACAAATGTCCTTCTTTTTTCTTGGGCTTTCTCATGCGAATGATATCTTTCCAAGCTTGGTGAATGGAAAATGTATTTTCCGGCTCATTTGGACAGTGATCATTCATTTTTTGATCATTTTTCTTTGTTTTTAATGAAAACACGTTAACGTGTAGAGCGCTGCCATCTGTGGCTTGTGCGAAATCGCGGTATGAATGATGACGACTTGGGATGTTGGCGTACTTCAATGATGTCTTTTTTTGCGTGTCTTGTTTTTGCGTCGTTTCTTTACACCATTGCTGCAGACTATACTGCTGTACACACATAGTCTGATACACACTTCATCTATCCTGTTATTTAATGGCTCAGGTGCAGTGGAACAATGGCTATGTGCCCTTTACTGTGAGTGTATGTTATTCTAAATTACTGATCTTGCTTGTCCTTGAGCATTTGTTTGAATTTCTCTTTAGAATTGCCACTGCCCACCCAGACATCTTGACTCACACAGTTTGGCTGCGCCTTTTAAAGTCTTATGTCCCCCATTAGTGGAATCCATAGCAATGCTTCATGATGCTTTCATTATTCGAAACGAGGCGCTTTGTCTTCCACGTCACGTTGAGATAAACCCGTTTTATAAGACATGAGCCCCCCATGTAAGAAGAGACGTGGTATTCCTTTAATCTATCTCAGCTCAGTGATCAAGAACGACTCTCCGTATGAAGTCTCTGAAGCATTCTTGCTCGATTTTGCATATCGTGACTGCCCAATGACAACACTCTATGTCAATGTGTTTTCTTCTTATAGGATAACTAACAAAACAAAAACAAAAAACAAGACTAAAGTAATTTGACCTAATTCCATGCAGAAATAGTAGTATGTACTATGTCTAGTACAGTGTTTTTTTTATTTATTTTATTTGATTTTTAACATCGTCGGGCGGAGTTGCAGTAGGAAGGAAACAGTCGGTAAAAAGTTCTCAGTCGTGTGCATATGAGAGAGGTTTTGCTCGTGTCGCGTTCAAGAACTGCTCGAATTTCTAGCCATCTAGCCCTTGCTTACCAAGACAATGTGGACCCCAGCACGTCTACTGTACATCAATTGATTAGACTCGTCAAGTGTCGATATACATGGAAATGTATATTACTCCCCCTGGGTTTTATTCCAACACATTGTCGAGGAGAGCAAGGTGGCTGATGGCTAGAAATCCGAGCAGTTCTTGATATCGACACAAGCAGCACCATGGTGCCACACAAGCTTAAACTTCATCTCCAAACAAAACGCCCATCGCTTCAAAACAAGTCGATGGACTATTTTGTCCACCTTTGTGAAAATTGAGGAATAGGCAACTTTTGGAGAAAAACTACAAAGGTAAATGAGAAAGCCCTCAAAGCCAGTTACTTTGTTGCTGAACTTGATGCTAAATCCAAAAAGTCCCACACTGTGGCAGGGACATTAATACTACCTGTCTGCAAAACCATTGTCAGCGAGATGCGGCCCTGATGTAGTTAAGGGCATTGTTAAAGTCCCCCTGTCTGTTAATTTTGAGCTTTTCAAGCCTAACTGTTATAGAAAATAAAAACGGAGAGAAACAAAGAGCTGTTTAAGAGGATTCCTGCCAGGATATTGGCTTTGTGTTCATCTCAAGTTTCACACTAAGTAATTACCGTATTGGCCCGAATATAAGACGGTATTTTATTACATTGAAATAAGACTGAAAAAGAGGGGCTCGTCTTATATTCGCGGTGTAGACATTATACCCATTCACGACGCTAGATGGCGCCAAATATAATTGAAGCGATGTTCTGTCATGACACACCTCAGCTACTCTCCCCATTCAAGACGCTAGATGGCGGCAGATATACTAGAAGCGATGTTCTGTCATGAAAGATCTCAGCACTCTCAAGTTTAACCAGTTTGCATTATTTTATTGCAATGTTTTTCCTTATTCAGATTTATTTCAAGACTACAGTTACAGTTAGACTTAACTTTGATGGTTAATGCAGTTATTGCAATTTTGTTGCTTTATCACAATAGATTGGTTTATTTATATTTCAAAAACCAAAGGCCATTCATTTACGAATGTGATTGCACTTTGGTTTACATATTTAAATGTTCAGATACTAAGATTTGAATGAGGCAAAATAACATGCTTTTTCTCTCAAATATATTGTTATAATCCTTTGTTTCGTATGTACTGTAATTATTTTCTGTATAAAAATTAATTTGGTTTTCAAAAAGTCTTTTTTCAAACTTGAGTCTTGAAAAAGAGGGGGTCGTCTTATAATCAGGGCCGTCTTATAGTTGGGCCAATACGGTAATTATAAATATTGAGAAATTAGTTTATCTTTTTCCAGTGTATAAACTTACCGTTACTCAAAAAAGGTTGAAAAGCACTGGTATAGTCCATACCATACAACATTGCTATTGAAACATAACATTCTTGACATTTGAAAGCTAGAACTGAGTATAATAATAAGAAAAAAATTAACTCCATTAAGCCATGTGATAATATGGCTAGGTTCATACTGCAGGTCTTAATGCACAAATCCAAATTTTTTGATCATATCTTGACTTTTTTGCATGCCCATTGTGACTAGCATTTTCATTTGTGGCCTGAAAAGTGTTGCGCGTGCGTAGAACACCAATAATAGACACGTTGCAAAATCGTGCGGAGTAAAGTGACCCGCATGTGCAGATGTGGAAAAATCCATCACTTAATTAACATGGAGGTTTGTGACATCGCTGGCCATGTTGTTTCATTCATGTTGAAACTTTTGAACTATGGAAGTAGCCGAATGCTTGCACAGCCACCCTCCATGTTTGTTTTTATTTCCTACGCTACTTCATTGTGCGAATTCACCCTAAGCGATACAAATTAATGTCAGCAGCGGTCGCCCAAATTCCGATTTGGGAGACCTGAGAGTTCAGACCACAGCACAGATTGGATTTGAAACCAAATATGAAAGTGACCAAAGTCACATTTGAAATGGTCCATTTCTATGCGACTTGTCCCATTCAGACCGTCAAGTTAATGCCTCACTCAAGTTGTAAAAACACAAAAAAACAGATTTGTGCATTAAGATCAGCGGAATGAACCTAGCCTATGACTCCTACAGTATAAATGCCTCAAAAGTTGTGCACCCCCCCCCCCCCCCCCAAAATACAACTGTTTTTAGCTCTAAAGCCATACTAGCTAAAGCTAGACAAGTTACTGTAATTTTGTGACTATAAGCCGCTACTTTTTTCCCTCATTTTGAATCCTGCGGCTTTATAGTCCAGTGCGGCTAATTTGTGATTTATTTGGGTTAATAGGGAACACTTTATTTGACAGCTGCATCATAACACTGCCATAAGACACTATGACACTATAATGGGCATTACTGAATTCTTATGACAGATGTCATTGAGAGTAATCCGGCAAATTATGTCCAGGTTTGATCCTTTACATCCATTCAAAAGTGAGATAATTTCCTGGATGACACAAAATGACATCTGTCATAAGCATTCATTAATGCTCATGGCAGTGTCATGTCATAATTATGATGGTCTTATGACAGTCTCATGGCAACACTGTCAAATAAAGTGTTACTTAATACCATAACTAGCAATTAATGAAACAACTGGAACAGTAACTGAAGAAATAATTAGCACAGAACATGAATTTTGATTGTTATTCACATCTGTAGCGCTGCAATGCATGCTAGGAGGCATGTTGGATGTAGTGCAGCAACGATTATTCGATTAACTCGAGTATTCCATTAACAAAAAAAAAAAATCAAATCAAATTTTATTGCTTCGAGTATTCGTTTAAGTAAAGTGGTCATGGTTTGTTTTAAAAGTGTTTGCATTTAGTTTTATTGATTATGGAGGAAACACTGCCCTCTGGTCTGCCTCATTTCACATGGCTGAATCCAACTGCTCCCTGTTAAGACCAACGTAAACCAAGTTTTTGTTTGAGCTAATGTTTTTTAATGCATTCATAATTTAGATTATGGGAATATTTAACCGTTTTTTGTGGTAATATGTGTCCGAACCATTTGTTAAGAGCATTGTAAAAAAACGTAAGCATTTTATAGCATTTAAGCTAGAGGACATTTGCTACATAAGTTAGCCAATTGTTCTTTTGTTGTACATAGGTCCCTTTTTTTAAATACTATTTGAGGCTCAGCTCAGGTATTTTAATTTTTCATTTTCCTTATCCGATTAACTCGATTATTTGAACTAACTAGTTTATCGATTAATCGACTACTAAAATAATCGATAACTGCAGCCCTAGTTGGATGACAACAGTGTTGTCAGCAGGTGGCAACTGGCTCAAAGCTTCATGGTGGTTCATTTGGTCTTTTGACAGTAATATGATGCTGCTTTCACATATTGTTATGTTAATATTCTTAAGTGTAAATATCCTATAATACAGTGAGGACATCTGTAACCTATAGTGCAGTGCGACTTATCTATGAAAAAATGCCATTTTCATGTCAAATTTGGTGGATGGGGGCTTATAGTCCGAAAATTATGGTCAAACAAAAACAAAACTTCCTTCTTGCCCCTATGCAGGTAGAACAGTACTCAAAGGGATGTTTTCTTAGTCGTTTTCTTGACAGTATCAACTCCATAATAGCTTCATATAACGGTAAAAGCTTTCATGTTTAGGTAAACGGTAGAATCTTTGGGGTTCTAAGCATGCCCTGAAAAGCACATGTGGCGGATCATCATTATGCAAAGCCCTCTGTTTGCACCGCAGCCAGGATGCCAGTGTTCTGTTACCTCGAGACCACCGCCAGTGAGACGGTAATCAAAGAGTGAAGACAAAAGACAATACAGACAGAAGGAGGATGTGGGAGGGGTCAAACAGAGATAGAGGGCATGGGAGGGACACAGAGAGAGAAAGTTGGCAGCAGCTGCCAAGCTTTTAGTGGGGTTAAGCATCACCACAAGAACAACCTAATAAGGTCTGAAACACCGACTTGGCAAGCTTTCAATTAGTATCTCGCGTCTGTGTGGCGACGCTTCACCACGAAATCGAGTTTTTCCCTCGTCGTCCGGCCTTTGACGTCCAGCGTTTACAACTTAGTGACGCGTCCCCCCCTCCTACGCAATCATCGCCTGGTCGCTACACGCTAAAACGCTCCAGATGTGCGGCAGCGTCGCCCACTGCGCTTCCAGCTGGGGCGCACACACGCAAATGCACCCACTCGCGGACTGGCACAAAAAACATGGAATTTCCATACAAATGTTCTTTGTGTCCATAATAAAAATGTTGAGAAAAGTAATAAAACCCATTGAGATTCACGCACGCAAAAACAATAGATGGCCATAGACTTCATTATATAACTATGATGCTAGTCAGTAAGCAAATTAGCGGCCGCCATATGTAAACAAAGAGCTTTTTCTGTTGAAAATTCTTGTGAATAAATGCTTAAATCCCTGAATTATTTATAGATATGGACGTAAAACAGTTTGGATTCTTGGTTAAAAGCCAAAAAAAAAAAAAAAAAAAAGGGCAGTTAGCATTCGGAGTGCGAACCTTAGGGCACCTGACTATACGATACGATACGCGATACAAGGCTCACGATAACGATTATCTCACAATGTCATGATACAGCGTGTATCGATATATTGGTCAGAAATTTGATACATGATATTCTACGATACAACTGTTGAAACAAAAAAGAAAAAAGATATTTCAAAATAGAAAAAAATACTGTTTAAGTCATTTATTAAACAGTGACACCTTTTCTGTGCAACATTGCTTTAAAATATAAATCTCCTGCAAATTGTGTATCTGCACATATAGAGGAAACAAACCGCGACCACTGATATCTCTTGGAGAGATCATGATAAATGGCACCCTTAATTTCTTTAAAGTTTTAAATCTTTTTAAAGAAATTTAACAGTGCTGTGGGTGTCAGTCAGCAGTTTAGCTTGGAGTGGGGCAATGATAAAATTGGTGGGTCTTTTCTTCGTATATGGCCTTTGTTGCCAAAAGCATTGGTTTGAGCACTTCCACCATCTGCTTCAGCATTTGAGATGTCAGACTCAATCAGTCACATTCTTCCTCATCTTAAAAACAACAAAATAAAGTAAAAAAAATATTAGCTACTTAATAGCTTTTGAGTTTAATCCTTATTTTTTGTGTTGGAAGTATTGAGTGAATTAAAAAAATATGATTTGAATGTATAGAAATTTAAAATGCAATAATTACCTATTTTTAATATCTAGGCTACATTAATTATAAGGATGATGGAAATATGGATAACAACTAGGGTGTTGTGGTTATTTGGATATGGGACATTGCTGTCATTTATTCATTTATCTATGTTTTCTGGGCTGTTTAATGGACTGGGCTTTTGCAACATTTGTATATAGGTTATATGGTGAGATTGTATATGTGTTAAACAAGAATGTATGTACAAGAATGTATATATTTAAATGTAAGGAATTGAGCTGATATGTCAGGACTTAAGGACAAGGGGTGGGAGTAAATAAGTTTGTACTTCTTCTCACTCCTTTTCGAATACTCATATTTAGTTTTTTTCTTTTTTTTTTTCATTATTGTCACCGATTATCAGTACCTATTTATTAAGTATTCGAAATAAACGTGTTCAATCAATCAATCAATCAATCATCATACACATCACCTTATACAGTGGGGAGAACAAGTATTTGATACACTGCAAATGGGTTTTCGATTGTTTTTCAATCTAAATCCGGCGTTACATCGCTGCATGTGACCGACTGCTCGTAAATGAAGCGGAGTGTGTGACGGCTAGGGCTGCAGCTATCGAATATTTTAGTAATCGAGTAATCGACTGAAAATTCTATCGATTAATCGAGTAATCGGATAAAACATTTTTTTTTAGGTAAGGAGCAATTATACATATACATGAGAAAAAAAAGACATTTACCGTAATCCAATATTGAACCATTTTAAGTCAATCAATGTCTTTATTTTCGATGTACATTGTTGAAAACAGCCAACAATTGCATCTAAGATGTGACTAGAAAAAAAAATTCACTGCTTTCACTTAAAAAACTTCTAGATCTTATTAAAAAAAAACAACATATTTCTTACCTAAAAATGTAATTACGCTTGATAACACACATCACTTGAAAGCTACGTCTTTTTCCTACGTGTTTCAATTTAATTTCCATTTGTGTCAAGCTATTTTTAAGTTCTATTTAAGTTAGTCTAAACTGTAAGTACTGATAGGATTTTGAGTTTTTGCAGTGTTCAAAATATAGTATGATACCTGCTGTATTGGTGCACATTAGGGACCAGTGCTACTTGGTGACTACTGAGCTACAACTGACAGTGATCTTTATTATGTTTTAATTTTACACCCTCATCACTCTACAGCACTGTTTTTACAGATTAAATAAAGCCTGTATGTAAGACACATTAGCCACGCATTGACAGTGGTCATAATCAATAGAAACCTAGCCCTCTGAGGGGCTAACGTTACGTGATCGAGTGACAGTAACGTTATATTTACTAGCGGTGAGAAGTCTACTGCTTAAAGATGGCGGCTGTTTACTAATGCTGTCCAGACGCGGCCGAGTCTGTCATTTCGCATCTAGTCCTAAATGCATGCGATATCTATGAGATGCATCGGACACTATCTGCTACACCACTAGCATCATGCGGGCGTAGTTTTTACCAACGTTGGCGTAGTTCGTAGCGGCTGTCGGCTGCGGTAAGTGTTTTTTTTTGTTGCTTCCTCCTCTACGCACGTGACGTCAGCGCGTTGTCCCACATTAAAAGTAGTCCGGGCAAAACGTGATGCTTAGAGCTGGCAAAATTAAACGATTCCTCGTGGTGAATAAAATTACTCGCATCAGTTTTTAAACTCGAGTTGCTCGAGTATTCGTTTCAGCTCTAGTGACGGCCCCCTTCGGGAAGGCGTGACGCAATGAATGACAAATATGTCACGTCAATAAATTATTAGGTCTATGAGATGGTCTATTCTTGGTCGACGTATTGTGGTTGCTGTAAATGCTAACATAAAATCCTCCATTTACATAACAATAGGCTCCCTAGTCTTGTTTATTTTATAGTTTTATCATTCAGCATCATTTGTGCAGTGCTATAATTTTTAAACTAATTTCATCTCATGAAATGTTTAAAGTAAGGTTCCCCATTATGCCCTCCAATCTTTTAAAATCTTATTAAGCCTTAGATCTTGTACCTGTTAGGCCTGGTAATAAGGTACAAATCGCATTGTACCGGCTGGGCCAATAAGTCCTGATCTAGTTTCTGCTCCCACAATGCATGGGTTCATTTATTTCGCCGTTTCTAATTGCGTTTTGTCACGTAAAAGGCCTCCGTGCTTGCGTGTGTCCATGATTGGTCCGTGTGTGTGTGTGTGATTTCCTCCTTTTTATGTGTCTATATGTCAGTGAGGGTGTGTTTGTTGGTTCTTTTGTGTCTCTATAGAGGGACATTATAGAGGCGGTCTATTTTTAGTCCTTTTCCACAGGGATGGGGAGACGTCTCGCAAGAAGGTTCAAAGAAACGAGCAGTGAAATAATCACTTTTGAGCCTCTTGCAAGACTAAGTGAGGAATGAAAGTGGACTATCCTGCCTGCTAAGTAACTGGAGAAGCCAAAAAATGAAAGTCATCATCTTCCCGCAGTATCCAGACAGTAAAATGAAATCACACAAATACTCTCATGTCCCTTGACATGCAGCCCGGTGGAAAACCAAATGAATAATGGGAGAAGGAGGATAACTTTTCCCTGAGTGCATTTGCTAGAATTCTCTCCGGAAAAGACGATAGATGAAAAGCTGATAGTAGAATGGCAGACGAGACATGTTGCTCGCTTGCTTTTTTTTTTTTAAGCGCGGAGGGGGTCATTCATTTTTTTCCCCTTTTGCTGATGCTAACACGAGTTGCTCCTGATGTAAGACACATGTTCTGGCCTCTGCAGCGTGTTTCCTCGGCTGTTTAAAGCAACTTTATCGCTCCATCAGCTCGCAGACAAGGAGCGATTCATTCAGTGGGCGGAGGAAGGGGGGTGGTCGTCTGTGTGTGTGTGTTAATAAAACCTTTGGAATGTTGGACATCAGATAAAATAAATGTAAAAGGTCTGCATTAATATGCTATACGTGGGACTGTGGAAGAGCTATACATATTCATATTTTCTCTAATCGCTGCTTTGTTAGATGGTGTGACCCAAGTTATTTGCCAGGTGCGTCATCTGCTTATGAGCTGGTTTCAGCAAGTATTTTCCATGAGAAGCTCGGGGGAAATAATTCGGAGTGTCTCAAATCCAGTATATACTTTTTTGTATTTCGTTTCAGGTACGATTCGGGCAGATGTGAGGCCAGCATTTGATGGCTTAGGTTTAGCAGTTTTTGTAAAATTATCCTTCCATTGCCCGTGACTTGAATTTGAAATTGGAGCAGGGTTACAAAATTGGAAGTTTTTCTGTCTGTGACTGCAGTTCAGTGCCAGTTTGAAAAAGCTCCATGGCCGTCACGCTGCTCAGTACAATTTATGCTATTCATAGTAAGACTCAAATCAGGATCAGGCAATGGAAAACCTGGTACTACTAACACTGGTTAGGAAAATACAGAACTACTTGTAGGCCTGTCGCGATGACAAATTTTATTAGGGGATATATTGTCTCATAAATTATTGCCGATATGCGATATTATTGTCAATTTAAATAATAAATTAAAAAAAAACTATTCAGCCACTAATGTTGTGACAATACATGCTAATGAATCACCCATTTAAATGCAATAAATTGTTATTCTAAAAACACAAACTACAGTGGTATGAAAAAGTATATGAACCTTTTGGAATTTCTCATATTTCTGCATAAAATCAAATGTGATCTGTTCTTTGTCAAAATCACACAGATGAAAAAAGTGTCTGCTTCAACTAAAACCACCCAAACATTCATAGGTTTTCATATTTTAATGAGGATAGTTAGGCAAGGCAAATTTATTTATATAGCACAATTCAACATAAGGCAATTCAAAGTGCTTTACATCACATGAAGATCATACAAATCACATTAAATAAATAGAACGTAAAAACAAAGACAATAGAAGCAGGAAAGAAAATTATACATAAAAATTACATTTAATCACGAATAGAATAAAAATAAATAAATAAATAACACTACAACTACCTGTAGCTGCAGATCAGTCTGGCACATTGATCAGGACTAATCTTGGCCCATTCTTCTCTACAAAACTGCAGTAATTCAGTCAGATTCCTGGGATCCTTAGGTCATGCCACTGAATCTCAATGGGGTTCAAGTCTGGATTTTGACTTGGCCACTCCAGAACGTGTATTTTGTTCTTCTGAAACCATCTGAAGTTGATTTACTTCTGTTTTGGATCATTGTCTTGTTGCAGCATCCATCCTCTTTTTAGCTTCAAGTGTCTGACAGACGGCCTCAGGTTTTCCTGCAAAACATCCTGATAAACTTTTGAATTCATTCTTCCATTAATGATTGCAAGTTGTCCAGGCCCTGAGGAAGCAAAACAGCCCCAAATCGTGATGCTCCCTCTACCATGCTTCACGGTGGGGATGAGGTGTTGATGTTGGTGGGCTGTCCCATTTTTCCTCCACACATGATGTTTTGTGTTACTCCCTAACAGTTCAACTTTGGTTTCATCGGTCCACAAAATATTTTGCCAAAACCTCTGTGGTGTGTCCATGTGCCTTTTTGCAAACATTAAAAGAGGAACAATGTTTTTTTTAGACAGCAGTGGCTTCCTCCGTGGAGTCCTACCATGAACACCATTCTTGGCCATAGTTTTACATATAGTTGATGTGTGCACAGAGATATTGGTACCAGTGATTTCTGTAAGTCTTTAGCAGACACTCCAGGGTTCTTTTTTACCTCTCTGAGTATTTTGCGCCGAACTCTTAGTGTCATCTTTGGTGGATGGCTACTCCTTGGGAGAGAAGCAAAAGTGCCAAACTCGCTCTATTTGGAGACAACTTCTCTGACTGTCGGTTGATGAACATCCTGACTTTTAGAGATGGTTTTGTATCCTTTCCTAGCTTTGTACAAATCAACACATTGCAGGACTTCAGACAGCTCTTTTGACTGTGCCATGATGCACATCAGACAATGCTTCTCATCAAGGCATTTCTTACCAGGGGTGTGTTTTATAGTGGGCAGGGCAGCTTTAAAACACTCCTCAGTGATTAGGCACACACCTGACTTAATTTTTTTTTTGTAAAAATTGGTTTCAATTGGTCTTTAAGTCTCCTTGGGCAGAGGGTTCACTTACTTATTTTTCCCCCTTCTGCCATTGTTTGTATACTATCTTCGTTAAAACATGAAAACCTATAAATGTTTTGGTGGTTTTAATTAAAGCAGACACTGTTTTTTCATCTGTGTGATTTTGACAAAGATCAGATCACATTTGATGGTGATTTAATGCAGAAATGTGAGAAATTCCAAAAGGTTGATACTCTTTCATATCACTGTATATTAAAAAAATTAAAACACACTCACACAATACATTACTTGCCATTTGAAAGCTAGCTATGTGTATGTAAAATATGAAATAAGCGTGAATCCCAACGCCATGTTTGTTTTCTGCCAATTAGAGCCCATCAAAAGTGTTGATTGGCCAATTTGATTTTTCATAATGGATGTCATTTTAAAGCTATTTGAGTGTTGAATCGGAAGTATGTGTGAGTAACTCCAGACATCTTTATGACATGCTTTTATTTTGAAATGTTCACCAGTTTGCTAAGCCGCTAACCGCAAGCTTTACACTCGGGTAAAAAAAAAAAAAGTGTACTTGTCTTCTATTTTTGTCATGCATGTGGTGTCAGTTCTAGATTTTTGTATTTTTTATTTCGTTTGCAAATGCTGTAAACCAGTGAGTTTTCATGTTTGAAGTGTCACTTTTTAACTGCAAGTTTGCGTTTTGGAGAAGACTGCCAATGTTTTACAGCAGGCTAAAGTGGTGAGTACATTCTTTTTTGCATTAGCCTCAATGTAGCAATGCTAATGTTTTACAATGTTTAATATAGATATGTTTCCTTATTTTGTATGTCTGAACTTTAGTTGTAGGTGTGTTGATGAACAAATCTGTTAAATGAACTGGAGTCTCATATGCAATCAATATGCACGTGTGCCGAGTGCATGCAGCACATGGAAACACACCACGCGTAGATATTTCGCAGCCGGGAAAATTACTGACCTCATTTTTATTTACCGTGCGAATAATTGACTGATTGCATTTTGCGACAGGTTTAACTACGGGAGCATTGCAGTGAAACACATCAACAAATGTTCCATTAGGCAGGTGCTTCAAAGAAAGCTCTAGTTGTACTGACTTTAAGGTTGTTGAGTGTCATCATATCCCCCTTGAAGCCTTTGTTTTCAAAAAATAGCCATAAAGAGCCTCCATTAAATGACCTGTCAGAGAGCAATGCGATGGCCATAAAATGCACATATTGGTACTGAACATAACTCGGGGAAAGAATAACTTTTTGCCTGGTGTCAGTTTTGAAACTTTGCTCCAAAGTGAATGACGCTCCTCCTTAACTTGAAACCTCGCGAGTGCCACGTCATACGCCTAATAGGCAGTGACCTGTAAATGCCTTAATCATGAACAGAAATCATGAACAGAAAGACCGTGACAATATATCGATACTTGGCAAGACCATATCGCTAACCTATTGGTATCATGAAATATCACCATTTAGATATTTTGTCACACCACTAATCGTAATAGACTTCCTGTGTCCGTCAACTATTTCTTTCCCTCGGGAAACTCAAACCCAAATAACAATAGTTCCTATTGTTACTGTCGTGGACAGCGATGAGCTCTCTCAGATTTCCAACTTACGTTCTCACTTTCATTTTACCGTATCAATCCATGGAAGAAACATTTATTCATCATGATGAAACGAGCAAGTTATACAGCAGCCTTTAAAATTCAAGTTCAAGAAGTTATCAGATCATATTATTACTGTACATATTGTCAGTTTACGGTAATGTTTTGAACTACCAACGTGCTATGCTTGTGCTGTGTTTCACCAGTCAGTAAAATGACATTTCTGTATCCATACACGAGCTCTGTTTTCTTGTATTCTTCTATTTATTGGTGCTAAAATTAGGGTGCGCGTTATACACAGGTACAATAATTTCCCCTAGATTTTACAAGTAAATTTGGGGTGCGCGTTATACAGGGGTGCACCTTATATTCGGGAAATTACGGTATGTGTGACAATATTACCAATAAATTCATATTATTTTAAAGTTTTATTTTTGTTTCATATTGCACACTATATAAAACGTAAGATTAGTCACCAATTTGTAAGAGCGTACGTCACTATTTCTAAGATTGCCAACGGCCTCGGGTTGACAGGTATGCTGAAAGAAAGTAATGAGACTACAGTAACGCGTTAGTGACAACACTGGTGACGACTCAAATTGTTTTTTGTTGCAAAATCTTCAAAGTCAAGCACCCTAAAAGTTTTTTTTCTTACTAGTGAGAAGCTTTTCTTCCCACTTTAATGCAAGCTGCACCTGAAACAAAAGGATTACACTTTGATAGCATCTTAAGAGTACAATAGTGGAGCTCTTGCATTGAACTTAACACATGGTTTGAAGGTTTCATCTTCCACACATACGGAACTCATCTCCATTTAGATTCTATGTCCAATGTGTGTGTGTGTGTGTGTGTGTGTGTGTGGTCATCTTTAGAGTTGGATTAAGAGAAGAGTGTGTGTTCGTGCTGTGAGTTATTGATAGTATGTGCAGGCTATCAGATGGACTTTTGGGAAATGGAGGCATTTTATTTATTGATACCATATGATCAAAAGGCATTTGTATCTTTCGTCTGTATGGGTGTGTGTTAGTGTGTGTGTGTGTTTGCTATAATGACAAATAGAATGGAGGGATCAGAGCAATCAGGTTTGAATGATTACTATGGGAGCGAGGGAGCAAGAGAGAGGCTTTGGGCTTGGCTAATTCTAATGTGGCGATACAATAACAAGAGTATTGCATCAGTTGTCTATCAGATCTTTTATTTATCATTCTTCAACTGCAGCGCCTCATTTCATTCCGTCCCCCCTCGCTTCATCATTTGCCGCCTCTCAATCTTGTCAGCATGGCCGCATCAGCGCCAATAATTACAGCCTTCATTTGCGATACAGCCTTGGTGACAATCTCTCCCCTCCAACCCGCTCGGCTGTAAAAATTCTCTGTTTTGTGGTTCGGAAGAGAGAAGCGACTTTAGAGTCGCAGCCAGCAAAAACGTCATTGTTATTTAGTGCATCCTTGATGTTGTCAACACTTTTATTGCCCTTCTTCGTCACTTACTGTAACTGGAAGCATTTTTTTCTTTGCAGTGGTTTGACGGGATGTTGTTGCAGTTTATTGTCGTAGTAAGTGCTTTTATTAATTTATCAGTTGCCATTGACGGGGACAGACGTCCAATTCATCTGAACGGCTTCTGATAGATCTGAGGTCTAAATCTGTCAACGAGCTGCAGTTGCAAGTCCGTTTGAAAGTGTGTGTGAATTAAGGTTATAATGTGTTTTTTTTTTTTTCATTATAGTGTAGTTCCATTTAGTTTTGAATCGTTTTCCTTTTATTAACGTAATTTTCGGATTATAAGCCGCTACATTTTTGCTTCATTTTGAATCCTGCGGTTTATGGTGCAGTGTGGCTTATTTGATTTATTTGTGGTAATAGGTAACACTTTATTTGACAGCGGTGTCATAAGACTGTCATAAGACCGTCATAATTATGACATGACACTATGATGGGTATTACTGAATGCTTATGACCAGGGGTGAAAGTGGCTACAATTTCTTACCGGAACTCCCCGACGTGAAGGTCGCCACGAAGCCAGAAATTTTGTTTATTTATCTTCATTTTGGGGGGGTTGGGGGGGGGGGGGGTGAGGGTCAAACCTCCTATAACTAGGGAAATGCAAAGAAAAGAAAAGAAGTAGCCTAACATAAATGAACAAGTTCAAGAAAAAAATGCACATTTGAACCTAACAGAGCTAACTATCTGTGCTGATCACATGTCAGTATGTCAGCCAATTGAACGGATAAATGAGTCCAGGGGTTTTGCTTTGCTGCGTGCATTCGCACTGACGTGACTCACAATCGTCAGACTCAGATAACTGCAGCAGCTGGGGAAACCTCCATGCCGTCCGTGGAATAAAATAAATAATAAATATCGGTGGAAACGAATTACGCTACATAAGCACTTTATTATGCTTATTGTTAACACTTGTGTATGTAAATCTGATGTTGGTAGATTGTTTTCTTCTTTGAGATGAAATGCATGTGTGGCAGCTTAGCATTTTTTTTTTTTTTTTTTACATTGGCGTTTGGACAGTTGCCATCATATTTTTGGAATCAAAGCACCGTGTACCAGAACAGCATTCCGGCCCTGAATCTTATACCGGAACTGCGTTCCGGCCCTGAATCTTATACCGGAACTGCGTTCCTGACCGTTCTGGCCCACTTTCACCCCTGCTTATGACAGATGTTATTAAGTGCCATCTGGCAAATAATGTCACTAACTTCATTTATGTCCAGCTTGTATCTTTTAAATCCATTCAAAAGTGAGATAATTTGCCAGATAACACGAAATGACATCTGTTATTAGCATTCATTCATGCTCATGACAGGTTCATTTCATAATTATTATTTTAATGACAGTTTTATGGTGCCACGGTCAAATAACATGTTACCAAATGCCATAACTAGCAATTAATGAAACAAATGGAACAGTAACCCGAAGAAATATTTAGCACAGAAAATAAATTTTGGTCGTTATTTACTCTGTATTGCTGCAATGCATGCAATTGACAGCAGGTGGCAGGGTTGACTGTCTCCCTCAATGAAGCTTCTCGAAGCAGTGAATGAAGCAGCCAATTGGTTCAAAGCTTCATGGTGGTTCATTTGGTCTTAAAGTGTTACCGATTAATATCTTTTGGTGTAAATACCCCACAATACAGTTAGGACAGCTGTGGCTTATAGTCCAGTGTGGCTTATCTATGAACAAATGCCATTTTCATGCCAAATTTGGTGGTTAGCAGCTTATAGTCATGTGTGCCTTATAGTGCGAAAATTACGCTATTACGGTAGTATTAATTAGTTTTTAGAGTGGATTTGCTCATCTTTTATTTTTTTTTTTCTTGAAGTAGTTTGAGTTTAGCTTTTTATAGTTTCATTATTCATTTTTTCATAAATTTGGTTATTTGCCATATGCAGGTTAAAACAAGAATAAAATCTAAAACCATATTTTTTTTTAGAAATGTATTAAATCATTTTTAATTCTTCCATTTTAACCTTTATATGTTAAATACGTTTTAGATGGTTTTGTGAACACACAATTAGGGATGTCCTGATCCGATCACGTGATCAGAAATTTTTCAGAGGATTGGAATCGTGTGAAAATGATCGGGTTTTTAATTCATGCTATATGTAATAATAATCAAAAAAAATATTGCGCTGGCTAGAGTCTCCATTGTTTAGAGCCAGTTAACATTTTACAGTAGGTTACTGCCACCTTGTGATCGAAATACTTTACTACATCCATCATGTGATAGTAACCTTAGTGTGAATGCCAAGAGTCACAAATTTGAACCCCAAAACTGTGGGATATCTAATGTAAAAATATGTAACAATTGATCATGCTTCAGTTACTGGTTTATTCTGTAGCATGTCAGAATATTGGCAAAACGCTGCTAAGTTTTCCAAAGCAAAAACAGATGTTTGCGAATGTCTCATTTTGATGAAACACAAAGAGGACAATAAAAAGTGGAGAATATTTACAGTTGAGAGGCTGAACAATTTTTGGTCCGTAAATGATTATCATTATTCCAAGCATAGTCGGTCAAGCAATTCCATCATATTCGAGTACAGTGCGAAAGGGACTTCAAGCATAACAGTGCAAGGGATGCGCATTAAGAACTTCACACCACTGTCCTGCCACACCAGCATTCAACATTTACACAGATGTCCCATCTCCTGCTATCATGGAAGGCACATTTTTGCAGGGTCACGCAACCAACCCCTTTTATGTGTGTGGTGTTTACACAGAACAGCAACCTGCGAAAAGCCAATAAATCCTGACTTGTAAGCTACCGTCGCCGATAAATGAAAAAATTGTCAAGCGTAATTTTCCTTTCAAAAAACGTTGTTAGTCATTGTGACTCATTTGATCAGCTGAGATATTATTTTGTAATACAAGTCATTTTGAAATGAGACTCCCAGAAAAGTGTACGCTATATTAAAAAAAAGAAGAAAAAAAAAAGACAAGGAGTGTCTACATATGTTCCAGCACAGATTCCAGCCTCATAAATAACTTCAACTGGTGTACAGCAGTCAATCTCTTTCTCTCTCGCACTTTTTTTTTTTTTTGTCCTCACTGCCAACAAGGAGATTTGTGCTCTGTGTCTCTGTCGTACAGGATTAGCGAACAGACAAAGAGAACAGAAGGAACGAATGAGGAAGAGAAGCAAACGCAGGAGAAAAGACAGAAACACCATTCCCCGAAAACATACTCCTGACTCCATTTTGCGTGCGTGCGTGTGTTATCTCGTTTTCATGTGTCCGGATGTTGACCAGATGTGTTGCGAGTTTCATTTGGTTTTGCAGGAATCGAACGGAATGACGAGCTGTTCATTTTTCCATACCAGCAACTTTGAGACGGCCCATTTAAAATAACTGTTCATCTTTTTTTTAGTGTAGTATTTTGTGCGAGCCAAGATTTGCTGTCATTTTTTTAAGCTGCTAGGTCATTAAAGTGCTTGTAACACGATAAAAAAAAATCTTAAATAGCATTATTATGTGAATTAAAATCATATTTTGATGCAATTCGACTATATACAACAATTTGGCAAAACGCAGATGACGAGAACGGAGTCTTTCAATCTGCCGTTTAGCTCATCTCGCGCCCCCATCTGGGTTATGAGGTCGGCAGAGTAACAATTTCAGCTGATTTAGAATTCAGCCCAATGGAGGAAGAAGATTCAGAATGAGGAAAATGTGACAGAGCAGCAAAATGTCATCGTTTTTATCCCTCTAATATTATTACAGGATATTCTTAAGTATTTTTCCCCAATTGCAAAATAAATTGTACGGTCATGACAAATAACAGCCTTGTGCTAAACGGAATATGAAATATTAAAAATGCATTTATACAGTACGACAGGGATAAATTACTGCATAACTCATTTGCTGCCAAAAACGTATAATTACATTGTATTTTTAATTGTTTCAGTGTCCCAAAGAAGTATTTATACGTCTTTTCCGTATTTTATTTTATTTTTTTTCAAAAAAGACATCTCTGGGTTCTGATTCAATTTAGCTCCAAACCACAAAGCTGAAAATCCATTTTAAATTAATAAAACTGGCCACTGGAGGGCAGTAGCGCATTTGGTAAGACCCGCAACCCGATTCAACGGCCACGAATGGCCAAGCCGCACGGCTGGGGCGCCGGTGGAAGACGACCGAATGGATGCCAGGTGGTTGGACAACCGAGCGGAACAACCGGGACTACTAGTGCAGCGGACAATATCTTTGAGTCCGTGCTGCTCGCTAGCAGAGCCCGCAGAGACTCAAAAAAATTCATCTTTATGAGACAGACAGTGATGAGGGAAAAGTTAAACCGGCTGTCGCAGCCAGAACAGCGTCATCTTTCAGTTAGTTATGTGTAAATATAGTGTTACTTTGCTACCAAAAGCTCTATTTGTCTTGTTGTTTATCTTATTTTGTAAAAGGAAAACATTATTCAGATGTTTGGGGTGTAACTAAAGCAAAAAATAGCTGTGTTAAAGTCAAAGTTATGTTTGAAATGTATGCTTTCACAAAAAGCTCAATTTCTCTTCTTTCAATTTCTCTTTTTTTCATCAGAAATTGGAAAATTGCTCAAACTAAGCTATTTTCTAATGCTGATTTCTAAAGAATGGAAAAAGATTTGAACTTTTTTTTTCTGCTGAAAGAAGAGAGTCTAATCTTTCGTTTGGTGGTTTCCATGTTTATATAGCAATAGAATGTAATTTTCTATGGGCCTTGCAAAATCAGTCAAAATCCAGTAAAACGGCTGGGAGCGAAGGGCCTTGCTCTGGTGAAAATGGCTGAGAGTGAATGAGATAATGGTCAAAACAGCCGACTTCTTAAACCTCCCTAATGGTATTTTATGGCACCGGAGTTAGTCGGGCTTTTGTCATTTCCCTGCCCTGGCTTCGGAGACGGAGGAAATGGCATAAACAAAACAGGAGGCGTGAAAGCTAGGCGTCATGCTAACCCGAACCTAGTGGCTCTTCCATGTCTCTTTCTCGCCTTTGGAAAACGAAAAATCACACAAAAATACCCCGACTAAGAGTCACACAAGGCGGCGGGGGTGATGTTCTTCACCGATCGGCCAGCCCCCGGCGATGAGCAAGTGCTCGTTGCCGGGGACGCAAAGGGGGATTAAAAATTGCGCATTCTCGTTGGACAAACCGGCCGACGTTGGAGCGCGTGGCTGCCCAAGCAAATTATATTTCTCTCTAGGCGGGCACGCGAAGAGGGCCGAGGACGGTCGAAGTCTCGACACATTCAAGAACCGGAGACGAGAGCAGGGGGCTCTCCGGGCCATAGCCGAGGATAAAACGTTTGCCATGATCCCAGTATTTGACATAACATAAAAACGTATCTTACTCACTTCGTCATCTGTCCAATGGTCTCTTGATTGTCGGACTTGTTTTGCCCATTCTTCGCGGTGAACAGGATCTTTTGGAAGCCTCACACAACTCTCCCTTGTGTATTTCGCTCAGGAGCATCAAATACCGCGTGTAATATGAAATAAACATGCTTTTTTGTGTCACAGGCACTTTATAAAGATAACCTGTAGCGGTTCCAATCTGGCAATTTTGCAAGACGCTGCCTGTGGTACACATGGAGAATAACGAAGGAAATTGAATGCGTTGTTTGCATAGGTAGCACCGTGTGGCTACTTTTAATATCGTCCCATCCGCCCTCTGTTGCGTTTCTGTGGCTCAGCTTGTGTTTGAAGTGATCAGTATCTGTCTGTTTGCTCCTCTCCAACCTGCAGTGTTCCCTATTGTTTGTGTTTGTTTTCTCTGTGTGGTGGAGATGAGAGAGACGATATCACAGTGGGATAAAATAATGAAAGTGAAGCATTAGAAATAAGGGGTGAGCTTTTGACCTGCTCCAGGTGCAGAAAGTCTGTATTTGTCGGCGTTTGAGGGAAGGAAATCTGAATGCTTTTTTCTTTTATCAAATCACTTGGAAAAAGAACAATCAATATTAGGTCATTAATTTTGGTGATTTATTTGCTGTATTCCACCAAGGGCATGCTTTGCAGTCACCTGTTAGGCCAACTTAGACGTTGTTTTTCCGGCTTGCTGCCCCTTGTGTAAAGTACCAATCAACGCTTTCCAGATCGGTGGTCGAGCGAATAGCGAGGGTCCACCGTAATTGATGCATTAGGCCCATCCCATCGGCATAACTTCCGTTCAATCTCATGGAAACAACTCGACTGCGAACAATCTCTTTGAAGGGTCTCGGCGCTCGCATGCGTGTGCTTGCATTTCATTAGAATGAGAGCGTGTTTCCGACGGATGGGTATGAGCTCGCTCGTCTCGGATTCCTACCAATCCACTCTGTCGTGTCATATCAAGCTCTTACAACAAAATTGTACCTACTACAGTCATTTGTTCAGCGCTTGTTTGGCTCCCTCTCTCGCCGTTAAGTTTACTCAGCGTTCTTGAGGCATCTGGAGTCCTTTTTTTCCCGATGATTTGTTCCGGGTTGCAAGTGGAGAGACGTGAAGTAATAAAATCGGGATTTTTTTTGTCCTTGAGTGACTCAAAGGAATTGGTTATTTGTGTCATAGTCATATTTTTAATGGTTTTTAAAGTGCATGTGACACGAAAAAGCATGTTTATTTCATAATACACGCGGTATTTTATGCTCCTGAATGATATGGACCGCTTGGATGTGTGTGGAAGCGATTGCTATATTTATTTAGTTTTTTTAAATCGCGTCATTAAAATGAGTGACTTCCGGCTTCGGTCTTGCATTGAGGAGGAGGGCGCTGTGACGTGTACGGGTGAAGGCGTCCTCTTCACTAAACAGTGGTACTGTTGTGTATGAGGACTAAGGATTCAGCTGATTTTGCGGATTAATACTTTTATTTTTCGCATCACGGCAGCCAAACGGCTGCAGAAAATTCTTGCTTTATGAGGGAGAGGTGTATGCGCCTTTTTGGAGTTTCAAAAGGTTCCCATTCACCGTGGACATTGGCCAAAACAAGCCCTACTACTATGGGACCATTGGACTTACGAGGAAGTGAGTAAACATCTTGCTTTGTATTATGTCAAATATGAATACAGCGATTACAAAGTAAACACTACAAACTTTCTTTAAATAAAGGACTACTTACGTTTGATCATTGATAGTCATATAAAAAGCTCTCCTTCTGCACATTAGCTGCACGTTAGCTGCACAACAACTGCAGCCACCCTCCTCCGGGGAACAAACTGTAAATTGCTCTCCGCCGGGCGGTTTGCCGATCCGCAAAGACAATCGACAACCCAGTCATCATGTCAAATAATCCGGGCTAGTTATGTGTGATTTTCCGCTTCGAAGACTTTGAAACATCACTCGGTTCGGGTTAGCATGTCGGCTAGCTGTCACGCCTCTTGGTTTGTTTACATTCTCCGAAGCCGAAGAAATGACATATGTCCGATTAAGTTGTCATAAAATATCGTTCGGGAGGTGCGACAGTAAAGGTGAAGTTGACAGTTTTGACCATTATGGAGTAATTTTGCCATGTCGTCCTCAATAAGTGCATTTTTATTATTTCATATTCCATTTAGCACAAGACTGTTATTTGTCATGACCATGCCATTTATTTAGCAATTGGGGAAAATACTTGGATAAAAAGAATATCCTGTAAAAATATTGAAGTAAAGAGACAGAAACAATGACATTTTGCAGCTCTCTTCGTCGCGTTTTCCTCGTTCTGAATAGTTCCCCCTCAATGGGCTGAATAGTAAAACCAATGAGCCCATTCACCCGCTGACGTCATCCACCTGTTGGGGACGATAGAGCCCTATAATGGTAGGCGTGGCTAACGGGCAGATTAAAAGACTTATTTCTCGTCATCTGCGCTTTGCTAAATTGTTGTATATAGTCGAATCGTCTCAAAATATGATTCTAATTCACATAATAATGCTATTTAAGACTTTTTTTCTCCTGTCGTATGCTCTTTAATGCCAGTCACTAGGCTTAAGGGGCTGTTAGGCTTCTGCGTCGGGGCAACGGCTTACCCTACTTGGGCCGTACGCTGTAGCCTGACGTGCGCCTCCCAGAAATCCTGACTATGCATCGCAGTGATGCGTTGCTACGTCAGTGGCAAGGACTGTGATTTGTCCACACAAGATAGCATTTTTCAAACAGTTGTTGTAATGTAAAAGAAGTGGACCAGGTCAAGGAAATCTTGAAACACTACAAGGACTGCCAAATGGCAAACAATTCATGGGGAGAAATCGTTGAAAACACTGGGCTGGAGTGTGTTAAAATGTAGAAAGTAGTTTTCTGCGTTTCAACATTTGAAGTGAAAGCAATTCTTTTCAATTTCGATGAGCTCCGGCTCGAGAAACCGCTGCTCCGTCTCTGACATTAAAGAAACCAAGGAGTGCTATGTGAAGCCCCAGGAATGCCTGTGAAACGACACAAAGATAAGGTAACACCCCCTAGTGACTGGGCGGCACACTACAGCGCAATGAGTCACCTCTACACAGAGCTTGAAGTACTCATCGACGGCATATGGTCGACGCTAGGCATGTGCCAGTATGAGATTCTGACGGTATGATAACCTTAAGTCAAAATATCACGGTATCAATGTATTGCAGTTACAGCTCTAAAATGTGCTACTTTGAGATATCTGGGTGAAAAAAAACTTTTTAATTGAACAGCTTTTTTTTTTCTAAACATATTAGCAAATTGGAACGTAAGGATTTTTTTCAAACATTTTAGCAAATTGAAACATAAGTGTAATGTTAAGTTAAAAAAAATGAAATTGAAATATTCTAAATAAAATTAAAATAAATGCAGTCCTTTATGTGAGCCTAAACCCACAGCCACAGCTCAACATTATTACCATCGGAACAAAAATAATTATTTTCCATAAAAAGCACGTGTGTATGACTCGTATCATGTTTACATTATACACACACACACTCTCTTTCTCAACACTGACAGTTGCCAGAGAGAAAAAAAACACCATGTTTTACCACCGCGAGACACACTAGCAGTGTTGGGAGTCTTACTTTAATAAAGTAATTAATTACAGTTACAAATCACTTCTCCCAAAAAGTAATTGCGTTAGTAACTCACTTTCCTGAATGTAAGAGTAATTAGTTACTTGACAAAGTAACTGGTGATAATTTTCTATTATTATTATTTTTTTTCTTAAAAAAAAAAAAAAAAAAAACAGGTCACACAATCTGAAGTTTAAAGGGTTTTTGGGACAATTGGCCCAAGCCCAATTCTTTACCCTAAACTTAACTAGACACAGGGGTATTGCGCATATTGCATATTGCGACTAGATAATAACCATGGTCCTCAGCCGGAAAAGGGTGGCATGCCCTCTCTGGGTCGGGGATGAGATCCTGCCCCAAGTGGAGGAGTTCAAGTATCTTGGGGTCTTGTTCACGAGTGAGGGTAGGAGGGAGCGGGAGATTGATAGGCGGATCGGTGCAGCGTCTGCAGTGATGCGGACTCTGCACCGGTCCGTTGTGGTGAAGAAGGAGCTGAGCCAAAAGGCAAAGCTCTCGATTTACCGGTCGATCTACGTTCCTACCCTCACCTATGGTCACGAGCTGTGGGTCGTGACCGAAAGAATAAGATCACGGATACAAGCGGCCGAAATGAGTTTCCTCCGCAGGGTGTCCGGGCTCTCCCTTAGAGATCGGGTGAGAAGCTCGGTCATCCGGGAGGGGCTTGGTGTCGAGCCGCTACTCCTCTGTGTTGAGAGGAGCCAGTTGAGGTGGCTCGGGCATCTGGTTCGGATGCCTCCTGGACGCCTCCCTGGAGAGGTGTTCTGGGCATGTCCCACTGGCGGGAGGCCCCGGGGTCAACCCAGGACACGCTGGAGAGACTATGTCGCTCGGCTGGCCTGGGAACGCCTTGGAATCCCGCCGGAGGAGCTGGCTGAAGTGGCTGGGGAGAGGGAAGTCTGGGCTTCCCTGCTGAAGCTGCTGCCCCCGCGACCCGACCCCGGAATAAGCGGAAGATAATGGATGGATGGATGGATGGATATATATTTTTTAATTAAATCGTTTTCTAAATGTATTTAACGTTAAAGACATAATGTGTTACACTCTTCCAGAGTCTTTAGTTTAAGCTTAAGGTAGGGTTATCAAATTTATCGCTTTATCGGTGAGAATTAATATTTTTTACATTTATCATGTTACAATATTTAACGCAATTTACGCATGCGCTGCATGACCCACTCACGCATTGTCGCGTTCAATCTATAATGGCGCCGTTTTACCCATACAGTATATTGAGCTAAAAGGCAGCGTAAAATGAGTAGAGTGAATTTTGGCGGCCTTTGGAGCCTATTTTCAAATGGCTAAAGCCTTACAATCCCTCTCCCAACGATTGGAATAATCGTGGGAAGCAATGTGGGGAAGAAAGGTAGTAGTTGATCTTTTTCTTAACACCCTATGTTATTTCCCAATGCAGAGAAGATATATCAATTAGTACCACACCGCACAGTCATGGTTGCACTTCCCATCATGCATTTGGGCAGAAGTTAAATGGCTGCAGTATACTTACTAAAAGCAAAACAAATACACTAGATAGCAATATTTAGTCACAATATACAAAGTCACATTTATCCTTTAAGAATTACAAGTCTTTCTATCCGTGGATCCCTCTGACAGAAAGAATGTTGATAATGTAAATGCCATCTTGAGGATTTATTGTCATAATAAACAAATACAGTACTTATGTACTGTATGTTGAATGTATATATTCGTCCGAGTTTTATCATTTTTTTCTTAATGCATTGCCAAAATGTATATGATCAGGAAAAATTATCGGGAATGATTGGAATTGAATCGGGAGCAAAAAAAAAAAAAAAAAGCAATCGGATCAGGAAATCGGGATCAGCAGATACTCAAACTAAAACGATCGGGATCAGATCGGGAGGAAAAAGACATGATCGGAACAACCCTAAAAGTAATTAATTAGATTACCCCGTTACTGAAAAAAATTACGCCGTTATGTAATGGCGTTATTTATAACGGCGTTATTTATAACGGCGTTATTCCCAACACTGCACACTAAACACGCTGGAGTTAACTCTCGTAGCTGGTGGGACCTTCATGATATTTTTTACCAACCTTTAATTTTGTATAAATGCGAAATCATATTAGAGGTATTGCCTCCTCGGCAGTCACCCTCCGCAAACATGATTTAGATGTCGGTTGGCCCACCTGCTCTAAGCCGCGGCTCTCTGTAACTTTTCTGTACCCGAAGTATTCCCAGACGAGCGATTTCGTTTTCTTCAATGGAGGGGAAATGTTCAGGAGTTTCACCTCATCCTGCCATCGTGTAGCACAGCTGACTGACACTGAGCAACAACCGGTGGGGGCTGGTTTAGCCTTGCAGTTGCAAGCTAGGGATTTCTCCCTGCATTTTTGGGACATAGAAAATAGCTAATCCTGTAGGGACGGGATGACGGAAAATATTTGCGCGTTTAAAACTCTGACATTTTGATCCCACGGTATACCATGAAACCGGTAATCAGCACGTCTAGTCAACGCCCATACATAAGGTGTACTCATTGGTCTACTTTTAACAATTTAGGCACTTTGATTGAAATAGAGCAGGTTTATTAAACCACATTTTCTTTGTGAAAGTCTCCAGTAGTCTCAATTTAGCTCTGATCCTCATTTACATTAATTAAAGAATTTAGCTTATATGTTCCCTGCAGATTGTTTCCTTGCATCCTAAAGGCAAATGTTTTAAACAACCACCTTTTTCTCCGAGTTCAGTTGTAACTGGCAGCATGGCACACCAGTGTGATCAAAGCCCACGAGAAGGCTTTTTGTAAATATGTTGATTTTTATTTTTCTAAACCCTAGAGAGAGGAGGTCAGTGTCAGAGCGAGTTAACAGATTGCAGAGATGAAGGGACATTAAAGAAGCTGTCTAAAAGTAGCTCAGTTACGTCCTGCCAGTTTTTGTTTTTGATTGACGCTTCGACGTGCCTTCTTTGGAGGTGTCGAGGCCCCGCTTGAAGTGAGGCCAGGTTTGATGGTTGTATACGTCTGGCTCCGTGCCTCGCGTGAAGATGCTCGCTCAAGTCCAATTAAGGCCTAAAACGCAGAAAGACTGCTCGTTTTCGGCATCAGATTTGGACGGCCATTTGTTTCAATGTGAAGTGCAGCGTGACGATCTGTCAACGTTCCCGTGGCGTTGTCTGAGTAACGTATCAGCCTATCGAATGTGGCTGTCTGCAGCGAATGGTCCTGAGATGACACGTTGATTACGCCCACCAGACAAGCATTCGCGCTCCTCTGAGTCGAGCTGATCTGTTTGGTTTGTCGCAACAGCCAGGGCATGACTGTCAACAACCCGAGTGTGTGTGTGTATGTGTGTGTTGTCAAGGACTGATTCTGAGATTGATGTATGATGCTTCATATCCATTCTGAGGTCCTCTATAAATGAAAAATGTCAAATAAGTCTCAGGTGGTTCCTGACTGCAGACACAGTGTTGCACTCATTTACACCTTAAAGGGATCCACGAATTAAAATTACGGCTGTCAAACAATTAAAATTTTTAATCAAGTTAATCACAGCTTAAAAATTAATTAATCGCAATTCAAACCATCTATAAAATATGCCAGATTTTTCTGTAAATTATTGTTGGAATGGAAAGATAAGACACAAGACGGATATATACATTCAACATACTGTACATAAGTACTGTATTTGTTTATTATAACTATAAATCAACAAGATGGCATTAACATTATTAACATTCTGTTAAAGCGATCCATGATCCGTAGAAAGACTTGTAGTTCTTAAAAGATAAATGTTAGTACAAGTTATAGAAATTTTATATTAAAACCCCTCTTAATGTTTTCGTTTTAATAAAGTTTGTAAAGTTTTCAATCAAATAAACTAGTAGCTCGCCACTGTTGATGTCAATAATAATTATGGTGCTGAAAGCCATAAAATCAGTCGCACCCAAGCGCCAACAGAGGGTGTCAAAACACCAAAAAACACAAGTAACAAGTGGAAATGAGACTTTGCTGTCATTTTAATCTGTTTGAGCGGGGCATGTGCGTTAAATGCGTTCAATATTTTAACGTGATTAATTTAAAAAAATAATTAACGCCCGTTAACGCGATCATTTTGACAGGCCTAATGAAAAGATAAACATTATTATGAGTTAAAATATGTTGATGTTTTCATTTTTATACAATTTGTAGTAGTTTAACTAGTAGGTTGCCATTAATGTTGACGTCGTAGGGTGGTCATGTCACATGGCAATGCTTCCGGGCTTCCAGAGTATGACTCGAGGGACATAAACATGTCATCTGTTCAACCCTTTCAATTTAAACCCGAGAGGAACATTAATGGGCATGACAGCACTGTCTATATTTCACAAAACAAACAGCAAAAGCAAAATGAACAGGAAAGACGGGATGAGACCAGAGTAGGGGGAAAAAAATGGTGTTCTGTTAAAGTGTGCTATACCAGCGAAACGTGCTAAAAGAGGCGAATTTGACACCCAAAGTATTACTGTCTACCGTGCGCTTTCAGCTTGTTTTGTTTATGACAGAACATCCTAAAGATGCCTTAAGAAAATACTTAAACACAGTGATATCAATTAAGGGTGGTTTAACTATGCTACGTTACAAATGTGGTCAACAGATCAACAATCTGCCTTAAAGCTACCACAAGAAAACACAATGCTTAAAAGTATGAGAGGGAAACACATGCAAAAAGTATTTGAGGCAATGAAAAGGTAATAAAAGACTCAATAAAAACACAAGTAGTAAATAGTCGCTGCTTTTAACCGTTATGCGCATGTGTTGGACGTCTCGCCGCGGAGAAGTAACTGGAGTAACCCGGAATTGTTCGTCTAATGACGGTCTAAGTCAGGGATCCGTAACCTTTTTGGCAGAGAGAGCCATGAACAATACATATTTTTTAATGTAATTCCTTGAGAGCCATACTTGGAATTTAAAAGTAAAAATTCATTTACCTTTAATCCGCAACACAGCAATACTTGTGTATTCTGTCACCGAAAATATACCTTGCAATCACGTTATACCAGTGCTTCTCAATTATTTTCTGTCACGCCCCCCCAAGGAAGACGTAAATGTTTCGCGCCCCCCCCAAACTCTCTGCCGCCACTGTAAATAGTATCATTTGTCTATAAAATTACTATTATAAATACACATCTGCCTAACACTGTGTCCTTTTTTTTCCTAATAAAGAAAAAAAGTATCATAGATCAACTTATAATAAAGTATAACTTTATTAACATTGTTTTGTTTGTAACAGAGAAGACTTGACGTGCATCAATTTGCCTGAATTTAAAAAAAAAAAAGTCAAATCCAAACTGTAAAAAATGCACTCAAGGTACATTTTTGACCATTTGATACAGAAAAATAAAATGTAATAAAATCAGTAAATAATAACCAATTAAAATTGATTAGAAACATTCTCATGAGGACAATATGCCAAAAAATTTGACCGAAAAAACAAAACTGAATAAAAGAAAAAAAAGAGTGTCCTTGGACAGGACAGTTTTTATTTTTGCTGCTCACAGTATTTACCTCCTTTGCAATGGTGTGGAGTTATTTTGCAATGAGCATGCTAACAATGCTCACTGGTTTACTGATATAACACTGACAAAGCAGGACGATTGTTGGCAATATTCGGCACGTTTTCACTGAAAAACAATCAAGCGGCTTATCAATGAGATTGGGGTCTAATGTCTTTAAGTGGCGTCTTAATTGATCTGGCTTCTGGCTGTCCGCTATAATTATTTTTAGACACACTAAACAGTGGTCTTTCCTCATCACCCACTGTATTAAAAGTCAAAGCTAAAAGGCAAACGGCACGAAAAAAGCGCATTCTCGGCGGCCGAGGTAGAACCGTAGGTGAGGGCGGTCGTCGTGACGATCCCAAGCTGAAAATGGCACTTCTCGGGCGGCGACGTGAGAACCGGACAAGACAGTGGGTCGCTGCGTGAGTGAGTCCGGTTGGAAAACGGCTTTCGAAAACGGCGGTGGCACACTGCTCTTCATATCTGTTTTCTGTGTGTGCTGAGTGCTCTTCCTTAGTTCAAAAATATTGCGCGCACTCTGAAAATGAGAGCGCCACTGCCACCTACTGAGTGGATGTGCAAGTACACTTTATTCCAGTACGGCAAAAAAACAAAAAAAAGCATGTTCCCCGAGGTCACATGCGCCCCCCCGGCATTGCTCTGGGGGGCGCGCCCCACTATTTGAGAAGTACTGCGTTATACCCCGCTGTCTCGACTGATAATGATGTCTATGGGAGAGGTATGAGAGTCTTTTTTTCTAGTGTCCCAGAGCTCGCGAAACTTTGATAAAGCGCATTTATCAAGATTTCGTCGGCCATGATTTGTGTATATCCATCTGCCGAAACAGCCTGATAGCACAGATATAAGTCTCCTTACCCTCTGCTATTGGATTTGTTGTTGACGTAAGCACGGCAGCGCTGTAAAAATAGAACAGGTCTCTATTTTGTGCCCCTCCCCTTGGTGAAAATTCACTCAAGACTTGGCGCTCCGTCCAAATCGGCTGCTGCTGCCGCTCACTTTCACCTTAGTGTCCCCTCCCACATACACAATGAATAGGTTGCTGCTGAACCCTTCACACTCGGCTGCCGCTGGTGTGAAACGGCCTTTACAGCGCAAACATTTATAGCCTCTTAGGACTTGGCAGTCAAGTATGTCTCAAAAATACACCCTAAATATCCACTTCATCAAAGTTTAAACATTTCTTTCCCCACCACCGCCCATTGTTAGATTGAGTGGTTAATTGTTATGCTTGATTGAATTTTGGACTTCTCAGAAAAGCCCTGGGAGCCGGCTTAAATATGGGTCTAATAAGGTGAATTGAGCCCTCATTTCTGTTCATAATGGTTCAACATCAAGACCTCACTGAAATTGAAAAAGTCAACTTAGTAGCACTTTAAAATGCTCTTTTAATTCAGGTGGTCAAATCTATTCGGAAGGAGAACAAACGGTTCAATATGGACTATTTTTTTTGATGACGTGCGCATTACATGGCCATGCAAAAAATGATTGAGCCCTCCGCAACTATGTTTTATTCATAAGACCATATTATTTTTACAATTTTGAAGTCCTTAAGCATGTGTCTTGCTCTTTCCAAAATTTGGACCCATGCATTAATCATGACCTTTTCTTCTACGTCTTCTTTGCCCGTGGCAGACTTCCATTAAAAGTCAGAAAAAGCATTTTGAAACTGTCATCTCTTCACATAGGACTCTTGTAAACTACTCGCATGCATTCCAAGTGAGCATCCTTGTACAGCCCGTGTTTCTCACGGCAACAAGTGCCTTCCAACTCCCTGGCAATAAATAATAATACCTCATCCTGAGGGAAGCTCGCACACATCGCTGCCTCACCCTTTGCTTTCACACGTGTAACGTGAATACCTAGTTGATGATGCAAAGCAGCGTCCGCTCAACCGACTGACCGACACAGCCCAGGGACATTGCCAGTTTACAGTCCGACAGCCTTTGTCAATATCCAGACGATTCCACACTGCGCTTGTTTGTGGCTGCCGTAAAAATGCCTTCGAGCTGTCGCTTCCACGATAATGACGGTCAGAGGTCGGCGTCTTCCATTAATTTCAGGCTGTCTTTATCACTGAGAGGGATGTCGGTGGAGATTATGCGGTTCCTGCACTAATGCTGTTTAAGTCACATTGTTGCCTAGACACAAAATGATCATTTAAATATGATAGATGTAGGGCTGCAGCTATTAATTATTTAGGTAGCCAATTAATATAACCATTAGTTAGTTCGAATAATCGAGTAATCGGATTACTAATATTTAATGCCTTGCAGAATCATTTTTTTTTTTTTTTTTTTAACCTGTCCTGTTCAGCTGTTTGACACGGAGAATGGAAGTCTAAGTGCCCGGATAGTCTGAACAGTTTTAATGTTTCACATTGAGAGTCTGACATACTCCCATTGTGATCATTCAACATACCTTGTTTATTATAACAAAGCAGCGAACAGGACGGGGTTATGGGGGAACAGAAGAAAAGAAACACAAGAGAAGAAAAGAAACACAAACAACAACAAGAAATACATTGAACGCCTAACTACACTAACTACTAATATGTTGGTGCTATCGTCAGCTAAATGTATTTCCGGTTGACACCATGTGGGGGGCCTGTTGACCAGGGAAAGAGGGGGAAGAAGGTGGGGGAGTCTCTAAGCTAAGTGATAGAAAGGGGTAGAGTGTACACAAATCATCTGTGATCTAGAACCCAGTAATTCTGTGAATCCCTTGTGAGTGTAAGCCCGTTGGCGACCGACCCTACGCCGCCCCATCGCCAATCCCGGCACTGGCACCCCCCGCCCGAGCGCGCCTAATCACATCCAACTGCACGTGCAATTTTTGATGTGAAACGAAAGAAAAAAGTGTTAGTGCTTGCAATAATATTTATTTTAGCTTGCTAAGATTGCAATTTCAGCATTAGAGCATTAAATGTTAATACAAACTAGGATTCCTGAGTGCGTCTTCAAACTATGCAGAATTTCACTTTCATTTCACAAGAGCAATAAATGCATTTCAAACTAAATTAAAATACCTGAGCTTAGCCTCAAACGGTTTATAAAAATACATAAATGAGGATAAAAGTACAGTGGTCCCAAGCTACTTTGCGCTTCAAACTTCATGCCCTCAGTCCATCACGGATTTTTTTTTTTTTCAATTAAGAAAAAAAAAAAAAAAAAAAATATATATATATATATATATATATATATATATATATATATATATATATATATATAGATGAGCTGGGATCGCATAGTCTCACGCTCGCTCCCCTTCCGCCCCCTGCTCTTTGTTCATCAGAGAGTGAACTGAAGTTTCTTATTAAAGTAAACGATGATTGACAGACGGTTAAGCTTTGATCTTACCAGAGAGTCGACTTTCAAAAGGCCGCATGCGTGAATCATTATTTAACTTGTTAAACAGGTGCTGTGGCAACTCATTTTATGTAAGTGACCAGCTGGAACAGATTTGAGTGGACACTCAATGAAGCATTTAATAAAGACAAGCTTTTTTTTTTTTTTTTTTTTAAATACTTTTATACTTTTTTTTTTTTTTTTTTTTTTTTAAATTATACTTTGTAAAATGTACAACAACAACAACAACAAAAAACCACACACAAAAAAAGACGTCTTGTATGTATATCTTTTCAATGATAGATCTGAATTAATACATTGGGAAAAACAATGGGGTTTGGGGTTTACTTCACGGTTTTTCACTAATCGTGGCGGGTTCTGGTCCACGTTAACCCTCATATTGTGTTGGAGTCAGAATTGACCCGTTGTCAAATTTTCGTATGCAAAAATCAATGGTACCTTTGATGTACCCAAATTTGAAAACTGGTCAATCTTGACCTGAAAACAATATACTGCAAAAGTTTAGTATTTTCAGGCCAAGGTAATTTACAGATCAAATGTGATTCACTAGCAAAAATATGGGCTAATTTCTTACACAAGACAAGGCCTCACTGTACGACAAAAGAACAATTGGCTAACTTGCACGGCAAAAGTCTGCTAGCCTAAATGATATAAAATGCTAACTTAATTTTTTTTTTTTTTTTTTTTAATTACAATGCTCTTAACAAATCGTTCAAACACATATTCCCACATCAAACTGCTAAATATACCTCTAAACTAAATGACAAATGCATGAACAAGCATATTAGCTCCAACAAAAACTTACCTTTTGTTTGTCTTAACAGGGAGCAGCTGGATTCTGCCGTGTTAGACGAGTTACGTCATAGTCACTGTTGCCACTAAAGGGCAGTTTATCCATTCAAATCAATAAAACTAAATGTAACACTTTCATAACAAATCATAACAACACTATTCTAATTAAATGAATTCTTTAAGCAGCAAAATTTGATTTTAAGATTTTTCTAATCAAATTACTCGGGATAATAGATTAATCGTTGCAGCACTAGATAGATTTTCGATTCAAGCGAGTGAATTGACGATGGTTTTAACTTGTTTTAATAAATTAGGTTCTTTTCAAGTAGAAAAAGGTATACTCATTGATTGGACTGCAGTAAAGAAGCGAGTACATTCGAGTTTCTTTACCAAACGAATTGCAAACGACCTTAGATAATAGATGCAAAGATGTCTAAAAAGTTACAATAAGCGGAACTGATTATACGCAATGCAATTTCAGCATAAGCGGATTTTACGGGGCCGAGAAGTGTCATTGCATGTAATTGACTTTTATGTTTTTAAGATCAAGAATTTTCCGGTAAAATATTGTCTATAAAAGTTGTAAAGCAATAAAACAAACAACAAAAATGAATTAAATGAACAAAAAAAAAATTAATAGGTCAAAATTATTGCTGCTCGTCACAGCACACGGAAGTCAGAGTTACCCTGCGAAATCGAGACAGCTGATAAAAAGCCTGCCAGTGGACAGTTAATGTTGATGATGCCTCTCTTCTGTTCTGTAACTAAAAATCTGTCAGTAAAAAACGTCAACCCTTTCAGTAAGTTGTCTTATTCAAGAAACCCACAAAGTAAGACAGCTAGCACCTTAGACGATCATTTGTTTTGCTTAGCCAAAACCACCTGAAGTGCGAAGTGGCAAGATTGGTATACGTAATTTTTTCAAACCTAAGCTTTCAAAGCAAAAACAGCTAGAACGAATAATTGAAAATGTGGACCGTGAAAAGCCAGAGAGCATCGCCAAAATGGTGAGCGGAGTTTCAATTTGCCCCACTAAAGACGCTAATTGTACAACAAATTTTGCATCCTTATAGTATTTTGATCCCAAAGCTGTTGTGGCAGTGAATAAGCCCTCTTTTACATTCAATTGGATTCTCAATGTTATCCATAGGTGTTAAATAAACAAGTAACATCGTAAACATACATGTTCCACACGAATATGGCGTAAATTAATGCTTAACTACGCGGCGAAGACGTAAACAGAGAGCGGCGTGCTGTTGTTGTGTGTCACTAACATGGTAGAATGTGTCTGAGAAGAACTTTTCTACTTGTCCGTCCATGATCAAACGTAAGTAAATATTCCTTTATTTAAAGAAAGTTTGTAGTGTTTACTTTGTAACCACTGTATTCACAGCCATTTTTGACAAAGTTTCTGATGGGGTGCAAAATTTGACAGAACACCTGTTAACACCGGCGGTCGTACCTTATTCAATGGGTGATGATCTTGGCGAAAAGTATGGCTATCCCTAAGCAGCCTGATATAAAATTCCCCTGAAAAAGGATGGGAAACAAAAAAAAAAACGCCTTTTTTCAACTTATTATTGTAATTATTCTTGGAAGTTAATTTTATTGCTGAAACTTTTTCGGGTTCATCAACATGTTGTGCCCCCCCGCCCCAAAAGTCAAACTCCGTCTATGAATTTCAGTAATATCAGTCTTTGTGACAGCATAAAGATCTTTGGCCATTGATCATAGAACTGTAAAAACTAGGGCTGTCAAAATTATCGCGTTAACGGGCGTTAATTAATTTTTTAAAATTAATCACGTTAAAATATTTGACGCAATTAACGCAGATGCCCCGCTCAGATTTAAATGACAGTACAGTGAAACGCTCACTTGTTGTTTTATGGAGTTTTGCCGCCCTCTGCTGGCGCTTGGGTGCGACTGATTTTATAGGTTTCAGCACCCATGAGCATTGTGTAAGTAATTATTGACATCAACAATGGCGGGCTACTAGTTTATTTTTTGATTGAAAATTTTACAAATTTTATTGAAACAAAAACATTAAGAGGGGTTTTTATATAAAATTTCTATAACTTGTACTAACATTTTTCTTTTAAGAACTTTAAGTCCCCCTATCCATGGATCGTTTTAACAGAATGTTAATAATGTTAATGCCATCTTGTTGATTTATTGTTATAATAAACAAATACAGTCCTTATGTACCGTATGTTGAATGTATATATCCGTCTTGTCTTATCTTTCCATTCCAACAATAATTTACAGAAAAATATGGCATATTTTATAGATGGTTTGAATTGCGATTAATTACGATTAATTAATTTTTAAGCTGTAATTAACTCGATTAAAAATTTTAATCGTTTGAAAGCCCTAGTAAAAACCATCATTTATATTTTGGTATCAAATCTTTATTTTCTTGCGCTAACCACATGATGAACAGACATTCATCAAAAGTCTCAAAAATAGAAATATATTTGGTTATTGAGTCAATGAATGCTGTACTTTGAATTACCAATACATTTTGAGCATTTGCGCTAGATACGCTCACTAAATTAGATCAATGTTTTTGTTTTGATTAAGTGCTATTACCCTTGGCTAATGAATGTTGAAATATTATGATACTGTATTATCAGATGAAATTCAGCTGAAATAGTCAAATCCCTTTATCTGTAATGCATTTTAACATCAAATATTTGCCTTACCATAAAATAAGCTATTCTTGCTAATTTCCTAGAAAAACAAATATACCTGATCCTTTGTTTCAACAAACTGTTATGGTATTAGAAAGATTGTGAAAACTGTGATCGTTGGCAAATGCGGCTTAGTCAAAATCATAATGTAACTGCTTTTTCTTTTCAAGCAAAGTGAGGGGGAAAAACACGTTCTCTCATGATACAGCTCAGAGTATTTGCTTTCCATTTGTTTCGTCAGGACTTGAAGTAGTTAGCCTTAATGAGCTAGCTATCCTTATCATGTGTCCTTTTGGCTTCAATTTGATAGAGTACATTGATATTAGTGAACTACTTAGTGGGCCCCGTAGCCCTGCAGTGTTCCCTGTTTCCGGCGCTCACCCCAGTTTTTTAAATTAAAAATATATCAGATGTACGCATGTTCTGGAGTGTCGTCTGTTTAAAAACACGCAAGTTAAGAATGGCTTTGCAAAGATGCTTCTGGCATCACACTTTGCTTTGGTGTCGCTGTGTGTGCTCTCCCTGCACTTTTACTGCGTCTTCTTCGGCTTATTATTCACCTTGACCTTCTTGCCCACTCACTGTTGCTCATTTCGCGCAAGTGTGACCCGTGGCACGATCACACCCGCACTCACAGTGTCGCAGCACTGTCGGAAAATACACAATTCACCATTGGACCGTGATAGGTAGGCACTATAAATGTACCATTACACTGCATAACCTTTAGATTTTTCCTACTTGAGGTAGTAAAGGCTGCTTTACCACAGACAACAAATTGCAACTAGCGTGCTTTTTGAAGGGATTTATGGATCCGAATGTCAAATTAATTTCAAAAAGTAAAACTTCTACATGAACACGTTCAATGTTATTTACTATGAGTGTTGTTTCTGGCAGCTCTTTTAATGTTTGTCTTAGTCTTAGTCTTCTGGACGATAATACAGTGGGGCAAATAAGTATTTGGTCAGCCACCAATTGTGCAAGTTCTCCTACTTAAAAAGATTAGAGAGGCCTTTAATTGTCAACATGGGTAAACCTCAACCATGAGAGACAGAATGTGGAAAAAGAAAAAAAAAACAGAAAATCACATTGTTTGATTTTTAAAGAATTTATTTCCAAACTAGGGCGGAAAATAAGTATGATCACCAACAAACACGCAAGATTTCTGGCTGTCAAAAAGGTCTAACTTTTTCTAACGAGGTCTAACGAGTCTCCACTCGTTACCTGTATTAATGGCACCTGTTTTAACTCATTATCGGTATAAAAGACACCTGTCCACAACTCAGTCAGTCACACTCCAAACTCCACTATGGCCAAGACCAAAGAGCTGTCGAAGGACACCAGAGACAAAATTGTAGACCTGCACCAGGCTAGAAAGACTGAATCTGCAATAGGTAAAACGCTTGGTGTAAAGAAATCAACTGTGGGAGCAATTATAGAAAATGGAAGACATACTAGACCAGATAATCTCCCTCGATCTGGGGCTCCATGCAAGATCTCACCCCGTGGCGTCAAAATGATAACAAGAACGGTGAGCGAAAATCCCAGAACCACAAGGGGGGACCTAGTGAATGACCTACAGAGAGCTTGGACCACAGTAACAACGCCTACTATCAGTAACACAATGCACCACCAGGGATTCAAATCCTGCACTGCCAGACGTGTCCCCTTGCTGAAGCCAGTACACGTCCAAGCCCGTCTGCTGTTCGCTAGAAAGCATTTGGATGATCCAGAAGAGGACTGGGAGAATGTGTTATGGTCAGATGAAACCAAAATAGAACTTTTTGGTAGAAACACAGGTTCTCGTGTTTGGAGGAGAAAGAATACTGAATTGCATCCGAAGAACACCATACCCACTGTGAAGCATGGGGGTGGAAACATCATCCTTTGGAGCTGTTTTTCTGCAAAGGGACCAGGACGACTGATCTGTGTAAAGGAAAGAATAAATAGGGCTATGTATCGAGAGATTTTGAGTAAAAATCTCCTTCCATCAGGAACGGCATTGAAGATGAGACGTGGCTGGGTCTTTCAGCATGACAATGATCCCAAACACACAGCCAGGGCAACAATGGAGTAGCTTCGTAAGAAGCATTTCAAGGTCCTGGAGTGGCCTAGCCAGTCTCCAGATCACAACCCCATAGAAAATCTGTGGCGGTAGTTGAAAGTCTGTGTTGCCCAACAACAGCCCGAAAACATCACTGCTCAAAAGGAGATCTGCATGGATGAATGGGCCAAAATACCAGCAAAAGTGTGTGAAAAGCTTGTGAAGATTTACAGAAAACGTTTGGCTTCCGTTATTGCCAACAAAGAGTACATAACAAAGTATTGAGATGAAATTTTGGTATTGACCAAATACTTATTTTCCACCATGATTTGCAAATAAATTCTTTAAAAATAAAACAATGTGATTTTCTGTTTTATTTTTTTCACATTTTGTCTCTCACGGTTGAGGTTTACCCATGTTGACAATTACAGTCCTCTCTAATATTTTCAAGTGGGAGAACTTGCACAATTAGTGGTTGACTAAATACTTATTTGCCCCACTGTATATACTAGATTAGTCAACTAATTGGGAGAAAATTAGTCGTTTGGGACAGCCCTAGTTGTACAGTGTACCGGAACATATTTCCTCCACTCCCTTCTCACCTTTTTAACCTCTGAGCCATTCTCATGCCTGAGATTTCCATGTTTTCTAACTTTTCTCTCAACTTCACTGTAAGCAAATTTCTTAGTTTTTAACCTGAACATAATTGTCAGTACTGTGTTTTGATAGTGTGCATCACCACCTTCCTGTCCTCCTCCTTTTTGCACCTCCTCAATCTTGGTCGTAGCACTAATTGGAGGGATAGTCATTTGGTGAGGCGGCAAGTACGCGAGGTCATTTCGAGGTTTAATACTCTAAAGTGCCATCCATTACACGCTTTTGGTCGCGTCCCTCCTTCATTCCCGTTGTCTCCGACTTCTCTTCTTCTCAATCATTTTTATTTAATAACCGTCCCCCCTTTTCCCATTTGCTTCTCATTCCTGGTTGGCAGCGCAATTAGGCAAATCTTTGCTTGTCCAAGGACATTTGGAAATGAAGACGTACGACGGGCAGCCTGCGCGCACCTTGTTTAACGCGCCGCGGTGTCAAACAATTAGCGTTGCAGATGTTAGCGTCAGGCTGCGGTGATCTTAATACATGCCGGTATTCACAGCAGTGTTAGTCGGCCTGTCAGGTCAGTTTGTTTTATTCTTTGACGACTTTATTCCTGACATCACAGGCGATTTTTCATGAATGCTCAGGCAACACAGCAAGGGATACATTTTTTAAATTCTGTGAATAATTGCCATGGACGGTCTCCTACTACCGACATGTAGAAAAGGCCTTCCCTGGACCGAGTCAGGTCACGTGGGGTTCTGCAGTGTGGGAATCGACTCATTCGTCCATTCTCAGATAAACAAGAGACCAGACAGTTAATTAGTTGTTTAATGCCAGTGGATCAGGCCTCAGGTATTAAGGGTGTACATGGAATAACTTCCTGCTCTGCAGCTCATGTTGTTCCCTTCTCGCTATCTTTCCTTTGGGCGCTTCTAATGTGAGAAGGGGTTAAGGTTGGACTGTCCTGGATAAAGTAAGCATGTTCTGGTCAACCTAGAGGGGCCTTCCTTCTTCCCAGCATGAAATATGCGTTGTACATTTCTCACCAATCTGGACAGTTTGAAGTGGGTCACTGTTCTCCAGACACCATTTTGTTCAGGGAGGGTGGGGTTAGCATAGACGGTGAGTAATATGTTCTGAACCACACGCTGAGATTTAACATGAGAATTGTGCAGAAACTTAGTCGAAAACCAAGTAAACCAAATATATTTCAACTGCCAAAATGGGTTGAATGTCTATCAACGTAAATAGCAGTCAGCGTCATGTGAAAGAATTGGACTAAATGCTGTTTAAACACGAAAATGACACCATGTACAAGCACAGCCATTTTCTGACTTTCCCAGCACAGGTTCATGCGATAATGAGCGTTATTGACGTAATAAAGGACAGGCAATCTGAGATACATGCACTGGATTGGCTAGGAGGTACTGGCTAGGGTTGGGTATGGTTTGAATTGGAACGGTTCCGGTTCAGATTCCACGTTTCGAATCCGGTTCCAAACGATTCAAATGATTCCAATTCTTTTAATAGGCAGGGTAAAAAAAAATGCATAGTTTTATATTAATTTCTTAAGTTCTCGATTATTTCTAAAATTTTACGAACTTTCAATTAACTTTGTTGTTGTTTGTTGTTGTTTATTGTCATCAGCATCGGTATCATTGACAGTTACTTTGCTATGAATTTCTCACAGAACTATTTTTAACTTGGATATATATAAATATAAGTCTTTGAAATTGAATATGAGGAAGTTTCTTTCCACTGTAGTGCACTTTCACAAAGATGTTTATGGAGAAAACATTAACACATATTCTTTTGCCTATGTTTTAGAGTGTCTTATGCTGCTTGTTTGTTTTAGGTGGTATTTCTACAGGTTAGTTAAGCGCTGAGATGTCAGGCGGGGAGTGTTCTGTCCCATAATCTTAAATTGACTACTTTTTAAGTTAGATTTATTTCTAAAGTGATATATTGTTCATCCGTCCACAAGATGTCACTATTGTAACTCCGGACTCGACAGTTTTTCTTTTGTTTTGCTATGTGCGCTTGACTTCCTCTAGTGGTGACTTACTGGAAGCAGCAGGGAAAAAGAACTTATTTCTTTAGTTGGAAAAGAATGCTTGAGGTGTACAGATGCTACTAGGGGTGCACGATATCCATTTTTTAAAACCCGATATTGATAACCGATAATGTATATCGAATTTCTAAATGTATATTCATCTTATTTTTTGAACACCTGTAGGTTAAAAAAATACCAGTGGTGGATTCAGTATAGATTTGCCTTTGACCTAACCAGAATTTTCATGATGACATGAACATTATTATAATGAACAAAACAAAGACAAGAACAGTTTTGACTTCAAATAAAGTGCCCATATTTATTTTTTCAAATAAATATAATTTGAGTCAATCAAAATCAATCAGTCAATAACATTGACGAGGTGTTCTTCTAAACAATACGCACTGAACTAAAACAAACATAAACCCAACAGGTTTTGTGCTTTGTCATCAGATAAAACGGTGCAACAGGAGAGGAGACTTTTGTGGTCTTGGTCCATGAAACAACTTTTTTAACCTGGCAATTATTGGACAGGAAGCCTATTGATAAGCAAAACACCTCTCAAGAACTTGTAAACATAACACTGTGAAATGCAAGCATTTACTAATTGCCATAGTATAGTTTATCACTCAGTGATGGAAAAATACGGCCTCTAGAACAGTGACAAAACTTTGCATACTGGCAAAACAGGAGTGGAAACAAACGCATACATATCCCAATCCACCAACACATGCCAAAAACTATTATATATTTTCGGGCCTATTAATAATGTTATCCGATTTATTGGGATGACGTCATAATTCCTATTATCGGACCGAAAATTATCGTGCACCTCTAGACCCTTGATAAAACAAAGTGAAACAAAGAGAGTCTGATATCATTTCGGTGTGTTTATTTTTTTACTTTGTTGTCATTTATGTGAAGCGAAGCAAAAAGCAACAAGTGGCTAAGCTAAATTAACCACTTCATAAGATTTGCTCATAACGGAGCTAGTCTCTATGTGGCTTCTTCTTTGTGGTGTTCGACAGCTATTTTTTTGGCCGGCGATCAGGGCATTGAAACAAAAAAATTCTACTGGTTCCGGGAGAACTGGAGTGTAAGTCACGGATTCCATCGATGCTCAATGCCCATCCCTAGTACTGGCATTGGCAAACATTTTCCACTTGTTTGAAATAATATAACCTTTATTTTTCTCCATTATTACATATAAGAAAAATTCCAGATTCTTACATCTGGGATGCACATGATTAGGGCTCCAGCTAACGTTATGTTAGCAAGGTACAGTAACATCAGTCTTATTTATTAACGCTACTTTAACCTAATTCTACCTTGTCCCTAGTATTGCTCCTCCGCTCTTGGAGTAAATGGGGTGCCTTTGGTGGCGCTGCAGCATTTAAGACTTGTTGTAGTGTTATGCAAGCGCTGTCTTACAGTGAATTCATGAAATGGTTTGCTCCTTGGTGTCTAGCTTGAAAAGCTCCCAAACCTTTGACATTTTCTGCTTTTTTTTCTTGGTGCCTTTTTCTACGCTTTCAGCTTCTTCATTGTTACCTCTATATTCATGCATGATTGAAATCAAATATATCCGCCGCCTCTTGTCTTCTTCCTGTACGTACGTGACGTCAGCGCGTTGTGCCGCATCAAAAGTAGTCAAGGGCAAAACGTCATGCTTATAGCTGTCAAAATTAAACGATTCCTCGAGGCAGAGAAAATTCATCGATCAATTTTTAAAATTGAGTTACTCAAATTATTCGAGTAATCGTTTTAGATCTACACATGATATGACGTTTGTCATGATGCCTGTCCAATTTGACGTGAAATCTAATAATGTATCAAAGTCATGTTTCTAGTGCTGCAACGATTAATCGATTAACTCGAGTTTTCGATCAGAAAAAAAGATTTTAATTAAATTTTGCTGCTTCGGGCATTCGTTGAATTAAAGTGCCGTTGTAATGGTTTATTTTGAAAGGATTTGCATTTAGTTGTATTGATTTGGATGAATACACTGCCCTCTAGTCTGCCTCATTTCACATGCCTGAATCCAGCTGCTCCATGTTTAGACCAACATAAGCAAGTTTTTGCTTGAGCTAATTTTTTTTCTCGTGCATTCATAATTTAGATTATTGGTATATGGTCTGAACCATTTGTTAAGAGCATTGTAAAAAAAAAAAAAAAAAAAAAACCTTAGCGTTTTATAGCATTTAAGCTAGCGGACATTTGCTATATAAGTTAGCCATACTTCTTTTTTTTTGTACATAGATCCTTATATATTTTAATTTTATATACCGTTTGAGGCTCAGCTCAGGTATTTTAATTTTCCATGTTCCTTATTCGATTACTCGATTATTCAAACTAACTAGTTCATCGATGATTCGACTACTAAAACAAATGATAGCTGCAGCCCTAGTTTCAACAATTTACATCGAAAATAAAGACATTGATTGACTGAAAATGGTTCAGTATTAGATGAAATGTCTTGTTTTCTCATGTATATTTATAATTGCTCTCTACCTAAAAAAAATCTTTTATCCGATTACTCGATTAATCGATAGAATTTTCAGTCGAATACTCAATTACTAGAATATTTGATAGCTGCAGCCCTGCATGTTTCTCTTGCAACAGGTCTTTGACTCATGAATTCACCAATAGTTCAATTAGAATTTCTCTGCTGTTCATGAACAACTGATAAACATCATCAAAGTTGATGTTTTTAGCCCAGAGTGGCTACTGAATACAAGTGAAAACCTTGTAGTATCTGTTCGAAAATCCATATGCTGGCATTTATGCCCATTTGAAAAAGTAAAACAAAGTCACTTAAGCAAAACATTAGTTAAATGTCACATGCAGATTCCCCCCGAGGTTATCGTGTCAGTGCTCAGGTTTACACTGCTCCCACTGGCCGCCGTCCAACAAAAAGGAGGGGAAAAAAATCAAGTGCGTTTGCTGACGTGCTCTTTTGAAACCTCATTAAAGACTTCCCTCGCTCTAATGTGGAAATCGCCCGGTGGTGGCCTCCTCGTCAACTGCCCGGTGCCTCGCTTTTGAAAACCTCTTACGTATATCGCCACACAGCCTTTATTGTCCTGCAATGAGATTTACTCTTAAGCTCCAAAGAGAGAAGGGAAGTGAATGTGGGGGGTGGCTGAATGTGCTGCAGTGATAGGGCTTGCGCTGCCAGTCCAAAGCCTGCTCGTGTGGTCTGTTACTATAAGCTTGCTTATGTGTAATGGAGCGCAAGGTGCACAGGGACAAACACCGAGCGTGTTCAATATAAAAAAACAAACAAACTCTTTTTAAGCTCCACTTGCTTGTTTACAAGTTTGTTGCTGTGCTAAATGCCGTTTAATGGGCACTGAAAGCAAATTTAGGATGTTTTATTGTAAAGACTGTGATAATCCCTGATACAGCTGCATACATTTATAAATAGAGTTATGAACAAAAAAATGTTAGTCCTTTTAATGGTTACTTTTTGCTATTTTTTTGGCCAGAATTTTGACAGAAGGTTCAATGAATAACATCAGTCCATTTGTTGGGGAGTTCAATACAAAGGCGCTTTCATACTAGCACTGTTTGGTTTAAATTTTCTTAGTCTGCTTCGTTTTGTAAATGTGAACGCCCATTCGAACTCTAGGACCAAACAAACAAACGCCATCAAAAAATCGTAGGTCTCGGTCCGCTTTAAAGCAACACTAGGTAACCTTTTCATAGCATTTGTCGACTGACAACTAGTTGAATGACTCCTCTTTTATATCTTGAAGGGGTCTGTATCGCTTTCACCGGCACTAATTAACTTTGAGGTGGCAGGAACCCTGCCACACACAAAAAAAACTACAAATGTGCTGACTGCTTTACGGCATGCTTCACCTGCCCATTTCGCCCGTTCATTATTAAGACGGACATCGATGCGAACGCTTTCGCGCAAATTCTGCAAAGATGGCAGAGCAACAAAAGAGACAAAAAGTTTTGTCTGAGGAGGAAAAAAGACAGGCTACCAGGATATACAGAATAAACATTGGCCCGACTTTCATTCGCTGGCGTGATAACCCCCGCCCCCTAACGTGATGTTGATAACCATCATATGCTATTGTTTAGCTACAACTAGATTCATTACCATATTACTATTCATCCTTCACACAGCCGCTGGAAACTGAAACGTTGTTTAATCCATCTGCAAGCGTCCGGGCGATTAATTTCTGATTGATTGGTTATTTTAGGACACTGTGTGGGGGTGCGCTGCTTTTCACGGGAAATGCAGCCTTCTTTAACACTTGAACTACCAAGGAGGGATCAATTGATTCAAATCACTTTTGTAAGCAGAGAAGGATCATTTGACCCCAATTAGCATATCTTTTGTGAGCACTATGGTCCTCATTAGTCATTCCCATTAACACTCGCAAAACCAAAGGTTTGGATTGCTCCAATCTTGAGTGTTTGCAGGGAAGGGGTGCCTTGGCTGATGGGGGGGAAGGGTGTTTGAACTGGAAGAAGTCCACCCGTCTCTCTTATATTCCAGATGCTAATTGCAGCTATCCAGAGTGAAACCCCCCACCCCCTTCACATCTAGGCAGTGACTCCACAAGAGTTTGTAAGGGGGGGCGACCTGCTTGATTGCTTCTTTGAGTGCTCTATTGTTTGACGAAGCCAAATAGTCAGTTTGGTATCAGGGTCATTTGACTCCTTTCTGGTATTTCAGTGTAGCCCCAAAAAACTTGTGACTTCCAGTGTTAAGGCAAAACACTACAGCTTTTGTCCACTAGTGTCACTAAAATTGACCTCCTCTTGGTTTAATGTGAAAGTGCCCTAAGAGATTACCAGTACTGTATTATGGTAGGACTCGCCAAATTTGCTACAAACTTGCTCCAACTTTTGGCATCATGCAATCATCTGTGAATCGCCTGTTACACTGTCAGTATAAGAGCGGTCCCTCACCATGGCCGTATATGGCTCTTTTTGACACTTGCATTAATGCCACGGAATATATTACCCTGACATTAATGCAGAATTCAGGCACAGTTCTAATCCCGTTGGGCATATATCCAGACACGAGTGACGCGTTCTCTGGCAGATTTGCATAGAGTACCGAGGTCTTGTTACCAAGTAGGTTATCTGTCAGGATTACACAATGGACTGTTTTCATGAGTGTATCTTTGAGCCAACAAGAAGCTAAAAAAATTTGCGACATAATTATGCCATGGACTGGAGGTCTGAGTTAGATGATGTTCAAATTTATTTTGGCGTAGCAGCTTTGTCTTTTTTTTTTTTTTCTCTATGCCACACTAATAATGTTATGTGAACTGATAAGCGGTCAGAAGAATTTATCGCCTTGCGACTGTTGATCCGTGTCAATTTCTCCAAATGCGAGACCTGAGCTGTTAAACTCTTTTTTTGATATCATCAGCAGCAGCTCTCACCGTATAATATATATGTATGGTATTTGTTGTGGTCGCTTATCTCGTCTGCGTTTCCTCCAGTTTTTAAACTCCTCGCTTGGCAATTTATCATTAGAGGTGACTCAATGCAACTTCTGCGAACAACACTAGGTCCTGCCGAAGCCAGCGGTAGAAGTACAGTAAGATCCCCCTTAAGTTCGTTAAACACTGTGAGAGAATTTTATTCATGATTAAAACACAGCCATTATACATCATATTTTGTATGCTTTTGTTTACATGCTTTTGCTTGCATGAGAACATTGTCGCATAGAGCATCACTGTTATATTAACCTGTTTGAGTGTGCCTTCCCATAGCCTTCTAATTGTAGACTGTATCACAATATGCCCAAATATGGAATGTTATGTTCCTTTGTTTTCCAATATGCCCTGAATGAATACAATGGGCGACTGTGGCTTATCAGACTGAGCTCATTTTCGTTCGAGCAAGAGCTGGTGTTGCTACCAAAATCTTCCACCATAATAGTGTCTCAGTTAACTCTAAGGCTGCCATTGACGGGGCTCAACCCCCAATCCATTTAGACTGGGAACGTTCATTCATTCAAAACCAGAGCATTCACAGTCTTTCGGTCCGATTTTCAGGGCATTTACAGATTATTTCCTTTTGAGTTTGAGTCACTGCCCATTCATTTGGGTGATTCCCAGGTCTCGTCCTGTTCTGTAACTCAAAATAAACAGGAAGTGACCCATAAAATACCCCAAAATCTACAGGAATTAACTGAAAATGAACAGGTAAATGACCTTAAATGGCCCAAAATTACTGTAATTTTCGGACTATAAGCCGCTACTTTTTTCCTTCATTTTGATACCTGTGGTTTATAGTCCAGTCTGGCTTATTTGTTGATTTTTTTAGGTAACACTTTATTTGGCAGCGGTGTCATAAGACTGTCTTAAGATCATCAAAATTATGACATGACACTATCATGGATATTACTGAATGCTTATGTCATGGGTAACACTTAATTTGATAGTGGTGTAATAAGACTGTCATAAGGCTGTCATAATTATGACATGACACAATCATGGGCATTACTGAATGCTTGTGACGGATGTCATTAAATATTATCCGGCAAATTATGTCACTAACTAAATTTTTGTCAGTCTTGGATCTTTTGCATCCATTCAAAAGTGAGATCATTTGCCAGATAACACTTAATGACATCTGTTATAAGCATTCATGAATGCTCAGGACAGAGACATGTCATAATTATGATTGTGTAATGACAGTCTTATGGCACCACTGTCAAATAAAGTGTCAGCAAATACCATAACTAGCAATTGATGAAACAACTGGAACAGTAACTGAAGAAATATTTAGCACAGAACATGATTTTTGATTGTTATTTACATCTGTAGCGCTGCAATGCATGCTAAGAGGCATGTTGGATGACAACAGTGTTGACGGCAGATGGCAGCAGAGGTTGACCGTCTCCCCAAGGGAGCAGTGATGGCCAAATGAAGCTTCTTGAAGCAATAAAGCTTTGCAGCAAATTGGTTCAAAGCTTCATGGTGCTTCATTTGGTCTTTTGATAGTCGTATGATGCCGCTGTCAAATAGTTTTACCGGTTAATATCGTTTGGTGTAAATATCCCATGATACAGTGAGGACAGCTGCGGCCTATAGTCCAGTGCAGCTTATCTATGAACAAATGCCGTTTTCGTGCCAAATTTGGTGGGCTGCGGCTTATAGTCAGGTGCGCCTTATAGTGCGAAAATTAGGGTACCTCATTGCCTGGCTTTGGCTGCCACTGACAGCCATAGACGTTCAATCCGTTTGAAGTGGGACGGATGGCAGCGAATGAACATTCGTTCATTCGCTGCCACCCTCCCAGTTCAAATGGATTGGACGTCTACTAGTGATAAACTCATTCCAATTCACAGCAGAAACTTTTTTTTTCTGATTATTAGTTGTTTGTAGAAAATCCTAGAATGATTTCCTGATCAATGCATCGATAACCGTTGTATCGCCATATCGTGATCGTGAGCTTTGTATCACAAATCGTATCGTATCGTGAGGTACCAAGAGGTTCCCACTCCTACTTGGTAGCATGTATTTTCAAGGGTCAGATGGTTCCTATATGCCTGTAAATTAGTGTCTTGTTGGCAAACAGCTAACGCCACGCACAATACAGTAAAGACACGGATTCAGCGTATGTGATACCGGGCTTGCTGTTACGGAATTGAGTTAATTCATTCAGCTCGTAGTTTTCTGGGTTGATTAAATAATCGCTGATTTAAAGCAAGTGGTTTGTGTGTAAGCTCTTGAGAAGGTTTGACTTTCTCTTTAAATGAATCAAATGTAATTTCATTTTGCAAGAAAAGCTTTTTTTTAATCTATTGTAGACTGCTGGGCGCCCGATCTCTTTTCTGTAGAGAAAAATACTGGGTTATTACCTATTTTTATGTAGAAAAAAAACAACATTTTTTTCCTCTAACAGAACTATAGTCAGGAGTTAGTGAATGATGTTTTGCAGTGAAGAGGCATTATTTTCTGTGACTTTGTGGAGATAAAGGAAAATAATGATAAAAAGTAATCTCAAACTCATGAATATCCCTATTCATACTATAGCCGAGCGGTTTATCAAAAATTTACCGTTACCAAGATGGTTCTCGATGACCGACGTAGTTTTGACCATGTCTGTAAATTCGTTTTTTTAATGAAACTAAAAAATTAAGTCTTTTCAGCCCGCTTTGACTATGTGTTGTTCGGCTATGCTCATTCCCCTTTAAGAAAGCAGCCATGGATGTACAAGTGTAAAATATTGAAGGAATCAGACCTTTCAGCCAGATTGCCGGAATCACGCCAGCCGAACCACTGGAACCACGCAAGTGAAATTCCAATGACCCGAGCCGGCCGAATTCCGACAACCAGGCCAAAAGGCCAAACTCTGCGCGTTCACTTTAGTCTTAACCCCTTGTACTGGCTCAGTTTTTAAAGCTGTAAAAAGCCTTCGAAACACAAGTTGACAATTTATTCCAAGTCGGCAGCAATAATGAAGCACAGGGAGACCCATGCGAGGAGGCAAACTCAATCCAGGGTCACCATATCACAAGTCAACAAAAGATTCCCAAGAAAAATGACAATAATTAGTGTTGAGAGTTGAGGATTTTGACATATAAGCGCCACGTGAGTGATGAGTGTTGACTTCTCGGTCGCGGGTTCCTCCGTATCAGATGTTCCTTGTGGCAAGACAAGATGTCCCACCATTTGTTCTGGACTGTCCTGACGAACTGATGGCGGGATTTGGTGGTGCAGACATGGGCTTGTAGATGTCTTGCCTATCACTTGGTTGTCAGCGTCAATCTTGCTCATTCAGCTGCATGAAGCCCGCATTGGGCTTCCGTGGTCAGAAGGCGTCTTGTATCTTTCTGTCATTATCTGCCCGTTGTCTTGGCGCTGCAAGTTTTTATCATTCTAAGTCCAACTGTTCATAATATCAAATATATTCTGCTTGCTATTTATTTTATATTGGGTGTGTTACAGTAATACAAACAGTCAAACAGTAAATACGAGAAAAGATACTATTCCTTTCAACTTGTTGAATTGAAAGCTGGTAAATAAATCAACGAGATATTGTTAATTAGTATTTCTTGCACTGATTCAGATTTTCAAATTATATAACAGTCTGCTTAGGCGAATTTATCTTCATTTATCGTTATCGAGGTAAATCTGCTCAATTTACCATGATACGTAAGTACTTAAAGCCATATCGCCCAGCCCTAGGGATGGGAATCAAAATCCGGTTCCAATTCCGAACCGGTTCCTAGTGTTTCGAGGCCTCGACATGACAATGAAAAAGCGTTGACAATCCCTTTAACGATTCCTAAAGACGTGTATTGCATCGTGACGTGTCTTGTTGTCCAGACGCATCAAACTAGCATGGCGCCAAGAACCACTCGCTCCAAAGTTTGGCTACACTTCACCAGGAAAGAGGGTGAAAATGAAAGGCTACGATGGTTTAGCACGAGCATTGCAGCCGTAAACATAACAATGACAGCACGTATGTCCAAACGCTCGAAAGTGTGTATTCACTTCACGAGGAAAAATTGCAACAAAGTAACTTGCAGTCATTGCAAGGTGGAGATAATTGCATCGGGAGGGAATACGACTGTACTGTCCTCACCAAGACGCTAAGGCCCTACCTGGCTGTAGAGCTAGCTAAACTCACAAATGACGATGCAGAAGACGTTTGTATAATTTGCTGACTTTATTCAACCATCACTTGAAGACTGAAACTAAAAATAGAAAAGAAACAAATCAATTTTCGTCCCCAATAACAAACAGGTTCGCATAAACGTAAATCAGCAATGATTAGGTGCTAATACAATAATAACACAAACAGTTAGCATGCGTTCCCTAGCATTAGCACATCGTTCAAACCACTGCACAAATGGATTTAAGTGTCCGATCGCGAGTGGAAACACACAACAACAACACAAAAGATGATACATACAGGCGTTGCCTCTAGATAGTTTACAAACATTAAAAAAGAACGTAGGCTCGTAGCAGTGTTTCCCTCTCTCACTAACTCGGTCACTCGCTTGGATGCGGCACATCTTCGCGTGTAAGCGTGCTCTTCTTCACGTGAGCGCGTTCTTCTTCGCGTGAGGAAGCGCAAGGGCGCCCCCACTTGAGCGTGAAAGCACTATAAAAACGAAAAGGCATGCATTTCAATATAATGGTAAATAATACACTTTAACTGTTAAAGTGTAATATCCCCAAACTACGGCCCGCCTCCACATTTGGTCTGGCCCCCTGAACTATTTATTTATTTATTTATTTATTTATTTATTTATTTATTTATTTCCAACAGTGTTATTTATTTCCTAGCTTTTTTCTGTGAGGGTTATTTAGTTATTATCTGTTTAAATAAAAGTATTATCATATTATATTATATTATATTATTATTATTATTTTATTTACTTTTGTTCCATGAAGAATCCAGAAAGGGTTATTTGATTGTGGCTTTCTGAAAAACAATACATTTTTACATTTAGGCATTCCTGCAAATCGTCACAACTTTTCTGTTACAAACTGACCCTGGCCCCTCATCAGAGAAGGTAAAAGTTATGTGGCCCTCACAGGAAAAAGTTTGGGGACCCCTGCTTTAACACATATTGCCAAAGGCAGAACAACAACCTATGTGCCAAAATATACCAATATTTTTAATTTCTATTAGAAAAATGTTTCAGTAAAATGTTACATATTCTTGTGTATTTGCCACTTATTGCCACAGTTAACATTGAGGCTTTGGGCCTCTCTTGACCTCGTTGTGAGTTTGTAAGGTTGTGACTTCTGATTAAACAAACTCGATGCCACTCAAAACGTTTGTTCTGCTTTTTCCCCAAATTAGAATCGATAAGAGAATCGAATCGTTAAGCAACATCGATAATGGAATCTGAATCGTAAAAATCGTATCAATTCCCATCCCTACCCAGCCCTAATTCATACAATTTCCCTACAAATCCAGTTTTATTGTGTTCATGTGATGAGCCAGCATAGAAACTCCCAACATACAGTGTATCACGAAAGTGAGTACACCCCTCGCATTTCTACAGATATTTAAGTATATCTTTTCATGGGACAACACTGACAAAATGACACTTTGACACAATGAAAAGTAGTCTGTGTGCAGCTTATATAAAACTTAATTTATTTTCCCATCAAAATAACTCAAAATATAGCCATTAATATCTAAACCCCTGGTCACAAAAGTGAGTACACCCCATACAAACTACGTACATCCCCAAATGTCCAAATTGCCACACTCTACATCAAATTGGTGTGCGTGGCTGTCACCCCAGGAGGAAGCCTCTTCTCAAGACGGTACACAAGAAAGCCCGCAAACAGTTTGCTGAAGACATCTCAACAAAGTACATGGATTACTGGAACCAGGTCCTATGGTCTGATGAGATGGGCGGGCTTTCTTGTGTACCGTCTTCAGAAGAGGCTTCCTCCTGGGGTGACAGCCATGCACACCAATTTGATGTAGAGTGCGGCGTATGGTCTGAGCACTAACAGGCTGACCCCCCACCTCTTTAATCTCTGCAGCAATCCTGTCAGCACTCCTGTAACAAGTCACATGACATTTTTGAGGTAAAATGACAAGCAGTACTCAATTTGGACATTTAGGGATGTATGTAGTTTCTAAGGGGTGTAGTCACTTTTGTTGCCAGGGGTTTAGATATTAACGACTATTTTTTGAGTTATTATGAGGGGAAAATAAATAAAACTCTTATATAAGCTGCACACAGACTACTTTTCATTGTGTCAGAGTGTCATTTTGTCAGTGTTCTCCCATGAAAAGATATACCGTAATTTTCGGACTATAGGCCGCTACTTTTTTCCCTCATTTTGAATCCTGCGGCTTATAGTTCAGTGCGGCTTATATGTTGATTTATTTGGGTTAATAGCTAACACTTTATTTGACAACGGCGTCATAAGACTGCCAGAAGACAGCCATAATTATGACATGACACTATTATGAGCATCAATGAATGCTTATGACAGATGTCACTAAATGTCATCCGGCAAATTATATCACCAACTCTATGTCCAGCTCGGATCTTTTACATGCAGTCAAAAGTGAGATAATTTGACATCTCTCATAAGCATTCATTAATGCTCATGGCAGTGTCATGTCATAATTATGATGGTCTTATGACAGTCTTATAGCGCCACAGTCAAATAAAGTAGCTAACTAGCAAATAATGAAACAACTGGAACAGTAACTGAAGAAATTATTAGCACAGAACATGAATTTTGAATGTTATTTACATCTGTAGAGCTGCAATGCATGCTAGGAGGCATGTTGGATGACAACACTGTTGACAGCAGGTGGCAGCAGAGGTTCACTGTCTCCCCCATGCGGGAAGTGATGGCAAAAAGACGCTTCTTGAATTAATGAAGCTTTGCAGCCAATTGGTCCAAAGCTTCATAATGATTCATTTGGTTTTATGACAGTGTTATGATGCTGCTGTCAAAAAAAGTGTTTCCGGTTAATATTTTTTGATGTAAATATCCCATAATACAGTGAGCACAGCTGCAGATTATAGGCCAGTGCAGTTTATCTATGAACAAATGCCTTTTTTGTGTCAAATTTGGTGGGTGGCGGCTTATAGTCAGGTGCGCCTTCATAGTCCAGAAAGTAGGGTACTTAAATATCTGCAGAAATGCGAGGGATGTACACACTTTTGTGATACACTGTATGTTGTCCATGTTATACATTCTGTGTGGCCATAAAGCTGCCAGTGCTCGAAAAAGATATAAATATCACTGACCAAATAAATATCCTTTTATCTGCCCTTTTGACACAGAGTTTACTGCACTCTGTGCCTTTTCAACCTCCTCATCAAATCTTGTTGGCCGCCATGGATGTCCAATCCATTAATCCATCAAGGGCACTGAAACATGATCATTCACTGCCTTTTGGGATCTTTTCTGATTCCACTCAAGACCAAGAATGTCTGTGTGTGTCCCATCCATTGTCGCATAAGGAGGGGGGGCAGCTGCGTGGCCATATGCGAGTAATTTGGCTTGCCCTGAGAGAAGCTAAATTCTGATGACAGACGCATTGTTGGGCTCTACACAGCCACACACAGACACACTTCTACACTTTCTCTCACAGACTCACAGAGGAAGTGTACATCAATCAATCACCTGGCTCTGTCTTGCTACATGTGGTGACCGTATGGTGTGCAACCAATGCGTTGCCAGGAAGAGGATTTGGATGTGAGCACGGTCCCGTGTCAGAAGGCAACACATCTACCATAAAGAATCCCAATATTAGCCATGTGCTGTTTATTCCATACAACATGTTTGGAAGCGGGTGTTTAATCATCCCCACATTGGACGGAGGCTTTCCAGAGTCAATAAACATCTTAGCTTGCAAATATTTGAACTGTCTGATATTTTGTCGGCGGAGTCTTAAAAATAGAGCGAAGGGAAGTGGTTTAAATCTCTTTTAATCTTGGAAAAAGTATTTATGTCCCATCCTTAAAACAGTGTGGCAAAACAGTAGTAGCACTAAACAAATAATTGTGGACGATTCTTCTTCCAAAACAGCAGTCTAAGAGAATTTGACTTATAATGTGAATGCGCAACCGTATGTTTTTTGGACTATAAATCGGATATTTTTTCATATTTTGGCCAGGGGTGCGACTTTTACCCTGCAAATTTATAATGTCTTAATCAGATTATTTTTCTGAAATGTCATCAAATAATTTTTTCCATCTTGTTTTGAATGTTAAAGACTAGTAAACAGATAAATGTGACAGATTATTCCACTAATTTTAAATAAATATTAATATTTGTTCTTATTAAGCCCATACATCTAAAAGTTGGTAATTTATCACCAAAATCAAGAAAAAAATGCTTTCAAATAATGTTTTGAACATTATCTATTCTTGAATTAAAACAATTTCTGACAAACAAGCTTTTTTTAAATTTTTTTTTTTTTTAATTTTTATTAAAGATATACAAATTTATTACTAAAAAATAAGGTTATTTTCAGCTAGCTATTTTTGTTATACTAATTTATTGCTTAAAATAAGCTTATTTTCAGCTAGCTATTTTTCGTATTTCAAGAAATCTGAGTAAAGTTTGCTTGAAGCCCTGGCAATTTCACTCATTTCTGGTAGATTTACACTGAAAAGAGGAATTTAACTAGTTTTAAGGAGGTGTGTCTCTGGAGTGACTTGTGTGTGAAATAGGGGTGTGACAAAATATCGAAAGGGTGATATATCGTGATACTTTGTATCCCAAAAGGTTATCGATATGCTCCTGCCAAAAATCGAGATGTCGGTGTAAAAAGGTGTCAATGTCTAAAAAAATAAATAAATAAAAATAATAAGGAACCAACAAGTTGCTACCAAAATCTTCTACCGTAATCGTGTCTGTTAACTCTAAGGCTGCATTAACGGTGCTTGACACCCAATCCATTTAGACGGGGAACGTTCGTTCATTCCAAACCAGAGCATTCGCGGTCATTCTGTCCGGTTTTCAAGGCATGTACAGGTCATTTTCTGTTGAGTTTGAGTCACTGCCTATTCATTTGGGTGATTCCCAGGTCACTTCTTGTTCTTTAACTAAAAATAAACAGGAAGTGACCCATAAATACCCCCAAATCAACTGGAAGTAACTGAAAATCAACGGGTAAATGGCCCCAAAATACTTTAATTAATCATTGCCTGGCATTGGCTGCCACTGACGGCCATAGACGTTCAATCCATTTGAAGTGGGAGGGATGGCAGCGAATGAAGCTGCCAAGTTCAAATGGATTGGACGTCTACTAGTGATAAACTCCAATTCACAGCAGAAGCTTGTTTTTCTGTTTTTAGTTGTTTGTAGAATATCCTAGAATGATTTCCTGACCAAAGTATCGATCATCATTATCGTGAGCTTTTTATCGCAAATCGTATCGTATCGTGAGGTACCAAGAGGTTCCCACTCCTAGTGTGAAATTATTAACACATTATTATATCAGTTCACATGTTGTTGTCACATTGAACTGCAAGAGGGCGCTCAAGGACTGTGTTTCAATATTGGCGGTAACTTATAAAAACAACTGAGAAGGGCTGAAAAAAAATGGCACCGAAAAGAAAATTACAAATTGCAGATTACAAGCTGCAAATAGCGACGTATGCAGCCGATAACTGTAATCAAGCAGCAGAGAGAAAGTTTGGAGTTCGTTGTTTACGCGTCATGTAACGTTAGCATACCATACACTTACTAAGCTATTTTTATTTTAAATTGCCTTTCAAGATGACATGTCTGTTCTTGGTGTTGGATTTTATCAAATTTTAAAAAATGAACCTTATACTCCAGTGCGACTGCTTTTTTTCGTCTTTGTTGCGCATTTTTTGGCTAGTGCGTCTTTAACTCAGGTGTGATTTATAGTCCGAAAAATATGGTATGTAGATACATTTTTGATCAACTTCATCCTTACCATTCCTCCATCCCAACCCTCCCCAAAAATGAAGTTAATAGAAAAAATAAGCCTGCAAGTGTGGCAGTGCTGTGCCCACTGGACCTGTCTGCTTTGTAGCTGGCGGCCCCTCGAAAACAGATGCCTGTTGGAAGATCTGCTCGTGACTCCATCTGTAACAGCACGGAGAGTCCAGATAGGCCCCGAGTGAAGTGAAGGCTCTGTTGTGAAAATGTTTTTGCAAGAAACTGCTCCAAACCTACCCCCAAAAGTACGATTAACTCTCCGCTGTGTCAGGAACATCAAGCCAGGAGATGACGGCTTTGAAAAGAGGCGGTCCCAGTGGACGGTCGACAAGCGCTAAGATGGAATTTTAGTGTGGAGGACATTATGGAGCTGTATTGTATGAGATAAATACCGGTTGAAGGGAACCTTGAATTTAGGCTTGTAGGCTCTAATAAGCCACAATTGTTCTCTTTTACTGACATATGTTATTAGAAACACATATATTATTGCCATTGATTTAAAAATCTATAATATTTAGTACATGTTTTGACCTGCAGATGGCACCATGTTTTACGCGTGGGGTGATGACGCGGTTCGGCTGGACTGGGAGAATAGCTGTGCTAGCTAGCAAGCGAAGCTAGTATGACGACTGGCATGGTTTTGTCACATTCTGCTGCTGGTCAGTTTGTCTTGTTACAGAACTGTGGGATGAGTTCCCAACGTCGTACTCGTAACCAATTCCAGCTCATGAGCAGTGTCTTTAAGCCGATCCTAGGCGGCTTGCTGAGATATTGACTTGCTGCCATTTGACAGTTTGCATTCTTGACCCCCTGGTGCGAGTTGCATCTTTGTCTTGGTTATTCCGATCGCCTCTCACTATGGTTTTCCCTCTTTTTTTTATTTTTAATTTTTTTAATTGATCCCGACCTACTGTCACGGATCCTTTATGTGTCTCCGTTTTCGCAGTCGCATGTTTTTTTTATGTGTGTTCAATAAACCCTTTTACGCAAACCCTATGTTATTGTCTGCTTGCTTCCGCATTCGCGGAACGCAACACTTTCAGGTTTTACCGCACAGAGAAAGACAATGCATGTGGGTTGCGATTGCTTTATAAGAAAAATCATGACTCTGACATCACGCGGAAGTATAGTCCTATGGTCTGCGCGCTCATCTGTCGCAAGGGAGATGCGGGTTTGAGTCCTGCTGGAGATCTTTATTTAATTGCTTTTGCTGCTCGTTTTGTGAAACACTGACAGTGCTGTCCTGCTCATCATTTTTCCGCTCGGGTTCAAATTGGAAGGGAAGAACCGACGAAAATCACGACATGTTTATGTAGCTAAAGACTGACACTGTGGAAGCACGGTAGCGTCGCCCAGTGACGTCACCGCCCAGAGTGCATTGTGTCATCAACAACAATGGTGACCTACTAGTTAATATAATTTTACAAATTTTTAGAGCTGCAATTATTTAGTTAGTTCAAATAATCAAGTATTCGCATTAACATTTATTGCGTTAAAAAACATATAATAGCTCAAAGAAAAACTAATCTTATTTTGGTCTTAACAGGGAGCAAGTGGATTCAGCTATGTTAAATGAGTTATGTCATATTCACTGTTGCCAATAGAAGGCAGTGTATCCTCCCAAATCAATCAAACTAAATACATTTTCAAAACAAACCATTACAACGCCACTCTAATAAAACGAATATTCGAGGCAGCAAAATTTCATATGAACCTTTTTTCTAATCGAATTACCCGAGTTAATCGTTTAATTGTTGCAGCACTAAAAATTCTATTGAACGAAAACATTAAGAAGGGTTTTAATATTAAATTATAGGGTTGTTCCGATCATGTTGTTTTTCTCCCGATCCGATCCCAATTGTTTTAGTTTGAGTATCTGCCGATCCCGATATTTCCCGATCAGATTGCTTTCTTTTTGCTCCCGATTCAATTCCAATCATTCCCGATAATTTTTCCCGATCATATACATTTTGGCAATGCATTCAGAAAAAAATGAATAAAACTCGGACGAATATATACATTCAACATACAGTACATAAGTACTGTATTTGTTTATTATGACAATAAATCCTCAAGATGGCATTTACATTATTAACATTCTTTTTGTGAGAGGGATCCACGGATAGAAAGATTTGTGACTTTGTATATTGTGGGAAGTGGACCCATGACTGTGCGTATTGCTACCAATTGATATATCTTCTCTGCGTTGGGAAATAACATAAGGTGTTAAGAGAAAGATCAATTGCTACCTTGCTTCCCCACATTGCTTCCCATGATATTTCTAATCATAGGTGGAGGGATTGTAAGGCTTTAGCCTATTAAAAAAGGCTCCAAAGACTGCCAAAATTCACTCTACTCACTTTACGCTGCCTTTTATCTCTCTAAATGGGTAAAATGGCACCGTTACAGCTTGAGCGCGACAATGCGTGAGACGTGCAACGCAGGCATTAATTACGTTAATTATTTGACGTGATACATTTTTTTTTAAATTCATTACTGCCGTTATCGGTACCTTAAGCCTAAACTAAAGACTCTGAATGAGTGTAACATATTATGTCTGTAACGTTAAATACATTTAGAAAATGATTTAATTAAAAAATATACTGTATATATATTTAAAAAAGGCATTGCCGATATTTTTTTGCCGATTCCGATATTTTGAAAATGACGTGATCGGACCCAATCGATCGGCATCACATCTCTATTAAATTATTATAACTTCTGCTAACATTTATCTTTTAAGAATTACATGTCTTTCTAATGGTGGTATCCCTCAAATCAAGGTTTACTTACATCAATGCACTGTACAGTTAACCAGATTGATAAATGCCAAATGGGCACCAGATTTTACCTTCCCCTAAACGCCCTACCAAGTTCAATGATTGATGGGAAAGTAAAAAAGTACTTGAGCTTGTGTGTCAGTGCATCTGAATGTTACTAAAAGTGAGCATTTTTCATCATCTTTCATGAAATATTGATAGTTTTGACAGACGTTTGGAATAAATCTAAGAAGCCACAATTTCTGTAAAAAGGAGTATCCGAAAGAAGTAGTCCTTGTCACATAAATCACATAGATATAAATCCCTCTGATTTTTACTGCAGTCATAAAAATTTAAATCACTCTCCTTCAAAATAATAAGAAATAGTTATTCCACTCTAGTTCTGAGTGGCAATTATGAGATTAATCAAACCAATGCATTTGTTTAGATATATTTTAATTTTTTTTTTTTTTTTCCAAATGTAACAAAAATGGTGGTGTTTTTTCAAGAACTGGAACGACTTAGTTGAAATTCAATTAATTTTAACTGCCATTGACGGAAGTAGATAGTCAGTGAGTAAAAGGGGAAAACTAATTTGATGCAAAAGTTAATTGTGTTACCAGCTCGGACAAATTCAAACTCATTGGCCAATGTACCTCTATTTTCTAGCGTTTCAATATATAAAGATATAGAAAAAAACAAGTCAATATAAAATGAAATTGAGAGTACAGATTGATGGACTGGCATAAAAGAAAATAAAAGCAAGTGAATTTGTTGGCGTCCTGGAGGAGAAAGGATGAGGCTGCACCATCGTAAAGGTGGCGACCTGGGGGACCGCAAACTTAATGGGATGGAGAAACGCTGTGATTGGCTCATTACTGTGATGGAGCATGTTGCCACGGCGATTGGCCTGTTCACCTTCCCCGCCACTTTTTGAAGCATTGCGCTTGTATACAATAAAGTTAATTTATTTCAAAACTTCTTCTACTTTTATGTTAGCTTTACATTTCTTCATCTGTTTGTATCAAAGTTGGTCCTCTTGACATCAATATTGTTTTTATTTGTCCTCCAGCGACGAAGAGGCAGTGGGGTCTTTTGCGCCAACTGTTTGACCACCAAGACGTCGCTGTGGAGAAAGAACGCCAACGGCGGCTACGTCTGCAACGCCTGCGGCCTCTATCAAAAGTTGCATTCGGTAAGCGCACTTTTGTCACATTGACGACAGTACCTTGTTCATCTTGATGAGCTAGAACTTCAGTAGTCAGTTTCAAAAATACTTGAGAATGCAAAGAGCAATTTTCTGGTTCTTTCGTTGAATATGGCTCACATTTTTGCATCAAGAGAATTACTTTTTACTTGTAAAGTAAATTTTAAAGCAAGTACTTTAGTACTTGAGCAATTTTTTTCTTATACCGTAGCAGATACCGTATTGGCCCGAATATAAGACGGCCCTGATTATAAGACGACACCCTCTTTTTCAAGACTCAAGTTTGAAAAAAGACTTTTTGAACGCAAAATTAATTTTTATACAGAAATTACAGTACATCTGAAACAAATGATTATAACAATAAATTTGAGAGAAAAAGCATGTTATTTTGCCTCATTCAAATCTTAATATCTGAACATTTAAATATGTAAACTAAAGTGCAATCACATTCGTATTCGAATGGCTTCTGGTTTTTGAAATGTAAATAAACCAATCTATTGTGATAAAACAACAAAATTGCAAGAGCTGTATTAACCATCAAAGTGAAGTCTAACTAACTGTAGTCTTGAAACAAATCTGATTACGGAAAAACATTGCAATAAAATAATGCAAACTGGTTAAACTTGAGAGTAGCTGAGATCTGTCATGACAGAACATCGCTTCAATGATATCTGGTACCATCTAGCGTTGTAAATGGGTATAATGTCTAGACCGCGAATATAAGACCACTCCCACTTTTTCAGTGTTATTTCAATGCAAAAAACATCATCGTATATTTGGGTCAATACGGTATGTTGACTGACAACTAGTTGAATGACACCTCTTTTATATCTTGAGGGAGTCTGTCTGTATCGCTTTCTCGTGCACTATTTAACTTTGAGGAGGGTGGCAGGAAGCCTGCCACACAAAGAAAACTACAAATATGCTGATTGCCCACTTTGTCAGTTTTATTTCAATGCAAAAAACACTGTCTTATATTCGGGCCAATACGGTACTTGTGCTTAAGTACTTTTTTGCCCCTGGATCTGTACTTTTACTTAAGTAAAAAAAAGTGAGTACATCCACCACTGGTTAACATGCCAAATGAAAATTGTACCCTCTTAAGATCCATTGCACTGAGACACCTGCTGCGGGAACATAATATTGTGCAAAAGTGTATTTGATTTGGCTGCTCGGGAGTCTCAGACCTCAGTCGGCTTCCTCGGGAGCGCCAACCGTTCCGGCGTGATCCGAGGCGACCGGCCCTTTCCAGCCGGGGGAATGACGATGGAAATCCCAAACTTAATTAGACGGCATGAATTACAGATGAGATAACGACACCCAGCTTCCGGAAACGGCCTTCTTTCAAGCGTGGATCACCTCAGACGTGCTCTTGTGGAGTTTGGAGTCATTTCACGCATCAGTACGTGTTTGCATATTGACTTTTTAAGATGGCCTTGTTCAACGGCAAGGTGCTGCCAGTGTAATAAACCGCATTGTTGATTTAATAAATGCGCCGCCTGCTTGACAATTACTTAATATAGCTCATGCAGTGGGCCGGGAAAAGCAAAATGGTTCATGAAGGGATTTTTATTGGGTCACTGATTGTCAGAGTAAAACGGGAGTGACCTTATTGCCTGGTAATAAATAAATGAAAGGCTTCATAAAAAATATTTTAATATGAAAGCTTAAATAATTTCTTTTTCAGGAATTAAAATGGCGCAGGCGTGTACATCAATAATTTCAGAAGTCATAATTACACAGGTCAGGGTCTTTGAATGTCTAATTTTTCATCGACTAAGACTTAAATTTTCCACAATTTTTTTTATGTCAAATAGAATCCAAATAATACATGTGTTGTTGCTGAATGTAACAGTAAAAATAGTTTCCTCTTCAAAGAAACCTCAGACCTTTGTAGGCTCTAATAAGCCACAATTGTTCTCTTTTACTAAAATATGTTAGAAACACATATATTATTGCAGTTGATTTAAAAATCTATAATATTTAGTACATGTTTTGACCTACGGAGGGCGCCATATTTCACACGCGCAATGCACACTGGGGGTGATGAGGCGGTTAGGCTGGACTGGGAGAATAGCTGTGCCAGCTAGCAAGCGAAGCTAGTATGACAACTGGCATGATTTTGTCAGATTTTGCAGCTGGTCAGATTGTTTTGTTACAGAGCTGTGGGATGACTTCCCAATGTTGTACCTGCATCCAATTCCAACTCATCAGCTGTGTCTTTAAACCGATCCTAGGTGGCTTGCCGAGATATTGACTTGCTGCTATTTGACAGTTTGTATATCCCTTTGTTGCTCGTTGCATCATTGCCTTGTTTTTTCGTTTGTCTGCCTTTCACAACGGTTTTCCCTATTTATAAAAAAAAAAAAAAAAAATTCTAATGATCTGTAAAGTTCAAAAATAGACCCTTAGGTAGACATTTGTAAAATTACCCAAAAATAAGGAGAGAAGACACTCAGTTTTCTTGGCCAAGGAGAGCAAGGAGGGACTAGACAGAGAAATGCTAGATTACGCTGTGTAGTCACCAAAATTGATCTTAAAAAAAAACCCTCCTTGCTCATTCTTTTATTAGGGGTTTGTCCTAACACAGAAGGGTGCCACCCTAAAGGGAGGGGGAAAGCAAGCTGGAGACACCCATGTGATTTTGGTTGGCTATGTGTGAGCATGTAGGTGGAACTAACTAAATACACGTGTTTAAGCAAGGGCACTTAGGTCAAGTGGTCAGAATGACCCAGACACTTCAGTTATGCAACGCTGCGGCCATGGAAGATGTCCTCGAATGGAAGATTGTCCTCGAAAGTCCAGACGTAAGATGCTGAAGATGTCTTAGAAGGTCTAGTTACGCAATGTTGCGGCCATGAAGCAAGGCAGTTGTCACCCCAACCCTCTTTAACACTTTGTAACACTTAAACATTAACTTAAACAGCCTAGTATAGCAAGCAATAATCATTTACTGGTTATATCAAATAAGAAAAAATATGGCAATATGTATTATGTATGTCTTAGGTATATATGAGCACAAGCAAATATTCAATCAATCAAGCAAATATTCAATCAACCCTCGATAATTAACTCAACATGATCCCAACCTATTGTCACCGACCCTTTGTGTGTTTTTTTGTGTGTTCAATAAACCCTTTTACGCAATCCCTAGGTTATAGTTGTCTGCTTGCTGTCTGAAGTGAGTCGCACTTTCTTTTCAGTTGCGTTTCTCTTTCAGGTTTTACTGCAAAGACAGACAACGCATGTGGGTTGCAATTGCTTTCTAAGAAAAATCGTGACTGCAACATCACGCAGAAGTATATTCCAGTGGTTTACGTGCTCGTCTGTCGCACGGAAAATGCGGGTTCAATTCCGCTGGAGACCTTTATTTAATTGCTTTCGCTGCTCGTTTTGTGAAATATCGACAGTGCTGTCCTACTCATCAAATTGGAAGGGCAGAACCAACGACATGTTTATGTAGCTAACGAGTGACACTGTGGAAGTTTGGCAGCGCTGCCCAGTGACGTCACCGCCCGGAGTGCTTTGCATCGTCAACAACAATGGCGACCTACTAGTTAAATTAATTTTTCAAATTTTGTAAAAACAAAAACATTAAAAGGGTTTTAAATATAAAATTATTGTAACTCATACTAACAGTTATCCTTTAAAAATTACGAGTCTTTCTGTGCATGGTTCCCATTAATGTACACACTTGAAATAAGTAGGTTCTGTACAAGAATGAATACATTTAAATTAGGGCTGTCAAACGATTACATTTTTAATCGAGTTCATCACAGCTTAAAAATTAATCGTAATTAATCGCAATTCAAACATCTACAAAGTATGCCATATTTTTCTGTAAATTATTGTTGGAATGGAAAGATAAGACACAAGACGGATATATACATTCAACATACTGTACATAAGTACTGTATTTGTTTATTATAACAATAAATCAACAAGAAATCAGTCGCACCCAAGCGCCAGCAGAGGGCGACATAACACCAAAAAACACAAGTAACAAGTGCACATGACACTGTGCTGTCATTTTAATCTGTTTGAGCGGGGCATGTGCGTTAAATGCGGCAAATATTTTAACGCGATTAATTTAAAAAATGAATTACTGCCCGTTAACGCGATAAATTTGACAGCCCTAATTTGAATTAATATCAACATTATAAACCTGATTTTGAAATAGAATACTTGAAATATTTCAAAATTAAAATATTATATTGGTTGAAGATGATTACAGATTCACCAACGGTATCGATATCTCATATGTGACACCAGCCCTGTTTAGAAAAGAGCCTTTTTTTTTTTTTTTTTGCCCTAATATTATTTTCTCTTTAAATAAAACTGCTAAAAAAAGTTCTTAGTAAATAAATTTGATTTGATTTGATTTGAAGTGCTTAAATTTGTATATACAGTTATACCTCGACACACGATCGCTTCGACAGATGATCTTTTTGACATCCGACATAAAATTTGACTCGCCATTTGTTTCTACATCTGACTACATGCTCAAAATACGACGACATGACAGCACCGCAGACAGATGCACGGCTGACTTTCTTGTGAGAGAAATCAACACAGGTTTCAAAAAGGTTGGCTCAGGTGGTGAAACAAGGGAAAAGGTGACGCTTACCTTCTAAATGAAGATGCAGATTATAGAGAAAAATGAGCGTGGGGTGCGCATACATGAACTGGCTCAACAATAGATCTCCACGGTCCTCCTCCGACCACCGTTCGCAAGTTAAGTTGACAATTATTGTGGTTACATCGCCAAAGAAATCGCCAGCTTTGTCAGGTTTTTATTATTGATTTCAGAACTTATCCAACACAAAACGCCTGCTGTCCGCTGCAATTTACTGCGTACTCAAGAAAATATTTAAAGCAAAAGTTTACTCAACCGCACCGCTCCTCTCTGTGTTACATCAGTCACGCAGTGCGTTCAGGTGCAGAAAAAAACGTCCGCCTCATTAGAAACCGATACGTTACATTATTACAGGAATTATTATTATTATTCCGATTTTCATTTATAATTAATGTGTTTTGCTATGTGTAATTGCCATTTGTTATTGTACCAGCAGTATTTATTAAGGATTAAATGTAGGTTTTTGGGCTGTGGAATGAATTAATGGAATTATAATTAGAGATGTCCCGATCGATCGGCAGCCCGATCACGTCATTTTCAAAGTATCGGAATCGGCAAAAAAAATATCGGACATGCCTTTTTTTAATATATATATATATATATGTTTTAATTAAATCGTTTTCTAATTGTATTTAACGTTACAGACATAATATGTTACACTTATCCAGTCTTCAGGTAGGGTTATCCAATTTATCCCGTTAACGGCAGTAATTAAATTTTTTTTTAAATTATCACGTTAAAATATTTAACGCAATTAACGCATGTGCTGCACGACCCACTCACGCATTGTCGCGTTCAATCTGTAATGGCGCCGTTTTGCCTATATATAGAGCTAAAAGGCAGCGTGAAATGAGTAGAGTGAATTTTGGCAGCCTTTGGAGCCTTGTTTTAATTGGCTAAAGCCTTACAATCCCTCTCCCTACGATTGGAAATATCGTGGGAAGTAATGTGGAGAAGAAAGGTAGTAATTGATCTTTTTCTTAACACACTATGTCATTTCCCAACGCAGAGAAGATATACCAATTGGTACCACTACGCACAGTCATGGTTGCACTTCCCATCATGCATTTGGGCAGAACAGTTAAATTGCTACAGTACCATTTACTGAAAGCTCAACAAATACAATAGATGGCAATATTTAGTCACAATATACAAAGTCACATTTATCCTTTAAGAATTACAAGTCTTTCTATCCGTGGATCCCTCTCACAGAAAGAATGTTAATAATGTAAATGCCATCTTGAGGATTTATTGTCATAATAAACAAATACAGTTCTTATGTACTGTATGTTGAATGTATATATTCGTCCGAGTTTTATTCATTTTTTTCTTGTGTATATGATCGGGAAAAATTATCGGGAATGATTGGAATTGAATTGGGAGGAAAAAATAGCAATCGGATCGGGAAATATCGGGATCGGCAGATACTCAAACTAAAACGATCAGGATCGGATCGGGAGCAAAAAAACATGATCGTAACAGCCATAATTATAATTTATTATTATGGGAAAATCCTGCTCGACATACGACCATTTCGACATACAAACAAGGTCCTGGAACGAATTAACTTCGTATGTTGAGGTACCACTGTACTCAGGAAAAGGCAGTTTTTTTCTCTCCGGGAATGAATTCTGATCTCTTCAAGTGCGTCTTGATCCAACTGGGAATCTCTCAAAGTCCGGTAATTACTCCCAGAGGCACCAGGTTCAAACTCTCAAACAACTGCCACCGTCGTCGCTTTCATACGCATCCTCCCGGCGTTCGGTGACAGCCGTATTTTACATGACACGATAAAAGTTTTATTTGCTCGACACACATTATTAGCGAGGATCGCAGCTAGTAAAAACGCTGGCATAGTGAGAGTGCAAAGGGAGAGTTATGAATATTGAGTCGAGTTGCGGGCGTGAGAAGAAGCGTATCACCGTTTGTCTTCACTCTGTCGACCTTTACTCGCCTCTGTTTGCTCACTTTTGAAATGGAAACGCTTTCAGTTGATGCTGTGAATCGCTTTCTCCTTCTCCTGTTTTTGCTCAGTCAACGCTGACGAGCTTCTTTCGACTTTCGATGCACTTTCATTAAGTTCACATTTGGTTCAGTGACAACTCTGAATTATGTGAATTTGACTGTGAATGAATGTGAAAGTGTTTGTGGGGACCCAAGAATGGCCTGTTGACCAGTCAGCTAGGTAGTTTGCATGACAAGAGTGTTGTTTTCGTCAAAGACAACGATAACAAAAAGATTTTGTCAATGAACAATCTTTCATGACGATGACAAGCTAAAAACGTGTCATGACATAACGAGATAGATGCCAGTTGTCGTCTGACTAGACGAGACCGAGATGATAATTCGGCATAAATTCCGTTGTAAGTTCACTATACGTGACATTTTCTTATCGTATGTGTAGTTAGCACGCATCTTAGCAGTGTTTGGTCATGTCACTCATATGACGTGCTGCGCTTTCCCCCCGCACGGTACACACGCTTACTCACAGGGTTGTGCCCACTCCAGGCTCCTTTTGCGAAAGGTGTCAGGTGCTGCTTGGTAATTTCTGTTTTTCTTATCTTGGCTAGATAGGCCATGTTGCTTTAGCCTTTAAAGATTGATCATAACACAATACTTAACTTGTACTGTTAGCATAGCGTTAACGTTAGCATGAGCATTTAGCATGGTCTTAAACTCTTGGAAAACTTTTACATACAGTTTGCGGCATCCAGGTGGGTTTAATTAATTGAAAACAATGTGTTTTTTCCCCTGCTGAGTGTGTATTATCATCAAGAAGATGGTGATATCCTTTGTTGACTCTACAACTGTGTGCTCGTCTGTCAATGTTCATTTGAAATTGTTGGAAATCATTTATTTATTCATGGATTAAAACTTTTGAAGTTTATAGACCAGTGGTTCTTAACCTGGGTTCAATGAGTAAGTCTAAGTCTAAGGGGTTCGGCGAAGGTAAAGACAAGCAGAGCCCTGTTTTCGTACGCTGATTAAATCAAGGCAAAGTGGCTTTTTAGACCAGATTTTGGACTGGTTTGCCCCAATTTACATTGAACTGCTAGTCCTCGAACTAATGGGAGGAGAAACTGGTTTGCCCAGTGGAAGGTCGACTCGCACTTGGTATGAGGGAATACAACAGACCAATTTTGTCTATAAAACATGCTGTCGAAATTAGATGAATTTCTAAAAGGAATTTGCTAAATTATTAGCTTGCTAGCTTGGATATATTGATTTTAGAATTTGAAAAACAATGCTTTATTATGCAGTAGAAGAAATCACAAATGCATTGGATGAAAAAAAACATGCAGTTGGAATTTTTATTGATCTAAAGAAAGCTTTTGACACAATTGATCACACAATTTTACTCAAGAAACTACATCTGTATGGTATCAGGGGGGTTGCTGGGGAGTGGTTGAGAAGTTATTTAACAGGAAGGGTACAATATGTGAAAATGGGGAAATGGTCATCAGAATATCTCAGTATCTCTCATGGGGTCCCTCAGGGGTCCGTTTTGGGACCAAAATTATTTAATATTTATATCAACGATATATATACTGTATCTCAGTTATTGAAATTTATACTTTTCGCAGATGACACAAACATATTCTATAGTAGTGAAAACCAAAATGAATTGGTAACTAGCGTAAATGAGGAATTAAGTAAATTAAAGAGGTGGATGGATATAAATAAATTATCACTTAGCTTAAATAAGACAAAGGTAATGATATTTAGTAACCTAAAATATAACGCAGAACTACAAATAAAGTTTGATGGGGTCCCAATCGGGAATGTAAATGAATTCAAATTTCTAGGAGTTATTGTAGACAGTAAATTATCATGGAAACCCCACATCAGACACATCAAAACCAAAATCTCCAAAAGCCTGTCACTAATAAACAAAGTGAAATCATACCTTGATGACAGTGCACTCCGCACCTTGTACTGTTCTCTAGTGCTCCCATATTTCACATATTGTATTGAAGTGTGGGGAAACACTTACAAATCTACCATCAATTCATTAGTCACATTGCAGAAACGTGCGGTACGAATCATACAGAAGGTTGGATTTCTCGATCACACCCACCGTTTATTTGCTCACTCAAAACTATTAAAAATCAAAGATCTTGTAAACTATCATACAGCTATAATGCTATTAAAGCAAAAAATGAATTACTGCCCCATAATTTACAAAACCTATTTAAGGTTCGTGAGAATATCCATAGTCTGCGAGGCTCTTGAGATTTTATGTTGCCAAGATTTCGAACTACTTGCAAACGTTTTCGTGTGTCTGTATGTGGAGTGAAACTCTGGAACAATTTAGACAATCATTTCAAGCAGTGTCAGAATATCAAAAAATTGAAATCGTTGTATAAAAATATGGTCTGGTCACAATATAATGACGTTTGCTGACAATGTGTGTTGCTGTTTTTGTCAATTGGTGTAAATATTGAAATTATTGTGAATGAGCCAACATAAGTTGGTTGTCTGTTGGTTTAGTTGTTTTTGTCTGTTTTTCCTTTTTTCTTCTGTTTCATTGTGTGGACAGGAGTATCCCACGAGTAAGGATGCTGGACAAAGATCAGGGGTGGGACAAAATAAGTTTTTTCTTCTTCCCACTCCCTTTCGAGTGCAATTATTTTTGTTGAATTTTATTGTATGTTTTTTGTTTCTTTTGTGTGTGCCTGCTCGAAATAAAAAAGTTTCATCATCATCATCATTATCTACAGTGGGGCAAATAAGTATTTAGTCAACCACTAATTGTGCCATAACACATTCTCCCAGTCCTCTTCTAGATCATCCAAATGCTCTCTAGCGAACCGTAGACCGGCCATGACGTGCACTTTCTTCAGCAGGGGGGACATGTCTGGCAGTGCAGGATTTCAGTCCCTGGCGGCGCATTGTGTTACCGATAGTAGCCTTTGTTACTGTGGTCCCAGCTCTCTGTAGGTCATTCACTAGGTCCACCCATGTGGTTCTGGGATTTTTGCTCACCGTTCTTGTTATCATTTTGACGCTGCGGGGTGAGGACAGAGTTAAAAGTCAGTGTTGCCCAACGACAGCCCCAAAACATCACTGCTCTAGAGGAGATCTGCATGGAGGAATGGGCCAAAATACCAGCAACAGTGTGTGAAAAGCTTGTGAAGAGTTACAGAAAACGTTTGGCCTCCGTTATTGCAAACAAAGGGTACATAACAAAGTATATAGATGAACTTTTGGTATTGACCAAATACTTATTTTCCACCATGATTTGCAAATAAATTCTTTAAAAATCAAACAATGTGGTTTTCAGTTTTTTTCCCCCACATTATGTCTCATGATTGAGGTTTACCCATGTTGACACACATTCTGTCTCTCATGGTTGAGGTTTACCAATGTTGACAATTATCGGCCTCTCTAATATTTTCAAGTGGGAGAACTTGCACAATTAGTGGTTGACTAAATACTTATTTGTCCCACTGTAATTCCGAAGTGTTCGGTGAATCCATATGTGAAGCTTTTGGGGATCAGAACCACTGTTATAGAAGTAAACATTTTGAGTAATAGTCGACTAAAACTATACGAAGACGAACACATTTTGAAATGACTAATAAGTATTTTTGTCCAAAAGACTAAGACGAAAATTAGAAGGGCTGCCAAAAATACTGCTTGACAATCACTTAAACTTAGAGACAGTATGGAAGTGGCATTCTAACATTGCTTTTTTCCGTTCTGCAGACGCCCCGACCTCTGAACATCATCAAGCAAAACAACGGTGAGCAAATCATCCGCCGGCGCACGCGCAAACGCCTCAATCCGGACACGTTGCCGCCCGAAAACCCCGCCCCCAAGCAGCAACGCGCCGCCGTCGAGGAGCGCGTCAACGGCGACGAGTCTGACCGGAGCTGCGCGTCGGTCAAGAGCCAGCAACAGCAGCCGTCGCCTCGTTCGCGTTCGCCGCGCTCCACGCAGGCCTTCCTAGCCAACCAGACGCTGGAGATCCACCGCCGCATGCCGCCGCTGTTGCTTCCGGCACACCCAGCCTCTTCGGAGGTGGCGGAGGTGCTGGCCAAAGTCGAAGCGGGGAAAGTCGCTTCTGGCGGGGGATCGGAAAGAGGAAGTCCCATCGAGAAGTACATGCGGCCGTCCAAACCGTCCAGCTACTCTCCTCCGGGTTCACCTATTGAGAAGTACCAGTACCCTTTGTTCCCCGTGCCGCTTCCCCTAACCCTTTCGCCGGACTTGACGCCTGAGTCCGACTGGCTGCGATTCTGGACCAAATACAAGATGGCTGCGGCCTCCGGCATGGGCAACCTGGGCGGTGCAGCAGGTCTTGCTAACAATGCCCACTACCTGGGCGCCATGGTGGCACCGGTGCAGCAGCACCACCCGCCCAGTTACACGGTCCCTTACTGCGCCTCGCCATACTCGCCGCTTCCACCACCTCCCGCCCCGCCACAGTACCCACCTACACCGCTCCACCCTCAAACCCCGTCGTCGTCATCCGCAGAGACTGACGCGCCTTTGGACCTCGCCATACGCCAGCGGGAGGCCGGCGATCGCACGGAAAAGCGGAAACGGGAATCGCCGTCAACCGAGAGTCGGAAAGGAGATGACGAAGAAGCCAATGCCCAGAACTCATCGGCCCGGGCCACGGTCGATGTCGCTACACAAGACGATCCCACCAACCGTTGCCTGCACTGCGGCATCTACTTCCTGGACGATGTCATGTACGCGCTTCACATGAGTTGCCACGGCGAGAAGGGAACTTTCCAGTGCAGCTTCTGCTTACACGTTTGCGCCGACCGCTATGACTTCACCACGCATATACAGCGCGGGTTACACCGCTACACAGACAAAAAGACGCCAACGGAGGATCAGGACGACTCCGCCTTGACGTCCGAGCCTCAACATCGAGATTCGGACCCGGAGCGTACGGATTTGACATCGAAGAATATAGATTCGTCGGCAGATTCGTCCGTCGAGGAAAAAAATGGAGATGCCGCAGAAAAAGACATTTCCGGCCCAGAGGCCACGGATGGAAACGATGAAGGTATCAAGACGCTGTCCGAAGGCAACAAGACTGCATCCGATGACGGCAAAGAGCCGATGGACGAGGAGGACATGGAGACTAAATGACGCCATGGAGAACAACTGGCGTAGTGCACATAGCGCACTTCGGAAAATAATAAAAAGACCAACAAACACATCCAAATGCTGGAATAAAATTCACTCTGCGAAGTACCGCAGGAACGGGAGAAACTCGAATTGTCGACTCGACAGAAGCAACTTCACGACGACGGTACAACCGGTGCATGTTCTCAGACTCTGCTGTGCAAAAAAAATAGGATTTGGACGAATGAGTCACACAGTGTCAAAGTGGAGCTCTTTCTAGAACAAACTTGGACTAAATCTGCCTGGCTTCAAAACCTGAGACAATTTTGTTTTGTGGACCCGGCTGCCTAAAACCATTTGAAACTGGTTCAAAACGGTGCCAATCCGGACCTCGAGTGTTCTCTATGTCCCATGTGGACAGAACCAAGTGACTTTATTTTCTACTTCCCTTTGTGCCATGATACTAGCTACGTGCCTGGCTGCCTTTGCCTGCCTGATAATAGAACAAAACAATCTATTAACCTGCTTAACGTTTGTATCCAATAATAATAATAATGATAATAATATTGTTGTTCTAGTTCAAAAACATGCAATTTCATACACTTTTCTTATATATGTTATTTTGTAAAGGAAAAAAATGCTTTTTTTCAGGACTTGGTACTACAAAATTAGTGCATTATTTTAGGTTTCTTTAGGTTATTATGGAAACGGTACATGGAAAAGTGTGTGTAAAACTGTGTGAGCGCGTGTTTGTGTGTGTGAGGGTCAAGGGCGCGTCCGTCCCCGATCGTGGATGTAAACAAAATGAAGGTTTGCTCTTTCAGTCCTCAGGGGTCACGCGTGTTGCACACCAGCCCGCCTTCTTTTTTTTTTCTATTTGAGAATTTTTATGTTTTTTTCTTTTTTCAACACGTACGTATGTTATGTAGCTGAGGTAATTTCGTTCTCTTGTACAAGGTGGGGTCCTCGATTCATGATGGAATTCCGTTCCTAGAACAACGAAGTAGTCCCAACATTTTCATGCAGTATTACGACTTGTGTCACGTAAAATTTGTAAAATTACGAATTGTTGCCGATGCGATTTTCTAACAGTATTCAGATTTTGTTCAGGTGAAATGAAATGTATGTAAAATTATGAATTTTATTTCGTATGTAAAATAATCCTGCCATTTTTTCGTCATAATAGTATGCCTTAAAAGCATACCTTTTCTCTTAAATGACTTTATTCATGTGCGTACAATTGTCATTCCTCGGAAAATGACAACTTTTTGTTAAATTATGACGCTATGCTCAATAATTTTATTCCAGGGATGTTTTTCAGGCATGTAACTATTTTCGTAAAATTAACTTTTACTTGAGACATCTTGAAAAATGTTGCCTTTTTGCGTTGTATTAAATTACGATAACATAAAATTAGGCATTTTCTTGTCACTACTGATCAAGCTAAACAACTTATTGCCATTATTTTCTTAAATTATTGCATACATTTGTTCATATATATAGTTAGGCACCTACATCTTTTTTCAATCTATCGGACTTTTCTCCAATTTTGACTTTAACCATGTAAACGCTTGACTGTAGTCGTACTGTTGTAGTACTTAGCTATCGATTATTTTAGTAGTTGATTAATCCATTAACTAGTTAGTTCGAATAATCGTGTAAAGGGATTGGGAACATTTAATGCGTTAAATACATTTGAGGACATGTAAAACAAAGGCTTGCTAAGATTGCACTTTCAAAAGAGCATTAAATGCGAATACAAAAAAATACCCTAGTGGTTCTTCAAACGATGCAGGATTGCACTTTCATTTAAAAATCAAAATACCTGAGCTCCTCATCAAACAGTATAAAAAATGAACACCGTAATTCTCGTCTTATAAGCCGCTACTTTTCCCCCTCATTTTGAATCTGCTGATTTATTTGAGTTAATGGGTAACACATTATTTGATAGCGGCGTCATAAGACTGTCATAAAGCTGTCATAATGATGACATGACACTATTATGGGCATTACTGAATGCTTGTGACGGATGTCATTAAGTGTCATCCGGCAAATTACGTCACTAACTCCATTATGTCCAGGTCGGATCTTTTACATCCATTCAAAAGTGAGATCATTTGCTTGATGACACTAAATGACATCTGTTATAAGCATTCATTAATGCTCATGACAGTGTCTTATGGGGCCAATGTCAAATAAAGTGTTGCCAAATACAATAGCTAGCAATTAACGAAACAACTAGAACAGTAACTGACGAAATAATTAGCACAGACGTGAATTTTGATTGTTGTTTACATCTGTAGTGCCGCAATGCATGCTAGGAGGCATGTTTGATAACAACAGTGTTGACAGCAGGTGGCAGCATAGGTTGACTTTCTCCCCAAAGGAGCAGTGATGGCCAAATGAAGCTTCTTGACGCAATGAAGCTTTGCAGCCAACTGGTTCAAAGCTTCATGGTGGTTCATTTGGTCTTATGACAGTCTTATGATGCTGCTGTCAAATGAAGTGTTACCGGTTAATATCTTTTGGTGTAAGCATCACATAATACAGTGAGGACAACTGCGGCTTACAATTCTGTGCGGCTTATTTATGAACAAATGCAATTTTCTTGTCAAATTTGGTGGGTAGCCCCTTATCGTCAGGTGCGTCATATAGTCCGAAAATTATGGTAAATGAGGAACTACATACAACAAAAGAACAATTGGTTAATTTGCATAGCAAAAGTCTGCTAGCTTAAATGCTATCAAATGCAAACTTTTTAATCAACGTGCTTAACAAATCGTTCAAACACATATTTCCACCAAAAAATGGCTAAATATATCTATAAATTAAGAATTCATAAAAAAAAAACATCAGCTCAAAAAACCGCTCAAAACAGCTCAAACAAAAATGTATGTTGGTCTTAACAGGGAGCAGCTGGATTAAGCCATGTTAAATAAGTTATGTCAAATTCACTGTTGCCACTAGAGGGCAGTGTATCCACCCAACTCAATAAAACTAAATGCAAACACTTTCAAAACAAACCAGGGCTGCAGCTATCAAATATTTTAGTAGTCAAATAATCGATGGACTAGTTCGAATAATCAAGTAATCTGATAAGGAACACGAAAAATTAAAATACCTGAGCTGAGCCTCAAACGGTATAATTTTTTGTTGTTTTTTTTAAATGAGGATCTATGTACAACAAAAGAACAATTGGCTAACTTACATAGAAAAAGTCCGCTAGCTTAAATGCTAAAAAAAATTTTTTTTACAATGCTCATAAAAATTGGTTCAGACACGTGTTCCCACAAAAAACGGTTGAATATACCTATAAACTAAATTATAAATGCATTAAAAAACATTAGGTCAAACAAAAACTTATCTTACGTTGGTCTTAACCGGAAGCAGCTGGATTCAGTTGGTCGGTTCTAATCAATAAAACTAAATGCAAACACTTTCAAAATAAACCATTACAACGCTACTTTAATTAAACGAATACTCGAAGCAACAACATTTAATTTGAATATTTTTTTTCAATTCGAATACTAGAGTTAATCGATTAATCATTGCAGCACTAAAACAAACCTTTCGAATTAAATACTCGAAGCAGCAAAATTCAATTCAAATCTTTTTTTCCAATCGAATTAATCAATTAATCGTTGCAGCACTAGTAGTACTGCATTAGTAAAGTAATGATAACAGCTGATATTTGTGTGCAAAACATTAAAATATACAGGTAGTTCTTAGCTTATGAACGAGTTCTGTTCCTACACTGGCAACGCACTCCTATATACCCCCAAAATCTTGAAATAGCTATCGAAAAACATGTATCATAGCTCATATTTATAAAATAAAGTAAAAAATAAGATACTGAGGTAATAAGGTTCTGTTTACAAAATGACGAGACTCCGGCGAAATCACGTACTGTAAGTCGGGTACATCCTAACCCGGGGACTACCTGTGAAAAAAATTTTTTTTAAGTGGACACTTTTTTTTCAGCACTTGTCGAACTCGTTCCTTGCATGCCGTCCGTAACTTGCTCATATAACGGGACCATCGTAAACCGAGGACCCCCTATATACTCCATGTTCTCATTTTATATTAGGTCAACTTTCCGTGTTTCACGTTTGGGTTCAAATCAATAGTCTGTTTGCTCCAGGTTACCTCCTCAGTAGTGTTACTGATGCATTTTACTGTGCAATCTCTTCACAGGAAATTTCCTCGCCTCCCCATTCCACCTGCTTTGTGTTTTTCAGCCATCCATTAGTCATGTCTTGGTTATTTATCTGCAGAATATTTTTCTACTTAACTGTTTACATTTGAAGTCATGACATATCCAGGTTGGGGGGAGACTTCACCTGCCTTGCTGCCTTTAAAAAAACAAACAAAAAACACCATAGGACAAAAATGAAGGAAAAAGAAGCCTACGAATGATATTTTTCTATCCGTGAACAAAATCACGCCTAGTGCCTGCTAACGTTTTTCCTACTTAAAATGTTTGTCTCTGGTTGGATTTACGCCACGTATTTAAGTGCCCAATCCAGATTCAATACCTCTATCAAGTGACACATATCCAATGAGGCTGTGTTTCTATTCACTCAAGACATGCATCAACCTGCAACGTGCATACGGCCGAACCGCCCATCGATATCTCCACCAACACAAACAAGCGTACATCAAGAAGAAACATTGGATCGCCTCCCATTGATTCAAACGTGGGTGACCTCCACATTATTTTTTTCTTACTTAATGATGGTTAAACCTATAATGTAGCCCGTCTTCGCCCTATTTAAATTATCTGCTTTAATTGTAGTTTGGATTTAAATATGCATGCTTTTTCCTCAACCTTTGGACTCATATGCTGGCTATTTGTGTCTAGCTTGGGTCTTTTATATCAAACATTTTAGCTATGTTACTCCAAATGTCATCAAACTTTTGCAGTGGAATGAAAAACTTTCTGAACCTTATGGAATTTCTCACATTTCTACATAAAATAACCATCAAATGTGATCTGATCTTTGTCAAAGTCACACAGATGAAAAAACAGTGCTTTAACTAAAACCACTCAAACATTTATAGGCTTTCATATTTCAATGATAATAGAATGCAAACAATGAAAGGGGGGGGGGGGGATAAGTAAGTGAACCATCACATTTAATATTTTGTGGCCCCCCTTTTGGCAGCAATAACTTCAACCAGATGCTTCCTGTAGCTGCAGATCAGTCTGGAAAATTAATCAGGACTAATCTTGGCCCTTTCTTCTGTACAAAACTGCTGTTCAGTCAGATTCCTGTGATGTCTGGCATGAATCGCTGTCTTTAGGTTATGCCGCAGCATCTCAATGGGGTTCAAGTCTGGACTTTGACTTGGCCACTCAAGAACATGTATTTTGTTCTTCTGAAACCATTCTGAAGTTGGTTTACCTCTGTGTTTTTTTTTGTTTTTTTTTTTGCTTCAAGTGTCTGACAGACGCCCTCGGGTTCTCTTGCAAAACATCCTGATAAACCTTTGAATTCATTCTTCCATTAATGATTGCAAGTTGTCCAGGCCCTGACGAAGCAAAACATCCCCAAATCATGATGTTTACTCCACCATGCTTCACGGTGGGGATGAGGTGTTGATGTTTGTGAGCTGTTCCATTTTTCCTCCACACATGACGTTGTGTGTTACTCCCAAACAATTAAACTAAATGTTTTTTTAGACAACAGTGGCTTCCTCCATGGAGTCCTCCCATGAACACCATTCTTGGCCATAGTTTTACATATAGTTGATGTGTGCACAGAGATATTGGACTGTGCCAGTGATTTCTGTAAGTCTTTAGCAGACACTCTAGGGTTCTTTTATTTATCTCTCTGAGTATTCTGCGCTGAACTCTTGGCGTCATTTTTGGTGGACGGCCACTCCTTGGGAGAGAAGCAACAGTGCCAAACTCCATTTGTAGACAAGTTCTCTGACTGTCGATTGATGAACATCCAGACTTTAAGAGATGTGAAAAGTTCCAAAGGTTCAGATACTTTTTCATACCACTGTACATATTTTCATCTGATTTTGTCATATTTAACTTCTGTTTCATGGACTAGATCGGTTGACAACAAAATAGCAACTTCATTTAATTTTTTTTTTTTTTTTTTTTTTTTTTTTTTTTTAGTGCAAGTTTTGAACAGCTAATAAATCAGAAACTCAGAAACTTTATAATTTAGGAAAGCTTGCGGAATCATCTTAATTTTACTCAACAAAAGCAAAATTTGCATTTTTCTATGTATAATCACAATTTTTTTAGTTTGTACCGATACACAATAGCGGAATTCAAAGTCCAACATGGCGGCTGTCACAAAACAGACCTTTTTAAGTTGAAAATTCTTGCTTAAATCGTGGAACTTCTATAAATATGAATGTAAGACAGTCTTGATTCTTGGTTAAAAGCAAAAAACGGCAGTTATCGTTCATTTTACGTAAATATTTCAAGCCAAAGTTACGGTTTTGGATAATCCAACAATTATTTTAAATAATTGCTTGAATCGCTGAATTTCTAAAGATATGAATGTAAGCAGTCTAGATTCCCGGTTAAGAGCAAAAAGAGGGCAGTTACAGTTCATTTTACGTAAAATTTCAAGCAAAAGTTACGGTATCCTGTAATCCAACATGGCGGCCATCACAAAACAGAGCTTTTTAAGTTGAAAATTCTTGTAAATAAATGGTTAGATCGCAGAATTTATCTAGATATGAACGTAAAACAGTCTAGATTCTTAGTTAAAAGCAAAAAGCAGGCAGTTATCGTTCATTTTACGTAAATATTTCAAGCAAAAGTTACGGTATTGTGGAATCCAACATAGCGGCCGTCACGAAACAAAGTACATGGTGCTATTTAATATAATAATGACTTGGGTCGGCCTCGTACAGGAAGGCGTGGCGCAATGTCTGTCTGAAGCTGTCTTGTAAACTGATGGTGCATTCTATGTACAGCTTTTTATCACAATTGCTGCCAATTGTCATGTTTCAGTGCCATTGGCGGTGCTGGACGCCCAGTCCATTTGGACAAGGAGTGGTTTGCAGTGAATGATCTCTGTAATGACGCATATCCCGAACAAAGAAGTCTGAATTGTGTCACTTGAAGAATGTGGCGTAAATCCATCCTTTGTTGCCATAATCACAAAACAAACGCCGGAACCCCCAAAAACTGTGGAGCCTGGCAGCCTTGTTAGCGCAGCGCTGTTAGCTGCTTGGAGGAAAAAATAGCTTGAGTCCAAAGTTCACCTTTAAAAAGTCAAAAAAATTGCGAAATCCTATCATGTAAAAAAAATGGTTACAAAAAAATTCATGCGTTGGAAGTAAAGTTGTAGATTTTTGTTGTTCTGCGGGCGGTCAAAATGGTTATGTTTACATTTTGAAAATGTAGCAAAGAAATGAAGTGACGGGGAGAGACTGGAGGGCTTCTTTTTTAGATGTTGGATGTCTTGATTCTGCCAACCCTTTTGTCTGTAAAGGTCGCTGTCCAAGTTGTGGGATGTTGCGATTCTGTTGTTTTCTTAATTTTTTTGCGTCGATAAAATTCACATGAATGGCATTTCACGTTAACGTTTACATTCAGGCCTTTGAGCGTTTTAGCAAAAAGTGGTGGCGTCGCTTTACATTTCATTGCGAAGGGACGACACAAATGTAGCTTAGCATGCAGCCAACGGTACGATCGCGACAAGAAGGGAGCTTCAAAAGGCCAATTTGGTCCAAAACATGCATGGGCAAGTGTACATTTAAGCGTTTTTTGTTAGTAGAATTTTTTGTCTCTGTCCTTTAGTTTAATATAAAATGGGATTTTTGTTTTTTAAGGTAGTTTACTGTCATGTCTTATTTTATTCTGTTACCTTTCCGTATGCTATTTGTTAGGTTTGCAAAAATGGTATCTCGTTTATTTTGTTTTTTTGTTTGTTTTGGACGGCCAAGAAAGTTTGTTATGCAGCTAAACTTGAAAAAAAAATATTATTGATAATGATAATAATTAATAAAAGTAACAAATATACTGAAATTGTCTTGTCTGATTTTTTTCCTTGCTGTTACTCTATTTTCCATCAACAGCCATTCATCCAGAGGTGGGTACTAACGCGTAACATTTACTCCATGACATTTACTTAACTTTTTGAGAAAAATGTAGTACTTCTCAGAGTAGTTTTCCAACATAATACTTTTTACTTGAGTAGATTTGTGAAGAATCACTACTTTTACCTCGCTACATTTTTCCTCTTTATTCTAAATATTAGATTTGACTTTATTTGTGCCAGAGATGCCGCATCACAACAATAACCATATGCTCCATTATACCAATCAAAGGTAAGAATATTTTTTCTTTCCACTAGAGGGCGCGCATGCTCTTTGGATGGGTGATTTTAAAAAAATGTTTTGTCTTTTTTCAAATAAGAAAATTATATTTCAGTCAAAATTCGATCGCTCGACTGTGCATAAAGGAGGGAAAAAGGAATCAAAACAGTTCCAAAAGTGGTTCAAAAAACTGTTCTCAGCATGGTAATTTGGTCCCAAAAAACTAATGGTTGACATTGTTATCTCATTATGTATATAAAATGATTACTAATGCTTTACAATTAAAGGACGGGTGATGTTTCAGGTGTTGTTCTGGTCTGAATTTGACGATTTTTGTGTAATGTTTTTGGCCTAAAATGGTCACGTAATAGGTTATAGTACAGTATAATAATAATAGTTCATATAGATAAGGTTGTGCTGAGGAAAAAAAACTTTTAAGCTATTACGATGTTACTCATTACTTGAGTGTTCTTTTCAACTCATACTTTTTTTTTACCTGTTCTTGAATAAATTTTTGGATGGCTACTTTTTATTTTTGAGTAAAATTATTTGGAAGTAACGCTACTCTTACTAGAGTAAAAAATTTGGCTACTCTACCCATAGACTTCTTAATGTATTGACGGGTCAGAACGGCCATGCACTGCGACTCGCATTCAAGTCGGGGGCTGCCCACATCAAGAGGAGCTATTCACAAACCCACGCACACAGCGATTTAATGCCAGAATTTTGTTGCAAAAGTACGAAAGCTTTACCGCATACAAACTGGAAGGATTATCTCAGGAGTGATTTGTTCGAGGATTCAAGGTAATTATTATATGTTTCATACCATGCATGCATTTTGAAACGTTGTGAAGAAAATTAATGGGATTAGACACTACTGCATTGGCATCATAGTTCGCAATATTTACGTAAAATAAATGCTATACCTGCCCGTTTTTTTTTTTTTTTTTTTGCTGTTAACCCAAAATCGTGACTGTTTTACATCCATATCTCTAAAGAATTCGGGGATTTAAGCATTTATTCACAAGAATTTTCACCAGAAAAGCTCTCTTTACGTCAGGCGGCTGCTAGCTACATTCACTAACAAACTAGCATTGTACTTCGACATAGTTACATAAAATAAATGCAAACTGCACGTTTTGGGTTTTTTTTTTTTTTTTTTTACTTTTGACCAAGAATCGAGACTGTTTTACGTCCATATCTATAAAGAATTCAGGGATTTAAGCATTTATTCACAAGAATTTTCACCGGAAAACCTCTGTTTACGTCAGGCAGCCGCTAGCTACATTCACTAACAGAGTAGCATTGTACTTCGACATAGTTACGTAAAATAAATGCTAACTGCACTTTTTTTTTTTTTTTTTTTGTTTTTGCTTTTAACCAAGAATCGAGACTGTTTTACGTCCATATCTATAAAGAATTCAGGGATTTCAACTTTTATTCACAAGAACTTTCACCGGAAAAGCTCTGTTAACGTCAGGCGGCCACTAGCTACATTCACTAACAAACTAGCATTGTACTTCGACATAGTTACGTAAAATAAATGCTAACTGCACGTTTTTTTGCTTTTAATCAAGAATCGAGACTGTTTTACGTCCATATCTACAAAGAATTCAGGGATTTAAACATATATTCACAAGAATTTTCACCGGAAAAGCTCTGTTAACGTCAGGCGGCCGCTAGCTACATTCACTAACAAACTAGCATTGTACTTCGACATAGTTACGTAAAATAAATGCTAACTGCACGTTTTTTTGCTTTTAACCAAGAATCGAGACTGTTTTACGTCCATATCTATAAAGAATTCAGGGATTTAAGCATTTATTCACAAGAATTTTCACCCGAAAAGCTCTGTTAACGTCAGGCGGCCGCTAGCTACATTCACTAACAAACTAGCATTGTACTTCGATATAGTTACATAAAATAAAACAAATGCTAACTGCACGTTTTTTTGCTTTTAGCCAAGAATCGAGACTGTTTTACGTCCATATCTATTAAGAATTCAGGGATTTAAACATTTATTCACCAGAATTTTCACCGGAAAAGCTCTGTTAACGTCAGGCGGCCGCTAGCTACATTCACTAACAAACTAGCATTGTACTTCGACATAGTTACATAAAATAAATGCTAACTGCACGTTTTTTGCTTTTAACCAAAAATCAAGACTGTTTTACGTCCATATCTATTAAGAATTCAGGGATTTAAGCATTTATTCACAAGAATTTTCACCGGAAAAGTTCTGTTAACGTCAGGCGGCCGCTAGCTACATTCACTAACAAACTAGCATTGTACTTCGACATAGTTACGTAAAATAAATGCTAACTGCATGTTTTTTTTTTCTTTTTTGCTTTTAACCAAGAATCGAGACTGTTTAACGTCCATGTCTATAAAAAATTCAGGGATTTAAGAATTTATTCACAAGAATTTTCAACGAAAAAAGCTCTTTCTCATTCCACTCGGTCAGCTGTGACGTCCTCGCCAACAATGCAGGCCGCCTATTTATCGGATCCGCCCCCTGTCAATACTCTATGAAGTCTATGCTCTACCCACCTCTGCATTCATCATAAGCTGTAAAAGTACTTTGGTCACTTGATGGTTTGTCTTCTTTTCCAGACTTGAGCTTCTCAGAAAATAGAGAGAAAATGGCAACGCACTGTAAATCTGAAGGCTAGGTCCTGCTTGAACAAAAATGTTTGTGGTGATCTTCCAGCTTGCGCCACAAAAATAAGATTCAAAGGTAACAACGGATTATCGTCATTTTTGTTTGTCTTTTAATAAAATGGCTGCCATTGAAAGACTTCTTAAGCTCCAAGGCTTCCCAGTTGATGCTCCAATAGATTCTCATTGAAGACTCCCAAGTTTATTTGGATCTCCACCAAAAATGTAAGTAGCTCTTGATCTTTCAGTCGCATTTCATCTTTGAATTAATGATTCAACCGTTTCTTAGCGAGGCACTAGCAAACATGAAAGTGCACCTGTAGAGCCTGTAACAGAATTGACCATGTTGTTAGGAACGCTACATGCTGAGGTAAGAGAGATGAAAGTCGTATCGGTTTTTGCGCTTTCATGTTAGCTAGCAGGCTACTTCTGGCAAAAGTGTTTGTTAGCTCATGGCTAATTCGGAGTAGCTTCCCCCCGCATAATTAACCAAACAACCCCTTAAATGTAATTCTTTTAGACTTTCAAATTGTTCCGACACACTTTCCCCCGTAATAAAAGCACTTCTATCTCGAGTGAACCCCTGCCTAACCTCAATCTTCTTCACAGTCGCTCAATCATTCTCACTTTCCCCGCACGTCTCCCCCCGCGGGGGTCAGGAACTTTGACAATCAGCGTTACCGGAGCCATCTTAATCTTGTGTTTAGCATTATCAATTTATCTGTGTGTTTATTATATGAACATTGATTAGAGTTTATTAACTCGGCGCCTTGAGTGAAATTAAGAGGCAGTAGGGTATCGTTTGTGTGTGTGTGTGTGATGATGATGATTTAGCACAGATAGAGCTTGTCAGAGTGGAATACTAAGCAGCCTGGTGCCTTTGTACAGAGGTCATCACAAACTCATGGATCGGCACCTAATTATGAGCACAAGCAGCAAATTAATAAGTAACGTAAATAATAATGTTACTGTTGGAAAAAACAACAGGGAGGGCTGTCTGGGAATTATCATGTTTCAGTGCCATTGACGGCCAGAGATGTTTTTCAGAGTCGATGGCAACCAATGAGTTAATAAAAGCCGTTACGTGCGCGAAAGTAAATGTAGAAAATTTAGAAAATTTGGATGGATTTTACTTTTGAATTTTTGTTTAGGGCAGTTTGGGAAAGTTTGTTGCTGCCAACATTAGAAAAAATATATATATATAAACAGTGTTGGCCAAAAGTATTGGCACCCCTGCAATTGTGTCAGATAATGCTCAATTTCTCCCCGAAAATGATTGCAATTACAAATGCTTTGGTAGTAATATCTTCATTTATTTTGCTTGCAATGAAAAACACACCTAAGGGAATGAAAAAAAAAAATTATTATCATTTTACTCAAAACTCCAAAAATGGGCCGGACAAAAGTATTGGCACCCTCAGCATAATACATGGTAGCACTACCTTTAGACAAAATAATTGCGAACAACAGCTTCCGGTATCCATCAATAAGATTCTTACAATGCTCTGCTGGAATTAGAGACCATTCTTCTTTGGCCAACTGCTCCAGGTGAGATTTGAAGGGTGCCTTGCCTTCTCCAAACTGCCATTTTCAGATCTCTCCACGGGTGTTCGATGGGATTCAGGTCTGGACTCATTGCCGGCCACCTTAGAAGTCTTCAGTGCTTTCTCTCAAACCATTTTCTAGTGCTTTTTGAAGTGTTTTGGGTCACTGTCCTGCTGGAAGACTCATGACCTCTGAAGGAGACCCAGCTTTCTCACACTGGGCCCTACATTATGCTGCAAAATTTGTATGTAGTCTTCAGACTCCATAATGCCATGTACACGGTCAAGCAGTCCAGTGCCAGAGGCAGCAAAGCAACCCCAAAACATCAGGGAACCTCCGCAGGGGTGCCAATACTTTTGGCCAGCTCTCCACATTATTGGAGTCAAAAAGTACTTGTAATGTGATTATTTCAGTGTAAATTTAAATCGATAATATATACAGTGTATCACAAAAGTGAGTAATCCCATCGCATTTCTGCCGATATTTACAGTAAGTATATCTTTTCATGGGACAACACTGACAAAATGACACTTTGACACAATGAAAAGTAGTCTGTGTGCAGCTTATATAATAGAGTTAATTTATGTTCCCCTCAAAATAACTCAAAATATGGCCATGAATATCTAAACCCCTGGCAACAAAATTGAGTTCACCCCTTTGAAAAAACGTACATCCCTCAATGTCCAAATTGAGTACTGCTTACCATTTTCCCTTCCAAAACGTCATGTGACTCGTTACAGGAGTGCTGTCAGCTTTGCTGCAGAGATTGAAGAGGTCGGGGGTCAGCCTGTTAGTGCTCAGACCATACGCCGTACTCTACATCAAATTGGTGTGCATGGCTGTCACCCCAGGAGGAAGCCTCTGAAGACGGTACACAAGAAAGCCTGCAAACAGTTTGCTGAAGACATGTCAACACAGCACATGGATTACTGGAACCATGTCCTATGGTCTGATGAGACGGGCGGGCTTTGGACATTTAGGGATGTACGTTTTTTCAAAGGGGTGTACTCACTTTTGTTGCCAGGGGTTTAGATATTAATGGCTATATTTTGAGGGGAAAATAAATGTATTATATAAGTTGCACACAGACTACTTTTTATTGTGTCAAAGTGTCATTTTGTCAGTGTTGTCTCATGAAAAGACAGGCCGTATTTTTTGGACTACAAGTCTCACCTGAGTATTAGTCGCACCAGCCATAAAATGCCCAACGAAGAGAAAAACATATAGGTCGCACCGGAGTATAAGTCGCATTTCTGGGGGGAAATTTACTTGATAAAATCCAACACATAGAACAGACATGTCATCTTGAAAGGTAATTTAATATGAAAATACAATAGAGAACAATATGCTGAATAAGTGTACAGTGCACAGTGCATGAACAACAAAATGCGAATATACTGTCCTCACCAGGACGCTACGGCTCGGTCCGGGCTATACAGCGAACTAAACTCCCAAATGACGATGCTGGACGTTCGTATAATTTGCTGAATCAATTTCGTCCTCGATACCAAACAGGTTCGCATCAACGTAAATAAATGACAATTAGGTGCTGTTACAACAATGACATAAACGGTTAGCATGCGTTCGCTAGCATTAGCACATCATTCAAGCAACCACACAACTGGCTCTATAAGTGTGCGAACGCAGGTGGAAAACACACAACAACAACAGAAAAGATGATACACACAGGCATTGCCTCTGTAGAGATATTTTACAAGCATGAAAGATGAACGTAGGTTTGCAGCCGTGTTTCTCTCTCGCTAACTCGCCCACTCACTCAGAGCCGCGTAGCTGTCCGTCTTCTTCTGGCGTGTGAGCGCTCTTCTTCACGTAAACAAGTGCGAGTGCGCCCCCACGTGGGCGTGAAAGCGCCACAAACTAAAAGCATGCATTTCAATATAAAAAAGTCAATAATACAATTGAACACACATTGCCAAAGGCAGAACGCGAACGTGGCCATAGCTATTAAGAGTTATTCAGATAACTATAGCATATAGAACGTGCTAACAAGTTTACCAAACCATCAGTGTCACTCCAAAACACCAAAATAACATGTGAAATGATATTATAATGTGTTAGTAATTTCACACATAAGTCGCTCCTGAGTATAAGCTGAACTCTGGGGGAAAAAAAAAAACTGCGACTTATAGTCCGAAAAATACTGTACTTAAATATCTGCAGAAATGCGAGGGGTGTACTCACTTTTATTGATACACTGTGTATATATATATATATATATATATATATATATATATATATATATATATATATATATTCTAAATTTTCTAAGTGTGTTTCTCAAAACTTGTGTTACCCTGACTCATTCTATGATGATGCTTAAAACTCAAAACTTGCCATTCATAGACCTGGCTGCCATTGAATGATCAAATTTCCCTGCCATTGACAGCGATGGACGTCCAAACCAATTTGATTGGGGGAACGATCGCTGCCATCCCTCCCAGTTAAAATGGATTGGACGTCCATTGCCTTCACTGTCAGCCAATGAGTTAAAAAGCAACATGTTTTCAAATCTAACTTGCTGTTTCTACATGTTCTAACACTCGGAACGTTAGTAACAGCTCTCAGTATGGCTGCAGAAAGCAAACAAAAATCAATAGCTGCGAATGAGATGACGACAGGTTTTACTTGTGCTCACTCTCCTCTTGGTCCATCCATTATTGAGTATACCTTCAGGTCAAACGACACCCCCTCTCCTCCTTATAGTCTCCACGGTCCACAAGTCTGCGTCTTTGAGCTGTCCTCCATCTTTGTTTCCAACTACTCCTAAAATGGCCGTACAAAATTGATGATAGAATAATGGTTACGGTGTTTATTTCTTTGGAGCGCCTTGCAGCCCGGAAGCTAGTTCGATGTAGAAACTTGGAATTTGGGAGTAGACGTACAAAATTAAAAAAAAGACAAAGCAAGTCTGTGACATTAGCAGCCATTTTAGGTTCAACTTGAAGCACGTACACAAGAAAGAAAATTGTTAATGGCTTTTATTCTTCCAAAAAAATGTTGAAAGAGCATCCACCTTTTAACTGATGGCTCTGTCAGAGATCCCCTATGAGACCACTGACCAGATTAGGGCGTCTATTTCGTTAGCACTCTGAGATAAGTCCAGCTCCTCAGCCCTAAAAAAAAAAACAAATATCGACGGTCTCAGAGCCCATTAAGAGGTCCATGATGGGTGGACACATAATCGATCATCCTTCAGGCCATTTCCCACATTACCGACAAACACTAAAATCGAGACTTACTGTATTGTCATTTACGTATTTTCTGCTCTTCTAAACTTGTTTTTATTGTAACGTAATTTTAATGGCATTTATGTGCATGTAAACAAACCGTGATGGAGAATTTATCAGCTTTCAGGCTTTTTATTATTCCTTAGTCATTAAAAAAATGATTATTTGTATACTGTTTATATTATTAGGTGGGAAATAATTTTACAAAACAACTACTAAACAGAAAAAAAGCTATTTTCATCCTTCTGCTATGAATTGGAATCACTTCATCAATAGTGGACGTCCAATCCATTTGAAGTTGGAGGGATGGCCATTCGCTGCCACCCTCCCAGTTTAAACGGACTGGACTTCTACGGTGGGCAATGGGATCCAGTGAGTTTAATTTTGGGCCATTTCAGGTCATTTCCTCTTGATTTTCAGTCACTTCCTGTTTATTTCGGTGTCGCTTCCTGTTCAGTAACACAATTACTTCCAGTTCAGTAATTTTGTCATTGTGCGTTACTGAAAATTTACTTCTTGTTCAGTAATTTTGTCATTTTGAGTTACTGAACAGGAAGTGTCCCAAAATGAACAGGTCACTTCCCATTGTTTTTGGGTCACTTTTTTCATTTTACAGTTCAGTAACCCAAAATGACAAAGTTACTGAACAGGAAGTAATTATGTCAATTTGGGTTACTGAAAAGGAAGTGACACAAAATCAACAGGTCACTTTCTATTGATTTTGGGTCACTTTTGTCATTTTGGGTTACTGAACAGGAAGTGACCCAAAATCAACAGGACCTTAAATGGCCCAAAATTAAACTCACTGGTTGCCAGTATGACAAAATTCCTGAACAGGAAGTGACCCAAAATCAACAGGAAGTGACCTATAAAAGCACCAAAATCAACAGAGTAACCCATAAAGACATCTGAAAATCAAAAGGAAATGACCTGAAATGGCCCAAAATTAAACTCACTGGTTCCCATTGCCCACCATAGAAGTCCAATCAGTTTGAACTGGGAGGGTGGCAGCGAATGGCCATTCCTCCAACTTCAAATGGATTGGACGTCCACCAGTGATAAAGTGATTCCAATTCACAGCAGAAGGATGAAAATAGCTTGTTTCTCTGTTTAGATCGTTGTTTAGTTTTTCTGTTTTTTCTGTTTGTCTATTAGTTGTTTTGAAATATTATTTCCCACCTAATAATATAAACTGTATACAGATAATCATTATTTTAATGACTAAGGAATAATAAAAAGCCTGAAAGCTTATAAATTTTCTTCTTCTTCGGTAGGTTAACAGGAAGTGACCCAAAATAATTGGGTTTAGTAACCCCAAATCAACAGGAAGTGACCCATTAAGCCACCAAAAATCAAATGAGTTTAATTTTGGGGCATGTCAGGCCATTTCTCGTGATTTTCGGTCACTTTCTGTTGATTTTGGTGCCTTTATAGGTCACTTCTTGTTCGGTAATTTTGTCATTTTGGGTTACTGAACAAGAAGTGGCATTTTTTTGCCATTTTAATTTTTTTGGGGGGTATAAGGCAAAATGGATTTTGGGAATGTGGCACATTTTTGGCCGTCAATGGCATGGACGTGCATGGCCTGCAAAAGTGCCATATAAAAAAATGCCACAAGCCAAAATCCATTTTGCCACATACCCCCAAAAAATGCCACATACCAAAATCCATTTTGCCACATACCCAAAAAAAAAGCCACATACCAAAATCTATATTGCCACATGCCAAAAAAAATGCCACATACCAAAATCTATTTGCCACATGCCTTAGAAATGCCACATGCAAAAATCTATTTTACCACATACCCAAAAAAATGCCACATACCAAAACCTATTTTGCCACATGCCTAAAAAAATGCCACATGCCAAAATCCATTATGCCGCATACTCAAAAAAATATCCACATGTAAAAAAAAAATGCCACATGCCAAAAATCAATTTTGCCACATATTAAGAAAAAAGTGCGACATACCAAAATCCATTTTGCCACATTCCAAAAAAATGCCACATGCTAAAATCCATTTTGCCACATACCAAAATCAATTTTGCCACATACCCAAAAAAATGCCACATACCAAAACCTTTTTTGCCACATGCCTAAAAAAATGCCACATGCCAAAATCCATTTTGCCGCATACTCACAAAAATATCCACACGTAAAAAAAAAAATGCCACATGCCAAAATCAATTTTGCCACATATTAAGAAAAAAGTGCCACATACCAAAATCCATTTTGTCACATGCCAACATCAATTTTGCCACACACCAAAAAAGCCACATGCCAAAATCCATTTTGCCACATACCAAAATCAATTTTGCCACATGGCCCAAAAAATGCCACATGGCAAAATTATTTTGCCACACACAAAAAAAAAGCCACATACCAAAATCCATTTTGCCACATACCAAAAAAATGCCACATGCCAAAATCCACTTTGCCGCATACCAAAAAATGCCACATGCTAAAATTTATTTTGCCACATACCAAAAAAATGCCACATGCCAAAATCCATTTCGCTACATACCAAAATCTATTTTGCCACCCCCCCCCCCCCCCCAAAAAAATGCCACATGGCAAAATGAATTTTGCCACACACCAAAAAAAAAGCCACATGCCAAAATCCATTTTGCCACATACCAAAAAAATGCCACATTTAAGAAAAATGCCATATGCCGAAATACATTTTGCCACTTGGCAGAAAAAAAATGCCACATGGCAAAATCAATTTTGCCACACACCAAATACCACTTTTCTTTCTCGGCCCTGCTGCCCCATTAACCGCGAAAAACTCACAAAAGCCTGTATCATCATTTCGATATATTGTCACACCCCTAACATATACATACATATACAGTGCTGCTCAAAAGTTTGTGAACCCCCTCAACATTTTGGAATTTTCTATTATTTCAACCTGATTTCTTAATCAATCAATTCAGTAGTTTTTTTTTGTTTTTTTAACAGTTGTGTTGTCGAGACTAAATTAAAAAGAGTTTTCATCAACTGATGTAGGTGCAAAATTGAACTGTTTGGTCACAACCAAAACCGCCATGTCTGGCGAAAAGTCAACACTGCATACCACCAAAAGAACCTTCTCCCAACAGTGAAGCATGGAGGTGGGAATGTCAAGATCTGGGCTTGCTTTTCATCCTCAGGACCTGGACAACTCCACATAGTCCAGGGAATCATGAATTCTGAGGAATATTGTCAAATCCTAGAACATAACCTGACGCCATCTGTTTTGAAGTTAAAGCTTGGCAGAAGGTGGATCATGCAACATGATAATGATCCAAAGCATTCCAGCAATACAACCAAGGAATGGCTGAAAAAGAAGAAGATTCGTGTTCTGGACTGGCCCAGTCAAAGTCCTGACCTAAATCCCATTGAAATGCTGTGGCGGGACCTGAAGCGAGCAGTTCATGCCAGACGCCCATCAAACCTCTCTCAACTGACTGCGTTCTGCAAGGAAGAATGGGCAAAAATCCCCCAAAGTAGATGTGAGAGGCTGATTAGTCACTACAGAAACCGTTTGGTTGAGGTAATCTCTGCAAAAGGAGGCGCAATATCCTATCAACTGAAGGGGTTCACATACTTTTGCACACATGATATCTGAGTTTTTCTTAAATCAACCACTTTTGTTAAATAAAGAATGACAATATAACTATTTCTTTTGTTTCAGTCCATTATTTGGAATGTCAGTATTGTGGATTTGGGTATAACTTAACATTTAATAAGGTTATTTTAGTTTTTTTTACAAAAAATCTGACCATCGCTGTGGGGTTCACAAACTTTCGAGCAGCACTGTATGTATACATATGTGTACATATTCAGTTAATTCATTCTATTCTCATTCATTGTATGACACTACTTTGACTCTTGAGTTCTTGGTCATGAATTACACCCTGTCGGGAACAGAACACACGCAGAAACACGTAAGCTCTCTTGCAGACAATCAATAGCTGACACTTCTTCCTAACCTTTAAATATGAGCAAATAAGTCTGCGACACAAGGACACGCACACACAATGCCTCCCTGTAATCAATGGCCATCGACCGAAACTCACACACGCAATTATATGATGGGTCTTGTGCTGTGTAGTCCTAACCTAGATGTGAACAGACACTAACAAACCACTAAGGTTAGACACACAGGCATCGAGGGAGAATATGTCATTTTCCATGATGACGTGGTCCGTTTGACGCCCTGTTTTTTGTATGAAGTGTGTGTTTGTCTCTGTGGCCACAATATGTGTTTGCATGTTTGTGTTTTGACCTTTTGTCAGTGATTAGCATCCACCACATTGAGAATAATCAATTCGCTGTCAATCAGCAGCGTCGACGTGGACGTCACAGACATTTGAATGACTGTGCCATTTGTTTTTATAGGCAGGCATGGTAGCGGGATGGAAACGTGCGCTTCATTACGAATTCCGAGCAAATAAATACTTTGAATATTCATTCCATGTATGCTAATAGGTGAAATTCAGAACTATTAAAATAATAAATAATAGTTTATTTACATTAATGCTATAAAAGTTAAAGCTTTGCCTTTGACAGGTTGAGTAATTGTTGCTCTCGTTTTGGTCATTGTACATTATAGAAATAGGGGTGCTCATCTGGCTCTCATTTGAGCTACGTAATGGATCTATTCTCCTCCTAATGTGTCACAAATTGAAAATCTATTTGCATTACTCATGTCATAAATATCATAAACTGGAGTGTGCATGCGTGTTCGTACTGTACGCCGACATTAAATTTATATTTTATAATTTATTGGCTTGCATCGCCATTGTGCTTGTTCCATAATTAATGCATGGCAGAGGATGTCACCATTAAAGCTTTATTGAATGTTTGAGTCTCAGTGGAGCAATAGCATTGGTTAAGAGGGAAAGGCATGCCATTGGTTCTTTGCAGCCAACCTCCCGCGGGGCTAATACTTGTTTCCCATTTCAAGCGACTGCCAAAGGTGGGAATTGAATAAACCGCTGACACACATTGGAATGTATGCATCCAGCAATGAGAACATTACCTTGTTAACTCATTCACTGCCATTGACAGTGATGGACGTGAATTCCATTTGAACTTGGATGGCAGGCATTGAGTGACTTTTTGGGAAATCCCCCCCCAAAACAAACACTTTCTAGTTCATCACATCAGCAGGACATCACTATTGTGAGCCCTTGCTAGCCTGGCACGCATAGTCAAGGCAACTAATTGGCAGTGACGGACCATCTCTGCCGGCTGTCGTAAATCACTTGTGTTCTTGCTGACACGTGAGACAATTTCTGCCGCTCCGTCAGTCGTACCTGATTCTGCAAAACTTGTGGTCGCAGCGCGGCCCTTAGGCGAGCATTCAAAGAGAGCTAATGGACGTACATGACCCGCGTTTAGTCACCGATGCCCGTCACTCGTCAACGAGCACCCAAATGTCCGTGTTACTTTTCATCCAGGCGCCAAAGCACACTTCACACTTTGCCTATGATGTCGTCAAGCCAGTGGGAGGGAAAAAAATAGACAATGTGGCTTGACAACTTTTTGTCAGGCAGAATACAATCAACGGAATGGAATAATGATGATTTTGTGTTTGAAATGAATACTCCTAAATACTCGTCCTTAGTCCTTAGTTTACGTCCTTAGTCTTACCTGTTGTGGGCAAGTCGAGACGAGTGAGGAGGTTCTGTCGAGTTGAGGTTATGTCAAGTCGAGCTCGTGTCTAGTCGAGTCACGAGGTCGAGTCGAGTTTCGAGGACGTGTCGTGTCGAGTTTCAAGGAGTTTCGAGGTCGTGTCGTGTCGAGTCTCAAGGTCGCGTCGAGTTGAGTGTCGAGGTCGTGTCGAGTCGAGTCTCGAGGTCGAGTTGAGCCGAGTCACAGGTTCACCATTGTTCCCCAACCTATCCACAAAGCACTCAGGTTTATCTTTGAGGAAAACCTAACTATCAATGTAAGTCAATGTAAAAAAATAACTACGCAGTATGGTCTCCCAAATTTTTTGAGTCAGCTTGTCGAGTCTCGAGGTATTGCCTCCTGAGTCAAGTCTTGTCTTGAGTTATTGCCTCAAGAGTTGAGTCGAGTCTCGATTCTCGGTCCCTCCCGGCTCAAGCGAGTCAAGTCAGTCTGCTTTTTTTTTTCTTCAAATCCGAGTCATCAAAATTGCAATTCGAGTCGACTTTCCGAGTCCGATCCCTTGTGACTGGAGTCCAATTGTCTGCTGTCAATCTAAGTCAGTGTAAAAAAAAAACTATGCAGTATAGTCTCATAAGTTTTTCGAGTCAGCTTATTGAGTCTTGAGTTATTGCCTCACGAGTCGAGTCGAGTCTCGAGTTATTGCCTCACGAATTGAGTCTCGAGATATTGCCTCACAAGTCGAGCTGAGTCTGGAGTTATTGCCTCACAAGTCGAGCCAAGTCTCGAGTTATTGCCTTACAAGTCGAGTTGAGTCTCGAGTTATTGCCTCACAAGTCGAGTCAAGTCTCAATTATTGCCTGACGAGTCGAGTCTCAAGTTATTGCCTCACGAGTCGAGTCTCAAGTTATTGCCTCACGAGTCGAGTCTCGAGTTATTACCTCACGAGTCGAGTCGAGTATCGAGTTATTGCCTCACAAGTCGAGTCTCATCTTGAGTTATTGCCTCACAAGTCTTGTCGAGTCTCGAGTTATTGCCTAACAAGTTGAGTCTCGTCTCGAGTTATTGCTTCTCAAGTCGAGCCGGGTCTCGAGTTATTGCCTCACGAGTCGAGTCTCATCTCGAGTTATTGCTTCTCAAGTCGAGCCGGGTCTCGAGTTATTTCCTCACGAGTCTAGTCTCGAGTGACGGTCCCTCCTGGCTCTAGCAAGTCAAGTCAGAGTCTGCTTATTTTTTTTCCTCAAGTCCGAGTCGAATTGCGGGCCATCAAATTTGCGAGTCGACTCTACTCTATTTCTTTTGACTCGAGTCCAATTGTCTGCTTACAGCCCTAGAGTATATATTTACACAGTATATTCCCCACAGCGCCATCTGCTGAATCTCACCCCTCATTTTAGCAATCATTGGCACTAATAAACACATAGGTTGGCCTAACAATCCTCAACTGGCGCCCCAACATATATTCCCATTGCCCCCGAGGATTCCGGAGCTGCTGTATAATCACAGGTGCACACGCTCAGCTCGCCGCCCATAAAAATCCTGCTTTAATCATCTCCCCTACCTCGCTCCAACTGTGGCAAACAAGCGCTCGCAGCCCACGTGGCCTTTTTCCTTTCCCTTTTCCCTGCCCTCGTTAAATATGAAACATCCGAGGGAGCCGTAACGCACGAGGACAAGGCTGCTCTTGCGTTCCAGGAAGGAATCCGCAACACCTTTACGAAGGTAGCATAACCGGGCCACCGTTCAAATAAATCCAACACAAAGGCGTAACACTTTTTGAGACGAAATCCTCCGTAAGCCGACGGCACCGCGCCTCGGCCGCGTGTCAGACACCTGAGCAATAGAGCTGTCGGAGCAATTAAAAGCGGCTTAAATGGAAATATTAATTATGTCAGGGACCGGCGGCCTAAAGATTGGCCTTTTTCCAGGCAGCTGCGATAATGAGGTCTAAAATTCACAGTTTCTGGTGTATTAGCAACGTGACACTTCTCGGCAATGAGATAGACCCATTACACCAAAGTGCCGGAAAGGACAAGTTCTACTGCAAAAACGAGGACTCATTTGGGTGATAATTGCAACTAATTCAGGAGAAAATGTTGTAAAAATGTCAGCTAATTTGGTTGAGACTCTTACAAAAATGTTGACTGATTGGTGGTTGGACAAAATAATTGAAACACCTTAAAATATCAACAAAAACTAATCTAATATGGTGTAGGTCCATCTTTTGCAGCAATTACAGCCTCAATTCTCCGAGGTATTGATTCCTACAACTTGTGAATTGTTTCCAAAGGAATTTTAAGCCATTCTTCAGTTCGAATACACTCTAACTCTTTTAGAGACGATGGCAGTGGAAATCGACGTCTTAATTTATTCCTTAAAACTGACTATAGATGCTCAATAATGTCTAGGTCTGGGGATTGTGCTGACCATACGAGATGCTCAACTTGATTAGAATGTTCCTCTTGCCATTCTTTAACAATTATGTTCAATGAATATAATGCCAAAATGTTTGGTGTTTCAATTATTTTGTCCAACCCATGTAAATTCACTAATTACACCGAAATCTGCATTTTTGGAGGGCGTGCCGTTGCATCATTGATGGTATCTTTGCATGTAATGCAAAAGCTACCATTGATAGTAATCAATTATTTTTTTTCAAAGGAGTTTATTTGGCGCAACCCCCAGCCAAAATCGTTTGATCCACAGTAACATTTACTGACCACCACAATGTTTTTTATTCATTTCTTTTAGTGTTTCTGAATGCTACAGAGTTGCTGTTTTGAACTAATTCATTATTTTTTTCAAGCTTCTTATCTGAGTTTTTTCTACATGATAAAATGTCTGAGTGAGTGCTCGTCCGAGACTGGTGATTCCATACTTTTTGCTAGGGGTTGTATGAGGTATAGATATCCGGGACCTATTTACAGACACTATTTTTTTCATTGTGGCGTAGTTTCAAAGTTTAAAATATGCGAGTGAATCATTTTATGAAGTTGTTTTTCTTTTTTTTTTAAACTAAATATTAGACATAAATATTAGACATCAATTAATGATTCTAAGCTAAAAATGATAGACATTTCGATTAATAAATATAGGGTTTGGGTTAAACAAACAAAAGCGGTTGTGCAGTGTCTGTAAACGGGGGTTATCAGGGTAAAACGGACAAAATAAAAGTAGTTCTGGGGCTCAATGCGCCATTAACTGCTATGGCAGCGTATGGACATATTGTTCTATCAAACACAACAGTTCTTTTGGCTTAAAATACAGCATATTGTTTTAAAGAGGGGTGCAAGAGCAGAAACTGCTTTTTCAGCCTTGTCTGCGTTCTCGGCCATATATATATATATATATATATATATATATATATATATATATATATATATATATATATATATATATATATATATATATATATATATTAAAATTTTTAATCTAGTTAATCACAACTGAAAATTTAATTAATCGTAATTAATCGCAATTTAAACCATTTCTAATATATGCCATATTTTTCCGAAAATTCGAAAATTATTGTTGGAATGGAAAGATAAGACAAAAGACGGATATGTATATATATTCAACATACTGTACATAAGTACTGTATTTTTTTATTATAACAATAAATCCACAAGATGGCATTAACATTATCAACATTCTTCTTGTGAAAGGGATCCACAAGAAAGACTTGTAGTTCTTAAAAGATAAATGTTAGTACAAGTTATAATTAATGTTTTTGTTTTAATAAACTTTGTAAAATTTTCTTTAAAAAAAACAACAACTAGATACACTAAATACACCCCAAGATGTCAATGGCGAGTTTCAAATTAAATTAGAAATCAAGCCAAATAGTTTGTTTTGTCCCTCGACTGACGCCGTAGTTTCCTTTTCCTGGTCCATCCATTGTAATTCACGTCATTTGAGTGCTGGCTTCACAACGTACTTGACCTCTGATAGTTTGTATATTGTGAATAAATATTGCCATCCAATATATTTGTTGAACTAAACGAAATGTTTAAATAGAGTTTGACCAAAGTCTTGAGTAAGTTTTATGTGTATGTTGCGTAGCTATTTTGATTGGGAATGCCAGTTCTCTTTGCAGTTGTTTAACTGTGTGAGAATAGGGCCTCATTAATACAGGTTGAAGTGCTTTTCTTTTTGTGATTATTTTTTTTGAGAGATATTATTTTTGTTGTGCTTCCACTAAATGATACTTATGTTTGTTGTGAAGGAGTTGCCGAAGATTATGCCAATAAACGGCGCGGTCCAAAGAACGCCTGTGTCCACTCACCTTTTGTAATATTCTGATACGGAATTATCCGAGGCACCTTGAAGTGCACGCGGCGCCAAAATGTTGTTTACTCACATGATGCAGGAGTGAGTTAGAGTTATGGCCTGCGGAGAGCCGTAAGCTGTGTAAATGTTGAACCTGAATGTGCGAATAAAGAAACAAAGTGCCAGCATTTCGCGTGTGGTATACCTTTGTTAAGAAAAAGCACAAAACAAGACACCTTTCTCTGCCTCTTAGCTCTCAAGTGCGTCATTGTAATCTGTTTGAGGCAATGCATGAGCGGGTCATTCCGCACGTGCGTTAAAAGCGTTAAATATTTTAACGTGATTAATCAAAAAAAATTAATTACCACCCGTTAACACGTTAAATTTGACAGCCCTAATATATATACTATTTTGCGCTATTGGTCAATTGTATACAACCTGTTTTGACCATAGTTTGTGGAAAGGCCAAAATCACCTATGACCATACCTGCTGTTTGTGTTAAATTGTCAAATATAAAACTACTCGGTCTCATCTTTTAAAACAAATACTATCAAGCTTCAAAACGGTTCGTAGAGCATGTTTGGTTGTCAATGGCATGAATATTACAAATTTTGACAAAAGATTATGGTATTTTTTTTAGTCTTTTGGGTTCAAAAATCTTGATTATAATTGGTCAGTGAAGAAAACAACAATTTGGACATGATGGTAATGGTGTCCTGAAAAAAAATGGGACCACATTAGGCCATTGTGAACATTTTTTTCTAATATAAAGGCAACATCAAAGGCATGCAAATTCGGACAAAATAGGCTCAGGTGTTAAAGAGTTAAAATCACAGCAGAATGATGACGAGAACCACATGATAGGATGTCTATCATAGTCAATGGCAATTTAAGTTGCGGTCCTCACCAAGAAAAAGGAACAAAGCGAGTGAGACTTTGAGCCCTCCCTCCAGGCAGTCCTAAAATCACATCACTGATCCTAAATACATTCAAGTGTCCCCCCGCAGATGCTTGTCCAAATGAACACATCCTTCTTTGTAAGCACCACTCTTAATTGACCGCCATTTGACCAGGAGGGAGCAATGTGCCGTGTATAACAGAGAAGTGGTGTAGGTGGGGTCATGACCAGTCCCAATGGAGTTCCTCTTTTGCATGATAACACAGCAAGCACACACACCTCCAATTATTTAAGGGTCAAGTTACAACATTGTGTCAAGAGGTCAGATAAAGATCAGAGTGAGACTTCCAGGCCGAGGTAGATCAAAGATCCGCCCCGCACGGCTTCAACTTTTGGTGTTTAACTTCGAAATACTTTATCCCTGACTACAATGGATTGGGCCAGAAGGGAAAAACACAGAAAACTGAAAACACATTTATGTTTGGGAAGAGAAAATATGAGAATCGGGGGAAATGGTAAACGTTTTGTACATTTGTTTTGCTTTTACAGTTTGCAAAAGTGTTTTAGGTTATTAGTTTTGCACCTTTTTGCTTCTCAGCCAACATGACTTCATTAAGGATCATGTATCAGCGTCATTGTTGATGCTAGATGTCCAATCCAATTCGACTGTGGGGGCGGGAGCAATCATATGGGCCCACATCTGTTTACTGTATAGTGGGGCAAATAAGTATTTAGTCAACCACTAATTGTGCAAGTTCTCCCACTTGAAAATATTAGAGAGGCCTGTAATTGTCAACATGGGTAAACCTCAACCATGAGAGACAGAATGTGGGGAAAAAACAACAGAAAATCACATTGTTTGATTTTTAAAGAATTTATTTGCAAATCATGGTGGAAAATAAGTATTTGGTCAATATCAAAAGTTCATCTCAATACTTTGTTATGTACCCTTTGTTGGCAATAACGGAGGCTTACGTTTTCTGTAACTCTTCACAAGCTTTTCACACACTGTTGCTGGTATTTTGGCCCATTCCTCCATAAAGATCTCCTCTAGAGCAGTGATATTTTGGGGCTGTCGTTGGGGAACACGGGCATTCAACTCCCTCCACAGTTTTTCTGTGGGGTTGAGATCTGGAAACTGGCTAGGCCACTCCAGGACCTTGAAATGCTTCTTACGAAGTACTCCTTTGTTGCCCTGGCTGTGTGTTTTGGATTATTGTCATGCTGAAAGACCCAGCCACGTCTCATCTTCAATACCCTTGCTGATGGAAGGAGAGTTTCACTCAAAATCTCTCGATACATGGCCCCATTCATTCTTTCCTTTACACAGATCAGTCGTCTTGGACCCTTTGCAGAAAAACAGCCCCAAAGCATGATGTTTCCACCCCCATGCTTCACAGTGGGTATGGTGTTCTTCGGATGCAATTCAGTATTCTTTCTCCTCAAAACATGAGAACCTGTGTTTCTACTAAAAAGATCTACTTTGGTTTCATCTGATCATAACACATTCTCCCAGTCCTCTTCTGGATCATCCAAATGCTCTCTAGGGAACTGCCAACGGGCCTGGACATGTACTGGCTTCAGCAGGGGGACACGTCTGGCAGTGCAGGATTTGAGTCCCTGGCGGCGCATTGTGTTACTGATTTGCCTGGTATACCAGACTCACCGCTGTTCCAGCGATTGAGTCTGGCGACCGTCCGGCGGATCAAATTCCAAGGGTGGAACAAGCCACAGCAAACAGACAGTGGAGTGGACCAATCAGCGACGGGCAGACGTGACTTTGTTAAAGCAACAAGTAATTAGCGTGAGCGGAGAATGGAGAAGTTTATTCAACATGGCTAGCGTGAGCCATGTTGACTGTTGTCAATGACTTGTTTCGATGTGTTTTTGGTCATTTAAAACTGGTTTTACTGTGGATTGGAACATATTCTCGGCTCTCCCGTTCGCCATCTGTGTTGTTGTAGAGACGACTTTCGGCGCGCAAGAGTGACGTTACTCGTTAAGAACACGTCACGCAAATAAACGAATCTGATTGGACGGTTGATTTTGTACCTTGCTCGAGAGGCCGTTAATGGGCTGGGTCCCAGACTATTTCTCACAGTGTTTGAAAAATACAGGGAGAATAGTCTGGCCGTGCCAGGCAAGTTACTCATAGTAGCCTTTGATACGAAGCCTTCTTACGAAGCCACTCCTTTGTTGCCCTGGCTGTGTGTTTGGGATAATTGTCATGCTGAAAGACCCAGCCACATCACATTTTCAATGCCGTTGCTGATGGAAGGTGATTTTCACTCAAAATCTCTCGATACAAGTCCCCATTCATTTTTTCCTTTACACAGATCAGTCGTCCTGGTCCCTTTGCAGAAAAACAGCCCAGAAGCATGATGTTTCAACCCAATGCTTCACAGTAGGTATGGTGTTCTTCGGATGCAATTCAGTATTCTTTCGCCTCCAAACACGAGAACCTGTGTTTCTACCAAAAAGTTCTATCTTGTTTTCATCTGACCATAACACATTCTCCCAGTCCTCTTCTGGATCATCGAAATGCTCTCTAGCAAACCACAGATGGGCCTGGACGTATACTGGCTTCAGCAGGGGGACACGTCTGGCAGTGCAGGATTTGAGTCCCTGGCGGCGCATTGTGTTACTGATAGTAGCCTTTGTTACTGTGGTCCCAGCTCTCTGTAGGTCATTAACTAGGTCCACCCGTGTAGTTCTGGGATTTTTGCTCAAAGTTCTTGTTATCATTTTGACGCCACGGGGTGAGATCTTGCATGGAGCCCCGGATCGAGGGAGATTATCAGTGGTCTTGTATGTCTTCCATTTTCTAATAATTGCACCCACAGTTGATTTCTTTACACCAAGCGTTTTACCTGTTGCAGATTCAGTCTTCCCAGCCTGGTGCAGGTCTACAATTTTGTCTCTGGTGTCCTTCGACAGCTCTTTGGTCTTGGCCATAGTGGAGTTTGGAGTGTGACTGACTGAGGTTGTGGACAGGTGTCTTTTATACAGATAATGAGTTAAAACAGGTGCCATTAATACAGGTAACGAGTGGAGCCTCGTTAGACCTCGTTTGAAGACCTAGACCTCTTTGACAGCCAGAAATCTTGCTTGTTTGTAGGAGACCAAATACTTGTTTTCCACTCTAATTTGGAAATAAATTCTTTAACAATCAAACAATTTGATTTTCTTTTCTTTTTTTCCACATTCTGTCTCTCAGGTTGAGGTTGACAATTAGAGGCCTCTCTAATCTTTTTAAGTAGGAGAACTTGCACAATTGGTGGTTGACTAAATACTTATTTGCCCCACTGTATGTGTCTCATACCGACATGGGCATACATATTCAGCATCCGACTTCCAACTTTAGTTTTATATACGAGTACACTATTTATCCTCAATAGTTTGACAACTACTGGTAAGCCAAAACTACTAAAGTTGTAGGATATTTATCCTCAGCAAGAAGCTGAAATGATTGCTTTTCCTTTCCCCCACTTTCAAATACAGTATGTGTAAACATATGGACTTTAGCGGCCTTCGCCATCACTGAAGGAGTAAATGGTGCTGAATGTGCATTCCGATAGCCTTGCTTACCTTTGAATAAAAAGACTTTCTAATGGTTTTGGTCTTGGCCAAGGTAAGTCCACGCTCGACTGCACGCTCACCATAAGTGGTAAATGTATGTGTATGAGACACACATTGAAAGGACAAATAAACAATTTCCAGGCATTTCTGATGATGCAGCATAAACTGGAATTCATATATTGGTATTTAGATATGATGCAAATTAACAAATACCGCAATTTTCGGACTATAAGCCGCTACTTTTCCCCCTCATTTTGAATCCTATGGCTTATAGTCCAGTATGGTTTATTTGTTGATTTATTTGAGCTCATAGGTAACTCATTATTTGACAGTGGCGTGTGTCATGTCATAATTATGATATTCTTACGACGCCGCTGTCAAATAAAGCGTTACCGGTTAATCTTTTGGTAAATATAGTAATATACTAAATAAATATCCAATAATACAGTGAGAACAGCTGCGGTTTATAGGCTGGTGCGGCTTACCTATGGACAAAGGCTGTTTACGTATCAAATTTGGTGGGTGGCGGCTAATAGTCAGGTGCAATTTATAGTCCGAAAATTGAGGTAATCTACAGTATTTCCACCTATGGAATTCAGTGCTGTGCGATATGGAAAAAACATCTATCATGAATCGGGCCATTCTGTCATTATTGAAATACCACTGATATAATCATTTTTAAATTAATTAGATTAATTAATTTTAATTAGACCCCATCATCAGTTGACAAGACAGCTCCCACAGACATTGCGCCACGCCTTCCCGTAGGAGGCCGACCCTATCAGAACGTTGAGTTGGCTTTCACTGTGATAAACTGCGCTCTAACACCGGATTTAGGTGGAAATAGGACGTAGGTTTTACTGCATACAAGCAGTTTGGAGTGTCTCAAGAGTGATTTGGTCGAGGATTCGAGGTAATACTATAACTTTTGCTTGAAATGTTTAGGTAAAATGAATGGTAACTTCCTGTTTTTTGGCTTTTAACCAAGAATCTAGACTGTTTTACGTTCATATCTATAGAAATTCCACTATTTAAGCATTTATTTACAAGAATTTTCAACTGAAAAAGCTCGTTTCGTGACGGCTGCCATGTTGGATTACACAATACCGTAACTTTTGCTTGAAATATTTACGTAAAATGAACGATAACTGTCTGTTTTTTGCTTTTAACCAAGAATCTAGACTGTTTTACGTTCACATCTATAGAAATTCTGCAATTTAAGCATTTATTTACAAGAATTTTAAACTTAAAAAGCTTTGTTTCGTGACGGCCGCCCTGTTGGATTAGACAATACCGTAACTTTTGCTTGAAATATTTACGTAAAATGAACGATAACTGCCCATTTTTTACTTTTGACCAAGAATCTAGATTGTTATACGTTCATATCTATAGAAATTCCACTATTTAAGCAATTATTTCCAAGAATTTCCAACTGAAAAAGCTGTTTCATGACGGCCGCCATGTTGGATTACACAATACCGTAACTTTTGCTTGAAATATTTACGTAAAATGAACGATAACTGCCCGTTTTTTACTTTTGACCAAGAATCTAGATTGTTATACGTTCATATCTATAGAAATTCCGCGATTTAGGCATTTATTTACAAGAATTTTCAACTTAAAAAGCTCTTTGTTTTGTGACGCCGTCTTGTTGTATTTTGTATCTCTACACAATAGCGGAAATTAACGTAAGGAGGTTGTTATGGTATATAGAAAAATCAATTTTTTAAAAATTAAAATGATTTTGTATGCTTTACTCAAGTATTACCGGTGCGTTTCTGATGTGAAAATTGAGTGATTTATTTGCTGTTGAAAACTTGCTATTTGCTGTTTTGGGCAAAAACCTATATGAAGTGTTAAATATTGCTATTGATCCTGGAAATATAGGTGTTTATCTCTGCATTTGGTGATTTTTGTGCATCTAGCGTAAAATTTTAGAATTTTATAGCCATTTTAAGTTTTGTTATACTTCGAAAAATATTAGTTCGGATTTTATTAGTGAACGATTTTGAATTTTTTGATGTCGCTGCTCATGGAGACTCATATATGCCTAAGTTAGGTTCCTGTTTTGGTTAAAGGCCACTAGTGGCTTTGGTTTTGAAATTATTTGATTTTTACGTTTTTGAAATTGGCAGATCCCAATATGGATCGGCCCCGTGTCCCGTCAACTGATAGTGAAGTCTATGTTGGGGAAGAATTACACAACAATTATACTGACCTGCCACAAATGTTAAATGAATCAAGTAGTGCTGCGATCTAAAACTATCCAGTGTAAACATTCATGCTCAGATGTAAAGATATCCTAATTATTAGTTAGCTTAATGCCATTAAAAATGAATTAATTTTGTTATCGGGACAAATTGTGTTGTCTGTGATCCTTGTGGATTTATATGTGTTGCTATTTTCAACTAATGAATGGAGTTTGGTAGATTTTGAGGCCAGTTGGTGGTACGTCAGCACAAATTTGGCCCCATCTGCTGATGAAGATGTGCATTTCAGGAACAGGACGATATATGGCGATCATGACGATAGATATGTAAAATGTCGATAGACAATGTAATATCGGTTTGGCTATTTATCTCCGCATACTTTACTGCACTACAGGCAAGGGTGTTTATTTACTTGACTGAAGATATCTAAAAGTGAGGGAGGTCTTTAAAGCGATAGACCCTGGGTTACGACATTCTCGACTCTCGTCCGCCACATGTCTCCCTCCTCCAACACACCTAACTCAAATAATCAGGATCGTTGTCAGGCTCCTGCAGAGCTTGCTGATGAGCTGATCATTTGATTCAGGTGTGTTAAAGGAAGGAGACATGGGAAAAAAAGCTAGATAGGGGCACTCCAGGACTGGAGTTGGATACCCTTGCACTAAGGTTAATTGAAGATTTACGTGATGCGCAACTTTTTTTGCATGGATTTGTTTTTTTTTTTTTTTTTTCCTGTTGTCATTGTACATATCTTATCTTGGGACTATATTGTTAATAATAACTGTTTACAAGTTAAATTATTAAGTTTGATTACACACCTACTCAGGTCGCTTTGTTTTCTACTAAGGAAGTAGAGTCCGATGGAGCAAGCAACGGTGTAGCATAAGCAGCTCGTTCTCATCTAAGTTGCTGAAATTCAACTTTAAATAAGCCTTATAAGTCACATCGACCAGTTTGTCCACTCACAGGCCAAAGTGGTCTGTGGTTTAAACGTCGAAACTACAGCAAACATCAGTTAAACAAGAACTCTTGTCTCCAATTGTGAACAAGCCTGCATACCCAGTGTACCTTTTTGACCATCCAACAGCATTGATGGTAAGTACAGTATCTTATTTTTTATGTTATTAATCTGATGTATAAGACATGTTTTTGATAGTTGCAGTAAGGAAAATAAGTATTTGAACAGTTAGTTCTCCCACTTAGAAAAGATGGGCGGGTTTGAAATTTTCATCGTAGGTGCTTGTCCACTTTGAAAGACGATCTAAAAAAAAATATCCCGAAATCACAGTGTATGATTTTTTTAAAAGCAATTTATTTGTATTATACTGCTGCAAATAAGTATTTGAACACCTGAGAAAATTAATGTTAATATTACAAGGTACAGTAGCCTTTTATTACAAATACAGAAGTCAAACATTCCTGTAACTTTTCACCAGTTTTGCACATAAGCGGATTTTAAGGGGGGGGGGGCAGGCAGCCCCAGTGGCCGAAAAGTGTCATTGCATGAAATTGACTTTCCTATATATATAAAAGTTGTAAAGCAATAAAACTGCAACAAAAATGAATGAAATGAACAAACGTATTTTTATGATTCGTCAAAATTATTGTTCGAACAGATCATGTAACTATCACCTTAGACGGTCATGTACTTTGCTCCTAAAAAAAAAAAAAAAAAAATAGGGGAGGGCAATTTTATTTCTAAAATGATTTTTTTTCTTTGATTGAAAATATTTGAAGCAACTTTTTTTGGGATTGAATTATTTAGACACAAATGCCCTACCCATAATATGGCCCAAACACAAAAAGGATTGCTTCAGTCAAATAAAACTTTTTAAATGAAAAATTAAGTGTTCAAATGCAAATTTTTCAATTTCAAATATTTTTTCATATTCAAAAACATTTTATGATTGGAATTTTTCTTTTTTCGATTGAAGTGATTTTTCTTTTTGGAAATATACATTTTTTTGAAGCAACTTACTGTTTGATTGAATAATAAAGACAAAAACGTCCTAGCCAAAATGTGACCCAAACACAAATCAACAGTACTTCAATCAAAAAAGTTTGTTCAATCCCCCCCCCAGAAATTCAAAGAAAAATAGCTTTCACATGCATTTTTTTTGACTTTCAAATTTATTTTTGCGCTCACTTTTTTTTTTTTTTTTTTTTTGATTGATTGATTGGAGCAACTTTTTACTACTGAAGCAACTTTTTTTAATTGAATAATAAAGAGATAAATGAACCTTCATATGGCTCCGCCCAGGGGATACTATTTTTGACTGGGGTAACTACATTGGCACAACACCGGCGGGTGTACCAGATTCAATGGTTGATGATCTTGGTGAAAAATATTGCCTAAGCAGCCTGAGTTAAAATTCCCCTCAAGAATGATGGGAAACAAAAACCGCTCATTGTCAACTTATTATTATAAATATTCTTGTAAGTTAATTTTATTGCTGACACTGTGTTTCGGGGTCATCAACATGTTGTGCCCCCCCGCCCCAAAAGTCAAACTCCACCTATGGTTTTGCACAGACTGCAGCAGGGATTTTGCACCACTGGTCCACATCGATCTTCTCTACATCAATCAGGTTTCTGGGCTGTCACTGAGAAACACTGAGTTTAAGCTTCCTCCAAAGATTTTCTATTGGGTTTAGGTCTGGAGACTGGTTAGGCCCCTCCGGAACCTTGATATGCTTTTTAGGAAGCCGCTCCTTGGTCATTCTGGCTGTCTGCATCAGGCCGTTGTCATGTTGGAAGACCCAGTCACTGCCCATTTACAATGTTCTAATTGAGGGAAGGAGGTTATGCCCCAAAATCCCACGATACATGGCCCTGGTCATCCTCTCCTTAATACAGTACAGTCGTACAGTCCCATGTGCAGAAAAGCAACCCCAAAGCATGCTACCATACCCCACGCTTCACAGTAGGGATGGTGTTCTTGGGATGGTACTATTTGTTCTTCTTCCTCCAAACACTATTAGTGAAATTAAGACTAAAAAGTTCAATTTTGAACCCATATGACCACATGACTTTCTCCCATGACTCCTCTAGATCGTCCAGATGGTCATTGGCAAACTTAAAACGGGCAAGGACATGTGCTGGTTTAAGAATGGGAACCCTCCATTCCAAGCAAGATTTTAAACCATGACGTCTTAGTGTATTATCAACAGTAACCTTGGAAATAGTGGACCCAGTTCCTTTCAGGTCATTGACCAGCTCTTCCTGTGTAGTTCTTGGCTGGTTCCTCACAGTTCTTAGGATCAATGAGACCCTACGAGGTAAATCTTGCATGGAGCCCTGGTCCAAGGGAGATGGAAGGTCATGTTTAGCTTCTTCCATTTTCTAATAATTTCTCCAACGGTGGATCTTATATCACCAAGATGCTTTGCAATGGCCCCGTAACCCTTTCTAGCCTTGTAGAGTTCTACAATTCCGTCTCTGGTGTCGTTGGACAGCTCTTTGGTCTCAACCATGTTAGTAAATGGAGTATTTCTGTAAGTGGGAGAACTTGCAAAATTGCAGAGTGTTGTAATATACTTATTTTGCTCACTGTATTTTGAGATTAGGGGTACTTATTATCGTATTGGCCAGAATATAAGACGGTGTTTTTTGCACTGAAATAACACTGAAAAAGAGGGGGTCGTCTTATATTCGCGGTCTAGACATTATACCCATTCACGACACTAGATGGCGCCAGATATCATTGAAGCGATGTTCTGTCATGACAGATCTCTGCTACTCTCCCCATTCACGACGCTAGATGGCGCCAGATATCATTGAAGCGATGTTCTGTCATGACAGATCTCAGCTACTCTGAAGTTTAACCAGTGTGCATTATTTTATTGCAATGTTTTTCCTTAATCAGATTTGTTTCAAGACTACAGTTACAGTTAGACTTCACTTTGATGGTTAATGCAGTTATTGCAATTTTGTTGTTTTATCACAATAGATTGGTTTATTTACATTTCAAAAACCAGAAGCCATTCGAATACGAATGTGATTGCACTTTAGTTTACATATTTAAATGTTCAGATATTAACATTTGAATGAGGCAAAATAACATTAGTTTTCTCTCAAATATATTGTTATAATTTCTTTCGGGCGTACTGTAATTATTTTCTGTATAAAAATTAATTTGGTGTTCAAAAAGTCTTTTTTCAAACTTAAGTCTTGAAAAAGAGGTCTTATAATCAGGGCCATCTTATATTTGGGCCAATACGGAAATTCTGATTCACGCGGAAATTCAAATTATGTCACCAGCGTAGCAACGGGACTCATCCGTAACCCGGGGACTTGAGCATGGAAACATACAAGAGTGTTGAGCGTTTGAATAAATTATGTTCACAACAATGTGGAGCTTTCACATTCATGTGGAGCATGACAAGTTGAGATCATATTAAGTGTTCACAGTTTTGTAGAGTGTTCACAACAATGTAAAGCATTGGCAATGATATATAAATATTAGGGCTGCCAAACGATTAAAATTTTGAATAGAGTTAATTACAGCTTTAAAATTAATCGCAATTTAAACCATCTATAAAATATGCCATATTTTTCTGTAAATTATTGTTGGAATGGAAAGATAAGACACAAGACGGATATATACATTCAACATACGGTACATAAGTACTGTATTTGTTTATTATAACAATAAATCAACAACATGGCATTAACATTATTAACATTCTGTTAGTGATCCATGGATAGAAAGACTTGTAGTTCTTAAAAGATAAATGTTAGTACAAGTTATAGAAATTTTATATTAAAACCCCTCTTAATGTTTTCGTTTTAATAAAATTTGTAAAATTTTCAATCAAAAAATAAACTAGTAGCCCGCCATTGTTGTCAATAATTACACAATACTCATGGGTGCTTCAGTCCATAAAATCAGTCGCACCCAAGCGCCAGCAGAGGGCGACAAAACTCCAAAAAACACAGGTAACAAGTTGGCATTGCACTGTGCTGTCATTTTAATCTGTTTGAGCGGGGCATGTGCGTTAATTGCGTCAAATATTTTAACGTGATTAATTTAACAAAAATAATTACCGCCCAGTAACGCGATAATTTTGACAGCCCTTATAAATATTCACAGCAATTCAGAGCATTCAGAGCAATCTGAAGCAATAGCGCACATTAAATAACTTGTGGACAGTTGAACAGCATTGAAAATTGTAACTTCATCGTTAACATTATGCTGGAAATTATTTACACAATGCTCTATGTCGCCACTCTTGCTGCTGTTTTGGTTGGCGACGGAATAGAAATGAGCTCAGTTGGTCAGACTTGAATAGTTTATGCTCTAAAATAAATAACAGCTTGTTTGTATGTGAAAAGCCCCAATTTGTAGGTTTATTTTGCTAAGTTGACTGTGCGACTTAGCTTTTGGTTCTTTTCTTCGAGTTCCTCCCGCCGCCAAGGAGAGCATAAAAGCACCGTATCACTTTAAAACGTCCGTCTGAACATTTGCTTGATGTCCACCGAGCGCCTGTTCTCTGGGCAGCATTTGTTGAATAATTCATCGCGTCTATCAGTCAAGCATTTTGGTAAATATTACGCAGCGGCAGTTCTGTCATTGAACAGAATGATGCACACAATATCCATTTGTTGCCAGCGCCGCATCATAATCACCTCATCTTCCGGCCCCTACACCGAGAGGCGAGTTGTCCCAGCGCCGTGCAGGCTGCTATTTGTTGTTTAATAGCGCAGTTCTCAGCGAATCATCAGTATTCTTATGCATGAGGCCTTTTGCTGCTGTGCTGATGACCTCCGCCTCTTATTACACCCTCTGCTGCATTTGTGTTGGTTGACGTCGACATTTTTTAGAACCCATACATATACAGTATATCTAATAAAGTATTTCCAATTGTTTGAATTTGAAAAAAAAATATCTTTAACAAATCTTGAGTTGTACTTAGCTCGCCAAAAGGATCATACCAGATACCCAGATCTCGCAGTAAATTATATATTTTGCTCTTAAAAGGAAATGTTTGTTCTCAAAGACAACACACGTAAGACACTGAAACGCGTGACCGTGTTCAATAATGCACAACACGCCATCTTTTCCCCCGAGCTGTCCATCCAAAGTAACGTTGCTGATTGTTTCGTCTGCACAATGCGAGACAACAAGATGTCCTCACATGGCTTGTTTTGGCAAGTGCTTAGAGACTATTATTTATGAAAGAGCTGTGTTGTCTCTGATCTGCTTTCAAACACAAAATAACTCCTAAGCGATGCACGTGTGAATAAATTTCCTTGACCGATGTATTATTTTACTATTTAGAAGGTTGAATACTTTTATAATTGCCTATCTATTTCACAATATGGAGGCTAATACATAGACACCACCATCAGTTGACAAGACAGCTCCCACAGACATTTGCGCCACGCCTTCCCGTAGGGGGCCGACCCAGGCAGAAAGTTGAGTTGGCTTTCACTGTGATAAACTCACACGCTGCGTTCTAACGCCGGATTTAGGTGGAAATAGGACGAAGATTTTACTGCATACAAGCATAAAATTAGTGTAACTTTGGCTTGAAATATTTACGTAAAATGAATGATAACTGCCTGTTTTTTGCTTTTAACCAAGGATCTAGACCAGGGGCGTTACCGGGGGGGGGGGGGGCAGTGCCCACCCACGAACACTCCCTTCCCACCCAAAGAAAACTGGATGTAGTACTGACGGCAGTCTGGGCAACACGTATGGTATCCCATTCATATAGAACTGATGTGTTCTAAGTTTTAACCGTTGTGTTGTCCCAAAGGCTTCCAGTATTGGTCACCCAATCTTGATAATTCGTCGTAGAATTTACTAAAAGTAATTTTTAAGGACAGAAAATGCATGAAAATCATCACTTGAAATTGCGAGGTGGTAGTAACAGTGTTTGTCGTTTATGTTTGCTTTCTTGGAAAACAGCTTCTGAGTCATTTAAATGCAATATTGCAGCATGTGTCACTGACAGATAACTAGCAAATGAGATGCCTGCTGAATTCCTCAGACCATGATTTTCATCTTGCCTTCGTCCTATGCAGTTGTCATGTATGTATGTGTGTACTCATATATTATCAAACAGTCTCAGCGGAATATGTGGACTTGGGTCATATGGAAATGTCCGCATGTTTGTGTCATACCAAGAGGTTAGTTGGAGGTCCACACACAAGGGAGCTTCTGCTGGTGAAAGTAGCACGTGTGCATCATTAAAAACAATCTGACAGGAAGAGGAAGGAAAGGTCAGAGAAGTCCAGGGCTAAGAAAAGAGCGGTTGAGATTATCTTGAAATCTGAAGAATTTTTATTTGGCTCAGTCCTCTTACTATTCTCACAAAGGAAAGTGACTATCTTGGGAGGAAGAAATCATTTGTTTTGGTGCATACCAGGAAATTACTTTTCATTTCGGGTCACAAGATCCAGAAGATGCCGCTGACGTACATGCTGCCACCTATGGGATTAAATTAAAACAGTCTTTAGTTCTTTCTTTTTCCCCCCCCTTTAAACCTGTCTTGTTCAGCCTCTACTGGGAATCTGAGTGTCCTTATGGTCTGAACAGTTTTAATGTATCACATGGGAGTGTGATATACACCTATTTTGGTTATTTATTATTTTGTTTATTAGGAGAAAACGGCGTGCAGGAAGGGATTATGAGGGAATAGAAAATAGAAGTCAAGAGAAGAACAAACAACAACAAGAAATACGTTAAACGCCGACACTACCTATGAATATATTGTGCGATTGTTATCGATTTGTATTTCTCGTGGACACCATGTGGGGGGCCTGATGACCGAGGAGGAGGGGTGAGTCAGAAAGAGATATGGTTAGGCGCGGTGGACCACACACAAATCAGCAATATGAGGTGTGGAACTTTATTATATGAATGACATATAAGTGTGGGTATCTTGACATCCTATTCGGTGATGCCTAATCGCTAATCCTGACATCGACAATTTCTCTACTTGAGGGTATATAATTGCACCCAGTCATGCGTGAATCCCATCAGACGTGTGACAGTCTTGCAGGGAAGTAGAAGGGCGCACGGGGGCCAGCCCAGGGCCACGGCCCCTCCCCAGCCAATCGGGGCGGGTGATAAGCTAGCGCGGCCCATCCCTCCTCCCGCAGCTCCAGCAAAAAAATGCCACCGTAATTGCCCCGGGACACCAGACCATCTGCGCCCCCAGTAACTGGCCTTCAGGGAAAGGATGAGATGCACCACCGTGCCCAACACCCGCAACCCCCCAACCGACACGGCACACTGCGGGACCCTCACAGTCCACTAGGCCCGGGGCAGGACAGGATCCGCACCCTCAGGGTGCGATACCCCGTCTTTTAAAACCTGTCCTGTTCAGCTGTTTGAGACGGAGAATGGAAGTTTAAGTGCCCGGTTGGTCTGAAAAGTTTTAATGTTTCACATTGAGAGTCTGACATATTCCCATTGTGATCATTCAACATATCTCGTTTATTATGACAAAGCAGCGAACAGGAAAGGGTTATGGGGGAACAGAAGAAAAGAAACACAAACTACAACAAGAAATGCATTGAACGTCTAACCTAACTACTAATATGTTGGTGTCAACCGGAAATACATCTAGCTGATGATAGCACCATGTGGGGGGCCTGTTTACCAGGGAAAGAGGGGGATGGGGGTGGGGGACTCTATAAGCTAAATGATTGAAAGGGGTAAAGTGAACACAAATCAGTTCTGTGATCTAGAACCCAGTAATCGTGTGAATCCCTTGTGAGTGTAAGCCCATTGGTGACCGACCCTACGCCGCCCAATCGCCAATCCCGGGACCCCCCACCCGAGCGCGCACCATCACATCCATCCGCATGCGAGCACCACTAGGCGCGCGACAGCCACGCAGACAAGCGGAGACGCTATGCGGGCACCAACCCAGGGCCACGGCGCCCACCCAGCCAGCCCTTGGGGGGTTCAGCGCAGCCCATCCCTCCTCCCGCAGCCCAGCAAAGGAGCCATTGTCCCCTTCCCTTCCCCGGGATCCATGGTGGTCCCCCGGGCCACCCGCGCACTCATCAGCCGGCCTTCAGGGATGGCAAGAGGGGACGCACCACAAACCCTACGCCCACCTCCACCCCCACCTGCCCACGAGCCACAGCCGCAGCAACCCCAACCGGCACAGCACGCCATGGGACCCCCAGCTGCCCTCCAAGCCCAGTGCAGAGCAGGTGCAATACCTCTCTGACCCACCGGCACTCAGCCAGCAACCTGCGCTTGGGCCCAAGGAGGATACCCGGGTAGAAAAAAAATGATGAAGACGGAAGCAGGAGAGTGCCGGGAAGCCGCCCCAGGGCGGGGCGGAACCAGAGCTCTGACCCCCTGCCCCCGCAACCAGCAGCCCAGGCGAAGAGGAGGCCCTACCCCGGGAGCCACGCCATGCACAACAGGAAAGTGTAGGACCTACCTACTGCCCTATTACTGAGGCTGCCAGGTCCCCTATTGCCATTACCCAGCACCGTGATGGGATTGTGCGGGGAGGGTAGTGCTGTGTATCTATTAGAATAGGCTAGCCAGGCTTAGGGCAGTGGGAGTGCCGCATTGAAGTTCTTCCCAGCCGAACACCCCATCGCCCCTCGTCGTAGCTCCCCCGTGGAGTATAATGTATGTGGTGCGGGACTGGCGGGGCCAGCGGCAGGGAGGCAACTGTCATGATACCTCATGCATCCTCAGTGTATGATGCATAACAAATCAAGGGGGGGCCGGCCCAGGACTGTAACACCCCGTTCCAGCTCTCCCCGAAGACCTGAATGAGTGTAGGTGCCCAAGGTGAAAGATATATACAGCGCAAAGTGAAGAGTGCATGAGTACGAAATGGATTGGAAATGAACGCAAAATTCCAAATCCAAGATTATGCAATTTATCTGTAAGATTTCTTCGTCCACTGTCTGTGGTACTTCTGTGCTCACCTTATACCTACTCAAAAATTCCCAAACATAAAGTTTGAGTTTCCTGCCGAGTGACAACAGCAGGGAAAGTTTCTCAAGTAGTCAAGTCTTGGCTCTCAACGTCAGAACAAGTTCCTGGAGAAGTTGTCAATCGTAGAAATCCTTTGTTGGAGTGAAAAGTTCCGGTCTTCAGTCCCAACCACCCCCTTCTTGTTGAATGTACTGCAGAACCACCAATGTCATTGTCTCTGTTAATTCTGACTTACTCCTCTATGGATTAGTCACATATTCCTTAATGTGAACATCAGTAGTAGGTAACCAAGGTCATGCCACTACAAGTTCCCGGCACAATCAAGGTTTGTCGTTTATCACATCAAGATGTCTATTGATTTTTGGATGACATCTGGGCACGTTCACCTGTGACATTCTTGATGTCGAGTCAATTGTCTTCGTTCTAACAGGAAATCCTGCATGTGAGAGGCTTATTGATTTCGATACTGATCAGAGCCAGGATTATTCATTTTCAATTACGTTTCTGCCAATTGTAAAGATGCAAAAATTTCTCAACTTTTTTGCTTCTCACCCCATTTGTCCATTTGGTTATCAATAGAAATGTGATTTTTTTTTTTTTTTTCTTTTTGTCATTTTTGACGTCAGAAGGCAAACTACGAAGCGGTTCTATCTCTAGGGGGAAAAAGGGAGCACTGAAATGCAAACGGTCGTCACGGGAATCAGGCGGTGAGATGAAAGCACAGCAGAACAAAAGGGAACATGTTTGAAATTCCCATGATTATTCCGCATACAGAATGACTGGAACGGCTCATCCATACATGCATATGTTAACAGAGCTCAGTGCTTTAGTAGGGCACTGCATACATTGGATCAGAAACGCATTTAGCAACATACAAGGCAGTACTTGGATTGATGCTAGTTACCTCTTTTTGCATGAAAGTTCATCTAAAGTTCTGTGAGTATACACAAAATTACTGAAACGCGGTAAGACGTTTCAAGGTAACAAAATTAAACCTTCGTATTAGTCCTGACAGAACAGGTAACCGGCGATGCATCGTGACATCATTTGACATGAAGTTTTGACTCTCAAAAGCATAATTTGAAATTTCAGAAATTGTCCCTCATCTTTTGTATGAACAAATCAGTCTGGATGAGGACATTGCTATGCAATACTCTTGCGAAATCTTAACGAGCACACTTTCTGTTCCCGCCTCATTAAGACATATTAGTGTCATCAGAACACCCAAAGCGGACGAATTTAGTCTCTTAGTCCTAGCAGTCAGGTCACCACTAACATACCAAAGATTCGGACGAAAATGGAAGTATTCAGAGACCCCGAGGCTCATTACAGCATATTAGTACCTTTGTCATGTTTGGGGAAATAGACGGTCAGAACCTGTTTGGATCCTCACCTGTGGTTTTAGGGGTATTATAACACCTGTACCCTGAACTCTTGCCCTGTTGCATTTGGATTTCTCTTTTTTTGTGAAAACTATGCTCAAATGTTTGCTAAAAAAAATAATCTATTTACATTTTTGGTGATCTAAGTTGTCCGATCGATCGATCGAAAATGTCTTGCACTCATCCAGAGTCTTTAGTTTTGGCTTAAAATAGGGCTATCAAATTTGTCACGTTAACAGTGGTAATTAATTTTTCAAAAATTAATCACGTTTACATATTTCACGCAATTACCGCATGCGCTGCACGACCCACTCACACATTGTCGCGTTCAATCTAAAATGGCGCCGTTTTATCTATATATAGAGGTAAAAGGCAGCGTAAAATGAGTAGAGTGAATTTTGGCAGTCTTTGGAGCCTTTTTTTTTAATTGACTAAAGCCTTAAAATCCCTCTCACAACAATTAAAAACATCGTGAGAAGCAATGAGGGGAAGAAAGGTAGTGGGCTTTTTCTTAACACCCTATGTTATTTCCCAACGGAGAGAAGATATAGCAATTGGTGCCACTACGCACAGTCATGGTTGCACTTCCCATCATGCATTTGGGCAGAACGGTTAAATGGCTACAGTATCATTTACTGAAAGCTCAACAAATACACTAGATGGCAATATTTAGTCACAATATACAAAGTCACATTTATCCTTTAAGAATTACAAGTCTTTCTATCCGTGGATCCCTCTCACAGAAAGAATGTTAGTAATGTAAATGCCATCTTGAGGATTTATTGTCATAATAAACAAATACAGTACTTATGTAATGTATATATTCGTCCGAGTTTTATTCATTTTTTTCTTAATGTATTGCCAAAATGTATATGATCGGGAAAAATTATCGGGAATGATTGGAATTGAATCGGGAGCAAAAAACAAAAAGCAATCAGATCGGGAAATATCGGGATCGGCAGATACTCAAACTAAAACGATTGGGATCGGATTGGGAGCAAAAAAACATGATCGGAACAACCCTAGTTGTTAGTGGATAAACGGAATTCAGAAGTGCTCGCAGTTAGAGCTGAAATTTAAAGAGGAATCGTTTAATTTTGCCAGCTCTAAGCATGATGTTTTGCTCGGTCTATTTTTAATGTGCCACATCACACTGACGTCACTTGCGTAGAAGGGAGAGGCGGCGGATATATTTGATTTCGCCCACACATTAACTCATTTGTTCCCAAAAACGTATAAATACGTGCTATTTTTAATTGTTTCAGTGTCCCAAATGCGTATTTATACGTCTTTTACGTTTTTTTTCATAAGAGACATCTCTGGGTTCTGATTCAACTGAGCTCAAAGCAAAATCCATTTTAAAGCAATAAAACTGGCCACTGGAGGGAAGTAGCACATTTGGTAGGACCCGCAACCCATTTCAATGGCAACGAACGGCCGGGCAGCACGGCGGAAGGATGCCAGGCGGCGGACGGCTGCGCGGAACAACAGAGAGGACGCCCGTGATGCCAGGCACTGGACGACCGAGCAAAACGACCGGGACCACCAGTGCAGCGGATGAATTCGTTGAGTCTGTACTGCTTGCCGAGCAGACCCCGCTGAGACTCAAAAAAATCCATCTTTATGCGACAGGCGGCGATGAGGGCAAAGTTTACGTCGCTGTCTCGGCAACAACGGCGTCATCTCTGTTAGTTATTTGTAAATAAATTGTTATTTTGCTATCAAAAGCTCTATTTGTCTTGTTGTTTGTTATTTTGTAAAAGGAAAACATTATTCAGATGCTTAGAACGTAACTAAAGCAAAAAATAGCGGTGTTAAGTCAAAAGTTATGTTTGAAATGTATGCTTTCACAAAAAGCTCAATTTCTCTGTTTTTTCATCAGAAATTAGAAAATTGCTCAAACTAAGCTATTTTCTAATGCTGATTCCTAAAGAAGGGAAAAAGATATGAACTAACTTTTTTTCCTGCTGAAAGAAGAGAGTAATCTTTTTTTGGTGGGTTCCATGTTTATAAAGCAATAGAACAGAAATGTCTGTGGGCCTTGCAAAATCAGTCAAAATACGGCTGGGAGTGAAGGGCCTTGCTCCAGTGAAAATGGCTGGGAGTGAATGAGTTAATATAGAGGTAACGACGAAGAAGCTGACGAAAGCGAAAAGAAAGGCACCAAGAAAAAGCAGAAATGTCAAAAGTGTGGCAGCATTTCAAGCTCGAGGCAAAGGCGAACACTGTTTCATGTATTCACTGTAAGACAGCGCTTGCATACCACTATACCCACCCGGCCCCGCCTACCTGCGACCCCGCTGACGCGTCTGCTTTCCATATGATTAGGGTATACATTGAAACACAGCAGTCTTGATTATTTTTGCTGATAGACCATGCATCACAGCACACGAAAACGTTGATGGATTTTGCCTCTACCGAGACATCTAAGGGGCTCCGTGACCGAGAGAATGCTGCCTTACCTTAATTTTGTCACTTAAAAGCAGATGTCCAGATTGTCGATCATCCCACCAGTGTTCTCAGATTTATCAGACTTATCAGATGTTGTTACCGAAGCTTGCTTCCCGGTGAATAAGCAACACGGAAAATGAATTTATCTATTAAACTTAGTTTGATTGCTGGCTATACGTATCATTTTCTGCGTCCAGAAAATGGACGCAGAACAGATTGTAATGACACCTTATTTTGTACATTGAGATCTAAGATGTGGACACAGGCTTTCAGATTCGTAGCTCGGACCACACCGTTTATTGGCATAAGATTCAGCAACTCCTCCTTCACATCATACAATTGAAGATAAGTGTCATATAGTGAAAATACAACAAAAATAATATTTATATCCTCAAAAAATAATGTTCACAAAAAGAAAAGTGCTTCAATCTGTATTAATGAGGCCCTATTCACACACAGTTAAACAACAATGGAAAGAGAACTGGTATGCTCAATCAAAATAGATATGCAAAATACACATAAAACTTACTCAGACTTTGGTCGAACTGGGAGCCATTATCAGGAGTCTTTCATTTAAAACATACAATTGAACATATGGCACATTTGGCTTACGGGCGCCTGCACTGAGCCTTCAAAGGAAAACTATGGCAACAATCAAGGGACAAAACGCACTCATTGGCTTGATCTCTGATTAATTTAAAACTCTCCACTGACACCTTGTGGCTTATTAAAATCACTATCTTGCAAAGGTAAAGAGTGACACTGTGGAGGTACAGCAGCTTGGCCATGTGACGTCAACAACAATGTCCACCTACTAATTTTTTTGGTTTAAAATTTTACAAATTTTATTAAAACACAAACATTATGAGGGTTTTTGATTTCACATTATTATAATTCGTACTAACATTTGTTTTAAGAACTACATTTCTTTCTATCCGTGGTTCCCTTTAACTGATGTGTGTTATCAAGCATAATGAAATTTTTAGGTAAGAAATAATTGTTTTAATAAGATCTTAATTTTTTTTGAGTGAAAGCAGTGATTTTTTTTTTTTTTCTAGTCACATCTTATATGGAATTGTTGGCTGTTTTCAACAATATACATCTAAAATAAAGACATTGATTGTCTAAAAATGGTTCAATATTAATTGAAAAGTCTCATGTATATTTATAATTGCTCTTGACCTAATAAAAAAAAAGTTTTGTCCGATTAATCGATGGAATTTTCAGTAGAATATTCGATTACTCAAACCTTGATAGCTGCAGCCCTATTCGCAGTTGTCTATAATTGTGTGAGTTGACTGTAGTTCTTCCCAGGGTTGAACTCAGGTCCTGAAATATGAGTCACTTGTCTCGTTCACTTCGGCCATTTAAGGTAGTGTGTCATCGATCAATGCAAGATGGGTGGTTAGAGGATCACAATCAGAGTGTAGTTGAAGATCTCATGCTCTCTCCTTGCCCCTGAATTTGCTGTGGTTAGGTAGCAGTATAATACCAAAACTAAATAAACAATAGCACTATGGTGTAATACTGATTAGCATGTTTGCTTACAGTCAGGTTTGGCTCAGGTTTCAATATCCATTGGAGAACTCAAAATCCCATCTTAAAAAATGTTCCAAAGTAGTCAACAAGAGACTCAGAAAGTTGAGGAATGGCCAAGAGCACTTGGAAGAAAAATTCCACACATGACAGGTTTGATTACAAACAACTCTGTGTAATAATTAATTATAAAAGGAGCATTTAGGCTAAGGATGGAGTGAACTTTACCACTTTGTGAACAACTGCATGCGGAAAAACATGTTTTTCAAAATACAATTAAAATGAATCCATCATCTTTAAAATAATAAAACGATTGCAATTACCCAAACAAGACAAGAAAGATGCACTCTGAAGCTGTTCCCACTAATGAAGCCAAATGACTACGCAAGGGTTAATAAGGTGCACCAAGGTGTGTTTGGATATAAAATATGCAGTTCCCGATGGCGTCAAATGAGACCCGGCTCTATCTCCTTCCTTTATCGTCATCATTTGACTACATTTCTGCCACAAGTCATCCTGTGTCTAATTGCGTCCCCAAGAGGGGTTCACCTCATAGGTCACTGGAAAGTGGGATGATTATCTTTTTCCCCCCTACTATTCTGTCATCATCTTTCATTTCTCTGCAGCTCTTTTTTTCTGATTATATTTGTCGGCTCCCTTCCTCGCTCATCCCTCGTTCTCCAGTGTTCTCTTTCCAAACCGTCCTTACCTTTTTTTCATACCCTTCCATCTTCCATTAATCACGATATCATTCTCCTATAGAAAATGTAGTTAAGAGACAGATGACTGCAATCAGCTATGGTTCACCATGGGGTCACTCAATACATACAGTATATACAGTCTGGTGTGTTTGTGTGTGCATGTGTGGTTGTGCTTTATATGTAGGCTATGATTGACGTGTTCTTTCATGAGAGGTGCAATGCAGACTTTTCACACATTGGCTGCCATTGACTGCGACAGAGGTCCAATCGATTTATACTAAGAGTGGCTGGCAGCGAATTATCACCGTCAATTTTAGTTCACATATGCTATATTTTCCTTGGTTATGTATGCTTTTGACCTGAAAAGGCTACGCGTCCTTTATAAAATAACTGTATATTTAGTGATCGTAGACCTAGTGTATAAAATTTCAAAGAATTTAGTTACATTATACATATATACATACATACATACATACTTTTTTTTTTCCCTCTATAGTCCAGTGCGGCTTATTTATTGATTTATATTTTAACAGGTCTTTTCTAGGGCTGTTAAACGATTGCATCCATCCATCATCTTCTGCTTGCTCCGGGGTCGGGTCGCGGGGGCAGCAGCTTTAGCAGGGAAGCCCAGACTTCCCTCTCCCCAGCCACTTCAACCAGCTCCTCCGGCGGGATCCCAAGGTGTTCCCAGGCCAACCTAGAGACAGTCTCGCCAGCATGTCTTCCTCGGGGCCTCCCGCCAGCGGGACATGCCCGGAATACCTCTCCAGGGAGGCGTCCACGAGGCACCCTAACCAGATGCCCGAGCCACCTCAGCTGGCTCCTCTCAACGCAGAGGAGTAGCGGCTCGACGCAGAGTCCCTCCCGGATGACCAAGCTTCTCACCCTATCTCTAAGGGAGAGCCCGGACACCCTGCGGCGAAAACTCATTTCGGCCGCTTGTATCCAGGATCTTGTCCTTTCGGTCATGACCCACAGCTCCTGACCATAGGTTAGGTTAGGAACGTAGATCGACTGGTAAATCGAGAGCTTCGCCTTTCGGCTCAGCTTCTTCAACACTACGGACCGGTGCAGCGTCCGTATTACTGCAGACGCTGAACCGATCCGCCTCTTACCCTCACTCGTGAACAAGACCCCAAGATACTTGAACTCCTCCACTTGGGGCAGGATCTCATCCCTGACCCAGAGAGGGCACTCCACCCTTTTCCGACTGAGGACCATTATGTTAAACGATTAGAATTTTTAATCGAATTAATTACTCGTAATTAATTGCAATTCAAACCATCTCTAAAATGTGCCATATTTGTCTGTAAATTATTGTTGGAATGGAAAGATACTGTAAGACACAAGACGGATATACAGTATGCATTTGACATACTGTACATAAGTACTGTATTTGTTTATTATAACAATAAATCTACAGGATGGCATTAACATTAATAACATTCTTTCTGTTAAAGGGATCAACAGATTGAAGGACTTGTAGTTCTTAAAAGATAAATGTTAGTACAAGTTATAGTAATTCTACATTAAAACCCCTCTGTGTTTTCGTTTTTTCAGTCAAAAAATAAACTGGTAGCTCGCCACTGTTGACGTCGCCAAGCGGTGACGTCACATGGGCTCCCTGCCGTTCTTCCACAGTATCTTTAACTACGTAAGGTAGTGATTGAAATACACCACAAGGTGTCAATGGCGAGTTTTAAATTACTTAGAAATCAAACCAATGAGTGTGTTTTGTCCCTCGACTGGCGCCGTAGTTCCGTTTACTGGTACTTCACGGTCATTTGAGTGCTTACCTCATAACGTACGAAACCTCTGATAGTTTGTATATTGTGACTAAATATTGCCATCCAGTGTATTTGTTGAGCTAAACGAATGTTTGAATAGTTTGTCCAAAGTCTGAGTAAGTTTTATATGTACTTTGCATAGCTACTTTTTTCTTTTTGTGAACATTATTTTTTTGAGGAATAGGCATATTATTTTTGTTGTGTTTTCACTGAATTATACTTAATGTTTGTTGTGAAGGAGTTGCTGAAGCTTATGCCAATAAATGGCACGGTCCAATGAAGGCCTGTGTCCACTCGCCTTTCTCTGCCTTTTAGCTGTCAAAGTGTAAAAAACAGCGTCATTGTAATCTGTTTGAGGCAATGCATGACCGGGTCATTCCCCGCATGCGTTAAATGCGTCAAATATTTTAACGTGATGAATTTAAAAAATTTATTACCGACCATTAAAGCCATAATTTTCACAGCACTAAGCTTTTAATGTAATATCGTATCACACAACTTTTACACCTGCCACGTATTATATAGCCCAGTGAAGTTTTCATAATGAAGGGAGGAGTTTCTTTTCACGTATTTACCGTTCGACTGTTTGTATTACTCCAACACACTTAATGTAATCATTCAGGGAATACTATCTTTTCTCGTATTTACTGTTTGTATTACTCGTACTCAATATAAAATAAATAGCATTTATGTCATAGTTTAAGGAAAACAAGCAGAATATATTTGAGATAGGGCATAAGAGATACATGACACCTTCTGATCACGGAAGCCCAACGCGTGCGTCATGCAGCTGACTGAGCAAGATTGACACTGACAACCAAGTGATAGGCAAGACATCTACAAGCCCACGTCTGTAACACCAAATTCTGCAATCAGTTCTTCAGGACAGTCCAGAACAAACGGCGGCGTGTCCTATAAGGAACACCGGCCCGATATCCCACTAATAACACGACCGATAAGACTCCAAGCACCCCTTTGACGTTGAGGCGGGTCAAATCTCTCAGTCCGGTTGCCTCAGTAACGGTGACTCAGCAACTGTTATGCACGAACTAAACAGCCCAAATTGCAATAGAAGATAATCCTAAACAACGCCCAAACACACCTGTCTTCCTGCCCATAGCCCGCCCCGCGAGAGCCTTCAAAAAGACTAAATGTTTAACTAATCGTTGTCATTTTTTCCTCTGGAAACTTTTGTTAACTTGTGTGTTAACTTGTCTGGGTCTGTCACTGTTTTGCCTTGCCGTTTGATCGCTGTCGACCTGAATAAAACTCGTTTCGAAGCCTTCTTCCAGCTTTCAAAATGGAGTCAGTGCAAGGGGTTAAGACTAAGGTGAATGCGTGGAGTTTGGCCTTTTGGCCGGGTTGTTGGGTTACCGCTGGCCAGGGTCATTGGAGCAGCACCAACGCGGGTCCGACTGTTCGGCTGGCGTGATTCCGGCAATCTGGCTAAAAGGTCAGATACCTTCAATAGGAAAAAAATAGTTTTTTTTGTGAAAAGTTGGTGGGGCTTTATAGTCCAAAAGTTATGTTAATTCAAAAGAATATATGTTTGTAAATACAATATGTTCCACAGGAATCTATTATAATTTCTATCCTAAATTAATAGATTTAGTGTGTAGGCAGTAACTTTAAAGAAAGGTTTATCTCATATCTACAGTGAGGAGCAGAAGTATTTGCACCCTTTGTGATTTTGCAAGTGCATCCACTTAGAAAATAGGTAGAGGTCTGAAATTTCAATCATAGATGCATTTCCACTTAGAGACATAAAACTCCGGAACTCACACTGTATGATTATTCAGTAAGTTATAATTTTTTGGGGTTCATAAGTATTTGTACCCCTGAGAAAATCGGTGCTAATTTTTAATGCCTTTGTTTGCAATCATAGAGGTCAAATGATTTCCGTAGTTCTTCCCATGGTTTTCAAATATGGAAACTGGGAATTTGGCCAATTTCTCCACACAAATCTTCCCAAGATCTGTCAGGTTTCGGGGCTGTCGTTGAGAAACGCAAAGTTTCAGCTCAATCCATTTTCTATTGGCTTGAAGTCTGGAAACTGGCGAAGCCACTCCATAACCTTGATATGCTTTTTCACCAGCCACTTCTTGGTCAGCTTGGCTGTGTGCTTCGGATCATTGTCATGTTGGAAGATCCAGCTTTATTTCAAGATATTTCACAGTGGGGATGGTGTTCTTTGGATTGCATTCATCCTTCTTTTTTCCTCCACACACGGCGGGTAAAGTTTGCACCAAAAAGTTCCATTTTGGTCTCATCTGACCACATGATTTTCTCCCATGATGCCCCTGCATTATTCAGATGGTCCCTGGCAAACTTCAGATGGGCCTTCACGTGTACTGGCTTCAACAGGGGAATCTTCTGAGCAATTCATGATTTTACACCATTGCACCGTAATGTTCTTCTGACAGTAGCTTTTGAAACTGTGTATTCAGCTCTCTTCTGGTCATTTAACAGCTCCTGCTGTGTAGTTCTAGGCTGAGCCCTCACTTTTCTTATCATGAGTGATGCCCAACGAAGAGATTTTACATGGAGCCTCAGTCCAAGGTAGATAATCAGTGATGTTTAGCCTTTTCCATTTTCTAACAATTGCTGCAACTGTTGATTTCACCAAGCTGCTTTCTAATTGTCCCATAGCCTTTTCCAGCTTTGTGGAGCTCAACAATATTTCTCTGGTGCCTTTTGAAAGCAGTTTGGTCTTGCCCATGGTAGTAGTTGGAGTATGACTGACTGTGGGGTGCACAGGTGACAATAATGAGCTCAAATGGGTGGTGGGTGGGTTGTTGCTCATGGGGTAAAGGTGGACTTTTTTTATAGGGTAGACTGACAACTCTTTGAGTGTCATAATTATTGCTGATTCTCAGGAGTACAAATATTTATGAACCCCAGTAAATTACATTAAAATAAATACATTATTTTTGAAAAATCATACAATGTGATTTCTGGATTATTATTATTATTTTTAGATCATGTCTCTATGAGTGGAAATGCATCTATGATAGAAATTTCAGACCTCTACCTATCTTCTAAGTGGGTGCAAATACTTCTACTCCACACTGTATTTTGTTTTGGTGTCCCACAAGGCTCTATTCCAACCCCCAACTACAAACCTAAAGGTGTTGGAATGCAGTATTTTAAAATATTTCAATTTTTACTAGTGATAAACAGTGAATTAAAGTTTCCAAATATATCTCAGGTGTCCGAATGGCACACAAAATTAGAGTGATGATGATGATAAGAAAGAACAAGGGAGCAGGTGATGTCCCAGTAGATCTGAAAAGAAGGATTGATGAGACGGAAAGCGCAAGCAAGGTCACAAGTAGTTGAGTGAAAACCAGTTAGATATGTGGAAGCCAGCTAGAGAGATGAAAGGGCTACAGGCTGCGAGTAGTGCGGGCTTACAAACAAGGTTTGCAGCTGAAATGGATGATGTGACGCTATCAGGCCAAATGTGGCCTATTTGAGCGTAGATGAAGTAATTTTGTGCAGCACCACACTTCATGACGAAAAGCGCTACAACACGAAGGGCCAGTGGAGATAATGGGAAATAAGATATTTCATCTGCACCACAAACAGGTATAAAGACAAATGGATAGATGTATGTGGTTTGGTGTAATGGACTCCCTTTGCCAGCGGCATATAATATTCTGGTGAAGGATTTGTTGAAATATGTAAGTTTTTTTGCAGCTCAAAAGTGGTAGCAGTGTAGCCTTTTTATCATTAGTTTTAATATACTTTATGAAGTTCTCAAAGAAACGTGAAGCTAAATTCAATCACTTGTTTTCCCCTCCAATTGCTTGGATTGATGAATGCAAATTGCCTTTATTCGCCACCTTATTCAGCTGGTTTTCATGTTTGGAATAAGAGCTAGAAATGGAAGGGGTAAAGTCCTGAAAGGATGGCGTTAGAAAGCTGAAGTAAGATGGGAGTAGTGTGGTTAAAAATGCACCTGAATGTGAACGTGAGGAGAGAGGGGATGACATGACGCATACTGTATGTCAGCGGCGTAATTGAAAGCTGCAGAGCTGAAATGCGGAACAGAAGGAAAGAGTGGATGGAAGAGAAGGCGCAAGGTCATACGTGCCGGGCTTGCTGGTGTCATGTGTCAGTGTGGAGGTGGCAGTAGGGAGGGGTAATAAGGAGAGAGAAAATGTCACATGCAAATTATGCATTGTAATGTAACTTAATGAAAAAATTCTCACAGGCCAGAGAGGTTTTAATATGGTAAAAATATGCAATTGCTAAAAAAAAGCAAAAAAACAATGAGTGATGCTGAAGTCTGGTGTATTTGTCTGAAAATAGCAAGAAATATAAGCGGGGTCTAATGTTTCATAGGAATCTAACAAATCAAGCATGTATTTTGGTCCAAGCCCATTAAGTGTTTTCTAGACAAGCAGTAGTATTTTATAGTCTATCCTTTGACTCACTGGAAGCCAGTGTAACGATTTCAAAACTAGTGTAATGCGGTCCAGTTTCCTTGTATTTGTGAGGACTCTGGCTGCAGCATTCTGTACTAGCTGCAGCTTCCTGACTGATTTTTTAAAAATCAAGACCTGTAAATATACCGCTGCAATAGTCCAATCTGATGAAAATGAATGCATGCATAACTTTTTCCGTGTCTTGTTGAGTCAGAAGCCCCTTAATTCTGGCTATATTTTTAAGGCGGTAATAAGCAGATTTAGTGACGGACTTTAGATGGCTATCAAATTTTAGGTCTGAGTCAATAATTACGGCAAGGTTTCTGACTTGATTTGTAGCTGTAAGTGACATTGTGCTAAGGTGCCTGCTTATCTTTGACCTTTCCTTTTTTGGCCCAAAAATGATCACTTCTGTCTTTTCCACATTTAACTGGAGAAAATTCTGGCACATCCATTCATTAATTTGATGGATGCATTTTCTTAGGGAGACTAAGGGACTATAATCATGTGAGGACACAGAAATGTAGAGTTGTGTGTCATCTGCATAGGTGTGATAGATGTCATACTGTTCTTTAATATGAGCTAGGGGAAGCAGATAGATGTTAAATAAGAGTGGTCCAAGAATTGACCCTTGAGGGACTCCACACGTGAATTTGGTTCGTTCTGACTGATGGTTTCCGATTGACACAAAGAAATCCCTGTCATGTAAATAAGATGTGAAGAACAGTGTCAGTAAGCCCTACCCACTGTTCCAATCTGCTGTTAGTAGTATGTTGTGATCAACCGTGTCGAATGCGGCGCTGAGATCCAATAGTAGCAGAACAGATGATTTGCCTGCATCGGTATTCCGACGAATATCATTTAGGACTTTGATAAGCACGGTCTCGGTGCTGTGTTGTGGCCGAAATCCAGACTGAAATGAGTTAAAAAGATTGTTTTGCATCATAAAAACCTGGATCTGTTCGAACATAACCCTCTCGATAATTTCCCCCAGGAATGTCAGATTTGATATAGGCCTATAATTACTAAAGGTTGAGGCATCCAGATTACCCGTAGGTTTTTTTTAGAAGAGGTTTTATTACTCCAGTTTTTAGTCTGTGGAAACGCTCCTGTTTGGAGAGAAGTATTTATAATCGGAAGTACGTCTGGGGCGATGCAATGAAAAACAGTTTTGAAAAAGTTTGAAGGAAGGATGTCAAGGCAGCATGTTGTGGGCTTTTTGTGACACAATTTCAGTTAAAATGGCATAGTCCAAGAGAATAAACTAAGATTGCTGTGGGGACATTTTGGGAGGCATTTAGTGTAACAATTGTTAATCTGGAGTTGCACACAGTCTGTCTTATCTTTAGTACTTTGTGTGTTAAGAATGATGCGAAATCATTACATGACACCTCAGATACCAATTCCTGAGGTACTGATGCTTGTGGGTTTGTCAGTTTGTCGACAACAGAAAATAGTGTGATGGTATTGTTGGTGTTTCTGCTAATGATCTCTGGAAAAATATGACTGTCTCGCATTTTTCAGTTCCTGGTCCTCGTCCATACACGAGGTTGAGACATTTGCTCCCACAAAGAAGAGGAAAGAGTTGCAAGCCTGTGCCACATTTGTTGGTTGTGAAGCATCCACAGAGGCAACACCTGTATATAACACCTTTTGTAATGTTTATTGCGAATTTTCAATTGTGGTCGAATACCTGGGGCGAGTTGATGTGATTGTTTTTGATGATGTGCGGACGCTAACTTATACATAATTGCTTGTGTTGATTCTTATTGCTGTATCAGCAGCTAGTTATAAACGCAAATTTATTTGCTGTTATTGGAGATGAAACTGATTTAATTTCATTTTCGTTTTAGTGTCGTTCTGCAAGTGTTGATGTCATGAGCAACTGAATAAAGTCAGCAAACCACACGATGTCTGACATCGTCATTTCGGAGCTTAGCTCGCTGTCTAGCTAGGACTTAGCGCCAACATCTTGGTGAGGACCGTACAATGACTTATAATACATGTTTTTGGATAGATATTATGAGATTTAGGGGATATTTAGGGGTACTTAAAGGGTTAATTCTGACTTGCGCAGAAATTCGGGCTATTTCGCCATCGTAGAAACAGAACCCATTCGTAACCTGGGGACTACCTGTATTATAGATGTTCTAGTATCATAGGATCATAGTATCACAGTATCAGTTTGACATAACCCTTCTAAATGTCAAGAAAAATGTTTTCGCTTGAAAACTACAGCATTTACCGAGTACGTTGCTAATGTAATTTAATGTGCTTTGACTCCATACTTGTTTTGAGGGTGCCTACATTTTGTGTGTTTAGTAACTGACCTAGAAACATTCATCATCTAGTATAAAGTTACTTCTAGTTAGTTTGCTGATTACATTATTATCAAAGTAACCAAGTTACTTTAAAAGTAATCTATTGGTTACTTTTGACCATTTTTTGTCCCTTTGCTGCCTCAACATACGAATGACAACAGAAGAATGTCAACACATGTAATTGACTTTCTGATAATTTTTTTAAAGCGGAAGATCAGAATTTTTCACATAAGTTTAACCAGTTTGCATTATTTTATTGCAATGTTTTTCCTGGTTCAGATTTGTTTCAAGACTACAGTTACAGTTAGACTTCACTTTGATGGTTAATGCAGTTATTGCAATTTTGTTGTTTTATCACAATAGATTGGTATATTTACATTTCATAAACCAGAAGCCATTCATTTATGAATGTGATTGCACTTTGGTTTACATATTTAAATGTTCAGATATTAAGATTTGAATTAGGCAAAATAACATCTGTTTTCTCTCAAATATGTTATAATCATTTGTTTCAGATGTACTGTAATTATCTTCTGGATAAAAAATAATTTGGTATTCAAAAAGTCATTTTTTTCAAACTTGAGTCTTGAAAAAGAGGGGGTCATCTTATAATCAGGGATATCTTATATTCGGGCCAAATAGGTACTTGTTTAGAAAAATTAACACGTTAGATTGCTCGTTACTGAAAGAAAGCAAGGGCGTAGGGTTGGTCTCAACATTGGTAGGGACAACATAACGATATAACCCACATGTATACTTTTTCCTGGGGACGGGACATTAATAAAACCAAACACATTATTGAACAGGCTACATTTCTCACGAATAATAACTGATAGGCTAAATGATCAATGCAAAATAAATCTGTATTGACATACGTTCATATGTATTGGTTCAGGTGATAAAATGTTCAATTCAAACATTTGTTTTCAAAAACTACTAAAGAAACATTTTGAAGTGAAAGTCCCTTTATTTAAAATAAATAAATTAATTAATTAAAGAAAAAAACGGGGAGCTATCCAAGAATGGGTCCACTTGTACTCTTGTACTCAGACTGAAGCCACTGCATTGCACTCCCGTAATGCACATAATGCAAACAATGATCGAAATGAGGGGCGGCGAGCTTGACTTTGTTGTTCCTTGGGAAGGCTGGCCTGACCGCAGTAGTTTTGCAGGTTAGCAGGTTCACACAGTTTAATGTTATGCTAATTCTGATGCAGGTCGGACTTTCAGTAGCAAAATTAGTAGAGATGTCCCGATCGATCGGCGTCCCGATCGATCGTGGCCGATCACGTCATTTTCAAAGTATCGGAATCGGCAAAAAAAATATCGACCATGTCTTTTTTTAATAATATATATGTTTTTTAATTAAATCGTTTTCTAAATTTATTTAAAGTTACAGACATATGTTACACTCAACCAGAGTCTTTAGTTTAGGCATAAGGTACCAATAACGGCGGTAATTAATTTTTAAAAAATGTATCACGTTAAATATTTAACGCAATTAATGCATGCGTTGCACGACCAACTCACGGATTGTCACGCTTAATCTGTAATGGCGCCGTTTTACTCATTTAGAGATATAAAAGGCAGCGTAAAATGAGTAGAGTGAATTTTGGCAGCCTTTGGATCCTTTATAATCGGTTAAAGCCTTACAATCCCTCTCCCTACGATTAGAAATATCATGGGAAGCAATGTGGAGAAGCAAGGTAGCAATTGATCTTTTTCTTAACCCCTTATGTTATTTCCCAACGCAGAGAAGATATATGAATTGGTAGCACTACGCACAGTCATGGGTCCACTTCCCATCATGCATTTTGGTTGAATGGCTGCAGTATCATTTACTGAAAGCTCATCAAATACACTAGATGGCAATATTTAGTCACAATATACAAAGTCACAAGTCTTTCTATCCTTGGATCCCTCTCACAGAAAGAATGTTAATAATGTAAATGCCATCTTGAGGATTTATTGTCATAATAAACAAATACAGTACTTATGTACTGTATGTTGAATGTATATATTTGTCCGAGTTTTATTCATTTTTTTCTTAATGCATTGTCAAAATGTATATGATCGGGAAAAATTATCGGGAATGATTAGAATTGAATTGGGAGCAAAAAAAAAAAAAAAAGCAATCGGATCGGGAAATACTATAACTAAAACGATCGGGATTGGATCGGGAGCAAAAAAATATGATCGGAACAACCCTAAAAATGAGTGTTTTCCACACCTCCACAATATTGACGCCTTTTTACATTACTTACAGTGGCTGCTGCTGGCCAAAAAAATGTCTAATATCCCTCATCTTTGAAGGGGGCGGAGGAGGAGAATTTGAGCATCCTGAAAAGTTAGTGTTTTGTCCCTACCATCCCTATGCAAACCTACACCTTTGAAAGAAAGTAATCAGATGACAATAACGAGTTAGTTAGTAACGCGTTAGTGACAACATTGTTTACTTATCTGTGCCTACCTTCATGAATTGATTCAAAAAAATACGGAATCGCATAGAACAACAGGGCGACTGCTCTCTCATCAACTCAATTTGCGTCAAATGACTCGCCACATGCTGCACGCGCTGAAGACACATTTACCGAGGTGATAATGTAGTTTTGGTTCACCGGGAGGACACGCTTTTGGAGATAGTTAAGGGAGAGAAGAGATGAAGAACGAACCTCAGTTCCTGCCTTTTTTTTCTCCCCCATTCCAACCCTGTGACCCTTCACGGCTCTCGCTCATCTCATCGTCTGCATTAAATGTTAAACAACATACATTAGTAAAGATGGTTGAATGATCCTGAACGTGATGAGGACGCGAGATCATGACCGACGGGGCCGCAAGGTTCATTTTCTTTTGATTTGCGAATTAAATGTCACAGTTCTCCACTCTGAATGCTACTTGGATGCAATTTCTCAAGTATTCTTCCAAAAAACATGAGGTTGCGCCCTCACAGATGCGGCAACATGAATGAACAAAAAGACAACACATTAAATCAAAGATACTGACTACAATATCGCTTAAGTCAGCATTTATGGGATGCGTTATTTTCCAAAGAGGCTTGCTTGATATGGACATCAATCACTGAACAAGCGGTTAAGCTGCTTAAATCCCCGCGAGCACGTTGCATCTCAGCGGAGCGAGTTAGACGACTTTGTCAAAGCTCGCGCGCATCCAATAAGCAACAAAGTGCGCGTTTGCCTGATTGTTTGTCCTCCGGAATTCCTCCTTTGTTCCAAAGTTGAACTGACAAGGCATGCGAGGAGAGCTTAGCGGGGCTACATGCTGCTAATTATCAGGTTAAAGCTTTTAATTTGAGGGTTTTAGTAGCAGGGCTTTTAGTGATCAAAAGCATTATTATCAGGCTTGTGCTGTCGAGTTGCTGCAGTGGTTGTTAATTGTGAGCAGAGAACATACAGTCATGACCTGCGAGATAATTGCTGCCAGTTATTCGGAGTGATATGAATTTTCCTTTACTGTCAGGTAACAAGGTGTCACGGGGGCGCACTCAGTCATTGTCACACGCTCACAACTTTAGTGCACCTGAGTGGCATAATAAGCTTAATGATTATAATACTAAACTGCAATGATGGAGGCGTTTTTGTTTCTAATAACAGACAGAAGGCTATGAATTTATAGACAAGTTTCCGAGGAACAGTGGGGCAAATAAGTATTTAGTCAACCACCGATTTTGCAAGTTCTCCAACTTGAAAAGATTAGAGAAGCCTGTAATTGTCAACATGAGTAAACCTCAACCATGAGAGACAGAAAGTGGGGGGAAAAAAAAAAAACAGAAAATCACATTGTTTGATTTTTAAAGAATTTATTTCCAAATTAGAGTGGAAAATAAGTATTTGGTCACCTACAAGCAAGATTTCTGGCTGTCAAAGAGGTCTAACCTCTTCTAACGAGGTCTAACGAGGCTCCATTCGTTACTTGTATTAATGGCACCTGTTTTAACTCATTATCGGTATAAAAGACACCTGTCCACAATCTCAGTAAGTCATAGCCTGGTACTCCAGACTCACCACTGTTCCAGCTATTGAGTCTGGCCACCATTAAGCGGATAAAATTTGCAGGGCGGAGCAAGCCACAGCAAACAGGCAGCAGAGTGGACCAATCAGCGACAGGTGGGACGAGGGACTTGCGCGCGGAAGTAAACATACGAGGAGAGCGGACTTTATTCAACATGGCTAGCGCGAGCCATGTTGACTGTTGTCAATGACTTGCGTCGATGTGTTTTTGGTAATTTAAAACTGATTTTACCGTGGATTGGAACATATTCTCGGCTCTCCTGTTCGCCATCTGTGTCGTTGTGGAGACGACTTCCAACGCGGAAGAGTGACATTGCTCGTTAAGAACATGTCACGCAAATAAACGAATCTGATTTGTCGATTGATTTTGTACTTGCTCAAGAGGCCGTTAATGGGCTGGGTCCCAGACTATTCTATCAGTGTTTGAAAAACACAGGGAGAACAGTCTGGCCGTGCCAGGCAAAGTCCGTCACACTCCAAACTCCACAATGGCCAAGACCAAAGAGCTGTCGACGGACACTAGAGACAAAATTTAGACCTGCACAAGTTTGGGAAGACTGAATCTGCAATAAGTAAAACGCTTGGTGTAAAGAAATCAATTGTGGGAGCAATTGGTAGAAAATGGAAGACATACAAGACCACTGATTATCTCCCTCAATCTGGGGCTCCATGGAAGATCTCACCCCATGGCGTCAAAATGATAACAAGAACGGTGAGCAAAAATCTCAGAACCACACGGGGGGACCTAGTGAATGACCTACAGAGAGCTGGGACCACAGTAACAAAGGCTACTGTCAGTAACACAATGCTCGGCCAGGGACTCAAATCCTGCACTGCCAGACATGTCCCCCTGCTGAAGAAAGTACACGCCCAGGCCCGTCTGCGGTTCGCTAGAGAGCATTTGGATGATCCAGAAGAGGACTGGGAGAATGTGTTATAGTCAGATGAAACCAAAATAGAACTTTTTGGTAGAAACACAGGTTCTCGTGTTTGGAGGAGAAAGAATACTGAATTGCATCCGAAGAACACCATAGCCAATGTGAAGCATGGGGGTGGAAACATCATGCTTTGGGGCTGTTTTTCTGCAAAGGGACCAGGACGACTAATCTGTTTAAAGGAAATGATGAATGGGGCCATGTATCGAGAGATTTTGAGTGAAAATCTCCTTCCATCAGCAAGGGCATTGAAGATGAGACGTGGCTGGGTCTTTCAGCATGAAAATGATCCCAAACACACAGCCAGGGCAACAAAGGAGTGGCTTCGTAAGAAGCATTTCAAGGTCCTGGAGTGGCCTAGCCAGTCTCCAGATCTCAACCCCATAGAAAATCTGTGGAGGGAGTTGAAAGTCCATGTTGCCCAACGACAGCCCCAAAATATTATTGCTCTAGAGAAGATTTGCATCGGGGAATGGGCCAAAATACCAGCAACAGTGTGTGAAAAGCTTGTGAAGAGTTACAGAAAACATTTGGCCTCATTATTGCCAAAAAGGGGTACATAACAAAGTATTGAGATGAACTTTTGGTATTGACCAAATACTTATTTTCCATCATGATTTGCAAATAAATTCTTTAAAAATCAAACAATGTGATTTTCTATTTTTTTTTTCACATTCTGTCTCTCAGGGTTAAGGTTTACCCATGTTGACAATGACAGGCCTCTCTAATATTTTTAAGTGGGAAAACTTGCACAATTAGTGGTTGACTAAATATTTATTTGCCCCACTGTACTTACGCTTTACAAACGCATTTCTGCTCGCGACTTCCGTTTTATACTTTCTCCATCGAAAAAAACAGTGGAACTAGCGTGAAATTACCGTATTGGCCCATATATAAGACGGTGTTTTTTGCATTGAAATAAGACTGAAAAAGTGGGAGTTGTCTTATATTCGGGGTCTAGACATTATACCCATTCACGATGCTAGATGGCGCCAGATATCACTGAAGCGAATGCTGAACTTGAGGAGTAATGTTCTGTCATAACAGACCTCAGCTACTCAAGTTTAACCAGTTTGCATTATTTTATTGCAATGTTTTCCTTATTCTGATGTTTTAAGACTACAGTTACAGTTAGACCTCACTTTGATGGATTGCAATTTTGTTGTTTTATCACAATAAATTGGTTTATTTACATTTAAAAAACCAGAAGCCATTCATCTACGAATGTGATTGCACTTTAGTTTACTTATTTAAATGTTCAGATATTAAGATTTGAATGAGGCAAAATAACATGCTTTTTCTCTGAAATATATTGCTCTAATCATTTGTTTCAGATGTACTGTAATTATTTTCTGTATAAAAATTAATGTTGTGTTCAAAAAGTCTTTTTTCAAGCTTGAGTCTTGAAAAAGAAGGGGTCGTCTTATAATCAGGGCCGTCCATCTTCCATCATTACGACATCTGAGGACAACATGTTCATGAAGGCAGATGTGGAATCAAGCCTCTGCCACCACAAAGACCCAGTGTTTATGTAGCCATGTTGCTGCTGGTGTTATGGAAGGTATGTTCTTCCTATCCCTGCATTTTTATGTGTCTGGTGCTCAAAAAATACTAAAGCAAAAATCTTGCGCATGAAACGACTTATGTCTTTGATATTGATATTACGATGATGATTGTAATTATGTTGATGTTTAATATTATTTACTACAACTACTGTACTGCTGTGGCTGCAACAAATGCTATCTGCTGCTAGCCTGTTGCTAATCAGTACGTGTAGGATAGCACAATTATTTTATGTATAAATGCAAATGTTTAAGGATTTTTATTCAATTGTTTACAGGTGGAAAACGCTGTTAGGCAAGGGAAAACAACTTGATGTGCCTCACAATAACACTGTTCGTTGATGAAGATCTATCGAGACTACGTGCGTTCAACTTTGATGATGGAAGGCTCGACTTATGCTCCACCTTTGTTAATATTTTTCTAATAATTCTATAAATTCTGATTTATTGACCTGTTTTGCACATGCACCAATCGTTTCAAATAAAACAAGAAATTGAATCATGCTGTCCGGGTCAGTCCTTCTGCAATCGACAACTGTAATATTGTAATTTACCTCATTTTGGTCACTTGCTGGCATATCAATCTACACATCACGTTAACACAGGCTGCACAGGCTGTTATAATTTTGTCCACGAATGATCAATAAAGTGATAAGAACAAACATACTATCTTTTAGGTAGATCCATAGTTTTAAAGCACATCCTTAACTCATTGTATGCAGCTGGTTTCGATTTAAGGTGGATGGCGAGGTAGATCTACACTGGCGCATTGGTCACTGATCAAAACATTCCACTTCCTACCATATCCTAGTACAGTATATAGGCGCTTCCAGGAGTTCATGCACAGCACAGAAAGTCTCGGAGTCTCATCTACGTCGTGCTGAATCCATTTTTGGAGTTTCCGTGGGTTCCTCTGGTTTGATTTTGCAATTTTAACTTTAACAACACAATGCTTGCTTCAACCGCACATCATGATGTTTTGTCTAAACTGGAATTTCGGAGCAGAAATGGCGCCGCCCATGTTTCGCTCAGGAAACTTGTTTATAGCAGTGTTTCTTATTTGACTATATTTGTGATAGGAGTGGGAGCCTCTGGGTACCTCGCGATATGATTTGCGATACAAGGCTCACGATATTGTTGATCGCACCATACAACAATTATCGATACATCGGTCAGGAAATCATTCTAGAATATTCTACAAAACAACTGATAAATAGAAAAGCAAGCTTTTTTTAATCCATCTGCCGTGAATTGGAAGCGGTGTTCGTTCATTCTCACTTTGAACGGATTGTACGTCTATTGCCGCGAGTGGCAGCCAATGCCAGGCAATGAGTTAATTTCGGTGCATTTCATGTCAGTTCTGTTCGGGCCAGACGGGGAAACGATGACAGCTGTGCACCATCATCATCAGCCGCCTTCTTTAAACCTCCTCGTCGTTGCCACTCGACCAACTCTTTTGGCATCCAGCATTCAGGTATTCCCAGTGTTTGGAATAACGCCGGTTTAAATAACGCTGTTACATAATGGCGTTATTTTTTCAGTTACTGGGTAATCTAACTATTTTTTCCGCCGTTACAACGCAGTTACCGTTACTGACGGTCAAAAGCGGTGCGTTACTTTGAATAAGTTGAAGAAACTACCAGCCGTAGCGAGTCTGCTCTGTTTATTTGTCATCCAAGACTTAGGGTGCGTTCAGGTTCATGGCAATGAAAATAGTAAGCACACATAGCCTACCTTTGCAAGAACGATGGAGTTGCCGTTTGATACGGTCATAATGTGCAGGTCCTGCACCCATCCGCAGCAAAACTGTTCGTAGCTTTGTAATTTCGGAATTGCTGATGAGTTTATTAAAATGCACCAAACAATAAATACAGCAGAATGTCCATTTTGCGTAATTGTGGAAGCCCGTCGACATCTTTACTCCATTTGTCTTCGGCTTGCTTGTAAGGGTCAACATTGTTCACATCCTTAAGTTTGAACACATATCTGTTCTTCGCCTTAGTAACAAGTTCGTCTCTTTATCGAACTGGCAAGTTAAAGTTTAATGTCCCACGAGCCAGACCTGCTTCCAATACGGGTGCGTTGTTGTCAAATTCTCACGTGATCCCCCATTCTGTGACGTAAACGCTCGAGCCTAATAGTGCACGTACTTCAGAGCCGGTGTTTTTGCACACAAACCGGAACAGCGCGTGCGGCAAACACACATACGCAAAACAGATGCAGAGGGATATGATGGCAGAGCATTCAGAGGAAAATTTCTCCCTTACGAGGTGGAGATATAAACACTATTTCAAGTTGGTTGAAATTAAAGGAAAGAATGAGCATGTAAAGTATAATTTATGTCCCGGAGCAAAGGTTTTGTCGATATCTGTGGTAAGCAATTCAAATCTGTTTATTTTTTGTTGCACTTCAAGTGTAGGATAAATCTGTTGCTGGTGAGGTGCAATAAATATTACAAGGTTCTATAACACAACTACCTGTCTGTTCTTCTTTATTCAACTGACTCGAATACTGCTCAGAAAATTTCAAATTCTTTGACATACAACAATTTCTTTTTAAAGTAACGGTAATAGTTACTTTCCCTGGTAACTAGTTACTTTTACGGTAGAGTAATTCAGTTACTAACTCAGTTACTTTTTGGAAGAAGTAGTGAGTAACTATAACTAATTACTAGGGTTGTTCCGCTCATGTTTTTTTGCTCCTGATCCGATCCCGCTCGTTTTAGTTTGACTATCTGACGATCCCGATATTTCCCGATCCGATTGCTTTTTTTTTTCTGCTCCCGATTCAATTCCAATTTTTCCCGATAATTTTTCCCGATCATATACATTTTGGCAATACATTAAGAAAAAAATGAATAAAACTCGGACGTATATATACATTCAACATACACTACATAAGTACTGTATTTGTTTATTATGACAATAAATGCTCAAGGTGGCATTTACATTATTAACATTCTTTCTGTGAGAGGGATCCACGGATAGAAAGACTTGTGACTTTGTATATTGTGACTAAATATTGCCATCTAGTGTATTTGTTGAGCTTTCAGTAAATGATACTGTAGCCATGCCCAAATGCATGATGGGAATTGGAACCATGACTGTGCATAGTGCTACCAATTGATATATCTTCTCTGCGTTGGGAAATAACATAAGGTGTTAAGAAAAAGATCAATTGTTTCCTTGCTTCCCCACATTGCTTCCCATGATATTTCTAATCGTAGGGAGAGGGATTGTAAGGCTTTAACCAATTAAAAAAAGGCTCCAAAGGCTGCCAAAATTCACTCTACTCATTTTACGCTGCCTTTTATCTCTCTATATATGTAAAACGGCGCCATTACAGATTGAGCGCGACAATGCGTGAGTGGGTCGTGCCGTGCATGCATTAATTGCGTTAAATATTTTAACGTGATACATTTTTTTAAAAATTAATTACCGCCGTTGTCGGGATAAATTTGATAACCCTACCTTAAGCCTAAACTAAAGACTCTGGATGAGTGTAACATATTATTTCTGTAACGTTAAATACAGTTAGAAAACGATTTCATTTAAAAATATATATATATATTAAAAAAAGGCATGGCCGATATTTTTTTGCCGATTCCGATACTTTGAAAATGACGTGATCGGACCCGATTGATCTGGACATCTCTACTAATTACTTTTTTAAAGTAACGTGCCCAACACTGCGTATTCCGCCATTTGTATCCTACCCGGGTAATCTGACTTCTTGTTTCGTCCCAGGATTCCCAGTGTCTGACCCCTTATCTGTACACGTTGATGGACTGACCTCAATTTTTTTTTTTTCAAGATGTAGTATGTGAAAGAAACTTGTAATCAAGTTATGATCCAAATTCCTTCTTCCTTGGTTCACTGAGCCAGCTTTGGAGACGTCCCAATTTGAAGCAATATGTGAGACACTAATACAGTATCTGTTTTTCAGCATTAATTCGTAAGCACATCAGAAGCAATTCATTTTACGTACATACAGCATACAAGCCTCTATAGATCCCCAAAACAATATCACCAACCCGCTGTACCGCACTCACGCCCACGCGGAGCTGCCGAACATTAGTCAGTCTGGTGATATGCGGCGTCCGGGCGTCGCAGTGCTCTGACTGAAGATTTTTGGTGTTTTTAGCTGTGTGCTGTTACCCGGACGACCGGCTGGCCGGCTTGCCGTGGAGAGTTAAAGACCACTCAGTGCTCGCGGGAAAATAGATTGCCTTCCCATCGCTTCACCTGTGTCTGCCTCGGTACACCGGGGCCTGCTGTAGACCTTTATTTGTCCCCCAGGGCCAATTCATTTTTCTCTCTTAGCAATAAAAGCGGTCAGCTCCACACTCACGCACGAAAAAGACGGAGGCAGCAACAAGCACGCTCGAAGATGGTGGCGGGTGCAAAAGAATTTATTAGTTTTGACAGATGGTTGTCTGAGACGAGAAGCACGGTGCAGGAACTTGAATTCAAAGTGCAAAGGATCATGGGTACTGTCAGATGAAATGATACTCAAAACAAAAAAATGTTGTTTTTTTTTCCTACTAGGGAACAGGTAGTTTGTTTAATTCTTCACATGTAGATTTGTGTTGACTGCCGTTGACGGTGATAGACGTCAAATCCTTTGAGCAGAACTACATAAAATGACTGCGATTTGCATTAGTGCGAGTCCGCTCATTAAAACCCAATTTGGATTAAGCTGTGTAGAGCATTTGAGATATAAAACTCCCTGAAATGATTAAGAATCATGAAAAATGGATTTTTAATTGAGGCGGCTATCCCCTGATGGTGAATGCCGATAGAATGGTTCACTTTGAAATCTAATCAGAATATAGAGGTGTTCATTTTAATGTTGACACCATCATAATAAGTTGCCTTTCAGACTTAATTATCACAAGGAAGTTATTTTTCAATATAACATACAGTATTTACTGTATTAACTCATTCGATGCCATTGTTCCCAGTTCAAATGGATTCAGGGGCGCTAGAAGTCACTCAAAGTAGGGTTGTGCTGAGGATTTTTTTTTTTTTTTTTAGTTTTTCCCATCCAAAAACAGCCATTGAATATTTCCCATCCAAAAACAGCCATTTTTGGTCCAAATTTTCACCATGGCAGTACACAGGCATGCTGGATAGTTTACGGACTACTACCAAGCTACCGCAAAAACAGCGTTCTAGTTCACCTACAGTGTGTGTTGGAGTTTTTGTCTTGGAAATAAAAGCGCCCGTGTATTACAATGCAAATCCCCGCAGCTAGACGACGCAATGACATACAAACACATTTGAAAAGTAAAAGGGCCTTCAGTCCCAGGACAACTCGAGCTACCAACTGCGCTACGGCCACCCACCCATGAGGCTGTGATGTGATGTGATGGATGTTCCCGTGGGGGGTCCCGGTGCTGGGATTGGCGGTGGGGCGGTGTAGGGTCGGTCGCCAACGGGCTTACACTCACAAGGGATTCATACGATTACTGGGTTCTAGATCACAGAGCTGATTTGTGTACACTCTACCCCTTTTATTCACTTAGCTTATAGACTCCCCCACCCCATCCCCCTCTTTCCCTGGTCAACAGGCCCCCCACATGGTGTCAACTGGAAATACATTTAGCTGATGATAGCACCAACATATTAGTAGTTAATGTAGACGTTCAATTTATTTCTTATTGTTGTGTTTCTTTTCTTTCTTGTGTTTCTTTTCATCTATTCCCCCATAACCCCTTACTGTTCGCTGTTTTGTCATAAAAAACGAGGTATATTGAATGATCACAATGGGAGCTGGTCATACTCTCAATGTGAAACATTAAAACTGTTCAGACCACATGGGCACTTCCATTCTACATGTCAAACAGCTGAACAGGACAGTTTGAAAAAAAAAAAAAAAAGTAAAGGGCCAATTAGCCTCGGTTATAAATTGCACACGAAAATCCAACAGCGCTCAGCATAGCGACAGCTCAAAAGCAACAATAAATAATAATATGGCTACAATGCATGCATGTCTTACCATAGGCGGAGTTTGACTTTTGGGGCAGGGGGAGGCACAACATGTTGATGACCCCGAAACGCAGTGTCAGCAATAAAATTAACATAAAAGAATAGTTGAAAATGAAGGTTTGTTTCCCGTCATTCTTGAGTGGAATTGTAAATCAGGCTGCTTAGGACAGCTATACTTGAATATGGTATTCCCAACGGTGTCGTGCCAATGTAGTTACCTCCGTCAAAAATTGTATCCCCTGAGCGGAGCCTCTGTGCTGCACTGATTTGCGTGTTTTGATGAGTTATCTACAACGTTTTAAAACATGGCCCATTTCTGTCAGTTAACGTAACATACGTACTGAACAGTTAAAAAAAGGCTATGTTTCACTGTTTTACTCGTAGGATGACCTATAACTGTTATTACTGTAATTTAAATCCTGTATGCAGTTTCTCCAGTTTAATAAACATCTATGTCAAAAATATAGAACTGTGGTTCTTTTGTGGCTTCAATTAATTAAGTTGACATAACTCATAACTAATGTGTGTGTGTGTGCGCAATCTCGAGGCCAGGGGGTAACTACATTGGCAAGACACCGGTGGTAGCGCTGTTGAACAATTAGTGTCTTTAGTTGGGCAAACTGAAACATACATTTTTGGCGGTGCTCTCTGGTGTTTCATGGTCCACTTTTTCAATTCTTGAAAGCTCAGGTTTGAAAAAATTACGTATATCCATCTTACCTCTTTGGTCCTCGGGTGGTTTTGGCTAAGCAAAGCAAATGACCGTCTCAGGTGCTAGTCACATGATTTGTTTGAAAAATAAATTAAATTTAATTAAAATTAATAATAATAATTATTATTAATTATAAAAAATTATTTTTGTTTATTTCAATTTTTTTTTTCTTTTATTGTTTTACAACTCCTATAGACAACATTTCACCGGAAAACTCAAATTTTAAAATCATGTTTAGGAAAGTCAATTACATGCAATGACACTTTTCGGCCACCAGAGAGGGGGGGGTCCCCCGCCTCCCCCTTAAACTCTGCGTATGTGTCTTACCTATTTGACGACACCAAAGGACGATCATCTTCATTTTCAACCGCAACTGAATTTTCCATAATTTCGCTTTTTTTGGAAAGAAAAAAAAATTGCTAATTCATTTTTGTGCCATGCTAACACTTCGCTTGTCAACAGTGTACTTTTCTGTTGCAATAGTGCCTTATTCAAGGTGTCAGGTGGTGTTATTGACAAAAAAATCTTTTTCAACATATCCTTCTAATCCCCAAAAGTTTTGGCAGATTCCTTTTTTTTTTTTCTTTTTTTTTTTTTTTTTAATTTCCTCCCCAACACTAGGGGGTGCTGCAACACCCTCAGCACCCCACTTCCTACACTACTGAATGGATTGGACATCTATCGGTGTCAATGGCAATGAAACAGTTAAGTGTGACCTCGCAAAATATTTTTCAAATATCTCGAACTAATTGAAAATCCAGAGAAAATGATCAAAAAGTTTTAGTCTTAATAAAATGTCAAAGATCAGCTTCACTTCATAATACTAAACTTCATAAAACACATTTTTTTATGGTTGCCGTTTATGAGATCGTAATTCTAATCGTCTGGACCTTCAAAGTAACAGGAACAAAGCTTCCAACGAGTGGATTTATTAAAAAAAGACTACTGCATATTTTTATTGCTCTTTCATACCTACCTCAAATGACCACATATAGCTCATATATCCTGGTAAAAATTTTACAATGGTTCGACCCCCAAACTCCTACTAGGCATTTGTCCCAATTGGAAGCTATGTTCTCTAATTTCAGTATCAAAGTTTAATCATCACTTCGACCATTTGCCGTGAAAAAGAGATTGCGGGGGCCCTATTTGCAGCGTTTGATGTATAAGTGTACTTCTGCCCTCCTCCCTCCTCTTCTCCCGCTGCCTGCTTCTGGCCTTGGACTGCCTTTCACAGCTCCAACCGTGCGCGGATTAGGGCTGGCTGAGCGGTCATACTATGAGAAGTCTAATCCATCATTAAGAGACAAGAGGAGTTTGGCGGGATTTGAGAGAAGACGACCTGAAATGTAGCGTGACGTGCCGAGAGCGACATGCAAATGTGCCGCACGCACGTTTGTCGCGACGGATGTGAATGAGGGTTGGACTGATACATGTTGTTATCATTAACTACCAGAGGTGGGTAGCTAAGTGTTACATTTACAGTGGGGCAAATAAGTATTAAGTCAACCACTAATTGTGCAAGTTCTCCCACTTGAAAATATTAGAGAGATCTGTAATTGTCAACATGGGTAAACTTCAACCATGAGAGACAGAATGTGGGGGAAAAACAACAGAAAATCACATTGTTTGATTTTTAAAGAATTTATTTGCAAATCATGGTGTAAAAAAAGTATTTGGTCAATACCAAAAGTTCATCTCAATGCTTTGTTATGTACCCTTTGTTGGCAATAATGGAGGCCAAACGTTTTCTGTAACTCTTCACAAGCTTTTCACACACTGTTGCTGGTATTTTGGCCCATTCCTCCATGCAGATCTCCTCTAGAGCAGTGATGTTTTGGGGCTGTCGTTGGGCAACTCGGACTTTTATCTCCCTCCTCAGATTTTTTATGGGGTTGAGATCTGGAAACTGGCTAAGCCACTCCAGGACCTTGAAATGCCTCTTACAAAGCCACTCCTTTATTGCCCTGGCCGTGTGTTTGGGATCATTGTCATGCTGAAAAACCCAGCCACATCTCATCTTCAATGCTCTTGCTGATGGAAGGAGATTTTCACTCAAAATCTCTCGATACATCGCTCCATTCATTCTTTCCTTTACACAGATCAGTCGTCCTGGTCCCTTTGCATAAAAACAGCCCCAAAGCACGATGTTTCCACCCCCACGCTTCATAGTGGGTATGGTGTTCTTTGGATGCAATTCAGTATTCTTTCTCCTCCAAACACGAGAACCTGTGTTTCTACTAAAAAGTTCTATTTTGGTTTCATCTGACCAAAACACATTCTGGGATTTTTGCTCACCGTTCTTGTTATCATTTTGATGCCACGGGGTGAGATCTGGCACGGAGCCCCAGATCGAGAGAGATTATCAGTGGTCTTGTATGTCTTCCATTTTCTAATAATTGCTGCCACAGTTGATTTCTTTACGCCAAGCGTTTTACCTATTGCAGATTCAGTCTTCCCAGCCTGGTGCAGGTCTACAATTTTGTCTCTGGTGTCCTTCGACAGCTCTTTGGTCTTGGCCATAGTGGAGTTTGGAGTGTGACTTACTGAGGTTGTGGACAGATGTCTTTTATACTGATAATGAGTTAAAACAGGTGCCATTAATACAGGTATCGAGTGGAGCCTCGTTAGACCTCGTTAGACCTCGTTTGAAGAAGTTATACCTCTTTGACAGCCAGAAATCTTGCTCGTTTGTAGGTGACCACATATTTATTTTCCACTCTAATTTGTAAATAATTTCTTGAAAAATCAAACAATGTGATTTTCTGTTTTTTTTTTGCACATTCTGTCTCTCATGGTTGAGGTTTACCCATGTTAACAATTACAGGCCTCTCTAATCTTTTCAAGTAGCAAAATTGGCGGTTGACTAAATACTTATTTGCCCCACTGTAGATGACATCCGTTAAACTTACTTGAGTAACTTTTTGAGAAAAATGTATTACGTTGAGTTGTTTTACTGAGCCATACTTTTTACTTTTACTAGAGTATACAGTGTATCACAAAACTGAGCACACCCCTCGCATTTCTGCAGATATTTAAGCAAACAGTTTGCTGAAGACATGTCACCAAAACACATAGATTACTGGAACCATGTCCTATGGTCTGATGAATCGGGCGGGCTTTCTTGTGTACAGTCTTCAGAAGAGGCTTCCTCCTGGGGTGACAGCCATGCACACCAATTTGATGTAGAGTACGGCGTATGATCTGAGCACAAACAGGCTGACCCCCCACCTCTTCAATCTCTGCAGCAATGCTGACAGCACTCCTGTAACGAGTCACATGACATTTTGGAGGGAAAATGACAAGCAGTACTCAATTTGGACATTTAGGGATGTACGTAGTTTCTAAGGGGTGTACACACTTTTTTTGCCAGGGGTTTGGATATTAATGGCTATATTTTGAGGGGAAAATAAATGAACTCTATTATATAAGCTGCACACAGACTACTTTTCATTGTGTCAAAGTGTCCTTTTGTCAGTGTTGTCCCATGAAAAGATATACTTAAAAACCTGCAGAAATGCAAAATTTCTGCAGAAATGCGAGGGGTGTACTCACTATTGTGATACCCAGTATTTGTGAAGAAGAAACACTACTTTTACTACACTTACTTTTCCGCTAAACTAGTTGTTAATTTTTTCCCCCTATTTATTCTACATAATAAATTTTACATTTCACCTTTCTGCTAGTTTCACCAGTGAGACGTCGCAATAATAATCGTGTGACTCCATTATACCAATGAGACTCAAGCTTGCCGTTCTATGATCACGCCAGCCTGTTTAATCACATGGCATCTTGAAAGCACCGTAAAAATTATTTTACATAGAGCACTGCCGTCAACATGACTCAAAAGCGCATATTTTAACCTCTCTCCCAGGTTTTATTTGGCACCGATTGACCACAGGAAACCAGAGATATAATCCTTTTAGTTTCTTAATTGGAATTAGGTTTTCTCCAGAAGAAATCACTTATGCTCTTTGGACGAATGATGCTTTATTTCTGTATTTTTTGTCTCTTGACAGAATTCAATGAATTTTCTTTTCTTTTTTTTTTTTTTTTGTATTTCTTTGGCTTAGTGTCGTTATGTAGTAGGTTATAGTCTTCTTCAAAGTATAATAATAATTCATATAGATAACTTTGGTATTTTTTTCGCTGCACATTGTTAAAAAAGCAAAAACAAAAACAAAACATAAGCACTGACGTTACTCGTTACTTGAGTATTCTTTTTTATTTGTATTGAGTCCATTTTTTGGATGACTGTTTTACTTAGGTAATATTATTTTGAAGTAACGCAACTCTTACTTTATTGTAAAATTTTTGGGTACTCTACCCACCTCTGTTAACTACTCTGTATTAAGTCATTGGCTGTCATTGACGGCGATAGACGTCCAGTCATCTGAAGTGGGAGGGCTGACAATGAGTGATCAAGTTTCAGTGTCATTGATGGTTAATGGCAGGCATTGAGTTAACCTTTTAAAGTACACTAACACAATCTAGATTTATTTTTCAGTTCCATCTGTGTGCTAGTCTAGACCTGCCAAAATTAATCAACAACTAATCTGTTTAACTAGACTACTACAGTGTTGTTGATAATGGCGTTAGAATATAACGGCGTTACTAACAGCGTTATTTTTTCAGTAGTGGGTAATCTAATTAATTACTTTTCTCATCTTGGCAACGCCGTTACCGTTACTGAGGCGGGTAAGGAGTGCGTTACTCTGCGTTACTATGTTCGTTGACATGAGAAAAGCCTGAGAGAGACGGACTCATGGAGACGAGAGAGCAGAGCCAGGAGTGGGGATGCCGTTGCAAACGCGATGCTAGGTGGCTCCAATAATACCTGACTGTAGCCCATAGCCGACAAATTACGCCCACATAATGCTACGGTAGAAATCCTATATTGTACAACCAGATGCAAATGACAGACACAGTGGAATTGGCAACATATCTAAAGAACTAGATGCGTCAGTAAACGGCCGCCATCTTAAAGCAGTAGACCTCTTAGGAAAGCTCTGTTGTAGAGAACCTTCCTAGCGAACCTAAGTAGCCTTTTATCTAGAATGCTCCTAAATCGGCAAAATCTTGACTTAAATCTATCTTTAAATAATGAAACAGTTACTTACACATGTCGAAAGTAGACAGAAGGGAACTAATGCAATAACAGGAGCCATTTTAACAACTTTAACGGTTGATTCAGAACATTAAATGACTTCCACACATAGCAAACGTTACTATCTACTGTAGTTACCCCAATATCCGCAATACCCCTGTGTCTAGTTAAGTTTAGGGTAAAGAATTGGGCTAGAGCCAATTGTCCCAAAAACCCTTTAAACTTCGCATTGTGTGACCTGTTTTTTTTTTTTTTCCTCAAAAAAAAGAGAAAATTATCACCAGTTACTTTGCTAAGTAACTAATTACTTTTACTTTCAGGTAACTGAGTTACTAACGCAATTACTTTTTGGGAGAAGTAATTTGTAACTGTAATTAATTACTTTTTTGAAGTAAGATTAACAACACTGCTACTGAATATTCCATAAAAAAAAAAATAATAATAATAATATATATATATATATATATATATATATATATATGTTTCTTAAATAATAACAGAAAAATACATAAACTAATTTTTAAAAATGATTTAAAACAACATTGATATATATTTTTTCACCTGACGTTTCAATGAGTTTGTCAAAACATGAATTATATATGTATATATATATATATATATATATATATGTACACCTGTGTCAGAAGTAATAAGGAAAAAAATCCGATAATTAATCAACTTTAATTTATTCCTCATTTGGAGACATTGCTTACCTAATAATTGTCCGAATTCTCTTGTTTTCTTAACACTAAATAATAATTAATTAATATTAATTAAATAAATAAAAAAAGTAATTATATATATATATATATATAAATTATAATAAATAAAAAAATAAAATTAATGAAATGAAATAAAATTTAAATAAAATCATTTCTGTCGTCTTTGGTTAAAGCAGAATAGTTATAATTGTAATTAATCAAAATGAGATATTTGCAAACAAGTCATTTATTTAGTCATTTATAGTCTAACTTTTCTCAGAGCAGTTTTGCAAAATTATGCAGTTATGCAAATTCCAATTCATATTTACTGCTAAAATGTAAAGCCCAGAGTATATAACCATAAATAATGTGATTTATATAGGAGCCAACCAGTCAACTAATAGATTATATGACGAACAAAATAATCATTTATGATAGATAGCCTTACCATGTAATTAGCAAATCCCAGTTCTTAACATGTATTTTGATCTCGAGTTTAATGCATGAACTCTCAATAAATGATATTTTGCAAAAACACCACTGTTGTAAAGAACATAAGTTTTTCGCCAAGGAAGAGCTGTTCCATTAGCTTTTCTTTTTATAGGAATAATAAACCGCCAATGCCATTTTGAGACTTGTTTATGGGCCGCAAACTCCACAAAGGTTGGAAGGATTTTGGAAGCCCATTCTCCACCCTTGCAGTGTTTCACCATGTTTTGTGTGCGTGTGTGTGCACACGCTTGTGTCTTTGGGGCGTCCGTGAGAGGATTGCGCATGTGAGCTGTGTCACATTGTGGCCTTTAGAGAAAGGTCGGTCCGTTTGGAAGAGGAATAGAAAGATCACGCCATGACAGACACACATGAAGCATCCACTGTGACATAGATACAAAACAAAGAAACAGGAAATTGTTAACCTTTATCTATACAGGATGTGTACGTCTATATAAGTACAGAGCATCTTGGGGAAAGCCATGATTCAGTGTTCTGCCTGTACACGTGTTTGAAATGCCATTTTGTAATATTGACGTCCTTTCCATTGCAACATATGTAACTGTCTGACCTGTTATCAATCACTAATAATTGCATTAGACCGGGGGTGTCAAATGTATGGCCCGCAGGCCCGAAGCGGGCTCTGTCAATTCAAGCACTTTTTAGGAACTTTCAATACCAATTTCCCAGGTTTTCCAGTAACTTTTGAACAATATCTCAATGTTTTTTTTTGTTTTTTACAATGAAGCAGAAATAAAAATATTAACGTCACATCATTTTCATATATATATGTATTTTTTATTTAAATCGTTTTCTAATTGTATTTAACGTTACAGACAAAATGTCTTACACTCATCCAGAGTAGTTTTGGCTTAAAGTAGGGCTATCAAATTTATTGCGTTAACGGCGGTAAATAATTGTTTTTAAATTAATCACGTTAAATAATTAACGCATGCGCTGCACAACCCACTCACGCATTGTCGCGGTCAATCTATAAAGACGCCGTTTTACCAATAGATAGCGCTATAAGGCAGCGTATAATGAGTAGAGAGAATTTTGACAGCCTTTGGAGCCATTTTTTATGTGGCTAAAGCCTTACAATACCCCTCTCAGCAATTAAAATTAACGTGGGAGACAATGTGGGGAAGAAAGGTAGTAGTTGATCAGTTTCTCAACACCCTATGTTCTTTCCCAACGCAGAGAAGATATATCAATTAGTGCCCCTACGCACAGTCATGGTTGCACTTCCCATCAAGCATTTGGGCAGAAGTTAAATGGCTGCAGTGTCATTTACTGTAAGCTCAACAAATACACTAGATGGCAATATTTAGTCATAATATACAAAGTCACATTTATCCTTTAAGAATTACAAGTCTTTCTATCTGTGGATCCCTCTCACAGAAAGAATGTTAATAATGTAAATGCCAGCTTGAGGATTTATTGTCATGATAAACAAATACAGTACTTATGTACTGAATGATGAATGTATATATTCGTCCGATTTTTATTCATTTTTTTCTGATTGCATTGCCAAAATGTTAATGATCGGGAAACATTATCGGGAATGATTGGAATTGAATCGGGAGCAAAAACAAAAAACAAAAAAAGCAATCGGATCGGGAAATATCGGGATCGGCAGATACTCAAACTAAAACAATCGGATCGGGAGCAAAAAAACATGATCGGAACAACCCTAAAAAATATGGTACCTTCTCACAAGTACGCAAATGTCTTCCAAAATGTTCTATGACCCAGCTCAAGAATGTTTTTGGGAAAGGGAGACAAGGTGGTGAGAACACATTAGCCATGTTTACATGCTGACTTTTATTCATACCGATTCAAATCATTCCGAATGGAAATTTCACATTAGCTGTTTACATGTCACTTCATCTATTCCGATCCAGCGTTTACATGTGACTGCCTTTATTCCGAAAGGACGTTTGACAACTGCCGTCTGACATGCGCAGATTAATCAAAACAAACCGTCACGTTGCAAAACATGGAGATCGATCATCAGATCAGCTGCTGTTTTAACTTTTCGAGTGGAAACAAAACTTCAGAATGATACGCCGTTCATTTAAAAAGTTGTGTGGGTGCGCTGTGCGTGTGCTTGAAAGCCATGTTGCAAGTGACGTTACTTACGTCACCAAGTGACGTCACCACGTCAGTACGGAGCATGCGCAGAAAGAACGCAACCAGACACCATTCCGCTTCCCTGTTTACATGATATAATTTTACTTCTAATCGGTTTGGGAAAAGGAATATTCCACCCCTGTGAATCGGAATGAAATTCCATTCGGTTTGGGCCTGTTCATTCTGAATGAGGTGTTTATATGGAACACATTTATTCGGTTTGAACAAATATTCCGATTGTAATTGGAATATTTGGCTCCATGTAAACGTGGCAATTGAGAACCTAACACTTCCAAGGATTTTCAAGGGCATTTCTCGAAATTCAAGCATTTTTATAAATCTCGGGAGCACAACGGTGAAATCCAGGCATTTTTCGAGGATTTCAAGGACCTGTGCGAACCCCGTGTATGTAAAAAATCCCATTGGTGCTGCAAAGTCATGATCGAGGGCGTACAGTACCGCACTTGGCTCACTTACGTGTCCGCAGTTACATTCGTTCGTCTGCCGTGTTCCAGTCAAAATGGATTGGACGTCTAGCACCGTCAATGGCAGCCAATGTGTTGACAAGGACGTGACCAAAAACCAACAGGAAGTAGCCTGGAAATGCCCGACAAAGCAACAGTAACTGATCCAAAATTTAAAGAATGTGTGCCTGTAAGTATCTTAAAATGAAATGGAAGCGACCCAACATTAACTCATTTCCAACCTTTGACAACACTAGACGTCCAATTCACTTATACTGGAAGGACATGCTGTGAATACTCATTTCAAGTGCCATTGACGGCGCTCAACATCCAATCGAATCGTTTGTCCCCTCCCAGTAAAAATGGACTGGACGTTGAGCGCCGTCAATAGCAGCCAGTGAGTTCACTTTTTGGCTAAGAAATAAACTAGTCCGGCCCAGATGAGATCTAATTGCCATTAATGTAGCCCGCGAACCAAAATAAGTTTGACACCACTGCATTAGACCCTTGGACAGATATGACCTACATTAAAAATGATGAAATCCTTTTTCTTGTATGTATTTTTTACAGTGGCACTTACAGATGATATTGGATGATCATGTTTCAGTGCCATTTACGGCGATACACGTCCAATCCATTTGAACTGGGAGGGATAACAGCAATCCTGTCAGAGGCAGAAATCATGGGTGTGTGACATCACCCGTGCCTGGGTCTCTACGGCTAGGTCAGGGGTCGGCAACCAAAGATGTTGAAAAAGCCATATTGGACCAAAAGCAAAAAAAACAAATATAAGTGGAGCCGCAAAAAAATTTAAGCCTTATATAAGCCTTGCAGTGAAGGCAACATATGCTGTATGTATATTATCTATATTGGCCTACTATCAAAATGACTGAATTGGCTACAAATACATAATGAGCCTTCTTGATTAAATTTTTAAATTTATATTAAAAAAAAAAAATCTCTTCAGTGCATTTTAAGTTCTATGTCAAGTAAATTTCCCCCAAAAATGCAACTTACTCTCCGGTGCGACTCATGTTTTTTTTCCCACTTCATTGCGCATTGTTGGGCTGGTGCAAAATAGTCCGAAAAATACGGTATCTCACTGGACCCAGTTCAAATGAATCGGACATCTATCTCCGTCAATGGCTACCGATGAGGAAAAGAAGACTTTTTAAGTGCAGAAAAAACTGTCAAATGTTTGTTTTTCGTGGTTTTTTTGTTTTGTTTTGTTTTTTTAAACTTTAAACAAAAAGTGCAATTGCAAATCTCCCTGGTCAAGCGAGATAATATTCCCTTCCGGTTCTTTTTTTGCTCAGATATGAAGTTGACCGGTTGTTGTCACATGGAAATATTTCAATAATCCATTGCCACCTCCCCCTCCCCCTAACTTCTCCGTACTGCTTCTTCCTCATTAATAGTCTCCTCTTTTGCTACATCACTCCATTCCAGCTCATTTCTTAGTCAGATGGGGCTTTGCGAGGCAGAAGGTCACAGAAATATCTCTCTTGCATACATACAATCCTTCTCGCGTTTTTATTCACTCTTGGATTTCCCCATTTTAAGAAAAAAAAATTTTTTTACACACCCTCATACATACATGATTGAATGTCCATTTCTATCCACCCCTTTGTCTCAACGGTGTTCTGTCCTGGATGGATTGGATTGCGCATTTTTATTTTCATGGAGTACAGAGGAACACGCTGCAGTGCCCTTGAGCAAAGCATTGGCCATTTTATAATGCTCTGAAACATTTTAGTCAAAATTTTTATTACGCCTCTTTTATGTAAATTCAAAATCATGCATAAATTTACACTGTTTAAAAAGTGCACTGTTTCCTGTTTTACTTTGAAATCCGCTCTGCCCACACAGTTTTCAATTTTACTTCCTATCATCAATTTAATTCCTTTCACCTGCTTGACACTTCTAATGACTGCAAGTCAACCAAGTTAGTTTTCTAAACGTTTTTTGGCTTTATTGATGGATTTAAGTGCTATAAATAATATTTTTTTTTCTTTCTCTTTAGTTTTAAAGCTAAGCATCCATTTCTTCACTCTGCAATCGAGGACATTGTGTCAACTAAAAACTGGGAGGTAAGAACTTAGCAGTATTTGATGTTCATACTATTTTTTTTTTTAAATTAGATATACAAGCTAATCAACACTTGTAAACTGTAACAACTGTACACTATCATTGAAGTTATTGTTTATATTATTTTGTTTTACTAACCCAAAAGACATATATTTTTTAATGATTTATTTTCCCATATTGAAAATACAAAATGGTAATTTGAGGTTTTGTTTGAAGTTTAATTAATTTTGTGAGGTTTTTTTTTTTTTTCCCCTACCAAAATTTTCCACTAGAATAATGTCTACGTTAACTCATTGGCTTCAGTTGACGTCAAATTTATTTTGACTCGTCTAGCGACTTCAACGGTGCTCAAATATGAACATTCAAAGCTAGCCCTGCCAGTTTAAATGAATTGGACGTTCATCGTTGTCAACGGCATGCCATTATGGAGGACCAAGAGTGCAAAAATTAAATAAATACACAATTATTAAAAGGGTCATTTAAAATGCTTGTATTTCAATATTTATTTCATTTAAATATTTGTTTTTCAATTTTTATTTAAATTTATATTTCAATTTATATTTAAATATGTTATTTCCATTTTTATTCAACATTTGTTTATTTCAACAGTTATTTCAATATTTATTTCACTTTATATTTCATTCTTGTACTTTTGTTCCCCTTGTACAGCATGAAATAATTTTATATGTAATTAGCTCATAAAACTCATCAAAATTATTTAAATAAATCATGAAATAAATATTCAAATCAATAAATGCTGAAATAAAATATAAAATATAAATATTTATTGGAATAATTAATAAATGTTGAAATAAAAATAGAAAAAAAATTGAAATATTTTATATACATTGAAAAATAAAAACAAACAAATAAATGAAAATGTGAATAAATATAAATTGAAATAATTAAATATTTAAATACATTTCTAAATAAATACATATTGCAACAGAAGCATTTTAATGAAACATTTAATGGTTTATTAAATTAAGTTTTGCACTTGTGGTCCTCCATATGCAATGAGTTATTTTTTAAAATTTTATTATTTATTTATTTATTTTTTTAAATAAGAATGCTTTATGATGTTTTGTTGATGTGTTTACAGAAATATTGCACTGAAATATTTTCCTTTTCTGTGAGGAAGACACTGTACGCCACAATGCAAAAAAAAAAGTAATTTTTCCATTTATGAACAGCTTGTTTTTCATTTCAATAGTCGTATCGTAGAATATCGTGGATTAATTTCCTCAGCCATTAATCAATATTTGTTGTATCGTGATATTTCGCTTGCCTTGAGCTGTAGGGACCTGGAAAAAAAGTCAGTTATGACATGAATGGCTGTTAATGAGTTAAAAATATACACAAATTACATCATTAAAATACTTTAATTTCATATTGTTATTAGCTCATGTAAAGTTTAACAGAAAACATCCCACAGAGCTGGAAAAAACACACTTTCATAAAGTATAACCCGAATAGTTGCATCATATTTTTCCACAAATTTAGTATGGCATTCGGACTTTGTTTCAGAGACATTGGAATTCTCTACAACTTTGTCTCCCGGGGAGTAAACAATGACTTGGATGCTACCAGATGCAGACAGAGTAAATATACATAGACAACGAGTAAATATGTTTTCCGATGATGCAATAAACCGTGGGAGTTGCGTTTGCTGCCTGGCTTCACTTTCCCTCCCGCACATGGACGGATCTGCAGCGGCCCGCTGCCGTCTCTGTAACTGAAAGCTGATTATTATTATTATTATGAGAAGCGAGGCCCCGCGGTGATTTCTCAATACGCTTTTTGCGCAATATTGTTTATTCGATGTCGTTGCCACCACTCGTTAGCAAACATTTTTGTCGCTTTTGAATTTTTCACATAGGTTATCCGGTCGCTCGGTCATTGAAACTTATCTGCATAAATTACCTTTGACCTATAGGTATACCCGGATTGGCCCGAATATAAGACGGCCCTGATTATAAGACGACCCCCCTCTTTTTCAAGACTCAAGTTTGTAAAAACTTTTTGAACACCAAATTTTTTATACAGAAAATAATTACAGTACATCCAAAACAAATGATTATAACAATATATTTGAGAGAAAAAGCATGCCATTTTGCCTCATTCAAATATTAATATCTGAATATTTAAATATGTAAAGTGCAATCACTTTCGTAAATGAATAACTTCTGGTTTTTGAACTCTAAATAAACCAATCAATTGTGATAAAACAACAAAATTGCAATAACTGCATTAACCATCAAAGTGAAGTCTAACTGTAGTCTTGAAACAAATCTGAATAAGGAAAAACACTGAAATAAAAAAATGCAAACTGGTTAAACTTGAGAGAAGCTGAGATTTGTCATGACAGAACGTCGCTTCAATGATATCTGGCGCCATCTAGCGTCGTGAATGGGTATAACGTCTAGACCGCGAATATAAGACGACCCCCTCTTTTTCAGTCTTATTTCAATGCAAAAAACACCGCCTTATATTCGGGCCAATACGGTACAACGTTGTAAGATTAGTCACCAATTCGTAAGGGCATACGTCACTATTTGTAAGATTGCCAATGGCCTCGGGTTGACAGGTTTGGGTTGGGGTTTTGCTGTTTGAAAAAAATATTTTTTTTCTAAAACGCCCTCCTGTTCAAAGGTTTTCTTTCCCCAGAAAATTGAGATTTTAAGCTTTCAAATGATGTATCACACATGCATATAGGACAATTTTGAAATGTGGCCAAATTGGGGGTCCCAAAGCCGAACTTCGTCACCTGAGTGTTTTTCGCCATATACCGTTTTGACCTGAATATAAGACTGTTTTTTGCATTGAAATAAGACTGAAAAAGAGGGAGTCTTATATTCGCGGTCTAGACGTTAAACCCATTCACGACGCTAGATGGCGCCAGATATTATTGAAGCTGCGTTCTGTTAGCCTGTACTCCAGAGTCACCGCTGTTCCAGCTATTGAGTCTGGCCACCATTAAGCGGATAAAATTTCCAGGGCGGAGCAAGCCACAGCAAACAGACGGCGGAGTGGACCAATCAGCGATGGGCGGGACGAAGGACTTGCGCGCGGAAGTAAACATACTTATCTCTCAATAGAAGCATTTTAATGAGACATTTAATGATTTATTCATTTTACTCGCGGAGTTTATTCAACATTGCTAGCTCGAGACAGACTGTTGTCAATGGCTTGTGTCGCTGTGTTTTTTGGTAATTTAAAACTTATTTTACCGTGGATTGGAACATATTCTCGGCTCTCCTGTTCGCCATCTGTGTTGTTGTGGAGAAGACTTCCGATGCGGAGGAGTGACGTTGCTCGTTAAGAACACGTCACGCAAATAAACGAATCTGATTTGTCGATTGATTTTGTACTTGCTTGAGAGGCCGTTAATGGGCTGGGTCCCAGACTATTCTCTCAGTGTTTGAAAATCACAGGGTGAACAGTCTGGCCTTGCCAGGCAAGCGTTCTGTCATGACAGATCTCGGCTTATCTCAAGTTTAAGCAGTTTGCAATTTTTTTATTTCAATGTTTTCCTGATTCAGATTTGTTTCAAGACTACAGTTACAGTTAGACTTTGATGGTTAATGCAGTAATTGCAATTTTGTTGTTTTATCACAATACATTGGTTTATTTACATGTCAAAAACCAGAAGCCATTCATTTACGAATGTGATTGCACTTTGGTTTACATATTTAAATGTTCAGATATTAAGATTTGATATTTGCGTTCTGCCAACAACTCCTATTTAAAGGAGACATACAGTATTTTCCAACATGCTGTTTTCCTCCTACAACACTATGTCCACCTTTTTTAAAAAAAAAAATAAAAAATAAAAAAAAGGTCTCTGAAGAAATCGAGCTTGTTTGAATCTCCTGCCGAGACCAGAGTGACCATCAGGTCACCAACTACAGTCATCCCCCTTTTATGTCATACTGTGCTGCAAATCCCAGTTTTTCACAGAGTGTACATTATGTTCCAGGAACATCCACCATAGGTGAAAATCCACAATACAGCAAGACAAAAACATTTTTAACACCCTTCCCACATGTTTGTACTTAAGGCACACTTTTTAAAATATTCCAGCGCACCTGTTCTCACTCTCGTTCGCACAGTTCTCCAAATAAGAAGCAAAGTGTCCTTGCTGTGATCTGTATATATGGCAAATTATGCCTACATTTCAGGGACAGTGGTCACTAATGTGGACAGCTGTTCAAAATTTGACACTTAAGACCTTCATGGCTTTTTAGGACAAGTGACTGTTTTTCTAATTATAAATGAATTTATAAATTTATACAATGTTAATAAAAAAAAAAATCAAATTAAAATGAATGGAAAACAAACCAAATACCAATAAATCGTTTGTAAAAAGTGTCACTTTCTAACAAAACAAAAAGAACCAAGTCTATTGTAGACATGTGTCGTTTACCTGTTTTGGGGTATACAATGGTAAGAAAACGTCAAGGTTTCAAAGCAGAAAAAATTTTGCGTCAAACCGTCCCTAAGGTATTAGCTGTTTTTTTATGTTCCAAAAATGCAATGAGAAATACCTCGCTCACAGCTGCAATGCTCAACCCTCCCTCACCGGTTGTTGCTCAGTGTCAATGAGTCAGCTGTGCTACACGATGGCTGGAGGAGGTGAAACTCCTGAACTTTTTCCCCCTATCAAAGAAAATCACTGGTATGGGAATACTTCGGCAACAGAAACATAACAGACGGCCGCGGCTTGGAGGAGGGCCAACCAACATGTGAAACATGTTTGCGGAGGATGGCTGCCTAGGAGGCAAGACCTCCAACATGATTTCGCATTTATACAAAATTAAAGCTTAGTAAAAAAATGAAGGTTTCGCACCAGCTACGAGAGTTAACTCGAGCGTGTTTAGTGTCTAGCGGTGGTAAAACATTCAGTGTTTTTTTTTTTTTTCTCCTCTGGCAACTGTCTGTGTTGAGAAATGGAGTTTGTGTATAATGTAAACATGATATGAGTCATACACACGTGCTTTTTATGAAAAATAATTCAATTAACCCAGATATAGCAATGTATAAAATGTGTTACTTTGAGATACCGTGAAGCTGTGACATTTTGGCATAAGGTTATCATACTGTTAGAATATCATACCAGCCATGCCTAGTCGAGTGTCTAGGTTAGCTCACCAGCTGCCATCGACACAGCTAGACACCCAATTTATTTTGACCGGATTAGACATCTAGCTCCGTCAATGGTACTGAAACTAGATCATTCAGAACAAGGCTTGTGGGCATCTACTCGTCACCTCATGTTCATTTTGAGTCATTTGGGGACATTCTTGAGTCACTTCCATTTCAGTAACCCGAAATCGATAGCAAGTGGCAGGAAATGCCCCAAAATCGACAGGAAGTGACCGGAAATCTACAGGAAATGATGTGAAATGCCCCTAAATGAACTCCTTGCCTGGCATTGATTGCCACTGCGTTCATTCGCTGCCATCCCTCCCACTTCAAACGGATTGGATTTACTGGTAACACTTTATAATAACTATCCGTTTTACTAGTTAATAGATCATTAGTAAACTGTTGATAAATGATTTATTGTTGATTTGTGAAGTGTTTTTTAAGCATTTACAGGATGTTCCAATATGGTTGACCCCATTCTAAATGCCCAAGCTAGTTGATGGATCTTAATAAAACTATATACACTTTACGTTGAAGGTCATAAGTTTTACTGGTTAAATATACAAAGAAAAGTAAAGTACAAATATTTATTGGTTCTATGGCAGATTTTCATAAATGTGCACCATGAGCGCTGCCTGCAAAATGCCTTACCGAAATGGCTTTTCTTTTGAAGTGAACGGCATTTCTTAATCTGAAAAGATAGAAATGCCAAACGTTACACACAAAAACTCGAAACGTTTCTACACAAACTGTGTTTCAGGTTAAGAACACCCTGTAAATGCTTAACAAACTGTTAACAAATACTTCACAAATCAACAATAAATCATTTCTCAACAGTTTACAAATGATCTATTAACTTGTAAAAGGGATAGTTATTATAAAGTGTTACCGATGTACTCATTCCAGTTCACAGTAGAAGGATATCAATAACTTATTTTTCTGTTTACTAGTTTTATCGTAGAATGATTTCCTGACCAATGTATCGATAATTGTTGTATCGCCATATTGTGAGATCGTTATCGTAAGCCTTGTATCGCAAATCGCATCATATCGTGAGGTACCCAGAGGTTCCCACGCCTACTAGACGTCCAATCCATTTTGACTTGGAGGGGTGAATGAATGAGCCTTCGTTCGCCCTTTTACAGTCAAAAGGAATTGGACGTCTATCATTATCAGTGGCAGCCAAAGAGTTAATATTTATAGCTGAGATTTTTCCAATGACTTTTAGAACTTGGACTTTTTATTTTTTGTTTTATCTGCTATTTCTTTGCCTTTTATTGACAAAAAAGTTTGTGCAAACTCAGCTGATTTGCATCCGCCACTCACTTTGGTGTCACCGCCGTCCTAATCTTCATGACGACAAGTGACGTCCGACTATGTGCGTGAAAGTGACCTGCTTTGATCAGACAAGGGTCTCATTCTTCTGTTTGCTGACATAGCCTCCCGCCTATGTTGCTATTGTGTACTCCTTGACATGCGACACAATGTAATGTAAATAAATCATCTGATAGCATGGATGATTCCCTCCATTTCGTATGCTGAAGCTAAATAATAGATAAATGAACGAGATAGGGGAGGTAGTTGTTGTCACAACAAGGTGATAGGTTCTTCATGCCCCTGATCTGACTTCTAGGTATTGGAAACCTTGTTTCAAGATCAGGTTAAAGGAGCCACTTATTTTGAACGATAGGTTAATAATTTTCTTTGAAAATTTTTTTTTTTTTTTTTTTTTTGCATGAGTCTTTCGCATTTGACCTTTTAGCCAAATGTTCATGTTTTTGAACGACTATCTCACTCCGAGAACACTAACTTTGATAACTTGAAGAAACGCTCTAACGACAAGTAGACTATATAATTTGAGAACAGAAACAAATAACGAGAACAACAATGAAAACTGTCAGGCAAAAACGGAGGAAAAAACTGGGCCCAGGGTCCCATTCTCGCTGCACGCCTCTCGGCATCCTGAGAAGTGACAGAAATCTAATGGAAATGTTCAGTGTTTTTGAAGGTTCCAGGAGGCAGATCGGAGGGGCTTTCAGGGCAATGCCCAGGGGTATTGCCAGTCTTGGATTAGGTAAAACTAGGGATGTCCCTGATCTGATCACGTGATCGGAAATCGGGCTGATCGGGCCATATTTCAGATGATAGTAATCGTTTGAAAAAGATTGGGTTTAGAATTTAAAAGAATTTTTTTTACGCTTAAAAAGTAACAAAATAATCCAGAAATACAAGGGCAATGCAAAAATAAACAAAATATATACGGCGGAAAACACTCAGGTGACTTGAAGTTCCGCTCTGAGACCCCCAATTCGGCCAAATTTCAAAATTGTCCGATATGCATGTGTGATACATCAATGGAAAGCTTAAAATCTCAATTTTCTGGGGGAAGAAAAGTTTTGAACAGGAGAGCATTTAAAGAAAAAATAAAATAAAAATTTAAACTGCAAAACACTATCTGGAGGTGAGAGCACGCCAGAGCAGAATTAGACGCCATGACTTTAACGAGATATTATCGCGTACTTACCTCGTTTCGATGCAAAAACTCCATGTAGCATGAATCACTGAGCGTAAAGATTCAATTCTGAATGGCCACAGCTGGATTTTTGGGGGATTTTATGGGTGAAACATGGTAATATAACAAGGGTCGCGATGCAGAAATCGCAGACATCAATGAGTGGTCGAGATTTTTTCATATATTTACCCTTTTAAATGTTTTTTTTTTTTTTTTTTTTTCTTTCTTTCGATCAATTATTTATCATCTAACATATCGGAGAAAATGCCACAGTAACAAAAAAATACAATTAAGCGATAGTTACGAGGTAGATATCCGTGACATTTAAACAGACCCCATTTTTTTCATTGTGACGTTATTTGTTTAAAAGTTTAAAATATGCGAGTGAATAATTTTTTAGTCGTTTTTTTTTTTTTTTTTTCAAACGAAATATTAGACATCAAATGATGATTCTAAGCCAAAATGACATTTTTGAATAATATATATAATTACTTACCTTCGTTTTATGGCTGGGTTGAAACAAAAGCGGTTGCGCAATGTCTGTAAATGGGGGTTTCCAGGGTAAAACGGACAAATTAAAAATAGTTTGGGGGCTTAATGCGCCATGAATCTGCTATGGCAGCATATAGACATATTGTTCTAACACAACAGTTGTTTTGGCTTAAAATACACTAGTTTCTTTTAAAGAGTGCAAGAGCAGAAAATGCTTTTTCAGTCTTGTCTGTGTTTTCCGACATATGTTTTATAGTTCGCAACACTCCCGGAAAAATTGGTATATCAAATACTGTAAACAGTACAGTACTGTGACTTTTTTTTCAAGGGTTAAAAAAAACTAAAACTGAAAATAAACTTTTTTCAGTGTCAGATCGGACTCTGTATCGGCAAATTCTCAAAATCGGGTGACTTGAACTCGGGTGCAAAAATGTGTGATTGGGACATCCCTAGGTAAAAGTTTGCCGCAACTGCTGTCGGGGCGTCACTGATTAACTTCTTTCAGCGTCAGCCAGGAGTGGGAGGCTCGGTGCACGGCGTCAGCTTAGAACTATTTGTACGTCCGTTATCATGTGGCGAGGGTGTGATGAGGATTGGCAACTATCTGCGTACTGGCCTGTTCAAATCACTTTAGGCTAGGTTCATACCGCAGGTCTTAATGCATGAATCTGATTTTTTCGTATTTTTTCCGACTCGAGTGAGGAATTAACTTGACAGTCTGAACGGGACAATTTGCATAGAAGTGGACCATTTCAAATCCGATCTGAGTCACTTTCGTATGTGGTTTAAATCTGACCTGGGCCACATTTTTCCAGAATGTGGTGGAGGTCTGAACTGTCAAGTCTCTCAAATCGGAATATATACAGCAATTACGTCAGCAAAGAGCGAGAGCGGCAGGCAAGACGGTAGCGATGTAGCTTTCATTAGCGTTAGCGCCTAGCTTGAACTCGTCTTTTACTACACAGGAGGCGGGCTTGACCACAGTCATTAAAGAAAAAATACAATGACGAAAAGGACAAGCCTAATGATGCTCGGTTTTTTACCGTGCGCCAAATGAGAAATATTTCAGTATTGCTTACATGGCCGAGTCATGGAGGCACAGTGCGAAGTTATTTGTTTTGATGCTTCTGCGCATGCGGGTCAGTTTGCTCAGCTCGTGTCAGACTGCGAATTAGTGCGCATGCGTAATACTTGAACGGGCTCAATGGACAAAGGCAGTCTGAATGGGCACGCCAAAAAAGCATATGACATTGTGTATTGAGACCTGCAGTATGAACCTAGCCTTAGTCATTAATACATTGTCTGCCCACACAAATATTCTCATGCACTGATATTTTAGATGTATTACATTTTTGGTTACATTATAGTTGAAATAGCTTTATTTTATACTAAAACAATAGCAGGCATGTCTACAATTAGCCTTTTGCATGTTAGCAAAAATATCATTCAGTTGTAATAACGTTTTTGCGACATCATTGTGACATCAAGAAAAGCCTGTTTTGAGGACGTGGTTATGAAAATGAGCTATTAGCCATCACTCATCCACCTGGAAATAATGTCGAGTATGGCTTTCAAACAAGGCAAAGTTCACAGGGAAATACTTACCCGTGCATACTTCCAACCCCGAAAAATCTGACAAATATCATGCCTGTATTTATTTTTAGATAGTCCAATTAATCAAGTGTTACATTTTAATTTTTGGCCTTACTGATTTTCAACACACAATACCGTGATCCCTGGCTACTTCTCGACTCAACTTTCGCACCCTCAGTGCATTTAGGATTTGAGTTAACTTTTTATTGCCGAATATATCACATTTGATACACCTAATGATTGTGAGACTAATTCAGAATTTTGAAATTTTTTTTCAGAAAAAAAAGATGGATGCAAGTCAAAACATGCATCTGTAGGTTCCATGAGAAAAAAAGGATTTAGCAAGGGGTTATAGATATTAGAGCGCTTATTACACATATTCGTTTTGACCTTTCTTTTTACAAATTTGAAAAAAGTTTCATTAGGACCTTATTTTTCAAATTTTTGGATTCTCTGATAATTGCTTCATGTTGCAGGTTTTTAAGGGTTAAGTATCTTGTTATATGAATAAAATGGCTCTAAAAACATGTTTATGTACACTTTACATCTACATATGTACAGTAGATACACTTGCACATGTATCATAAAGAGATGATGAATGTACATTATATATATTTTTACATGTAATTTATATTTTGTATGTTTCAAACCAATGTTCTAATGATAAAATATGCATTTATAGTTTTTTATATGCACAATAGCACATATTGAAATTTTATACACAAAAAATGTATGTTACAAATGTGTGTGTGTGTGTGGGGGGGGGGGGGGGGGGGCGGTTGACGGTACTTCGTGGTTTTTCAATTTCTTTGATCGGCTCATGTCCCCATTAACAGCGATAATCAAGGGATCACTGTATGTGACAAAGAAGGATTAGAACCTTTTTTGATTGTAAATAATGTAAAAAAAATTTTTACATCTACTGGTCATCATTTGCCACATAGTCCTATAAATACGAATTTTCATTAGTACTACTTCAGCTTTGACGTCAAACTCTCCATCGAGTTTAGCATGTTGTCATCTTCTCCGGAGTATCTTCCCATGAAGACGATATGGAACTAATTGCCGCAGTGGTGCTGAGGCACAAGCGTTGCGTGCCGTAGCCTAGCAACAAGCGACTCTGCCGTTTCCTCAATGTGCACTCAAACTATTTTTCCAGAGATTGCTTCTTAAATGTTGTCTCTTCACCCAAAAAGTCTGAATGCAAATCGCAGTAGCGTATCATCGTGCGTGTCTGTGTATTCTTGGCGCGGCCGAGCGGTGCAGCTAATTGGCTTCAGCTGAGAGAAGCGAGACAATAGCTTGGGATGCGCACAAATGTTGTCACAAAGTCACCCAGACACACGGCTACGTCTTAACTTTGGGGTGTCGCTCCACTGGGTCCAAACAATTGCAATTGATGATTTGATTCACTAGAGGCAGAATCTATTGTCACTTCATGATTCCGTTGCAATTCTAAGGGCTAGGATTCAATTTGTTCACTGAATATCAATACATCTTGATGTGCCTTTCTATTTTCTTTTTGTTGAGTACTACCGTAATTTTCGGACTATAACACGCTCCTTTTTTTCCCCTTGTTTTGAATCCTGTGGCTTATAGTGAAGTGTGGCTTATTTGTTGATTTTTTTTGTTTGTTTTTTTTTGTTTGGGTTAATGGGCAACACTTTGACAGCGGCGTCATAACACTGCCATAAGAACGTCAATAATGATATGACACTATGATGGGCATGAATGAATGCTTATGATCTAAGTCATTATGTGTCATCGGGCAAATTATGTCACTAACTCCATTTGTCCAGCTCTGATATTTTACATCCATTCAAAAGTTAATTTGCTGGATGACACGAAATTACATCTGTTATAAACATTCATTAATGCACACGGCATTGTCATGTCATAATCATGATGATGTTATGACAATCGCATGGCGCCACTGTAAAAAAGTGTTATCAAATACAATAACTAGAAATTAATGATACAACTGGAACAGTAATTGAAGAATTGGCACATAACATGAATTTTGGTTAAGTACATCTGTAGTGCTGCAATGCATGCTAGGAAGCATGTTAGACGGCAAGAGTGTTGACAGCAGGTGTCAGCAGAGGTTGACTGTCTCACCCAAGGGAGCAGTAATGGCCAAATGAAGCTTCCTGAAGCAATGACGCTTTGCAGCCAATTGGTTCAAAGCTTCATGGTGGTTCATTTGTTCTTATGGCAGTCTTATGATGCTGCTGTCAAATACAGTATTATCGGTTTATATCTTTTGGTGTAAAGACCCCATACCACAGTGAGGACAGCTGCATCTTATAGTCCAGTGCGGCTTATCTACGAACAAATGCCGTTTTCGTATCAAATATGGTGGGTGGCGGCCTATAGTCTGGAAATTACGGTAACTTTTAAAACTGTATTTTGTATGTTTTTGCTCTGTTGAATAGGCCAACTGTGTGTAAACTGGAAGCACTTCTTATGTCGAACTACTACCTTTTTTTTTTTTCTTATCCAGGTTTTGGACCAGTGATGGCTGTTTTTTGGGGAAATTGGCAGAGTCAAACTTGGCAGCAACTACACAAGACTATACGTCCTACACTACCAAAGCCTTAAGACGGTATTTGATTTTTAAAATTTTTTTTTTTTTAATTCCCCCTTTTATTATAATAACTCATAGGCTGTCATTGATGGAGCTAGACGTCCAACCCATTAGACTGGGAGAGGGTGGCAGCAAATGACCGCTACTGGACATCCCAGTCAAAATGGATTAGACATCTAGCGGCATCAACGGCACTTAGAGGTCGACTCGTATGGGGTTTTCAAATACCGATTAAAATAAATAAATAAATCAGCCGATCGCCAATGTCTAAAGCCGATTTTTTTTTTAAGCACATTGATTATGATATTATTATACAAGTTGAAAAACTCATTAGATAAATGTCTATTTTAGAAGTTAAGTGTTTCTTCCGCAACTTCCTTTTTCCAGTGGTGGTGCAACATCACAATGGTGTACCGCAAGCAACACGTCACTTTTGCTCATTAATATTCATGACGTTAGCAATTGTTACTAGGCGGGTCAACCTCTCGTCTGTCCCTAATAGTAAATGCGTGGAAATAATGTACGAACAAGATGTTTACTGAGCTAAAACTTTCAATTCTGTACAAAAATGATGTCCCTGGTGCCAAATTAACTGGTAAAGATGTGGAAGAACATACAAATGTTCAGTTAGAGATGTACTGAGTGTCGAGGGCTGAAAAAGACTGGAAAAAGTCGTTTTTTATGGACACCTTTTTCTTGTGTGCAGTGCCTTACGCCACTGACAGTGACATTCTCCTGTTTCAACAATCTATCCATTACCACCATATGCCCTGTCTTTCTTATGTATTATATCCACTGGTTGTCTTGCGTCTGACTGTTCTCGGGGGCAATTTACATTGCTATTTTTGTGTAGCGATCGCAAATGCTACTCAGTGACAGCCAACGAACACTTTTAATTTTTTCATTAATAACAAATCTTAATTTATTTACACTTCCAGACACAAACAGCACGGCAAAACGCCACACTAATAAATAAGTAAAAATATCAAAATGACTGACCTCTTAATCTTCTGTAGGACCATGCCCCGCAACAGAAGGTTTTATCCATATGAAATGTTAATGGTTTCACCTTACTGGGTCAAACTGGTCTTTTGGACGTCCGCGCAAGTTGATCCATTCGTCACATTTTTTCCTCAGTTTTTGGTTTCGGGAAATGTACGAAGAAAACATCCTTCATATGTCGTAATTTCTAGAGTCGTTTCTACAAGTTCAATAGCTACAGTCTTTCATCCGCATGTTCTTTTTTGAAAGATTACCGGAGAAAACAAGCAGAAATAACATGGATTGTATGCGAGGGCGTGTCTATAATGACCCACTTCCACGTTACGATGGCGACATCACGGTCTAAAAATAGCATTTGTGTGGTAGACTTATGACAAAGATCATCAACCAACATGTTCATAATCATCATGTCAGTTTATATCGACCTTTTCATTCAGTGTGTTTCCAGTTTATAGTAAATTACTTTGTACATCTCAAAACATTGTTTCACTGCAACCTTGTGAACCAAAGACCCTCTTTAGTAATTGCATTACTCGGGCTCTATGACAGTGTAATCACACATTCAGTGAATCTATTCACACATCAGTATTGGATTTTGCATTGTGATAGTTTTGATTTAAACAGATTCACTTAATAGGTCTGATTCACTCAGGAGTAGATATATGTGTGGTAGATGAGTTGATTGCTTTTGTTGAAGTAATTCCAATACATAGTACTCATATATAATAGTAATAAGCACCTTTATTTCAGAGCATCCATTCCCTCTTTAGCTCTGGAATACAAGTTATCACAAAATTAATGAAAAATGTACCAAGATCAGAAGGAATCTGCTTTCTTTTGACAATGTTTGTGCCACTTTATTTGCATTTGCAATTTTTGTTGCACTCATTTTCAACCCCCCTGTGTTTCGTGTTTGTCTGGGGCTGAAGGAGATGGTTGGCTTCATCTCTGTGAAACCAGAAGGGCATGCTCAAGCACCTGTAGTCAGAAACTAATTCCAAACACACGCTCACGCGCGGTCTTGATCTGGTACCGCAGCCTCTCAGGCACTCTTTGGCGCGAGGTGGTGGCAGAGGAGGAAGAGAAAGTGAGCAAGCTTGCAAGAAGTGAATTTGTAGTTGAAGTGTTTTTCTTGGTTTCCTCCAGCGGGCTTCACTCTCCATCACACACGGACACATTAAAACACACACACACATACAGTTGTAAACAGTCTTTCTATTTCTCACACACACAGAAGTCATCGGGTGGAAATGACTTTGAGATTGTCTTTCCACAAACATTTCCACTGGTGCAGAAAGCAAACATTTGTCAGGGGGGTCAAGATCCAGTTGGGTTTATTTATTGTAAATTCAACTTTTTTTTTTTTCCTATGGCCAATGATAAACATTTAACTTTTGGTGATGAAATTTAGTTAACTGTATGACACAGTAAAGACTTCCCAATGAAACGTAAAAAGGGAATTTGCTTATGAATTATGTTTATAATGATAGACGTCACAATATTGGGCCTCTAGCACCGTCAATGGCAGTCAATGAGTTAATATGAAAGAAAGCACTCAGTAATATTTATTGCAGAAACAAACTAACAAGTATGCATAATTTGTTTTTGTAGATAAGGAATATATTTTGAGTATTGTTATTCGTATTATGTAAATGCTTTTTATTAAGGATCGATTCCGATCTGTTCATGTGATCGGAAATCAGTCCCGATTACGTCTTTTTCCAGGGATCGGATTCAGGTGAAAAATCGAGATTTGTATTTATTTAGGTTTATTTTTAAGATTTACAAAGCAACAAATTAATCGATGTACAAGGATATTATCAAAAGAAACATTCTTTTTTTTGTACTACGCAACATGGCAACACAGAAGAAAGTGAAGTTGACACCACCTGTAAGATAATGTTGTACTAGCTTACAGTAAGATAGCATCGTGCAAGAGCGCTCATTTCTGTAATATGGAAATATTATACATTTGGATGTGGCCCCCACCCCATCGCCTTAATACATTGCTCCGGTATTAGATCAGTACTTAAAATTGGCAGATCATCAAAATCGGATGACTCTGAGGCAAATTCGGATGTAAAAATATGATTGAGACAAACGTATTTATTACTTCCAATTTCCCTACTACAGTGGTACCTCTACATGCGAATTGAATTTATTCCAGGACCTGGTTTGTAAGTCGAAATGGTCGTATGTCGAGCAGGATTTTTCTATTAGAATACATTGTAATTCCATTAATTTGTTCCATTGCCCAAACACTTAAATGGTAAATGGTGTTATACTTATATAGCGCTTTTCCACCTTTCAAGGCGCTCAAAGCGCTTTACACGATCTCGCCATCTACCTACTGGTGACTTAAGCTAAATCCTTAATAAATATTGCTGGTAAATTTACAAATAGCAATTACACATACCAAAACAATTAAATTATAAATACAAATTGGAATAATAATGTAACGAATCGGGTTCTAATGTGGATGTTGTGTTTTGCATGCTGTTCCTGAACGCACTGTGTGACTGACGAGACAGAAGTGCGGTAGAAGGGGGAAGTTTTTACTTTTTTTTTCCTGTTGTAAATAGCCAAGTTGTGTTGCACAAGTTCTGCAAAAAATTATTAAAAACTTGATGAAGCTGGTGACTTCCTTGCCGATGTCACAATAATAATAATAAGTAATCGGAACTAAAAAAAAAAAAAAAAGCATTTTTGTCACATTAAGTTACTGGCAAACGGAGGTCAGAGGAGACTGGCCATATTGCCGAGCTAGTTCACTCACATGCACAAAAAGCAATGGTAAGCATTACCTTTTTCCTTTGGTCACCGCTTGCACTAACCTTCTTGAAACCCATGTTGATTTCTCTCACAAGAAAATCTGCCGTGCGTCCGTCTTGCGGGAAAACAATGAAATTGCGAGGCTGTCATAAACAATTGTATTTTGAAGGGGAAACGATATCGTCATCGCACACACCATATAACTGTTTGCATTAGTCTAACACATATATAGTCTAACACATACATATGGTACAGGTTTTCGTAGGCACCGTCTAACTGTTTGCATTAGGCTAACACACGTAATATAATTAATCAGGAAATGTGTATCATTTTCATATTTGCGGTAGGACTACACTACTAATATAAAATAAATAGCACACCATAGTTTAATGAGAAGAAATAGAGATACACAATGCCGTCTTATCATGAGTGACGCACATACTCGGGGAATCTGCTCTCAGCAAACTCCAAGGACAAAGCGTTTTGTCCTGGAACAAGCACCACCAGCCCGGACAGCGAAGTGGATAGCGGGCGTCCCAAATCCGCGCACGAACCTAAACCGCCCAGGGCCGGCCACAGCGGGGGCGGCCCCAAAGCAACGCCCAGAAACGCCTTCGACAAGACCCGCGTCAGCAAAGACGTTAAAAAGACTGAACACTGATAACAATTTGTCGCTCCTCGGAAACATTTCCTATGTAACCGTTGTGACACGACCCTGGATCCAGCCTCTGTACCTCCGTCGTCTGTTTTTGCCTTGTTCTTTAGACCTCTGTGAATCATTAAATTGTCAACCTGTTTTCCGGTGAGCCTTCTTTAGACTTTTTGGAGCTTGGAGTCAGAACAAAGGGGTAACACAGGAACGCGCGGAGTTTGGCTTCCTCCTGGCCTGGCTCCGCTCGGAGGGGTCGGGTGGCGGAGCACATTTCCGTTCTGTTGCCGGCCTCCCCGTGCGCTTCTGGGCCGGGAGGTCCAAATTCCTTCAATTTCAAGCATGTTGTCATATGTCGGGACAAATGAGGAGTAAAATTTTACTTCTGATGTCGAAACGATCGTATGTCGATGTGATTGTATGTCAAGGTACCACTGTATACCGTTATGTTAGAATTATTCAACTCCCATGGCAGTACTGTTTGAGAAAGTCTGATTTCATGTTATTTTTGTAATCATTTCATAATCCACTCAAATAAGGACTTAAGTGTAATAGAGACAAAATGGATTTGTCGATTTTACGAGTCTTAATTTGATCTGACTCTAAATAAGAAAAATAAAATACTACTACCCAACACTGCAGCGGAGGTTAAATTATTCTGAACACAACTGTATGTGATTATTGAGCTAGATGACTTTGAGAAATTAGCTGGTTGTTTTAAAGTGCCTATGACAGCAAAAAGCATGTTTATTTTATATTTTACGCGATATTTTATGCCCCTGAATGAAATGGACCGCTTGGATGTGTGTGGAAGCAATCGATTTATATATTCAATTTTTTGAATCCCGCACCATGAAAATGAATAATTTCCTGTATTGAGGAGGAATGTGAATGAATGTGACATCACCCGGGTCAGCATGTCACAATAAAACACAGGTGTCAAACAGATTCCAGAAAGGGCCAAGTGGGTGCAGGTTTGCTTTCCAACCAATGAAGAGGACACCTTTTCACCAATTAGATCTTTTACACGTGTAATCAGTTAAACTTTGTCAGGTGCTGCTTGTTTCAGCAGGAAGTTCATTGGTTAAACTCTCTGCGCGTTATCGGTTGGAACAAAATCCAGCACCCACTTGGCCCTTTCTGGAATCTGTTTGACACCTGTGCAATGAAGCATGCTTTATAGCATCCAGATGGACTGCGGATTAGCTGATTTTGCGAATTAATTCGTTTTTTTTTTTTTAATCACGTCAGCCAAATGTGCTGCAGGGTTTTGTTGCTGCACAAAGGAGAGGCTGGGGAGCCTTTTTTGGTTTCAAAAAGTTCCCGTTCACCCCGAGATTGGCCAAAAAAGTCTGACAACTGTGGGACCATTGGACTTGCGAGGAAGTGAGTAAACATTCTTTCGTATTAAATCAAATACTGGGATCATGGCACACGTTTAAATAAGGAGGTGGCTAGCATTTTGTGGCTGACAATGCACCTTGTCTACCGAGAATACCACTCGGCCGACGACCGGCGGCTTGTCGCACATCCCCCTCTGTCCTCTTTGCGTGCCCGCCAGGACAGCGTTATACTTGGCTTTTGCTCATCTGGTTCTCCATATTGTCTAGACTTCCAGCCCCCTCGGCGCTTTTCGTGTGCCCAGCAATAGACCACGATCCTCTGATTGGGCTCGGGCAGCTACGCATTCCCCCGATGCCGCTCGGCGAAGACAATCGACAACCCCGCAGTGTGATATGATCCGGGGTAGTTTTGCATGATTTTTAGCTTCGAAAGGCGAGAATAAGACTTTGAAACGCCGCTCCAAAGGCGAGAATAAGACTTTGAAACGCCGCTCGGTTCGGGTTAACATGTCTGCTAGTTGTCACACCTCCTGGTTTGTTTACGCTCTCCGAAGCCGGGCAGGGAAATGACAAAAGCCGGACTAACTCCAGTGGCATAAAATATCGTTCGGGAGGTGCAAGTATTCGTCAGTTTTGACCATTATGGAGTAATTTTGCCACGTCGTACTGAATAACAGCATTTTAAATATTTCATATTCCATTTAACCCAAGACTGTTATTTTTAATGACCATACCATTTATTTAGCTATTGGGGAAAAATACTTAGATAAAAAGAATATCCTGTAAAAATATTGGAGTAGAGAGACTGAAACAATGAAATTTTGCTGCTCTTTGTCGCATTTACTCGTTCTGAATAATTCCCCCTCAATGAGCTGAATTCTAAATCATGAAATCGTGACTCTGCTCACGTCATCCTCCAGCTGGGGACGCTAGAGCGCTATAATGACAGGTGGGGCTAAGCGGCAGATTAAAAGAATGATTTCTCGTCATCTGCGGATTGCTAAATTGTAGTCGAATTCTCAAAATATGATTCTTATTCACAGAATAATGCACTTGATTTTTTAAAATGCTGTCACAGGCACTTTACATGTTGTGTGATTCTCTATTAGTTTGACCGTGAACTTCAAATGTTTCCTCTCGAGTTGCCGCAAATAATTGGCCAACTAATTTAACTCAAACCCTTTCGTCATGTCACTTGTATCTGTCACAGTAATTCCAGTCTGTCACCGCGCCTTGGCGTTTTTCTGGTTTCTGATTGGCAGAAATATGCTTTTAGTGCATCAGACGTTTGAAAAATGACTAAAGTGCTATTCAGCACATATATGAGCATCCCAGGGACGTGAATTTCAATTCACATTTGAGTGCGTCATGTTTGTGCTCATTCATAAAAGCGGCGTGCAAATGAATGTGATCAATACCTGATCCACTTTAGGCATTGATCAGGACTGCTTCTCCAACCTGCGGGTTGAGCACTAATCCCTCCATATAAATCTGCCAGACCCAGACTGTGGAAATCAGCGCTTGATGAGCCCGCACCGGGGTCTTCACGGGTTAATATAGATGACTGCATTCTGATTAGTTCTAAGGGCGATATATTCAGGGCTGTAAAACTGGAGCTGTCCACTCTACTAGTGAAATACACTACAACGGCGTCTTTGACATTAACATGCTGTTGCTTACCATGTCCTGGACATGTTAGTATTGAGCGGGGCTGCTTGGTTTTGATGCCACCTGATACGAAGCTCAACTGCAGCCTTATCATGGATAGCTTTAGTTTGGTGCAGCAGGGCACTCTACTCTGGCCTGACATTCAGATCTGCTTACAGAATGACAAGTACATATTCACTTTAAATGCAGCATTAAACCAATATACTGCCTGCAAGATTGTGTGCGTGTTTGTGTGTTTGAGGTATTACTGCAGACATGCTCGGAAGGTTCTTGAGTCTGTTGCCTAAATCCTGCAGAAATGGATAAAACAAGTGGGAGGAGGAGAGTGAGGGTGGGGGAAAGAAGTGACAATGTTCAAAGTGAAGACGAGAGAGAGGTGTTTTTAGCGGAATTAAATTGTTCCTCGGGGTGACTTGGGCTCTCCGCTCCAACCTAATGGTGATGGATGGTACTCGGCTGTGAAACAATGCAACGTGCGGCGATGCATGGCACTCGCAATGTACTCCTGTGGCCCTATAGATGGCTTTTAATGCACACTTTGTGATGATGGGAGTGGAGAGAAGGAGCGTTGTTAGACAATAAGTCAAAGAAAGGAGCCGCTATGTTTTCATGGCACCCTAGATGCGGATAAATCTCGGTGCATATAGTATGCATACATCTGCCAATTATTGTAATTGAATGCTATAATAAGGCACCCTGTTGAGTTGGAATATTATGTAACCCAGGATACCATGCTTTGGGTAGCTTAGTTAGACATGAATTAATCTATTCATCCATTCTTTTTCACATTCGTCCTCATTAGGATGAAGCATATCCAAGCTGATTTGTTTTAACAGGGAGGAATGACAGTGTATGATTATCAGTGCCATTGACGGCAATAAACGCCTGTCATTTTGACGTCATTTTGACCGGGAGAGGCTGATGGCGAGTAATCGTGCCAACCCTCCCAATCAAAATGGGTCCAATTTCTGTTACGGTTAAAATCGGCGAATTAATTGACATCCTAAAGTTTTAGCCAGTCAGGCGCATAAATACAATACAAAGACATCGATTCACACTCACATTTGCTAGGAATGTAAATCATAACTTGTAATACCAATTATTTGAACAACAATACAATATTTGCCAATATCACAATCTGCCAGGATTCGATTTGATTAAATGGATCGATTTAACACAGTATGTGTGGAAGAATTTTTTGCAACTGAATCTCATTGCTGACAAAGTTTTGCCTTCATATTCAAACACCGATGGAACAGAATTACTTCCATAAATAAGCTTCACCTGTCGCAATAAATATATAAAGCTGTTGAAGCAATCTGACGTTTTAGCCAGATTGACGGAATCCTGCCAGCTGAATCGCCGGAACCGCGCCAGCGCAATTCCAATGACCCGGGCCATAGGAAAACCAACAACCCGGCCAAAAGGCCAAACCCCGCGCGTTCATCTTTGTCTTTACCCCTTGTATTGACTTCATTTTAAAAGCTGCAAAAAGGCTTCGAAACATAACTTTACAATTTATTTTAAGTCGGCAGCAATCATACAGCACAGAGAGGCCCAGGCGAGGAGGTAAACTGAATCCAGGGTCATCATATCACACGTCAACAAAAGATTGCCGAGAAAAATAACAATTAGTTAAAAATGTCTTTTCAAGGCTCTGGTGAGGTGGGCTGTAGTCGGGAAGAAGGGTGTGTTTGGCCGTTGTTTAGGATTAGTGTCTGTTGGACAGTAAAATTCAGGCGTTACTGTTGTCAGGGCAGCAAGAGTTAAGGATTTTGCCATCCTCAGCACCACGTGAGTGCTGAGTGTTGACTTCTCGGTCGCGGGTTCCTCCGTATCAAATGTTCCTTGTGGCAAGACAAGATACCCCACCATTTTTTCTGGACTTTCCAGAAGAGCTGGTTGCGGGATTTGGTGGTGCAGACGTGGGTTTGTAGATATCTTGCCTATCACCTGCTTGTCAGCGTCAATCTTGCTCAGTCAGCTGCATGACGTGCGCGCTGGGCTTCCGTGGTCAGAAGGCATCCTGTATCTGTTCTGCCCTTATCTGCCCGTTGTCTATCAAGTCCAACTGTTCATAATATCAAATACCGTTTTGGCCCGAATATAAGACAGCGTTTTTTGCATTGAAATAACACTGAAAAAGTGGGGGTCGTCTTATACTCGCGGTCTAGACATTATCCCCATTCACGACGGTAGGTGGCGCCAGATATCATTGAGGCGATGTTCTGTGATTAGAGATCTCAGCTACTCTCAAGTTTAACCAGTTTGTATTATTTTATTGCAATGTTTTTCCTTATTCAGATTTGTTTCAAGGCTACAGTTAGACTTCACTTTGATGGTTAATGCAGTAATTGAAATTTTGTTGTTTTATCACAATAGATTGGTTTATTTACATTTCAAAAACCAGAAGCCATTAACGATTGTGATTGCACTTTAGTTTACAGTTAAACGTTCAGATAATAAGATTTGAATGAAGCAAAATAACATGCTTTTTCTCTCAAATATATTCATTTGTTTCAGATGTACTGTAATTTTCTGTATAAAAAATTTGATGTTCAAAAAGTATTTTTTTCAAAATTGAGTCCTGAAAAAGAGCGGGTCGTCTTATAATCAGGGCTGTCTTATATTCGGGCCAATACGGTATATTCTGTTTGTTTTTCTTAAACGATGACATAAATGCTATTTATTGGGTGTGTTAGAGTAATACAAACAGTAAATATGAGGAAAATATACTATTCTTTGAATGATTATATTAAGTGTGTTACAGTAATACAAACAGTCGAACAGTAAATACGAGAAAAAATACTACCTTCAAAGTTTTTGACAATTTTGTATCTGAAACATTTCAGAACCATGAAACAAAACATATCAATGATGCTTTGCTTAACCAATTGTGTATCATTACAACCCTGATATTCACACCATCACTCCGTGGGAACTGCTGTGCAAACTAGTCCATGGTGTGCTGTTCACAACCAAGAATCCTTACACAGTATATCAGGGCTGCCATAAACTTAAGATCCTGTCTGTAGTTGATAAAGGTTTTATGGTGGTGACTTTTTAAGCCCTCATTCACATGATTTCCTATGGGGAAGATACTTGGAAGCCAACCAGCGTAGTGGAACAGATTGTGTTTGGCAATCATAACGGTTCAAATGTCATAAACCTAGGACCATTAGATGTCAAGATTATGTTGAAATGTAGGTTTACATATGTTTCGGACTGCTCAATACCATTCAGCAATAACTGTACATATTCGACACTTATGTCACTATTTGTCTGCCTAGTTACCTGTACAGCTCTTCTTCTGCTTGGCTCTTTATCTCCCCTCCTAATTCTCTCTCACCAGCGCGCCAATTCTCCCTCAAACTTGCCCTCGTTTGCTCTCATCAGTACCTCAGACTCTCGTTGACATTTTTCCCATAATCCTTCACGACCAGGAAGTTAAGCCCTGCGGGGGTTGGGCTGACATTTAGGAACTGCTCTCCGAGCTGGATAGCTGAACTCTGGATTTTCACACAGACACACACACACATGCAGTGAACACCATGTCTAGGTATAGACTTAATCCGCTGTTTAAATGTGGACTCATAGCAGAGTTGTGCTCGGAATGCATTCTTTTTGAATTGGTGGGATAGTAGACATGCGAGTCGTTTATTGGCTAAAGTCAGCTGGGAAAGATGATTATGACACGTTTTTGCGCTTGACATTGTCGCCAAAATTTGTGGTTTGCGTTCACTTGATGAAAGTGCAGAAGTTGTCAAGTGTAGCTTTGGTCTGTTCGGAAAAGTCGTGACTACCACATGTGGATTTTAGATGAATGAAATCTGTCGTAGGACTTTGCCCCAAATTTTCGGATGCTTCTATGACTGGTCGCCACCTGCCAATCATTCTTCTCACTGCCTTGCACACTGCACGACAGACTACACCCAGCGGAGCTAGAAAAGTGAGTTAAAATCGTTCTTGATATGGGTGTAATTTGCTCAGTGTTGGCCCATCTTAATTAAAACCAAAGTTTTAAGCCTTTTTGGGCTTGATGGATTCCCTCGCGTCTTACCTCTTTCTCTCTGCCTTTCTTATTGATTCTTCCATCCGTCCAGAATCCCAACAGCTTTCTGCTTTTACTTGTAAAGGTTTATTAGAAGCCTTTCTAAGCGTGTGTGTTTGTGTGTTTCATCCCTGATTATCTCCCTGCCCATCGTTCCCCGACTTCCTGATAACAGCCTGCGGTCATGAAAAGTTTTACAGATGCGAGTTGGCAGATATTGTTGGTGGGGTTTCCGCATGTGTGTACTGCGTAAGTGTGTATGCCTTTGCGCTGGCAGACCTTGAGACCCGTCGGCAAGTCAGTGTGTCAAAAGAGGACACTGGCATCCTGCCTAACCCCTCATATCCCCACATCTCCAACACATACAGAATTAGCAATGGCTCGCAAGCTAATTGGACCATCTCACGCGGAAGCAGCAGAGCAGTCAGCTCGCCCCTGCTGCACCTGCGCTGCCTTTTTGCCGGCGGTCATGCCCTGCATTGTTAGCCTGCAATGTCACTCAGTTGGAGGCCTCTCTGTGTTCACGCGCGCCATCGATCTTTGGAAACCACAAAATGGGGTCCGGATGCTTGAAACTGAGGATTTGCTGGTCAAACTGTGCCCTCCATGCCGTTTTGACGCTGGATGGACGGCAGGGAAGATGATGTTTGTACCCTGAAAGCACCGCGTAGATTTGATTTGTTTTGGCATTTCCCCTCCAAAATATATAAATCTATAAAAATAGGAGTGCACTAATGCCTACTGTTGGCAATCTTGTTCCTTATTTGATGGTCTGCAATATGCACTTCTAATCCAGTTTTTCCCCCTACCTTTACTTTAGCCAAGATGCGTGTATTTTAGAATAATGGGTTAGACCATGGGTGCCCAAGTCCGTTCTTCGTGAGCAACTTTCCAGCTTGTTTTCCATGGCTGCGTTTCAATAACAGTTTGAGTCGCCCTTGCTCACTTGCCCTAGGCCAGGGGTCGGCAACCCGTGTTTTGAGAGCCGCATGTGGCTCTTTAGCGCTGCCCTAGTGGCTCCCTGGAGCATTTTCAAAAATGTTTGAAAATGGACAAAGATGGTTGAGGGAAATATGTAACGCTTGCTAAGGGGCAGTTTAAACGGTGACTGTCCGAGAAGACGAAACATTTTGAATTTGCATACAGTATATATGGTTCCGTCTCCATTCGAACAATGTCGCAATTCCACAGGAAAACGATGTAGTATTCATGCCAGGCCCTAGGGGGCAGTGCAGATTTACAAGGCGACAGCGAATGATGCACTTTGACCTACTCAGCCCGGAAGACAACATGACCGCCCTCTCCAAGCAATGGCATTTTCTTTTGTTCAAAAAGGCACAAAAATGGAAACATTCAACATATTTAAATTTTAAAATACTATTAAAACAGCAAATTAAAGCCAACGTTCCGCCATTAGCTTTTTTTTTTATGTTTAGTCGCACCGCTGCGCTTGCCCAATGTGACGTGTACGAGTGCTGACGTTATCGGCGCGGGTCCCACACGGCAGGAGCTTTTCATATTCATGCGGAGCCAGCCCCCCTCAAGCCCCCGTAATCGAATTCTTCCACTTTGGAGGCAGGATTCAGAATTTTTCATCTTCGCCGACACCATATGCATGCAAGGCGATTCGGCTACTCAGTCAGTGTGTCTTCGTGTTGCAGAGTCGCCATGTAAACTGCCCCTAAGTTTAAGCTTGTCAGCGAAAATAACACAGGAGCCTTAACGTTTTCCACCTCATTTATTTCTCTTTCCGCTACCACACCAATGCAAAACAACTACGATATACACTGGCGGCTATGCAGTCCATCAACCGGAGCGTCGCGCTGGCGCACCAGTACACAAAGAAGAGCCCGGCGTTGGCACGTAAATTACTGTGCCGATGACAGCCCCGGTGATGCTACAATATATTTGGTTTTGATATGGTTTCTGTAAGAGGACAAAAATGACACATTCTTAACGTTTTCCAATGCTGCAAAAATGTGTAGAGTAAATATTTCAACATTTCTGTCAATGAAGATTTGTGTCATAGCCTGCGACATACGTTTCTATCAGCAGGGCGGGATGCTATAACGTTAGATTGCCGCCTCTATTCTGAGCCAGCAATAATGGATTTTGAGCACAGAAAACACCCCTCCTGCTCTCGCTCAATTTCTGCACACCTGTGCTGCCTCTATTCTGAGCGAGCAGTAATGAATTTTTAGCACACCTCCTAAACTCGCTTAATTTCTCGACTTCTGCGCTCGTCAGATTTGTTTTTCTCTGCGCGTTCAGTTGAGCACACGCTACTAACGTGTCACGAAGCCAACCAATCAGAGAGCTAGCAGAAGTACACTGATTGGCTGTTTGTCCTCCAATCAGATCGCTTGTTACATTTGCCCGGAAAAGGCAAGGAGGATGGACGACTTCAACGGGAGAAGGGTGACGTCATCGAAAAAACGTACGACAGTATTTATTATCATAATTATTCTTATCACTAAAGTAGATGAGACAGTATCATCACTAAAGTACTGCCACAGACGGTCTTTTTTTTTTTTTTTTTTTTTTTTTTTCACAACAATGATGAATTTTACAATTGGAAAGGAGTTTGGAATAACATCCAAACACCGTGCTGGCTCCTTTATTCATTTTCTTCTTCTTTGGTGGTAAATAGACAGCAGCTAACTATATTTGAGCTTCATTATCACCACCACATGGACATATTTTCAGTGCACCACTTGTGGGATATAGGGTGCTCTGACGTGACCATCGTTGTTGACTCGATCACTAAGCCCTAAAAGGGTCTTGATCTTTTTCCACTGCAGCAGAGCTCCACGAGACATGGTCACCTGAAGTCCCTGTGTCAACCAGAACAGTTCGTTGAATTCTGTCTAGAAATGGCCTCCATGGTCGATTTAGTGCCCAGAAACCAGCATTAAACAAAAGACAATTAAAAAAAACGTATGGCATTTGCCAAGGCCCATATTCTGTCAAAAGGATGGACGCTGGAAAAGTGGCAAAAGAAGGGATTTTTCAGATGAATCTTCCATTGAATTACACCACAGTCGCCGCAAATATTGCAGGAGACCTACTGGAGTCCGCATGGATCCGAGATTCACTCAGAAAACTGAAGTTTGGTGGTGGCAAAATCATGGTCTGGGGTTACATCCAGTATGGGGGTGTGCGAGAGATCTGCAGGGTGGAAGGCAACATAGTCTGAAATATCAACAAATCTTAGCTGCCTCTTACATTCCTAACCATAAAAAAGGACAAATTCTGCAGCAGGATGGTGCTCCATCGCATACGTCAATCTCTACCTCAAAGTTCCTCAAGGCAAAGAAGATCAAGATCCTCCAGGACTGGCCAGCCCAGTCACGAGACATGAACAGGATGAAATAAGAAGCATGCAAGACGAAACCCAAGAATGATGATGAACTCTGGGAGGCATGCAAGACTGCTTTCTTTGATGTTCCTGATGACTTTATCAATAAATTGTGTGAATCCTTGCCGAACCGCATGGATGCAGTCCTTCAAGCCCATGGAAGTCGTACAAAATATTAAATTTTGATTTCACAGCACCACTTCTTAATTCGCTTATGTTATGTAACATATTTTGTATTTGAAGTACATTTTGTTCAATTTTCCCCACTACTTTCAGTAGACACAAATTTGACAAAATTTCGACAATTTTTGTCTTGCCAAAATTTGACCTTTATGATCTTTTTTCAGTGAAACATAATTTTGTACATTCAACATCAATTGGGAGGATCTTAGCTTTCATATGAGCCATCTTTGAAACCAATTGAATAATTAAAAGTCAGGTTATTAGCAATTGTTTCTACAAAATGGATAAGCGATAAGACTTGTCAGGGACTGTATATATTAAAAAAAAAAAAAAAAAAAAAAAAATTCTTGTACTGTTTCCGTGAAATTTGTAAATTGGTAAAAATCTACTTTGCCGACGTGAGGGTGTGTAAAACCAATATAAAGCTGATGAGGTCTTCCTTTTTTGAACCAATGTGCAAAATCTACCCGGCTCCCTAGGTCGGAGCGACATGTCAGCTCGCCCCACTTCTCGGCACCGAAGAATGCTGGGAACACGTTGAGTCGTTTCGTTCTAACTGCTGCTTCAAGCCTTTTTTTCTTGTCGCCCTCATCATCCACTGTTCCCATGTTGAAATTTGCTCCGCTAAAGAAACGGGACAAATGAAATGAGTTGTGTCGCTTTGAAGAAAAGCCTGAGCAGCATTCTAAGCGAATTCATAATGGTCGATACAAGATCACTTTAAGTTGATTTAAATCAAATCTATTCAATGGTACTCATGAAATTGATTTTTTTTTTCTCTGAAAGATAAAAAAGGGGATGAGTGAGGCTACGCTAGGATGCCAGCCAAGCAGTGTTTAAAATGCAGCAGCAGGAGCCTCTACAAAAAATGATTTTTTCAGCTGTTTTAGGTGGAATTTTAAATATTTTCCAGCTCATGAATGGTAGTATGTAAAATTTCTCTTCACTGACTTAGACATTAGGTTCATCTTAATCAGTGGTTCTAAAAATACGGTGAAAATACCATTCTTGATATACAGGCTCCCTCTAGTGCAGAAGGGTCAAACATATGGCACCTGGGCCAGAACCAGGCCAGCAACCAGTTCCAATCAGGCCCTGTTTTTCATTTCTATTTGAGAAAACTGAATTAATATTCTATATGACATGAATGATGATTAAATTTTGACGTTTTCAATTGAGTTTTTAGGGATTTTAACATAAAATCATGGTTGAACTTCAGTTTTAAAGTTGTTTGAATGTGGAAAAATAGTCCCAAACATGGCTTTTATTCAGGTTCACCCCTACTTTAACATCATGTGACACTTGCCTGGTGATGTGACCTTCTTGTATAAATGAGACAATTGCCTCGAGGGCTAGAAAATGCATAGTCATCACTGTCCTCTTTATCATGTCTGTTTTGTTTACGTCGCTTGCCTTCTCCTCGCATATGGCTTTTTCTCAACTTGTTCTGTCACATTTTCTCTACCGGTCGTCAACTTCTCAATCTTGCTGGCGGGCGAGCAGATGGCAGTGATCCATATTAACAAGGTTAAGGCAGCGGATTCCTAACAGGGAAGGACTAATATACATACAGAAACCGAAAAAGTGGCTCGATGCAAGAAAGAGGATTATCAACATGCTCACTGCTCCGTTGGACAACGTCTGCAAAGTTCATACTTAAGAGAAACGTCTAGCTTTCAACTTTCTTCTAAAACCATTTAGTTGTATGGCATAATCATCATACAGCTGTGCTCGACAACTCTGTCTTCTGAGTTGTTCTCCCGGCGCTTATCAATATGTTGGAGTGATTGTAAAACTCTGACAGGAACAATGTGTAATGGTTTCTGGAACAGTCGTTACTTTTATCTTCCATTAACTGATGTGATAAGGCGAAAGAGCCAAATTTTTTGCTATTTATTGCCTTGTCGACGGCAGACCAGAATAACTTCACTTGGTGCTAAAGTAGACAATGTGGAGCAAATCATCTTGTTTCACTCATGACCCCTTCATTCCAGCCAGTGAGTTAATTGCAATGGATACAAGCCACTTGATTATGGACATCTATGGCTTAAGCTCTTGATGTTTAATTTACATTTGACAAATGTACAGTGGTACCTCTACTTATGAAATTCATTCATTCCAGGACCTTGTTTGTAAGTCGAAATAGTCGTATGTCGAGCAGGATTTTCCCATAAGAACACTTTATAATTCAATAAATTCATTCCACAGCCTGAAAAACTACACTAAATCCTTAATAAATACTGTTGGTACTACTACTAATGGCAATTACACATAGCACAACAAATAAATTATAAATAAAAATAGCAATAATGATAGCAATAATTCCTGTAATAATGTAACGAATCGGGTTCTAATGTGGCATGTGTGCTGTACCTGGGCGCACCACGTGGCTGATGTAACAGAGCGAGAAAGTTGCGGTAGAGATTTTACTTTCTTTTAACATTCTGTTGTTGTTGGCGTCAATTGTATGGGTTTAGAACAAAAACAAAAGCAACCACCTCCATGGCAATTAGGGTAGTACAAGAAATCACAAATGCATTGGATGAAAAAAGAAAACAGTAATTTACTAATTTAGATATTTCTGCGTCCATACAACAAAAAAAATGGCCTTTTACGTGTTTTATTTTATATAACATTTCAATCTAAAAATGACGATCAGATAGCCGGCAAGACGTGCCTCCGTGCTGAGACAAAACATCGGCATTCACCCTGAATAAGTTGTGATTTTATATAGAAAAATGCAAATTCTGCTTTTGTTGAGTAAAATTAAGATGATTCTGCATGCTTTCCTCAAGTATTAAGTTTCAGATGTGAAAATCGAGTGATTAGCTTTTAAAAACAAAAATTTAAGTTGCTATTTTGGGCAAAAACTTATGATAACTATTGCTATTGATCCTGAAAATATAGGTGATTACCTCTGCATGTGGTGATTTTTGTGCATCGAGCCCAAAATTTGAAAATTTTATAACCATTTTAAGTTTTGCTTTACTTATGTATATTTAAAAAAAAAAAAAAAAAAAAAAAAAAAGAATCGGGATTTTATTAGGGAACAACTTTGAATTTTTTTATGTCGCTGCTCATGGAGCCTCATAAATGCCCGAGGGAGGTGCCTGTTATGGTTTTAGGTCGCTAGCGGCTTTTCCGAGTCAGTTCAACTTTTGTTGTCTTTTGTGGAAACTAAAACTAAGTTTGGCGGGGGTAGAAATGTGTACAAACTATTTGGATGGTTTAGCATCCAGCAAACTGTAGAATTGCTGATGTAAGCGATTACTGACTACTTTATGAGGGGCAGCTAAAAAACAAACAAGTTGTGTTGGCTTCCATCTGTCAGTTTTGTCTTGAAGTACTTTTAATCTCAATATCAGGAAACCGTTCGGGGTTTTCAAGCACTGCAATGCCCGTAAAGGAAAGATAAAAATCGAGGCCGATTCGTTTATACCCTCTAACTGGATGTCCTTGAAATAGAAAATTTAGTTGATTGGTTGGCCCAAAGTCTGGATAAAATGAACACAACAGATCTTTATTTTTTTCCTGTTCTCATTTAATTAAGGTGCTCTTGCTAAGTTTTATAGTCGGAATGGAAAGCCCACGGCACCCTTGGAATTGAATTGATGGAACCATAGCGACTGAGATCTCTAATGCCTGGACCCCGTCGCTAGGATTTACAGTGCAGTCCCTTGGGGAGTGAATAAATAAAGTCCCGCGTGTCCTTTGGATCTGGTATGTTATACTGTACACTATTGACCCAAGTTGTTTTCCTGGGATTTGGCTAAACCGCAGTCCCCATTATCTAATCAAAGCGTGGGTCAATACTTTCATCATGAGATTAGACACCGACTCAGTGTTGTAGAGGTTTTCTTGTGCAGTTATTTTTACAAAACGTACAGGATCACTTCCTTAATAGCAAATGGTTACATTATCTTATTGTTGTATAGAATAATGGGTGCCCACATTCAGTGTCTTGAAAGTTTCACTATACCAAATTCTGAGTATCTTTCAGAGATTGTTTGTCTATTGTGTCATTTTGTATGTCAATTCATTTGCATTTCTTCGTTGTTGTTTTAACCTTTCGATGAGTGCTGCAACTAATGATTGTTTTTATAATAATTGCGATACATGTAACTTTTTTCAATTACCTTTACAATTTAGTGTAAAGTTGCTTTAGGCATGTTGTACATTAAGTAACAAAGACCGGAGGACTATTTATTAAGAAATATTTTATTAAATCTTCCTGACTTAACTGCAGCCTACAACCGTACTGTTTTAAGTACATAAAACCTGTTAGTTTTTTTGTATATGGCGGAAAACACAGACAAGACTGACAAAGCAGTTTCTGGTCTTGCGCTCATCTTTAAAAGAAACTGCTGTCTTTTAAGCCAAAACAACTGTTGTATTTGATAGAGCAATATGTCTATTTGCTGCAATTGCAGATTCCTGAGCTTTAAGCCCCCAAACTATTTATTTGTCCATTTTACCCTGGAAACTCCTGTTTACAGACATCGCGCAACCGCTTTTGTTTCAACCCAGCCATAAAACGAAGGTAATTAATTATATTTCTTATTCAAAATACCTGTCATTTTTAGCTTTGAATCATTAATTGATGTCTAATATTTTGTAAAAAAAAAAAAAAAAAAAAAAAAAAAAAGACTTTAAAAAAATTATTCACTCGCATATTTTAAACTTTTAAACAAATTACGCCACAATAACAAAAATGGTGTCTGTAAAAAAAAGTCACGGATATCTACCTCATAACTGTCGGTTAATTGTATTTCCCCCCCCCCCAAAAAAAAAAATTGGAAAAAAAAAAAAAAATTTTTTAAAGGGTAAATAAATGAAAAAGAAAATCTAGACCACTCCTTGATGTCTGCGATTTCTGCATCGCGACCCTTGTTATGTTACCATGTTTCACCCATAAAATCCCCCAAAAATCCAGCTGTGGCTATTCACAGCTGTGTCTTGACACTCGGTGATACATGCTACATGGATTTTTTGGATTGAAACAAGGTAGGTACGCGATATTGCGTTAAAATCATGGCGTCTTTAACTCTGCTCTTGCGTGCTCTCACCTCCAGATAGGGTTTTGCTGTTTAAGAATTTTTTTTTTTAAATGCCCTCCTGTTTAAAAAATTTCTTCCCCCAGAAAAATGAGATTTTAAGCTTTCCAATGATATATCACACATGCATATACGACAATTTTGAAATTTGGCCAAAATGGAGGTCTCAGAGCGGAACTTCAAGTCACCTGAGTGTTTTCCGCCATATACATATATTTAATAAATGTTCTGAGTATAAACCAAGAATATTTCAATCTCCAAATCAGACCAAAGTCCTGTTGATACAAATTAAAGTGCTGCTGATTGACATTTTGTTTTTCTTGTGGGCAAAGTGCTTATATAGTCTCAACGACTCATTTGTTTCCTTTTAACAAACTAAACAACAAAATCTAATAAGGAGGATGCCGTATAATGAATCCGTTTTCTTTATCAAACAGCTTTTCATAAATACAATCCAAATTCAAAGCACATTCTTGTATGACAGTTTACAGTTTGAATGGGAGTTCTATTCAATCCCTGCTGACCGCCAGAGGTGGTGCTGTAAGCACTGAATGATCCCTTCACGCATGCGCAGTGCGAGTAATAATACCAAAGTAGTCACCTGTGACCCCAGGTTGACCCCCAGCAAAGGTATAAGTTCCGGTGTCAACTGAGTTCTAGTCTTTTTTTTCTTCTGGCTGTTTGTGTCGCATATAGCATTGTTGACTGTGTGTCGGAGCTGCGAATTTGCCCTCCTCAGGCGGTGTCACTTTGTTAGCAATCAGGATATGTTGAGCTTTTTGTTTTGTTTATTTTCTCCTTGGAACTGCTGACAGCTCATGCCGGTGCAGCTTCGTTCGTGACCCCCCCCTCCCGCCTAGTGGCGTTGGAGTTGGGTGAGTGATACCGGCTGGCTCACCGCTTGCAGGGCTGCCGGCGTGTGTTCTAGCGTCGACGCTATCAAACGCTTTTTCTGTTACCGCTTTGCTTGACCTTTTATCTGTGCCGGGGGTCAACCTGGGGTCACAGGTGACTTCTTTGGTATTATTACCCGCAATGCGCATGCGCGACGGAATCATTCAGTGCTTACAGCACCGCCCCTGGTGGTAATTCGGGATTCATAGAACCGTAGTTGTCTGCGTAACTTTCGTTTATATTGAAAGGAGACTATAAGCAGTTATATGAATGGGTTTATGTGTGTGGTTTTGGGTATAAAAAGAAATGAGATCGCTTTGCTCTCTCGCAATAACTCAAGTTCTAATATGCTTCTACAAAATGGATGCCTAAGACACTATGGCTACGTTCATACTACAGGTCTTAATGCACGAATCTGATTTTTTTTCGTGTTTTTCCGACTCGAGTGAGGCATTAACTTGAAGGTCTGAACGTGACAAGTCGCATAGAACTGGACCATTTCAAATCCGATCTGGGTCACTTTCGTATGTGGTTCAAATCCAATCTGGGCCACATTTTTTCAGACTGTCGCGGCGGTCTGTACTGTCCATTCTCTCAAATCGGAATTCATGCAGCAATTACGTCATCAAAAAGCGAGAGAGACGCTACGGTAGCGGTGTAGCTGTGCGTCATTAGCGCCTAGCTTGCCTTGAACACGGCTTTTAAGGAAGGGTCGGACTTGACAACAGTCATAAAAAAAATAATAATACATGGGTTGAGGATAAGCCTGAGAATGATTGGTTTTCTGTCTGCTCCATATAAGCAATATTTCAACATTGCTTACACGGCCGAGAGTCGGGGCAAACTGCCCGTATGTGTGTGTGTGACATGCACGGACAGTGCGTGCATGCTATCGATCCATATACTTAGAATATAAGACTAAACTGGGATTATTTATGTCTGTTATTTGTGTCCTCTTTATAAAAAGCAAAATATGATATCCCTGGAATGACTGATGACAGCCAGCATGTGGTCATTTGTTTTGACGCTTCTGCGCATGCGGGTCGTCTTGCTCAGCGCGTGTCGGACTGTGAATTAGTGCGCATGCGTAATACTTGAACGGTCTCAGTGGACAAAGGCAGTCTGAACGGGCCCGCCAAAAAAAGATATGATAAAAAATCGGATTTGTGCATTAAGACCTGTAGTATGAACGTAGCCTAATTAGCATAATCGCGAACTAGCTTAGCGCTCCGTGCTTAGATGTAACATCTCGTCATCAAAGACAATCTGCTTCATTTACTCTGATGAAGGCACACTAGATCTAACAAAACAAAAGACGATCTAACTTATCAATTTTACTGGATTGATTCAGCAACCCAACCTGAGTGCAGCAGTGAACTCTCTTGCTTTAATCACAGGCGCGCGTGCGTAACCTCTTTACACCCAACCAAGGACCCAAATGGAACTGCTCATAGCTGCATGCAAAAATCAATTCTCAAATTAGTTGACAGTTAATTTAATAATCGATTTAATCGATCATTTGTTACAGCCTTTCATTTTAACTCGCTGAACTCTAGAAGGACGAAAAGAGCCACAGAAGGCAAGCAGCTCGAGTGCCTCAAGTCATTGTTTTCTGAAGAAAAAAAAAAAAAAACCTCTTAAGCATAGTAAACTATTTTGCTCACTGCCTGCAGTCTTTAAACGATAGGATGTAGGGGTGAATTATGTACAAAATATGTCTGGACAGTGGCCAATCTGGCACCCAGAAATGCTGCTGCTGATGTAGCTGCAGGAAGAGGCCATTGTAAGGCAGGGCCAGGAGTTACAGCCCGGTGGCGGGTTGACAGCGCTGTCACAGAAATAACGTTGAAGGACATCGCCCCGCACAGCGCAGATTTTTGCTAATGTTCTTTGCTCCGGCGCTGCCAGCAAAGCCCGGGCTCGCTCCAAATTTCCGGGCTTCCGGGCTCCCATTTGCGCGCCTGTTTGACGCTGCCAGCCCTGCAGTAGACTGAGCGGTCACACAAAGAAGGAATAAGGGCTGCAACAATGCGATAGAACATTATTTCGTACGGAAACGCGGGAGAGCTGCCTTGAGATGACAAGCCTTTCCTTAAAACAGAAAAGTGCATGCGTTAATCCATTTTTCTCTTTACCTGCTCCTTTAGAAATTTACCCTTCACTTTAATAATTTTTTTACCCCCCCCCTCATACACACACAATGTTAATCTCTTTTACAGACAAGGATAGACACACGCACATAAAAACTTCAAGATAAGTATGCCCCTTCCCCAAAAGCTGAAATTGCTCTCAGCTGGGAGCAGCTTACTCTGAGGATGTCGCATGTCGACAGTGCGAAACCGATAAAATTCCATTCCGTTGAATTCCCCAGCCAGCTCCTTTCTTTTTCCAACAGGAGTCACAATAGATGTTCTTCATTTCCAGCACTAATATTTGTCTACTCACCTTGTGTGCCAAACAGTGAGGCATGAGATAAGGCACCACTGAAAGCCCGTGGACGACCGTGATGTCCTTGATGAGTCCAGTTGGGAGGTAGTCAGATATCTCCTCGTGCACTGTAACGATTCAGTCAAAGGCTACAGCTACACTAGGATGAATAATTTTATACAGAGTACTTCACAACTAGCATAAAAAAATAATGACTTTAGATTTTGAGTAAATCCAACTGATTTAGTTCCCATCAGAAGTAGGGTTGTTCCGATCATGTTTTTTTGCTCCCGATCGTTTTAGTTTGAGTATCTGCCGATCCCGATATTTCCCGATCCGATTGCTTTTTTTGCTCCCGAATCAATTCCAATCATTCCCGATAAATTCCCGATGAATAAAACTCGGACGAATATATACATTCAACATACAGTACATAAGTACTGCATTTGTTTATTATGACAATAAATCCTCAAGATGGCATTTACATTATTAACATTCTTTCTGTGAGAGGGATCCACGGATAGAAAGACTTGTAATTCATAAAGGATAAATGTGACTTTGTATATTGTGACTAAGTATTGCCATCTAGTGTATTTGTTGAGCTTTCAGTAACTGATACTGCAGCCATTAAACCCAAATGCAAGATTGGAAGTAAAACCGTGAGTGTGCGTAGGGGCACCAATTGATATATCTTCTCTCCGTTGGGAAAGAGCATAGGGTGTTAAGAAAAGGATCAGCTACCACCTTTCTTCCTCACATTGCCTCCCACTTTAATTTTAATTCTTGAGAGAGGGAATGTAAGGCTTTAGCCAAATAAAAAAAGGCTCCAAAGGCTGTCAAAATTCTCTCTACTCATTATACGCTGCATTTAGCTCTTTATATTGTTAAAACGGCACCTTTATAGATTGAACGCAACAATGCGTGAGTGGGTTGTGCAGTGCATGCGTTAATTATTTAACGTGATTAATTAAGAAAAAATAATAACCGCCGTTAACGCAATAAATTTGATAGCCCTACTTTAAGCCAAATCTACTCTGAATGAGTGTAAGACATTTTGTCTGTAACGTTATATACAATTAGAAAACGATTTAAATAAAAAAAAAAATATATATAAAATAAAGGCATATCCGATATTTTTTTGCCGATTCCGATACTTTGAAAATTACGTGATCTTACCCGATCGATCGGCATCCTGATCGATTGGGACATCTTTAATTATAACGCCTAAACCCTTGCATTTTTTTCCCCCGTTGCTATTAAGTCAGTGGCTGCCACTGACGACGATGGATGTCAGATCCAGTTTGACCAGGAGGGTTGGCGAGTCCAATTGGATTTGATGTCTATCACCGTCAATGGAAATGAAACATGATCACTGAATGCCAGTATTCACAGTTAACTCATTCACTCCCCGCCATTTTCACCGGAGCAAGGCCCGTTCCCGGCCGTTTTACTGGATTTTGACTGATTTTGCAAGACCCATAGAAAACTGTTCTACTATAAACATGGAACCCACCAAAGAAAGATTACTCTCTTCTTTCAGCAGGAAAAAAAATTCATCTCTTTTTCCATTCTTTAGAAATCAGCAACAATTCAAACATTGACTTTAACACAGCTATTTTTTTGCTTTCGTTTCATCCCAAACATCTCAATAAAGTTTTCCTTTTACAAAATAACATGAACAACAGGACAAATAGACCTTTGATAGCAAAGTAACAATATTTACACATAACTGAGAAATGACGCTGTTGTGGCGGCGACAGCTGTGGTAAACTTTTCCCTCATCGCCGCCTGTCTCATAAAAATTGATTTTTTTTTTTTTTTAGTCTTTCTTTTGTGGTGACCACTGCCTTATGGCAGAGTTTGCCTGGGGAACTTGTGTTCCTGGGAGGGAATGGGTTTGGCCGTGTGCGTTTCCGTGCGGGACACTGCAGGGTGCAGGGGATGCGAGCGGCCGAGCACGGTGGCGTGGGCTTTGCTCGGCGAGCAGCACGGACTCAACGGCACAGTCCGTTGCACTGGTGGCCCGGTCGTCCTGCTCGGTCATCTGCCGCCTGGCATCCTGGGTGTCCTCCCGGTTGTTCTGCTCGGTCGTCCGCCGCCTGGCATCCTGGACGTCCATTCGGTCGTCTTGCGCTGGTGCCCCGGTCGTTTGTTCCGTTGAAACGGGTTACGGGTCTTACCAAATGCACTACTGCCCTCCAGTGGCCAATTTTATTGCTTTAAAATGGATTTTCAGCTTTGTGCGTTGGAGCAAAGTCGAATCAGAACCCAGAGATGTCACTTATGGAAAAAAAAAAAAAAAAAAAACGTAAAAGAGGTTTAAATACGTCTTTGGGACACTGAAACAATTAAAAATGGAACCTATTTATATGTTTTTGGGAGCAAATGAGTTATAAAGGATTTCATGACTGTCAATGGCAGTGAATGAGTTGAGAAAATTTACCTGTGTATTACAATCCCTCGAAGCAGTTCTAACGAAACTACACTTTAATGGAGAAATATGTCTTGTAGAAATAGGCATGTGCCGGTATGACATTCTGACAGTATGATAACCTTAAGCCAGGGGTCGGCAACCCAAAATGTTGAAAGAGCCTTATTGGACCAAAAAAAAAAACAAAAAAACATGTCTGGAGCTGCAAAAAATTAAAAGCCTTAAATAAGCCTAATAATGAAGGCAACACATGCTGTATGTATCTGTACTAGCTATATTAGCCTACTATCAAAATGACAGTCGGTTAAAAATACATAATGAGCCTTCATGATTTAATGTTTATTATGTTCTGTTGATGAATGTCTCCTTCATGTACTTACCATCTGTGAACGGTTTTCCACGCTTTATTATCTCCCGAGTATCAACAAAACATGCAGCAGTAGTGGAGTTTGGCGATGCAATCCAATTTTTTAATTTTGCGCTCCTCTTTCTTCAGAAGTAATGGAATCACACTTTTTCCTCTCACACCCAACAGGATACTCGGCTGCCGCTTTACAATAGCTACCTGCCTGGCATCCCACTCTGCTGATAGAAACGTGTGTCGCAGGCTATGACGCAAATCTTTGTCGACAGAAATGTTGAAATTTAATATATATTCTATACATTTTTACAGCATTGGAAAACGTTAAGAATGTTTGTGTCATTTTTGTCCTCCTACAGAAACCATGTCAAAACAAAAAATATATTTTCCTCGACCATATTTTTTTATTATCAAACATTTTCGAAAATGCTCTCGGTAGCCATTAGGGCAGCGCTAAAGGGCTGCATGCGGCTTTCAAAACACAGGTTGCCGACCCCAGCCTTAAACCAAAATATCACGGTATCACGGTATTTCAATTAGAGCTTTAAAAATGTTTTACTTAAAAATGGGATTGAAAAAACGTTTTTTCCATTGAACAGGATTTTTATTTTTCAAAACATTAGTACATTGGAACACTTAAAATAATAATCTAAAAAAAATATTCTGAATAAAATCAAAATAAATGCATTAGTATATACGTAAGCCTAAACCTAGCGCCACAACTCATATTACCATCAGAACAAAAATAATTGAATTATTTTCCATGAAAAGCACATGGTTACATGTTGGTTGGCCCTGCTCCTCCATTCCGCGGCCGTCTGTAACTTTTCTGAAGCCGAAGTATTCCCATACCAGCGACTTTGTTTTTTTCAATGGGGGGGGGAAAGTTCAGGGGTTTCACCTCCTCCAGCCATCATGTAGCACAACTGACTCACTGACACTGACCAACAACCGATGGCGGTCGGTTGAGCCTTGCAGCTGCAAGCGAGGGATTTCTCCCTGCATTTTTTGGGACATGAAAAATATTTAATAACGTATGGTATGACGGAATTTTTTTCGAGGTTTTCAAACCGTGATGTTTTCATACCACGGTATAGCTTGAAAACCGGTAATCGGCACACCCCTATGTAGAAATAACATTTGAGAAAGTAAGATTTTCATGATTCAAAGAATAGAGATGTAAAACAAAGTCCACCATGATGTGTACTCGAGACTTTTGGTCAGCTAGAATAAGCATTTTTATTGATTATGGCACCCTTAGTTCCCCATGAATCTCAAATTTTTTCTCCTATTGAGAGACGAAAAGGCTTGTTTTACAAGTATTTAAATGACATGATAAAAGATTCTTACATGATGTGCTTAAGATTATTTCCAGGTTTTTAAATAAGGTGTGATACTAAATCTTGGTGGAAGACTACGCTTTTGATCACCAACACAAACATGGCTCAACCTTGAAACTTTTTTTTTGTAACATTCAGTTCTTTATTCGAAGCTGAGAGCCAGATGCTGGGTTAATTGAGTAGGCAAATGCCCTCGCCACATTATAAACTGACTGGAATACATCTAAGGAGATTTTAATGGTGCAAATTATCACTGTCAATCGGGGGGATAATGAGGCGTGAATATTGGGAATCTGCAGAATTTGAATCAATTGTGTTACAGTGGAACAAATGAATATAGGAGTAATTATCTAAATGGCCACTTTTCATTCAAGTGTCACTGACACTGAAAATGGGCATTATGAATAGCGTGTGCGCATCACAATCAAGGAATGATGAATGAATGAATGAATTCTTTCAGTGAGAACGAGCAGCTATATTGATCTATAACCCAAAGTGATATACAGTGGGGCAAATAAGTATTTAGTCAACCACTAATTGTGCAAGTTCTCCCACTTGAAAATATTAGCGAGGCCTGTAATTGTCAACATGGGTAAACCTCAACCATGAGACAGAATGTGGGAAAAAAAACAAAAACAGAAAATAACATTTTGATTTTTAAAGAATTTATTTGCAAATCATGGTGGAAAATAAGTATTTGGTCAATACCAAAAGTTCATCTCAGTACTTTGTTATGTAGCCTTTGTTGGCAATAACGGAGGCCAAACGTTTTCTGTAACTCTTCACAAACTTTTCACACACTGTTGCTGGTATTTTGGCCCATTCTTCCATGGAGATATCCTCTACAGCAGTGATGTTTTGGGGCTGTCGTTGGGCAACACGGACTTTCAACTCCCTCCACAGATTTTCTACGGGGTTGAGATCTGGAGACTGGCTAGGCCACTCCAGGACCTTGAAATGCTTCTTACGAAGCCACTCCTTTGTTGCCCTAGTTGTGTGCTTGGGATCATTGTCATGCTGAAAGACCCAGCCAAGTCTCATCTTCAATGCCCTTGCTGATGGTAGGAGATTTTCACTCAAAATCTCTCGATACATGGCCCCATTCATTCTTTCCTTTACACAGATCAGTCGTCCTGGTCCCTTTGCAGAAAGATGGCTCCAAAGCATGTTTCCACCCCCATGTTTCACAGTGGGTATGGTGTTCTTCGGATGCAATTCAGTATTCTTTCTCCGCCAAACATGAGAACCTGTGTTTCTACCAAAAAGTTGTATTTTGGTTTTATTTGACCATAACACATTCTCCCAGTCCTCTTCTGGATCATTCAAATGCTCTCTAGCGAACCGCAGACGGGCCTGGACGTGTGTGGCTTCAGCAGGGGCACACGTCTGGCAGTGCAGGATTTGAGTCCCTGGCGGTGCATTGTGTTACTGATAGTAGCCTTTGTTACTATGGTCCCAGCTCTCTGTAGGTCATTCACTAGGTCCCCCCATGTGGTTCTGGGATTTTTGCTCACCGTTCTTATCATTTTGATGCCACGGGGTGAGATCTTGCATGGAGCCCCAGATCGAGGGAGATTATCAGTGATGTTGTGTGTCTTCCATTTTCTAATAATTGCTCCCACAGTTGATTTCTTTACACCAAGCGTTTTACCTATTGCAGATTCAGTCTTCCCAGCCTGGTGCAGGTCTACAATTTTGTCTCTGGTGTCCTTCGACAGCTCTTTGGTCTTGGCTATAGTGGAGTTTGGAGTGTGACTGACTGACTGAGATCGTGGACAGGTGTCTTTTATACCGATAATGAGTTAAAACGGGTGCCATTATTACAGGTACGAGTGGAGCCTCGTTAGACCTCGTTAGAAGAAGTTAGACCTTTTGATAGCCAGGATTCTTGCTTGTTTGTAGGTGACCAAATACTTGTTTTCCACTCTAATTTGGAAATCTTTAAAAATCAAACAATGTGATTTTTTTTTTTTTTTTTTTTTTTTTCCACATTCCGTCTCTCATGGTGGGGGTTTACCCATGTTGACAATTTCAGGCCTCTCTAATCTTTTTCAAGAAGAAAACTTGCACAATTGGTGGTTGACTAAATACTTATTTGCCCCACTGTAGCACCCCCATCTACAAGGATACGTCACTCTTTACAATGAGTAACCTGTTTTTCCACAGACAAGCTAGGTGAGATCCACACAACGTCTATGTGAACAAACAGCTTTAAAAAGTAAAAATAAATAAATAAACCTATCCTTGTATAATCAAGGGAGGTGTGTATTTTCCTGCTTGGAAAGCTGCTTCCCTTCTTTTAAATATAATTATTATTATTGCCGGCTGTTGCAGGGTCTCCAGAACAACAAGAAAATATTTTCTGGACCTAGTCGTTTTTCCATTAGAGTAAGTGATTCAATTCTAGGACACGCATTAAACAAATGACAAACACACTTTTTGTATGTGTATGAAACCCACACAGCGAGAGTCAAGTACATTTTATTTCAGTGATGAGTATTGTATTTGGGCTTTGCCCTAAGGGATGTGAGCACTGTCATCTACAATCGGCATTTTCAACTTGGCACCTGCTGTTTTTATGTGAAAACAGCACTTTAGGTAAAGAAATGACGGGCCTGTTAGTTCACGAACCACCGATTTGTGCGCCTCATGTACATATTTCATCCTCCTTTATGGCTTGTTGCACTCCAAGATTAAAAGTCAGGACCATTCTTGTGCGAGAAGCCATTAGATACAATGTACAATCAGCAACTCCAATTGCCTTGCAGAGTTCCTATTGCACCCTTCATGTCCGCGTAGCGTGGCAATTTGCTACCGCCTAATGCTGCACGTCATACTTTGAAATTCTACATCGGCCATTTCAAAAATAAATAAACGGGACGCAGTGCTTTCTGCACCTTCTGCATCTTGACTTAGCGGTCATCTTTTACTGTATATAATCTAATCTGCTTTCTTGCAAATGACACCATTCAAATTGATCCGGAGCAGCAGAATTGTTTGGTGAAATGTTAAGAGTGGGAATAAAAAGCTTTTCTCTTCTCTCGGTGTCCTTTGAGGGAAAATATCGGAGGGGTTCTGTTGAAGATTGTGGAAGAACTTATGCCTAAATATTAGAGATGTGATAGAAAATTCGGCCGAAAATAGCTACAGATGCATTATCGGCAAAGGCGTAGGTTTGCGTAGGGACATAACACTATCAACTTTTCAGGATGCTCAAACTGTCGCCACCAACTTTTAAGCAACCTTAATGGCATAAAATAATGAGTCCAGTTTTATAGGTAATTTTGTGTAATTTTGTCTTCCAAATTGCTGTAAAGATAAAATGTACCCTACCATTATTAAGTAAATTATTTTCATTATGTTAAGACTTACATTTACCACTTTTCACTTGCTGAAAGTGCCGGTGTTCTGACAAATTTTGCTCCCCATTAAAAAATGCAACTCTGTGGTTCTGCGCATGCGCGTAATGTTAAAAATGGCCGCGAATGCAGCGGTTCCAAAGTAAACACTACAAACTTTCTTTAAACGTGAGTAAATATTTTTCTTTAATCTCAGACACATCCTGCCATGTTAGCCGCACACAACAACTGTACGCTGCTCTCTCACTGTTAACGTCTTCGCTGTGTCGTTAAGCATTAATTTATGCATATTCATGTTGCACATGTATGTTTATGATGTAACCTGTTTATTTAGCACCTTTGGATAACATTCAGAGTCCAACTGAATGTAAAAGAGGGCTTATTCACCACTACAACAGCTTTGGTTGCAAAATCTGATGAGGGAGCAAAATTTGTCAGAACACCGGTCTATTTTTTCTCCAAATGGACGTTTGATTGGCTGATGACTTGCATTTATTTAAAATGTATTTTCTACATTATTTGAAATATTTGCAGCCTATGCAGACATTTTTTCAGAGAATCATACATTAATCATAGTTGAGGTAAAAAGTATGTACGCAAGAATGTTAACGTCATTTATGTTCAAATATTGCAATTTAGCAATTTAAATTTGCTAATAAAATCACAACATTTATTCTAGAAGTTTTCAAAATGTTTAAGTAGTTTTTAAAAACAAAGGTTTGAATCGGTGTATCACCTGACCAATACACATGACAGCTGGTATTAGTTAGGCTAAATGATCAATGCTAAATCTATCTATTAATTAGTTTCATATTTGTGACAAATATAGCCCTGACCCCCTGTTCACCCAATTTGTTTGGTCTTTTTAATGTCCCGTCCCAAGCAAAAAGTGTACAAGCAGGATGTGCTGTTATAGACCGTCCCTACCAATGTTAAGACCAAACCTTCGCCCTTGATTATCTGTTTTCAGTTTTGAAGACCCAAAGTTTACCACTGAACAGTGTGAAGGACCTTAGTCCTCTTGTGATGTCATCAAAACATGGCGAGAAGCAACACGCTGGCTGACGCTATCGCGCTAACACTACTGGCTCACAGTCAACTTGTCCGCGGTTTGGAAAATACTTCCAAACTGCAGATTGTTGATCTGTTGACCACATTAGTCACGTAGCATATTTAAACTACTCTTATTTGATATTGATGTTTAAGTATTTTCTTAAGCATCTTTAGTATGTTCTGTCTGTATGCATCTAAACAAAACATGCTGAAAATGCACGGTAGTACTTTGTGTGTCAAATTCCCCTCTTGTCGGACGTTTCACCGGTAGCACATTTTGGCAGAATGCCGTTTTTTCCCCTAACATTGTCTCATCCTGTCTTTCCTGTTCATTTTGGTTTTGCTACGCGTTTTGTGAAATATCGACAGTGCTGTCATGCTCATTAATGTTCATCTCGATTTCAAATTGAAAGGGTTGAACAGATTACATGTTTATGTCGCTAGAATCATACTCTGGAAAATCGACAGTGTAACCATGTGACGTCACTACCCTGCGACGTCAACAACAATGGCGACCTGCTAGTCAAACTAATTTTACAAATTGTACAAAAAAGGAAAACATCAAGAGGGGTTTCAAAATCAAATTATCTTAACTCACAATAACATTTATCTTTTAAAAACGACAAGTCTTTCTCAGAGGCGTCGCGTCCCATTAGGGAAACCAGGCAATTGCCTAGGGCCCCCAGCCAGCAGGGGCCCCCAGAGGGCCAACAGATTTAGCACACACAGCTTTACTGCACTGTCGCAGCGACAATTGTAGGGAGTGTTTCAATACCATTGAATCATTTGGCAGATTATCTAACGATACTGTTATCAATTCCAATCAGCACTAACCAAGTCACGTAAATTATACATGTTTAAGAAAGTCCAATCAGTTATTAATACCACATGATTTTTTTAAAAGAGTGACTCACCAAATCGTCTATGGAGAGTCCTTGCCGGGTTGTTTTACGTTGATTTTCACAGGTGACCTCATTATTCATGTAACTACTTAAAGAAATTGTGATTTTTTTTTCCAAAAAAGTCTATTAATGGGTCTATCGTATTCCTCGTCGAATACGCTATAAGGAAAATATAACATATATGCATCTAAAATAATTCTAAATGATTTTATTAGCAATTTTAAAACTTTTAGCAAGGTTCCTTGGGTATGCGTACGTTCCCATAGCAACCAGTCCTGTTATTGTCCTACGTCACAAGCGAGGGAGCGAGAATAGGCTTAAGGTGCCCATTTCGAGCAGAGGACGGCCACCTGTTAAAATGTGTCATTATGTGTGCGTCCATGAGCGAATGTAAGTACATCCTTATGAGTCAGTGTGTAAAGTGCTTAGTTTTCGCCACTTTTATGGCCAAGATGACCGCACGTGCACGCAGAGCACACTCACACCCCCCACCCCGACCTTTGTGTTCATTACATACATACTGCGCGAGTATGTATGTGTGTCACGTGACTTACATACATACTGCGCGAGTATGTATGTGTGTCACGTGACTTACATACATACTGAGCGAGTATGCATGTGTGCCACGTGACTTAGAGTGAGAGTGGGTCTGGCCTTTTTTTAATTGGCAAAATGAAGAGAAGTTATCCTTCTGGAAGCGAAAAAAGGGGAAAAAAAAAAGCAGAAGAGAAAAGAAAGCAAGACAGCGGTGAGTCTACTATGTTACTGTAGTTTTATGCCCAAATGTAGTAGAAGCACTGCAGACTAGTAGTAGTATTTTTATGTCCTAAACCAATTAACTGCCTTGACTTGTTGTGACTAGCTTGTTAGCGTTTGCTAACAGCATTGTAGCATGCTAGCGTTTCTTCATACATAAAGATGTTACCTAGAACATAAAATCAGTGTTCAGAATCAACATACACACACATTTTCATCTGGGAATTTTTTCAGAAGGTGTCAGTCTCCCCCAGGGCAGCTGTGGTTACAATAGAAGCTTACATCCACTGAGTGTGGAGTGAATGAATAATGCAATGGGGGGGGGGGCACTTTGAGTGTCCTAAAAAGCGCTCTATGAGAGCGAGGGGTTATTAGACTTTTATTAAATATGCTATAGCTCCAAGTCCAACTGTCCCCCTTGCTTGCACACGCTCGAAGGGCCCCATGTTGCCTGGGGCCCCCAGGGACCCTTGCTACACCTCTGGACTCTTTCTATCTGTGGATCCCTTTAAAGAAAGACACAGCAAACACATTGTCGAGATTTAGGACCAGATAACACAATTCAATATTTTTTTCTCATTGCATAATGGATAACAAGGTAAAACGACATGTTCCCACAAACCTTATGATGCTTTGCATTGAAATTTTACTTTGAGATCAAGATTCATCCCAAGTAAAATGATAAATTTAACAACCCAATTCTGAACTGCAGACTGCTGAAGGAAAATGGTAGCTTCCATCTGCTCAAAAAGATAAGTGTACACGTTTTATTTTGTAATATTTCCCTGGATTTTTTTCCTGACACATTCCATACCTCATCTTGTCATTGGCTACGTTTGTTGACATGCCGCCCCAATCATTTTGCGTCGTACGCTCCGCCACAACCAATCACACTCCATTTCCAACCACAGCAAGAACCCACACGTCCTGTACACACATGGAAACTAAGCGATGTTTTATTCAGAACAATACAGAAGGCAACAGAAAATGCAAATGGAGAACTTTCCCGCCCCGCCGCCAAACACATCTTGCATACTGTGAAATGGATCGTTTTGTAATGAGACTTTGTAAGTGTGCGCTACTTGTTTTGCCTTTGCATGGCATTATTCAAATGGAGAGTACTCTGTGGGTATTCAGGGGAACTTTGTTTTAAAGGACTTCGCGTGGTCTTTAATTTAAAAAATGTGCGTGCATTGGCAAGCAGGCATGGCAGAGTTTTTCCTCGATGTGTATATGAGAGGAATGCTTCAAACTATCACTTGTCGCACTGACTTTCCAAACCTGTAGCGTGAATGGCCATTGATACTTCTTTCAGTATCGACCATAGCTTTGGATTATTGTATGTTTAGTCCAAATTGTACTAGTCCTTCTGAAAAAAATAGTATATTGGATATTTTCTGTAATGTACTGATAAACATTAGACTTTCATATATTTCAGATTCATTACACACAACTGAAGTAGTTCAAGCCTTTTATTGTTTTAATATTGATTTTTGCAAAAAACAAGAAAAACTAAAAATCACTCTCTAAAAAATTAGCATATTTCATCTGACCAATACAAAAGTGTTTTTTAATACAATAAAAGTCAACCTTCAATTAATTATATCAGCTATGCACTCAATACTTGGTCGGGAATCCTTTTGCAGAAATGACTGCTTCAATGCGGCATGGCATGGAGGCAATCAGCCTGTGGCACTGCTGAGGTGTTATGGAGGCCCAGGATGCTTCGATAGCGGCCTTAAGGTCATCCACAGTGTTGGGTCTGGTGTCTCCCGACTTCCTCTTCACAATATCCCACAGATTCTCTATGGGGTTCAGGTCTGAAGAGTTGGCAGGCCAATTCAGCACAGTAATGTCAGTAAACCATTTACCAGACTCAGTCCACTGTTTCTGCAGGTCCCCCAAGGTCTGGAATCGGCCCTTCTCCACAATCTTTCTCAGGGTGCGGTCACCTCTTCTGGTTTTGCAGCGTTTCCTGCCACACTTTTTCCTTCCCACAGACTTTCCACTGAGGTGTCTTGATACAGCACTCTGGGAACAGCCTATTCGCTCAGAAATTTCTTTATGTGTGTTAGCCTCTTCCTTGAGGGTGTTAATGATGGCCTTCTGGACAGCAGTCAGGTCGGCAGTCTTGCCCATGATTGCGGTTTTGAGTAATGAACCAGGCTGGGAGTTTTTAAAAGCCTCAGGAATCTTTTGCAAGGGTTTTGAGTTAATTTGTTGATTCAGATGATTAGGTTAGTAGCTTCTTTAGAGTATCTTTTCATGATATGCTAATTTTTTGGGATAGGGATTTTTTTTTTTTTTTGCCAAAATCATCAGTATTAAAACAATAAAAAGCTTGAACTACTTCAGTTGTGTGTAATGAATTTAAAATATATGAAAGTCTCATGTTTATCAGTACATTACAGAAAATAATTAACTTTATCACAATATGCTATTTTTTAGGACCTGTATTTGTCTATAGGGCTTCTCAGATAAACTTTAAAATATTCAGTAACTAATTAGCAGTAAATAAACCAAGTTTTAGTCCATCCAACATCTTCAACAGGTCACCAATTCAATGCCTGTCAAATCTTACTTTTCGTGCCAGCGAATAATGCGAACACTATTTTCCATATTTAATCACAGCCATCTTTTTATGTTTCGTACTGGAGACTTTTTCTATTTTATTTCTCGTCCCAGTTCGTAATTACCTGCCAGCGAGGAGATGATGATTTTCACGGCACTGGTTTGTCTGTGAACACGGGAACACTAAAGGTTTTCGATTTATCATTCTGTCATTCGTTGAAGTGGTAATTTATCATCCTCAGATCAGGTTTTTCTTCTTTTGAGTTAAATCAGGTCAAGGTCAAGGTTGCAATGATTTAAAGCCAAAGAAATATAACAGCCATGACGAAAAAGTAAACATCACAGTATCATAAGTGGCCTCATTAAGTGTTCGTGCGTCTACTTATACTTTTAAATGTATTAACTCATTGGCTGCCATTGACATTGATAGACAATCAATCCATCTGAAGTGGGAGGGCTTTGTTCATTTCCTGCCAGCTCCCTGATTCAAATGGATTGGATGTCGACTACAAACTAATTTAAAATTTAAAACAGATGTAAAGAGCCACATGATTGGAAATCCATCGTCAATGGCAGTGAAAAAGTTAACATGATAAAACTAGATTCTACTTCGTGACTGCTTTGAGCAAGAAGCAGTGATTGACGGAAACGGACAACAAAAATAAAAAAAATATATCCGATGGTAAATTTAGGGCTTTGATATAACTTAGCTTAGATTTTTAATTAAAATTCACCAGAGAGGGGAAAAAAAATATTGCATTAGCCAACCCAAAATAACATCAAGAGTGAACTCCAGTTTAGGCGAGCTAGGAAAGCATGCTGAAATTCTGAGGCGTCAATCACAGCACCACTTCCTGTCAGCTGTCACATGACATATTCATCAGCAACCACAGCTGTGCATGAATTTAGAGGGGATTATTTTGACTTTAGTCTGTATTTTACCCGCCGTCCACTGTGCTTGCTGTCTTTGGAGTTGCCGCATGAGCTCATATACAGTGGAGAAAATAAGTATAAGTAAAGCTATTTTGCAAGATCTCCCGCATAGAAATCATGGAGGAGTCTGAAATTTTCATCGCAGGTGCATGTCCACTGTGTGAAAATCTAAAAAGAAAATCCAGAAATCACATTGCATAATTTTTTAACAATTTATTTGTGTGATACAGCTGCAAATACGTATTTGAACATGTATCCGCCTATTAAAAGTCCACATCCACTCCATGTATTCTTGAATTAGATGCACTTGTTTGAGGTCGATAGCAGCATAAAGACACCTGTCCACCGCATACAATCAGTAAGACTCAAACTTGTAACATGACCAAGACCAAAGAGATGGCCAAAGAAAGCAGAGACAAAATTGTTCTCCTCCACTAAGCTGGAAAGGGGTACGGAGCAGTTGCCAAGCAGATTGGTGAAAAAAAGGTCCACTTTTGGAGCAATCATTAGAAAATTGAAGAAGCTAAACATGACAGTCAATCTCAATCGGAGTGGAGCGCCATGTAAAATATCACCTCGTGGGGTCTTAATGATACTAAGAAAGGTGAGGAATCAGCCCAGAACTACACAAAAGGAGTTGGTCAATGACCTGAAAAGACCTGGGACCACCGTTTCCAATGTTACTGTAGATAATACACCAAGATGTCATGGTTTGAAATCATGCATGGCACTGAAGATTCGCCTGCTGAAACCAGCACACGTCAAGGCCTGTCTTGAGTTTGCCTATGACTATTTAAATGATGCCGATGAGTCATAGGAGTAAGTTTTGTGCTCAGATGAGAGTAAAATAGAACTTTTTGGTCATAATTCCACGAACCATTCTTGGAAAAAGAATGATGAGTACCATTCCAAGAACACCATCCCTACTGTGAAGCATGGGGGTGGTAGCATCATGCTTTGGGGATGTTTTTTTTAAATATGGGACTAGACGACTGCACTGTATTAAGGAGAGGATGACCAGGCCCATGTATTGTGAGATTTTGGGGAATAATCTCCTTCCCTCAGTTTAGCATTGAAAATAGGTTGTGACTGGGTCTTCGAACATGACAAATGCCCAAAGCAGACTGCCAGAAAAACAAAGTAGTGGCTTCCTAAAGAATATATCCAGGTTCTGGAGGGGCCTAGCCAGTCTCCAGACCTAAACCCAATGGAAAACCCTTGGAAGGAGCTCAGTGTTTTTTCAACGACAACCCAGAAACCTGACTGATGGGTGGGCCAAGGTCCCTCCTGCAGTGTGTGCAAACCTGGTGAAAAACAACAGGAAACGTTTCACCTATATAATTGAAAACAAAGGCTATTGTACCAAATATTAACATTTGTTATCTCAGGTGTTAAAATACTTATTTGCAGCTGTATCACACAAATAAATCGTTAAAAAATTCATGCATTGTGATTTCTGGATTTTTCTTTTGAGATTTTCTCTCACAGTGGACATGGACCTACAATGAAAATTTCTGACTCCTCTGTGATTTCTAAGTGGGAGAACTTGCAAAATAGCAGGGTGTTCAAGTACTTATTTTCGTCACTTTAGCTGCTAGGTGTTGTGGTGTTTCAAGAGTTTACCTGTAATCTAATTCAAGGAATATCTCTTTTGTATCTGAAATGTGATATATAATGAATTTCCAAGATCTTACATTTGTTAAAACCATTTATCTCTGTGATTCTCCATCAAGATTGCCAAATTACAACCTCCCTTTCAAGATAAAAGGTTTCCCTTGAAAAATTCCATGTATATTTTCATATTAGAACAGTTGAGCTAGAACCTGCACAATCTGTCTACACAATTCTAAATACATTTCTAATGTGGATACTAGAACGCAAGCACGTTAGCAACAGTTTCTGTTACAAGAAGACCTGGAAACTAAACCTAGAGGTCTCCCCCAGTTAAGTAAACACTTAAATTCCATGTATATTTTCATATTAGAACAGTTGAGCTAGAACCTGCACAATCTGTCTACACAATTCTAAATACATTTCTAATGTGGGTACTAGAACGCAAGCACGTTAGCAACAGTTTCTGTTACAAGAAGACCTGGAAACTAAACCTAGAGGTCTCCCCCAGTTAAGTAAACACTTAAACCCGGCCAGAGTCATGGAAAGTAATGTAACCACTAGTAATGCTTTAGGCCTTTCGTGTGGCCCGATCTAATCTAAGGGGCCAAGAACTGAGCAGAAGAGCTGCTTGAAGTGTTGGCTTCAATGTCAGCCTCTCTGGTGTACCAACCCCTGCCCTCCCTTCAAGTACTGGCAACAGCTTTGTTCAGTCAGTGAAGGCTGGTTCAGAGGTTCTTTGCGAGGGCTTAGCGGCAGAATAGCGGTTCAAAAACATCTACCCGGAGGAAAGGAACAGTCGAGATAAAATCTCTTCTTTGTCGTGCAGATTTATCCCAGACTGAGCGCGGTTTAACATCGGTATGGTTTCCCTGTGCGTCTTAAGTACAGCTCCCTTGACGTACTACATCTTCGACTGCTTCTACCTACACGTGCTCTGATTCCGACGTGTGAGTAATCCATCTCTTACATTGCTTGATCTCTTTCACGGTCACTAGAAATCAAAGTAAAATCCTTTTTTTTTTACATAGATATGAAATTAACTGCAACTATTTCCTTTTCTATTAAGCCTAATTTGACCTCTTTCACCATGATTAACTGACACACTTTTATCTTCAGTGTCTACAGTTCCATGTGTACTAGTTGAGATATAAACTACTGCAATAGTTATGATCTCTGTTCATGGATCATCAAAACTAACAAGCTGATTGCGTTAATCAGGAAAAATAGTAAGGAAGAAGCACTAATTATAGATCATGGATATTGTATATTTCGCTATGTAAAGCAGATAGTACAGCAGGATAGCAGTTTCTACGATAATTGTAGCTCAATAAAATGCCAGCATCCTGTGTAAGAATCACATTACCACAAAATAGCAAACTGTATATGCCAACAGTATCAGTTCCCTCCATTTCCTCCCTGTATTGTCTACAATATTATGCCAGGTTAAATCCCTTAGAATGGATTATGGCTTTCAAGATTGACTTCTGAATTAGGTGATAGATGCTGTGTTACGCCAACCTGGCAGCATAAGCGGGGAGGCGAGGCCGAACTGTCAGTGTTTGCTCGGTCGGAACAAGCTACAAAGGATTTGCCGGCAACACCGTACAAATTCTTTTCTATTCCAAGATGAAAGGTTCACGACCTCCCTGAGGGAAGGCCACAAAATGATGCACCCACCGGTTAGGACTCAAAAGAACCGTTGTAACCTCACAGGCCAGCAAATGGACACCAGACATGGACAATTTGGGCCCATAGGCCTGCTGACAAAAGTCTTAGGCTCACTTTCTGGTTCTTTGTGCTTTTTGGCTGGATTACAGAAGGCGGATGGCTACATAGGTTTTGTCAGTTACCGGTAGTCGAACCTGGCTACCGCGCCACTTTGTCTTCACTTATTTAGCTCAATTGTCAGTTTGTTTTCCCCCCCAAACTGTTCTCTTAACACTCTTCCTGCCTAAGAGGAGATACTGTGACATTATTTCTAAGCTACCAATGGCTGCCTTCATGTAGAAACATGCTCACCCCAACCTAGCAGTATGCATGTACTGGTCCTTCTCCAAAAATTAGCACATTTTGATAAAGTTCATTATTTTCTGTATTGTACTGATAAACATTAGACTTTCATATATTTTAGATTCATTACACACAACTGAAGTAGTTCAAGCCTTTTATTGTTTTAATATGGATGATTTTAGCAAAAAGTCAAGAAAAAACAATCGCTCTCAAAAAAATTGCATATCATGAAAAGGTACTCTAAAGAAGCTGCTAACCTAATCATCTGAATCAACGAATTAACTCAAAACCCCTTCGAAAGATTCCTGAGGCTTTTAAAAACTCCCAGCCTGGTTCATTACTCAAAACCGCATTCATGGGCAAGACTGCCGACCTGACTGCTGTTCAGAAGGCCATCATTGACACCTTCAAGCAAGAGGCTAAGACACAGAAAAAAATTTCTGAGCAAATAGGCTGTTCCCAGAGTTCTGTATCATGGCAATTCAGTGGGAAGTCTGTGGGAAGGAAAAAGTGTGGCAGGAAACGCTGCACAACCAGAAGAGGTGACCGCACCCTGATCAAGATTGTGAGAAGGGCCGATTCCAGACCTTGGGGGACCTGCAGAAACAGTGGACTGAGTCTGGAGTAGAAACATCCAGAGCCACCGTGCACAGGCGTGTGCTGGAAATGGGCTAAAGGTGCCGCATTCCCCAGGTCAAGCCACTTTTGAACCTGAAACAGCGGCAGAAGCGCCTGACCTGGGCTACAGAGAAGCAGCACTGGACTGTTGATCAGTGGTCCAAAGTACTTTTTTCAGATGAAAGCAAATTTTGCATGTCATTCGGAAATCAAGGTGCCATAGTTTGGAGGAAGACTGGGGAGAAGGATATGCCAAAATTTCTAAAGTCCAGTGTCAAGTACCCACAGTCAGTGATGGTCTGGGGTGCCATGTCAGCTGGTGTTGGTCTACTGTGTTTTATCAAGGGCAGGGTCAGTGCAGCTAGCTATCAGGAGATTTTGGAGCACTTGATGCTTCCATCTGCTGAAAAGCTTTATGGAGATTTCATTTTTCAGCATGACCTGGCACCTGCTCACAGTGCCAAAACCACTGGTAAATGGTTTACTGAACATGGCATTACTGTGGCCTGCCAACTCTCCTGACCTGAACCCCATAGAGAATCCGTGGGGTATTGTGAAGAGGAAGTTGAGGGACACCAGACCCAACACGGTGGACAAGCTTAAGGCCGCTATCGAAGCATCCTGGGCCTCCATAACACCTCAGCAGTGCCACAGGCTGATTACCTCCATAACACGCTGCATTGAAGCAGTCATTTCCGCAAAAGGATTCCCGACCAAGTATTGAGTGCATAGCTGATCTAATTGATTGAAGGTTGACTTTTTTGTATTAAAAAACACTTTTGTATTGGTCGGCTGAAATGTGCTCATTTTTTGAGATCGGGATTTTTGGTTTTTCTTGACTTTTTTTTGCCAAAATCATCCATATTAAAACAATAAAAGGCTTGAACTACTTCAGTTGTGTGTAATGAATTTTCTGTCATCGGTCTTTTCGGGCAAATTATTCCATATTTTGTGACTGTCAATGATTCTTTCTTTGGCCAAAATATTTGAAAGTAATTTTTAATCAGTACATTACAGAAAATAATGAACTTTATCACAATATGCTAATTTTTTGAGAAGGACTAGTATCTTGTTAATCCTTTTCCTGCTGACCTCTACCTGCTGCATTCAATAAATGCTTCAAGATAAGGCGAAAAATGTCGCTTAGAATTGTACCGTTAGCTTTAATTTCCACATGATTCATAATCACTTCTCCCAGTGAGCTTTCTTAACATCTTTGCGATTTGGAGCTGAGACTGCAGTATATCTTGTTCTGATGTCTATGTTGAATGCAAGCTAAATTTGTCAATATTGCTCATCATTTGACGCTTTTAAAGATTACATAAGGGTGTATTTATTATGATTGGAGATGATTTTGACCTGATTTTGAATAAGTGTGCCCAAATTGTTTTCATTATCAAAGCGTTAAATTGAACCATTCCAAACACACATACATGCACCCGCTTTAACCTCACTACAGCCACACACAAAAAGGCTTCTTATTTACGAGGCTACAGCTGTCAGCTTGTACGTTTGAGCAGGATTAACGGCCCACTGCTACCGAAGGGGTGAGATGTAGATGAACTGCTACAAATTATTTCCTGGATTAAGTGGTTGAACCTTTAGATTGGAAACCCCCCAAATCCATTGGAGAGGGTCTGCTCCTCTAAGTCTTTTCACTGTTATCTCACCGCTTGCGATTGAGGATAAGGTGGTGGTGGTGGGGTTTTTTTGCTTCCACAGGCAATATGTGAGACTTAAAAGTAAAGTGCGATAAACTGGATTGGAAGGGGCAGACCAGAATGGAGAGAAACTCGGAGAACACTGTAATAATTCAGTCTAGAATAGCTGCACTGAACGTTGTATTACTTCTTTATTGGAAATGATGAGAAACACACTTACTTACCTACTTAATACTTTCATTTCCCAAGGATTGTTCGTGTCGATTTCATAAAAGCCCACAATTCTAAAATACACATTAGGCGGCCAATATATAACATCTAAAATCATATGAACTATATGCAAATCAATTTTTAAACTTGCACGGACATAAACCAACAACTTTGCAATGAAAAGTGTGCAGTAGACCGACTGAACGGCCTTTAGAAAAAATGTTAATGTCGCAAATCTTTCAACAGAAGATATTTGTCAAATTTCTTATCTGGACCCTCAAGGTTCCTCCATTACATCATAGAGGTCTGGCAGTGACAGAATATATTTGTCAGGAAAGCAGTGTCTGCTCCAGAGACAATTTGTAGGATTTCATCTGAAATGTAATATTTTGTAGTTTGTAGAAATGGATGTCAACTTTTTGGACTTGAGGGTTGTTGTATCCCGGCCTGTTATGGACCAAAATAAAGAAATTAGAACTGGGGAAAACAAGCGAATATCTTAAATAATGGATTGTTCTAGTTTTGATGCAGCCAACTAGTATTCTGTCTGAAGAATAGGGGTGTGCCATTTCAGGCACCTCAAGATTCGATTCGATTATGATTCAGGGTGCTACGATTCGATCATTGGACAATGATCACGCCATCACGGTATTGACGATGGTCAAGATTATCAATGCATCATACATTATTAATAAAGTAGCCAAACATTTTTTCCCAATATTTATTTAAAATATCCCAATGATTCAACAGGAACGATGGAAAGATGCCCATACAACAAAAAGCTGCCCTTAAGCTGCTTGATTTAATTTTTTTGACAAGAAAGTGAAAAAACATTAACCATTTTAAAGGCAGTACTTATTTCTCAGTACGCCTATACAACACAAAGTTGCCCTTAAGTTGCACTTTTTCACAAGAAGGTGCAAAAACATTAGTTGTTTCATAGGCAGTACTTACAGTGGGGCAAATAAGTATTTAGTCAACCACTAATTGTGCAAGTTCTCCCACTTGAAAATATTAAAGAGGCCTGTAATTGTCAACATGGGTAAACCTCAAACATGAGAGACAGAATGTGGGAAAAAAAGAGAAAATCACATTGTTTGATTTTTTTTTTTTAAATAATGTATTTGCAAATCATGGTGGAAAATAAGTATTTGGTCAATATCAAAAGTTCATCTCAATACTTTGTTATGTACCCTTTGTTGGCAATAACAGAGGCCAAATGTTTTCTGTACTTCTTCACAAGGTTTTCACACACTGTTGCTGGTGTTTTGGCCCATTCCTCCATGCAGATCTCCTCTAGAGCAGTGATGTTTTGGGGATATCGTTGGGCAACACGAATTTCCAACTCCCTCCACAGATTTTCTATGGGGTTGAGATCTGGAGACTGGCTAGGCCACTCCAGGACCTTGAAATGCTTCTTACGAAGCCACTCCTTTGTTGCCCTGGCTGTGTGTTTGGGATCATTGTCATGCTCAAAATTGTCACTCAAAATCTAATGATACATGGCCCCATTCATTCTTTCCTTTACACAGATCAGTCGTCCTGGTCCCTTTGCAGAAAAACAGTCCCCATGCTTCACAGTGGGTATGGTGTTCTTCGGATGCAATTCAGTATTCTTTCTCCTCCAAACACCAGAACTTGTGTTACTACTAAAATGTTCTATTTTGGTTTCATCTGACCATAACACATTCTCCCAGTCCTCTTCTGGATCATCCAAATGCTCTCTAGTGAACCGCAGACGGGCCTGGACGTGTACTGGTTTCAGCAGGGGGACATGTCTGGCAGTGCAGGATTTGAGTCCCCGGCGGCGCATTGTGTTACTGACAGTAGCCTTTGTTATTGTGGTCCCAGCTCTCTGTAGGTCACTCACTAGGGCACCTCGTGTGGTTCTGGGATTTTTGCTCACTGTTCTTATCATTTTGACGCCACGGGGTGAGATCTTGCATGGAGCCCCAGATCGAGGGAGATTGTCACTGGTCTTTTATGTCTTTCATTTTCTAATAATTGCTCCCACAGTTGATTTCTTTACACCAAGCGTTTTACCTATTGCAGATTCAGTCTTCCCAGCCTGGTGCAGGTCTACAATTTTGTCTCTGGTGTCGTTCGACAGCTCTTTGGTCTTGGCCATAGTGGAGTTTGGAGTGTGACTGACAGAGGGTTGTGGACAGGTCTTTTATACCAATAGAGCTAAAAAAGGCGTCATTAATACAGGTAACGAGTGGAGCCTCTTTAGAAGAAGTTGGAACTCTTTGACAGCCAGAAATCTTGCTTGTTTGTCGGTGACCAATTACTTTTTTTCCACTCTAATTTGGAAATCTTTAAAAATCAAACAATGTAATTTTTTTCCCCACATTGTCTCTCATGGTTGAGGTTTACCCATGTTGACAATTACAGGCCTCTCTAATCTTTTCAAGTAGGAGAACTTGCACAATTGGTGGTTGACTAAATACTTATTTGCCCCACTGTATTTCTCTCAACAATACAATAATATTTACACTGGTGGAATGAATTCCACATTTTCTGGAAACAAACCAAGTGCCTTTAGAAATAATACTTCTTTTAACCAATATACTTTGTTTTCACAGATTTCTGTACTATTTTGCATGTTTGTAGTGTTACCGCTGTACTTAATCCTGGTTTGCCACGTTCTGCATCTAGAGTAACTTTGTACACCACCAAAGAACGCATAAATGGACATGGAAATGCACGTTAGCGAATTAACTAATTAGCATAGCGCTCGGCGCAAACTAATAACATCTCAAAAACAACAACCATAAAGGCTAAACATTACAAGAGGGTTCGTGTACTCACCTCACATGGGACTTAGCAACACATTAGGGACATTTTCAATTAACACGACTTGAATCTACTGCTGGACAACTGAAAGGCAAGGAGCAACGTACTATCTCTCTTCCCCTTTCGCTCTAAGAAATAACTTGCGCACAAAAGAGGACCCAATGCGCGGCCGCCGGGTTCCTGCCTGTCTCATACACAATTTTTTTCCCCGAGTTTTTTGAACAGGAGTAAATCTCTCGCTCAGTAACTTCCGCTGCAGCCATCCTCACCTTGTACGTCCCTTAAGGTGTCCGGGCGGCAGACGTGCCTTGAATTTTGTACCGTTAGCTGCGGCTGTCATTATGTTATTAGGGAAAATCGTTTTTGAAAATTTATGAATCTTAGTCGAATTGTCACGTGTCGAATCTCAATGAATCTAATAATCAATGTATTGGCACACCGCTACTAAAGAACAATAACCCATGAAGCCATGGTGCGAATGGTGTTGGAATTGACTTGAAAACATTCTACAAAGTTCTCCTCCAAACTGCATGTCATGTAACCCATGTCCAAGTTTTACAGTCAGGATACCGAGCATAATGACATCCCAACCCTGTACCTTATCAAATCACGTCTGTCTATCTTCTATCATGCTAGCTCGGTTGATATCGTCTCGACGCGTGAAAGCAATCACTCAAACCTGCGTGTGTGTATGTGTGTTGGCAGTAGCCGCCGGCATCTTGTTGAAAAGTCAATGACGTTGCTTCTATGTGCAATGAGCCTCTCCGCAAAGACACAGACACACACCCCAACAATCTGTCTCCCGACGTACCCTCCCCGCAAGCGACAATGGTTGTAAACAGGCAGCTGGGGACAAACAAACATTGTCAGCCCTGTTGTGTGTGTTCGTTGGAGGGTGTGAGCATGAATGTGCGTGTTTACAAAATGGGAACCAGAATTCCCGTCGACACCCTGCAGCCCCCCCAAGCATTGCAGCTTCTTGTCTATTAGCTTATTGGTGGCTGACCCATGATGTTGTCGTTCAAAGGAGGCTGGACTTGCAAGCCACCTGAGCATGGAACGATCTGGAATTTCAGAACCATCTTTCTCTGGCTTTCGTTTCATGCGCCACAACTTAATTTGCTTAATGCAGAGCTGGCCTATGAACCAGTGGGCTGCCTTTGTTGAAAAATCTGGCAAAAGCCCAATAAGACTCTTTTATGCACTGTTACTCGTTTTTCTGGCAGTCTTGCCTTGTGTCCGAGTGCACATAACTCGATGAGTGTCAACAGAGAGGTCGGTGTAAACCACAAATTGCTTGTATATGCAATGCGAAAGAAAAGCCTTTGTCATGGCAGCTCGCTTGTCTTTTAGTATTGTGCGGTGAAATGTTTGTTTCGAAGGTGAACTTTGTAATGACCCTATCTCTCTGATCATGTCTTATAGCATAAACATGGAGACAATTTTGCTTTAAGCTGGCGCAATTGTTGAAATTGTTTGTGAGGTAGAAATTGTAAATGGAAATGGAACTTTATGGCTCTTCGTCATTGGCCATGCCCTTCAAATACTGCGGTTCCAGAGCTGGTTCTGACAAGGTCCTGTCAGCACCCTGCTGTGAGCAAAGTGGAAAATCTGCTGTTCATCACTTGAAGGCAACCTTGTCTGTCACAAATGTTTTAAATTTTATTAGAATCTACGAATGGATAGCAGAGTGGATTTCCAGCAGCACGTCTAGCGTTCTACTATAGATCCATTGCTATTCTTCTATGATTTGAATCCATTTGCGTGTTCTCGCTTGCGTTTTTCCCAAGACACGCCTGATCCCTTCCCTCCTACATTTGTGTGTGGGTTGTTTGCTAGTACAGACTGCGAATGACCGACTAATCCATGGTGTGAACCAACTTCAATCGGCACCACCCGACCTGTAATTCTAATAAGGACTAGCAATGTAGTATAAAGATGGACAGAGTCCAGGATCTTGTCACACAAGTCTTTTTCTATTATTCACAACCATGTAGAGCCCCCCAGCAGGTTCTTTGTCTCTCGTGTATTTAAAGTAAGGTTCACTTCAGTGGGTGGCTAAGCTAGAAGAGCGCTCACACCTGGAGCACATTCTCTAACAGCTATGCTAACACATAGGCAGCTTTTTTCTCCTCCCGTGTCACAACAATTTTTGGAAAGCCCGTGAAAAACAAGAAAACAACCATCACTGCTGCTCTGCATCCACGATCCAGCGGTTGTCAAGAAACGCGGCAGGTTTTAAACGCCTTCCACTGGTGCCATTTCACATTTGCTTTTGTCACCGGTCCAATGCCTCATAGCAGGGAGTGTTTTTGCATTTCCCTCTCTTTTTATAAAGGATCTTGTTTCTCTTGTCGCCACAGTAGAAGTCTCTACATTTTCAGCTAGGTTATGTGATGCAGGGTGCGACTTAATAATTTCACACATATGTCAGTTCTGAGTTTAACACATTATTATACAATTTCAAATTTTATTTTGGTGTTTTCGAGTGACACTGATGGTTTGGTAAACTTGTTAGTGTTAGCATGTTCTTTATGCTATAGTTAGCTGAATAACTTTTAATAGCTATGTTAACATACCGGCCACGTTCGCGTTCTACCTTTGGCAATGTGTGTTCAATTGTATTGACTTTTTTATATTGAAGTGCATGCTTTTAGTTTGTGCCGCTTTCACGCCCAAGTAGGGGCGCACTTGCACTTGTTTACGCGAAGAAGAGCGCTCACACGCCAGAAGACTGACAGCTACGCAGCGTCTGAGCGAGTGGGAGAGTTGGAGAGAGAGAAAAACAAGGCTGTGAACCTACTTTCATTGTTTATGCTTGTAAAATATCTCTACAGAGGTAACACCTGTATGTATCATTTCTGTTGTTGTTGTGTTTTGCACCCGCGATCGGACACTTAGAGCCAGTTGTGTGGTTGTTTGTATGTGCTAATGCTAGTGTGAACGCATGCTAACAGTTTGTGTCATTGCTGTAATAGCAGCTAATTATCATTTATTTATGTTGATGCGAACCTTTTTGGTCTCGAGGACGAAATCGATTTGTTTTATTTCTATTTTTAGCTTCACTCTTCAAATGATGGCGTCATAACGACAGCCAAGATAAAGTCAGCAAAGTATACGGACGTCCAGCGTCGTCATTTGGGAGTTTAGCTCGCTGGAGAGCCAGGACCGAGCCATAGCGTCCTGGTGAGGACAGTACATTCGAATTTTTTTGTTCACGCATCATGTAACATTATCATACTGTGCATTTATTCAGCATGTTGGTCTCTATTGTATTTATTTTAAATTGCCTTTCAAGATGACATATCTGTCCTATGTTTGGATTTTATCAAGTAAATTTCCCCCTAAAATGCGACTTATACGCCAGTCCGACTTGTTTTTTTTTCCTCTTTGCATTTTATGGCTGGCGCGACTTATACTCAGGTGCGACTGATAGTCAAAAAAATATGGTATATTTGTTGTCACCTTTAGTGCAGTCCTGTGATTTTCTCTTTTCATGAAACGTAAAACATGAATATTTTCACTCATTTGAACAAAAATTGGCTTTGAATCTTATGTGACCTAAAAATGATATAAATTTTCTTTAAGCAGCCCATACTTGGTGCTTTGGAGGTTATTGGCGTCTCACTGAAAGCATGGCGAAACCTTTGACTTGATCGCCACTTTGTCAGGACTTGCTGCTTTGTGAAACCACACTCCAGATAAACAAACTACATGACTACAGTGTAGAACAGATGAGGAATGAGTTACTCTTCTCGTGATAGAGGTAAGATCGGGCCTAAAAAATCCAGCCCGGCCCGAGCTTAATAATTGACATTTTGGGCCCGACTTTCGGGCCGGGTCTAGTTCAGACTCCGGTTTACGAGCTTAACTCGACTCGAGGTGCTCTTATGACAGCAAAGCGCCACATTCGTTACATTCAGCGAAGCAGAGAAAAGTTTATGTGGCATCTTTAAAGATCAATTTAAAGCCTTTCCACATCCCACTCTTACCGGTGCATGTTTGTCTTTTCAATTCCCCCGCCTATAGTTTGTTTTTAACTTCTTGCGGCTCCATATCAAAATACCCGGTCAAAAATATGTAATGGATGCGGAGGGGAAGATTAAAAAGAGGGTGGGGCCACGGCGTTTACGTGTGCAGGGCATGCCCGTTTACGTGCGCGGAGCATGTGCTGGCTCTGCGGCTTCTGTTTGCATTTACCATACAGCGCCTTCTTTGTTTTATCCAAATAATTTGTCATAACAATTATTCCTTAGTTTAACATCCATACATCATTTTAGTATACATAATATATACTGTAAATATAGTAGGGCTGTCAAATTTATCGGGTTAACGGGCGATAATTAATTTTTTAAATTAATCATGTTAAAATATTTGACACAATTAACGCATGCACGGAATGACGCTCATGCGATGCCTCAAAGTCCAGGGGTGGGCAAATTAATTCCACAAAGGGCCGAAGTGGGTGCGGGTTTTTGTTGCAACCCATTAAGAGGACACCTTTTCACCAATCTGCTGTTTTACAAGTGCAATCAGTCGATTGCAGTCAGGTGCTTCTCATTTCTGCTGGAACCGCATTGGTTAAACTATCTGTGCTGGGTCAGTTGGAACAAAGACCAGGACCCACTGCGGCCCTCGAGGACCGTTTTGCCCACCCCTGCCTCAAACAGTTTACAATGACGCTGTTTTAGCACATTTAGAGTGAAAAGGCCGCAAAATGAGAGTGAACACAGGCGTTCATTGGGCCGCACCTTTTATAGGCTTAAGCTTTGGCAGCCACTACTAACAGTCATGGTTGCCCAACTTCCCATCATGCATTTGGGCGGAGCAGGAGACGATATTTTTCTTAACAGGCGCAATTGATCACAACGCAGAACATATTGTCTACCATTTGCAGCCACAACTGCAAGTCATGGTTGCCCAACTTCCCATCATGCATTTGGGTGGAGCAGGAGACGTTCTTTATCTTAAATTTGAGTATAAGTTATAGTAAGTTTATATTATCTTTTAAGAACTACAAGTCTTTCCGTGGATCCCTTTAACAGAAAGAATGTTAATAACGTTAATGCCATCTTGTGGATTTATTGTTATGATAAAAAAATACAGCACTTATTTACAGTATGTTGAATGTTTTTGTCAGTCTTCTTCTTTCCATTCCAACAATTTACAGAAAAATATGGCTATTTTAGAGATGGTTTGAAGTGCGATTAATTACGATTAATTTTTAAAATGTAATTTACGCGATTAAAAATTTTAATCGTTTGACAGCCCTAAAATATATATTTATTAAAAAAAAAAAAAAAAAAGTTGGCGAGAGAGAAGCCCCGCCCGGCCCGACCCAAACGTAATAATTGACATCATGGGCCCGACCCGGCCCGATGGGCTTAAGATCTTACCTCTATCTGGTGATCCTCTGTTGAATCCCATTAAATATCTCCTAAACCCCAAACTAGATAAAGGCTGGATAAACCGATGCTCTTCAAGCGAAACATTTAAATGCGTCAAAACTTGAAAAAGCTTGTTTGCCCCAAGGTAAGCAATGTTCTTCTATTATCCATTAATGAATAATTTGTTGTTGTTACATTATGCTACTAATTTGAGACCTTGTAAAGATCCTTGGTGTTTATAAACTTGCCTACCTACCAAGGTTAGCTACCTGCCCCTGACTGCAACATTTGCATGTGTCTATTAAATTGGGTTGTAAAAGAAGCAGTTTTCCTCCCTAATTGTTTAATGTCGCTCTGCTAGCTGTTCCTTCTTGATTAGATTTGAATTTTGTTGTGGTATACTTTAAAAGCTGTGCAAAAAGCTTGGTGGTCTTCATCACCGTTGTCTGGCAAGCTTGGTCATATTATCAATCGTCACTACCAGTTTTCATTTTACAGTGGTAAAGTGACTTTTTTTTCCCCCCTTGAGGCTTTACCTGCCGCAGGTTTCACTTTGGCTCTGATTCCAGAAAATGAAATCGACTTTAAGGCAATAAGAAAATAAATGTTCCATCTTGACCGCTACAAACCCAAGCGGTTGTTTGACTCGAGTGGGAAGGCATCAAACCAAAGCTGATCGCCGGTATCAGAGCAATTGCAAACCTAATGGCGGCAAATAAATGGGCTGTTGGAGGAGTAGAGTTCATAAATTTAAACTCATTTGATGCAGCGGTGTTGCACTCTGCAGGCTAACAGCTTCTGTCAGTAGCATCACTTTAAACAAGTTTGCCGCACTGAAGCACAATCATAAAATGCAGCGTCCATGGAGATCTTTATCAGACATGTTTTTTTTTTTTTGCTAGACTCTCCATTCAAGTCCCAAATCCTCATGTCCGTCCTCTCGCTTTCATTCTTCGTCTCCTCCTTATTCTGTTTTAATTGCCTCGTTCCTTCCTGCCTACCTCGTCCCCACTCCTCGTCTCATCTGATATTCTTCACCCGAACTCGATGTCTGCAACCTCCCTTCTCGCCAATCTCCCTCCAGCGCCTCTTTACTCTCCTCTCCTTCGTCTTTCCTCCTCTTTCTCTCTCCCTCTCTAAGGACGTGAACCTCACACATGGCTTATTGATTTCTTTGAGCAGGAACAAGCAGACTTTATAGGGAGAAAAGGGGGGGGGGGGGATCAGTCTAAGACTAAGGAAAAATTAGTAGTGGAGGTGTACATGTCTTATTTTTTTGCATACAGATGATGAAGCAGAAAGATACAGTGCAGATAGTGCTAAGATCAGGTTGTTGCGGGGAGGCATGCAAAGGGAGAGGGAGTGCGCCTGTAGATGGCAGAAGAGGGCTACATGAAGCTGACACACGCTTACGCCCATTAACCCACTCACATTTATGTCGATACACCTGTTTGGATATTCCTTGATGAAATTCTCTCATTTGTGTCAGTCAGTGTAGCATGCGTGCATAGATTACACCAAAAAATGCATGCATTACTGCATAAATGAATTAATCAAAAGCAGAGGCATCAATAATGTATCCCTAAAATGATTACTCCAGGGAGAGAAATCGACTGTTAACTTGATTGGTTTAACCAATGATGCCTGCGAGTGATCATTCTAGCCGTCTTTCTGAACTCAATTCAACCGTTGATCAATCATGTGCCTATTTACCTTTTTTACTAAATTACCTGCCTAGCTCAGTCTTTTAGTTCACGTTAAGTACAGATGCTGCATGCATTGAATGGTTTAAAAGTATCACTATCCCGTGTATTCAGGCGAAAGATTGAGTATTTTTTGCAATTTTAATTCCAATTTCTGTCCTGTAAGAGCACAGCTATCTGGATAAGTTTTTAATCCAAGTCTTTAATTCATTGCCTGCCAATGACAATAATAGACGCTCAATGAACATTCGCTCATTTGGCGCCGAACCTACCAGTTAAAAGGAATTGAACATTTACTAGTGATACACTAAAGGCAGCCACATGACTAATATCAATAGTAGCCAATGAGATAAAATCTCACAATATAACCGTCATTTTCAGACTTCAAGGCGCACCTGACTATAAGCCAGCACCCATCAAATTTGACACGAAAATGGCATTTGTTCATAAATAAGCCACACTGGAATATAAGCAGTAGCTGTCCTCACTGTATTATGGGATATTTACATCAAAAGATATGAACCGATAAAACTTTATTTGACCGTGGCATCTGAAGGGAATAGTTACCTTTCTCGCACACACACCATATAACTGTTTGCATTACTCTAACACACTTAATAAAATCAATCAGAGAATAGTATTGTTTCTCATATGTACTGTAGGATTGTTTGTACTACTCTAACACACCTAATATAAAATAGCACACCATAGTTTGATGAAAAGAAGCAGAATAGATACACAACGCCATTTATCACAGAAGCCCAACGTGTGCGTCACGAGCAATATTGACACACCAACTCTCGCAATCAGTTCTCCCGGCCACTCCAAGGACAAAGAGCAGGGCGGTCTGTCCTAAAACAAGTAGCATCTTGCCCAGCCAGGATAACAAGTTGATAGTGGGCGCTTGGGACGTCAAGACTGGCGTCTGTTGCAACCAGGTCCCAGCCACAAAGGATGACACACGAACCTAACCGGCCACAGAGGGATGATCCCAAGACAACACCCAGCCACACCTTCGGCCCGGCCCACTCCACCGCAGCTTTCAAAAAGACCGGACACTGAGATAACAAACGGTTGCTGCTTGGAAACATTTCTATATATCCTTGTTTTGGATCCAGCAGGGTCCCTCCGTCATCTGTTTTTGCCTTGTTTTTTGACCATTGTCGACGAATAAATTGTCAACCTGTTTTCGGTGAGCCTTCTTCAAACTTATGGAACATGGAGTCAGTACAAAGAGTTAACACAAGAGGTGAACGCGCGGAATTTTGGATCCTCCCGGTTGACTTGCGGAGTGGTCTCAGCGGAGCACCGTTTCCGTGCGGCTTGGCCGGGAGGTTGAATTTCTTCACATCACAAGACTAAGATCAAATAACCCACCATTAAGCTTTAAACCAATTGGCTCCAAAGCTTTATTGCTTGAAAAAGCTTCATTTGGCGATCGCTGCTTCTTTGGGGGCGACAATCAACCTCAGCTGCCACCTGCTGTCAGCACTGTTGTCATCCAACATGCCTCCTAGCATGCACTGCAGCGCTACAGATGTAAATAACAATTAGAATTCATTAGATGAATGTTTGATTTTTCAGACAATTGTTTTATGTTGTTTCAATTACCTGACATGTTTCGGCGGACACTTCCATCTTCATCAGAGAGTCACTGGTGTTGGTGTGATGCGTCTTTATCAGCTGATGGATGAAGGCGTGACTCTCACGCCAATTGTCTGTGATAAAAGAAAAATTCAACTAATCTATAAATGTAGACAAAATGAACTGAATACAATGATCATAACTCATTTTCTGTGCCAGTTCTTTCTTCAGTTACTGTTGCAGTTGTTTGATTGATTGTGAGTTATGGTATTTGATAACTTTCTTTACAGTGGCACCAAAAAGCTCATAAGACCATCATTATTATGACATGACATTGGCATCAGCATTAATGAATGCTTATGACAGATATTTTGTGTTAACCAGCAAATTATCTCACTTTTGAATGGATGTAAAAGATTCCGAGCTAGACATACTGTAAATGGACTTAGTGACATAATTTGCCAGATTAATGACGTCTGTCATAAGCATTCATTAATGCCCATGATCGTGTCATGTCATAATTGTGAAGGTCTTATTTCAGTCTAATGACGCCGCCGTCAAAGTGTAATCTATTAGTCCAAATAAATCAACAAATAAGCCGCACTGGACTTTATGCCGCAGGATTCAAAACGAGGGGGAAAAAGTAGAGGTTTTTGGTCTGAAAATTACGGTGACTCCACTCTAAAACAAATTGTCATCACTAAACTACGAGACCGCAAAAAGGCATGCTTAAAATGTCTATACGCCAACCTCGCAGGAGGAAACTGACCACATGCCACGAAGCAAGTAACGGATGGTTGGTGATGTCTTCTGATTCGACAGCCTCCTCGCGGGCTAAGATGCAAAATTGATGTGTGCGAAAAGACAGATACCCCAAACAACAATACTGCATCATTAAATAAATCATTTTAAAAGATACCTCCGCTTTCTAGAGTTATACTAGCAAGAGGCATATTGCATTTGTTACCATTTGTAACTTTCAAGCACTGTGTTTTGTGCAATACTAACACTGAAAAGCCACTTCTGATTAGGTGGAATTACTTTCTGCATACTCACTTTAAAAATGTATGTTCTCCGGGGACAAAATACTGTAGAAGCTAAAATTGAAGGTGTTTTGCAATTTCAATAAAAAGCCAGTTAAATATGACATTAGAAAGTGTTTTCTTGCCCTGTCAGAAAATGTATCAATCTCTTATTTGACCCAAACTTGTGTCCTAAAATGTTACATCTTTGGAGGGATATACACATATATATATATATATATATATATATATATATATATATATATATCAGGGGTCGCGTTAACCGGAAATTTTCTGTCGTTGACCGGTTTTTTAAAACGGTGACGGAAAAAACTGAAGTCCGTCAGTCATTTTGACAGGTTGCAATTCACACCCCAGACCACAGGGTGGCGAGTTAGCATATTATTTAGCTATTGTCTCTCTTAATGCATGACGTCGTTGGCTATTCTGTCAGAATATTGTAGCGTAACCGGGGTCTGGCGGCGGCACCGTGATTGACACATCAACGCGAGGTTCTTATTGGTGTGCCAGCGCGTCATCCAATTGATGGACAAGATTGCCGCCTGTGTATAGACCCCAATCACATGACGTCACAACTCCGCCCCCCTGACCGGAGCCGCCATATTGTGTGACAGCCCGTCATGTTTATACATTACCGCTACGTACATGCCTCCTATTACGGCGTGTTTTTCTGCTCGTTAATATTAATAATCAAAATGGTGAAGGCGTGTGTGGCGGTTGGTTGCTGTAACAGAGAAGATAGACGGAGAGACTTGAAGTTCTACCGTATTCTGAGAGACGCGAAGATGAGAGCGAGATGGACTGCTGTAATTCGACAAGAAATCTGGGCACCAAACGATCACCACAGACTATGTAGTAGTCTTTTTATATCTGGTAAGATGCATTTAATATATATTTAGAAGATTTTGGGCTGACAACCACAATTAAGATCATTGTGTGACGTTGGTGATTGGGGTCTATATCGTTGCCTCCTTTTCTTTGGGGGCGGAGTTGTTGGCGGTAAGCAGAGTAAAAAGGGAGAAAAATACCACGACTTCCGTGTCTAATTTTTCGCCGCCAAGCAAGCGTTACAATATTAATTAAAAATGAATGAAAACTAAATACTATTGAATATGTCATCATTATCATTTTAAAAATTTAAGTGATGGGTAAAAATAGACTATGACCGGATTTTTATGACCCTGTCAGTCAAAATGACAGACAACGAAAATGTCTAGCGCAACCTCTGAGATATATATATATATATATATATATATATAAGTTGTACATCTACATATGAAGTTAATTCGTTCCAGGGCCTTGTTTGTAATTAGAAATGGTTGTACGTCGAGCAGGATTTTCCCATAAGAGTACATTATAATTCCATGCATTCATTCCACAGCCCAAAAATCTAGACTAAATCCTTAATAAATGGTGCTGGTACTATTGCAAATAGCAATTACACAGAGCATAACAAATATGAATGAAAATCTGAATAATATAATAATAATAATACCTGTAATGTAACGAATCGGGTTCTAATGTAGCGGATGTGTTTTGCGTGGTGTAACTGAACACACCGCGTGGCTGACTTGACATAGTGAGAGAAGGACTTTTAACTTTCACTTTGTTCAGCTGCGGTGGACAGTAAGCATGTTGTGTTGCACAAGTTCGGAAATGATGGAAAAACATGACACAGCTGGCGATTTTTTTTTTTTGGCGATGTTACCACAATAAATATCATTTAACTTATAAAGACTGGTGAAAAGAGGTCAGCGGAGGACCGTCGAGATTGTAGATATTCTACGGTCGCATTGTTGAATCAGTTCACGGACGAGCGCACCAGGCTCATATTTTTCTATCATTTCAATGGTAAGCCTCACCTTTTTTGACACCTGCACTAACATTCTTGGAACTCAAGTTGATTTCTCTTGCAAGTAAATCCGCCGAGCGTCCGTCTTGCGCGAATACTAAGAAACTGCGGCGCTGTCATAAATCGTCGCATTTCGAGCATGTCGTCGGATGTAGAAACAAATGGCGAGTCAAATTTTATGTCGAAATGATCGTGTGTTGAGGTACCACTTCATATGGCGGAAAACACAGACAAGGCTGAAAAAGCAGTTTCTGCTCTCACACCCCTCTATAAAATAATAAACTGCTGTATTTTAAGCCAAAAGAAGTGTTGTGTGTGATAGAACAATATGTCTATATGCTGCCATAGCAGATTCATGGCTCATTAAGTCCCCTAACTGTATTTAATTTGTCCGTTTTACCTTGAAAACCTCCGTTTACAGAACTGCTTTTGTTTCAACGATACGTATATTTATTTTTCGAAATGTCTGTCATTTTTAGCTTAGAATTAATTGATGTCTAATATGTCATTTAAAAAAAACTTGCATATTTTAGTTTTAAACAAATTACGTCACAATGAAAAAATTGGCATCTGTAAAAAAGTTGAGGTTGATATCCATGACTATCACTTGTATTTTTTTTTTGTTACTGTCACATTTTCCCCAATATTTTAGATGATAAATAATCGATCCAAACAAGAAAAGAAAAAAAAAAAGTTTAAAGGGTAAATACGTATATGAAAATGAAAATCTCGATTTCTCCTTGACGTCTGCGATTTCTGCATCGCGACCCTTGTTATATTACTATGTTTCACCCATAAAATCCCGGAAAAATCCAGCTGTGTCCATTCACATCTGTGTCTTGACACTGGATGATACACGCTATATGGAGTTTTTGGATCGAAACAAGGGAAGTACGCGATAATATCTCGTAAAAATCATGGCGTCTTTATTTCTGCTCTCGCGTGCTTTCACCTCTAGTTAGGGTTTTGCTGTTTAAAAAAAAAAAATAAATAAAAAATTAAATGGCCTGCGATTGGCTGGCAACCAGTTCAGGGTGTCCCCTGCCTACTGCCCGTAGTTAGCTGGGATAGGCTCCAGCACCTCCGTGACCCTTGTGGGGAAAAGCGGCATGGAAAATGAATGAATGAATGAATAAATGGCCTCCTGTTCAAAAATTCACCCCCCCCCCAAATTGATGTTTTAAGCTTTCCAATGATGGATCTCACGTACAAATCGGACAATTTTGAAATTTGGACAAATTTGGGGTCTCAGAGCAGAACTTCAAGTCACTTGTGTTTTCCGCCATATATATTCTTTCAGAATAATGTAAAATTTGCTCAATTATTCAATATTAATAGACAGTTCAAATGGATTGGACGTGTGTCGCTGTAAATGGCAATTAATTCTTGAAAGAAAATCCAGTTATCCGGTCTCTTCATCATTCTGCTGTGAATTTAAATGAGTTTGCCACGAGTAGATGTCAAATCCATTTGAACTGGGAGGGAAGGCAGTGAATGAGCATTCGTTAAAATGTATCTGACGTCTATCGCGATCTATGGTAGTCAATTAACACATTTTTAGTGGCATTTTTTTTTTTTTTTTTTTTTTGGGCCAAATCTTTCTAAATTCAAATGTTGAATTTTCATCAACTATATGACCTTTAATCGTGATCTAATCACTTCTATTTAAGTGATGCGATCAATTTACAATACAGCACTTGTACTGTCTGACTGTACATGCGAGAATTGCCGCATCACTTCCACTGCCAATCCTCTGGCCAGAAGTCACACCCACGCAGGCGGCTGGGGAGCTTCATTTGCCACCAACTCTTAAACTCCTTCCTCTTTTGACTTCATTCCACGAGACGAGCAGCACAGAGGAGGAGGAGGATAGTGGAGTGATTCGTGCGAGCTCCATCCGTTCATAGAACCAGCGTCCCCCTTACCCCCACCCCTGTGTTCGCGCCGGAGCGGTTTTAATCACGGAGCCGCTCGGGCTGTGACTCGCGTGCAACTGACGCGCGTGACTTACGACGCGGCAGCTTCCGAGGAGCACTTGAAGGCAACATCTCGCACCAGTCAGGCAGCCCGCCTCACTCGCAGGAGGAAGACGAGGCAGAAGGATGGAGCGGGATACGTCTCCCCTGTTTTGTGACTAAAGGGATTTTTCCCATTTTTTTAAAAATCCCGGTGGACAACTTGAACACCTCACAGCAAGACTGATCATTTTACTCTTTTTTTTTTTTTTTTTGGCCCAGGAAAGAGTGAGGCTGAATCTTTTTGTGAGACAGCAGGGATCAGGATGCAACAATTCCAGCATCCGCACTCTAGGAGAAAAGAGTAAGAGAAGCTGTGAGAGGCTGAAAACAGGGGGGGAAAGGATCTATTCATTCTTTTTGAGGGAAAGAAGGGGGAATACTAACCATCCAGGGAGCTCGGATGCATCCCAGTGGAGGAAAAATGTGGATTTGACACATCAAGTCTTCCTCAACATTGATGGCTGATTTAGAAGTCACTTCTCCTCTCGCCGTCGAGCGCCATTTGATGGATTTATTTAGTCTATGTTAGACGGAGGAGGAGGAGGAAGGAGAAAACTCAAGCACCCCCTACCCTCACCCTCATCCTCTCTCCCTCCCTCCCCCCTCTCCTCCCTTCCCGTGTTCTGGATGTGAAGCAGCATGCGGCCCGGTGAGAGCTCAGAGGGCTCGCGCTCACCTCGCCGCGGAGGATGCGTCGGAGCCCGCAGTAGCGGCACGGAACGCCGTCTGACGGGAGAAGGAGGAGGACGGCGACAGATGAGCATGACGGTCGGAGTGATGACGGCGCGTCGTCTCCTGTGGATCGTCGTCCTCGGCTCGCTCTGCACGCACGCGCAAGGTACAGCCGGGGACAGACGCACACTCATGCAGGGTCGTGGCACTGGTTGATCCCCCCCACCCGCTTTCCATCCCTCCCTTCCTCATTTCTTTGCTGCTTCTTTAATGTGCATGCATGGAGTGTTGAATAGGAATTGGTGAAGAGCTATTGAGCTGTAGCTTCTTCTTTGCTCGTTTTCTGCCTCCCTCCGTCCAAGCCTTCGCCTCAATACAGCCATTGAGCCGGTAGCCAATAAATATTCTTGCGGTAGCTCTTGGGCTGTGGCAAAGTGAACGTGAGCTGATTATTCCAAATTCTGCTTGTGCTAGTGTGTGTGTGTTGTTTATAGCAATCATCTCCCAGCCTTCCTTACGCAGCACTTTCCCCCGTAGATAAAGCTCAACCTATTTTAGCCCAAATTTGTTATATAATGAACAGGGTGCCCCCCCCCCCCCCAGCCTTCTGTCCTACACCTTCTTTTCCCAAGTGAAATCAAATGTTCGACTATTCGCTGCGTCGCATCACACTGCCACTTCTGATCATCCAAACTCATCACTACATAATGGGGAAGATGTGTCGATATTAGGAGAGAGGGTGTAAGAATGGACCAGCACCTTGGACCGACTTTCAGAACTTGCCAGTTGCGGGTGAGAGAGTCTGAAAAGGAGGGGCTTGTACAGCAAGTGGGTAGCTAAAGGATGGACGCCGCTGAGGAGAGTTTGTCACTGTCACGGCCAAGTGGAGGGCGACGCCGTTTGGAGGCTGACTGAGCCAAAAAAACAGATGGATTTTTGCTCGACAAAAGAGCAAAATCGACTCACCCACTCGTGCTCAGAAATCATGAAAAGACTCCACTATATCGGACTGAGTTCGTTAAATTCCAAACATGATTTTCAGTTCATTTTAACTAATCTTGAAGGTTATTTAAAGGTAGTGGAATTTTCTTGGAAAGGTGAGCCAAGAGTATTTTTATCAAGTAGATGTAAAACCTCAGTGGCAGTGAAGCAGTTCCTCAGCCTACTTGAGACTTGTACCTCAAGGTTTGCTCTTGACAGTGTGAGAGCGAGACGGAGCAAAGAAACGTGGCATCTAATTTGAAACCTTCCGATCTCGTCCTCTCCAAGTTGACTGGGAAGAGGAAGAGAAGCGAAAACCTTGGAGCACATTAAAATGAAGATGAATAAAATGTCAAAGGTAAATGGAGAACTTGGCGAGGCAGCCAAGCAAGTAAAACCCATTAACATTCGGAACAAAGAAAAGGTAAATAATGAAAGCGTTTGATTCTTGATGACATTTGCTGACATTTTGGGCAGACTGTGGCTTAGAGCACAAAACCTGGACCAATTTTGGCAAAGGTAAATGAATGTAACGGATAGGCAATTATATGGAGCTGCATTTCTCTTCCGAACCACAATAGGGGCAGTCATGCAGACCTTCCCTCAAGGCCAAACAATCCGAATTTGGATGAGAACAGCAATGTTCCCTTAACAGGTGTCTGTGTGTTTGGCTTTTTATTCTCACTGTCACACAAGAATATACATTGTGGAATAATTTGTCTATTCCTGATCAACTCTGTTGATGTTCGAGTTCTAAGATTAAATAGTTTTGCCTACACAGTACACAGTATTTGCCTTTGTACAGGTAGTCCCCGGGTTCCGATCGACATGAACCCAATTTCGACATGTCAGAATGAACCCTTCAAGTACCCCTAAATCCCTGCTAAATCTCAAAATAACAATCCAAAAACATGTATTATACATCATATTATTAAATAATGTAAATTACCGTATTGGCCCTTTTTTGCATTGAAATAAGACTGAAAAAGTGGGTGTCCTCTTATATTCGCGGTCTAGAAATTATATCCATTCACGACGCTAGATGGCGCCAGATATCACTGAGGCGATGTTCTGTCGTGACATTTCTCAGCTACTCTCAAGTTTAACCAGTTTGCATTTTTTTATTGGAATGTTTTTCCTTATTCAGATTTATTTCAAGACTAGTTACAGTTACACTTCACTTTGATGGTTAATGTAGTTAATGCAATTTTGTTTATTTAAATGTTCAGATATTAGAATTTGAATGAGGCAAAATAACATGTTTTCTCTCAAATATATTGTTATAATAATTTGTTTCAGATGTATTGTAATTATTTTCTGTATAAAAATTTGGTGTTCAAAAAGTCTTTTTTTTTTTTTTTTTTTCCAAACTTGAGTCTTGAAAAAGAGGGGGTCGTCTTATAATCAGGGCCGTCTTATATTCAGGCCAATACGGTACTTCCCTCTGGTAACATCGATCACACCATACTTCTTACAGCTGACATTTATTATTTTGTCACAGTCAAACTATGAACACACAATTACAAAATACAATCATGACAAAGAGCGTACAATAATGCTATAAAGCAGGGTTCCCAAACCACCGGGCCGGGGACCGGTCTGTGGCGCATTTGTTACCGGGCCGCAGAGAAATAATAAATTTGTTAATGACCACAATCCGGCATGCGCCTCTTGATACATCAATATGCTTGTCTACTCTATTGACTAATCCGAGTAGATTTGTGTACATTCCCCTCAAGTGGTTGGCTACCATTACTGGGGTGTTTGCACAACTATAGCAGCCCAGCGTCAGTCAATGTAAACAGCAACGTTAGCTGCTGTTGGCTGTGTACTGCAGGCAGCACACCTCAGCAATGGCAGACGGGGTCATTCCGGTAGTTTTCCTTGGCCTTTAGCTTGTCCTCGATAATGATGTAGGCGCATCTGATTTGTTCCCGGAAATAATAAGCCCACACGTTAGCGAAAATGACTGAAAAACAGACGTCTTTGGACAGCTTTTTTACGGGGAGAAGGCCACCTGCTGAGCGAGATGAGCCTACAACCAAGTCCATTCTGCATAATGTGAGGCTAAAAGCTATTAAAAAAAGGTTGATTCAGTGTAAGGTGAGTTACTTCCCTGCACTCAATGCTTGGTTTTAGCCCAGTCATGTTATTTTATATTTACCATAATTTTCTGCAAAACACTGCTGGTCTGTCAAAAAAAAAAAAAAAAAAAAAGCCCACATAACACCGGTCCATGGTGCAAAAAAGGTTGGGTACCACTGCGTATAAAGTAGATCAACGGAGACTTATTTGCTTACAAAAACATATCTCAATGGCTGCACAATAATAACAAGGGAAGTAAGGTCCAAATCTTTTCAACAATTCAACATGGAAAACGGCAGCTATGAGTGGCACCAGTCCAACGGTGAAAATGAGCGCTGCTCAATAAGCTAACGGGCTAACGGGAGGCATCACCAAGTCTGCGCCGTTCATGGTTTCTCTGCCTTGAAATGTTAACTGGCATTCACCCTCACTTCCCAAAGTGAAAGCAACTCTCGAGACTCACAGAATAGTAGCGCTGGAGTGATGTCAAACAAGTCCGAGTGCAACAAAGAAAAGCGGGACGCACATATGGTATGATATACCAGATAAGCATTGCAATTAGAGATCAAATTTAGATCTAGATTAATTAGGCCTATTATATGACAAATAATATACTGTACTTACTATCAATACTGAGAGGTGGCTGACAAGACACTGTTACGCTACAAAAATAGAAAAACAAGACAAAATGGCGTTGTGAAGTTGAAATCACATGAGTTATAATACATCATAAAACAGGGACTACGTGTATTTGTTTGATTTCGAAAAGCATTTACATTGAGATTTTTCATCTGCAAGGGAAATTCTAAATTATTGTAAATATGTCCTTCTGAATAGACAGAATTTTGTCGTTTAAAATTCACTTTTTTCCTCTCGCCTGGCCTTCTTTCAATCTCCAACCCCTCCAGAGGCTTAATTTACACAACGCTACATCGCCTTTGCACACCAGGAAGTCCAACTCCAGTTTACACGTATTTTTCACCATCTACACTCCTTTAACTCATTCCCCTCTTGTCCAAAGAAGCCAAAACCCGATATAAAAGGATAATTTACCTCAGACTGTTGGCCTTAGCTACCTACCGACGAATTGGTCTCTAGTAAATGACAAAACGATTAAAACCGGCGGTTCAAAATGAGTATTTCAATCCATAACAACGAGGCGTGAAAATATAACGCTTTGTTCTTTGAGAACCTGGCCCGATTGCAGTTTAGCCTTCATCCTTGGGCGGGTAATTGAATGCAGGTTTCTCAGTGTTAAATTGGACGAGCTGTCAGTTGTGGTGAAGCGCTTGTGGAGGCTGCCTTTTATGTAAGTCATCGGCAAATATGGAAGACTGATGATGAATCATAGATTGATGTCGTCCATCAGCATGCCATTGCTCATCATTTCCCTTTTTTATTTCATTGGTTTGTAGCGTAGCATCTAGGTAATGGATTGTATTCTGGTGTAAAATTATGGATTATAACTTGACACGAGCAAAACATGATCATATTTTTGTGTTTTCGCATACACACTCGCACACATAAGCATACACCTAATTCGGTGGCTTATGGGCTTCTTGCTATGAGAGGGAGATCATATACTGTAAATAGTGATGCTGTGCCGAGGAAGAAGAGACACATGGCGCAGAGAAGGGATTTGGGGGATAGTGAAGCAGCGTGCCTGAGGAGGGCTGCGTAATATACTGGCGTGTGAATGTAGCGGCCAGCGAGGAGGCATTTGTAATATTAACGTCTGCCTCAATGCTTGTCATGGATACTCTTAAATCAGCAAGACGATTCTTGCTTTTTGACTGATGAATTATCACTTAAAAGTCGAAAGTTGACGCATGAAAAGAGGGATAGATGGGGATTGATTAATAATTGCAGCAGAGCAACCTGTCACATCCTTTCAAATCTCTGGCCTTCTTACCTCCACCTTGAAGGGTTTGATTCTATTGGAAGTGAAGTTAAAGACCATTTGAAGATTGAAAGATATGCTGATTTGCATCAGACGTTCAGCTTTAAGTGCACTATTGGGTTAAATCCTCGACAGAAAGGAATACGTTAGTCCAGACATGTGTGTTTTTCAGTGGTAAGCATGGAAGAGGCCTTGTTTTTAGCAGAGGTGGGTAGAGTAGACAAAATTTTTACTCAAGTAAGAGTAGCGTTACTTCAAAATACCGTATTGGCCTGAATATAAGACGGTGTTTTTTGCATTGACAGAAGACTGAAAAAGAGGGGGTCGTCTTATATTCACGGTCTAGACATTACACCTGTTAACGACGCTAGATGGCGCCATATATCATTGAAGCGATGTTCTGTCATGACAGATCTCAGCTACTCTCAAGTTTAACCAGTTTGCATTATTTTATTGCAATGTTTTTCCTTATTCAGATTTGTTTCAAGACTACAGTTACAGTTAGACTTCACTTTGATGGCTAATGCAGTTATTGCAATTTTGTTGTTTTATCACAATAGATTGGTTTATTTACATTTCAAAAACCAGAAGCCATTCATTTACGAATGCGATTGCACTTTAGTTTACATATTTAAATGTTACGATATTAAGATTTGAATGAGACAAAATAAAATGCTTTTTCTCTCAAATATGTTGTTATAATCATTTGTTTCGGATGTACAGTAATTATTTTCTGTATAAAAATTTGGTGTTCAAAAAGTCTTTTTTCAAACTTGTCTTGAAAAAGAGGGGGTCGTCTTATAATCAGGGCCGTCTTATATTCGGGCCAATACGGTAATATTACTCAAGTTAAAGTAGTCGTCCAAAAAATTTACTCAAGTACAAGTAAAATAGTATTTGGTGAAAAGAATACTCAAGTGATGAGTAACATTGTAACTGCTTATATTTTTTTGTTTTTTTAAACAATGGTATTTTCTGAGCACAGAGCAGTTATCAATATGTCCTGTTGTTATAATGATACTGTACAATAACCCATTATTCAACCACATTAAGCCAAAGAAATACAGACAAAAACAAAAAAAAATTGAATTCCGCCGAGAGAAAAAAAATTACATAAATGAAGCATTATTCATCCAAAGAGCATGACTGCCCTCTGGTGGAGAAAATAGTTCTTAATTTGAATAGCCAGGGGTTCCTTCATAATTACAAATTTGAAAATAAAAGGATCATATTTCCGGGTTTCCGTGTTCAGTTGGTGCTAAATAAAAACTAGGAGAGAGGTAAAATAGCACTTTCGAGTCATGTTGAGAGCAGCGCGCTTTATCAAATACTTCATTTTTTTACGGTGCTTTAAAGACACATGATTTAACAGGGTGGCGGGAAGACAGAACGGGAAACTTGCATCTAATTGGTACAATGGAGTCATGTGATTATTGTTGCGATGTCTCATTGGTGAAATAGGTAGAGCTACCCTGGTAATAGACCGGGTACGTATCTACTCTTGGCATTGCTGGCAACAACAAAAAAAATCTAATATGTAGAATAAAGAGGAAAAATGTAATGACCGTTGTGTAGCCCAAAGTAGGGGAGTAAGAGTAGCATTTCTTCTTCACAAATCTACTCAAGTAAAAGTAAAAAGTATAGCTTAGTAAAACTAGTCTTGGAAGTACATTTTTCTCAAAAAGTTACTCAAGTAAATATAAGGGAGTACATGTAACACGTTACTAGCCACCTCTGGTCTCTACCCTCTTGTCTGTGAAATTCTAGTTTGTAAATTACAGTGATAACTAAAAGATACCTGTGGGGGTCCCTATTGCATCACTTTGGATTTGAGATTGGCACAGCTTTTGAGTAGCAGATATGGAATAGGTGTTTTTTTGTGGCGATTAGGAGAGGCAAGTTTTAAATGTTCACACCTGAACAGAGTATTTATACGCATGTTATGAACAAATATGTGTTTCTATAGACACAAAAGATTTTGTGAATAAAGAATAGCATCTGACAAATGTCACTGAAATGTCAGTGACATCATACTTGATCCATGCCGCGTAGCTCACATTGTTCTAGGTTGTATATCTGAAAAGACAAAAGACTTTTCTTGCTTTTATTTTATAGCTTGAGGTGTTACAAAAGCAGAAATCTACAGTGTGTTTCTACTGTTGATTAATAAAGAATGGGAAAAGTTGGAAACAAACTTTTTATTTTCCTGGTGAGTGGGAGTCTACTCATTCTTTTGGTATGTTCAGTGCTTACAGTATATTGTCACAGAACACAATATTCTTTAGGTTTTGAAAGATCAGTCAACTTGCTCCAATAAAGCTGGCAAATAGGGGACCTCTGCCAAGAAAACAGCTTGCAGTGAATAAGTCGGTGGATTTATCAACGTTGAGGAACCAAAAGGGATCCCTTATTTCTCTTAACGACATTTGTGAAATTAACTTAACCTGCTCGTTGTCAGCTTTATTTTAATAGATGCGATATGCTGATGGAGAACATTTTTGCTAAATTGATATATTCCACATGAACACCTGCACACGTTGTAATTCTCTTATTGGATTAGGATCTTGCCAGATATAGATCTAAATTAAATTAGCCCCTGTGGCCTTTAAAATGAATCATATTTCCTAGGAATCTTTGGATGATAACTTCCTTTGATATCAGTGATAAGAGAGCATGGTTCCTGGATTTAGTGCATTTGATATCCATTGGAGTTACTGTGCCAGTATTCCTCTTTCTGTATGTTGTCTTTATCTGTGTCAGTGAGGAAGATGGATACTTACAACCTGGCCTTGTCTTGTTGCTTTACCCTCTGAAAAAAGCAGTTTATCACTGCGTGTTCTTTTGTTTATGTAGGACACGAGGATCTAGTGGCACATTAAACATTACGAATCGCGATTGCAGGTAGTCCCCGGGTTACGAACGAGTTCCGTTCCTAGGCTGGCGATGTAACCCGAATTTCCCCGTAAGTCAGAATTAATCATTTAAGTACCCTGAAATACCCACTAAACCTGGAAATAACTGTCCAAAAACATGTATTATATGACATATTAATAAGATAAAGTGAAAATACGATACCGTTAGGTTCTTTGTGTTAAATGCCATTATACTGTATTCAATGACTATTCAGGCTTAAAAAAAAAAAAGTTTCTGGCCTATTAAGCGCACTTGTTTATAAGCCACAATGGCCAAATTTCACAAAATTTTAGAAATCCACATATATGTCATACCTGACTATAAGCCGCAAGTGTCCATTTCTTAACATTGGAGATTTACATAGATGTTAGACACAAATAATTGATTAAAAATATATATATATTAACCAAATAAACATGCATCAACATCACCAACACGTGTTGTCTCAATGCTTAAAAACTAACTTTAAAAAACAGGTCGCCATATTTGCAAAGATATTTACCTTGCCTTCTAAACTTGAAGTGAATGAAATCCTCTTAAAAAAGGTTAACAGCTAGCGCTAACCCTTACACAGCAGCTTTGTTGTAGCATACAATAAAGTCCTCCGAGTGCCAGTTGAAAACCGATAATCAACACTAGCATCGCGTTATCTTGTCGTAGCAAATAGTGGCTGCCCATCAATTTCAAATTGTTATTTTGTAGCAGCTTATCAGATCGACCCATATACATCTGTAAAATCCTGAGTTTTTGAGTAAGTCTAACAAACTTATGGCAAGTTTTATCGGTGCTAGTGCAGCGGCTGAGAGCTATGTCATAGCAAAATTTGGAAAGCCATTTTTAAAATGTTTTATTTTCCAATTTCGTTATTTTTAACAAGAAAATATGAAGCCCTAAATGAGCCTCTTCCTTATAAAAGTCGCAGGGTAGAAATGGTGAGAAAAAAGTCGCGGCTTATGGTTCGAAAAATACAGCATTCGGGCTTTATTCTCGAGTGAGTCACCTTGCTGAGAGATAAAGGCGCTGTGGAAAGAGGAGGGAGGCATGAGAGGGGCGATATCATGGCCGTTAAGGTCACCGGCATTGCCTCTCTTAACGTGAGCCTGCCGTCCGAACTCAAGTAAACTGCTCGAGACTCGCAAGAAGAGTCTGTGCCGGGCGAGAAGCAGCAACGGCATCTTGAGAACAAGGAAGTGGGACCTGACACCGTCATGAATGGCAGGATGGTGGTGATGCTGCTGAGGGAGAAGAATTCTGGAATGGCGAAAACTAGATACTGTTTACATGACTAAAAAAAAGACTGGAGACAGAATGGCGGACGAGACTCCGGCGTCGTAAAGTCGGAATCATGCAAGTCGGGTACGACGTAACTCCTGGACTACCTGTCTTCTTAAAACGATTGGAATTTTGGACTGATGTTACAAAAGATATACGGTGATCCCTCGCAACTTCGTGCCCTCAGACCATCGCGGATTGTTTTTCCCCCAATTAAAAAAAATATATATATACAGGCGAGCTTTTCTGAGCCAATCATGTAGGCTCACACTCCCGTCTTCCCTCTCTCTGCTCTTTGTTGGTCAGGCAGTGAGTGCACTGGAGTTGTTAGTTAACAATGATTGACAGATGTTGATGTTTTTTTATCTTGCCAGAGAAGCGAGCTTTAAAGTGCCGCTTCAATCATCGTTTAACTTGTTAAACAGTTGCTGTGGCAACTCATTGTGTGTCAGTGAACAGCTGGAGCGGATTTGAGTGGACTTAATGAAGCATTTAATCAAGCCAAGCATTTTCCAGCTTTATTCTTGTTTAAAAACAATTCGGTGGGACAGTAACATGTTTAAAACCCATAATAATTATTACATTTGAAGTGGTTAAAAACCATTTATCAAAATATATACCGTATTTTTCGGACTATAAGTCGCAGTTTTTTTTTCATAGTTTGACAGAGGGAGCGTCCTATACTCCGGAGCGACTTATGTGTGAAATTATTAACACATTATTATATCATTGTTGCTTGTTAGCATGTTCTGTATGCTATAGTTATCTCATTAATTATGTTACATGAAATACCAGGCAGGTTCTCAGTTCGTTGTTTATGCGTCATGTAATGTTAGCATACCGTACACATATTCAGCCTGTTGATCTCTATTTTATTTTTATTTTAGATTGCTTTTAAAGATGACATATCTGTTCTTGGTAGTGGATTCTATCAAATCAATTTCCCCCCAAATTGCGACTTATACTCCGGTGCGGCTTATAAATGTTTTTTCCTTTTCATTGCACATTTTTTTGGCTGGTGCGATTTATACTCAGGTGCGACTTAGTCTTTTTTTGGGGGGGAGCACTACGCTGTTTTTCCACTTATTGCGGTGGGTTCTTGTCCCCATTAACCGTGAATAACGAGGAATCACTGTATTTCAACGTGCGAAAACCAAAATGGCTGACTTCCTGTGCTTCTACAAAAGTGAGATGAAGCCACATTGAATCCAAGGATTCAAAAGCTAGCTTTTTAGTCATTCATTTGCACGGTTTTCGTTTGCCTTCAAGGACATTTGCTGTCTGCCAGAGTGTTGGTATGAATACAATTAGTATAATGCTAATTCCTCATAAATGAATGAAAAAAAGGACGGCGGGGCTTCCCGCAGGAGCCATCATGAAATATGGCAACTTCTCCGAGTGGACAGGAATGGGGTCGACAAGAGTCCAAAGTATGAATCTTGATTTTTTTTTTAACGTCACATTGTCAAAATCGACTTGATTAGTCCAGAGTTCTTGTCTGCTTGAGAAGAATAGTGCAATAACTTCTGCCAGGAAAACTGATAGAATTAGGAATCCAAGAATTTTTTTTTCTTTCCCCACCAAATATTTTAAAATGCGACATATAATTGTTCAGTAGGAATCTGAATGGCAAAATTCCTGTTGCCTGCCATTGACGGCATTCATTCACTGCCATCCCTCCCCCTTCAAATGGATTGGTTATCTCCTACTGACAAACTAATTTAAATCAAAAGAAGTATGAAAGAGCCACATGATTGGATGTATTTTATATTCAATGTCAATGAAGGAGTCCATTTCACTGAAGTTATACATGACACTAACATTTTGTCTGTGGGCGCTCACACAATATGAAAATAATAAAATATCTCAAAATATTCAGGTCGCGTCAAGATAGCACATCCCCGCGGGCGTGACCTCAAACTTTCCCATACATGACAAACTCAGCGATGGGAAATTAACATGGACAGTTTCATATCCAGCTGGTTCCATCTCTTGAGGTATTTTGGGTTCCTAACTCAGAACCACTGCTGAAATGTGGTGGACGATGCATGAAGAAAGTGGGGAGCCGAGATGGATGGACGCGTGAAGGGCAGCGTCGGTCAAAGGTTCGATCCCCGCTGACAGCTGGAGTGTGTCGCTGTCAGGGTGTCCTTGAGTAAGACGCCTACGGACTTAATGATGGCGTGCTCACCCTTTTATCCAGCACACTTGGGGAAATACATGACAAGAATTTGTACAAGACAAAGTTCAGACTTGAAACTTTAAAGTGCCTATCACACCAAAATGCATGTTTATTTCATATTTCACGTGGTATTTTATGCTCCAGAATGAAATAGAGCGCTTAGATGTGTGTGGAAGCGATCATTTTATCAGTTTTTGATCAGTTTTGGAATCACGAGCCATGAAAATGAGTGAGTTTCGGCTCCGGTCTCTGTTGAGGACGAACGCGAATGTGACGTCACCCGGGTCAGCATCTGACAATACATCATTGCTTTATAGCATGCAGATGGACTGCGGATTCATCTGGTTTTACGGATTAATAAGTTTATTTTTTGCATCACGGCAGCCAAATGTGCTGCAGGGATTTGTTGCTGCACCAGGGAGAGGCGTGTGAGCCTTTTTGGGTTTCAAAAAGTTCCCGTTCACTCAGAGATTGGCCAAAACAAATCTGACAATTGCGGATTAATAAGTTTATTTTTCGCATCACGGCAGCCAAATGTGCTGCAGGGATTTGTTGCTGCGCCAGGGAGAGGCGTGTGAGCCTTTTTGGGTTTCAAAAAGTTCCCGTTCACTCAGAGATTGGCCAAAACAAATCTGACAATTGCGGATTTAATAAGTTTATTTTTCGCATCACGGCAGCCAAATGTGCTGCAGGGATTTGTTGCTGCACCAGGGAGAGGCGTGTGACCCTTTTTGGGTTTCAAAAAGTTCCCGTTCACTCAGAGATTGGCCAAAAGAAATCTGACATCTGTGGGACCATTCGACTTACGAGGATGTGAGTAAACATCGTATTTTGTATTATTTCAAATACTGGGCTCACAGCACACGTTTTAATATGGAGATGGCTTGCATATTGTGGCTGAGAATGCTCCTTGTCCACCGAGAATGCCACTCTGCCGACACCCGGCGGCTTGTTGCACACCCACCTCGGTCCTTCGTGTGCCCGCCGGGAGAGCGCTATACTCGGCTTATTGCCCTCTCCGCATGCCCGGTGTTCTGTCAAATTTTCCACCCCATCAGAAACAACTTTGTGTTAAAAATGGCCGCGAATACAGCAATTACAAAGTAAACACTACAAACTTTCTTTACATAAAGGACTATTTACATACGTTTGATCATGGACGGACATGTAGGAAAGTTCTCCTCTGACACATCCTGCCATGTAAGATGCACAACTGCACGCCGCTCTCTCACTGTTTACGTCTTCGCCAGGTCGTTAAGCATTAATTTATGCCATATTCATGTTGATCATGTGGCAGTTAAGCGCTCCTCCGACGTCAGCTGGGTTGTCCGGCATTCATTCTCCTGCTGCTTCCCCGGCAAACAAGCTCTCCAGCCCGCGGCAGGGGAATGACGAGCTGTAACCATGACCCTGCCGACATCATCCTCCTGTTGGGGATGCTAGAGCGCTATAATGACAGGCAGGGGTTAAACGTGAGATTAAAAGACTCATTTCTCGTCATATGTGCTTTGCCAAATTTTTGTGTATACCGTAATTTCCCGAATATAACGCGCACTTTTTGTTCCCCAAAATAAACTTGTAAAATCATGGTGCGCATTATACACGGGTACAGGGATGGAGACAGAAATATACAGTATATACATATATATATAAAGACCGATTAAAAAAAAAAAAAAAAAAAAAAATTATTGACACGGCCATGTATTGTTGAATAAACATATGCGGCGATCCATTGCCAACCATTATGGTACGTGACGTCACCATTTTGTTTCGGTAATGCTTCACTCTGATTGGTCGAATGATTTAGTCTGTGTTAAATTCTGCTTTTTTTCACTCTTCATAAAGCACAGAAATTAATTTCTTGAAGTCATTTATGTCAACGTTTATTGCAGCTCCGCAACTCGGACCATAACAAACGTAACACAACACAGACTTCCTGTGTCCGTCAATAATATCTGTCCCTCGGGAAACTCAAACCCAAATAACAATAATTCCTATTGTTACAGTTTAGCGTACAGCGATGCGCTTTCCGATTTCCGACGTAAATCCTCACTTTCATTTTACCGTATCAATCCATGGAAGAAACATTTATTCATCATGATGAAACGAGCAAGTTATTTAAAAGAAAAGTCACATCTGTTTTGTTTTCTCCTGGATTCTGGTAAGTTGAAGAAGTTGTCAGATCATATTCTTACGTTACATATTGTCAGTTTACGGTAATGTTTTGAACTACCAATGTGCTATGCGGGTGCTGTGTTTCACCAGTCAGTAAAATGACATTTCTGTATCTGTACACGAGCTCTGTTTTCTTGTATTCTTCTATTTATTGGTGCTAAAATTAGGGTGCGCGTTATAAACGGGTACAATAATTTCCCCTAGATTTTACAAGTAAATTTGGGATGCGCGTTATACACGGGTGCACCTTATATTTGGGAAATTACGGTAGTCGAATAGTCTCAAAATATGATTCTAATTCACATAATAATGCGATTTAAGATTTTTATCCTGTCATAGGTACTTTAAAGAAACTGCATGCAGTATTATTGTGATCATTGATTGCGAAAACATTGACCCAACAGTACTAGTCCTCCAGCCTTTCTGAATTACATTAGTAAAAGCTAAACCACATACGAACTGATTTCTCATGTTTTTTGCTGCGACAAAATGTTCTGCAAATAATCCCAATCCAACAGTTAAAATCATCCAAAAGGAATAAGTAGAGCCAACTTGGTGTGCATCCTCTACTGGTCATGCTGCTATCTTGTTGGCTGCGAGTGAGTGTCTCGGGAATGCTTCCTTCTGCGAGTGATGGCGTATTTTCTTCCTGGCTTTTCTTTTTCTCCTGCCTTTGGAGACGTTTTGTGTTCCTATGCCATGCGCCTCTGTATATATGTGTGTGCGCCCTGCATTTCCAGCGCACACTCATTCCCCCCGCAGGCTCTGTCAGGCTGTTTGGAGGTGCACTCAGCTCACAGCTTGAGGCTGCTGCTGTCACCTTCTTACCTAACATCCCCTTGCCTTCTTTTGGATGGGATTTTAACCCATCTGAGTCAGGACACAGGGATGAATAGTCCTTTTATAATAAGATTAGGAGTGAACTGTGAACAATTGTTTTGGCAGGAGTTCAATGAAATGGTCGCATGTGTCTGATAAATACAGGTGATGGTTATATAATTAATAATGCTTATTATCTCCAGAATTTTATGTAGTCAGTTGCATTTGTCTGTGTGTCAGTTTGTTTTCCTGTTAACTCGAGAACAAATAAAGGGATAATCACATTTGCAGGATAGGTGATATGAAACGAAAAAGGTGATTCAATTTTGGGGGAATGAAATCAAAGGTCACAGAGGTCAGAAAAGGCATTTTGAGGTAACTGATTAGCCTGTTTAACTCAAATACACAACTGAGGTTTTGTATTTGGCTGCTTAGGCTGAGTTCTGCTCTCTGAGTGCTTCTCGAGTTTTTATTGTATTGAACTATAGTTGATACATTTAAAATTTTGACCGTTTTATTTTCAGTCAATGTGGGACTAGTGATTTTTTTTTTTTTTTTTTAATTTGTCAAATGGCTATACAGTGGTACCTTTACATAATGAATTAAATCCATTCCAGGACTTGTTTTGAAAGTTGAAATGGTACATACCTTATACTAGTAAGTATAATATAAAAATGCATTATAATTCGATTAATTTGTTCCACAGCCTAAAAACCTACGCTAATCCTTCCTAAATGCTTGTGGTACCATTACATATAGCAAAACAAATAAATTGTAAAGACATATCAGGATGATAATAAAAATGTAAAGAATCAGGTTCTAATGTAGCGGTTGTGTTTTGCACGCTGTTCCTGAACGCATTTTGTGACATCTGAGTGAGAGGTGTTAAAGTGGGAAGTTTTTACTTTTCATGTTGTTTTGGCTACGGTGGACAGACGTCTTGTGTTGCACAAGTTCTGAAATATTAAAAACCTGACATTTCCTTGTCACTTTGAAAGACTGGACTGCCTAGATCATAGACATTCCATATTATTGTCGAGCCAGTTCACTGACGCGCACACCTCGAACATATTTTTCATCATTTCCATCTCAATTTCAATGCTAAGCGTCACCTTTTTCCTTTTTTTCATCACCTGCACTAATCTTGAGACACATGTTGATTTCTCTCCAGTGTTTTTTTTGGCAGCTATTTTAATTTTTGTCTGTCTTTTGGACGAAAATATCAATTAGTCTTAGTCATATTTTCGTAATTTTAAAATAATTTAGTCTTTGTTTAGTTTTAGTCAACAAAAACTCAAATTTCGTCCAGTTTTATTCGACAATTCTAAAAATATTTTCATCAATAAACTTCAAGATTTAGTCCACGAATAAATAAATGAAAGGATTCCAACAATTTCGAATGAACATGACAGACGAGCACATAACTGTAGAGTCTACAAGGACATTAGAACTTTCATGATGATAATACACAGCAGGAAAACAGCACTAATTCGCAATTAATTAAACTCATCTGGATGCCACAAACTGTTTACGGAACTGTAAAATGTTTTCCAAGAGTTTAAGAAGACAGTCACTGCGCTAAATGCTAACGTGAATGCTAATGCAAATGCTATGCTAACGCTACAGGTTAGTTTAGTGCAGGGGTGGGCAAACTATTCCACAAAGGGTCGCAGTGGGTGCGGGTTTTTGTTGCAACCCATTAAGAGGATACCTTTTCACCAATCTGATGTTTTACAAGTGCAATCAGTCGATTGCAGTCAGGTGCTTCTCATTTCTGCTGAAACCGCATTGGTTAAACTATCTGTGCTGGGTCAGTTGGAACAAAGACCAGGACCCACTGCGGCCCTCGAGGACCGGTTTGCCCACCCCTGGTTTAGTGTGTGATGATCACTCAGCACAAACCTTTAAAGGCTAACGCAACATGGCATATCTAGACAAGATTAGAAAGCAAAACTTACCAAGAAGCATCTGACACACAAGTTTCACAAGAGGAGCCCGGAATGGGCACAGGATTACTCACCTGCTCATGAGTAAGCGTGTGTGTGGGGCGGATCAGCTTTACGTCACATGAGTAACATGACCAAACACTGCAAAATGCATGCGAACTAAACATAAAATAAGAATATATGGACGGAAGCTATGGCAAATTTTCATCTCGTTCTCATGTCGTCAGACGACAACTGGCATCCATCTCGTTATGTTTTAGTCTCCCGAGACACAACCATCATCGCTGACGAAAACAACAGTTTCTCTCGGTTTTTCTCTTGTGGGAAAATAATGAAATTGCGCCACTGTCAAAAATCGTATTTCAACTATGTCATCGTACGTCGAGACAAATGATGAGTCAAATTTTTCGTCAGATCGTATGTCGAGGTACCACTTTAAACGTGTAGAAATGAAACTGGTAGGACTGTACATTCATAAATATGAATACCCACTTGATCTTATTAAAGGTATCACTTTTCCAACATATCTTAGTTTGAATCCCATTGTACAGTACTCAATATTTCTGCATTCTTCAACTTCCACCCACTAGAATTTTTGACTGTCACCACATCCTTTGCTCCATTTTACTCATCCAGTTTTGATGAAAAAAGTGCCAAAATGGCTTCCTACTACATGAATGTAGCTGAAGTGCTTTTCGGTCACTGGAATTTTATTTATTTTTTTACATTACCTTTCATAGAGCTATTGCCAATATTTAACATTTTATATTAGTTGAAAAACACACCATTACCATAGCAGATGGCCATTACACGCTTAATACCTTACTTTGGGAATATCTGGCATATACAAACATTTCATCATTCAAGTATGTAAAATATCCAATATTTGGCTGCAAAACAGGCTCAGCTAACAACCAGAAGGTCAGACAATTGTGTTATTAACATAAATGAACAGCTGCTTGGTTATGACCTAAATGCTATTCTTGGCATTTGTTTGTATGCATAGACGTTGCAAAAGCTGCTTTCGAGCACCACTGGCCTTTTTTTTTTTTTCTTTGTCCCTCGCTATGTTGTCACCCTTCACGCTCACCGTCCCCCCTCACCTGCTTGCTTGTGGGTCAGCGGGTCAGACAGCGAGCAGATGCTTTCACGGCTTGACTCCAGCCAATACCATGGCACGCTTACTTCTGTATGCTCATTTCACACACAAGCAATGTGTTGCAGCGCTTTTACATAGGAGTCAAAGCTAATTATTTTAACAACATATTGTGGGCTTTTCCATCACAATTTCTGCCTCTGGGCTTGTTTCCTCAAACAATTGACATCACTGAAATCTGTTTGTCTTTGTTTTTCCTTGTCAAACAGATACAACAGATGGACTCAAATGCATTAAATCAGTCACAGAAGATCCAAATTGAGTAATTTATTCACAAAACATTGGTGACTGAGAGTCTTGTGCAGCCAATGGGAATGGGAAGAAAAGCAGTAAGCGCTGATGTACCAATGTTAGGGCCATTCACTCGAGCCACCTTGAAATTTGGGCCCTAAAATGTGAAATAATAACAAACAAAATATTCAATATTCCTGCCTTGTGCATAAATGCCTGAAAAAGCCTCTCTAAATTCCCCCCCGAATATTAATTCAAGATAAAATTGGTTGGCTTTGCTGCAAAAAAAGTATATTATTCCACTTGGTGCAGTAGACATCCCTGGATAAATCAAGAAATACTAAATGTCAAAGCTACTTTGGCGTCGCTGCCGCAGTCTAGCAGAAGTAATTTACTGTAAATTCTCAAACACAACACAGGAAATAAAAAGGCCGCTGTGTCTGCTCGTCACAATCCCAAATACCTGGTCGCGGCTCAGCTCAAATGAGTTTGCCGGATCAAAAGACGGCGGGGCGATAAGAAGGGAGAGAAATAAAAGGATTTGAGTTCGACTCAGAATGCATTCAAGCGGGCCGGGCAATGGACTCTGCTGGTGTCACCTGGGCCACATCTTCAACTTCGCTACACTTTATCACTGCTCTGTGCTCTCGGAACACTTTGCGCTTCATCCCTTTTTTTTCTTCTCCATTAATTCACATTGCTTTGAGTTGACTTTTAAAAATGGTTTTAAAAAAAAAAGTTCTCAAACTTAGTTTTGTTTAGTTTTCAGTTGACGGGACACAGGGCTCGGGGCCGATCCGCAGGGGGCCTATTTTATAAAACATCTAAAATTCAAATATTTTCAAAACCAAAGCCGTTATCGACCTAAAAGCAAAACGGGCACTTCCCTTAGCAATATATGAGTCTCCATGAGCAGCGACATCAAAAAATTCAAAGTCGTTCCCCATAAAATCCTGAATATTTTTTATATACAAGTATAACAAAACTTAAAATGGCAATAAAATTCTCAAATTTTACTCTAGATGCACAAAAATCACTAAATGCAGAGATAATCACCTATAATTTCAGGATCAATAGCAATATTTAATATTGCATATAGATTTTTGCCCAAAATAGCTTAATTTAATTAATATAAAGTTTTCAACAGCTAATAAATCAATGTTCACATCAGAAACTTAATACTTGAGGAAAGCATGCAGAATCATCATTTTGCTCAAGAAAAGCAACATTTGCATTTTTCTATATACAATCACAATTTATTTAGGTTGAATTCCCCTATTGTGTAGAGATACAAAATCCAGCATGGCGGCGGTCACAAAACAAAGAGCTTTTTCTGTTGAATATTCTTGTAAACAACGCTTAAATCGTGGAATTTCTACAGATATGAACGTAAAACGGTCTAGAGTCTTGGTTAAAGGCGAAAAAACGGGCAGTTAGCGTTCATTTTACGTAAATATTTCAAGAAAATGTTACAGTATTGTGTAGTCCAACATGGCAGGCATCACAAAACGAAGAGCTTTTTAAGTTGAAAATTCTTGTAAAAAATGCTTAAATTGTGAAATTTCTATAGATATGAATGTAAAACAGTCTAGTCTTGTTTAAAGGTGAAAAAACGGGCAGTTATTGTTCATTTTACTTAAATATTTCAAGCAAAAGTTACGGTATTGTGTAATACAACATGGCGGCCGTCACTTTTTAATTTGAAAATTCTCGTAAATAATGCTTAAATCGCAATCGGGATACACTAATTTTATTGATTTTTTTTTTTTCACATTTCCAAGTGGTGCTATTTTTAATATAAGAATGACCTTGAATCCTCGACCAAATCACTCTTGAGACACTCCTTCCTGCTTGTATCCAGTAAAACATTCGTCCCATTTCCACCTAAATCCGGCGTTAGAACGCAGCGTGTGTAACTTTGAGCTTATCACAGTGAAAGCCAACTCAACGCTCTGCCTGGGTCGGCCCCCTACGGGAAGGCGAGGCGCAATGTTTGTGGGAGCTGTTTTGTCAAATGTTGGTGGAGTCAATGCGGCAGCCTTTTTAATTTTAAAAACAGACACATTTTCAGAATAAAAAATCTTGTGTGATTTCACTACTTTCCAACTATTAATATCTAAGCAATTAGTTTTCCATAATCAGTTCCTGCTTGTCCCAAAAGTAAAATGCTATAGTCACTATTCCGTGCTACTTTATTGGTTTGTTTGTCTCTGGGCTCTTGCTTAGAAGCAATTTCATTAAAGGTACCTCTCAATAGACCGCATGCTGGAGCTCATCGTGATCATCTCAACAGAACACAATTTCGGGGACAATTCAGTGAATAAAATGCTTCCTGTGTGCGTCACAATTGCTATAGTTGACTTCAATTGGGGACCTGGATGTGAGTAAATACACCCGCAGTGTCATTCCCTGAGAAAAGGAGCAATGCGGGAAAGATTCTGCAAAAAAGCAAACTAAAACTGCCATTGTGAGATGTTTCTTTAGCGAGTCATCATTGAGTTTAATAGCTTGAAATGTGTTAATTGTTGACAGGGGAATTAATTGATTCACACTCTTGTTAAAAAATGGGAATTAGCACACCACTTATTACAGAGGTGCCAAGTCTTGTTGTGGATTTTTTTTTTCTTTCTTTAATGAATGCATTTATTTTGACAGTTTGTGTTGTGCTATAAAAATGGTTAGGTGATGTGAAAACCGGCAGAGAATTAACATTTTTTCATTCGCTGCAATTCAAGTAGATTGGACTATCACTTTTAAAGGGATCCACGGACAGAAATACTTGTAGCTCTTATAAGATAAACATTATTGAGTTAAAATAATTTGTTATGAATTTGATGTTTTTGTACAAGTTGTAAAATTTAATTAGTACCGTATTTTTCGGAGTATAAATCAATTTTTTTCATAGTTTGGCAGAGGGTGCGTCTCGTACTCTGGAGCGATGTATGTGTGATTATTTACGGTCGGGTTGGGCCGACTTCTCTCTCGCTAACTTTTTAAAAAATATATATTCATATATTTATCCTAAAACAATGTATAGATGTTAAATAAAATAAATAATTTGGATAAAACAGAGAAGGCGCTCTGCATGCCTGCACACGTGAAACAAGTGGCCCCGCTCTTTTCAATCTTCCCCTCCCACCCTGGCACCCTCTGCGAGCATCCTGGTATTTCCTTTTCGATATGGAGCAGCGAGGAGTGAAAAACTAAAGACAGGGGAACTGAAAAGCAAACAACTGCGGAAGGAGTAGGATATGGACAGGATTCAAAATGATTGTTGAAGATGCTATACAGAAACCTGTGTCGGCTTCGCTGAATGTAAACAATGTGGCGCTTTGGTCTCATACGAGAAATATATCTAACACTTTTCCAGCGTTATTTTGTTGTTTAAATGCATTTATAATCATCATAAAAATATGTAGACTATTTAAACATTGAGAAAACAAAATGCAACCATGCATCGCATCCCCACATTTCCTCCTTCTCCTGAGTCCTCACAAATAAAACATAAAATTTGTCTTTTTTTTCGGGCTAGTGCCTACAAATAAAACATGCAATGTCGGGTTTTTTTGGCCCCGGGCAAGCAAATCAAGTTAATTGATCGGGCTCGGGCCGCATCGGGCTTTAATACCCAAGCCGGTCGGGTCGGGCTGGATTTTTAAGGCCTGATCTAACTCCTAGTGTCATGTAATGTTAGCATACCGTGCACCTATTCAGCCTGTTGTTCTCTACTGTATTTTAAATTGCCTTTCAAGATGTCATGTCTGTTCTTGGTGCTGGATTCGATCAAATAAATTTCCCCCCAAAAATGTGACTTATACTTCAGTGCCACTCATGTTTTTTTTCCTTTTCATTACACATTTTTTGGCTGGTGCGACTTAAACTCAGGTGCGACTTATAGTCCAAAAATACGGTAGATCAGATTGTTGTTGACGTAGCAAGGCGGTGACGTCACATGGTTATGCTGCCGGGCTTCCAGAGTATGACTTACTTACTTTGAATAAATTGAAGAAACTACCAGCCGTAGCGAGTCTACTCTGCTCTGATTATTTGTCATCCATTGGGGTGCGTTCAGGTTCATGGCAATGAAAGTGGTAAACACACATAGCCTACCTTTGCAAGAACGATGGAGTTGCCGTTTGATACGGTCATAATGTGCAGGTCCTGCACCCATCCGCAGCAAAACTGTTCGTAGCTTTGTAATTTCGGAATCGCTGTTTGAATGAGTTTAGTAACATACACCAAACAATAAATACAGCAGAATGTCCATTTCACGTTATTGTGGAAGCCCGTCAACATCTTTACTCCATTTGTCTTCGGTTTGCTCGTTAGGGTCAACATTGTTCACATCCTTAAGTTTGATCACATATCTGTTTCTCTTTATCGAACTGACAAGTTCAAGTTTAATTTCCCGCAAGCCAGACCTGCTTCCAATATGGCTGCGTTGTTGTCAAATCTCACGTGATCCCCCATTCTGTGATGTAAACCCTCGAGCCTAATAGCGCACGTACTTCAGAGCCGGTGTTTTCACACACAAACCGAAACAGCACGTGCGGCAAACACACACACGCAAAACAGATGCAGAGGTATATGATGGCAGAGCATTCAGAGGAAAATTTGTCCTTTATGAGGTGGAGATATAAACACTATTTCAAGTTGGTCGAAATTAAAGGAAAGAACGTGCATGTAAGGTGTAATTTATGTCCCGGGGCAAAGGTTTTGTCGACATCTGTGGTAAGCAATTCAAATCTGTTTATTTTTGTTGCACTTCAAGTGTAGGATAAATCTGTTGCTGGTGAGGTGCTATAAATATTACAAGGTTCTATAACACAACTGCCTGTCTGTTCTTCTCTATTCAACTGACTTGAATAATGCTCAGAAAATTTCAAATTCTTTGACATACAACAAATGTTTTTAAAGTAACGGAAATAGTTACTTTCCCTGGTAACTAGTTACTTTCACTATAGAGTAATTCAGTTTCTAACTGTTACGTTTTGGAAGAAGTAGTGAGTAACTATAACTAATTACTTTTTTAAAGTAACGTGCCCAATACTGCCAATTAGCATGTTAGCAAAAATACAATTTTCCTTCATGTACTATAATGTATATATCACGTCTGTTTCAGTAGAGGCGTAACACATGCCTTACTTCACTAGTTCATCTCGTACGAGCAAGAAATCTCCCTGTAATTACAACCTTAGCAGCCCTGACATTTCTTTTTCTTTCTTAACACCAGACTCCCCCAGGTAAGTGCGTGTGCGAGTCAGACAGCCCTTTTGTCTTATGGGGATGAAACAGCTGGTTGCGCCTTGCTAATTAACTCAAAAACCACATGATTACTGTTCGCTGGTGGTGTGCTGGAGCTGACAGAGGGAGGGAGCATTAGGAAGCCCAAAGAAAGGATTGCCGAAGAGGGACACTTCACTCGGACGGATGTTTATTTACTGCTCAGCCTCTAATAGTACGTTAAAAAAAGTACTGTGGTTTGAAATTACTGTGGAGTCGGTTTTAGATGCCATTGTCACCTTACCTGTCGCGATTTATCAAAGGCAAGATACTGTTTTAATATTCAACACTGGTTAAAACTTTTTTCGTAATGTTCCCAAGACGTAATTCAGTGACGCTATTAAGAAGTTTGACAGTCGTCCCCGCAGTTAATTGAAGTTTTATGACTCTGACAGCAGACATTTTGAAATCACTAAACTTTTGGTTTTACTGTCGGTAAACGAGTGCATTTAAAAGAAAGCCTTCCGTTTATTTGTATTTAAAGCAGGATAGACAATTGTTAAGCTTAACATGACGGACATAAAAATGCAAGCTGTTGTTCATGTACAGCTCCCGAGATAGACTTCAGACACATTGTCTTTCAGTCTTTCAACATAGTGCATAAAGAAGATGGATGGAACTCAAAACAAGATGACAAACCAACAAATGGAGCATAATTAAGACTGTTTGAGATGTTTGTTTTTCCATAACTGACAATCCAATTATGTGTGGCAATTTTGTTGTGTCCCTCAAAGCTGCTACATAATGGGGGGGGGGGGGATGTTTTTCTACAAAGCACAGACAATCATTTCTAGCAACAAAGCGACAAACATGAGGCTGTCAACCAGGAAGAACACCAGAACGTTGAATGCGTTGTTGTTTCTCCGCAGGCGAAAGGCCACCCCTGCCACGACGCTACATTCAGCGAGCGCGTGTTCGTGCGCGCGATTCTGACAAACATGTAACGTCGGGTTTATCTGACTGGCTCGCCTTGGTCGACCTTACAAGCTTCTAGAAGTCTGTCTTGAAAGGTCACGTAAATCAGTTGGGATATGAACACACTACATGACTTCTACACGCTCCAACATGTTTTATATCATGCTGTACACATACGGTCTAACAATACTTTCGATTGCTGAACATAGTTTAATTTTATTTATTGGTACAGTTTTTTTTGCATGCCCACTGTGACAAGATGCTCCATATTATGGCCACATACATAAATTAGGTCCCATAAGACCCAGTGTGAAAGTGTTTTCCAATCATTGTTGGATTCCTCTCATTTTAAAAAGGTGCAACCGTGAAAAAAATAAACCCTGTTACTGTAAAATACTGTCAGCTGCGGTTGCCACAATTAGACCATTTAAAAAAAAAAAAAAAGGAAAAATGTAAAATATCTTAATTTTCCGACTGTAAGCCGCTACTTTTTTCCCTCACTTTGAAAGCTGCGGCTTATAGTCCAGTGCGGCAACACTTAATTTGACAGCAGCGTCATAAGACTGTCATAAGACCGTCATAATTGTGACATGACACTATCATGGGCATTAATGAATGCTTATGACAGATGTCATTTAGTATCATCCGGCAAATTTTGTCACTTAACTATATTTATGTCCAGCTCGGCTCTTTTACATCTATTCAAAAGTGAGATAATTTGTGGATGACACAAAACGACATCTGTCATAAGCGTTCATTAATGCTCATGGCAGTGTCATGTCATAATTATGATGGTCTTATGACAGTTTTATGGTCCCATTGTCAAATAGTGTTACAGAATACGAGAGCTAGTGATTAATGAAACAACTGGAAGACTAAAGAAATAATTAACACAGAACATGACTTTTGATTATTCACATCTGTAGCGTTGCAATGCATTCTAGGAAGCATGTTGGATGAGAACAGTGTTGACGGCAGGTGGCAGTAGAGGTTGGTTGTCCCCCCCCCCCCCAAGGGAGCAGTGATGACCAAATGAAGCTTCTTGAAACAATGGCGCTCTGCATCCATTTGGTTCAAAGCTTCATGGTGATTAAATGTCATGATTATGATGGTCCTATGACAGTTTTATGGCACCAATGTCAAATAAAGTGGTGCGGAATATCAGAGCTAGCGATTAATGAAACTGGAAGATTAACTGAAGAAATAATTAAGAACATGAATTTTGATTATCTACATCTGTAGTGTTGCAATGCATGCTAGGAGGCATGTTGGATGACAACAGTGTTGAAAGTAGGTGGCAGCAGAAGTTGACTCTCCCCCAAAGGAGCAGTGATGGCCAAATGAAGCTTCTTGAAGCAATGACGCTTTTCAGCCATTTAGTTCAAAGCTTTATGGTGGTTAACAGTTAATATCTTTTAGTGTAATTATTGCTCAGCCTTCACCGCGTACAGACACACTCTGAGCGTGGATTGTGTACAGTTTTGATGTATGTTCCATGCCTGAATTTGCGTCTTTAGTTGTATGGGGGACGGGAAACTGATAAGCATATGCTTCATCTCATCCGCCTTTGTCTTCTTCTTCGGTTCCTTCGGGCAAATCATATCACATTTTGTAATTGTCAATGATTATCAATGATACCGATGATGATGACAATAAAATTCCATTCCATTCCATTATCCCAAAACACAGTGAGGACGGCTGCGGCTTATAGTCCAGTGTGGTTTATCTAAGAACAAATGCTATTTTCGTGTTAAATTTGGTGGGTGGCGGCTAATAATCAAGTGCGCCTTATAGTCCGAAAATTACGGTACACATAAAAACGGTATAGTGATTCAGTCTCTAAATATTTCAGTAGATTTTTGCTGTATTTTGGTTTTTAAACTGTGAATCATGGTCGTAGAAGATTTTAAGATTATTACGCTTCATTCAATAGTTTAATTAAACCAGTCTTGATGGTAGTTGCTGCATGTATTTTACTGTTTACTCGTTTTAATGTTCTTTTTTGAACTGTGTATGTTGTGGAGTTTTGTTTTTAATTGCTTGTGTACAACAGTCATTCCAGTAAGTGCCCTGGCCATTATGTGTGAAATTACAAGTAGTGTAAATCTCCATTTTAATGATGATACGATTCAATATCGGTTATTGGACAAACAATACCAATACCAATGCCGATCCTATGGATTCCGTCCGGATTCAATTCAACGGCTTTTGCTCGAATAAATACATGTATTGTTCACATTTACCTCAAATACAAGATGTTTTTGAACAGAAATATTTCAGATATTTGAATGAAAATCATTGTTTTTGACAAAACGTCTGGAATATGACCATGTTCATCCATTTTTTTTTGTGTGTGTTTTAATTGATTGGCTTGTTCAAATTGCTGTATTGGATTGATGCATGGTTACGCATGGTTACGCACAGAGTAATTACTCAAATTAATTGTTTTGCAAAATATTGGTTTTAAATACTGCTGTTAAATGACCTCATTAATGGCTGTCATCGATTGCGTGTTCATTTGCTGCTAGCCTATCACTGTCAATGGCACTGAAACATAAAAATTCACTGCCAGCTCTCCTAGTTGAAAGGGTTCATTCTAGGGCTGCAGCTATCGAATATTTTAGTAATCGAGTAATCGACTGAAGATTCTATCGATTAATCGAGTAATCGGATAAAACAAATATATTTTTAGGTGAAGAGCAATTATAAATATACATGAGAAAACAAGACATTTCATCTAATCTTGAACCATTTTCAGTCAATCAATGTCTTTATTTTCGATGTATATTGTAGCTAGAATTAAAAAAAAAAAAAAAAGACTAATTCACTGCTTTCACTCAAAAAGCTTTTAGATCTTATTTAAAAAAAAAATATATATATATATAATATATATATATATATATATATATATATATATATATAATTACCTAAAAATGCCGTTACGCTTGATAACACACATCACTTAAAAGTTAGGATTTTTTCCCACGTGTTTCAATTGAATTTCTCTTTGTGTCAAGCCATTTTTAAGTTCTAGTTAAGTTTTAAGTTAGTCTAAACTGTAAGTCCTGATAGGATTTTGAGTTTTTGCAGTGTTTAAAATAAATGTATGATACAGGCTGTACTGGAGCACATTAGGGACCAGTGCTACTTGGTGTTTTATCCAGCAATGACTACTGAGCTAAAATTGATAGTTAGCATGATTAAGTTTTTATTTTACACCCTCATCACTCCACAATGCTATGTTATGTTAAAGCCCGTATGTAAGACACGTTAGCCACGCAACGACAGTGGTCATAATTAATTGAAACCTAGTCCTCCGCAGGGCTAACTTTACGTGAGCTAGTAGCGACAGTAACGTTAATCTTATATATTAGCGCTTAGCGCTCTTTATTAGCGCTTAGCGCTGTACTGCTTTAAGATGGCGGCTGTTTGATAACGCTGCCCAGACGCGGCCGAGTCTGTCATTGCGCATCTAGTTCAACATACATGTGATCTTTATGAGACGCATCAGACGCTAGCTGTTACCAACTTAGCATCGTGCGGGCTAGTATTTGGCAACGTCAGCGTCGTTTGTGGCGGCTGTCAGCTGCAGTAAGTTTTTTTTTCCCCTTCTTCCTCTCCGCACGTGACAGCGCGTTGTCCCGCATTAAAAGTAGTCCGAGCAAAATGTGATGCTTAGAGCTGTCAAAATAAACGATTACTCGAGGTGAATAAAATTACTCGGATCAGTTTTTAAACTCGAGTTACTCGAGTTGCTCGAGTACTCGTTTCAGCTCTAGTTCATTCATATAGTGTCCACTGTCGTCATTTTCAGCGAATTAGTTAGTTGCTATATTGATGGACTGAAAAACAATGTTGTGACATACTCCCTGATTATGACTGCGAATAATACGCAGCCATATATTATCTCATGAATGTCAGCCTCATGGCATAATAATATCGAGTCATAAAGCCAATAAAACGCCTCCAAATTCTTCAGATGTTATGATTGAAGGAGAATAATCGTCCTTGACGTGCTTTTTTTTTTTTTTCTTCACGAGTCTGCTGTAGTCTTAGCAGCTGGCTATTTAGATGTGTGTATAATGGTGTCGTCACGGCGAGTTGATTTTCATGTCAGACAGCGGCGTTCTTTTCTCCACTCAATTACTTCACGTGCCCACGGGGCGTCACGGCCCGGCAACAGAGTGGCTGTCGGGTAACCTGATTGCCGGTTTGATTCCCACAATTGTCCAAGTGTCTCAGAGGAAATATTGAACTCCCCAGTCGATCCCAGTACCATGTCATCATTTTAAATCCCTCCATTGTGGCCGCACTCATTTTTTCCCTCCATTCTGTAGCATCTCCCCCTTGTGATTTGTAGCCCTAGAACTGTTTTTGTAATTCCTTTCTTTCCCTTCCACACTAAAGCTCTTTAATTGCCACTTTGGCCCGACTTTGACACAACACAATTGCTCACAATAACAATAATGTCAAGTCAATGAAAACCCACCCCAAAAAATACCAGCGCTCTGCATCATTTTTCAGGCTTGAGCTATGTCACTGGAGACTTAAGGAAACTGCTGAACTAGAACCATTTCCTAACACAAACAAGCAATTGTATACAAAAGACTGTTTTAAAATTGTGTTTTCCACAGAGTAGAACAATCATTCAAAAAGCTTAATTAGTGCGCGGAACACCTGACTTGTCGTGTCTTGAATAAATCAAGTACAATTTCGCTAAACAAGGGGAGTCAAGTAAGATTGATGATGATAAACACATTTAATGCGGTTGTAAGGAATAATAAAGGAGTAGTGAGGAGTCATTTATTTTTCAAGTCAGTTTGGTGAATATAATTCAACAGAGGTGAATGTAAAGTGGCTTTGTCTTGGTGTTTTGAGGTTTTCCAGCATGTGGTTCATACTGCAAGGTTGTACTGTTTCTCTCATTGCAGATTTCAGGGTTAGAAGACAATGTATACTTCATTCATGTACGATTTTTCTTTTAAGTTCTGAGAAATATCATACTGATTTCAACTAAAATGACACGAGGAAAAGCCCACCTTTATTCCTAGCGATTCTAGTTGTGACGTCACGGCGAAATTGATAATCATCCCTAGCTTTCTAGTGCTTGGCTACCTAGTACATGTTGACTGAATGGTCACATGGCAACAACACAAAATAACACCGATGGACTGCATGCTAGCTTACTACAAAAATGTGATGCTTATTCTTGTTCTGACATCAACTTCTGTTTGGATAAGGCGAAGGCAGCTGAGAAAAGATTAATTAGCATCTACTTTTCACGTTTTTTGATGGATTTGTGTCAAAAAGTATGGTCTATCATTTTAAAGTAAGAGCGAAGTTGTGTCTCAATATTGGTAGGGACCATGTCATAGTTTGATTTTTGTGGCAGGGGGGGCAAAAAGGTTTATGACACCGAAACACGGTGTCAGAATTAACTGACAAGATATATGCTCGGATAGTAGCTTAGCCCATGCTAACACATACAGGTATCCCAGCTGTGCGTGTGTGAGCGTGTGCATTTTTCTGTCTTACTTAGTGGAGAAGTACCGCATCTGTTTTGACTGAATTTTCCAGCTAGGAACATTTATAATAATACGTTGAAAATGAGTGGGGTTTTTGTTTGTTTGTGTGTTTCCAATCATTTTTTACGGTTAACGTCTTCAGTGGAGCAAACTGAAATGCCCACCATACCGGCGGTGCTTTCTGGCATTTCATGGTCCACATCTTCAATCCTTGGTTCTCGCTCAGTAGTTGTTGTGGCTTTTGAAAGCTTAGGTTTGAAAAAAATTACCTATATCCATCATACCTCTCTACTCAGGTGTTTTTTTGGGGGGGGCTAAGCAAAGCAAATGACTAAGGTGCTAGTCACATGATCTGTTTGAAAAATAACTGACCCATTATTGAGCCATAATAAAAAATAGTGCTGTCAAATTTATCGCGTTAACGGGCGTAATTACAATTTTTAATCACGTTAAAATATTTGACACATTTAACGCATGCACGGAATCACCCCCTCATGCATTGCCTCAAACAAATTATCACGCCGTTTTTACACATTGAGAGCTAAAAGGCCATGAAATGCGAGTGGACATTCTTTTAATGGCATTAGCTTTGGCAACTCTTTCACAACACGCATAACTATTGTGGCGAGCGACGTGGGGACGAAAGACAGGAGATTATCTTTTTCTAAACACACGTTATTGAACACAACGCAGAACATATACTATTTGCAGCCACCACTGACAGTCATGGTTGCCCAACTTCCCATCATGCATTTGGGCGGAATAGTTAAGTCGCTACAGTATCATTTAGTGAAAGCACAACAAAAATAATATCCCTATCTCTCAAATTAATGTTCACAAAAAGAAAAGCGCTCAATGCAAAGAGAACTGGCATTCCCAATCAAAATTGCGATGCAATGTACACATCAAACTTACTCAGACTTTGACTTGGCTAGATCTCTAATTAATTTAAAACTCTCCATTGTCACCTTGTGGTGTATTTCAATCACTACCTTACGTAGTTAAAGACACTGTGGAAGAACGGCAGAGAGCCGATGTGACGCCCTGCTCGGCGACGTCAACAATGGCGAGCTATTACTTTTTTTTTAGATTGAAAATTTTTACAAATTTTATTAAAATGAAAACATTAAGAGGGGTTTTAATATAAAATTACTATAACTTGTACTTACAATTGTCCTTTAAGAATTGCAAGTCTTTCTATCCGTGGATCCCTTTAACAGAAAGAATGTTAATAATGTTAATGCCATTTTGTGGATTTGTTATAATAGAGTACTTATGTACACGATATTGATGTATATGTCCGTCTTGTGTCTTATCTTTCACTTCCAACAATAATTTACAGAAAAATATGGCATATTTTAGAGATGGTTTGAATTGTGATTAATTACGATTATTAATTTTTAAGCTGTGATTAAGTTGAATAAAAAATTTTCGTTTGACAGCCTTAATAAAAAATTTTTGTTGTTTTGTTTACAACTTTTATAGAAAACATTTTTCCAGCAAAGTCTTAATTTTAAATTCATTTATTGGAAAGTCAATTATATGCAATGACATTTTAGGCTATCATAGGGGGCTATGCCCCCCGCCCTCAATCTTTGCGTATAGACGATAAAACATTACAACCTGCATGTACACTTTTTGCTGGGGACGGGACATTAATAAGACCAAACAGACTGTATGAATGGGGATCAGGGCTACATTTCTCATGAATTTGAACGTAATTAATAGGCTAAATAATCAAAGCAAAATAAATCTGTATTGACTTATACCAACTTTCATATCTATTGGTTCAGGTGATACACCGTTCGATTCAAACCTTATATTTTCAAAAACTAAAACATTTAGAAAAAAAAAACAGAATAAATGTCTGGATTTTATTAGCAAATTTAAATTGCAATATTTGAATATAAATTAACATACACCATGAATACAAACTGAACCCTAACCCTAAAAATCTCTTAACTATGCTAAAAAATAACACCACTCAACATTGTGCAAGTAGAGAATTTAATTCTAACTGAAAAACGTATAGGGAATAACAAAAATAAATAAAAACGGAGCCTTCTTTCCTCTACTGCTTTTGTCCACAAGCAGAGCCAAACTCAACAAAAAATTGACCGCATACTGTAAATAAAATAGAAATCAAAATTGGGAAGAAAGGGGGTAAACCTCGGTTCATTCCATTTCTTACAGTTTGAGTAACGTTAACAGTAGAAAACACATTGAGGAGGACATTTGTCGGTAAGCAGCTTCTTACTCGAGTTTTGCAGGTTAGCAAATTCACACAGTTTGATGTTATGCTGACTCTGATGCAGGTTGGACTTTCAGTCGCAAAATTAGTAGTGTTTTCCCCACATCCACAACATTTTTACATTGCTTACGGTGGCAGCTGCTGCTGGCCGAAAAAAATAAAAATAAAAACCTTCTCTTCAAAGGGTGCGGAGGAGGCAGCATGTTGTCGACATGTTATATTTCCGTCCGGACTGAGTGAGTGTGTGTGTGTGTTTGGGGGTTGCGAGGGAGGGGGTTGACTCAACAGCCAATCAAACGTGCGTTTGATGGGAAAAAAATGGACCGGCACATTCAGTAAGTGAAGAGGGGTAAAATGTATTATTATTATTATTATAGGGTCAAGTTCTATCCTTACAACATATGGTAAGACAATCTAAATGACCTATATAATTGAGGTTATTCTATAATGCAAATAAGGTTGCTTAAAACTTGGTGGAGACAATTTGAGCATCGTGAAAAGTTGGTAGTGTCATGTCCCTATGCAAGCCTACGCCCTTGTTTTAAAGTTACTTCATTCACTGGCATTGACCGTAGACGTCCAATCCATTTTGATCTGAGTGGGCTCGCAGCGATCTCAGTCGTTGAGTTATAATACAGTACTTGTGAGTCAGTAGGCAGCCACTTTATCATTTGTGCGGCACAAACGGCATTTGCCTTATGGGTATGCCACTCCTCTTGTTTTTTTATCTCATTGTGCACTCTGATGGCTTTCAAAAGTTCTGTGATGAAATATTGTATTTTACTTCTTATAACACTCATACTTTCCTTTAACTGGCCTTGTCTACTCCCACGCCACTTAGCGATCGCCTACACAGAATGCCTTTCAACAATCCCTAGACACTTGGGGACCCTGAACTTTTATTCCGGCGAGGTTTGCACATGTAGGAGGAGAGCTGAGAAAGCTTTTTTTTTTTTTTTTTTTTTTTTTTTTTTTTTTTTTTTTTGCTGTGGTCAAACTCCAAACACCTTCTGCAAAGCAACAAGTCTCCCTTTCGGATGCTTAAATCGACCTGCGGTTTCATTGATCTGCGGAGTGCTGACTTGAAATGTTAGAATAACCGTGTTATTTTAGGACTTGCCCTTGCAATCAGATACTCACTGTGCCAAAGCTTGGGATGTAAGGCTCTATTTACACTCTGCTGTTTGAAGTATCTGATTTTAATTGAGTTGCATGTCAGTAAACTGGAACAATATGTAAGTAAATATGAATAAGTCAAGAATGAATTACATGTTATGATTTATTTAATTGGCCCCGACTCTTTTCCTTATTGGATTAAAGATAACCCTGACGTGATTCTGCTGACTGCCGTCAGCAATGATTTGCCTTATTTAATAATCCATACGCCTAATGAACCGTTTTCACACATACTGTAGCTACATATGAGAACCAGTGCATCAAGCTGTCTGAGTAAATAACTCTTGAGTCATATCGACTTATGGTAAACACAAACTACTATGAGCCAAATTAATATAGTCGGTCATATTGCAGTTCATACCTTTGTTTGATATAGAATATTTTTCATTGTACTACAAATACTTAAAAATAGAAAAAAAATTGTACTGTAGCTCTCAAAGATTCCAAGAATCTCTACGAGTACATATAAACTCCATTTTCTTTCACTCCCATGGCGCACGTCTGAATTGTGAAAAATTATCTTTTGAACCACATTGAAGTAAATCTAATCTAAGAGCTGCTAAAACAGGGCCGCTCCTGACCAATTTGGTGCCCTCGGCAACGTATTTGTTGGCACCCCCCCGTATTTTCACCACATATATTTAAATACTCACACTGAAAAAGCACGTTATCTCTTTGTAATTTATTATATAAAAAAAGACAACGAACAAGTGCAGAAATTAAAAAAAAAAATGCTCTAATAACTATTCAAAAGCACCAATAAAAACACTTAACAAATGCATTAAATAAATTACAATTGTTATTACAATATGATTAACACCCACCCACACGAACCTATATAAAGACACAGAGAACACTTTAAAATGCAACTTTTTTTTTTCACCTTGACCTATAACTAGGGTTGTTCGATCGTTTTAGTTTGAGTATCTGCCGATCCCGATATTTCCCGATCCAATTGCTTTTTTTTGCCCCCGATTCAATTCCAATCATTCCCGATCATTTTTCCCGATCATATACATTTTGGCAATGCATTAAGAAAAAAATTTATAAAACTCGGACGAATATATACATTCAACATACAGTACATAAGTACTGTATTTGTTTATTATGACAATAAATCCTCAAGATGGCATTTACATTATTAACATTCTTTCTGTGAGAGGGATCCACAGATAGAAAGACTTGTGACTGTATATTGTGACTAAATATTGCCATCTAGTGTATTTGTTGAGCTTTCAGTAAATGATACTGCAGCCATTCAACCCAAATGCATGATGGGAAGTGGACCCATGACTCTGCGTAGTGCTACCAATTGATATATCTTCTCTGCATTGGGAAATACCATAAGGTGTTAAGATAAAGATCATTTACTACCTTGCTTCCCCACATTGCTTCCCATGATATTTCTAATTGTAGGGAGAGAGATTGTAAGGCTTTAGCCAGTTTAAAAAAGGCTCCAAAAGCAGACAAAATTCACTCATTTCATGCTGCCTTTTAGCTCTCTATATAGGTAAAACAGCGTCATTACAGATTGAGCGCGACAATGCGTGAGTGGGTTGTGCAGCGCATGCATTAATTGCGTTAAATATTTCAACGTGATACAATATTTTAAAAATTACCGCTGTTATTGGGATAAATTTGATAACCCTACCTTAAGCATAAACAAAAGACTCTGGATGAGTGTAAAATATTATGTCTGTAACGTTAAATACAATTAGACAACGATTTAATTAAAAATAATCTATATATATTAAAAAAAGGCATGGCCGATATTTTTTTGCCGATTCCGATACTTTGAAAATGACGTGATCGGAGCCGATCGATGCCGATCGATCGGGACATCTCTATAATAAATGTTTGCATTTATATCCGTGGACTTTTTAGTCCCCCATACCACATAACTTATTAATTGCATATTTAATGGTGTATTTATCTAAATAACCTTAGCACTTTTAGGCAAGCCAAATTTATTTGAAAAGCACAATTTAACACAAGGTGTAAAAGTGGTTCACATCACATGAAAATAAGCAAAACAATTTTAGTCCCCCATAGACTTGGTCCAAATTTCTCAAACATTGGAGGGGGTGTAAGTTTAACTGAAACTAATCAACAGCTGGCTGAATACTGAAAATATTTCTAAAACCACAGCCTGGGTAATGATACAGTACAATTTTGCTTTAGCACTAAGTCATAAAAACTCTTTGTAAATAACCGCTAGCTTGCAGTTGCGCTAATTCTGCGTGCTTATGCTGTTGAAAAAAAATCACAACAAACCTCAATTTTTCTTCACGTTTATGCTCTCTTCTTTCTTCTGACCCGGAAGGCTTTTGTGTTTTCATGAAGTTGACTTGTCACTGTAACGTCGCTCAATTGCGGAGGCTAAAAATAGCACCTTCAGGTAGCTCGCTGGCCTGTTGGGTGGTGAGCGAGACTAGAGTCTGTGGTGAAATTATCGCATCACAGGAAAAAGTGAAACGGGCAGAAGGCACACTAGAAAAATGATTTAATTATTATTTAAAGACTTATTATTAATGTTTTCTTTGTTCTTTTGTTTTATTGTTTTTTATAATTTTTTGAATACTGCAATCATCAAATATTATTAGAATATTTTTCTTGACGCCCTTTTGGATGCTGCTGTGCCCTTAGGCAGTTGCCTAGCTTGCCTTATGGGTGGCACGGGTCTGTACTAAAATCATGCAATTTTTATGTACATAATTATCCCTGTCATTTTCAAAGAGTCAACACAATTGGAGAAAGACTGTAAAGAACCATAAACACTCCGTCTGGAACAGATTCATAGAATTGTGAGAATGGACATATCGGTTACTTTTTTGATGGAGTGCTTGTAGTTGAATTTGGAAACCTCCCTAGCGGTTGAACTTCTGACAGCTGCAGGGAAGCAGTAGTACCTGGACACTGATATCTGTGAATAGAGCTCCGCTAATGTATAGTGATCCCTTGGCTAAGCCCTTTATCGCAGCAATTAGTGAGGTGCCTCTTAATGGCTGGAGGAGGATAGGGCTTTAAGAACTGTTGAGAAGCTGGAATGGAGTGTATATGAGTTGGCAAATAAGGCTAGGTTCATACCGCAGGTCTTAATGCACAAATCCAATTTTTTGTGTTTTTCTGACTTAGTCAGGCATTAACTTGACGGTCTTAACGGGACAGGTCGCATAGAAGTGGACCATTTCAAATCCAATCTTAGGTCACTTTCGTATGTGGTTAAAATGTGATCTGGGCCACATTTTTCCGGAATGTGGCTGCGGTCTGAACTGTCAAGTCCCCCAAATCGGAATTCTTGCAGCAATTACATCAGCAAAGAGCGAGAGAGACAGGGCGCTAGGTTAGCGATGGAGTTGTGCATTAGCGTTAGCGCTTAGCTTGAATGCAGCTCTTAGGGAAGAGGCGAGCTTGACAACAGTCATAAAAAAAAAATGAGGGGATATCTGTGCTCCAAATGAGCAGTGTTGGGAATAATGCCGTTATAAATAACGCCGTTACATAACGGCGTTATTTATTCAGTAACGGGGTAATCTAACTATTTTTTCTGCCGTTACAACGCCGTTACCGTTCCTGACGGTAAAAAGCGGTGCGTTACTTACTCTGAATAAATTGAAGAAACTACCAGCCGTAGCGAGTCTACTCTGCTCTGTTTATTTGTCATCCAAGACTTGGGGTGCGTTCAGGTTCTAGAATAGCTAACGTGTTTTGTTTTGTGCTTTTTCTTAGCAAAGATATACCACACAGGACGTGCTGGCACTCGGTTTCTTTAATAGCACCTATAACTCCAACATTAAACACAAACATACGGCTCTCGGCAGGCCGTGTCTCTAACTCACTCCCGCATCATGTGAGCAAAACAATATTGGCGCCGTGTGCACTTTAGGGTGCCTCGGATAATTCTGTATCAGAATATTACAGCACGTACTTCTTATGACTCCAGGCTGTTTGTCCCTGCTCATTCAATTAGACAATGCTTTCCAAAGCTTGCTAACGTTTCTGTTTTTGCTACACCTGAATGCTAGCCTCGTTCCCATCCCCCACTGTCAGCCAGCAAGAATGCTGCTTCCATCTTGAGGATGGCAGACGCTTTGAGGGTGACGGGAGGAGTAGGGGGATGAGGCTACCTGAATGCACCACCTGGATAGATGTGATGGAAGTGATTGTGATTGGCTGAGGGTTAGTCATGTGTCATGGTAAGCCAATCAGACCCGGTGTTTTCACACACAAACCGGAACAGCGCGTGCGGCAAACACACACACGCAAAACAGATGCAGAGGGATATGATGGCGGAGCATTCAGAGGAAAATTTGTCCTTTACGAGGTGGCGATATAAACACTATTTCAAGTCAAAATACTTGAAGTACAGTAGGCTATGTCTACTTGACCAGTTGTCTCAGGTTGTGAGAGTTAGATTTAATTGATTAAACTAACTTTATATTGTTTACTGCTGATTGTTATTATATTGTTTACTGTTTATTTTTGTTGCACTTCAAGTGTAGGATAAATTTGTTGCTGGTGAGGTGCAATAAATATTACAAGGTTCTATAACACAACTACCTGTCTGTTCATCTCTATTCAACTGACTCTGATACTGCTCAGAAAATTTCAAATTCTTTGACATACAACAACTTCTTTTTAAAGTAACGGAAATAATTACTTTCCCTGGTAACTAGTTACTTTTACTATCGAGTAATTCAGTTACTAACTCAGTTACTTTTTGGTAGAAGTAGTGAGTAACAATAATTACTTTTTTTAAAGTAACGTGCCCAACACTGCAAATGAGCAATATTTCAAGATTGCTTACACGGCCGAGAGTTGGGGCAAACTGTCCGTAAAGGTGTGTGTCATGTGTGAATTTTGCATTAAGACCTGAAGTATGAACCTAGCCTCAATGATATGTCTCCCTGATATAGCAAAAAATACTTTTCACTAGGTTGTGATTTTTTCGATTGGGTACTGTAGTAAGCGAATCGATCCTGTTTTATTCAGCTGTTAACAGCATGGCAATGTAACTTTTTTTGTTGCTGACTATTATGGATTCGCCAAGTCTCTCTGATCTCTTAAGTAGCATATTAAGCTCCAGCATTGGAGTCGCCCCTCAATCAGTTGCTGACAGTGGCGACGCCAAAAATCCAAACAGGCTTTTGGTGTTTTGGCCTCAGGCCGTTTCGACATGGCCAAACTGGTATCTGTCCATTTGAGAGATACTGTAGCTTCGATGCCTTGTGAGCTGTGACAGGATGACAGTTTAATCCATCCACGCAAGTGACACAACAGTGATGACTCATGCGAGGGCAAGCAACTTTGAAGAGGATATGGATGCATTGCTGTATTAACCAGACAGTCATGATGTGTTAGGTAAAACCCAAGGGGGCATATTGACAAAATAGAGAGCTGATAAGGTGTTTTAATTTTTAAATCTGATTGCGCATATGCGTGAACTTATACATGCTGTAGCCCACCCAATGGAGGACCTTTTGTTGGGACAACACAAAATCAATGACATTTTGATACAATGTAAAACTCTGTTTACAGCCTATACAACAGAGTTAATGTACGGTCCCTTCACAGTAACTCAATGCGCAGCTTTAAAATGTCAAAGCTACTAGAAGGATCTCCCCCAGTGAAAATGTCTGAATTGGGTCCAATTAGCCATATTCCCAGCCACTGTGACTTGTGGCTTGTTAGTGTTACAAGGTCTCAGGTGTGAATGGGGAGCAGGTGTGTTAAATTTTTATATTTGCTCTCACTCACTTTAACAATGGCTACATTTACATGCATCTAGGGCTGCAGCTATGGATTTTTGTTTGTAGTCGATTAATCTATCAACTAGTTAGTTGGAATAATCGCGTAATCGACTCAGGAACATATAAAGCGTTACAGAATAAATTTTAGGAGATGTAAAACAATGGCTTGCTGAGATTGCACTTTCAAAAGAGCATTAAATGGGAGCACAAAATAAAATTTCTGAGTTTCTTCAAACTATGCATTGTAGTGGTGTGTGAAATTTCCGATTCTTAGATTATTCGGGATACAGCCGTGGAAGATTCGAGAACGATTCACAAACATCCAAATTCCGATTATTGAAATATGCCAAGTAAAGCAGAACTAAAACACAGTTCGCGCGGTCTTCGGGACGCAATGAGGAATGGACCGAGAGTAAACATGCTTAACTCACGGCTCTGGCTCAACTCATGCCGCGAGCTAAAAAAACAGTAATACCTGACTGCGGCCGACAGCCGCTTCAAACTCCGCCCACATAATGCTACGGTAGATATCACATGTATAAAGAACTAGATTTGAAATTACAGACTCTGCGGCGTTAGCAGCACATGTATAGAAAATTAGTTGCGAAATGACAGACTCGCCGGTGTTAGTAAACAGCCACCAGCTTAAAGCAGTAGACCTCTCCGGAAGGTTCTTGTAGCGAACCTTCCAAGCAAACCTAATGAACTTTTTATCTAAAATACTCCTAAATCTGCAAATCTTGACTTGAATCTATCTTTAAATGATGAAACAGTTTTAAAACTTGTCAAAAGTTGACAGAAGGAAAATTATGGAATAACTGGAGCAACAACTTTAACGGTTCATTAAATTAATTGAATGTAGTTTAAAACTGCTGATACAGAATGGGGACTTGAGTATTTTATTTACTGTTTTGAACTGTTAACTTGATACTGAAATATTAGTTTATTTAAGCCTAAGAGAATTTTTGTACAATTTTTGTAACTAATGTATGAAATAGGGTTGTTCCGATCATGTTTTTTGCTCCCGATCCGATCCCGATCGTTTTAGTGTGAGTATCTGCCGATCCCGATATTTCCCGATCCGATTGCTTTTTTTTTTTTTTTTTGCTCCAGATTCAATTACAATCATTCCCGATAATTTTTCCTGATCATATACATTTTGGTAATGCATTAAGAAAAAAATGAATAAGACTCGGACGAATATATACTGTACATTCAACATACAGTACATAAGTACTGTATTTGTTTATTATGAAAATAAATCCTCAAGATGGCATTTACATTATTAATTCTTTCTGTGAGAGGGATCCACGGATAGAAAGACTTGTAATTCTTAAAGGATAAATGTGACTTTGTATATTGTGACTAAATATTGGCATCTAGTGGATTTGTTCAGCTTTCAGTAAATGATACTGTAGCCATTTAACTGTTCTGTCCAAATGCATGATGGGAAGTGCAACCATGACTGTGCGTAGTGGTACCAATTGATATGTCTTCTCTGCGTTGGGAAATAACATAGGGTGTTAAGAAAAAGATCAATTACTACCTTTCTTCCCCACATTGTTTCCCACGATATTTCTAATCATAGGGAGAGGGATTGTAAGGCTTTAGCCAATTAAAAAAAGGCTCCAAAGGCTGCCAAAATTCATTCTACTCATTTTACGCTGCCTTTTATAGGTAAAACGGCGCTATTGCAGATTGAACGCGACAATGCGTGAGTGGGTCGTGCAGCGCATGCGTTAATCATGTTAAATATTTTAACGTGATAAAATTTTTAAAAAATTAATTACTGCCGTTAACGGGATAAATTGATAACCCTACCTGAAGCCTAAACTAAAGACTCTGGATGAGTGTAACATATTATGTCTGTAACATTAAATACAATTAAAAAATGATTTAATTAAAAATATTCCGTATATATATTAAAAAAAGGCATGTCCGATATTTTTTTGCCGATTCCGATACTTTGAAAATGACGTGATCGGGACATCTCTAGTATGAAACATTAAAAGCAGCTAATAACGGGGGGGGGGGGTGCATCAATAATCGATTTATAATAGAATCGTAGCCTCTGAATCGTAATCAAATCGTTAGGTGCTTCCCACCTCTAATGCATAGTGTAGTTACTTCACTTAGCATAGCATTCCATAGTTCGCTAGCATAAATGCTAGAAAATGCTAACTTTTTTTTTTAACAATTCTCTTAGCAAATCGTTCAAACACATGTTCCTACAAAAAATAGTGAAATACTAGTATACCCATAAACTAAATTACGAATGCATAAAAAATTAGCTTATGTTGGTCTTAACAGGGAGCAGCTGTTATGTCATATTCACTGTTGCCACCAGAGAGCAGTGTATCCACTTAAATCAGTAAAAACCAAATGCAAACACTTTCAAAACGAATCATTACTACGCCACTCGAATTAAACGAATACTCAAAGCAACACCATTTAATTTGAAGCTTTTTCTAATCTAATTCTAATTAATCGATTAATCGTTGCAGCACTAAATGCATCCAATGACCCTTTCATGATTGGACAGTAATCCGGTTACTGAGGTTTTTAGGGGTGCCACATTTTTGTTATTATCCTATATATATTATTTATTGAGATGAATGAGATGAGTCGAAGCATTGAGGCATTTTGTCTGTGTAAAACATCAGTGTGTTGCCGAAATCCCATTGTTTTCAAAGCAATGAGCTGCATTCGGCTAAGAGACAATGTTTTCAAAACATAACATCACATTGCTGTTAGCGCATGCAAACTTTCACCAGTGTGTTACTATAGTAAGAGTTTATAAGCGTGTTTACTCCTGATGTCGCAAAGCTCTAATGTGCTGTCTACAATCTGACAAAGTCTATGCAAATTGTCCTAAGGGACGCACTGTCTCGCTCTCTCGCACACATAAACACACATTTGTTTTTACACACCACTTCTTGAATGCAAGTCATCCTGAATGAAACGTATTTGGATGTGCACAATGGGACGACCAAAGCAGCCATTTGGTTTAAAAATGTAGGTGACTCTCAGGCAACTTGCCCTCAGGATAATTTTGCAGGAAAATAAGGCTACGTTCACAACGGAGGACATGAATTGGATTAACAGGCAGTGTGAACGTAGCCTAAGTGAAATATCACACAGCATGATTTTTTTTTTCCAGTAGGGAAAATATCCTCAACAATTTAGGATAAAACATATTTCTTGCTGTAATCGTGTTTCTTCCATGAATGGTATACCGTAATTTTCCCGAATATAACGCACACTTTTTTCCCCCCAAAATCAACTTGTAAAATCATGGTGTGCATTATAAACGGGTACATGGATGGAGACAGAAATATATATATATGGCGGAAAACACTCAGGTGACTTGAAGTACCGCTCTGAGACCCCCAATTTAGCCAACTTTCAAAATTGTCCGATATGCATGTGTGATACATCATTGGAAAGCTTAAAATCTCAATTTTCTTGGGGAAGAAAAATTTTGAACAGGAGGGCATTTTTAAAAAATATATATTTATTAAACAGCAAATCCCTATCTGGAGGTGAGAGCACGCGAGAGCAGAATTACAGACGCCATGACTTTAACGAGATATTACCGCGTACTTGTTTCGATCCAAAAACTCAATGTAGCATGTATCACTGTGTGTCAGGACACAGAGGTGAATGGCCACAGCTGGATTTTTGGGGGATTTTATGGGTGAAACATGGTAATATAACAAGGGTCGCGATGCAGAAATTCCAGACATTAGGGGTGGTCGACATTCTTTTTCCATATAAAATATATATATATAAAAAAAAAAAAAGTTTAAAAGGGTAACTTTTAAACCTTTTTTTTTTTTTTAAATATTTTTTTCTTTGTTTGGATCGATTTTTATCATCTAACATATCAGAGAAAATGCGACAGTAACAAAAAATTACAATTAAGCGATAGTTATGAGGTAGATATCCGTGACTTCTTTTACAGAACGCCAATTTTTTAATTGTGACATAATTTGTTTAAAAGTTTAAAATATGTGAGTGAATAATTTTTTTAAGTGTTTTTTTTTTTTTTTTTTAAACGAAATATGAGACATTAATTAATGATTCTAAGTTAAAAACGACGGACATCTTGAATAATAAATATAATTAATTACCTTTGTTTTATGGCTGGGTTGAAACAAAAGCGGTTGCGCGACGTCTGTAAACGGGTTTTCAGGGTAAATTGGACAAAATCAAAAATAGTTCAAGGGCTTAATGCGCCAAGTATCTGCTATGGCAGCATATAGACATATTGTTCTATCAAAAACAACAGTTGTATTAGCCTAAACTACAGCAGTTTCTTTTAAAGAAACAGAAACTGCTTTTTCAGTCTTGTCTGTGTTTTCCGCCATACATACATATATATATATTATATATATATATATATATATATATAATATATATATATATTAGAGATGTCCGATCACGTCATTTTCAAAGTATCGGAATCGGCAAAAAAATATCGGACATGCCTTTTTTAAATATATATATTTTTTAATTAAACTGTTTTCTAATTGTATTAACGTTACAGACAAAATGTCTTACACTCATCCAGAGTCTTTAGTTTTGGCTTAAAGTAGGGTTATCAAATTTATCACGTTAACGGCGGTAATTAATTTATTTTTTTTAATTAATCATGTTAAAGTATTTAGCAATCAACGCATGCGCTGCACGACTCACTCACGCAATGTCGCGTTCAATCTATAATGGCACCGTTTTACCTATACATAGAGCTAAAAGGCAGCATAAAATGAGTAGAGTGAGTTTTGGCAGCCTTTAGAGCCTTTTTTTAATTGGCTAAAGCCTTACAATCACTCTCTCAACAATTAGAACTATTGTGGGAAGCACTTTGGGGAAGAAAGGTAGTACTTGATCTTTTTCTTAACACCCTATGTTATTTCCTAAGGCAGAGAAGATATATCAGTTGGTGCCACTTTGCACAGTCATGGTTGCACTTCCCATCATGCATTTGGGCAGAACAGATGGCTACAGTATCATTTACTGAAAGGTCAACAAATACACAAGATGGCAATATTTAGTCACAATATACAAAGTCACATTTATCCTTTAAGAATTACAAGTCTTTCTATCCGTGGATCCCTCTCATAGAAAGAATGTTAATGTAAATGCCATCTTGAGGATTTATTGTCATAATAAACAAATACAGTACTTATGTACTGTATGTTGAATGTATATATTCGTCCGAGTTTTATTCATTTTTTTCTTAATGCATTGCCAAAATGTATATGATCGGGAAAAATTATCGGGAATGATTTGAATTGAATCGGGAGCAAAAAAAAGCAATCAGATCGAGAAATATCGGGATCGGCAGATACTCAAACTAAAATGATCGGGATCGGATCGGGAGCAAAAAAACATGATCAGAACAACCCTAATATATAAACAGATTTTTTTTTTAATTGACACGGCGATCCGTTGCCGACCATTACGGTACGTGACGTCACCATTTTGTTTCTGTAATACTTCACTCTTTTTGGCCGAATGATTTCGTCTGTGTTAAATTCTGCTTTTTTCACTCTTCATAAAGCACAGAATTTACTTTCTTGAACTCATTTGAGTGACTGTTTATTGCAGCTCCGCAACTCGGACCATAACGACGTAACAACACAGACTTCCTGTGTGTGTCCGTCAACTATATCTGTCCCTCGGGAAACTCAAACCCAAATCACAATAGTTCCTATTGTTACTGTCGTGTCGACAGCGATGAGCTCTCTCGGATTTCCGACTTACGTTCTCACTTTCATTTTACCGTATCAATCCATGGAAGAAACATTTATTTATCATGATGAAACGAGCAAGTTATACAGCAGCCTTTAAAAGAAGTCACATCTGTTTTGTTTTCTCCTAGATTCTGGTAAATTGGAGAAGTTGTCAAATCATATTATTACCTTAAATATTGTCAGTTTAAAGTAATGTTTTGAACTACCAATATGCTATGCTTGTGCTGTGTCTCACTAGTCAGTAAAATGACATTTGTGTATCTGTACACGAGCTTTGTTTTCTTGTATTCTTCTATTTATTGGTGCTAAAATTGGGGTGCGCGTTATAAACGGGTACAATAATTTTCCCTAGATTTTACAAATAAATTTGGGGTGCGCATTATAAACGGGTGCGCCTTACATTCGGGAAATTACGGTAGTTTTTTTGAGAGAGAACTGAATTCTAAATAAGAAAATAATGGCTTAACAGATTCCAATTACGTCAAAGACACCATTTTTGGACTCAGGTAAAATCTCAGGTACATATGCAAATGCAGCAAATTTGAATGTTATCCAAAATAGCGACAGGGCGCCCAAACAAATCTGCAGCAGATGACTATGCATCAGGGGGAGAAAAACTGTGGCATAAATAGGGGATGCAGAGATGGTGAACAAGGGTCGTCCATGGAAAGTAAGGGGAAATGGAGAACGAGCAAAAAAAGACAATAATAGAGTGGCAGGGGGAGACAGAATGGCTCTTATCAGTGTGTTGCAGGAGGCCGAAAGACGCAACTGGGGAGTGTATGCGTGCGTGTGTGTGCAAAAGTGTTAATGAATTGACTTTGGTCAAGTTTAAAAAGTGGAAAGTCCAGCAGACGGACGCAGCGAGAGCCATCGGGTCCACCGTTGTCCTCCTTATCGGTAGGTGTGTTTATACGGTGCAAATGGCAGGTGTATTTTACGTGGTCGCGCATTTGTCAACATCCGTCTGGCATGTTTGCGATGAAGATTGGGGGCCTGGAGGAGATTCAAAGTCAGACAGCCCCAAAAAAATCGATAGACTTCTCTCTGAAGACTTCTGTTGCACTTTGCATCAAATGAGCCAATAAAGCCAGTAACAACGCATGAAAAGCCTGCCCATCAATGACCGCCTGTTCAACCTCTTATTTCATTCGACGAACAGTGTTTTGTTTGATGGTATCTGCTCAAGTAGGAACTCATTAATTTATACTTCCTATGATAAATGCCATGAGCGTGATTAATGAGCAAAATACGTACATATGCGCATACAGTGCGGGGAAAAAAAGTATTTAGTCAGCCACCAATTGTGCAAGGTCTCCCACTTAAAAAGATGATAGGCCTGTAATTTTTATTAGAGATGTCCCGATCGATCGATCGGGTCCGATCACGTCATTTTCAAAGTATCGGAATCGGCAAAAAAATATCGGCCATGCCTTTTTTTAATATATATACTGTATATTTTTTTAATTAAATCGTTTTCTAATTGTATTTAACGTTACAAACATATGTTACACTCATCCAGAGTCTTTAGGTTAGGCTTAAGGTAGGGTTATCAAATTTATCCCAATAACGGCGGTAATTAATGGAAGTCAAAGTGCCCGGGTTGTCTGAACAGTTTTAATGTTTCACATTGAGAGTCTGATATACTCCCATTGTGATCATTCAAAATATCTTTTTATTATGACAAAGCAGCGAACACGAAGGGCTTATGGGGGACAGAAGAAAAGCAACACAGAAGAAAGAAAAGAAACACATACACAAACAACAACAAGAAATACATCTAGACTAATTATTAATATGCTAATGCTATCGTCAGCGAGATGTATTTCCGGTTTACACCATGTGGGGGTCTATTGGCCAGTGAAAGAGGGGGACGGGGGTGGAGGTGTTTATAAGCTAAGTGATTGAAAGAGAGTGTACAAAAATCAGCTAGATGCAAAATAACAGACTCGGTGGCGTTAGCAGCACATGTACAGAAAGCTAGATGCGGGCGTTAGTAAACGGTCGCCATCTTAAAGCAGTAGACTTCCCTGCAAAGCTGTTGTAGCGAACCCTTCAAGCGAACCTAATTAAGTTTTTATCTAAAATACTCCTAAATCGGCAAAATATTGACTTGAATCTATCTTTAAAATAGTTTTAAAACTTTCACATGTCGAAAGTAGACGGAAGGAAAATTATGGAATAACGGGAGCAATTTGAACAACTTTAACGGTTAATTCACAACATTAAATTAATTGAATGTACTTTAAAGCTGCTGATACAGAATGGGGATTTGAGTATATTATTTGTTTTTAACTGTTAACTTGATACTGAAATAGTCGATAATTTAAGCCTTCAAGGTTTTTATTTTATTTTATTTTATTTATTTATTTATTTTTTTACAGTTTTTGTAACTAACGTTTGATTTATAATGTAATCGTAGCCTCTGAATCGTAATCAGTAATCGAATGATTAGGTGCCCAAAGATTCCCACCTCTAGAAGGTATGGTGTTCTTTGGATACAATTCAGCATTCTTAAATTGCCTTTCTACCAAAAAGTTGTATTTTTTGTTTCATCCGACCATATGACATTCTCCCAGTCCTCTTCTGGATCATCCAAATGCCCTCTAGCAAACGTGGATGTGAACTGGCTTGGACATGTATTACTTAAGCAGGGGGACACATCTGGCACTGCAGGATTTGAGTCCCTGATGGCACACTGTGTTATTGATAGTAGCCTTTGTTACTCTGGTCCAAGCTGTCCCCTGGTCATTCACGAGGGCCACTGTGTGGTTCTGGGATTTTTGCTCACTGTTCTTGTGATCATTTTGACCTCAGGGTGAGCTCTTTCCTAGAGCCCCAGATTGAGGGAGATTATCAGTGGTTTTGTATGTTTTCCATTTTCTAATAATTGCTCCCACAGTTGATTTCTTCATACCAAACTGCTCACCTATTGGAGATTGTCTTCCAAGTGAGATTTAGGTCTACAACTTTGTTTTGGTGTGTCCTTTGACAGTTCTTTGGTCTTGGCCATAGTGGAGACTGAAGTGTGACTGTTGGAATTTGTGGACAGGTGTCTTTTATACTGAGAATGACTTCAAACACGTGCGAGTAATACAGGTAACAAGTGAGCACAGAGGAGTCTCTTAAAAACATTACAGTTCTGTGCTTGTTAATAGTGACCAAATACTTATTTTCCACCATAATTTGCAAAAAAAATTCTTGAAAAATCAGTGATTTTCTGGCTTTTTCCCCCTCATTTTCTCTCTTTGTCGCTGACTTTTTTGTCCCACTGTATGTGGTGTGGGAGTGTTTAAGATAGGACTATGAATGGTTAAAAATCAAATTGATGCACACATAAACAGGAGTTCGGGTCTTTCTGGGGACTTCACATCTAATTAGGGTTTAGTGAAAGAAGAGAAAGTAACTGTCATCTAGGATCATTTGAATACCAGCTCGCGGGAAAATTGTTACCAAACACACCTATTTCATAAATGTGCAATGCCAAAAGCCTTCATGTCAATCAAAAGAAACATATCCCCGGGCTTAAATCAAGTGTGGGTGTGAGCTTGTTTCTTTTTAATAAGGTTATCTAGATTGACAGGGGACTTTTAAAAATAAGTCTGCTCACGCCAATTGCATGCAAGTCAATCAATTGGGAGAACACCACTCTGGGAATATTCCATGTATGAAACCTTCAGAGATTTGAAGATACACATGGGGCTGTTTCTGTTACTTATCCAGACATTTTAGGAATCCAAATTCCAAGGTTCTGCCGTATTTCTGCACTTCTGGTTTCTGTAAAAGTAGTCCATATATGTATAAATGCAAGGGGGTTAATTTGTGCCGGATCCTGCTGGAACAAGATCTGGCACCTGTTGATTTTGTCCCGGGACTTATTTAGGCAGATCCACTTGTGTTTTGAAAATAATAATGTTTATAAAAAATATATAAAATATGCACAAATTCATTTAGAGAACAAATCCCAAGAATTGCATGTTGCATCTTTATAGAAAATTAACATCATTTGAAAGAGTCGGAGATTTGTTGATGCACTTAAAAGCTGGACCAACAAATCACGCCCCTGACATAAAAAAAAAAAAAATAAATAATAATAATAATAATAATAATAAAAAATACTTTGGAAATGTGCAGCATCTGGAGATCAAACGGTATTTCAACATGTCAAAAAGACAGTTCAATTTACTGTCTTTTTCCAAAAAGAAGGAAGATGATGCTGTGCAGAGTAGAGCCTAAATACTTGTAAATTGTTATAACATTTATACCATGTATATTATCTGAAACTGAGGCTTGTAAGTCCCACAGCATGGCAAGTGGGCATCTGCGTGTTGTTTTCAGCACCATTTTCTGCGTATGTTCCGGGACCTGGGCCCGTCTTGTTATCCCTGCGCTGTCATATGTAATTTGCGTTCCGGCACCTTATGATTTACTAAGCACTGCGTAAATGTGTATGATTTTCATTATAGTTGTCTGCTAATGACTTTTTAACAGATAAACGATATCCCAATATTGTCCAACTCCAAAAATCTGATACCGATATCAAACCGGTACAGCTATGTGGGGTCATGGACTTAACATATTGTATTGTAATTGTAATTGTATTGTGATGCCCCACTGGATGTTTGAGTTTGATTTTTTTAATTGTATTTTATATTTTTGTACAATAATAACAATATTATTGTAATTATTTGAATTTTTAGTTTAGATTTTTAGTTATATTAAAATAATATTGGCCCAAAACCGATAATAAAAAACCTATGTTGACAATATCCAATACCATTTTAAAATGTTTTAATCAGATATTATTGGCTACCTGATAATATTGAACAACTCTAATTTTCATGATAGCTTTTTTTTTTGCCTATTTGAAAGTCACCACAATCATCTTTTTTATTACTGTACAAAAACTGCAGTTTTCAAATATGTCCAAGAACATTTTGCTTGCTGGAAAGAACAATTAGGGCAATTTTTATTCATTTCTTGTAAGTTCTTATGAAGACATTTCCTGCAGGTAAGTACCTGTTGGAATGTAATGTAAGGTATGCATTATTCAAGGAATAGCATATATCTGCTTTTGAAAATGGGTTACTATGGAGACAATAATTCTGTTATCATTGCATTTAATTTCACTGCTAAATGGTCTAATGACCCAGTAAAGTGCTTGTTTCGCGACTTCTGCTTTGTTGGCCTTTAAAATTAGAAAGGGGCCCAATGATATACGCATTTTACTGATTTACACGAACAGTTATGTATGCATCGTAAAAGCATTTTCAATCACAAACAAACACATTAGGGTCTATGTGCATACTGTGCTGTACATGGCCATAATTGTACTCTAGCGTCATGTGCCCTGCGGAGGTCAATAGTGTCTGTGTGGGACTAAAACCTGATGTCAATGGGGTGCGTTCACACTCTCTTAACCACCGACAACTCCACTTATACCACCCGCCTTTTGATGAGCTCTCACACGTGCATGCATAGAGCTAATTATTGTCGGCTTATGTAGCACTGCTTCACAATTGCCTGGTTTTCTTTATCAGGAAACGTGAAGACAAAAAGGCCTGTTTAATTGGAGTAACCTCTTGATTATTGTAATTTTGATTCAAATACATTGATTTTTTTTTTTCCCCCAAGGTGCTTTTTATGTATTTTTGTGGTGTGGTATGGCAGGAAAATAAAACTAAATTGGGATAATGCATGCCAATAGAGTATTTTAAACTATGTTTTGCTACCATACGATGTCAATGACGATCTGTCTTGTATTTAGTCGTGTCTATGCCAATTTTTACTTCACTGACTGCTCCCTTCCCTCGTGTGTACTCTTGCAATATGCTTGAATGACTTACTTGATCCATCCCTTTATCCCTCACTCATCTCTGAATCTTGCTGCCTATTTACATCATCGGTCCAAACGATGTTCACATCACTCATGTTGCTTTTGATCCCCCCCAAAAAATAAAATAAAATTACAACGAGTATCGGAGAGGAAAGCTCACCCGGCAGACCTCGCCTCGGATAAGACGACCTCCGTATGTATAACACGAAAGGATTTTTCTCACGCAGAGACGCTAGGCTGCCCTGAAGGTTGCTGCAGTTAAAGAAGTGGGCTCACTAGGTGGCTGGTGAAAGGGAAGCACTTCAGGTCTAAAAAAAAAAATAAATAAATAAAAAATTACTGTTTTCACAGCTAGCAATATTATTTTCCTGCATTTCGGTGTGCTCTTGATACTATGTATTGTCTTTTGGATATTGTAGGTATTTTCATAAATCATAATGGAAAAATAAGCTACACTGGTGAGCATCGAAACAATTAGCCTTTACTCTGTCGATTGTTTTTAGCACTGTTGTCACAGCTATTCTTATTTTATCATCCAACTACCGTTTATGAAAGCTTTATGTGCACATAAAAATATTTTTGTGTGGGCTTGTTGCCTATCGGAAAGACATCCCATTCAGTTCATACATGTGTAAGAAATGTAGGAGTTTTTACAAAATTGTCATTGTCAAAAAAAGCTATTTTTCTGCTTGAGTTACCCAAAGATGTGAATGTGAGGTCTTCAATCAATCTCAATCTGTTCTTGGTACTAAAAATTTGGCCGAATTCCATTTGACTCGTGATAGTCCTTTCTAGTCATTCCAAATTGGTACTTTAACATTGGACATGTCTGGACAGGTCAAAGTGGATTCTTCCAAAAATTCCAATTCAATTTTGGCGAGCTTTGACGTTCAGAGGCAAAATTAGGAACCCAATGTGATCTGTAAGGTTTATTACAAATGTGGCTTTAACTTTAATAAAGCACTTTAAAAAATGTTGTTTTTGGCAGCCCTTTCAATTTTGGTCTCAGTATGTCTTTTGGGTGAAAATACTTGTATTAGTCATATGTTAGTCATTTCAAAATGTGTTCATCTTTGTCCAATTTTAGTCAAAAACTACTCAAAATGCTTTTGTCTGTAAAATTCAAACATTTTAGTCCGATAATAAAGGTTTCCAACAATTTTGAATGAACATTGACAGAAAGCACATACAAGGACATCTCCAACTTCGTGGAACCACACACTCAGGAGGAAAATGGTACATCATTTTCAATTAGTTAAACCCAACTGGACGTCACGAACTGTAGGTTAAAAAAAACATTTAAAAAATCAGAGTTCAAGAGGATGTTCGCCACTAATGTTTACACTAACGCGAATGCTATGCTAATGCTACGAGTTACATTTCGTTGTGATGATCACACAGTGCAGACCTGTAAGGGCGAAATCAACTTTGCATAATCTTTGTCAGAAACAAATCTTACCATGTGTTTCAAAACTAGCAAAATTGAGTTCAGCCTAGCTTGAAGAGCACCCTAACACCAGTGAGGATGGGGGTGCGAGGGGAGTGGGCGCGGCACAACTGACATGAGTGACACGGCCCAGACACTGCTACGATCAAGGCTGACGTACTGCACGTACAATACGAAAATGTCACGCATTGTTAACATATGACGGAAACTAGACGGAAAACTGGCATTTGTCTCATTATGTTCTATGGGCCAAGACGCAACAATTGTTGCGGAATGGCCTCACCTTTATATCGTGACAGTGAAAACGGAAGGCGAAGACGCAAACCGCTGCTACTAAACATAAAAACAGCAAACGTGGCGGAACGTCTGCTTTAATTTACTGTTTTTATAATTTTTGAAAGAAAACTGCCATTGCTTGGTGTGGGCGGGTATGTTGTCTTCTGGCCTGAGGAGGTAGTTCGTGTCAATGAAGTGCATCATTGGCTGTCACCTTTTAAATCTCGACTGTCCCATAGAGCCTGACATGAATACTACATCGTTTTCACGCGGAATTGCGACATCGTTCGAATGGAGACGGAACCATATACCGTATCTTTCGGATTATAAGTCGGTTTTTTTTCATAGTTTGGCTGGGGGTGCGACTTATACTCAGGAGCGACTTGTGTGAAATTATTAACACATTATGATATCATTTCACATGTTTTGGGGTGTTTTGGAGTGACACTGATGGTTTGATAAACTTGCTAGCACGTTCTTAATGCTAGTTATGTCAATAACTCTTAATAGCTATGGCCACGCTCACGTTCTGCCTTTGGCAATGTGTGTTCAATTGTATTATTGACTTTTTGATATTGAAATGCATGCTTTTAGTTTGTGGCGCTTTCACGCTCACGTGGAGGCGCACTCGCACTTATTTTCGTGAAGAAGAGCGCTCACACGCCAGAAGAAGACGGACAGCTATGCAGCTCTGAGTGAGTGGGCGAGTTAGCGAGAGAGAACCACAGCTGCGAACCTACGTTCATTGTTGGTGCTTGTAAAATATCTCTACAGAGGCAACGCCTGTGTCTATCTTTTCTGTTGTTGTGTTTTCCACCCGCGATCGGACACTTAGAGCCAGTTGTGTGGTTGTTTGAACGATGTGCTAATGCTAGCGAACGCATGCTAACCGTTTGTGTCATTGCTGTAATAGCACCTAATTATCATTTATTTACGTTGATGCGAACCTGTTTGGTATCGAGAACGAAATTGATTCGGCAAATTATATGGATGTCCAGCATCGTCATTTGGTAGTTTAGCTCGCTGTATAGCCAGGACCGAGCCGTAGTGTCCTGGGGAGGACGGTAAATTCGCATTTCGTTTTTCATGCGCTGTACTCTTATTCAGCATGTTGTTCTCCATTGTATTTTTATATTGACTTGCCTTTCAAGATGACATATCTGTTCTATGTGTTGGATTTTATTTTTAAGTAAATTTCCCTCAAAAATGCGACTTAAATATTTTTTTCTCTTCGTTGGGCATTTTATGGCTGATGCGACTTATACAGTGGTACCTCTACATACGAAGTTAATCCGTTCCAGGACCTTATTTGTAAGTCGAAATGGTCGTATGTCGAGCAGGATTTTCCCATAGGAATACATTATAATTCCATTAATTCGTTCCACAGCCCAAAAACCTTCACTGAATCCTTAAAAAATACTGCTGGTACTATTACAAATGGCAATTACACATAGCAAAGCAAATAAATTATAAATCAAAATCGGAATAATAAAAATAATAATAATAATAATTCCTGTATTAATGTAACGAATCGGGTTCTAATGTGGCGGACGTTTTTTGCTGACCCTGAACGCACCGCGAGGCTCACGTGCCAGAGACAGACCGGTGAGCTTGAGTTTCACTTTCACTTTGAATGTTTTCTTGAGAACACCTCAATTGCGGCAGACAGAAGGTGTTTTGTTTTGAATAAGTTGTGAAATAAATGATAAAAACGTGGCGAAGTTGGCGATTTCTCTGGAGATGTTACCACAAAAGGAATTGTCAGCTTAACTTATAAAGACTGGCGAACGATGGTCATAGGAGGACCGTGGAGATGTATTTTTGAGCCATTTCACGGATGCCCACCCTACGCTCATATTTTTCTGTCATTTGCATCTTCATTTAGAAGGTAAGCGTCAACTTTTTCCTTGTTTCACCACCTGTACCAACCTTTTCTGAAACCAGTGTTGATTTGTCACACAAGAAAATCCGCCGTGCATTCGTCTGCAGTGCTGCCATTGTCGTCGTATTTCGAGCATGTCGTCGGATGTAGAAACAAATGGCGAGTCAAATTTTACGTCGGATGTCGAAAAGTTCGTGTGTCGAAGCGATCGTATGTAGAGGTACCACTGTACTCAGGTGCGACTCGTAGTCCGAAAAATATGGTAAATGCAAACATCTCTCAAACTCTCCCAAGAACACGTTTTTAGCTCATCATCGTCACACCTTCATGAAACAATGTTCGTCGACGAAATATTTTCGTTATCGTCATCGCTGACGAAAACAACAATGCACTAAAATACGTATATCTTTGCAAACACATGCTCAAAGCTTCTTACTAAATAAAATCAAGGTTGATGTATGGAAAAACCCCATGGTAGATGTCGCTAAAAGCTTTCATTTGTTCAGATTACAAGCTCATCCAATAAACATGAATTTGTTGGGGAAAGCCTTGCATTTTCAACGCGTTTCACTGGATTTTAATCGAGTCAACAAAAGCAAAACGTTTTGATTAACAGCATGAGTGAATTTTATTACCATTCTAATTAGCCATACGCGACCCTATAAGGATCATATACAAAATGAGGGACCTCTGCAGCTGTGCTGGACCAATGGTGCAGTTCCTTGCATATGTGTGTGTGTTTCTGTTGAACCCTCAGGTATCAGCTAGCCTAGTTTTAGGTGATGCACACACACACTTGAGATAGCATCCACCTCCTGAGGGCCAATGTTTCGCTGACCACATGAGTTGTTTTCCTTTCATGTAAGGAGTGTGTGTCTTGGCCGTGTGCTATTTTTGTTTTGTTTGTACACGCTTATGTGGCTCCTATATAGCCACAAAAAGTGACTTGCAACGAAAAAAATAGTCGCCAACGCAATAAAGTTGGAGGTTTTTTTTCTTGCGTACAAACAAAAGTATGTTTCATCTCTGCATCGTGTTTGTTTCACTTGGCCTTTTGCTGCACTGTATTTGCGTTTCCGCCTTTGCGTGCCTTCAAAGTGAAACGCTGCCCCCTCTCTCATTATTTGCGAGCCTGTGTGCGCATGCTTTAAACAAAGAAATATGGCCGGCGAGTCAGTCCCGCTGACCTCACGCGGTTATGCCTCTTCTCAATTCATTTTTTGGCAGAGCAGAAACGCCGACATGTCCACGCCCACGCACACGCATTTTTGATTTAGCGAGAACACTATAAGCCCCTTGGTAAATATTCATTGACTTTCCGATTTACATGGAGGGCCGGAGTTTGGGTGGTTAGGAGGAGGCACCGTGTGACTGTTTGTTGATGCTTGTCAGGGAGCACTCTTGACTTTTATTTGTATTACTGAGTAGGGATTGCAGAAATGTGATGAACGAGTGGAAGTACTGTATTTTGGTAGCAGCTGGTGGTGGTTATTAACACAAATGCAGATGGCTTGAATACTTCAAATAGGTGGAAGCTTTATTTCAAAGCCCAGCCAACGCATCCTTTCACAAACCATCCTCCCACCGGCTCATTTATCACATAACACTTTATAGAACACCCGTTTAACTCATGGTCTGCCATTGACGGTGCTAGATGTCCAATTCATTTTAACTGGGAGATCTGACCTCAAAGTCAAAATGGATAGAACATCTATCGCTGTCCATGGCACTGAAAGATGATTATTCACTGTTGGCTGTTCCAATGAAAATGATTCTAATTGTCTATATTTCTGCCAGTGACAGCAATTGAGGTTCTACCAATGTACCTATACCTCTATAAATAAATTTGACCTAAACCAACTGCTTATTCCACAAACGGTCTGTCATAAACCAACACATCTACCCACAAACCAATCTATTCATAGACCATTCATTTACCTGTATCCTTATAATTAGTTATCTGATATTTAGACATATGCCGATTCATGATTTAAAGTCACACCGTGGCATGAAATCGTCACGGTTCCATCCGTCTGTCCGTCCGTCCACCGGCCCGCCCGCTCGCTCGCTTGTTCTGGGGTCGGAAGCCCAGACATCCCTCTCCCCAGCCCCTTCAACCAGCTCCTCCGGCGGGATCCCAAAGCGTTCCTAGGCCAGCCTAGAGACGTAGTCTCTCCAGCCAGTCCTGGGTCGTCCCCGGGGCCTCCCGCCGGTGGGACATGCCCGGAACACCTCTCCAGGGAGGCGTCCAGGAAGCATCGAAACCAGATGCAGGAGCCACCTCAGCTGGCCTCTCTCTACGCGTAGGAGTAGCGGCTCGACGCTGAGTCCCTCCTGGATGACCGAGCTTCTCACCCTATCTCTAAGGGACACCCCGGACACCCTGCGGAGGAAACTTATTTCGGCCGCTTGTATCCGGGATCTTGTTCTTTCGGTCACGACCCACAGCTCGTGACTATAGGTGAGGGTAGGAAAGTAGATCGACTGGTAAATTGAGAGCTTTGCCTTTCAGCTCAGCTCCTTCTTTACCACTACGGACCGGTGCAGAGTCCGCATTACTCCAAACGCTGCATCGATCCGCCTGTCAATCTCCTGCTCCCTCCTACCGTCACTCGTGAACAAGACCCACTTGGGGCAGGATCTCATCCCCGACCCGGAGAGGGCACTCCACCCTTTTCTGACTGAGGACCATGGTCTCTGATTTGGAGGTGCTGATTTTCATCCCAACTGCTTCACACTCAGCTGCCAACCGCTCCAGTGAGAGTTTGAGGTCACGGCTTGATGAAGCCAACAGCACTACATCATCTGCAAAAAGCAGAGATTCAATGCTGAGGTCACCAAACCGGACCCCCTCAACGCTTCGGCTGCGCCTCGAAATTCTGTCCATAAAAATTATGAACAGAATGGTTGACAAAGGGCAGCGTTGGCGGAGTCCAACCCTCATTGGGAACGAATTCGACTTACTGGCGGCAATGCGGACTCTAACACCGCAAAAAAATTCCGGCATAGCGTCCTTACGGTATTAGTTATTTATAATGTCCCAAAAAGGCAGGGAGAAATCCCTTGCTTGCAGTTGCAAAGCTCAGCACTCCCCCACCGGTTGTTGCTCAATGTCAGTGAATCAGCAATGGTACACGATGGCTGGAGGAGGTGAAACTCCTGAACTTTTTCCCCCCATCGAAAGAAACGAAATCGCTGGTATGGGAATAGCTACGCAGCTTAGAGGATGAGGGCCAACTGACATATAAAACATGTTTGTGGAGGGTGGCTGCTGAGGGGGCAATACCTCCAATATGATTTCGCATTCATACAAAATTAAAGGTTAGTAAACACTGTCATGAATGTTTCCCACCAGCTACGAGAGTTACCTCCAGCGTGTTTAGTGTGTCTAGCGGTGGGAAAACCTAATGTTTTTTGTCTCTCTGGCAACTGTCTGTGTTGAGAAAGAGTGTGTGTGTATCATGTAAACATGATACAAGCCATACATACGTGTTTAATGGAAGACATTTTTTTGTTATGATGGTAATAATGTTGAGCTGTGGCTGTGGGTTTAGGCTAACCTAAAGGACTGCATTAATTTTATTAATCACGTGGCGTCTTTAAAGCCCCGTAAAAAAATGTAGTATTTGACATAGAGCACTGCCTTCAACATGACTCGAAAGCACCGATTTAAAACAGTTTTTATTTGGCACCGATTGACCACAGAAAACCGGAGATATGATCCTTTTAATTTTATGATTTTAACTATAAATAAACTACAGTATTCACTATTCAAACTAGGAACTATTTTCTCCACTAGAGGGCAGGGCACTCATGCTATTTGGATAGGACAAATGAATAATGCTTCATTTCTGTCTGTTTTTTTTCTCTCTCTTGCCGGAATTCAATGATTTATTAAATTTTTAAATTTGTTTTCCTTTGGCTTAATATGGTGATGTAATGAGTTATTGTACAGTATCATTATAACAGCAGTTCATATGGATTGTGCTGAGAGAAAAAAAAATACCAAAAATTTAACATTGTTTAAAAAAATAAAATAAATAAAAAGCAAACAAAAATAAGCAGTTACTCACAATGTTACTCATTACTTGAGTATTGTTTTCACTGGATACTTTCTGACCTGTACTTGAGTAGAATTTTTGGATGACTACTTTTACTTGAGTAATATTATTTTGAAGTCACGCTACTCTTACTCAAGTAAAATTTTTGGCTACTCTACCCACCTCTGATTAGCCATAATATATTAAGTCCAGGACCGCATCTATCTGTTTTGGTTTGATATCGGTATCAGATTTTTGGAGTTGGACAATATCAGGATGTCGGTTATCATTAAAAAGTCATTATGGGACAACACTAGTAAGTCCACCCAACCAGTTTCTCCTTTCGCTCACTGAAAAACAACCCACCCTCAACCAAATCACCATTTCAGCAAAACATTCATCCGTTTAACCAACCAAACAACAAATAATTTTTAGTTGTTAAAGGTGTTAAAATCCTTGAGGATCTGTTATTTTTTTTGCTTATTTTTTTCCACCACCCACGCATATCTCATTATTTTTTAGCATGTCCAATTACTGCAGATGGCTTTCTTCCTTACTATATGCTGCCATTGCTGCTTAGTAGGCCTCCAATTATTCACCAGCTTCGCTCTCCATGACCTCGATTCACAAGTCGCTTCCCATGCCCTCGCTGTTGCTTGCCAGGTGGCGCTGTTAGCACTTTGCAGCTAATGCGTGTCGACTTACATGTTTTCTCTGTGCGTGATTGTGTGCATATCTTGTTTATAGTGTGAATGTGTGTGTGTGGGAGACCTTCCGACCACCGCCACCGCTCTTTTTTTTACCTCTCTCTCTGTCCTCAATATCTAGGCATTTGATATTTCTTCTTTTCCCTTTCCATTTTTGTCTCTTTTTACCCCATATGTGCGTCACTCTCACCAGGTGTATTTTGTGTTGCGCTCGAGGCTAGTGTACGTGCATTTGTGTGTGTTGGGGTAGAGCGAGAGAGAGAGAGCGCGAGGATGCCCTACTTCCAGCAGTAAAAACTACAGGAGGGGGAGAAAATAAACTGCAATCAAGGCAATAACAATAAAATCCTGATGCGGGAAACTGTAAAGAAAATAAAAGGTTTCGCGCCTTTGAGTGTGCGTCAATGAGTGCGGTTGTAATCATAATTATGAAGGACGAGCGCACCTCCTCCCCTCCAATCCTCCTTTTACTCCTACGGCGTCACCAACGCAGCTGCAGAATCACTCGAAAGACAGCCAGCGACTTCAATGACGTTCATCGTACGATACGGAGGTTCTTTTGAGGTTATGGCGCTCAAATCTCACCGATCCATCCCGGCTGGAAAGCAGAGAAATTCCCTCCAGCTGTCACATCAAACGTAGCAGTTAAAGAAGGAAATGAAATGACATCTGACGAAGGGAAAGGAAAATTAACAGCACGACTGAGGATGAGTCGATCACGTTTATCGTGATTCATTTGTTACGCATGGTTCAAAGGGGAGCCCCGTCTCACTACTCGAAGGAATTAGAACTGGCCAATCAGTGACAGTTTTAATTAAATAGTCGGCTTGTTGTCCAATCACCCAGGGGGTCGTTTGGCCTTGTCCGCGGCTTTGGTTGAGCCAACTTGTGGTTGACTCGTAATGAGCCGACAAAGGATGAGATAAGCTTGGGTGTATAGTGGACACCGCAAATGGCAAGACGCTAAGAAACATTGAAGGAGGAAAACAACTGTTGTGGGTTGGATTTCACAGCGATTTCCTATTCTTTTCATCACATCAAAAAATTCTTCCTGAGACAAAAACGTGAGGAGACTTGTGCTCTTTAGGCGAAGACGTCGAGCCAACAAAAACACTGTCGCGCCTGTGCCATCGTCATCATACTGCGACACCCAAATTGAAACATAATTAACAATAGGCCAGTAGAGAGGAATACTGAAGCATGACCGGAAAGATTACGACCAATAGGGCTTATGGCGCAACATTTAAAAGCAGAAAGAATTAGGGAAAATTTTTCCGTTAAGGTATTTTGGAACCTGAAAACTTTTTCGAGACGCCGTAAGTAGAGGTACCACTGTACAGTGATCCCTCAATTATCCCTATTAATGGGGACAAGATCCGACGGCGTAAAATGAAAAACAACAAATATTTTTATGATACATTTTTTAGTGTACAGCAGACATGTCCAAAGTCCAGCCCGGCGGCCAAATGCGGCCCGTGGTCAAATTTCATCCGGCCCCCAGCCTCTGCCATAAAATCAATAACGTCTGGCCCGCACACAGACTTAATGAATTGGTCAGCAGTACTGCTACCAGCATATGAAGTAGCTTACACACTTAATGCAGCTCCTCATTTACCCACTAAAAGGCAGCAGCACTCTAAGCAACATTATTATTATTAGCATGTGACCCTTCCAATTTTCTAAAGTGGCGACAATCAACAAAAAAAAAGTTGACTGCGACGGCTGACACCTCAAGGATAGGTGGGAATTGGACTATTTCTTCACTAAAATACGCAACAACTGTGTCTGCATCATTTGCAAAGAGACAGTCGCCATTTATAAGGAGTTCAATGTGAGGCGATATTACCAAACAAGACACGCTGACATGTACGACAAGATTACAGGGAAGAAACGCAGCGAGAAATTGAAGCAACTTGAAGCTACTTTAATTTCACAGCAGTGGTATTTCGCAAGAGCCTGAGTCGAAAGAGAACGCCACAGAGGCTAGTTGCGAGATTGTTGAAATTATTAATTTAAAACAATAATAAAGCAAATCTGACACACAGAATGGCTTGCTGAAATTTGCTTAAATATATTGTTATACGCAAAGGACATCAGCCAAGGTCGTCCCCCCACATTTTTACTACAACAAATCGTGCCCCCTTTGCAAAAAGTTTGGACACCCCTGGTGTACAGTGATCCCTCGCTACTTCCTGCTTCAAATTTCGCTCTATCCTTCGCGGATTTTTTTCAATTTAAAAACAAATAGAGATGAGCTGTCCCAAGCTGATCGCGTAGTCTCACTCTCCCTTCCTCCCTCCCTTCCCCCTTCTTTGATGGTCAGGCAGTGTACTAGAGTTGTTTATTGAAGTTAACGATGATTGACAGATAGTTAAGCTTTGATCTTGCCAGAGACACTGGTAAACCGAGACTTAAAAGCACCGTATGCGTCAACATCGTTTAACTTGTGAAACAGTTGCTGTGGCAACTCATTGTAAGTGATCAGCTTGAGCAGATTTGGGTGGACTCACTCAATGAAGCATTTAATGAAGAAGCATTTTTCAACTTTTTTAAAATTGGATTGGGCGGCTACATTTTTTTCTCGTTTAAGAATTATTTGGTGGAACAGTAACGTGTTTAAAACTTGTATGCAGTAATAATTGCATTTGAAGTGCTTGAAAAACATTTATTAATATATATATATATATATATATATATATATATATACAAACATTTTTTTTTTTATTTGAGGGGAAAAAAAGTGAAAAACATGTAGTATGTGTCGCTTTCCAATGATAAAACTGAATACATACATTAAACACATACACAATTTATTTTTTCCAAGGGGGCTACTTCGCGGTTTTTCACTTATCGCGGCGGGAGGGATCACTGTATGTGTAATTACTCATGATTACTCCGATACCAGTATCAGTATCAGCAGGGGGGGCCGATCTGGCACGAAATGGGCGTATCAGTATCGGCGAGTACCAACAAACAGGGCGCCGATACCATTTACCGGTCAAGTGCCGATGCCATTTACCGGTCTAGTATTAGAACGCTTGACCGCAGCCTTTTTTCTCCTGACGCTCACTAAACTCTGTTGTTGTGTGATCTCACGTGATCACTTTGCATGGCCTGCTCCAGACCAATGTGAGTGGGCCAATCGCCGCTCTTAACCAATGCCGGGGCAGCTTTTTTATATGGAGGAAAAACAAACCAGGAGAAATGGTGGCGGTCTGGAAATATTTTCACATAGAAATTCCGTCGATTGCAATCAATGGCTGCATGCAAGATTTGAAAGTTTCGCGAGGTGGACTTAAATCGGCCAGTTTCAATCTCGATCCTGATAAAACAATTGAAGACGAAACATGTGAAAGAACACAAAGAGTTTGAGGCTGCAACAGCAGGACAGCTGTCCAGAGGAAGGGGGCTGCACCGGAGCAACAACCCCTGGTCAGTTCACTTCATCTACTTTACTTTTATTGTCTTTTACTGAAAGAAATTTTTATTATTTTATTTAATTATATATATATATATATTAAATATTAAATATTTATATATATATTTAATTATTTTGAGACCTGTTTCCAATAGTGGCTAAGTGTGTGTTGCTGCTGGTGCACAGAGAGGGAGGCTAATGAAGAGACAGGATGCTGTGGTCAATTATTATTATAATTTTATGAAAGTTTTATGAAGGTTTGTTGCAGTGTGAGCAATTTATTTATTCCTTCATGTCTTGATGATGCTCCCAAGTGTAGGCATACAGTGGTATGAAAAAGTATCTGAACCTTTTGGAATTTCTCAAATTTCTGCATAAAATCACCATCAAATGTGATCAAATCTTTGTCAAAATCCCAACGGTGTCTGATTTAACTATGACCACCCAAATATTTATAGGTTTTCATATTTTAATGAGGATAGCATGCAAACAATGACAGAAGGCGGAGCAAATAAGTAAATGAACCCTCTGCCTATGGAGACTTAAAGAGCAATTGAAACAAATTTTTACCAAAGAATTTCAGTCAGGTGTGTGCCCAATCACTGATGAGTGGTTTAAAGCTGCCCTGCCTACTATAAAACACACACCTGGTAAGAATTGTCTTGATGAGAAGCCTGATGTCTGATGTGCATCATGGCTCTGTCAAAAGAGCTGTCTGAAGACCTGCGATCAAGGATTGTTGATTGTTATAAAGCTGGGAAAGGATACAAAACCACCTCTAAAAGTCTGGATGTTCATCAATCGACAGAGAAGTTGTCTACAAATAGAGAGAGACTGTGGCACTGTTGCTTCTCTCCCAAGGAGTAGCCATCCACCAAAGATGACACCGAGTTCAGCGCAGAATACAAAGAGAGGTAAAATTGAACCCTAGAGTGTCTACTAAACTTATAGAAATCACTGGCACAGTCCAATATCTGTGCACACATCAACTATATGTAAAACTATGGCCAAGAATGGTGTTCATGGGAGGACTCCACGGAGGAAGCCACATCTGTCTAAAAAAATTGTTTCTGGTTTAATGTTCGCAAAACGTTTAAGCAGACACTGGCTTTTCATCTGTGTGATTTTGACAAATATCAGGTCACATTTGATGGTGATTTTATGCAGAAATGTGAGAAATTCCAAAAGGTTCAGGTGCTTTTTCATACCACTGTATAATGTTCGAAAAATGACTGTCAAAATTTAGCATTGCTCGACTTTGTGCCATTCTAGCTTTAATGATATTTATGTAGTTGCAAACTGGAATAGATAAGCTTCTATTCTGAGGACACTTAGTTTTAAATTATGACCAGTGTGAGTATGTGGTTTCCCAGGGTGCAACATACCTTCTCCACTGTGTTAGATGATGTAACCCTGAGAAATAACTGTGATATGAAGGGAGCTCACATATCCTAGCATATCAACTTGTTTATTCCTTGAGTTCCATCATCTCCTAGTTCAGCGTTTTCATCATTTTTCCCCCCTAACTTGGACCACTCCTCGCAATGTCTGCTCCCCTTTTCAGTTCATTTATCTCCCCTGTTTCTTCTGTTAGTCACCTCATAAAGCTTTTCATTTTCTCTCAACGTCATTACTTCTTTGTCGCCTCCTTCGCGTTCCACCTCTCTCGGAGATGCAGGCGGAGAGATTGAGAGAAAGATGAGCTTGAAAAGAGGTTGAAAACCAGGCAAAGGGTAGATCTAAGGCTTTGGTGGCAGGCGGGCGGTGAGGGCATTAAAGAGGAGGAGGGAGTGGGACGGAAACGTGAGAAGGCGATCAAAGGAAAGAGGACTCAGGAGAGTAGCTGAATTAAATAGGAGGATTCAATCGAATTAGCATTGAATGGAAACACGGAAAAGATGGTGTGGTCCTCGGTGGAGCATATGTGAATTGACTGGTTCATAAAAGCGAGTGTCTGTAGTCAACAAAGTCTACACTACCTGGCCACGACAATGTTGCATCACCTTCAAGCTTCCCGCTTCCACATTTTTGAGAACATTTTGAAAGATGTTTCTTTGTTGGTGTTTTTAAAGGGATCCACGGATAGAAAGACTTGTACAGTTGTTCTTAAGAGATAAACGTTATTATGAGTTAAAATAATTTGATATGAAAACCCCTCTTGATGGTTCATTTTTATACAGTTTGTATAATTAGTTTAGTAGCTCGCCATTGTTGTTAACGTCGATGGGCGGTGACGTCACATGGTTAAGCTGCTGGGCTTCCAGAGTATAACTCTAACGACATGTATTCTGTTCAACTCTTTCAATTTGAACCCGAGAGGAACATTAATGAGCACGACAGCACTGTCGATATTTAACAAAACGAGCAGCAAAAGCAAAATGAACAGGAAAGACGGGATGAGACGAGACAGAAGTTGGGCAAAAAAAACGCTTTTCTGCCAAAATTTGCTATAACGGCGAAACGTCTGCAAGATTAGAATTTGACACCCAAAGTACTACCGTGCGCTTTCAGCTTTTGTTTGGATGCATACAGACAGAACATACTAAAGATGCCTTAAGAAAATACCTAAATATAGTAATATCAAATAAGGGTGGGTAAAATTCACTACCTGATTAATGTGGTCAACAGATTAACAATCTGCTTTAAAGCTACCACAAGAAAACACAATGCTTAAAAGTATGAGAAGGAAACACATGCAGAAAGTATTTTGAGGCCATGAAAAGGTAATAAAAGACTCAAAAACACAAGTAGTAAGTACTCGCCACTGTTAACCGATGTGCGCATGTGTTGGACATCTCGCCGCGTAAAAGGAATTTCAGTAACCCGGTAGTGTTCATCTCGTGACAGTGACAAAGTCAACACCCCGAGCGTCCATTGCGCGCATAAAATATGGCGCCAACCGTAGGTCAAAAAATGTACTAAATATTAGATTTTTAAATTAATATGAATATTTTATGTGTTTCTGATAGCATATTTCACTAAAAGAGAACAATTGTGGGTTATTAGAGCCTACAAATCTTTGAGTCCGAGGTTCCCTTTAATGCTTTTGATGTAGTCACAAGAAGTTACCAATTGATTACTCAAATCACAAGAAAATGACTATAATCTGATGCAGTGGGGTTTACTACACTTCTGTCCTTTTTGTGATTGTATTTACTGTAAGTAATCAACATTTGAGTCGGTAACTTCTGTTTATACAGTACATGTATGTTTAAAATATTTTGGAGTTCCAGGACTGCAATGGAAAATGTGTGCATCCTTTCACAGACAATTAGGGGAAAAAAACAAAACATCTATACATTTGGCTGACCTTATCGTCCAGGCTGAATGCCAAGCAAACAGGCAATTTTGGAATATGTTGTTCGTAGAGATGTGACCGAAAATCTGGCCGAAAATAACTAAAAATGTCGTATCGTTTTTTTCTTCAACCTGTACTGTTCAGCTGCTAGACACAGAGAATGGAAATCTGAGTGTCCGAGTGGTCTGAACAGTTTTAGTTTTAGGGGAAAAGAAGAAAAAGGAGAGAAAGTACAAACAACCACAAGAAATACTTTGAACGCCCACACCAACTATGAATATGTTGGTGCTATCGTCAGCTAGTTGTATTTCCAGTTGACACCATGTGGGGGGTCGAGAGGGATGGTGGTGTCTAAAAGATAAGTCTGGGAGGGGTGGAATGTATACAAATCAGCAATGTAGTCTAGAACCCAGTATTTGTGTGAATCCCTTTTAAGTGTGAGTATGTTGACATCCTATTCTATGCTGTCTCATCGCTAATCCTGACACCGACATTTTCTACTTGAGTGTGTCTAATAGCACCTAGTCATGCGTGAATCCCATTAGACATGTGATAGTCCCGCAAATGAGTGGAGGTGCCGCCCCAGATCCATGGCCCTTCCTCAGCCAAATTATTATCAGTTTTCGGTTATGAAGACCGAAAGTTTACCAGCAAATAGTGTGAAGAACCCTCGTCCTTTTGTGTTGACGTCATCAGAACACTGCGAGAAGCAACACGCTATCGCACTAACACTACTGGCTCACAGCCAACATGTCCGTGGTTTGGAAAATACCTCCAAGTAGAAGTATGTTTGTTGGTACGATAACCGCCGATAGCTGTCAGCGCCGAATATTTGGTCACACTTCTACCGACAATGGATTTTCAGCTATTTTTAGTCAATAGTTGTCAACACCGAATTTTCGGTCACATCTCTAGTTTAGTTCCTAGTTAATGGGTCAAACGTTGAAGTGAAAGTTTTTATTTATTTGGGAAATATATTTAAACATAAAATGTTTAATAAAATACAGAGGTCATATTTCAATTTGACACGATCCGAAAAGCGTCTGGTATCGGTGGAACGGCTCACATTTCGTTTTGATTCTTGACCTAATCAAAGTTTAACGACAGAGCACAATTGTAGTCTGTGGTACATACCTGCAGAATTGGTTGTTGGATCTCATTCAGTTATGCAGGTGTGTTCACCGATAAGTTTATGCACCAAAACTACGTGAAAATCCTCCATAGCCTCCTCCGTGTCCCCGCTTTCATAAACACAGCAGGTGACACTTCTTAAATCTGCAGACGATAATGCTGGCAAGAGCTCCCGTGTCGCACAGACGCCACATTTTGCTTGAACCCTGTCGGGCTGTTGCGCATCCTGAATTCACTGGCAGCTGCCGCGCCTTTGCTGGCCAACTTTGCAATGCCGAGGTAGCTGGCAGAGCAACAGTTAGAAAGAAAAAAAAAAAGTACTGTCGATGTTTGCCAAGCTTTTATTTGGTGACGTCTGCAAAAAACTCCCACTGCGCTTCCTTAAGATGCAACACTTTTACTATTGACAAGTGGGTATTAATTAAGCGTGGTGAGGGACTCTACTTGACAATTTAGGGATTGACTGCACCAGCTCACTTATAGTGAGAATTAGCAAGAGATGATCAGGATCGTCCAGTGTATGAGAGCTGTAGCTTTCTCTTAACACACTTTACATCACTCGTTAATCGCTCAGGATAATCATTTCGCCACCTGACATCCAGTCCTTGGCCAACTTTGATCATAAGGGAGAATCCACTCGCAAATTAGGCTCACTTATCGCTATGTACCTCTCTTCAGGCAAAACTGGAAAATGAACGGGCCGTCAGCTTCACCGCCAGAATTTGCCGAACAAAGCGAAAGCATTCATCTCTCGCAGCGAAAGGGAACGTTCCCGCTGGCAAGCTCGTCGGCAGCCAAAGGAAGAACGACCTTTTGTACTGGCTGTTTCCCCGAGGGGTGCACACACAAATACCTGTGACTGAAAACAGTCTCCAATGTGAAGATGCTGTAGATCGCTTGATGACTTTTGGGATCACTGGTCCCCGCGGCGATCAGATAGGTGTATGTTCTCAGTATTTTGCACATTATGTGTGCGGAACCTTCAGCCAAATCAGCCTAACTTTTTGATACCTTTGCTGTTTTTCAAAGCACCTTTCCTAATTAAGCTTTTTAACAACTTTAAATGTACAAGAGTCCATTACTATTCATGAATAGCAAGACAGGAAATGGGTCCAAGAGATAAAGGGATTGGTAGGGAACAGGAAACGAGAGTAGTAGTGACTAGAGCATGAATTATTTTGGAAATCCTGCGGGATTCCTACGGGAAGGGAGTCAAAATTTTATGAATCCTGTGATTGGGACGGGATGGGAATATTAATCAACGAGAGGGAGCGGGAACACATGAATGGATGAAGATTTTCACCTGTGTTAAGTAATCTAGAGGACCGAAGTGTCCATTGTTTTACTGGGTGACACACAAAAAAAGAAATGGTCATCACCTAAACTTGAATAACTTTTGAACAATTCATCCTTTTTATTTTTTGGATTTACCAAGAAGAATTAATGCTCTAAGAGTCTGCCAAATTTGACCTTAGAGGTGCCATGGACTACTGAGTAAAAGACATTTATAGTTGAGGCATGTTTTTGGCTGAAGTCTATCCTCGCGGCTTAATTGCCATTCAAAGAACGGTTCAGATGTCCTGAATTTCCTGCCCACTCAATGATCAACAGATTGGTCAACAAGTTCAGAACCCATGGGACTGCGCATGACATCACTGGTAAAGACACTAACAGACAATCGCACTCTGTATGACCGCGGAAGGGTCATCGATAACTTTGCCAGCCAGATCCAAATGTGCCTGAAGCTCCGAGGAGCTCATTTGGAGCACATTTTTTGACCGCCAGTGGAACAAACTTTTGTAGTACAGACTTGAAACTTGGAGATGTCTGCTACATAGGCTTGACCTAATGTCGCTCAAGTTTTGTGTCAATCTAAATAAAATTTGGGAAGTTATTCTATTTTTGGTGAGGACCGTCTATTTTTTTGTGTAACCCTGTAGTTTTATTTTCGTGGACCAAAACTATCTCGACTTGCGTTGGCACGTCAAAAGAACTACTCATTCTTTTATCCCAAGTTTCCAACGTTTCGACTTCGGCTGCTATATTTGCGCGAAGTCAACGTGGCAAACGGTGGAGATGAAAACCTAGGCGAGAACTACACTTGAAACTCGGAAATAATAATCCATCGGTTATACGAGAGTTGTTAGAAAACTTCTTGAGGGTGGAATGTTAAGGAGGGATGGGCTGCGCTGGCTCATTTCTCATTTCTGGCTCATTGATTTTTTTTTTTTTTTTTTGTCTTAATGTGGTTATGTAATGGGTTATTGTACAGTATCATTATAACAAGTTCATGTAGATAACCTTGTGCTCAGTATTCATCGAATACTTTTTTACTTGAGTACATTTTTTGGACGACTACTTTTTACTTGAGTAGTAGTATTATGAAGTAACGCTACTCTTAAGGCTGAGTTATGCTTCTGCGGCAGACTTACGCCGTCAATGCAGACCCTATTTACGACCCTCCGTAAATTATTTTATTAATTCATTATTTTATTGCAATGTTTTTCCTTATTCAGATTTGTTTCAAGACTACAGTTAGTTAGACTTCACTTTGATGGTTAATGCAGTTATTGCAATTTTGTTGTTTTATCACAATAGATTGGTTTATTTACATTTCAAAAACCAGAAGCCATTCATTTACAAATGTGATTGCACTTGAGTTTACATATTTAAATGTTAAGACATTAAGATTTGAATGAGGCAAAATAACATGCTTTTTCTCTCAAATATATTGTTATAATCATTTGTTTCAGATGTACTGTAATTATTTTATGTATAAAAATTAATTTTGTGTTCAAAAAGTCTTTTTTTTTCCAAACTTGAGTCTTTAAAAAGAGGGGTCGTCTTATAATCAGGGCCGTCTTATATTTGGGCCAATACGGTAAATAGGTTTAGAAAAAAAAGTAAGAGTGGGAGTAATTTTGACCGGGAGTGGGATGGGATTGGGAGTCATTCTCCTGTAGTCAGTCGGGATGGGATTTACTTTTTGACTCCTCCCCGAGATTGGAATGGAATGGGAATTTTTCTCTGAGAGCTGGAGGGAATGGGATTGAAAATCCACTCCTGATTCATGCTCTAGTAGTGATGAAATGGGGCCATCGATGAAGAGGACGTAGACAATTGGCTTTTTGTGCAATGGCCGCCGCAGTTCTAACATGTCTAAATTAAATGAGAAAATGTCACTGGCTGTCGAGGGAACGTGTGGACGATAGGTGAAAACTCAACCATAGTTGGCGTGAGAGACCGACTCAATTGGGAAATGTCAGCAACATCTTCTGCACTAATTGGCAACCGAATAGTTGACGGCTGTTTTGATGTTAAATAAACCCTCATTGGACGATGGGTTAAAAGAGCAATCTGATTGGACACATCCTAATTGCTCAGTAAAAGCGAAGACTTGCAGGGAGAGTTAATTCTGTTTGACATTTGTAGGAAAATAGTCTAATTGGAAAATAACATTTCTTTATTAATTGTTATAAATGTGATCAAAATATCTACTTTAGCAAACCGCCAATTTCCAATAACGTTACAAAAGCAAGGAAAGAAGCACTCACACTTTGTTTGCTTAAAAGCCTTCACAGCACCTTCCAATTAATGTCAAACCGCTGATTATTAATTACATCGCCGACTGAATCGTTAATGAAATGGAGCTTGTTGTAAATTAGCCCACTCACGGTCTCTGAACATTTACAAAGACTTTTTTTGTTGTTGTTTTAAAAGGATTGATCATTTTAATGTTCACCTCAGCCTTTTGTACTACGGGCGAGGCTATTTTTAGCCTCCATTAGAGGCTTTTTCGCTTTAAGCCTTCTGGGGAAACAAACGCAGATGAATCGTCGAAATTAAGCATCCGCTTCAATTACAAACGGTCTGAGATGTCCTTAATGCTTTTTTATTTCCCGTTGTTATTTATCTGCGTACCATCACAGTGCAGTTTAACTCAACGTTTATTTGGTCAACATACACAATAATTTCCGGCAACCAGGGAAAATGCCACATTGCACACAGGCATATAGTAGCCTTCCCTGGAATAAACACCTTATTTTCTTCCATTGAGACAAATAATGGCAACTGGTCCTTTCTGCACTTATAATACCCATTAAAAAATATTGCCCAAGGTCTCAAAATCCTTCCTAAAAATAGCTTTGGGCACCTCTCAAGATGTTAACTCGATGCTAACCCTTGACATTTATCTGTATGAGTGACTCACGCTGGCGAAAAAGACACACACATACACATTTTAAGAAAACACACGAACATGGTCTTTGCAAGGCCTTGTGGTTTTAACGCAAGCTGTCAGCTCTGCCACATTGTTGTGACTCGTTACACGGGATATCGCCGCCAGCGTGTCTTCTTGTGTGTATCTTTGTGGAGAAAAATAACACTTTTGTATACATACTGTAGTATTGTGTGTGTGTGCTATGCATATCTGACAGGATCAAACAACACAAATATGTTTTGGCAACATGTCAAATGTATAAAATCAAAACGCAGCGCATGGGGTTGAGCGTGTTTGCTCTTTTCATCATTTGTGCTTGGGTGAAGAGTGAACCCCCAAAAAAAAAAAAAAGCAGTTTGGACACTTCCATGTCTGGCATACTGTACACGTTCGGGTGCCTGAAGGCCGATTAAATCAGATTTCTTTCAAAGAGAATTTAAGTCGGTGTGCACAAAATCTCGAGGCGTTCAAACAAACGTTCCAATAATCGGCCCCCATCTTTGTCCTCCTCCGTGTTCCCTTTTCCAGCTTCCCGTCGTTTCTCCATCTGCTCGCGCCACAATCTGATCCAGGTCTTTCCCCGTAACCACCTCTTCTTTGCAGTTGATAATAAAAAACTGAATAGAATATCACCCGGCCCCTCCAGGCGAGTCGTCATCTGATGCGTGGTGATGCTTTTGTGGGCGACGTGTTTAGGGTTGACACGGGCTGATGCTGGAGATTCTGAAAGATGCTTGAGTTGTGATGCTCTAATTTCAAGATTTGCAAAGATACAGCTTGCCATCAGAATGTGCTTCACACAAGAAATTCCACTTATTCTTTTCTTTATGCAATCAATGGAACATATTATGGGAAAATGACTTTTTAATTGCTTGTGTGCACCTAATTTGCGCTCTTGAGTCGGTAAGCACTTTTTATCGGAAAACGTGTTATGAAATAGTAGAGTAGTAGTGGTAACGCATTACATGTACTCGTAACTTTCTTAAAAAATGTATTTTTGAGTAGTTTTACCACGCCATACTTTTTACTTGAGTAGAATCTAAAAAAGAAATGCTACTCTTACTCCGCTACTTTGGGATTTAATAGTCGCTACTTTTCTCTATTTTTACCAGCGATGTGGCTCACCCAGTCTCACCAGTCAGACACAGCAACAATAATCAAATGACTCCATTATACCAATTAGAGGTAACAATACAGATACATTACCATACACAACACATGCTTGCAGGCCAGCTTATGATCATGTCGGTGTTCTAACATCACAACAAGTGGCGTCTTTAAAGCGGCGTACAAAAAAAATAAAAGTATTTCAGATAGAGCGCTACCGTCAAAAATTAAGTGCGCATTTCAAATTTAGTTTTTATTTGGCACCGATAGACCACAGAAAAGCAAAGCAAGTTTTTGTTTCATGTTGGAAAATGTGTTTATCCACCTGAGCAGGGATGCCTGTCCGTGGCGCTTTTGCTACTGGGCTACAGAGGAAAAAATAAATCATTTATTAACGACTGCAATCTGGCATGTGCCTCTTGACACATCAATATGCCTGTCTACTCTATTGACTAATCCAAGTAGGGATTTGTCTTCGTCACCCTCTTGTAGTTGGCCACCATGTCTGGGGTGTTTGCACACCTATAACAGCCCAGTGTCAGTCAAAGTAAACAGTAATGTTAGCTGCTAATGGCTGTGTACTGTGAGCAGCACACCTCAGCAATGACGGAAGGGCTACTTTCGGTCGTTTTTATTTTTGGCATCTAGCATCAATTTTTAAATCTTTTTTATATATGTGTACTTGTCCTCGATAATGATGTAGGCGCTTCAGATTGGTTCCTGCAAAAAATAAGCCCACACATTAGCGAAGATGACTGTCGTTGGACAGCCACCTGCTGAACCAGATGAGAAGCATACAACCAAGTCCATTCTGCACAATATGTGGCTAAAAGCTAGAGAATGAGGCAACAAAAGCGAATGCACTGAGAGCATCATACCTCGTGGCGAACCGTACTGGTAAAGCCAAGAAACCTTTCACGATTGGAGAAGAACTCATTATGCCTGCGACCAAGAATATTTGCCATCAAGTTTTAGGAGATGCCACTGTTAAAAAAGATTTATTCAGTGTATGGTGAGTTACGAGCATTAAGTGCAGGGAAAATGTTTTTAGCCCTGTCGAGTTATTTTATTTTATTTTATTTTTTTATTTACTGTAACTTTTTGCAACACATTGCCGGTCTGTGAGAAAAGGCCCACTTCACACCGGTCCATGGTGCAAAAATTTGGGGACCACTGCCCTAGAGGACAGGCATGCTCTTAGGAGGGGTGATTTTCATGTCTATTTTTTCAGTCGGAGTTTAATGATTCTGGTATATTTTTGGCCTAATATGGTCATTTAATACGTTATAGTATAATAGTGATGGTTCGTATAGAAGACCTTATGCTGAGAAAAAAACAATGCTATCATTTTATGAGACATTATAAGGAATCACGCAGTACTTGAGTAGTTTTTTCATGGAATGATTTTTTCCTTGGGTATATTTTTTGGATGACTACTTTTACTTGAGGAATTTTATTTTGAAGTAACACTACTCTTGAGTACAATTTTTGTCTACTCTACCCACCTCTGTAAAATAGCCATGATGATTTTTAACAGGAAAAATGCATTTTGTCTAACGAGCCTTTGAGATTCTGAACTCATTGGCTGCCTTTGGCAGCTAAATCTGACCAATCGGGCTACAGTCGTGAATTGCGAGGGTTAATTGCTCCCCCATTAAAATGGATTGTACATCTATTCTTGTAAAAGGCAGTGAATAATACCACCTCCACATAGTTGTCAATCCATTACTAAAATATGCTAACCCGGTTTTAGTCATGATTATTGTACATACATAGGTGAAAATAATAACTTCCGTTTCTGCTTCTGAAGTCATTATTTCTTTTCCCTCATTCACACTTTTAGTACAAACCCACTTGTTACAATATGACATACTGTACATACAATTATATACAGTAGGTGACATATGGGTAGACATCCCATTAACATTTTGCCTTCCTAGTAGTAAGTGAGTTGTCTTATTATCCCATTCTTTGCAAAATGCTGTCTGAAGTGGAATTTCTGTTTGGAAGACTTATTGGCATACACCGATAGGGTTGTGATTGCTTGCGAGTAAATATGCTTAATCAGCCATATTTCCTGTTGTGTGCTTCCATATTGCACCATTTACAAGAATAGAAGACTTGACCCGAGTTGCCCGTTGGTGTTTGGCGACATCACAGACTGCATTTAGTCTCTCGGAGATGACAGTAATGGATGCAGTGGTCCATATCGCTCACTGCCACCCGTTTGGTCCACCTCACTCTATCTGTGTGCAAATTTTTTTCTCACTGACGGGGCCCAAAATTTCAGCTTCTAAACCGGCAATCGTCACACTCGGTCTGCCTCTCCTTTCTCCGTCAATTGCACCCATTTACACGTCTAGCACCTCGTGCCGCCGCGGGCAACATAGCATGCGCTCTCCTGTTATGTAGCTTGATGTGAAATGTGTGTGTGTGTCTGTGTGAGGAATCTGAAATTAAAGCTGCTCGTGTGTATCCAAACTCACTCTCACACCCTATCTGATAATTGCATTAAGTCTCTATTTGAATATACGCTCATCACGCAGTGTAATTCTGCCCGTTCCGCCGTGTCCTCGCATGTAATTGAAATGAGTGCGTAATGAATGCATATCGGAATTAGAAGACCCTCACTTCATTGACTTTACTGGCAATGCCATAGAAAACACCGACCTCAAATGCTCTCTTTAAAGTAATATTATTTGGCTATGCAATTTAATGTCAAGATGAGTTTATATTTCTTCACCAATTGGAGCGAAAATATGGTGAAAAGCAAATTTTCAATAGTCCATTTAAGGTTTTCAGACAAATGTCATTCGAGCCAACATTTTTTAAGTTACTTTCACAAAATAGTCATGTTTACAATATAGGGAATCCTGAATTCGCTTATGAATTGCCATACTGACTGTATTTTGGGGGGGTCGGTGGTGCGTCCCCTATTGCCATCCCTGAAGGCCGGTTGATGGGTGCGCAGGTGGCCAAGGGGACCACCCTGGATCCCGGGGGGGGTTGATGGCTCCTTTGCTTGGATGCGGGAGGAGGGATGGGCTGCGCTGAACCCCCCCGCCCCCACCACCCTCCCTCCCCAGGCTGGTTGGGTGGGGGCCGTGGCCCTGGTTTGGCGCCCGCGTGGCGTCTCCGCTCGTCTGGGTGACTGTCGCAAGCCTGGTGGGGCTCGCGTGCGGCTGGATGTGTTCGGGTGCGTTCAGGTTGGGGTCCCGGTGCCGGGATTGGCAGCGTTGGGTCGGTCGCCAACAGTCTTACACTCACTAGGAATTCACACGATTACTGGGTTCTAGATCACAGAGCTGATTTGTGTACACTCTACCACTTTCAATCATTTAGCTTATAGACTCCCCCACCCCTGTCCCCCCTTCTCCCTGGTCAACAGGCCCCCCACATGGTGTCAACCGGAAATACATCTCGCTGACGATAGCACCAACCTATTAGTAGTTAGTCTAGACCAGGGGTGCCCAATCCCGGTGCTTGAGAGCCCCTATCCAGCTTGTTTCCGTGTCTCCCTCCTTTAACACACTGGAATCAAATGATCAGCTCATCAGCAAGCTCTGAAGCAGCCTGATAACGATCCTGATCAGTTGACTCAGGTGTGTTATAGGAGGGAGACATGGAAAACAAGCTGGATAGGGGTTCTTGAGGACCGGGATTGGGCACCCCTGGTCTAGACGTTCAATGTATTTCTTGTTGTAGTTTGTTTGTTTTCTTTGTGTTTCTTTTTGTCTGTTCCCCCATAACCCCTCCCTGTTCGCTGCTTTGTCATAATAAACGAGGTATGTTGAATGATCACAATGGGAGTATGTCATACTCTCAATGTGAAACATTAAAACTGTTCAGACCATCCGGGCACTTAGACATCCCTTCTCCGTGTCAAACAGCTGAACAGGACAGGTTTAAAAAAAAAAAAAAAAAAAAAAGAGTATGGATTATAAGCTGCCGGTGTGGCTTATTTGTTTATTTATTTGGGTCAATAGGTAGCTTTATTTGACAGCAGCATCAAAAAACTACCATAAGCCCGTCATACTTATGAAATGACACTATCATGGCCATTAATGAATGCTTATGAGGGTTGTCATTTAGTGTCATTTGGCAAATCTTTTACATCCATTTGCCGGCTGACACAAAATGACATCTGTCATAAGCATTTATTAGTGCTCATGGCAATGTCATCTATTGTTATGATGGTCTTATGACATTTTTATGGCACCACTGTCAAATAAAGAGTTACCAAATACCCGAACTAGCAATGAATGAAACAATTAGAACAGTAACTGAATAAATAAATGGCACAGGACATGAATTTTGATTGTAATTGACATCTGTAGCGCTGCAATGCATGCTAGGAGGCATGTTGGACGATAATAGTGTTGACAACAGTTGGAAGAAGAGGTCAACTGTCTCCCCCAAGGGAGCAGTGATGGCAAAGTTTTTTGAAGCAATGAAGCTTTGCAGCCATTTGATTCAAAGCTTCATGTGGTTCATTTGGTCTTATGACAGTCTTATGATGCCGCTGTCAAATAAAGTGTTACCGTTTGATATTTTTTAGTGTAAATATCCCATGATACAGTGAGACAGCTGCATCTTATACTCCAGTGCGGCTTGTCTATGAACAAATACCGTTTTTGTGTCAAATTTGGTGAGTGACGGCTTATAGTGAAGTGCGCCATATCGTCCGAAATTTACGTTAATAACTAGCAGTACTGCACGGTGTTGCTCGGGTTTGTGTAACGTGAACGCACTACAACCGAATGGCAGGTAAAACATACTTTCCTTAGAGATGCAGCTGTAATGTATTAATAGTAAAAGGACAACATAAAGGGGTTAATGCACAATGGCTTTTCCATCACTGTGTATAGTATTGTGGCGAGCAAAGTGGAGAAGAATGAGAGCGAAAGTTTGTTTCATACTTGCTGCTGTTTCACACTGCCCTTTATTGATCAGAAAACACCAGAATATAATTAAGGCAACCACCACTCTCAATCAAGGATGCCACAACTACCCATGAACCATTGCATTGTAACACAAAATAGAACGGTCGCTACAGTATTGAATATCGAGCCGAAGTGAATCCTTTGGTAATATTCCGGAAAATTGCACATTTTCTTTTTAAATCCAGTGTCTTGTTGTGGAGTACTCAATGCCACAACGTATCATCACATTTAAATTTGTAAAAGAAGCATAAAGTTTGAAAGCCAACTGCGACATTGCAATCACAAGAGATTCATCTTTTGTTCCAAAGAAAGCGTTGTCGCCCCCACAATCAGGGATTTTCTCAGCAAAAATTTGGAGTTTTGAATTTTCCGCATTTAATGGAGGCCTACAGAGATCAACGTATCTTAGAACACTCCCAGAAACATAAAGCACTGTGTAAAATTTCGACAAAATCCGCCCAGCTATTTCGGAATCCATAGGGAACAAACACCCACACAAAGACAAACAAAATAATAAAATCATAATAATGCAAATATCTTTTTTTGTTTTACTTTTTTATATTCCAAAACTCTTGTTACTCAATGTGTTGTTGACATTGGCGTGACAAATAATCCCATTATCTCATTTTCCAAAGGCTTTGGTTAATTGGCATCAGTGGAAAAGTTGAACGTGTAATTGAGAGACATTCATTAGCATTAGCTCCTCAAAGGGGGGGACTTGGTGACACACGCCTGATGTTGGAATCTTACCTCATTAGTTTTTTTAAAGTATTTTTTTCATTCTTGTTTTTACAGCTACTTTTAAACCAGCTAAATTGCACTTTTTTCTGTAGATGTTCCATAGGTGCATTAAGGCATCAAACAAACAAGGTCAAATGGCTCCCGGCCCATGTTCAGGCAAAATTGTACATACAGTGGGGCAAATAAGTATTTAGTCAAGCACTAGTTGTGCAAGTTCTCCCACTTGAAAATATTACAGAGGCCTGTAATTGTCAACATGTGTAAACCTCAACCATGGGAGACAGAATGTGGGGAGGAAAAAAAAAAAAACCCAGAAAATCACATTGTTTGATTTTTAAAGAATTTATTTGCAAATCATGGTGGAAAATAAGTATTTGGTCATGCCAAAAATTTATCTCATTACTTTGTTATGTACCCTTGTTGGCAATAATGGAGGCCAAACGTTTTCTTTAACCCTTCACAAGCTTTTCACAGACTGTTACTGGTATTTTTGTCCCATTCCTCCATGCAGATCTCCTTTAGAGCAGTGATGTTTTGGGGCTGTCATTGGGCAACACGGACTTTCAACTCCTTCCACAGATTTTCTATGGGGTTGAGATCTGGAGACTGGCTAGGCCACTCAAGGACCTTGAAATGCTTCTTACGAAGCCACTCCTTTGTTGCCCTGGCTGTGTGTTTGGGATCATTGTCATGCTGAAAGACCCAGCCATGTCTCATCTTCAATGCCCTTGCTGATGGAAGGAGATTTTCACTCAAAATTTCTTGATACATGGCCCCATTCATTCTTTCCTTTACACAGATCAGTCGTCCTGGTCGGGTGAGAAGCTCGGTCATCCGGGAGGGGCTTGGTGTCGAGCCGCTATTCCTCCGCATTGAGAGGAGCCAGTTGAGGTGGCTTGGGCATCTGGTTCGGATGCCTCCTGGACCCCTCCCTGGAGAGGTGTTCCGGGCATGTCCCACCGGCGGGAGGCCCCGGGGTCGACCCAGGACACGCTGGAGAGACTATGTCGCTCGGCTGGCCTGGGAACGCCTTGGAATCCCGCCGGAGGAGCTGGCTGAAGTGGCTGGGGAAAGGGAAGTCTGGGCTTCCCTGCTAAAGCTGCTGCCCCCGCGACCCGACCCCGGAATAAGCGGAAGATAATGGATGGATGGATGGTCGTCCTGGTCCCTTTGCAGAAAAACAGCCCCAAAACATGCTTCACATTGGGTATGGTGTTTTTCGGATGCAATTCAGTATTCTTTCTCCTCCAAACACGAGAACGTGTGTTTCTACCAAAAAGTTCTATTTTGGTTTCATCTGACCATAACACATTCTCTCAGTCCTCTTCTGGATCATCCAAATGCTCTCTAGCGAACCGCAGACGGGCCTGGACGTGTACTGGCTTCAGCAGGGGGACACGTCTGGCAGTCCAGGATTTGAGTCCCTGGCGGCGCATTGTGTTACTGATAGTAGCCTATGTTACTGTAGTCCCAGCTCTCTGTAGGTCATTCACTAGGTCCCCCCGTGTGGTTCTGGGGTTTTTGCTTACCGTTCTTGTTATCAATTTGACACCACGGGGTGAGATTTCTTACATTTTCTAAAAATTGCTCCCACAGTTGATTTCTTTACACCAAGCGTTTTACCTTTTGCAGATTTAGTCTTCCCAGACTGGTGCAAGTCTACAATTTTGTGTCTGGTGTCCTTTGACAGCTCTTTGGTCTTGGCCATATCAGTTTGGAGTGTGACTGATTGTGGACAGGTGTCTTTTTTCCCGATAATGAGTTAAAACAGGTGTCATTAATACAGGTAACGAATGGAGCCTCATCAGACCTTGTTAGAAGAAGTTAGACCTCTTTGACAGCCAGAAATCTTGCTTGTTTGTAGGTGACCAAATACTTATTTTCCACTCTAATTTGGAAGTAAATTCTTTAAAAAGTCAAACAATGTGATATTCTGTTTTTTTTTTCACATTTTGTCTCTCATAGTTGAGGTTTACCCATGTTGACAATTACAGGCCTCTCTAATACTTTCAAATAGGAGAACTTACACAATGGGTGGTCGACTAAATACTTATTTGCCCCACTTTGTTTGTTTTTAGTATATGCTACTGCCATGCACTCTCAACCTTAATCATTTTCATGTTCTTGGAAAAGCACATCTATCTCAAAATTGTGACCTCTATTCTGATCGAAGCTATAAATCCAGCAAAGTACTTTTCAGTACACTTGGAGGTTTAGTTTCCAGCTGAGCAAGCAGCTTCTTATGGGCCGGGTCTCTGCAGAATGCTCGGCGTACTGAGAACAGGTGTTATCCGCAGGTGGGCTTTTTGACGTGATTAGGTTAAGTATGCAAATTGGCTAATTAAACAAATAATCATCCCATCATTTTATCGTGTAAGCCATCATGGTCAGTGCGCAGCACAGTCCAAGTTCTCATTTGAGGTTTTTAAACGGCTGAGGAAGGAAGAAATGATGAGGGAACAGAGGTGCGTCGAAAATGATGGATGGGATCAAGCGTTGATGAATGTTAGGAATGAACGGATGTGTAGATTAGGCCAGCACAGTTTTTGCGAATCTTCTTTTCCATCCCCCCAAAATCTGACACAATTCTCACAAACTAACCTTTTCTCTCCCGCCGATGTGACATCTCGCTCTCTTCGCCGTTCTACGGTTAATTAAAATGTCACAGGGCGTGTGAACAGCTTCCCCGCTGATTCTACATTTAAACGAACACCCACATGCAGGAGCGCTTTCTTCCAGGTTTAGTTGTAAAAATAGCCCAATATTTGGTTGTGCTAATAGGATGTTACACACATGGATATAATGATGAAAATAATCTAGAAAAGGTCATCTTTTTTTAAAAAAAAGCAGTCACATTTAGGCGCAAACGTTTTGATGTGAATCTTCACAAAGGTTAATCTATATTAAGACTAAAGTGGTCCTTCAACATACGATCGCTTTGACACATGTTCGTTTCGACATCCGACGTCAAATTCGACTCGCCATTTGTTTCTACATCCAACGACATGCTCGAAATATGTCAATTTATGACAGCGCTGCAGTTTCTTTGTTTTCCTGCAAGACAAACGCACGGCGGATTTTCTTGTGAGAGAAATCAGTGCAGGTGGTGGAAAAAGGTAACGTTTACAATCGAATTGAAGATTGAAATGATAGAAAAATATGAGCGTGGTGTGCACGGTCCTCCTCCGACTTTCGTTTGCCAGTATTTATAAGTTAAGACAATTATTATTGTGGTTAGGCTTAGGCCATCTAAGGCACCCCAAGATTCAGGGTGCTACAATTCGGTATTGGCGATTATCGCGATTATCGATGCATCAAACGTTAATTTATAAAGTAGCCAAACAACTTTATGTCCATTATTTGTTTAAAATATCCTCATGATTCAACAGAAAATATGAAAACATGCCCACAACAAGGTGCCTTTAGAAATAAAGACTTCTTTTAACCAATACAGTATATGTTGTTTTCACAGATTTCTGTACTATTTCGTATGTTTGTAGTGTTACCGCTGTACTTAATCCTAGTTTAGTTTTACACATTCTGCATCTGTAGTAACCTTTGTACACCACCAAACAACTCGCAAATGGACATGGAAAAAAATACACGTTAGCCAATTTGCTAATTAGCATAGGGCTAGTCGCTAACTAGTAACATCTCAAACACAACAACAATGAAGGTTAATCAGTACATGAGGGTTCGTGTACTCACCTCTTAGACACACACAGGATTTAGCAACAAACTACGGACATTTTCCAATTAACACTTGAACCTACCCGGAGCTTGCCTGTCTCATACACAAATTTATTTTTGAGTCTTTTGTACAGGAGTAAATCTTTCACTCAGTAACTTCAGCTGCTGCCATCCTCACCTTGTGCATCCCATAAGGTGTTCGGTCAGCAGAGGTGTCTTCAATTTCTGCTAGCAGCGATTGTCATTAAATTATTAGGGAAAATCATCGATTTTGAACATTAATGAATCATCATGTGTAGAATCTCAATGAATCTAATAATCTATTTATTGGCATACCGCTAACTGTAGTAACATTGCCAAAGAAATCGCCAGCTTCGTCAGGTTTTTAATTATTTATTTCAGAACTTGTGCAACACAACACGCCTACTGTCCACCGCTGTTGACGCCAGCAACAAAACTAAAAGACAAAGTAAAATGTCTACCGCACCTTTCTCGCTCTGTGACATCAGGCTCGCAGTGCGTTCAGGTACACGTTCGCCACATTAAAACCCGATTCGTTACATTATTATGGTTTTATTCTGATTTTTATTCATAATTTATTTGTTTTGCTATGTACAATTGCCAGTTTAACCAGCAGTTTTGTGGAACGAAGTAATGGAATTATAATGTATTCTAATGGGAAAATCCTGCTCGACATACGACAATATCGACTTGAAAACCAGGTCCTGGAACGAATTAACTTTGCATGTAGAGGTACTACTGTATTTGGAATTGCTAGCTAGATTAATACTTCATGATCTTGACATTTTTTTGATACATAATACAATTTTGCAGATAACTGCTGAAGACATATGAATTAAAACATGAGCACTTTAGAGCACCTTGTTGTTTTGTGATGGGATCATAGGCAGATTTTAAGGGGGGGACCAGGCCCCCCCTGGTGTCCGAAAAGTGTCATTGCATGTAATTGACTTTCCTATATATATAAAAACTGTACAGCAATAAAACTGCAACAAAACTGAATGAAATAAACAAAAAATATATTTTTATAATGGGTCAAAATTATTTTTCGAACAGATCATGTGACTAGCACATTAGACGGTCATTTGCTTTGCATATAATTTTCATTAAAAAAAAAAAAAAAATTATATATATATATATATATATATATATATATATATATATATATATATATATTAGGGGAAGGCAATTTTATTTTTCAAGTGATTTTTTTCTTTGATTGAAAATATATATATATTTTTTTTACCGAAGCATCTTTTTTAGGGATTGAATGATTGAAACACAAATGTCCTACCCTTAATATAGCCCAAACACAAAAAGGATTGCTTCAGTCAGACACTTTTTCAATGAAAAATTAAGTGTTCAATGCAATTTTTCAATCTCAAATATTTTTTCGCATTCAAAAACTTTTTCTATGATTGAATTTTTTTTTTTTGTGATTTCTCTCTTTAAACATATATATTTTTAAGCAATTTATTTTTGATTGAATACTAAAGACAAAAATGCCCTAGCCAAAATATGACCCAAACACAAATCAACATTACTTCAATCCAAAAAAAAAAAAAAAAAAACGACTTTAATCCAAAAAAATAAAAGAAAAATAAAAAAAATAAAAGAAAAATAGCTTTCACATGCATTTGTTTTGCTTTGTTTTTTTTTTTTTTTTTTCAAATTTATTTTTACATTCAAACACATTTTTTAATTGAAGCAATTTTTATTGGGTTGAAAATATATATTTTGATTGAATAATGAAGACACAAATCTACCTCCATATGGCTCCTCCCAAGTGATACAATTTTCGATGGTGGTAACTACATTGGCACGACACCGGCGGGCGTATCATATTCAATGGATGACGATCTTGGCGAAAAGTATTGCCTAAGCAGCCTGATTTAGAATTCCCCTCAAGAACGATGGGAAACAAAAAACGCTCATTGTCAACTTATTATAAATAATCTTGTAAGTTAATTTTATTCCTGATACTGCGTTTCGGGATCCTCAACATGTTGTGCCCCCCCTGCCCCAAAAGTCAAACCCCGCCTATGAATGGGATACAACGTATATTCCAGCCACTGGAGGCTTCAACTCATTGACTGCCATTTATGGTGATAAACGTCTAAATCAATTTGACTGGGATTGCTGCTAGACTCTCCCAGTCAAATGGATTTAGACATCTTTCACCGTCAATGGCAGCATATGATTAAAATTTAGATACATTTGAGCGCTGTGTGGAAATTGCTTGGCTTTGTATTGAACCAAAGCACTTTGAGTTAATGCAACGTTGAAATGATGTAGACAGCACACATCAAGTCCTCAATTACATAGCTGCCCTCTCTCGTTAACCTCTCTCACTCCCGCTAGTTTCTTACCTCTTCACGCCCACAACATTGTGCGAGCTCCTCGTTTCCGCCGCTACCGATTTCAGCCCTGCTTCATGTCACAAATGACAACAACTGTTACTGTGCTATAATCACCAACCAGCCGGGCCCTCTGCTCGGTCTACTCGTCAACATGCATGTTGTATGTGTTGCCGCTTTGGAGGGGGAAAAAAAACAAATCTTTCCACACACTTGTCACTTTCTATAAATTTCTCTCCTCACATCGCCTACTTGTTTTTCCGGCTCTCTCACTCTCTTTTTAATACCATTATTGGAACCATCAGCCAGAGTGGTGGCATTTACTGGCCCTGATGCTAGCCCACTCAGACAGGCTAACACGCACACGCGCGCACACGCGAATACGGGCGGGCTGCCCACTGCGTGCTAAGCTAATGAGATTGGCGAAGCGCCACGTTGCCAATATCAGCAGCACCAACCCCACCACATACACACATTTTTTCCTCCCTCTCAAATGGGCACAAAGAGATTTACGCCTTGAGACGCGAAATGGGAAGAACTCAAAAGACATGGGTGTCATGCTTGGAGTACAAAAAGAAGGATGTGTTGTCTGCTAGATATGAAACAGGCAGATGGGAGGAAAAATGGCAGCAAATGTAACAACCTGGCAACAGTTTATATCACGTGGAATGCAGGCGAGTAGATGATTGACGTTACTGGGAGTTTTATCATTATGTTGTGCGGATATAAATTGGGGTTAATTATTGGATTCAAGGTCAGAATAAGTATCATAAATTGGTAATTACCTGATCACGAGGTCTAATTCGTATTACTATTATGGTAGCGTACTTGAATTTACTAGTTGGCTGCAACCAGCAAAGACTAAGCGCCTGTTCAAATGACAACAATGATGGGGGGGGAAACATGAAAAACCATCTGTCAATGGCGGAAAACACTCAGGTGACTTGAAGTTCCGCTCTGAGGCCCCCAATTTGGCCAACTTTCAAAATCGTCCGATATGCATGTGTGATACATCATTGGAAAGTTTAAAATCTGTATTTTCTGCGGGAAGAAAAATTTTGAACAGGAGGTGTTTAAAAAAAAAAAAAAAAAAAAAAATTATACAGCGAAACACTATCTGGAAGCGAAAGCACGTGAGAGCAGAATTACAGACGCCACAATTTTATATTTTACAATGAGATATTTTCGTGTACTTGTTTCGATCCAAAATCTTCACGTAGCATGCATCACTGAGTGTCAAGACACAGCTGTGAATGGCCACAGCTGGATTTTTGGAGGATTTTATGGGTGATACATGGTAATATAACAATGGTCGCGATGCAGAAATCGCAGACATCAAAGAGTGGTCGAGAGTTTCTTTTTCATATATTTACTCTTTTAAACGTTTTTTTTTTTTTCAGTTTTTCTTTGTTTGGATCGATTATTTATCTAACATATCGGAGAAAATGCGACAGTAACAAAAAAAAAAAAAAAAATACAAGTAAGCGATAGTTATGAGGTAGACATCCGCGACTTTTTTACAGACACCATTTTTTTCATTGTGACGTCATTTGTTTAAAAGTTTAAAACGTACGAGTGAATAATTTTTTAAAGACGTTCTTTTTTTTTTTTTTAAACGAAATATTAGACATCAAATAATGATTCTGAGCTCAAAATTAGACATTTTGATTAAATATAATTACCTTCTTTTAATGGCTGGGTTGAAACAAAAGTGGTTGCGCGACGTCTGTAAATAGGGGTTTTCAGGGTAAAACGGGCAAAGTAGAAATAGTTCGGGGGCTTCCTGCGCCATGAATCTGCTATGGCAGCATATAGACATGTATTTCTATCTAACACAACAGTTCTTTTGGCTTAAAATACAGCAGTTTCTTTTAAAGAGGAGCGCAAGAGCCGAAAATGCTTTTTCAGTCTTGTCTGTGTTGTCCGCCATTTGTATTTGTGTGAACAAAGTTTAAAAAAAAAAAAAAAAAAGGTGCACTTCCTGCTTTAACCGTGTGCTCTTACATTCATAGAATGCATGCGCAAACCGAACAATCCTCTATCAACCCAATGCGCTCCACTCAGCAGTATATGTGGGGCATGGAACAGATTATTAATCAATGTAGAGTACCTTTTACAATCCGATCTAAAATACAATACAATCCGATTGGCTCAGGTGTTTGTATAAAACATTTTTAATCGTATTGGCTTTTTAATCGGATTATAAATAGGATTGTTGGACCCATTTAAATAAACGTACCCATTGACGTAGAAAGACGTCCAAACAATTTAATCTGGGAGCCAATGAGTTTAAAATGTCACCAAACTCAACTGTTTGAGTTCAAGATGCCCTCATATTCTTTTCCATCCACGTGAACATCTGTTTGTGCCCATGTTATAATTTCATAAACGCATATGTTCCAGATGGATGAAGCTGTGAGCAAATTGTTTCATTTTTAACCTTTTTTCCCTGCGTTCCTTTTTCTTTCAATTCTTCAAATATACTCCCTTTTCTTCTTTGTGCTTGAAAGTACAGTACAAGTGTTTTAAATTGTTAATGATGTGGCAGAGAGCCGTGTGACGCTAAAAGTTTAATTGCGAGCGAAACACCCAAAACCGCAAACATCTGAAGAAAACCCAAATGTTGTGTGGTCTTGGTTCTTTGTTGTCTAAAAACATGTCATTCAACATTCATCTGTGCAATCAAATTTGCCCAAAAAATAATCCTAATTCTTAAATGAAGTTTACCGGCTTTTACTTTTTTCCATCAGTTCCATGCAGTCGTTTATCATTCATGGAATGACGAAGGGCATCAATATTTTACTGTGTGAAGGGTTGGGGCGTTAAGGGAGGATGCTGCAAAACTGACAGGATATTGTTCAATTTGGGCCGCAAGACTCACAAATGAGTCCCAACATTTTAAAATTTGCATAAATTCATCTTTGGTAAAAACAGCTGGGTATATATTCAAGGTCTTCTTGTTTTGTCAGTTATTTGCATTTGTTTGATATTGCATTAAGTGCACTTTTGATATATTTGCAGCTGAGTAGAATAGCAGGCGCGAGAGGCTAAATGGAGTTGCTGTCCATGGTCCTGAAGTAAGGTTGTGCTGTGCAAATTTACAAAGCAAATTTTGCCCTTGAATTAAAGGGCAGTTCGAGGCAAATTGATGAGTCAAAGTGTAAAAATGTAAAATAATAAGTGAAATATTTAGATGGGGCTTTGCATTTTTTTGTTTTTTTTGTTTTTTTGGAATGGCGCTTCTTCGGCGCGCCGCGCACCCAAATCGTTAGACCGACAGTCACCTTTCAAATGTCAAAATGGCTGGAATTTGCGCGTGACGCAGGCAATTTTTCGAACGACCCCCAAAATTTTCAATTCGACCGTAAAAAATTTTTTGATAAAAATCACATTTCTCAAAACGCTACTTGTCCTCCAATTTTTGACCGAATCGCTTAATTTACACATTAAAAATTCCAGGACGGTAAGTTGCATAAATACAGAATTTGGCAAAAATGTAGGGTTCCCCCAAAAGCTGTCTCATTTATTTCTAATGGGATGCCATTGACAACCATGTACCGTAATTTTCGCACTATAAGGCGCACCTGACAATAAGCTGCCACCCACAAAATGTGACACGAAAACAGCATTTGTTAATGGATAAGCCGCACTGGACTATAAGCCGCAGCTGTCCTCACTGTATTATGGGATATTTACACCAAAAGATATTAACCGGTAACACTTCATTATACAGCGGCATCATACGACGGTAAGAAGACCAGATAAACCACCATGAAGCTTTGAACCAATTGGCTCCAAAGCTTCATTGCTTCAAGAAGCTTCATTTGGTCATCACTGGTCCCTTGGGGGGAGACAGTCAACCTCTTCTGCCACCTTATGTCAACACTGTTGTTGCCCAACATGCCTCCTAGCATGCATTGCAGCACAACAGATGTAAGTAACAATCAAAATTCAAGTTCTGTGCTAATTATTTATTCAGTTGCTGTTCCAGTTGTTTCATTATTTTTAGTTATAGTATTTGGTAACATTTTATTTTAGAGTGGCGTCATTAGACTGTCATTAGACAATCATAATTATGACATGAGCATGAATGAATGTTTATAACAGATGTCATTTAGTGTTATTCGGCAAATTATCTCCATTTTGAATGGATGTAAAAGCTCCAAACTGGACATAACTGGAGTTATTAATTCAATTTAACATAATTTGCTGCGTGACACTTAATAACATCTGTCATAAGCATTCAGTAATGACTTTAATAGTGTCCTGTCATAATTATGACAGTCTTATGATGCCACTGTCAAATAAAGTTTTACCAAATACCATAACAAGCAGTTAATGAAACAACTGGAACAGTAACTGAATAGATAATTAGCACAGAACATGAGTTTTGATTATGTCTCTAGTGCTGCAATGCATGCTAGGAGGCATGTGTTAACCTATTAAGCCTATTAACCCAAATAAATCAACAAACAAACAGCACTGGACTATAAGCCGCAGGATTCAAAATGAAGGAAACAGCCCATTGACATTTTGTGACCTGATATCAACAGAACGTGTCCCCAAATCCCCCAAAGTGACCTGCTATCAACAGAGAGTGCCTTCAAAATGTCCCTAAATCAACAGGAAGTGACCTGATAACAGGATGTGTCCCCCAAATGTCCCTAAGTTTACAGCAAGTAACCTGATATCAACTGGACATGTCCCCAAATCAACGGGAAGTGACCTGATACCAACTGAATATGTCCCCCAACTGGATATCAACAGGACATGTCCCCCAAATGTCCCTAAATTAACAGGAAGTGAACTGATATCAACAGGACGTGTCCCTGAAATGTCCCCCAAATCAACAGGAAGTGACCTGATAGATCCGTATCCACCAATTTCTCCAGATATTGCAGTTTCTAGCTTTTTTTAAAAAAAAAATATTTAACCTGTTTACATCAATCAGACTAATTAGCTTTTCCACTTTTCCCATCTCAACAGCAACAAAGTACACATGAATTGTAATCAATGCTCTGAAATGTAAAACCAAAATGCGCGTGTTTTTGAACCTATAATTAGAACAAAAGCTTCCGCCTGCATAAACTATTTCTAATTATATACTTATGTGGCGACAACTCCAAACTTGATTAGCAAAAAGCGACTCTCGGAGGTGCTTTGAAACTCAACATGTCTCCTCAATATGCGTCCGGTAATTACTGTGTTTCTTAAATAAGACTCGCACATAAACATAATAGGCTACTCTGCAACAAAGGTTAAGCATGTGCCAAATCCCTCATGTCTCAGCAAACCCTGATTTACGACTTTGTGTTTTCGTTCCCATGCAGGATGTTTGCATGCGGAGGTGACATTTGTTCCGACAATAATTCAAGCTACTTGACATTTATCATGCTAACACACCCCAACACTAGTAAAAGCAAAACGGTGTGACCTTATATTTATATTGAAGACTTGCCGAGCGCGGAACTGAACACTATTTTTGCAAAGCTCGTTTGGACATTTTAAAAGAGACATTCATCGACATGCAAATGACGCTAACAAACTCTGAATGATCCCTCATCCAGAAACACATTTTCCTCCAATTTTATTCAATTTATACACCTCCATCATCGTCTTGTTGTGTTGGCAAGTGAAAAGGATAATTAGGTTGAAATGCTCTCTGCATAATCTACTTCTTACTTTCCCCCCCCCCCTCTTTTTCTATTCACTGTGATTTAATATCTAGTTCTGCTGCATGAAAAACTGGCAATGAGCTGAAAGAACGTGGAAAAAAGACCGGGAATGGTTTCCAAAAAAGTCTTAGCACTTGCCAGATTAGATGCTCGCACAGTTATGATAGTTCAAATTGACTCAGAAGCAGTGAAAAAGGAAAACAATTTGTCTGTGTTATTGTGATTTCCCATTACTGTGTAATGGTAATGTATGTTATTTGATAATAAGCGATTTTAAAGGGAAATTATTAGGGTTGTTCCGATCATGTTTTTTTGCTCCCGATCTGATCCCGATCGTTTTAATTTGAGTATCTGCCGATCCCGATATTTCCCGATCAGATTGCTTTTTTTTTTGCTCCCGATTCAGTTCCAATCATTCCCGATAATTTTTCCCGATCATATACATTTTGGCAATGCATTAAGAAAAAAAATGAATAAACCTCGGAAGAATATATTCATTCAACATACAGTGCATAAGTTTGTATTTGTTTATTTTGACAATAAATCCTCAAGATGGCATTTACATGATTAACATTCTTTCTGCGAGAGGGATCCACGGATAGAAAGACTTGTGACTTTGTATATTGTGACTAAATATTGCCATCTAGTGTATTTGTTGAGCTTTCAGTAAATGATACTGTAGCCATGGCCAAATGCATGATGGGAAGTGGAACCATGACTGTGCGTAGTGCTACCAATTGATATATCTTCTCTGCGTTAGAAATAACTTAAGTTGTTAAGAAAAAAATCAATTGCTACCTTGCTTCCCCACATTGCTTCCCATGATATTTCTGATCATAGGGAAAGGGATTGTAAGGCTTTAGCTAATTAATAAAAGGCTCCAAAGACTGCCAAAATTCACTCTACTCATTATATGCTGCCTTTTATCTCTCTATATTTGTAAAACCGCGCCATTACAGATTGAGCGCGGCAATCCGTAAGTGGGTCGTGCAGCGCATGCATTAATTGCGTTAAATATTTTAACGTGATACATTTAAAAAAAAATTAATTACTGCTGTTATCGGGATAAATTTGATAACCCTACCTTAAACCTAAAGACTAAAGGATGAGTGTAACATATTATTTTTGTTATGTTAAATACAATTAGAAAACGATTTAATTAAATATATATATATTAAAAAAAAGGCATGGCCGATATTTTTTTGCCGATACCTTGAATTGCGTGCCCGCTTGTGCAGTCCGTTTTTTCACCTCTTTTATCAACACCATTGTCGTTTGGGGGCTTTTTGAAGAAACTTGGGACACTCAGTTGCCTTGACATTTTTCAAAAGAAGGGCAACGACGTCATGCAGCAAGAGAGACAATAGCTAATTAATATGCTCATTCGCCACCCTGTGGTCTGGGGTGTGAATTGCAACCTGTCAAAATGACAGAAGGACTTCAGTTTTTTCCGTCACAGTTTTAAAAAATCGGTCAACGACGGAAAATATTCGGTTAACGCGACCCCTGTTCTGGACTCCAAAGGCCATCCCAGTATCTTGCTTTAATTGGTGTGCCACATCGACTCCATTGGCAGCCATTGATTTATCAATACATACATGTGCATAACAATGGTACCGCTACAGTGACTGATTACCGAGTCGAGACCGGCAATAGATTCTTTCAAGGTGATGATTAATCTATAAGAAGCCAAGCCCTGAAGACGAGCGTGTCTCACCAATTAGTTATGACATGGACACGCTTGATGAGTCGGGGGGTGCGGTAATGAAAACGAACAATTCGGCGGACAGAATGGGATTGAGTTACCTCTGGCCGTCGGAAGCTCATTACACAGATGGGAGAAATCTTTGATGTTATTGATCTCGGACAGAAAAGGAATCAGGATTTTTACCCATGACGCTTTTGCAGTGAGAACAGAAGCATTGAGTTATGTTTGTTGAGTCAAATCCCCAGATTTGGAAATAGTGACCCGTGAAATGACGATTTTCTATAGTGTTTACCCTTTTTGTTGTCATTGTGATTAAAGACAATTTATTACCTTTTCGTGCGCAAAGGGGGCCCTAATCCCTAACTGTGGAATGCCTTAGATACATGAAAATGTGAATCTATATTTGTCAAGTGTGTTACAAACAGGAACATCGAAAAGAAAAGTTACATACATGAGGAAGAAAGTAAAAATTTAGGTGGAACGCAGCGGTGGATGCCAAACGATGATCCTATGGACAAGGGACGCAGTGTGGGATTAGGAAAAAGCACCTCAACACATAAGCAACATAAACAGTTAATAAACTTAAAGAATATTATTTGTAGGAGGTAGATATTTAAAAAAATGTCGGTCTCAGACAGGAGTGTCAAACTCATCTTTGTTGTGGTCCTTTTCACAGCTATAGTTTCTTTTTTATGTCAATTATGCAGCCAACCCATATAAATATTTTTAACTCGTTGGCTTCCATTGGATGGCTAGCGCCGTCAATGGCACTGAAATGGAAGCATTTACAGCCAGTCTTGCTAAAGTTGTTCTTCAAAAGCACACAATAAGGAGAGTTAAAAATCACATTTTTATATTTTTGGCCCAATCAAAGTGTTTGGACGTCTAGCGCCATCAATGGCAGCCAAATGAGGATTGCCAGAATAACTCGATATATGACTATAAGCCTCTACTTTATTTACTTATTTATTTACCGTATTGGCCCGAATATAATACGACCCCCTCTTTTTCAAGACTCAAGTTTGAAAAAAGACTTTTTGAACATCAAATTAATTTTTATACAGAAAATATTTACAATACATCCGAAACAAATTATTATAACAATATATTTGAGAGAAAAAGCATGTTATTTTGCCTCACTCAAATCTGAACATTTAAATATGTAAACTAAAGTGCAATCACATTCGTAAATGAATGGCTTCTGATTTTTGAAATGTAAAAAAAACCACTCTATTGTGATAAAACAACAAAATTGCAATAACTGCATTAACCTTCAAAGTGAAGTCTTACAGTAACTGTCGTCTTGAAACAAATCTGAATAAGGAAAAACACTGCAGTAAAATAATGCAAACTGGTTAAACTTGAGAGTAGCTGAGATCTGTCATGACAGAACATCGCTTCAATGATATCTGGCTCCATCTAGCGTCGTGAATGGGTATAATGTCTAGACCATGAATATAAGACAACCCCATCGTTTCAGTCTTATTTCAATGCAAAAAACACTGTCTTATATTCGGGCCAATACGGTATTTATTTTTAAACCTGTCCTGTTCAGATGCTTGGACATGGAGAACAGAAATCTGAGTGTCCTTATGGTAGAACAGTTTTAATGTCAAACATGGGAGTTTGATATACTCCCACTGTGGTTGTTCATTGTGTTATATTCATTAGGAGAAGCAGCGAACGGGGAGGGAATATAGGGGGACGGAAAGGAAGGAAGCAGACAGAAGAGAGGAAGATCAAACAACAAAAACATTTTTACATGCTTATGCTACCTATGAACATACAAAGGACTATTTTTCTCATGGTTAGTCTTAAGACTTTTTAAACGATTAGTCAACTAGTCTAATAATCTTTTAAAGAACTTTTTTTTTTTTTTTTTTAATCACAAAAACATTTTGGAACACTTAAATTCTTAAAGTACAAATAAACACATCAATAACAATCAGAAATAAACCATGAGGTCGAATGCTGATAGCATTAACTAGTGCAAAAGAATGGAATGTAAACTGATTCAGAACGCTGTGACTTTTTCCAACAGGATTCAAAACAATTCTCTTTTTGTGGTATTTCTATATTGTTCTCAGCATTAGAGTGAGCACCAGCAGAGTAGATAAAGAAATGTCACGTATCACTGACATGATGCACATTGATAAGACTCTACAATGGAGTATTAGGGCCGAATAAATAATAAAAAAAAAAAAAAAAAAAAAGGGGGGGGGGGGGTTAAAGTCGTAATATTGCTACGAGAAACAAGTCGCATTATTATGTAGGAGTAATATAGCTGTGAGCCGCGACACACTTTACATACATGTACCTACGCTGCGAGCTACGACGAAGCATTAGTATAAACTCTTCTCCTGATTATGATTTGATGTAGATGAAGCAAAATAAGGATCGCCTTATTTGTAAAACAGACTCTAAAACACAAGATGCTTTTAATATTGTTGATTTTAACGGATGCGGCAACACGCTGCGTAAAGCACGTAGCTGCCTATTCAGCTACATTAGCCCCTAATACTCTGTCGTACGACCCACTGAAAGGCAACTTCAATCAAAAATGTCGTTATATGGACTTACGATCGGCCAGCTTGTTGTCTCCTGTCGTCTTCCAAAATTTTACCTGGGTGACTGCGCTTCAGGTCTTCATTCACGGCCGAGGTACTGCTGTGGTATTCCAGCTTAGCATTGTAGAGACTGCACACGACAGTGTACCCTGCTTTGTTTAGTTGAAATAAGTCCATGGTTAGGTCACTCTGGTGTACTTTTTTGGCTTTGTGCCGCTTTCCCCACTTGAATCCCGAGCGTCCACCATTCTCAACTTTCCCCGCATATATTTTATCCAACCCTTATTAACCGTCAACATGATGATGTGCTGGATGTATTTACATCATCGATGATGTCGACTAGTCAGGACAGCTCTAGAACATAGTGGGGCTATCTTTAGCTAAGATTATTTACCCGTGGACACCATGTGGGAGACCTGATAATTGAGGAAAAAGAGGAGGTCTGGCAAGTCAAAGAGGACGGTGGTTCGGTGGGTAGAGTGTCCACAAAACAGCAAAGTGAGGAGTGGAACCCAGTATTATGTGCATCACATGTAAGTGTGGATATGTTCACATCCTTTTCTATGCTACCTGATCACTAATCCTGGCACCGAAAATCTCTCCACCTGAGTGTAATTGCACCGACTCCAACATGTGATATTCTTTACTTTTTCCATCCACTTTAAACTATGTGGCACAATTGTTTTAGTTTACTTTTTTTTTTAAACAAAATAAGATAAAACAAAAATACTAAATATTCTACGATGAATCTAGACCTTACTGAAAGATTTAAAAAATCTGGATCCCGGGCCTTGAGTTTGACATCTGTGGTCTGGTAAAATAATTGCCATTGGTTATACACCTTGTTGATAATCTGTTTATTGAGATTTTGTGGGTGCACCAATTCTTACTTTGTGCTTGCACACCCATTAATTTGTGTTTTGTGTTCACTTTTTTTTAGGGTTCGCTAATTTCGTCTGCATGTGAAATGGAATGTGTTGTTTGAAAAGTATTGAAAGGGACTTTGTTAGGGTATGCCAACTCTTTTTGGGACGCCAACAAGGGAAGAAGCAGGTTTGTTCTTGTTACCTGGTTGTTTTGCCGAAAAACACCTATGGATCCCTATTCTCTTATGTGTCCAATAGCTTCTGATTTTTGGACTCTAAATAGGATTGGTTTTGGCTTTTTTCCCCTCTCTATTTTTGTGTACGTCCTTAGTGTCCTCCTGCATTTGCTCTTTATTAAAGCCATACTTGTTTTTTTGGAGAGGCTATTGACTAAATTCAATGAAATGTTAAAGCCATAAACATATTTTGAGGAATATATGGAAATGGAGTCTGGTTTGTGCTGCAGACCTCTCCAGTCAAAACAAATAGTCATCTGAGCATTAGATCGGAGCGTCATTGGGTGGAAACTAAATCTAATATTGGCCTGTAAAGTGGTCCGCTTTATGAGGTTTGCTTCTTTCCCGCTGAGCATAACCATGCATGCTGAGTGTGTGTGCGGATGTATTTGACAGCCAGCTCTTTTCCACTTTTATTTTCAAATGACAAAAAAAAAGGGGCAAGAGCAGGAAGGGAATCTAATCATTTGTCTCAGACATAGCTCTGTTTTATTTTTTCCACCAACAGTGAAATTAAATGTACAGTTGTGACTTGTCAATTAGTTTAGATGTTGACTTTTCTATTGTATTGCTTCAAATACATTGATCTTCAATCACATCTTGAAGCCTGAATAAAAGACTCGCTATAATCAACAGGCGGTCAGTCGGTCCACACTTCGAACTCTGTCACCTCACGATATATCCTAAATATAAAGCGGGTAATGCTAGCTGACAAACAGTCTTAAATCCTCACATCAGCTGTTAGTGCATTCTAAAAATTCCTTCCTGTAACAATGGGAAGACAATATACTTTCATGTCTGCTTCCAGGATGAAACCAAGACAAATGTTGGTCGATCAATAATCTTTTTATTATGAAAACTGTCATTCTTCATGTCACGGACACAACCTTGTAATCATCTTCCGTCTCCCACTGGCACTAGCTTTCCTATACACTCACCAAATCACTGACAGTGTCTTGTACTTATTGACCAGGGGTGTCAAACTCACCACATTGTAGCTATAGTTTCCTTCGGAGGGCCATTATTTTGGCAACTCTTATGAATGTTTAAACGGTTGGCTGCCCCTCCAAGTTAAAATGGATTGGACGTCAATGGCAGTGAAATTTGGTTTTCCACGACTGTGATAGTCAGTCTTTAAATGATTCAGTCTTAAAAACTGTCTAAAACCTCTTTTTTGAGCATTTTAGTAGCAAATATTTTCCTATTTTACATTATTTAAATAAAATAAAAAAATCAGTACTGTTTTATTTCTTTTATCTTTTAATAAAAATGATCTTTTTATTGAAAAAGTAAATATTCTGATTTCTGGAGTCCTTGATGTAGATTTTATATACAGTGGTACCTCAACATACGATCGCTTAGACACAGTGTTGGGCCCGTTACTTTAAAAAAGTAATTATAGTTACTCACTACTTCTTCCAAAAAGTAACTGAGTTGGTAACTGAATTACTCTATAATAAAAGTAGCTAGTTACCAGGGAAATTAATTATTTCCGTAGCTTTAAAAAGTTGTTGTATGTCAAAGAATTTGACATTTTCTGAGCAGTATTCGAGTCAGTTGAATAGAGAACAGACAGGTCGATGTGTTATAGACCCTACTCACCTACGTCACAAAATGATGTGTCGCTGTATCCGCCATATTGTCCGTATTTTTTAGACTTATTCTCATTGTTTTCAATTAGTCGTGCAAGTTATAGAGCAATTCATGGAAGCCCCGGTGTTATCTGACGCTGTAAACTCATTGGATGCGTTGCATAAAAGGCGTTATGTGGAAAAGCTTCAGTTTATCCATTCGCCAGATCCATATTTGATGCTTAAATCGGTTTTTCGACCCGCTGTCTTCGCCGTCTTTGCCTGACATCTGCTAGCTACCCTGATATTTACAACTATCTTGTCCACACAAAATCAGCCTATTCTCACGAAAGTTTTTATAAACTTTAAGAGCTTGGAGGCTTATAAATACTTCGTTGCTGGTTGGGTGAAACAGGTCCTCGTCCACGAAAATTCGGCAGGAATGTATCGTGTGCTCGAGAAGGTGAGTTACGAAATGTTCAATTCAAAATCTTTTGTTCTTGCTAACATCCACTGTCAAGTCTAATGTATTTCATGTCATTTGTCAATGGAGCTAGGGCTTTTAATGTTTATATGGTTTAGCGATAGCACTCTCACTACATACATATATAATATGTAATAAATATGAAGTGCGATAGCACTACTCCAGATTGTCCCTAGTTGAATTTATTTTTTGGCTTTTGACCTCAATAGTGAAACTGTAAATTAATTGTATGATAACTGTCTGATTATCCCCTTATAATTATGTTTTCAGGTAGTTCATTCACAACGTCTGAGTGTATGTTGTCGGCGATTATCCTAGCGATGATCTTAATTGTGGTTGTCAGCCCAAAACCCTCTAAATATATATTAAATGCATCTTACCAGATATAAAATGACTACTACATAATCTGTGGTAGTCGTGTGGAGCCCAGTTTTCTCGTCGAATTGCAGCAGTCAATCTCGGTCTCCTCTCCGGGTCTCTCGGAATACGGTAAAACTTCAAGTCTCTCCGTCTATCTTCTCTGTTTTTGCAACCGACCGCCACACACGACTTCACCATTTTGATTATTAATGTTAACGAGCAAAAAAACACGCCATAATATGAGGAATTTACGAAGCGCTAATGCATTAACATGACGAGTATACGTACAACATGGCGCGGGGGCGTGGCTGTGACATCACGTGAGTAGGGTCTATAGAACCTTGTAATATTTATTGCACCTCACCAGCAACAGATTTATCCTACACTTGAGTGCAACAAAAATAAACAGTAAACAATATAATAACACTCAGCAGTAAACAATATAAAGTGAGTTTAATCAATTAAATCTAACTCTCACAACTTGAGACAACTGGTCAGGTAAACATAGCCTACTGTATTTCAAGTATTTTGACTTGAAATAGTGTTTATCTGCACCTCGTAAAGGACAAATTTTCCTCTGAATGCTCTGCCATCATATCCCTCTGCATCTGTTTTGCGTGTGTGTGTTTGTCGCACGCGCTGTTCCGGTTTGTGTGTGAAAACACCAGCTCTGATTGGCTTACCATGACACATGACTCTAACCCTCAGCCAATCATAATCACTTCCATCGCCTCTATCCAGGTGGTGCATTCAGGTAGCCTCGTCCCCCTACTCCTCCCGCCACCCTCAAAGCGTCTGCCGTCCTCAAGATGGAAGCAGCATTCTTGCTGGCTGACAGCGGGGGATGGGAATGAGGCTAGCATTCAGGTGTAGCAAAAACAGAAACGTTAGCAAGCTTTGGAAAGCATTGTCTAACTGAAAGAGTAGGGACAAACAGCCTGGAGTCATAAGAAGTACGTGCTGTAATATTCTGATACAGAATTATCCGAGGCACCCTAAAGTGCACATGGCGCCAATATTGTTTTGCTCACATGATGCGGGAGTGAGTTAGAGACGCGGCCTGCCGAGAGCCGTACATTTGTGTTAATGTTGAAGTTATATGTGCTATTAAAGAGTGCCAGCACGTCCTGTGTGGTATATCTTTGCTAAGAAAAAGCACAAAACAAAACGTGCGCTATTCTCGAACCTGAACGCACCCCAAATAAACAGAGCAGAGTAGACTCGCTACGGCTGGTAGTTTTTTCAATTCATTCAGAGTAAGTAACGCACCGCTTTTGACCGTCAGTAACGGTAACGGCGGCGTAACGGCGGAAAAAAGTTAATTACCCCGTTACTGATAAAAATAACAACGTTATTTATAACGGCGTTATTCCCAACACTGCTTAGACACTCGATCTTTTCGACAGCCGACATAAAATTCAACTTGCCATTTGGTTCTACATTTGACGACATGCTCGAAATATGCTGGTTTATGACAGCGCAGCTGTCTGACGCATGTGGATTTTCTTTTGAGAGAAATCAACACGGGTTTCAAGAGGGTTAGTACAGTTGGTGAAAAAGATGACGCTTACCATTGAAATGAGGATGGAAATAATAGAAAAATATAAGCGTGTTGTGCGCATCCGTGAAATGGCTGAACAATACGGTTCCTACGATCTTAACGGTCCTCCTCCGACCTCCGTTCGCCAGTATTCATAAGTTAAGGTGACAATTATTATTGAAGTAACATCGCCAAAGAAATCGTCCGCTTCCTCAGGTTTTTAATCATTTATTTCAGAACTTGTGCAACAAAACGTGCCAACTGTCCGCCGCAGTTGACGCCAACAACAAAACATTAAAAGAGATATTAAAATGTGTACCACACCTTTCTCACTCTGTCACGTCAGCCACGTGGTGCGTTCAGGTACAGCACACAAAACACGTCCGCCACATTAAAACCCGATTTGTTACATTATTACAGGAATTATTATTATTCTAATTTTAATTTATAATTTATTAGTTTTGCTATGTTTAATTGCCATTTGTAATAGTAAGATCAGTGTAGGTTTTCGGGCTGTGGAATGAATTAATGGAATTATAATGTATTCTTTTGGGAAAATTGGGTATTATAAGTCTGACTTTTATAATTTATTTGTTTTGCTATGTGTAATTACCATTTGTAATAGACCAGCAGTATTTATTACGGATTTAGTGTAGGTTTTTGGGCTGTGGAACGAATTAATGGAATTATAATATATTCTTACGGGAAAATCCTGCTCGAAATACGACCATTTCGACTTCCAAAGAAGGTCCTGGAACGAAATAACTTCATATGTAGAGGTACTTACAGGAATTATTATTATTCCAATTTTAATTCATAATTTATTAGTTTTGCTATGTTTAATTGCCATTTGTAATAGTAAGAGGAGTGTAGGTTTTCGGGCTGTGGAATGAATTAATAGAAATGTTAATGTATTTTTTGGGGAAAATTGGGAATTATAATTCTGATTTTTATTATTTATTTGTTTTGCTATGTGTAATTACCATTTGTAATAGTACCAGCAGTATTTATTACAGATTTAGTGTAGGTTTTTAGGCTGTGAAACGAATTAATGGAATTATAATGTATTCTTACGGGAAAATCCTGCTAGACATACGACCATTTCGACTTACAAACAAGGTCCTGGAACGAATTAACTTCATAAGTAGAGGTGCCACTGTAATTCAAAATTTTAGGGAGAGACATGAAACAAACACGTCAACAATTGTAACTATTTTTTTCTTTTTTGTATATTTGATTTATTTACCTTAGTTTTTGGATTTTAAGCCACTAGTTTTTTTGTTTTTTTTTGCCTATATATATCTCTCCGGCTTAATTTTTTTTCAAAAAGTAAAAAAAAAAGTGACCTCAGGTAACATACCGTTTTGCCGTACTATAAATAAAGTATAATTGCACGTCCACTCAGTGGGTGGCAGTGGCGCTCTCAGTGTGCGCAGTATTTTTGAACCAAACAAGCACACAGCAAAGAGCACTGGAGAAATGAAGAGCTGAGACGAGGACAAATGACGAAGTGTGTTACGTTTGGCTTTTGGCTTTGACTTTTAATACAGTGGGAGACGAGGATTGATCAGTCTGTTTACTGTGTCTAAAAATGTTTGCAGCGGACAGCAGGAAGGCAAACCAATTAAGACGCCACTTATAGACATTAGAGCCCAATCACATTGATAAGCCGCTTGATTTTTTTTTCAGCGAAAACGTGCCGAATATTGCCAACAATCGTCCCGCTTAGTCAGTGTGACATCAGTAAACCAGCGAGCACTGTTAGCATCATAATAAGATGGCATGCAAAGTTACTCATTGCAAAATAACCCCACACTATAGCAAAGGAGCTGATACTGCCTGCAGCAAAAATAAAAAATTGTCCGTCTGTCCAATGTCGTTTTTGATCTTTTTTTGTTTTTTTTGGGGGGGGGGCAAATTGTTTGGCATATTGTCCTCATGAGTTAATGTTGCTAATCAATTTGAATTTATTATTATTTATTGATTTTATTAAATGTTTTTTTCAGTATCAAATGTTCAAAAAATGTACCTTTGAGTGTAAAAAAATAAAATAAATAAATAAAAATATTCAGGCAAATTGATGCGCTTTCTTTTCTGTTGAAAACAAAACAATGTCAATAAAGTTGATCTTTATTGTAGGTTGATCCATATTGTTGTCTTTCTTATTAAAAAGGACAATGTTATACAGAGGTGTACTTTTAATTTATAGACAAATTATACTATTTAGAGTGGGGGCGGGGGGAGGGGGGTGTCAAAACTTTTGTCTTCCTGTAGTAACAAAAAATTAACTGAGAAGCGCTGATTTAGATCCAAGAACAACGTAGACCTTTTATGCCAACGTATGGTAACCGTTTAAGATGATAAAAAACGTAACCGTACAATGACTTCCTTTTAGCATTTCCACTGATGTCTGTTAAGCTGATGACGGTCTTAAAAAATAATGGAGACAAAATGTAATTTTGAATCATGGAATCATTAAACCCTTCCTGGTGCAAAATAGGAAGAGCAAAAAAAAAAAAAAACTGACTTGGATCCAGCATATTTAGGACAGCGGGGATTGTTGTATTTCTAATGACTGTTCAGCTCCTAATGGAGCCTCCTTTTGTTTTTTAAGCAAGGCTCTGTCTCCGAACAGCGTAATGAGAGCAAGTGTGTGTTTGCGTGTGTGTGTGCAAGTCATTAAAGCAGCTTCTAGGCCTGCCATTAAAGAAGAGACAAATGGGTAGGGAAGATTGTGGGTTTTAATACCTTTGTTTATTTGAAAGTGCACTTTTTGGGGGTAAATAACCACTTGGATGAACCATACACCAACCTCAGCTTGAAGCTCCCATAGACGCCGAAGAGGGAGCTACTGCTAAGTTGTCCAGACAGATGTTAGGAGATTCAATATTAAGAAGCACAGTAAAAGGAATAATTTCATGCTTTGATTGAGTCACGCGGTGTCCCAACATGGCACCAGCTTGCTTGGCTACCCCACTTTGCGTTCCTTTTTCATTTCCAAGACTTTTGGGCTGTTTAAAAGAAAATAGGTCGACTATGCCATATAATATTCATTTTTTAAAAAGTGGTTAGATTGTTATTTCTTTCTTATTAAATTAGCTGAAAATGGAGAAAAAAAAAAATTGAAATTACTATATATTTTTTCTCCGATTATCGTTATAAGTCAGTTGCAAATGGGATTCAAGTCATCAACTGTTTGTGAATATTTTTTTTTTTTTAAATGAACACTTTTAGTACACTCCACTTAATAAAAGGTATGCTTCAGGATGATACAAATGTTTTCAATAGGGTTTAGTTCTGGTAAGGTTTTCATGCCATATTTTATCATTTTTGCTTTAACCAAGTTTGTCTCATAAATGTACATATAGATATGTGCCGGTATAAGTTTCTGATGGTATGATAACTAGGGTTGTTCCGATCATGTTTTTTTGCTCCCGATCCGATCCCGATGGTTTGAGTTTGAGTATCTGCCGATCCCGATATTTCCCGATCCGATTGCTTTTTTTTGCTCCCGATTCAATTCCAATCATTCCCGATAATTTTTCCCGATGATATACATTTTGGCAATGCATTAAGCAAAAAAATGAATACAACTCGGATGAATTTATACATTCAACATACTGTACATAAGTACTGTATTTGTTTATTATGACAATAAATCCTCAAGATGGCATTTACATTATTAACATTCTTTCTGTGAGAGGGATCCACGGATAGGAAGGCTTGTGACTTTGTATATTGTGACTAAATATTGCCATCTAGTGTATTTGTTGAGCTTTCACTAAATGATACTGAAGGCCATGCCCAAATGCATGATGGGAAGTGGAACCATGACTGTGCGTAGTGCTACCAATTGATATATATTCTCTGCGTTGGGAAATAGCACAAGGTGTTAAGAAAAAGATCATTTGCTACCTTGCTTCCCCACATTGCTTCCCATGATATTTCTAATCATAGGGAGAGGGATTGTAAGGCTTTAGCCAATTAAAATAAGGCTCCAAAGGCTGCCAAAATTCACTCTACTCATTTTACACTGCCTTTTAGCTCTCTATATAGGCAAAACGGCGCCATTACAGATTGAGCGCGACAATGCGTGAGTGGGGTCGTGCAGCGCATGCATTAATTGCGTTAATTATTTTAACGTGATACATTTTTTAAAAAATTACCGCCGTTATTGGGATAAATTTGATAACCCTACCTTAAGCCTAAACTAAAGACTCTGGAAAAGTGTAACATATTATGTCTGTAACGTTAAATACAATTAGAAAACGATTAAATTTAAAAATATATATATATATTAAAAAAAGGCATGGCCGCTATTTTTTTGCCGATTCCGATACTTTGAAAATGACGTGATTGGACCCGATCGATCGGCATCTCTAATTATAACCTTTAGCAAAAATATCACGGTATCACAATATTGCAATTACAGTGATCCCTCGCTACTTGACGCTTCAAACTTCACACCCTCAGTCTATCGCTGATTTTTTTTTCAGTTTAAAAAAATATATAATACTAATCAGGTGAGCTGTCCCAAGCCGAGAGCCCGCTCACACCCTCCCTCCCTCTCCCTGCTCTTTGTTCGTCAGAGAGTGAACTGGAATTGCTTATTAGCGTAAACAATGATTGACAGACGGTTAAGCTTTGATCTTGCCAGTGACTCGACTTTGAAAGCGCCTCATGCCTCATGTTTAACTTGCTAAACTGTTGCTGTGGCAACTCATTGTGTGTAAGTGAACAGCTGGAGCGGATTTGAGTGGACACTCAATGAAGCATTTAATGAAGACTAGCATTTTTTTTTTTTTTTTTTTAACTCTTTTTATATGGATTGGGCGTCTACTTTTTTTTCTTGTTTAGAAATAATTCTGTGGCACAGTAACATGTTTAAAAATTATTACATTTAAAGTGCTTAAAAACATTTATTAAAATGCATATATGTATGTTTTTTTGTTTTAAATATACTTTGAGGAAAATGGTAAAAAAAAAAAAAAACATCTCTACAGTGGTAGATCTGAATAAATACAATGAACAACAAAAAAGTATGGGTGCTACTTTGCGGTTTTTCACTTATGGCAGCGGGTTCTGGTCCCCGTTAACCGCGAAAAACGAGGGATCACTGTATAGCTCGAAAATGTGTTACTTTGAGATATCTAGGTAAAAAAAAAAAAATTCCATTGAGCAGAATTTTTATTTTTCAAAACATTTTCAAATTGGAACATAAGTATAATGTTAAAATATATATTTTTTAAAAATAACAAAAACATTCTGAATAAAATTTCAATAAATGCAATTCTTTAGGTGAGCGTAAACCCACAGTTTTGAAATTGTGATGTTTTCATTTCCTACCTTGAAACTGGTAAACAACACATGTCCAAGTACTGTACATATACTGTATATTTTCGGAGGTTTAAAATAAATAAATAAATAAATAAATAAATAAAAGATCGCTGAAGTAACATGTGTTTATCTACCATTGATTCGCTCTATTAAAGTAGCAAAAAATGCTACTTTTCCAGCAATGTTTGAGGGTATAAGAGTTCTTGAGTGTGATGCAACAACAACAACAAAAAAAAAGACCATGGCTACTTACAATCACTTGGGTTTCCTCGGTGATAAGTTGTCAACATTCCTAAAGATAAAAAACAAAAACAAAAACAAAAAAACACTTGAGTAATCAAAAGTCCCCCTTCGCGCTGTCTTGTCGATGTTGGTCATGCGGAATGTTCCTTTGCGAGGCAATCGTTAAGCAGTGTACCATAAAAAAACATTTCAACATGAACATAAGAGCTGCATGAATCTGGGCCAAGATGTTCGACCAATGAAATCAATCAAAAACTCAAGACTAGGCGATTGCTGTCCTATATAATTCGACTTTTAAAAACAAAACAAAATAAACACTTTCGTTCAAACGTGCTTAACAATGACCGGAAGTTCCTTTAAGTTGACCCACTTTTACAGAAACCACAGAACAAAAAGTTAAAAAATTAAGCATTTCTCCACCCGCCATTACCAAAAAGGCCAGCATTCTGATAAAAGCGCCCATTATGGCTTATTATTATTCAAATAGTGCATTTGCTCACTTTGTGTCTGGTTTCCATTAGCCCTAAATGGTAATTTGACTCTATTAGGATATCTCTTCAATTCGATGATGTGGAATTGAACAGAATGGCTGGATGATACGCAAATGAAGACTGCGTAAAAAGACTTTAGTTGAATTAAGACAGACAACTATAGGCTTACAGTGGGGCAAATAAGTATTTATTCAACCACCAATTGTGCAAGTTCTCCTACTTGAAAAGATTAGAGAGGCCTGTAATTGTGAACATGGGTAAACCTCAACCATGAGAGACAGAAGGTGAAGAAGAAAAAAAAAACAGAAAATCACATTGTTTGATTTTTAAAGAATTTATTTCCAAATTAGAGTGGAAAATAAGTATTTGGTCACCTACAAACAAGCAAGATTTCTTTTAACGAGGTCTAACGAGGCTCTACTCATTACCTGTATTAATGGCACCTTTTTTAACTCATTTTCGGAATAAAAGACACCTGTCCACAAACTCAGTCAGTCACACTCCACTATGGCCAAGCCCAAAGAGCTGTTGAAGCACACCAGAGACAAAATTGTAGACCTGCACCAGGCTGCGAAGACTTAATCTGCAATAGGTATAACGCTTGGTGGAAGAAATCACCTGTGGGAGCAATTATTAGAAAATGGAAAACATACAAGACCACTGATAATCTCCCTCGATCAGGGGCTCCATGCAAGATCTCACCCCGTGGCGTCAAAATAATAACAAGAACGGTGAGCAAAAATCCCAGAACCACACGAGGGGACCTAGTGAATGACCTACAGAGAGCTGGGACAACAGTAGCAAAGGCTACTATCAGTAGCACAATGCGCCGCCAGGGACTCAAATCCTGCACTGCCAGACGTGTCCCCCTGCTGAAGCCAGTGCACGTCCAGGCCCGTCTGGAGTTCGCTAGAGAGCATTTGGATGATCCAGAAGAGGACTGGGAGAATGTGTTATGGTCAGATGAAACCAAAATAGAACTTTTTAGTAGATACACAGGTTCCCGTGTTTGGAGGAGAAAGAATACTGAATTACATCCGAAGAACACCATACCCACTGTGAAGCATGGGGGTGGAAACATGCTTTGGGGCTGTTTTTCTGCAAAGGGACCAGGACGACTGATCTGTGTAAAGGAAAGAATGTATGGGGCCATGTATCGAGAGATTTTGAGTGAAAATCTCCTTCCATCAGCAAGGGCATTGAAGATGAGACGTGGCTGAGTCTTTCAGCATCACAATGTTCCCAAACACACAGCCAGGGCAACAAAGGAGTGGCTTCGTAAGAAGCATTTCAAGGTCCTGGAGTGGCCTAGCCAGTCTCCAGATCTCGACCCCATAGAAAATCTGTGGAGGGAGTTGAAAGTCTGTGTTGCCCAACGACAGCCCCAAAACATCACTGCTCTAGAGGAGATCTGCATGGAGAAATGGGCCAAAATACCAGCAACAGTGTGTGAAAAGCTTGTGAAGAGTTACAGAAAACGTTTGACCTCCGTTATTGCCAACAAAGGGTACATAACAAAGTATTGAGATGAACTTTTGGTATTGACCAAATACTCATTTTCCACCATGATTTGCAAATAAATTCTGTAAAAATCAAACAATGTGATTTTCTGGGTGTTTTTTCCACATTCTGTCTCTCATGGTGTTTTGAAACAATTCCGATACTGCTTATGATCAATCACAGTATCAATGAAAATGAATAGTAGCGAGGCTGATACCCAATCACCAGGCTACAATGAGTTAATTTGTCTGTTATATCCAATCAGACAAGCATTCTTTGAGTAGACACTGCTTATAATCAATTACAGTATCAAATAATATAATAGTCACAACTCATAATCAATTGCTATGACTTATTATTAACTTCAGGATCGCAGATCGTCGGCGACTTACATGGACAGCAAACAATAACACTTCACTGCGTTAAACAAGCGGCACATTTTATTTAACCCACAGTATAAAGTGTACAAGCAAACAAGCAACAATTGTATTTCAGCTCATAGATTACATGCAATAACATAAATCTCATTACCGTGTGCTGGAAGGACGGAGAGCCGGGCGTCCTCGGTAAAGCGAGCAAAGAAATACCAAGGCTGGGCGTCCGCGCACGTGAACCCACAGCAGACTCTGATTGTACTTGTCTCCGTCGCTTCTTTATAGCAAGTACCGCGCCCCGTAACTTCCCCTCCCGTTCGAGTTTCACGCGGCTTTTGAGAATATTTGGATCTCCCTTAGATGTTTCGCACGGCCTACGGCCTTCGAGAATCCTTACTCCCTTTTTGGTAGCCAACTGGACGAGGTGACCTTACTCCCTTTTTGCATTCCGATTCGCGCGGAAAACATGTTATGTTCCTTATTTTGCGGTATCGGCGGTACCTTGCTCTCCTTTTCGCATGAGTCAGCTTGATAAGGTTGAAAACAACACATTCCGATTTATGTTACCTTGCAGCTTGATGTCAGTTGATGAGGTTAAAAACAACATTCCTTTATATAAGGCTTTGGGGCCTTGTCTTACACATGGTTAAGGTTCACCCATGTTGACAGTTCCAGGCCTCTCTAATATTTTCAAGTAGGAGAATTTGCACATTTAGTGGTTGACTAAATACTTATTTGCCCCACTGTATGTGTCTGCCTGATAGAATGCAAAATGTTTACATTCCTAGTCATTTCAACATTCTATTATTGCTGCAAAAATGATCACAAAATGCTCACAATAACAAAACTGTCCTCGGAGAAATGATCTGTTCCCTTTTTCGACTGTATTTGTTCAGCACGTTCACCTAATCAATAGCAATGTGATGTTCCGACAGGCATAGCCCTGGGACGCTACTGGGATCATGAGGTTCCTTGGAAATGTTGATGATCACTGTGTGTGTTCGGGCAATTAACAGCTATCTTTTTATGGAAGCACCGCAATTACTTCCTCATTTAAATGCATTATGGGTCACGTGGGCCAGCCAACCAATTAGTAAGTTTCTTCTCAGGTCACATGAGTTATGGGGCCAATAAGGTGCATTTTTATTGGACTCTTAGATTACAGTCCTGATTCACAATTTCAACTTTCCTGCCTCAATCTACTGTTCCCCTCAATCTCATTCCGTCTACTGTTCTCTTGTTTTTCCCCTTCTCTTTGCCCCTCATTTTTATTCACATCCCCTTTCGCTCACCGGTGACTGACAGCCCTAGAAATTGATTTTCAGCCTGGTGTGTTCCCTCTGTCTCGCTCTCTCTCTAGGCATTTCCCTTATTTAGCTTCCACCACTCCAGGGTATAGTCGAGACCACGGGTTTTGACGGGAGACGTCTAATTCTTGGGCTGACGAGCGCTCTGTGACAAACCCCGGCGGCGACGGGCAGCTTTTGGTTCCACATTGGCTTTTGCGACTGTTGCTTGTTTTTTCATCTGGATTGGCTTTTGACACTTATGATTTTATCCTTGATAAAAAACAAACAAAAAACAAAAACGGGAGATCATTAAATTAAACCTTCAGAAATTACTCTGATCCAAACCCCAATGAGACAATTTAAGCGTCTTTGTGTGGCTTGAAAAGCGCTCTCAAACCTGTCAAGTTGTACGGTTTTGGCGTAATTTGTAAAAGTGAACACTGATTTGTGAATGTGTACGCCATGCGTTCAAAATCAGTACGCTTTTCGTGCATTACGTTTTTTTTCTCTGTTCTGATTTTGTGATTGATTTTGAGATAATGCACGGAATTGGTCTGTAGCCGTTTGCTCGCGAGAATTGTGCGTTGAGCTTAGCGTCTGCTTTTTCCCGATTATGTGACTGCTCTTGCACTTCCGCTTTCCGCCACTATTTCGTGACTCGTAGTCTACAAAGTTGATACAAACATGATAAAAATATGTATGAACCAGCTTGTAAGAAAAGAAAAACTGTTGCCCACGGACGCCATTTACCAGAATGGGAGACACAAACTGGTGAATACGTTGGATGCATAAAAGCTTCTTCGAAAGGACCACAGTATTCATTTTGCGTGCTGTGTGGAATAAACATCAAAATTCCGGCATCAGGATTCTACGATCTCAGAAAGCACTTTCAGACAAAAGGTCATACAGATGCAGTCTGCAGAATGTAAAGCTACAAGCCTATCAATGAACAATTTTTACCGCAAAAAAACAAACCACGCACTTATCGGATGCTGTAACGAAAGTGGAGGTTTTATTCTGCCAGTTTGTTACCGAACACAATTTGCCTGCAACTTATTGCTGATCACTTCTCAGAATTAGCAAAAGAAATGTTCCCTGACTCAACGATTGCATCGGTTAGTTAATTTTATCAATTGACCTTTTTAATTTCGTCTACCAAAATATTGTTCTGCACTGTAATTATACTCAAGCTTATGAAAGCGTATGAAAAACGCATAAATATAGTTTCTTGGATTTCTCTAGTTTTAAATGTTTTAATAAAATAATAATATAGTTAAAATCTAATAATCATGGTGTAGCTGAAAAAATATTGATTGTTCTTTGATTGCACCTGTTTATGTGACAACATTACCAATAAATTAGTATTTTAAAAATGTAGTTTGATTTTTGTTTCAGATTGCGCGCTATATAAAACGTAATATTAGTCACAATTTTGTATGGGCATAAGTCACTATTTTTAAGATTGTCAACGGCCTCGGGTTGACAATGACAATGGCTCTAGAAATAAAATAAATGTACTGTGATCCCTCGCTGCTTCATGCTTCAAACTTCGTGCCCACAGTCCATTGCAGATTTTTTTTTTCGATTTAAAAAAATTAAAAAATACAGATGAGCTGTCCCGAGCCGATCGCATAGTCTTACTCTCGCGCCCCCCTCCCTCCCTCCCTGCTCTTTGTTCGCCAGGCACTGCGGCACTAACCTGGAACTCCAGACTCACCCAGCTCCTTATTGGCCTCTCGAGCTCGAACGAAATTGTCCATGCAATCAGATTTGTTTATTTGCATGACGTGTTCTTAATGAGCAATGTCACTCATGCGCATCGGAAGTCGTCTTCGAAACAACATAGATGGCGAATGGGAGAGCCGAGAATATGTTCCTATCTGCGTTAAGACCAGTTTTAAATGACCAAAAACACATTGAATCACTTAAACCAGCAGTCTGTCTCACGCTAGTCATGTTGAATAAACTTCTCTGTTCTTCGCTCTCCTCATATGTTTACGTCCTCGCGCAACAGTTTCTTGTCGCTTTACCAACATCACGCCTGCCCGTCACTGATTGGTCCACTCCGCTGTCTGGAACAGCAGTGATCTGGAGTTCCAGGCTACTGCGGCACTGCACTGGAGTTCCTTATAAAAGTTAATGATGTTGACAGATGTTTGTGTTTGATATTGCTAGAGTCACGAGTGTCAAAAGCGCCGCATGCGTCAATCATCGTTGAACTTGTTAAACAGTTGCTGTGGCAACTCATTGTGTGTAAGTGACATGATTTGAGTAGACTCACTCAATGAAGTGCTGCCTTGGAACAGACAGGGTCTCTGAGCGCATGCGCGGGCGGGGTGATAAGGAAGCAACCGCTGGAATGAATGTCTGAGGTGACGTTCGAGGCAGCCGGACGTGTTGTGTTCACGGCAGTTAATGCCACATGTTAAAAGTGACCCTGAGTAGTTTGTAATTTCCACATGTCACTCCAAGAGTCACAGCCAAGGGACGTAACAGAAGCATTTGATAAAGCCAAGCATTTTTCTATTACAGTGCTTTATTCTTGTTTAAAAATAATTCGGTGAGACAGTAACATGTTTGAAACTTATTATAATTATTACATTTGAAGTGCTTAAAAGCCATTTATTAAAATAAATATGGTGGAAAACCCAGACAAGGCTGAAAAAGCCGTTTCTGCTCTTGCACCCCTCTTTAAAATAAACTGCTGTATTTTAAGCCAAAAGACCTGTTGTGTTCAATAGAACCATATACCTATATGCTGCCAAAGCAGATTCATGGTGCATTAAGCCCCCGAACTATTTCTAATTTGTCCGTTTTACCCTGAAAACCCGTTTACAGACGTTGCGCAACCACTTTTGTTTCAATCCAGCCATTAAAAGAACGTGAGTAATTATAATTATTAATTAAAATGTCTGTCATTTTTAGCTTAGAATTATTACCACTAATTGATGTCTGATATTTCGCTTAAAAAAAAGACTACACATTTATTCACTCGCACATTTTAAACCTTTAAATAAATTACGTCACAATGAAAAAAATGGCGTCTGTAAAAATGTCACGGATATCTACCACATAACTACTGATTAATTGTATTTTTTTTGTTTCTGACGCATTTTCCCCAATATGTTAGATGATAAATTAAACAAACACAAGAAAAATTGGAAATGTTGAAATGAACATCTCGACCACTCTTTGATGTCTGCGATTTCTGCATCACGACCCTTGTTATATTACCATATTTCACCCATAAAATCCCCCCAAAATCCGGCTGTGGCCATTCACATCTGTGTCTTGACACTCGATGATACATGCTACATAGAGTTTTTGGATCTAAACAAGGTAAGCCGCGATATCTCGTTAAAATCATGGCGTCTTTCATTCTGCTCTCGCATGCTCTCGCCTCCAGTTAGTTTTGCTGTTTAATTTTTTTTTTTTTTTTTAAATGCCCTCCTGTTTAAAAGCCCCCCCCCCCCACACCCCCACACCCCCACAGAAAATAGAGATGTTAAGATTTTCAATGATGTATCACACGTCCATATAGGACAATTTTGAAATTTGGTCAAATTGGGGGTCTCAGATTGTCTGGCTCTGCCAAACTATTCTCCCTGTATTTTTCAAACACTGAGAGAAATAGTCTGGGAACCATCCCATTAACGGCCTTTTCGAGCAGGTACAAAATCAATCGACAAATCAGATTCGTTTATTTGCGTGACGTGTTCTTCACGAGCAACGTCACTCTTGCGCGTCGAAAGTCGTCTCCACAACACAGATGGTCAACGGGATAACCGAGAACATGTTCCAATCCGCGGTAAATTCTGTTTTAAATGACCAAAACCACATCGACACGAGTCAATGACAATAGTCTGTCTCGCGCTAGCCATGTTAAATAAACTCCGCTCTCTTCGTATGTTTACTTCCGCGCGCAAGTCCCTCGTGCTTCCGTCGTCAGTTAATAACGTCACGTCTGCCCGTCGCTGATTGGTCCACTCCGCTGTCTGTTTGCTGTGGCTTGCTCCGCCCTGGAAATTGTATCCGTGGGAATGGTGGCCAGACTCAATAGCTGGAACAGCGTTGAGTCTGGTGTACCAGGCAAGGTCTCAGAGCGGAACTTCAAGTCACCTGAGTGTTTTCCACCACATACATAAATACATTTATGTATTGTTTTAATTATACTTTGGGGAAAAAAAGTGAAAAAACATGTCTTGTATCTCTTTCCAATGGTAAGTCTGAATATATAAATTTAATACACTCACACACACGCAAAAAAAAAGTGCTACTTTGTGGTTTCTCACTCATCGTGGCGGATTTTGGTCCCCATTAACAGCTACAAACGAGGGATCCCTGTATTAATGTCCCTTTGAAGTCAGTCTGCTGGTAAATAAGAGATGGACAAACAAAGTGAATGCATTGTAGTCGTTACAGTGGTTGAACAATGCCTGGTTTCATCCCCAAATGAGCTTATTGATCACAGGATTACTACCTACTGTGGAAAATGACAGGCCCCGTAATCGATTTCCCTGCTGGATGTGTATGCATTGTGACAGTCCTAAAGCATTTGCTTCGCCTTGCTGTCACGGTTTTCGTCGCTGGCATTAAGTGCTGCCGGCGATGTCTTAGCTTGTAGCTGCGTCCCATCGAGGATGGTGGGATAGCGGGTAAATTTCTGCTCATCTTTGGCAAATTCACTCTAACAGTATTCACATTTTCTAAGGAATAGTCCATTGAATGATCACTGTTTGATGAAAAGCATGTACAGCCCGCTATTTATTGGTAATGGAAAACGAGCCATACTGCAAATAGTGGAAGTTTGTTTAGAAACCTGCTGCTACTTTCTCCCTCCATGAGGTAATTCAGTCAAAACTGAGTTTATTGGATCAATGGTTGTTTTCGAGGTAAATATCCTTTTTTTTTTTTGTGATGAAACGCTGTCAACTATAATTAAAATGCTGAAAATAATTCCTCAAAATAACTCCTCAAGGCACTGCCAGCTAACCTGCTGAATCACATTTTACTTCCATCTCAAGGCAACTGACGCTGGCAGTCGCATTCGTGCGCCAAGTACATTTTGAATCCTACACACGCGCTTTTGATGTTTTAACTCAAATAACGTTTTTCTTCACTGCTCTTCACCTATATGTGTTAAGTCGCCAGTATCTGAGCTCCTCCATATGACTTTATTGCCATGGAAGTCATTAAATCCACTCAGTTCACACAGAAAGATTTCCTTCTCTTGGCTTCTTTTCTCTTAGTGTGTTTTTTTTTTTTTTTCCTGCTGAGCGGACAGGCTCTTTTCCGGCAAAGTCTGATTCCTCATTAGCACTGTTGCATTGGAATATATTCCTGCTGCAACCCTTAGACAGTTTTCCAATTAGTGTCTTTGTATAAATTCTCTCGGCATATTCTCGTAGATGTCATGATAGACTAAAGCACCGCAGACAAATCCATTAAGTGAGTATATTTAATTGCCATTGACAGCGATAGACGTCTAACCAATTTTAACTGGGAGTGATCATTCACTGCCAGACTCTGTCGAACGAATGTGGCGGGAAAACACTGACAAGACTGAAAAAGCAGTTTTTGCTTTTGCACTCCTCTTTAAAAGAAACTGCTGTATTGTAAGCCAAAACAACTGTTGTGTTTGATAGAACAATATGTCTATATGCTGCCATAGCAGATTCATGGCGCATTAAGGCCCCGAACTATTTTTAATTTGTCCGTTTTACCCTGGAAACCCCTGTTTACGGACGTCGCGCAACCGCTTTGGTTTCAACCTAGCCATTAAAAGAAGGTAAGTAATCGTATTGTTCGAAATGCCTGTCATTTTTAGCTTGGAATTATTAACTGATGTTTAATATTTAGTTAAAAAAAACAACTTTAAAAAATTATTCACTCGTTTATTTCAAACTTTTAAACAAATTACGTCACAATGAAAAAATTAGCGTCTGTAAAAAGTCACTATCTACCTCATAACTATCACTTAATTGTATTATTATTTTTTTTTTGTTACTGTCGAATTTTCACCAATGTTTTAGATGATAAATAATCGATCCAAACAAAGAAAAAAAAAAATTAAGGGTAACAATATGAAAATGAAAATCTCGACCAGTCCTTGATGTCTGCGATTTCTGCATCGCGACCCTTGTTATATTATCATGTTTCACCCATAAAATCCCCCAAAAATCCGGTCTTGGCCATTCACAGCTGTCTTGACACTCAGTGATTAATGCTACATTAGGGTGACCATATTTTGATTTCCAAAAAAGAGGACACTCAGCCCGGCCTTAAGACTTGAATTTTACTCGAAATTCACTCACTGATGCCTATATCGCTTTAATATATTTAAAGTGTGCCCCTTCACTCTGGATGGAAAAATGCCATTTGGAAAAAAAAAATAATAATGACGAAAATATATACCGTAATTTTCGGACTATAAGCCGCTACTTTTTTCCTTCACTTTGATACCCGTGGCTTATAGTCAAGTGCGGCTTGTTTGTTGATTTATTTGGGTTAATATGTAACATTTTATTTGACAGTGGTGTCATAAGACTGTCATAAGATCGTCATAAATGTGTCATGACACTATCATGGGCATTAATAAATGCTTGTAACAGATATCATTTAGTATCATCTGGCAAATGATGTCACTAACTTCATTTAGGTCCAGCTTGGATCTTCATCCATTCAAAAGTGAAATAATTGGCCGGTTAACACTAAATGACATCTGCATTCATTAATGCTTTTGACAGTGCCATGTCAAAATTATGATTGTCTAATGACAGTCTTATGTCACCACTGTCAAATAAAGTGTTACCAAATACCATAAATAGCAATTAATGAAAAAACTGGAACAGTAACTAAAGAAATGTTTAGCACAGAAGGATTTTTTACATTTTTTTTACTGATAAAGATGATTTTTGTACTTTTTTTGATTATTTACATCTGTAGCACTGCAGTGTATGCTAGGAGGCATGTTGGACAACAACAGTGTTGACAGCAGGGGGCAGCAGAGATTGCCTGTCTCCCCCCAAGGCAGCAGTGATGGCCAAATAAAGTTTCTTGAAGCGTTGAAGCTTTGCAGTCAATTGGTTCAAAGTTTCAAGGTGGTTAATTTGGTCTTATGACAGTCGTATAATGCCGCTGTCAAATAAAGTGTTACCGGTTCAAATCTTTTGGTGTAAATATCCCACAATACAGTGAAAACTGCTGCGGCTTATAGTCCAGTGCGGCCTATCTATGAACAAATTTTGTTTTCGTGCCAAATTTGGTGGGCGGCGGCTTATAGTCAGGTGCGTCTTATTGTGCGAAAATTAGGGATATATATATATATATATATATATATATATAAATATAAAATGCAGACCCATGGAAATGTTGTCCAGTCAGTACACATACACACAGTAGGCTATGTGCCAACTAAACATTTTTATAAATTACTATCACGACAATTGTCCTTGAAAAATTGTTATTCCCATTCAATTGATATTTTCGTTCAATGTTTTAGATTGCACACAAACAATAACTGAAATAAACTGACAAACTATTCAACCAGCATGTTTCCAAATGTAGCAGTTCAAAACTACGTTTCCCATAATGTCTAGCGTGTTTTAGCTTACTGATAGCTAGCTGAGGCAAAAATCAAACTTTGCTACAAAAGTTTACAATCATCGGCAGCGCAATGATGCAACACCAAACGGGATTTTATAGTCAAAGCTCCGACAGAAGTCAACAGTTGCCATTATATACGTATTTATCGTAAAAAAATTAACTACTGGCCAGGCGTTGTGACCAAATCGTCAACCCAGTAGATGGCGGTAATGCCTCATGATAGGGGTAAACTGCCGACAAAAACAAGAAGAACTACTCCTTCCCTCCCTACTACTAGGAGCCATGTCATCACAGGCAGGCGCTGCCATCCAGCGGCCGGAGGGATTCTCTTCAAATTGGTCCCGTGAAAAATCATAAAAACCCGACATTTTTATGAATTTATAAAACTCGCCCGGACGACGAGGACACTACGTGAAAGTAGGACTTGTCCGGGCAAAAGAGGACGATTGGTCACCCTATGCTACATTGAGTTTTTGGATTGAAAAGAGGTAATTACACGATAATATCTCGTTAAAATCGTGGCGTCTTCTGCTCTCGCGTGCTCTCACCAGTTAGGGTTTTGCTGTTTAAATTTTTTTTTTTTTTTTTTAAATGCCCTCCTGTTCAAAATGTTTCTTCCCCTGAACATTGAGATTTTAAGCTTTCCAATGATGTATCACACGTGCATATCGGACAATTTTGAAATTTGGCCAAATTGGTTGTCTCATAGCGGAACTTCAAGTAACTTGAGTGTTTTGCACCATATACTGACCTCATATCCATGCACGATAATGATGCTTTGTGCCGAAATTTTGTCATGAAATGTTTTCACTACACGATCGGGTTAACAATTGGCATAAACCACCCCTCTCATTTGGAATAAGTCTTGACCAGAATGGGCTGGGTCCATGAAGCATTTTTATTCTGATCAGGCTTTTAATCCGAATAAAAATGTCTATGTAAATGTAGTCAATGTTTCTTTTGGGGTAGGGGCCATCATGCGGAGAGATGGAAAGTTGGCAAACAAGGTGGATTGAGGTTAGCGATGAAACGACGCGATGAGTGATGGGTTCAAACGGTCGAGGACAATTATATTCTCTGTGTGGTTATTTGTAGCAGTGTGCGTCGTTTATTTTGGTTTTTACTGTTTGTGTGCGTGTGTTGAGTAGTGCTGTCAGTTTCGGTCTAGCAGTCAGCATAATTAGAAATCTCTTTTACCGCTGTGTCCTCTTCATGCTCTCTCTCACAGGCTTTCTTTCTCCCTCCCGACTTCCCACCACTCCTCGCACTGAGTGATGACTTTTAAACCCCCCCCCCCTCCTCCCTTTCTCCCATAGTGACAAACGTCACAAGAGGGTCTGAGGGAGGAAAAAAAACAGTCCTTTTCTCTGTTTGCTCTGCGGTCCGTCTGTCCCCTATTCACCCACCGATCCGATTTAATGACTCCACTTCATCTCAGACCAAGACATCCTCTAATCTATTAAGTTCGGATGAAGCTGATGGACTTGTCAGCGAAACCGCCCGAGCGTTACCTTAAACACAGCGAGGGGAAAAGGGGGGGGACGAGTATCGGCTGCTGCTGTCTACTTTTTGATGCTATTAGGGCTGAGTACAGCCTGGTTCAAATATCCGCTTTGAACTGGTATTTACCTTTCTTCGGACGACTGAATGGTTTCGGGGGGGCTCCTCCCAATCAACATGAAAGAGGCTGTCAAACGATTAAAATTTTTAATCGAGTTCGTCACAGCTTAAAATTTAATTAATCGTAATTAATCGCAATTCAAACCATCTCTAAAATAAGCCATATTTTTCGTAAATTATTGTTGGAATGCAAAGATAAGTAAAGTTGTGATTAAAAATACACCACAAGATGTCAATGGCGAGTTTTAAATTAGAGCTCTAGCCAAGGCAAAGTCTGAGTAAGTTTGATGTGTTTTTTGCATAACTATTTTGATTGGGAATGCCAGTTCTCTTTCTATTGAGCGCTTTTCTTTTTGTGAAGATTTTTTTTTTTTTTGAGAGATTGGAATATTATTTTTGTTGTGCTTTCACTAAATGATACTGTAGCGACTTTTCCACCCAAATGCATGATGGGAAGTTGGGCAACCATGACTGTCAGTGGTGGCTGCAAATGTTGTAGACTACAGCAGGGGTCCCCAAACTTCTCGCTGTGAGGGCCACATAACTTTTCCCTTCTCTGATGAGGGGCCGGGGTCAGTTTGTAACAGAAAAAGTGTGACGGTTGCAGGAGTGCCTAAATGTAAAGTTTTTCAGAAATCCACACTCAAATAACCCTTTCTGGATTCTTCACGGAACAAAAGTAAATAAAATAAAAAATAATAATATAATAATAATAAAAACACTATTAATTAGTTAATAACCAAATAAACCTCTCTTGAGTTCTTCACAGAAAAGGCCAGTAAATAAATAATACTATTGAGAAAAAAAACAATTTTAAATGCTCTCTGGTATTGTTCAGGGGGCCGGACCAAATGTGGAGGCTGTATTTGGCCCGCGGGCCGTAGTTTGGGGACCCCTGGCCTACAGTATGTTCTGTGTTATGTTCAATTATGCATTTTAAGAAAGTCTCCTGCTCCGCCCAAATGCATGCTGGGAAGTTGTGCAACCATGACTGTCAATAGTGGCTGCAAATGGGATACAATGTTGTCCGCGTTGCGTTCAATTAAGCGTGCTATGAAAAAGTCTCCCGCTCGGCCCAAATGCATGATGGGAAGTTGGGCAACCATGACTGTCAGTAGTGGCTGCAAATGGGATACATTGTTGTCTGCGTTGTGTTCAATTAAGCGTGTTAAGAAAAAGATCGTCTCCTGATTCGACCAAATGCATGCTGGGAAGCTGGGCAACCATGACTATCAGTAGTGGACGAAATGGTATACAATATGTTCTGTGTTGTATTCAATTAAGCATGTTAAGAAAAAGATCTGATCGTCAATGATCGCCTGTGTCCACTCGCAAATCGTTGCCTTTTCGCTCCCGCTGTGCTTAAATGGTGTCATTGTAAACTGTTTGAGGCAGCGCATGAACGGGTCATTCCGTGCACACCTTAACTGCGTCAAATGTTGTAAAGTGATTAATTAAAAATATTAATTACCGCCCGTTAATGCAATAAATTTGACAGCCCTAAATTAATGATTGGTCACAAGAACACATGCACAAAATTCTCAATTTACTATACGTTTGAGTGCTCTTATGTTGATGAAATTCAACTCTCGACTTTGCTCAAATGACAGCCAATCGAAAGCATGTATCCTAGACGGATAAATTGCCAAGCTTTTTTGTCTTATGTGGGCGGAGTACAGTGTTGCAGTTTGATGGATTCACCGTGAAAAAGCGGGCGAGAAGGCCCGTTCATCACTGCTCACAGCTTTAACTCTTGTACCTTGTTCTTGAAATATTGTCCATTTCAATAAGATAAAATATGAGGTGCACCTCTGAGAAGAATAGAATCATGTTCAAAATGTCTATCTGAGTGAAATGAAACAAGGCTCGCATTATACGGAAAAAGTTTTCAGTATCAAATCAGCAGACTGCAGCGTTTCCGAACAAGTTCACTCAAGCAAAGAAAGTCTTACTCTGACAAGTCTTTAAATGTTGATGCCTGAATTTCCATTTAACACTTTCAGTACCATTGACGATGCTAGACGTCCTATTGCGTGGCGTCCAATTATACTTCTGCTGCAAATTGAAATGAGTTTGTCACTAGTAGATGTCCAATCCATTTGAAGTGGTAGGGTGACAGTGAATGAAAATGTGTTAAAAATATATATATATATAAATAAATACAAATTAAAATGTTTTGAAATAATTTATTCTGATTTTCCAATTTTTTGTTGTATATTTCAATGTAATTATTTTACAGTATATATGCTCATGTACTTACAGTGTATCACAAAAGTGAATACACCCCTCGCATTTCTGCAGATATGTAAGTATATCTTTTCATAGGACAACACTGACAAAATGACACAATGTAGTCTGTGTGTAGTCACCTCTTCAATCTCTGCAGCAATGCTGACAGCACTCCTGTAACGACTCACATGACATTTTGGAAGGAAAATGACAAGCAGTACTCAATTTGGACATTCAGGGATGTACGTAGTTCCCATGTTGTGTACTTACGTTTGTTGCCAGGGGTTTAGATATTAATGGCTATATTTTGAGTTGTTTTGAGGGGAAAATAAATTAGCTCTATTATATAAGCTGCACAGACTGCCGTACTTTTCATTGTGTCAAAGTGTCATTTTGTCAGTGTTGTCCCATGAAAAAATATACTTTAAAGCGGGAGCAAAACTGAGTTAAATTGTACTTTATTCAAGAATTTAACAAAGAACTCACATTAATCATAATCCACAAAACACTCATCGGCTAGGTTCATACTGCAGATCTTAATGCCCGAATCAGATTTTTTTGTGTTTTTCTGACTCGGGTGAGGCATTAACTCGACGATCTGAACGGGACGAGTCGCATTGAAGTGGACCATTTCAAATCCGATCTGGGTAACTTTCATATGTGGTTTAATTCCGATCTGGGCCACATTTTTCCAGAATGTGGCGGTGGTCTGAACTGTCAAGTCTCCCAAATCTGAATTCATGCAGTAATTACGCCAGCAAAGATTGAGAATAGCACGCAAGACGGCAATGATGTAGCTGTTCATTACCGTTAGCGCCTAGCTTGAACTCTGCTTTTACTACGCAGGAGGCGGGCTTGACTGCAGTCACAAAATAAATTTTAAAAAATACAATGAAGAAAAGGATAAGCCTGATAATGCTTGGTTCTTACTGTGCACCAAATGAGCAATATTTCATTAATGCTTACACGCCGAGTTGGGGAAAACTGTCACACACACATAAGGCTTATGTGTGTGCGTCGGGCACGCACAGTGCGCAGTTATTTGTTTTGATGGTTTTTCGCATGTGGGTCAGTTTGCTCAGCGCGTGTCAGAATGCAAATTAGTGCGCATGCGTAATACTTGAATGGGCTCTATGGACAAAGGCAGTCTGAACGAGCACGCCAAAAAAACGGATATGAAAAAAAAATTGGAATTGTGCAATAAGACTTGCAGTATGAACATAGTTCATCTTCTGTATCCGTATTGAACTGCTAGGCTCTGTTTCCATCCAACACAGCAGCTCAACTTTTTTTAGGCAGCATCTTCCTCTTAAAAATCACTATAGGTGGCAGTTTCGCTTTGTTTCGCGTAGGTGATAGCCGTGAGTTTGATTTGGGCTTCGGAAGCGTGTCTCTTCACAGTAGACGTCATTTCCGAGGGTCCTTTGCCAAACCAATGTTGTTTAGCCTAACGCACACACTAAAACATTACAGCTACTGGGGGCACGCCCCCTATCACATGCAGCCTTCTCTCTTTAAGGTTCTCATGCGGCTCTCAATTACGTCTGCCTTTTCAAAGATTGCTCAAGTCGAACAAACACATTTTGGTACTCAGTCCACACAATAGGTGCCCCACATGTTTAGGCCCACCGTCCATTTGGAGAAAATTTTTGACTTTTACGTGCACCTTATGGACATGAAAAACAGTATATTTTTTAATGTCAATTTTGGCATCAAGAGGGTTGAAGGAAGTGGTTTTGCATTTTTCTTCCCACCTATTTCCACTGAAAAGAATGCAACGTTTTCCCGCAAAAAATGTTTCTGATAACATAAACAGCAATAAGACTGAACATGTTCTTCTGTTCCCAGGTTTTATCTACACTTGCGGCGGCACCCTGAAGGGCCGAAACGGCAGCATCGAGTCACCGGGGTTCCCCTACGGCTACCCCAACGGGGCCAACTGCACCTGGGTCATCGTGGGGGAGGAAGGTAGTCGCATCCAGCTCATCTTCTTGTCCTTTGCCATCGAAGAGGAGTACGACTTTTTGTCCTTGTATGACGGACACCCTCACCCGGCCAACTTCAGAACCAGGTAGGCCGACACTCAGCCATGCTTGGAAGATTTTGTATCACTGCGTCAAGATAACAAGTAGTGAACGTAGCTCGGAAAGCTTGAGTGTAAAAACTGAGCAGCTCCACCCAGAAAAGGAGCGCAGATTGTGTTCTAAAAACCTCACCAAGTTCATTGGCAGGGTACGCCAACGATGTAAACTTAGAATCAGATCATAATTCTCAACTTTTTTCAGTTTTAACTTGTTTTTTTGTCAAGAAGTTATGCAAACACCAGTGCGCCACGGCCTCAGGAAATAGGTCTGGAGTTGCGTTGTCAACATGAGTCAGCCGAATCAGCAGTCGACGGGGTCCAAGCAAAGGTACAATTTATTTACTGAGATTAGGCAAGACGTGGTTGTGAGATGAGGGGAAGCGATTTAGGTCATCAAGAGATGCAAATGAGTCCTCCTGATAGTTGCTGGAAAGCAGTCCTCACACCATGGGACGCCTTGGCTCGCATCCGTTAGAAGCCTGACGCAATAAGCATTCGCAATCAAAAATGTGTTTATTGTTCAAACCGTGTGAAGACGCCAACAATGAAACGGTGAATGTGGGATTTGGTTGTGGTTCGGGATGCCCAGGGAGAAGATAGAGCAGTTAAAAGCGAAGCCAAAGTAAGACGTCCTGGGTTGACTCATATTTTTCTGCTCTAACTTGAGTAGTTTTTATACACATAATTTTCACATCCTGCAAATGCAAATGTCAAGTTAATACTGATGTTTTTACATTTTAGTCTACATATGATTTTTTTCCAGGCCTAATTGGTCACTTAACGGCGTGACTAATGTAAGCTTCGAAAGTAAAGAAAAGAGCAAAAAAATAAAGCAGTACCTGCATTAAGAAACACCATTAGAGAGCATTTTTTGAATGGATGTAAATGTCACCACAGGACTTGGTGTGAGGTATACATACGTACAAGTAGTAATCCTGTCCTTTTGTAACTCACCCATACAGTACCAACACTGGACACAGTTTGTTTGAATATCGGAATAAATAAGCAAGACAAACATAGAGCGTTGCCCGATAACGACTTTTTAACCAATATCCCGATATTGTCCAACTCAAAAAATCTGATCAAACAGATACCAACCACGACCAGAGCGGTCGTGGACATATTATGGCTAATTATATTGTAATGTGCCACTGGATGCTTTACTAATGATAAATGTAACAACTTCCAAGGTTTTCCAAATTAACATTCTTTTAAAAATAAGAGCACAACTTCGACTGAAGTTATGGAAAAAGTGCCTATATTGCATCACTGTAGTGCTGCAACAAATACTTGATTAACTCAAGTAATTCAATTAGAAAAAGCTTCGAATCATATTTTGCTGCTTCGAGAATTCGTTTAATTAGAGTGGCGTTGCAATGTTTTTTTTGGAAAGTGTTTGCATTTAGTTTTATTGATTTGCATGGATATACTGCCCTAAAGTGGCAACATTAAATATGACACAACTCATCTAACATGGCTGAATCCATCTGCTCCCTGTTAAAACCAACATGAGGTAAGTTTTTGTTTGAGCTTATTTGTGGGAATAAATGTTTGAACGATTTGTTAAGAGCTTTGTTTAAAAAAAAAAAAAAAAAAAATGCTTTTTATAGCATTTAAGCTAGCGGACCTTTGCTATGCAAGTTAGCCAATTGTTCTTTTGTTGTACTTAGATCCACATTGTTTTTTTGTTTTGTTTTTTCTGTTTGGGGCTAAGCGCAGGTATTTTAATTTATTTTTAAGTGCATATATTTCTCTTGTGAGATAAAAGTTTCATTCTACATCGTCACTCAGGTATTTTATTTTGTATTCACATTAATGCTCTTTTGAAAGTGCAATCTTAGTGAGCCAAAATACATACGATTGCAAGCATAAACACTTGTTTCATTGTTTTACATCTCCAAAAATTTACACAATAAATGTTTGTAATCCGATTACTCGATTATTCGAACTAATCGATAGATTAATCAATTACGTAAGTAATTGCTTGCTGCAGCCCTACACAACTATATTTATTGTTGAAATCAAAATAGTGCAAACATATTTTTTTGTCTCAAGTAGAAGTGCAAAGTGCCAATAAAGCTGTTATTCTGCCCTCAATGTGATTTTGTGTACACAAATCAACAGTTAGCGAACAAATCAGGCTATGAAGAGAAGTCAGACGCTGGAGTAAAGTTGAATCTGTGATCATCTCTTGACCAGAGCGCTGATTATTTTTTTTTCTTTTGTAAAACTGCAAGCAACAAAAAAATGTGTCAATAATATGAAATGAAGTCACAAAATAAAGCAAAGTATACACCTCATGTCAGTTTGAACACCAACTAGTAGTACAGCTTGCAAGCAACGAAATAATGTAACCTCATTTTACCACAAGTGAATACAATCCCCCCCCCCCCGAAATATACACATCTCCACTATGCTGCACAACGCTCATTAATATAAAACAAATGAAAAATATAACATACAAGTGATAGTTGTAAGGCAAATAATGTGGCAAGAACTGCAATGCTACACTAGCTGCAGACGTTACCTTGTCCATTTAGCTTTCTCTTCGCAATGAGCTCACGCTGACATATAAGTATGTCAGCAGAAAGTGTTGGAACTTATGAAAAGTAATTACACATAAATGCCAGTGGGGGACAAAAACAGCAGAAACACATGCAGGCGATAAGTAGACATGACAGTGCTGCCATATGCATATTGGCTCAAAACCAATAATGAAAAAAACAATGTGAGATTATCATTTTAAAATGCTTTTACTAGCTGATATTATCAGCTACCCGATAAATATCTGACAACTCTACAAATATTAAAAATGTAGACGTCAATAAAGGATTTGTCGTCAGTGACAGCCAATGAGTTACGTGTGTAACTGTACATATGTTAGTGTTGTGTTTGTGTCAGCAACATACCCAGTTGCCGTACTAAAAAATACCAAGAAAGGGGCAGGAAGTCTTAACTCCCTCCCACTGTAATCCGTAAACAAATACATTGAAGCTCAGTCTCTGGCTCACAGACATCTTGGCATGTGATATGTTTTTGGCGGTACATCAAACTAGCAGCCAAAGCATTAACAAATGCCATCTGTGGTTTTGGCACAATAATTGCGACTGTAAGAAATACTTTTTTTTGTCTGTATTTCCTAAACTTCCAATGTCCAAGGATAACAGTTATAATTGAAATATTAGCATTAAAATGAATGTTAAAACCAGTGTTACAAATAACTGCGTTACAGTATAACGGCATTTATAATGGCGTTATTTTTTTCAGTAGTGAGAAATGTAATTTATTACTTTTCCTATCTTTGCAACGCCTTACAGTTACCGTGGATGGTAAGCGGCGCGTTGCCGCGTTACTACACACAGCTCACAACTGCCTGGAAGAGAAGAGCAGAGAGAGAGTGGGAGGAGAGATGGGGGTCATGTTGCTGTTGCAAATGCGATGTTTATTGGCTCAGAGCATTAGCGTAGCATATTCGTTAGTATTAGCGTTTAGTGAGATGAGCGTCGTTTTATACTTTCAGGCAACTTTATTTATTTATTTTTATACATACAGTCCATGGTGTCCAGGTGAGTAAAATTAATTGAAAATAATGTACTGTTTTGCTGCTGTTTGTGGATTATCACCACCAAATTGGTTATGTACGGAGCCCCCTGGGTGCCAGGGTAGAAAAAAAATAAAAAATCATAGCTAATCTGTACCCACAGTTTACTAATCTGTACCCACAGTTTAGCAATCTGTACCCACAGATTACTAAACTGTACCAACAGTATACTAATCTGTACCTACAGATTACTAAACTATAACCACAGATTACTAATCTGTACCCGCAGTTTAGCAATGACCCGGAAACTGTAGTCGGGGGGACCTGCAGAAACAGTGGACTGAGTCTGGAGTGCAAACATCTATAGACACCGTGCACAGGCGTGTGCTGGAAATGGGTTACAGATGCCGCATTCCCCAGGTCAAGCCACTTTTAAACATGAAACAGCGGCAGAAGCACCTGACCTGGCCAGCACTGGTCTGTTGCTCAGTGGTCCAAAGTACTTTTTTCAAATGAAAGCAAATTTTGCATGTCATACGGAAATCAAGGTGCCAGAGTTTGGCGGGAGACTGGGGCGAAGGAAATGCCAAAATGCCTGAAGTCTAGTGTCAAGTACCCACAGTCAGTGATGGTCTAGGGTGCCATGTGAGCTGCTGGTGTTGTTATCAAGGGCAGGGTCTGCTGAAAAGCTTTATGGAGATGAAGATATCATTTTTCAGAACGACCTGGCACCTGCTCACAGTGCCAAAACCATTGGTAAATGGTTTACTGACCATGGCATTAGTGTGCTCAATTGACCTGCCAACTCTCCTGACCTGAACGCCATAGAGAATCATTTGGATATTGTGAAGAGGAAGTTGAGAGACACCAGACCCAACACTGTGGATGAGCTTAAGGCCGCTTTTCAAAACATCCTGGGCCTCCATAACACCTCAGCAGTACCACAGGCTGATTGCCTCCATGCCACGCCGCATTGAAGCAGTCGTCTTTGCAAAAGGATTCCCGACCAAGTATTGAGTGCATAGCTGATATAATTGATTGAAGGTTGACTTTTTTTGTATGAAAAAACACTTTTTATGTATTGGTCGGATGAAATATGCTCATTTTTTGAGATAGGGATTTTTGTTTTTTCTTGACTTTTTTGCCAAAATCAATCTTAAAACAGTAAAAGGCTTGAACTAGTTCAGTTGTGTGTAATGAATCTAAAATATATGAAAGTCTAATGTTTATCAGTACATTACAGAAAATAATTCACTTTATCACAATATGCAAATTTTTTTGAGAAGGACTAGTATATTTCCTAAACAGTGTTGTTAACAACGGCGTTGGAGTATAACAGCGTTATTTTTGTCAGTAATGAGTAATCCAAATAATTACTTTTCCCATCTTTCCAATGCCGTTACCGGTACTGAAGATGGGAAAGCGTGCGTTACTACAATTTTGTTAAATGACGAGAGATGTCTGAGAGACACGGAGAGAGCAGAGTGGGAGAGGGGAGGAGGGAAGGAGGTTTTGACACCGTTGGAAATCTTGGTGGCTCGGAGAATTAGCATAGCATTCGTGTTCTCGCTAGCATTAGCATTTAGCGTGGCAAGCGTCATCCTAAACTCTCGGGCAACTTTTTTTTTTTTTTTTTTTTTTTTTTTACATACAGTTCGTGGCATTCAGGTGGGTTCAATGAATTGAAAATAATGGACTGTTTTCCTGTTGAGTGTGCATTATCATCACCAAGTGGGCGTTATCCTTGTAGATGCTACAATATAATAATTGATTGTCATTTGCCCTAAACTTTTCTTGAATGACGTATCCATAAACCATGTGATTTTTTTTTTTTTTTTTAATCAAAACGACGAGAGCAAAGATAGAAGAGGGAAGAGATTCAACGGCACACACAAGTCAAGGATCAGCACGTACCTCGGTACAGGGGTCATGGTTTGGTGCGGGTTCAGTACAACAGAAAAAACAAAAAGGCTTTTTTTTGACAGCATTTGAAAGTTAAAGTTTGTATACCATTACACACATATATAGGTGCAATTTAAGAAAATATAAAAAGAGGTACCCATGTTTTTTTGGGCAGGGGGATGAAAAAGATGTTCAATATACCGTAATTTCCCAGATATAAGGTGCACCCGTGTATAACGCGTACCCCAAATTTACTTGTAAAATCTAGGAAAAATTATTGTACCCGTGTATAACACGCACCCTAATTTTAGCACCAATAAATAGAAGAATACAAGAAAACAGAGCTCGTGTACAGATACAGAAATGTCATTTTACTGACTGGTGAAACACAGCACAAGCATAGCACATTGGTAGTTCAAAACATTACCGTAAACTGACATTATGTTCGGTAATAATATGATTTGACAACTTCTCCAACTTACCAGAATCCAGGCGAAAACAAAACAGATGTGGCTTTTCTTTTAAAGGCTGTTGTATAACCTGCTCATTTCATCATGATAAATAAATGTTTCTTCCATGGATAGATAAGGTAAAATAAAGTGAGGCTAGAAGTCGGAAAACCGAAAGCGCGCATCGCTGTAGACTAACAAGAGGAACTATTGTTATTTGGGTGTGAGTTTCCCGAGGGACAGATATAGTTAACGGACACAGAAAGTCTGTGTTGTGTTACATTAGTTACGGTCCAAGTTGCGGAGCTGCAATAAACGTTGACTCAAATGAGTTCAAGAAACTAAATTCTGCGCTGTATGAAGAGTGAAAAACGCAGAATTTAACAGACTAAATCATTTGACCGATCAGAGTGAAGTATTACCGCGTAACGAGTTATAACAGAATTCACCGGTGGAACGTAATGGTCGGCAACGGATCGCCACATACGTTATTGAACACAACATGGCCGTGTCAATAAAAAAAAAAAAAGGTCTTTATATGTATATATATATATATATATATATATATATATACATACAGTATATTTATATTTTTGTCTCCATCCCTGTACCCGTTTATAATGCGCACCATTATTTCACAAGTTGATTTTGGGGGAAAAAAAGTGCGCGTTATATTCGGGAAATTACGGTAATCAGTTCATATAAACATATTTGATGTGAAAGACGTTATAGAATTGATCATGTAATAACATGTAGAACAAGTAAAGTTACTTTGCCGAGAAACTAATTACTTTTACGTTGAGGTAACTGTTAGTAAATCACTTTTTTGGAGAAGTACTTTGTAATTGTAACTGATCACTTTTTTAAAGTAAGATTAACCACACTCATCAGCGCGACATGTATTCACTTCAAACACTGCAATTTGTTGTAATTACAAGTTTTCATAATGAACTAAAGGGCACCTCGCTTGTGCCGCATGTTCCGTAGAGCAGTTCCAAGTTGGCCTGCTGACAGCCGTTGGTATTATGTGAAAATCTGCCTGGCCCACTGCACGGCAACATTGAGCCACTTTGACAAACACTCATTCAAGGACGTGGCAATTCAGGCTCGTTATGTTTGTTTTTGTGATGTTTTTGGTGTGGAAGTTGGGAAAAGTTACATAGAGTTAGCCATGCATGTATTCATGTGATTCTAGGGGAAAAGTTGCACATTCGAGCCTCTCGTGGGATTGACAGACGGGACGATGCTTCCTCTCAGGTTTCATGCTAATTCAGCCTGACACATTTGCATAAAGTTTCCCGCATTTTCTTCTTTTTTTGTATCTTCTCCTGAAGTCTTCCTGTTTGTGATTTGATTGAACCAGAGACCCGTATTTTGACCGCACACGGAATTACTTGGCAAGAAATTGATCACAAATTGATCTTTGGAAGGATTTTGGCCTGTAAAAAACGAGTTAACCACTGTGTGAAGTGGCTTCAAACCAAATAGTGAAACCATCCTTAAAAAATTGTATCATTTTGGCTTTCATACTCTCAAAAGCAGAGAACATTTTTCAAAAAATTGGCAACCTAACTCAGGTGATCACAAGGCTGTTAATGTTCAGGGAAACTAATTTGAAGGTTTTTTTTAATTTTTAAACAATATCTTTTTATGACTCACACCAGCATTTTAGGAAAAAAATAACCCTGGTCATGGTTCAGTTCACCTTTGGTATGTCAAGGAAACTTCTTATCTTTTGTGCACTTTAATGGCATTTTAAAATTAGAAGAAAAAAAGCACCAGCCATGAACTGACAAGCAGGGCTGTAAAGTTTGAGCGCTTTATTCGCAATTGTGACTAGAAATAATTTGATGCAAGTTAAGAAAATACAATGGGAGCACGAGTGCGAGCACTGATTTGACCCCTTTAATTCGTATTTTGCTCCTGTAAAATATGAGAGATTTAAAGATGTCTTGATGTCTTTTTTTAGCTTACAATTAACCATTAGTTAATTTAGAGCTGACAATTCAGGCTCCCTTTTTCCAAAAACAAACAAACAAACAAACAAAAAAAAAACCTTGTGAATATTCTCCTAATTTCAGTGGTCCTCAATCAAAGTTTGAATCTTACTTGAAATATATTTACCGTATTAGCCCGAATATGAGACGGCCCTGATTATAAGACGACCCCCTCTCTTTCAAGACTCAAGTTTGAAAAAATATTTTTTGAACACCAAATTAATTTTTATACAGAAAATAATTACAGTACATCTGAAACAAATGATTATTACAATATATTTGAGAGAAAAAGCATGTTATTTTGCCTCATTCGAATCTTAATATCTGAACATTTAAATATGTAAACTAAAGTGCAATCACATTCGAAAATGAATGGCGCTGGTTTTTGAAATGTAATTAAAGCATCTATTGTGATCGATTGAAATCTATTGGGATAAAACAATAAAATTGCAAGAACTGCATTAACTATCAAAGTGAAGTCTAACTGTAACTGTAGTCTTGAAACAAATCTGAATAAGGAAAAACTGCAATAAAATAATGCAAACTGGTTAAACTATGGCTGAGATCTGTCATGACTAGGGCTGTCAAACAATTAAAATTTTTAATCGAGTTAATTACAGCTTAAAAATTAATTAATCGTAATTAATCGCAATTAATCACAATTCAAACCATCTATAAAATATGCCATATGTTTCTGTAAATTATTTTTGGAAAGGAAAGACAAGACAAGATGGATATATACATTCAACATACGGTACATAAGGACTGTATTTGTTTATTATAACAATAAATCAACAAGATGGCATTAACATTAACATTCTGTTAAAGCGATCCATTGATAGAAAGACTTGTAGTTCTGAAAAGAAACATTTTAGTACAATTTATAGAAATTTTATATTAAAACCCCTCTTAATGTTTTCGTTTGAAATTTGTAAAATTTTCAATCAAAAAATAAACTTGTGGCCCGCCATTGTTGATGTCAATAATTACTTACACAATGCTCATGGATGGCTGAAGCCTATAAAATCAGTCGCACCCAAGCGCCAGCAGAGGGCGGCAAAACTCCATAAAACACAATTAACAAGTGGTGTTTCACTGTACCGTCATTTAAATCTGTCTGAGTGGGTAATCTGCGTTAATTACGTCAAATACTTTAACGTGATTAATTTAAAAAATTAATTAACACCCGTTAACGCGATAATTTTGACAGCCCTAGTCATGACAGAACATCGCTTCAATGATATCTGGCGCCATCTAGCGTCGTGAATGGGGAGAGTCGATGAGATCTGTCATAACAGAACATCGCTTCAATGATATCTGGTGTCATCTAGCGTCGTAAATGGGTATAATGTCTAGACGGCGAATATAAGACGACCCTCTCTTTTTTAATCTTATTTCAATGCAAAAAACAGTCATATTCGGGCCAATACGGTATATAATCAGTGTTGTCACAGATTACTTGAAAAAGTAATTTAATTACTGATTACTCCTCAAAAAAGTAATCTAGTTACTTTACTGATTACTTTGTTATCAAAGTAACTAAGTTACTTTAAAAGTAATTTGTCAGTTACTTTTCCCAATTTTTCTCCCGTTTGATGCCTCAACAGAAAAATTTCATCGCATGTAATTGAATTTTTTGATAAGGCTTTATCTTCGAGTTAGCAGGGGTTTAGTTAGCCGATGGAGTTGATTTCAACCACCATTGACTTGCGCTAGCTCAGCCACTCCGGAGCCCTGAAACTAACAAATAACTGACAAACTGCACGAAATTTGTTCAAAACAACTCCAACGACTAATTAAACCCCTGCTAACTCGAAGATTAAGCCTAATGTCAAAAATTCTGAGCTCCCTCTTTAAAATAAAGACCTAGCCGTTAAAATGCTGTTTTTAAAAGTTGTAAAGCAATAAAACAAACAACAAAAACAAATGAAATGAACAAGAATCCTACAAAGTATTGCATAATGCATGCAGTATAGGCCAAAAGTTTGGAGACACCTCAATGGTGGATACTTTGAAGAATGTAGAATATAAAACCTGTTTTCAAGTACATAATTCCTCATGTTCATTCATAGTTTTGACATTTTCAGTGAGAATTTACAATAGTAGTAAAAATATATAAAAAGCACAAATGATGAGGCGTGTCCAAACGTTTGACTTTTGACTCGCTCTTTTGCCGCCCCCCCCCCCCCCCCACACACACACACACAAAGTCACACTCCGCCTATAGTTCCAAACTATAAAATGTACGTAAAGGCTGGTTACAAACTGTAAAAGTGCTGGCTGTCTCGTTACCCGATGGCTTTGTTTTGATTTTTGTCGCGTTGTGCTGTAATTCCAAGTGGTTCCTTGAATTAGATGTAGAGTTATTAGCGGTCGACTGCCCTTTTGAGCCAGCGCAAAGTTTGAGATATTTTTGGTCATCTTTATTGGAGAGAAATGTGAAGTCATGGCTGTATGTCCAATAAGCAAATGCAGCCGTTTGTGCTTCTTTTCCTACGTCTTCCACTGTAAGCATCCTGAGAGGTAGCCAGTTGTTTTTTGGCCGCCAACAGCGCTCATAGCATGGTAATACACGTGACCCGTTTTTTCCCCCGATGAGAAAACGTGACATCCGATGTCACTGCCAAACTCAAGAGCAATATTTTCTATTCAGATTCTCATCGTACATGATTACAGTATTCTTTATTCTACATACATCATGAGGAAAAAAAATGGTAACGCACAGACACTAAGGAAACACACTTTAATCAGATTACTGGCTTCGAAAAATGAACGCGTTAGATTACTCGTTACTGATCGAAAGTAATCAGATTACAATAACGCGTTACTTAGTAACGCGTTACTGAAAACACTTTATATAATATATATGTAATAATAAAATTGATGCAAATGATTTAGTCTAACAAACCGAATCTGGCCCCTGATCCTCGAGTTTGACACCTGTGCATCAAAACAACAATTTCAAAAAAGCTATTTGTCCATTTCGTTTCATCTAATGGTTTCATTACAACAAATGTGAGCGTTAGACACAGTTTGAAACTCCTGCTGTGTGAATGTCTTATCAGCGTGTGTGTTTGCGTGCACATGTTTGCGTGCTGTAACTGGTCATATTTTTTTCTCAGCACCAACTCGATACATAAGAGGCTAATCTTAGGGGTCCTCAATGCAAACCGCGGCTTCTGTTTAGCGTCTGATTGGCTTCGATCCTTCGCGTCTCAGGCGGGAATCTTTGGAAATGTGTTTACGGCGTCTGGTATGAGTGTCAGCATACGTATTTGCGAGATAATAATGCAGGGTTTATAGCAAAATATGGCTGAGCAGAGGTTTGTGAAAAATGCAGGAGGCAAATAATCAAATGTCATTACTAAATACAATGAAGAAAAGTAAATAAAAATATAGTCAAAGATCTTAATCTGAGAGACAATTACTCAATAACTTTCACTAATTGATATATTACTATAACTCTCAGACTACAAGTCTCTACTTTTTACTCATCATCTAAATATCCCATTCTAGTAGGATGGCCCGGCGTTGCTCGGTTTTGAGTAACTTGAATAAAATACAAAAAAATCGCAGCTAAAACATACTTTCCTTAGAGATGCCACTGTAATGTAGTAATGGTAAAAGGAGACCATAAAGGGGTTAACGCGCAATCACTTTTCAAGCACTGTGTGCAGTATTGGTGCGAGCGACATGAAGAACGAGAACTTTGTTGAACAGAAAGCACAAGACGGGGGCGGACGTGTTTCCACCCTGCTGCTTTCTGCTATCTTCGTCAGTCTTGTCTGTCTGGTTATTTTTTTTTTGGTATTTTTTTTAGGGCTGTCAAAATTATCGCGTTAACGGGCGGTAATTAATTTTTTAAATTAATCACGTTAAAATATTTGACGCAATTAACGCACATGCCCCTCTCAAACAGATTAAAATGACAGCACAGTGTCATGTCCACTTGTTACTTGCGTTTTTTTGTCTCCCTCTGCTGGCGCTTTGGTGCGGCTGATTTTATGGGTTTAAGCACCATGAGAATTGTGTACCGTAATTATTGACATCAACAATGGCGAGCTACTAGTTTATTATTTGAAAATTTTACAAATTTTATTAAAACGAAAACATTTAGAGGGGTTTTAATATAAAATTTCTATAACTTGTACTAACATTTATCTTTTAAGGACTACAAGTCTTTCTATCCATGGGTCGCTTGAACAGAATGTTTATGTTAATGCCTTCTTGTTGATTTATTGTTATAATAAACAAATACAGTACTTATGTACAGTATGTTGAATGTATATATCCGTCTTGTCTTATCTTTCCAATCCAACAATAATCTACAGAAAAATATGGCGTATTTTATAGATGGTTTGAATTGCGATTAATTACGATTAATTAATTTTTAAGCTGTGATTAACTTGATTAATAATTTTAATCGTTTGACAGCCCTAATTTTTTTGTATTTCCTCTGTGGATCAACTGTGCTGGTCTCTCATACAAAATGAAACGAAAATGGATCTGATTAGTTGGTTTCTCAGCGCAATTCACAAGATTTTTTTCAACAAGACACGGTGCACCAGAAGAGCCGTCTTGCCCAGACGGGACCTTTGCCGCTGGATATGTGAGAGATTCATGGGATGACTGGAAGCTAGCGTGTCTTACTGTCTTATCTGTGGAAGATATCGAGGATATGGAAACGGCAGCTTTCAAGGACATCAACAAAGTCATCACCGATCAAATGGTGCGATTGAAGTTATTGGAAGACCGTGTCGAGGCTCTGCTCGAGAACTGTCTCCGTGGACTCACGGTTCGGTGCGAGGAAGGATGGAGAAAAGTGGATGCTACCTTGCGCCAGGTGACGGAACTGTCTGGGCAGGTGACTGAACTGTCGAGGCAGCCCCCGACTATTGGCAATGACTTAAGGGACCGCGAGGAGCGCCAATTTGACTGAAGACCAACCGTATTTGGCCATTTTAAATTCTTATTCGGCTTAATTTGATTATAATTTTCCTTTACCTTTCTCGAACACCCTTACCCCACCCCTCCCTTCTCCTAGAGAGAGCCGCGCAGAAGGCCCTATCTCTTGCTCTTGATCTCTTCCCAAGGCTGGTCGCAGGGCCCTGCGACTCTTATTTTGTCTACAGACACTGATACACTTGTGCATACACACACTCACACACAACCTTGCCCCCCCCAGTCCGCCACCGCCTTTTTCTTACTATCTTTTCTTACTATCACTGAACCTCCCCCCTCCAGCCATGAATGGTAGTTCTCCTGTTTTTCATACAAAAAAATCCCTCCACATGACCTGTGCGTCGTGTCATACCCATGCTATGTTGTATGATATATGTGTGTCTACTTGTAACTTGGTCTGTAATTTCTGAAGACGAGAGAGAAGTCGTGGCGCAGAACAAACAAATGGAATTTCATTGCATCTGTTGTCATCTTGTGAGATCTGGTGTCAATGACAAATAAATCTCTGAATCTGAATCTGAACGGCAACCACCACTCTGTCATGGTTTCCAACACTACCCATGAGCCATTGCGGGCGTAACACATAATAAATAACAGTCGCTACAGCATGAATATCCAGCTGAAATGAATCTCATAGTAATATTCCGGAAAATTGCACATTTTTTACTTTTAAATCCAGCGTCTTGTTGTGGATTACTCAAAGCCACAACACATCACCACAGCACATTTGAATTTGTACATGAAACCGTAACGTTTGAAAGCCATCTGCGACATTACAATCGCAAGGGACAGGTCTTTTGCACAAAATATGGCATTGTTGCCTCCACAATCAGTGATTTTCTATGCTAATTTTTGGAGTTTTGAATTTTCTGCACTAAATGGAGGCCTACAGAAATCGTAGCCATCTCAGAATAAATTTTTGTCAAAATCTACCCAGCCCCGGCAACCCAAAATGTTGAAGTAGCCACATTGGACAAAAAAAAAAAACTAAACAAAAACCAAATACGTATGTCTAGAGCCGCAAAAATTAAAAGCCTTATATAAGCTTTAGAATACAGCATGTGTTGCCTTTATCATATCTATATTCGCTATATTAATGGTAAATGGACGGTAATTATTGCACATTTATAGCCTACTATCATAAAAAATGACTAAGTTGGCTACAAATACTGTACATAATGAACCTTCATGATTAAATGTTTATTTTTCCTGCAGTGCACCCTTTAGAGAATAATGCACCACGTGACTTCATTAAAATGCTAATGAAATAGAAGAATGTGTCATGTTTACAGGTGTACACAAACCATATTAAAACAAAAGATATATTTCCCTGCCCCCATAGTTTTCCATTTTAAAAAAATGTATGAAAAAGCTCCAGGGAGCGACTACAGCAGCGCTAAAGAGCCGTGGGTTGCTGACCCCCGACCCAGCCGTTTCGGAGGGAACAAACACTCACATACACCCCCACACACAAAGTTCCATTTATATATATAAGTGCGGTTTATAGTAAGTTGCACTCTATAGAGCGGAAATTTAGGTTGATTGTAGGCATGTGCCGGTATGAGATTCTGACGGTATAATCACCTTAAGCAAAAATAACACGGTTTCACGGTATCACAATATTGAAATTACAGCTCTAAAATGTGTTACTTTGAGATATCTAGGTTTATTAAAAAAATAAATAAATAAATAAAAACATACCGTAATTTTCGCACTATAAGCCGCACCTGACTATAAGTCGCCACCCACAAAATTTGACACGAAAACAAGATTTGTTGACAGATAAGCCGTAACGGACTATAAGCCGCAGCTGTCCTCACTGTATTATGGGATATTTACCCTAAAAGATATTAACCTGTAACACTTGATTTGACAGCGGCATCATACGACTGTCATAAGACCAAAGGAACCACCATGGAGCTATGACCTAATTGGCTGCAAAGCTTTATTGCTTTAAGAAGCTTCATTTGGCCATCACTGCTCTCTTGGGGGAGAGAGTCAACCTCTGCTGCCACCTGCTGTCAACACTGTTGTTGTCCAACATGCCTCCTAGCATGCATTGCAGCACTACAGATGTAAATAACAATCAGAATTTATGTTCAGTGCTAATAATTTAGATGTTTTTGTGTTATCCGGCAAATTATCTCACTTTTGAATGGATGTAAAAAGATCCGAGCTGGAAATATATGGAGTTAGTGACATAATTTGCCGGATGACACTTAATAACATCTGTCATAAGCATTCAGTAATGCCCATGATAGTGTCATGTCATAATTATGACGGTCTTATGACGCCGCGGTCAAATAAAGTGTTACCTATTAACCCAAATACATAAAAAAATAAGCCGCACTGGACTATAAGCTGCAGGATTCAAAATGAAGGAAAAAAGTAACGGTTTATAGTCCGAAAATTAAGGTAAGTATAATGTTAAGTTAAAATAAATAGAAAGAAATTTAAAAAATAACTTATGTATTCTAAATTGAAATAAATGCAGTCCTTTAGGTCAGCCTTAAATCAACAGCCACAGCGCAACATTATTACCATCATAACAAAAATAATTGAATAATTTTCCATAAAAAGCACATGTGTATGACTCGTATCATGTTTATACACACACTCTTTCTCAACATAGACAAGTTGCCAGAGAGAAAAAAAAAATGTTTTACAACCACTTGACACACTAAACACAATGGAGTTAACTTGTAGCTGGTGGTGTTTACTAACCTTTAGTTTTGTATGAATGCAAAATTATATTGGAGGTATTGCCTCCTCGGCAGCTACCCTCCGGAAACATGTTTTCCATGTCGGTTAGCCCTCCTCCTCTTAGCGCGGACTTTTCTGTAGCCGAAGTATTCCCATACCAGCGATTTTGTATTCTTCGATGAGGGGGAAAAGTTCAGGAGTTTCACCTCCTCCAGCCATCGTGTAGCACAGCTGACTCCGACACAGAGCAACAACCGGTGGGTGAGGGTTAAGCCTTGCAGCTGCAAGCGAGGGATTTCTCCCTGCATTTTGGGACCAAAAAAATGGCTAAAACCATAGGGACGGTATGATGGGAAAATGTTTGTGGTTTTAAAACCGTGATGTTTTCATACCACGGTATACCTTGAAACTGGTGATCAGCACATGTCTAGCTGATTGTCGACTAAAGCCTGAGTTATGCTCCCGCGACTACGGCGTCATTTGACATTCGATGGTTCTCCGGCCAGGTGACACGTTGCTCTGTAATTTACCGCCAAGCCACTAGAGGGGTGTTGTGTTATGTGTGTACGGTTTTGGGGCATGCTTGTTGACTTCCTCTTGTCTAGTTTAACGGAGAAAAAAATAAACAATGCAAGATGGAACACTTGAATGTGGATCTTCAGCTCATCAACATTGAAAAAATGTTGATCCTACAAATGTTGAGGCGCAGGCGACGCAGAAGACCGTTTCGAGGCGGTCTGTCCAACTTTTGATGCCGCATAGAGTTCGTCTAGCCTCGGGTGAAAACCAGCTAGCTGTGGCGGCTAACTTCAAACTGGCGTCAAGCACTGCGTCCAGCGTTTTGTCCGAGGTCTGCAAAGCCCTCCAGCCTGATTTGTTTGCCGTTTCCTACAACCAGCCAGTGTGAAGCCATAGCAGATTTTTGGCATCTATGGAACTTCCCAAACTGCGATGGAAGCCTTGATGTTAACGTTCGCATAAAAAGCACCGAGGCACTCTTGATCAGTGATGATGTATCGTGTGTGAACTGTCTGTTATTGAAAAGATCAAAACAACTCTTTTGACACCAAACCTGTGCTTTATTCTTCATATACTTGAAGTGTGACACGTAAATAAGTCACTGACTCACAGCAAACATATGTACACAATAAATGATGAAGTGTACTAACCAAAAATACGACATAAGTGATAAAAAGCTGGCAGTTTTCATCATTTGATGGCGCATAGAGTTAGTCTAGCCTCGGGTGAAAACCAGCTAGCTGTGGCGGCTAGTTTCAAACTGGCGTCGAGCACTGCGTCCAGCGTTTTGTCCGAGGTCTGCAAAGCCCTCCAGCCCGATTTGTTTGCCGTGTCCTACAACCAGCCAGTGTGAAGCCATAGCAGATTTCTGGCGTCTATGGAACTTCCCAAACTGCGTTGGAAGCCTTGATGTTAACGTTAGCATAAAAAGCACCGAGGCACTCTAAATCAGTGATCATGTATCGTGTGTGAACTGTCTGTCATTGAAAATTAAAGATCAAAACAACTCTTTTGACACCAAAACTGTGCTTTATTCTTCATATACTTGAAGTGTGACACGTAAATAAGTCACAGACTCACAGCAAACATATCTACACAATAAATGATGAAGTGCACCAACCAAAAATACGACATAAGTGATAAAAAGCTGGCAGTTTTTGGCTGACTGGGTCACCGCTTCGTAGGCCTGTCGCGATAACAAATTTTAGTGTGCGATAATTTATCTCATAAATTATTACGATATACGATATTATTGCGCCCCCCACCCTCCCAATTTTTTTTAAAAAAAACAATTTACAATGACACAGTGAAAATACAGTATACCGGTATATTAATAGATCAAGTACACCCGTATAAACGTGATAAATATTTACTCTTAAATTCAAAAATACTTGACTACTATAAGGAATCACAAATAAAAACAATAGACCATGCCTTTTAAGTAAAAGACAACAATATTAATACCGCACAGAAACAGAATAAATGTGTTTTTAAAGAAAAAAAGAAAATTGCACTTAATAACGTAAGCATTTAGGCAAATGAAAACTTTTCCCCTCATAGCTTCTGCAATGGTGTTCCATAGGGATGCAACATTACAGTTAAGTCACGGTTCGGTATGATTTTCGATACTGGGGACATAATTTTCGATCCGATTCAATACATTTAATGCTTTTTTTTTTTTGCCAACGAGCAAAAATTAAATTGCCATCATATAAACATGCATTTTAGTGCATAATATTTATGTGCTTACTTATAAAAGTGCTGAGAACAATCTTTACTGTTTGTAAAGTGAGGCGGGGCACACTGTTGATTGCTACAGCTCTCTTAGCAGCTAGGTTTACTACATGAGCAAGATATCCTATTTGTGGTCCGAATCCATCAGTGTCACGTACTGAATTAATAATATTTGCACCATTATCCTTAGTAACTGGTATGGATTGATTTGGCCTTCTTAACTTCCATTCAATCATGGCGGTTTATAATTAATCGATGTACTTTTTGGACTACGTGTCCCATAATCACTCTGGGCTCACGTAGCCAATGGCATGGAACATAGCACATCTAGTTTGCCATTTCATGATATCTAGTGTGCGCGCGCATTAAAAAAGTTAGCAAATGCCACAAAAGTCACATCTGCTCATTACTGCACAACACCAGCATATGACAATCGACTTTCAGAAACAGGAAAAGCAACAATGTTTTGGCAGACTTCTTTGTAAATATCCGGTGTTGGGCCGAAAAATAGCCGCCCCGCGTGAAATGGCACCCCTGACGGGAGCGCCCACACGTCAACAACACCGGCGCGCTGGAGATGGTCCGCAGTCAAACCGAAGCACTGACACGGCCAGTAGGTTATACGTTGAACAATAGGACATAACGGGAACGATTGGCTCCGGCGCTATTTTTTGCCAGACCTGGAACGAAGATGCATTTTGCAGAGTTGGTAATAAGGAATCCGAACTTTTAACAGCACGTCTGCCGCACGCGCGCACGCACGTGCACGCGAGGCGATAAATCGCAGCGGAAAAATTACCGCCTTCATTTTTATTAATCGTGCGATAAATGGAATTATTGCATATTGCGACAGGCTTACCGCTTCGTGTGGATTCCGAACACGCACGTCTCGGTGGTTCTTCCATTTTTTTATTCAATAGCTGACCTTGCCATTTGGCAAACTTTATGATGTCTTGACGAGACTTGCTCTTCGATGATACTCCCATCGGCTTGGTCTATTTTTGCGTGTAGAAAAATATTTTACAATGGCGGTGATTTCGCGCTGAACCGGAAACAACAGTCTGAGCGAACCAATCACAGTCCCTTTCCGCCACGTCATATGCGTTAACGTGACGCTAGGGTTTGAAAAATCAATAGGACCGCGTCAGGCTAGGGAGCAGGGTCGTAAATCGGGTGTTCCTTGACGGCGCAGGTCTGACGTCGAAGTATAACTCGGCCTTTATCATGCCATATTTCTGACTCATTGCCTGCCATTGAAAACAATCGACATCCAATTCATTAAAACTGGAAGGAATGTCTATACCATTGAATGTGTGACTAAAATTTAGAATATTTTAGTCGCTTAGACGATGAAAAAGTTGCACATTCAAAGTTTGCAGTTTTGAAGTCATCAAGAAGCTGTTTACTGAATCCATGTCGTTTCTTTGCAAAATAGCTCATTTACGCAAGTCAGCGTCGCAGAAAGTCTGCTTTGTTAATAATTCACCTCAAGAATTTACTGCGGGAAGCATTTTGAACTTGATTTAACTGTGTCATTCGCTTTTGAAAGCGCACCTCTGCTTGTCGTCAGTTCATTATTGTCGTCGTGAGTCACTCTGCGAATTCATTGTGGTGGTATGCGATCCACCTGGCAATGAGGAGTACAATTGAGGTCAGAACAGGGGGAAAAAAATAAACAGGAGGAACTTCGGCGCACGGAGAAAAGCAATCAATGCGAGGGAATATATGCCGGAGTGTAGGGCATATGTCTTTAGGTGGGTCAGCGGGTGAACGACAAGGTTACAGGGGCTAAAGATGAGATTGTCGGAGAGGGGAGAGGCCGAGGAGTTTGCTGCACTCGGCTACTAAGTTAAAGTGTCGTGATGTGTGTCTTCAATTACATTTCGTTGGCTGAACTTCCATTTTGGAAGGGGAAAAAAAAGGCATTTGAAAGAATTATTGTATTTGGGGTGAAGAAGGTGAGCTGAGTTTAGGCTGCTTGTCTAAAGTGATTTATTATTAGCATTTTCACTCAATGGACTCCTAATGGGAATATAATGTTTGCGGTTCATTTCGATTTCAAGCCTCTGCATTGTTCGGGGCTTCAGTTGCCGCAGTCTAATGAGAGCCAATACAAGAACGGAAAGTTCCACCTTTGCTAATGACATAATGCTCTCTTTGTCTTTATTATTAGATGGAACCTGGAGGTTTTGTCATATATTGCACTTCAGTGTTGTTAAACACAAACAAAGCTTTGATTTCAGCTTGGGTTGGACATTTTGTCATGTTGTAATTTTGGTGTCTGTGTATTTTGCATAGTTACAGCGAGTTTGCATTGGCTTTAATGTTTCAGTGTCATTGACGGCGATATATGTTCAGACCTTTTTGTCCATTCCATTTGAACTGGACTGATCCTCAACGCAGAATACTTTCAGCTGTGAGATGTTTGAGGGGTTTCTTGCATGTACAGCCCGTTTCAAGTCACTCCACAGCATATCAACGGGATTAAGATCTGGGATTTGACTCGGCCATTCCAGGACTCTCCATTTCTTCCTTTTCAGCCAGTCCTTGATGGGTTTATTGGTATGTTTTGGGTCATTGCCATGTTGCAGTGTCCAGTTTTGCTTCAGCTTTAATTTTTTTCACAGATGATCTCACATGTTCCTCAAGAACCCTCTGATAAACGTTAGAATTCATGTTGAATTCTATGACGGTGAGCTGGCCAGGTCCTGCTGAAAGAAAGCATCCCCAAACCATTACACTTCCACCTCCATGCTTCACAGTTGGTATGAGGTTCTTTTCCTGTAATGCTGTATTGGGTTTACGCCAGACGTGTCCTCTGTTCTGGTGTCCAAATAATTCAATTTTAGAGTCATCTGTCCAAAGTACATTATTCCAGAAGTCCTGGTCTGTGTCTGCATTCACTCTGGCAAACTTCAGTCTGGCCTTCATGTGCTTCTTGGAGAGCAAATGTTTCCTCCATGCACACCTCCCATGAAGGTTAAACTTGTGAAGTCTCTTTCTGATTGTCGAGGCATGCACTTTCACATCAACATTAGCAAAAGCCTGCTGTAGGTCCCGTGATGACATTTTAGGGTTTTTGGAGACTTCTTTTAGCATCTTGCAGTGTGATCTATGGATGAACTTGCGTGGACGGTCAGACCTGGGCATGTTTATCTTTATTTTATCAGGCAGTCTCATTGAGATATCTCTTTTACAAGAGAGGCCTGAGCACAAAGAAACATTCACAAATATCAAACAACACGAAATACACTAACGGAAACAGTTACAGTAATCAGTGAAAACATCAGACAAAAGAGATTTAAAATCACCAAGATGAATGATAGACTGTAGTTTTTTTGGTTTTTTTTTAACTCTGTAGTTTAAAAGTGGTTTGCAATTCGTTCCATTTAAGAGGAGCATAGTAGCGAAAGCCAGTTCTGCCAACATTAGTGCGAGTGGATGGAATGTTTAGGGTTAAGTAGTTGGATGAGTGTGTTTTGTAGTTACTGGATTTGAATGACAGCAGAGATGTGAGGTAGTTCGGAAGTGTGTACAGTAAAGCCTTATAGATGATGTACAGATGTTGGCACTTGTTTTGAATGTCCTCCACTTGTAGACTATTTTCCGGACAGTGGAGTGGCTGATTTTATATTCTTTTGAGATCTTTTGAAATCCCTTACCAGACTCATAAGCGTCTACAAACTTCTTTCTGAAGGCCTGAGACAGCTCCTTTGATATCACTATGGTGTTTTCTCTCACTTAAACAGTCAGGGGCACACCAAACTAAATGTGAGGTTTACATCAGACAAGCCTCCTTCAAAACACTGTGTAATGATGTTCTAATCGTGGGCACCTGATGTGATACCCCTCTGTGTGATTTTAGCCCTTTTAAGTGGGATTGGATTTGTGGGTGTCCGAATTTATTCCTCAACAGAAATTGCATTTATTTAAAATTAAATTTTTCAGAAAGTTACACAAAATCTTTTTAAGTTTTAATTGTTTAAGTTCTATTACTTGAATCTCTCAAGTTTTTTAAATTGATATCAAATATCCATAAGACCAAATATGTTAGAAAATACACGGGCTTCCATTGGGTGTCCAAATTTTTTAGGGTGTCCTAATTTTTGTTACCTTTTTCTCCACTGTTACAAATCGGAAAAATTGTCTCCACTGAATTAAACCAAGTTCTTTCCTCTTGGATGCACATGAGAAGAATGAGTCTTGTTTATCTCTTTAAGTTGAATAACTAAGCAGTGCCTCACACCCCAATTTCATAGGGAATCATCAAAATGGTCATCAAACTTTGGTGCCGTATGCTGCCCACATTAGAAAGTGGAGGGGAAGCAGCTGGACACTTCTGCTTGGCCCATATGTCTACTCGACATGCTCTTCACTGGGCCATCCATGGAGTTCACCAAATTAAAATGCCTGACTCTCGAGGTCTTGGAAACTTTTTTTTTTTTTTTTTTTTTACTCGGTGCATCCTATTGAAATAGAATTATCCACACGATTTTGGTGAAACTAGTTTTCGGGTGGCATTCTGCCCCGCCAACTTTACAATTGCGGAAGCTTATTTGACTTTTGGGATACCCTACATTTCATATTTCCACCTCAGGCTTTTTTTTGGCACCATCTCTGTCAACCTCAATGTTATACTGGTGACAGTTTAAATACTATATTTTATTTTAGTGTGCTGCTAAGTCAAATTGGTGATCATTTTGCAAGCACACCACAAGACCCTTTGTGTTCCATGCCGCCATCCAAGGTGGTTCTTATGTGTTCCGGTCTTGACCTGCTTTGTTGTGTGTAATCTTCTGCAGTGCCCTCTTTACACTTCATAAGTCACTCTCTTATTTTCCTCTGCAGGAGGACACGCAGAGGTCAATCAGATAGAAGTAACACAGTACACAATGTATATGAAAACAACACATTGGAAGGGATAAATACAAAAAGGTCATGAAAACACTTTTGATGTCGGGTCAATATATTTGGGGGTAATGCGTGCGGTGTGTATGTAGCGGTATACTTAATGTGTGTGTGTGGAGTTCTAATGGAGGTGTGTTTACCCCCGAGGTTGTCATATTTCATCTCCTGCCGCATCAGTTCTGCCCTGCAGGAGGGTAAGAGGTGTGTGTGTTTGTGCCTGTGTTTGTTTGTGCCATTATTGTGTTTGTGTATTCGGGCTCAAAGACCCACATAACTTTGCCTATGGGTTACAAAGATGGAAGAGAAGAGATAAGGAGCTGCTTTATTTTTATGTGTATTCTTTTGCTGCACTTATTTGACCGGCGTCATCCCTTTTGTCGAGAAGCGGAAAACACACAAATCAATTGTATCGCTTTATGGGATGATGAACCATATTTGAGAGAAGCAGACCCGGCTGCAGAAAGAAATTACAGAGGGGGCATTATTTTTTTGGGGGGGGGGGGGCACTTCTTCAACGTACAGTTGTGGTCAAAAGTTTACATACACTTCTGAAGAACATAATGTCATGGCTCTCTTGAGTTTCCAGTTATTTCTACAACTCTGATTTTTCTCTGATAGAGTGATTGGAACAGATACTTCTTTGTCACAAAAAACATTCATGAAGTTTGGTTCTTTTATGACTTTATTATGGGTGAACAGAAAAAAGTGATCAAATCTGCTGGGTCAAAAATATACATACAGCAGCGCTAATATTTGGTAACATGTCCCTTGGCCATTTTCACTTCAATTAGGCGCTTTTGGTAGCCATCCACAAGCTTCTGGCAAGCTTCTGGTTGAATCTTTGATCACTCCTCTTGACAGAATTGGTGCAGTTCAGTTGAATTTGATGGCTTTCTGACATGGACTTGTTTCTTCAGCATTGTCCACAAGTTCTCAATGGGGTTTAAGTCAGGACTTTGGGAAGTCCATTCGAAAACCTTAATTCTAGCCTGATTTAGCCATTCCATTACCACTTTTGATGTGTGTTTGGGGTCATTGTCCTGTTGGAACACCCAACTGCGCCCAAGACCCAATCTTGGGGCTGATGACGTTAGGTTATCTTGAAGAATTTGAAGGTAATCTTCCTTCTTCATTATCCCATTTACTCTCTGTAAAGCACCAGTTACATTGGCAGCAAAACAGCCCCACAGCATAATACTACCACCACCGTGCTTGACGGTAGGCATGGTGTACTTGGGGTTTGAGGCGTCACCTTTTCTCCTCCAAACATATTGCTGGGCATTGTGGCCAAACAGCTCGATTTTTGTTTCGTCTGACCACAGAACTTTCCTCTAGAAGGTCTTATCTTTGTCCATGTGATCAGCAGCAAACTTCAGTCGAGCCTTAAGGTGCCGCTTTTGGAGCAAGGGCTTCCTTCTTGCATGGCAGCCGCTCAGTCCATGGAGATGCAAAACACGCTTGACTGTGGACACTGACACCTGTGTTCCAGCAGCTTCTAATTCTTGGCAGATCTGCTTTTTGGTGATTCTCAGTTGAATCTTCACCTTCCTGACCAATTTTCTCTCAGCAGCAGGTGATAGCTTGCGTTTTCTTCCTGATCGTGGCAGTGACAAAACAGTGCCATGCACTTTATACTTACAAACAATTATTTGCACTGTTGCTCTTGGGACCTGCAGCTGCTTTGAAATGGCTCCAAGTGACTTTCCTGACTTGTTCAAGTCAATGATTGTTCAAGTCAATAATCACTCACAAGAAATTGCTAATTCATGTTGCTGTATGTGTATTTTTGACCCAGCAGATTTGATCACTTTTTCTTAGGGCTGTCAAAATTATCGCGTTAACGGGTGTTAATTAATTTTTTAAATTAATCATGTTAAAATATTTGACGCAATTAACGCACTAGGCCCGCTCAGACAGATTTAAATGTCAGTACAGTGAAAGGCCAACTTGTTAATTGTGTTTTATGGAGTTTTTCCGCCCTCTGCTGGCGATTGGGTGTGACTTGCATATGTTATGTGGCGTAATGTCGCCCTCTGCTGGCGATTCAGTGCAGCTGATTATTTGGGTTTCGGCACGCTTTTCTGACGTGATTATATGTCGACGCGAACTCACACTAATAGACAGTGCTATTCAGACCAGCTAACGTCCGCGTCCAGTATTCAGTGGCAGTTCTCATAGCCCCATCACACTGTTTGTGTCTAATACATGCATCGCTTGTGAGTTATATTCCTCCTTTGTTTATATTCATGAGCATTAGATAGTTATTGATGATGTGTATTTGAATTTGTTCACATATATGGTGAAATGCAGTTACATTGTTAGATGCTTGTGAGCTAATTGGCTAGTGCTACTGCTCAAATGGACACGTGTGTGTACATTTTATGTTATTTTGTGATTTATGCAAGTAATTGACACATTGCCTTGTTATTTTCAGTTTTACAAAAATACAAGAAACGTGCTCCTGTCAAAAAGAGATGACTTCAGTAAAGCCCATGCAACTTTGCCACACCGTCTGATTTCTTTTTGGAACTTATGTTCGCTATCTGTCAATTTGTGTACTCACACACATTGAGGACAGAATAGGGCTACTAGTTTATTTTTTGATTGAAAATTTTACAAATTTTATTAAAACGAAAACATTAAGAGGCGTTTTAATATAACATTTCTATAACTTGTACTAATATTCATCTTTTAAGAACTACAAGTCTTTCTATCCATGGATCACTTTAACAGAATGTTAATAATGTTAATGCCATCTTGTTGATTTATTGTTATAATAAACAAATACAGTCCTTATGTACCGTATGTTGAATGTATATATCCATCTTGTCTTATCTTTCCATTCCAACAATAATTTACAGAAAATTATGGCATATTTTATAGATGGTTTGAATTGCGATTAATTGCGATTAATTACGATTAATTAATTTTTAAGCTGTAATTAACTTGATTAAAAATTTTAATCGTTTGACAGCCCTACTTTTTCTGTTAACCCATAATATAGTCATAAAAGAAGCAAACTTCATGAATGTTTTTTGTGACAAAGAAGTATCTGTTCCAATCACTCTATCGGAGAAAAATCAGAGTTGTAGAAATAACTGGAAACTCAAGAGAGCCATGACATTATGTTCTTCACAAGTGTATGTAAACTTTTTACCACAACTGTAAATTTAGCCTGAACAGTGGCGTTATTACCCGTACATTACGACATCAGTGCACTAAAATATTTTCTGTCACTGAAGTCACAAGTGGTAGTTCATCGTAAAATCTATAAGACAAACGAAAACATACCTGTAAACCCAAGGCCGTTGGCAATCGTACAAATAGTGACGTGCGCCCTTACAAATTGGTGACTAATCTTACAGTGTTGTATATAGCAAGGGTGTAGGTTTGCATAGGGACGGTTGGGACAAAACACTACCAACTTTTCAGGATGCTCATATTGTCCCCACCAACTTTTAAGCAACTTTATTTGCATCATGTAATGACTTCAGTTATGTAGGTCATTTATATTGTCTTATGTTTTAATTGTTGTAATTGACCCCACCCTTATTAACTGAATTATTTTCCATTATGTTTAGGTTTACATGTACATCTTTTCACTTGCTAAATGTGCTGGTCCATTTTTTTCCACCTAAACGCACATTTGATTGACTGATGACTTGACCCTCACACACATACACATTAGATATTAGAGATATGAGAAGGTTTTTATTATTTTTTTTCAGCCAGCAGCAGCCATTTTTAGAAATGTAAAAAGACATCATTGTTTTGGAAGTGGGGAACACTCCATTAATTTTGCTTCTGTAGGTCCGACCTGCATCAGTGTTAGCATAACAATAAACTGTGTGAACTTGCTAACCTGCAAAACTCAAGTAGGAAGTTGCTTCGAGAGACATGTCCAGCTCTTTGTTTTTTCTACTGATAACATTAAATAAACTGTGAGAAATGTAGTGAACTCTGCTGGAAACTATGGAACTAGAAAAACGTTAGCAAGAAGCTGCTTAGAGAGAGAGGGGTGCTGCATAACCTCGTATGTAGCTCACACAACACAACATACACACAACAATCATAATTATGTACATTAAAAAAAAGTGTTTTGGGGGGGGGGGTTGCTGCGAGCTACCCACACTAGCTTTGCGATTGAGTGGTTGATCATGATCGACGTCATGAGCACCCCTGATTTAGCGTATCAATTAATTAGGTTCATATGCGTAAAAAATGTAGCCCTGAGCCCCGTTCACCCAATCTGTTTGGTCTTATTAATGTCCCATCCCAAGCAAAAAATGTACATAAAGGTTATGCTGTAATATCGTCCCTACCAATCTTGAGACCAAACCTACGCCCTTGGTACTGTATATACTGTAGCATGCAATATGAAACAAAAATAAAACTCAATTTTTAAAATAATATGAATTTATTGGTATTATTGTAACATATAACCTGGTGCAATCAAAGAACAATCAATATCTTCAGCTACATCATGATTACTAAAATTTAAGTGACTTTTGTTATAATTGTATGTAGCACTTTTGGCAATTTCTATGATGTCTTGATGGTTGCACTTCATGGACCTTCAGCTCGCAATTCAGTTTGACTTGAAGGTAGTTCGTTAGTGTGTCCAATTATAAATTAAAAAGGTCAATTGATAAAATTAACTTATCGATGCAATCTTTGAGTCAGGGAACATTTCTTTTACAAATTCTGAGAAGTGATCAGCTATAGTTGCAGGCAAATTGTGTTCGGCAAAAAATTTGGCAGAATGAAATCTCCGCTTTCGTCAGTTTTCATTCTGCCGACTTCATCTTTATGACCAGTGTTGTTAATCTTACTTTTAAAAAGTAATTAATTAGTTACAAATTACTTCTACCCAAAAATAATTGAGTTATCAACTCAGTTACCTGATGGTAAGAGTAATTAGTTACTTGTCAAAGTAACTGGTGTTACCTTTCATGTTTTTTTTTTCCCATTTAAAAAAAAAAACAAAACAAAAAAAAAACAGTAACCTTTGCTATGTTTGGAAATCATTTAATGTTGTGAATCAACTGTTAAAGGTAAAATTGCTACAGTTTTTGCATTAGTTCCCTTCTATCTACATTTGACATGTTAAAGTTTTAAAACTGTTTCATCATTTAATGATAGATTCAAGTCAAGATTTTGCCGATTTAGGAGTATTTTAGATAAAAACTTAAGTTTCCTAGGAAGGTTAACTACAACAGAGCCTTTCTACTGCTTCAAAATGGCGGCTGTTTATTAACGCCGCCGTCTGTCATTTTGCATGTAGTTCTATAACCGTGTGAGGCGTCTAGGCGTAGATTGTAGCCTGTCGGCTACAGTCAGGAAATATTGGAGCCGCCTAGCATCGCATTTGCTACAGCGTCACAACACTCTTCTCTCCTAGTGTCTCGGACTTTTCTCGCGTCATTCAACCAACGTAGTAACGCATTGTAACGCACATTGTCTCTTTGCCGAAACGGTGACAAAATCTGAACGGAGAAAAAAAAAACGTACTGCACAAAAAATGTACAGATTTTGAACGTACGGCATACACATTTAATAATCAGTGCTCACTTGTACAAATTACGCCGAAACCATGCAACTTGACAGGTATGCGAAAAACAGTGGTGCATTTCTGTGTGCATTTATTCATCTAAAGTGCTTCAGCGTAAACATAACATGCACTGATAAACATGAGCACCCAATGGCCGGCTACTCGGCCCGCCCCCCTTATGATGTGAATATAAGCCAACTCATGAATCTAAATATGAAGTGCCACTGCATTTTCTACTGCCGTATTTTTCAGACTATAAGTCTTTTTTTTTTTTCATAGTTTGGTCAGGGGTGCGACTTGCATCTTATGTGTGAAATTATTAACACATTTTTATATTATTTCACAATTTAAAAAGTAATTGAATTGTTTTCTATAAAAAGCACGTATGTATGACTCGTATCATGTTTACATTATACACACACTCTTAACACAGACAGTTGCCAGAGAGAAAAAAAAAAACTCTGTTTTACCACGGCTAGACACACTAAACACACTAGAGTTAATTCTCGTAGTTGGTGGGAAACGTTCATGACAGTGTTTACTAACCTTTAATTTTGTATATATGCGAAATCATGTTGGAGGTATTGCCTCGTCGGCAGCCACCCTCCGCAAACATGTTTTACATGTCAGTTGGCCCTCCTCCTCTGAGCCGCAGCCGTCTGTATCTTTTCCGTAGCCGAAGTATTCCCATACAGTGAAATTGTTTTTGTCAATGGGGGAAAAAGTTAAGGTGTTTCAGCTCTTCTAGCCTTCATGTAGCACAGCTGACTCACTGACACTGAGGAACAACCGGTGGAGTAGGGTGGAGCCTTGCAGCTACAAGCGAGGGATTTCTCCCTGCATTTTTGGGTCATAAAACTAGCCACTACCATAGGGACAGTATGGTGGAAAATTTTTGCGGTTTTGAAACCTTGACGTTTTCAGGCCATGGTATACCTTGAAAACGGTAATCGGCACAAGTCTAATACCGATATTGTCCAACTCCAAAATTCCGATACAGATATATACGGCCATGCACTTAACGTGTTATTGCTAATTGTATTGTGATGCCCCATTGGATGCTATTATACTGATAAATGTAACAACTTCAAAGTTTTCCCAAATAAACATTCTGTGAAAATCAAGAAAACAAATACAACTAAAATTTTTGAAAATCAATTTCCCATATGAATAATATGAATTGAAATGAGCCAAAATGTCCATCATTAAATAAAAGGAATCATTTACAATTAAATCACGTTTACAGTAGTTAACTCAAAAAAAGCCACTGAGGGGCGACCAAAGCCTCACAAATACAGGCAGGCAATTATAGGACATGCCAATGCAATGACAATTTCCAAGATATATTTTGCTGGGCTTTTCCAAAGATTTTTGTATTTTATTACTTTTCTAGTTTTAGTTCTAGACTATTTCTTTCTGGTAACGCTGTCGTTATATGTAATGAGTTTATAATTCATTATTTTTCAATCACTTATTGTTTATTTAATTTTAGCACCATGAATGCAAATGATCTGCTCACATAACAAATCCCAAGCATCTTAGTTTGGAGACATCTAATGGTCAGTTCACGTAGCTGCTGTGCTAAACTTTGACCAGCCCTTTTCAGAAGGGACTGAAGGCTTCTACATTCCCTTTGAAGGTAATATACATATTGGCCCAAACCCGATAATGAGAAATTGATACCAATATTATCCGATATCAATTAAAAATTTATCGGCCGATATTCTTGGACAACTCTAGTTAGCATACCGTACACTTATTCAGCCTGATGTTTTCTATTCTATTTTTTTTTCAAATTGATTTTCAAGATGACATGTCTGTTCTTGGTGTTGGATTTCATCGAATATATTTCCCCCAAAATTGCGACTTATACTCAGTTGCAACTTATAGTCCGAAAAATATGCACATTGTTTTTTTTTTTTTTTGTTTTGTTTTTTGTTGGGTTTTTTTTTTTTTTTTTTTTGTGTTTGTTTTGCAATGACAGAAATGACTGAAATGAGAATCTATGGCCACTAGATATTAATATTTTAGAGAGAAAATGGTGATGCACAGTAAATCAGATGGTTGTAAGTAGCTCTTTTGTTGAAAGGAGAAATTCCAATATTTAATTGGTTTTCTTAATGTTTGCATACAAAATATCCTGTGGGCTTTAAAGTATCAGTCAAGATTAGTAATAGACAGTGAGTTACAAGGTGAACTGAGGAGAGCTGTCCAAATCAGCTGAAGCAAAACATTGATTTGTTGTAATTGGCCAGCAGGAAGATGCAGCTGAATTTTATTTAAGGGGAATGTGTTTGAAATCTTTACGGGAAGTTTCTAAGCTGCTCACGTCCATTTAGGAAATTACTTTCTTCGTGAAGTGTTTTCTTTGAGTGTGCAGCCTCTAGTCTGGGATTTCCCAGCTTTTGCTGTAGAAATGAGATATTTCAGCTTTTGCATTGTGTGTGTAGAACTTATCACTTGGCTTCCATTATCTTCTATCATTCTGTGCAGAGTCTCTGTTGGCACCTGTAATGCACTCCTTCATCTCCCCTCTCTATTATTACACATGTTTCGACTCATTTTGTCAACGTCATTTATTCGTGCCCGATAAACGGCCCTCAGTTCGTTCAACCACAGATTACAATTGTAATCGCGGAAGAACGGCATACATCGTTCAAAGAGTCAAAGGCGTATCGAGTCATTGTCATCCTTTTTAACGTTTATTGGGAATTGATTTCGGGTTGGTGTTGCCGTGGAGACTGTAGTTTCTCATTATTCATTGGTATCTTGACTTTTGCAATGGGTAGAATCTGGTTTTGGAAATCAATTATGCTCTCATGACCATCGCAATAGGTCTATTGTCAAAAAAGTCTTAAAAAGGGATGGTTTTATTTGTTTATTACTTGAGTCAACCTCAAATTATATTAGCGCTTGCGTTATGTGAGATGTTTTTTTAAACTTTAGCGACTGAATAATTTCATACTTCTAAGGCATGTGCCGGTTACCAGTTTCAAGGTTTATCGTGATATGAAAACCTCACGGTTTCAAAATCACTAAAATTTTCCATCATACCATAGTACGGTATTAGCCATTTTTTTATGTCCCAAAAATGCAGAGAGAAATCTGTGGCTTGGACCAGCAGCACTCACCCCTCCCCCTCCGGTTGTTGCTCTGTCCTATGTCTGTCAGTGACACTACACCTTACCCCCCACCCACACCCCCAATAACACAAAGTCAATAGTATGGGAGTACTTCGGCTACCAAAAAGAGGTAAGTAAACGCTGTCATGAACATTTCCCACCAGCTGCTAGAGTTCATTTCAGCGTGTTTAGTGTGTCTAGCAATGGTAAAACAAATACATTACGTAAGCTTGTTAACGAGGCAGATAACGTGGCTAGTTAGCATGCCAAGAAGGCTAACTAGTTTCCTCTCTACCATTAGCCTACTTTTGTAAACTCTTCCACCATTGTAAACATCCGTTCAAAATAACATTTTCAGAATACAGCCTTTGTTTTTTCTCTCTGGCGACTTTCTGCGTTGAGGGAGGGTGAGAGTGTGTATAATGTGTAAATAATGATACGAGTCATACACACGCACTCCGTCTTACTCTCGCTCTCCATTAATATTCAACTAATTAGTATTAATAGTAGTAGTGGTATGTTTTACATAAAGTCAATTTGATCATATATTGTGCAAGTCCAGTTCTATATTCTGTTGTTTTCGTCAATGATGACTATCACTAAAATATTTCGTCGATGAACACTTCGGAGACTAAAACATAAAGAAACGAATGCCAGTTTTTATCTGACGAAACAAGAACGAGACGAAAATGCGCCATAGTTTTCGTCACATGCTCACAATGTGTGACATTTTTATGTGCAGTTAGCCTCCATCGTATAAGTGTTTGTCAGTCATGTGACGTGCTGCCCCCCAACTCACCAGTGTAATCTCCAGTCTTCCCATTGCTTGTTATGAAACACACACGGTAAGATTTCTTTTCTTATCTTGGCAAGAGAGAATATGCAATGTTGCTTTAGCCTCTGTCCTGGGTGATGAATATTCACTAAATGTAACTCATAGCGTTAGCATAGCATTGCATTTACCATTAGGCTAATGCTAGCGACTCGCCTCCTCTCGGACACCTTTTTTTTTTAAACATACAGTTCGTGGCATTCGGTGGATATATTAATTGTAAATAATGTTTTCCTGCTGAGTGTATTAACACCAAGTTTGTGTTACATTTGTTGTTGCTGGCAGAAGCTCCAATATGATATCATCTGTCAATGTTCATTCGAAATATTTGGAAACCTTCATTTTTTAGTTTTACAGACGAAAACACTGAATATACATAAACTAAACCTAGACAAAATTGGTCTGAGTTTTCATCAACAAAAAATAAACGAAGACAAAGACATTTTGAAATGACTAAAATATGACTAAGACTAACAAGTATTATTGTCCAAAAGTCTAAGACAAAAATCAAAAGGGCTGCCAAAAACAACACTTGTTCTAATGTTGAGCAACTTGAGCTATGGCATTAGTCTATAAATTCTATTGATTTCAATTTTATTTAAAATGTTTCTGTTATTTATTTTTTATTTATAAATTTTAACATTATATTCATGTTGGTGATCCAATTTGCAAATATATTGTGAAAAATCCTTTTAAATGGACATTTTTGTTGTTGTTTTTTTAACCCATACATCTAAAAATAACACATTTTAGAGCTATAATTGCAATACCGTGATACCGTGGTATTTTTGCATAAGGTTATCATACCATCAAAATCTCAAATCGGCCCTTACCTACAGTACTGTATATATACTGTATATATATATATATATATATATGTACTGTACTTCTAAGTAAAAAAAAAAATAAAGAATTAGATGCGGAATGTGTTGAATGAAAATATAAAACTGTCAATGTACGTACAGTTAAAAGATATTCACAGTGTTTTTGTTTTGTTCCCTGTATTTTGCTGACAAGCGTGTGATCTACAGTGAGGCGTTGTGATTGTAAAAAGCCTGCCTCAAAAAACGGAAATTAGGAATTATGTTTCTCTAATAAAAGTGCATAATGTTGTTCGCACCGAATCATGAATGGCAGATCTTAAGAGTTTTTGGCAGTGCTCGCCGTACATTTGAAGGGCAAAGATAAGTACCCACTGTTCAGCTTTCATAAATATGTATCGCCAACTTTACATAATGGAGCGAGGAACAGGAAAACACTTGTTGGATGCCCTGTTGTACAACTTCTGTCTCTACGACAGGAATCTATGACGTTTTTAAGTGATGAATCCGGGCTACCTTGTGTCAGATCCCCGACGGGATTGTGTTCTTGAACGGGATCGTTTTGGATTGCGGGCCAGTGAGAGCCAGCGCGCCAGTATGCCTTGGATGACTTTCCCCGTCTGGTAAATATACTTGCCAGTGTGTCTTTTTGTCAGAGTGTGCATGTGTGTGGAGCGTCCCAGTAATCCCAGCGGCTAAACTGGTAATCCCCTCAAGCTGCCCATTAGCCTGGAGACGCTCAAAGCCCCCTTGTGGGTCGTCACCTAGGTGTCAGGCGTGCTCTTTCCCTGGGGAGGGATCACTTTGATGAGCCACAGAGCTGGCTTCTACCCTCGTCCTTACTGGAGGGATGAGCGCAGATGTTTTGGGGAGCCTCCTGACAATTGCAGGTGGGGGTCGGACCAAGGTCAGGCAGAAAATAGGTGACAAGGAGGCAACGGGAAAACCATGTTTTGCCAATTTAACATCTTTCCGCAAATTACTTTATTGAACGTTCGCTGATTCGTTACACGAGGGCTGCAGTATTCGACTGAAATTTCTATCGATTGATCGAGTAATTGGATAAAGCATATTTTGGGTAAAGAGCAATTATAAACATACGTGACAAAACACACAATTGACCTAATATTGAACCATTCTCAGACAACCATTGTCTTTATTTTTGATATAGCGGAAAACACAGACAAGACTGAAAAAGCAGTTTCTGCTTTTGCACTCCTCTTTAAAAGAAACTGCTGTATTTTAAGCCAAAACAACCGTTGTGTTTGATGGAACAATATGTCTGTATGCTGCCATACCAGATTCATGGCGCATTAAGCCCCCGAACTATTTTTAATTTGTCCGTTTTACCCTGAAAACCCCCGTTTACAGACGTCGCGCAACCGCTTTTGTTTCCACCCAGCCATAAAACGAAGGTAATTAATTATATTTAATATTGAAAATGTCTGTCATTTTTAGCGTAGAATCATTAATTGATGTCTCATATTTCGTTTAAAAAAAAAAAAAGACTGAGTGAAAAAAATTTTCACTCACGTTTTAAACTTTTAAACAAATGATGTCACAATGGAAAAAAATGGCGTCTGTAAAAAAGTAATCTACCTCATAGCTACCGCTTTATTGTTTTTTTGTTTTTTTTTGTTACTCTCGCATTTTCTCCGATATGTTAGATGATGAATAATCGATTCAAACAAAGAAAAATTGGGGGAAAAAAAATAAACGTTTAAAAGGGTAAACATATGAAAAACAAAACCTCGACCACTGTTTGATGTCTGCGATTTCGGCATCCCTATTTTTAATTTGTCCGTTTTACCCTGAAAACCCCCGTTTACAGACGTCGCGCAACCGCTTTTGTTTCCACCTAGCTATAAAACGAAGGTAATTAATTATATTTAATATTGAAAATGTCTGTCATTTTTAGCTTAGAATCATTAATTGATGTCTCATATTTGGTTAAAAAAAAAAAAGACTGAGTGGAAAAAAATTTTCACTCACGTTTTAAACTTCTAAACCAGTGCTTCTCAATTATTCTCTGTTACGCCCCCCCAAGGAAGACGTAAATGTTTCGCGTCCCCCAAACTCTATCACCACTGTAAATAGTATCATTTGTCTATAATATTACTATTATAAGTACGCCTCTGCCTCACATTGTATCCTTTTTTTCTATTACAGAAAATAACCGAGATCAACTTATAAAGTATAACTTTATTAACATTGTTTTGTTTGTAACAGAAAAGACTTAACACGCATCAATTTGCCTGAATTAAAAAAAAAAAAAAAAAAAGTCACATCCAAACTGGAAAAATACACTCAAGGTACATTTTTGACCATTTGATACTGAAAAATAAAATCAGTAAATAATAACAAATTCAAATTGATTAGAAACATTAACTCATGTTGACAATATGCCAAAAAATTTGACCGAAAAAAAAAACTGAATAGAACAGGGGTGGCCATTACGTCGATCGTGATCGACCAGTCGATCGCAACGCTAGTGTGGGTAGCTCGCAGCATCAAAAAAAAAAAAAAAAAAAAAAAAAAAATTTTTTTTTTTTTTTTTTTTTTAAAATGTACATAATTAATTATGTTTTGTGAGCAAACATAATTTACCGTCCATTTTTTATTTATATTTTTTTAAACGTACACAGTTATTTGTGTTTTGTGAGCAACATAACGCCGTATGTTGCTCTTAAGGTAGATCGCGGGAGGTTGTCTCATTTAAAAGTAGATCTTGGAGCAAAAAACTTTGAGCACCCCTGGAATAGAAGAAGGGAAAAAAAAAAAAAAAAGTGTCTTTGGACAGAAGGACAGTTTGTCTTTAAGTGGCATCTTAATTGATTTGGCTTCTGGCTGTCCGCTATAATCATTTTTAGACACAGTAAACAGTGGTCTTTCCTGATCTACCATTGTATTAAATGTCAAAGCCAAAAGGCAAACGGCCCGCAAAAAGCGCATTCTCGGTGGCCGAGGGAGAACCGTAGGTGAGGGCGGCCGTCGTGACAATCCCAAGCCGAAAATGGCACTTCTCGGGCGGACACGTGAGAACCGGAGAAGACAGTGGGTCGCTGCATGAGTCCGGCCGGAAAAAGGCTTTCGAAAACATGAGTCTCTTCCGTGTGCTCTTGCTTATTTCAAAAACACTGCGCGCACTTTGAAAATGAGAGCGTCACTGCCACCCACTGAGTGGATGTGCAAGTACACTTTATTCTAGTACGGCAAAACAAAAAAAACAAAAAAAAAGTGTTCCCCGAGGTCACACGCGCCACCCCTGGCATCTGGGGCGCCCCACTTTTTGAGAAGTAGTGTTTTAAACAAATGATGTCACAATGGAAAAAAATGGCGTCTCTAAAAAATTAATCTACCTCATAACTACAGCTTAATTGTATGTGTTTTTTTAATGACGCATTTTCTCCGATATGTTAGATGATGAATAATCGATTCAATGAAAGAAAAATTGGGGGGGGGGGGGGGGGGGGTTAAACGTTTAAAAGGGTAAACATATGAAAAACAAAAACTCGACCACTGTTTGATGTCTGCGATTTCGGCATCGCGACCCTTGTCATATTACCATGTTTCACTAATAAAATCCCCCAAAAAATCCAGCTGTGGCCATTCACAGCTGTATCTTGACAATCAGTGATACATGCTACATGGAGCTTTTGGATCGAAACATGGTAAGTACTTGATAATATCTCGTTAAAGTCATGGCGTCTGTAATTCTGCTCTCACGTGCTCTCACGTCCAGATAGGGTTTTGCTGTTTAAAAAACATTTTTTTAAATGCCTTCCTGTTCAAAAATTTTCTTCCCTCAGAAAATTGAGATTTTAAGCTTTCCAATTATGTATCACACATGCATATCGATAATTTTGAAAGTTGGCCAAATTGGGGGTCTCAGAGCGGAACTTCAAGTCATCTGAGTGTTTTTCGCCATATACAATGTTGAAAACAGCCAACAATTGCATCTCAGATGTGACTAGAAAAGAAAAAACAACAACAAATTCACTGCTTTCACTCAAAAAAGAAGAAAAAAAAAAACTGGCCTAAAAATGTCATTACACTTGATAATACTTAAGATAAACTTTTCTTCTGGTACGTACGTGACGCCAGTGCATTGTCCCCATTAAAAGTAGTCCGGGCAAAACGTGATGCGTGATGGCAAAATTAAACAATTCCTCGAGGCGAATAAAATTACTCAGATCACATTTCAAACTCGGTTTACTCGAGAATTCGTTTCAGCTCTATTGCCAATCGTCCCGCTTCAAATAGATCAGACAATGAGTTAATAGACATAAAGCATTGGAGGAATACACACAATAACGACATAAAAGTAGGATAAAAAACCTGTAAAAATGGAAAATTAAATTGAAAAATACAACTGCAAATTTGAAATTCCTAAAAAAAACAACTACAAAAAAGTAGTAAAAAAAAAAAAAACCCTGTAAAAATGGAAAATTAAATTGAAAAATATAACTGCAAATTAGAAATTCCTAAAAAAAAAATCATAGAAAGATGAGAAATACAGGTAAATATAGAACAGTAAATATAATCTTTGTCTATAGGTATTTTAAATAATAAAATAGTAATTAATAAATACCTTTTCAAAAAATATTTATTTTTCAAAATATTTTAAATGTTTAATTTTTGATTAATTTTCTATTTCAAGTTGTTGGTTTTACTCAGGATTTTAAAAACTTTTTTTTTTTTTAATCATGAGCTTTTTGTTAATTTTAGGATATAATTATATATATATATATATATTTTTTTTGTAACAGAGTTTTTTTTATATGTATTTATTAAATGTAAATTCAGGTGTCAACGGGTTACCTCAAGTTCATTTTTACCTCAAAACTGCAAATTTGTCTCTACAAGAGGCAGCTCTTGGTTAAAATGTAAATACATTTCCATATTTTGGGGGTAACAGGCTGTCAGGGTCTATCACTGTTAGTTTGTAATCTTGCCAAAAGACGAACATCAGAAAGGTGGAAAAACGGATTTTCCACATTTTTTTATACGGAAGAATCAGGATTTTTTTCCTTTCTCCATTCAACGTTTGGTTCAGCGTTCTTTTCTCTAGCCTCACGCCCACCCGACTTCCCACCGGGTGTTTAGCGGTGAGCCGCGTGGGCAGGGATCGACGCGCCTGTCTCGTTATTGAAAGACAACTGCGTTCAAGCCCGAGGTTCTCCCGCATTGATGTTGATGTGAAATTCTTTCCTCAGAGTGTGACTCACAACTACGGGGTGACTCAATCGTACGGAGAGGTTGCGCCATTCTTTACTGTCCACCATCTTAACCAAGAAATCTATTCAATGCTTCTTTTATGGTCTTTTAGTTTTGGATGTTCAGTTTCTCCGAGGACGAGCATTGGGTAACTCTGTTTAAAAGATAAAAGCTAATTTTGCTTCAAAAACGACATCCAAAGCACTTCCACTTCAACATTATGTATTTGATATCCCTTCCTGCCTGCTGTTGCTTTAATTCACTTCTCTTCAATGGCTGCAGACTCAATAATTTAAACGACACCAAAAATGCAATTGTTCTGTCAATGTGACATTTTAAAAGAGGTTGTCGCCGCCTACAGCTTTGCTTTTATTTTTCTGCCTTCGAAGTTTTCGCCAATTTGATTTCGGCAGAACTTAATTGCGTCACGTCGTCCTGTTTGAATTTCATTTGTTCCTGTTGGCCATCATTTTACATATCTTTGTATACTGAGCCTTAAATAGTCACCGTGCTGTAATTAGCTTGGCTAGGAGAAATAAACACATCCTTCAAATAGACATTTTCATCAGGGATATGAAAACTAATATGTAGCAAAGTTGAACTTCCTTCCTAAATTACAGGTGTTTTTTGAGAATGGGCGAATCAATCCCAAAGTTTTTTTGAGATTCCCCTTGTATTTTATAGATACAAGCAGTAAGGAGCGGCATTCCCCGGGTTTGTGTAACGTGAACGCAATACAACCGAATCCCAGATAAAACATTTTCCTTAGAGATGCAACTGTAATGTAGTTATTAGAGATGTCCCGATCGATCGGGGTCCGATCACGTCATTTTCAAAGTATCGGAATCGGCAAAAAAATACCGGCCATGCCTTTTTTTAATATATATATATTTTTTTGAATTAAATCGTTTTCTAATTGTATTTAACGTTACAGACATAATATGTTACACTCATCCAGAGTCTTTAGTTTGGGCTTAAGGTAGGGTTATCAGATTTATCCCAATAACTGTGGTAATTTAGAAAAAAAATGTATCACATTAAATATTTTTTTTGACGCAATTAATGCATGTGCTGCACGAACCACTCACGCATTGTCGCGCTCAATCTGTAGTAGCGCCGTTTTACCTATGTAGAGAGATAAAACGCAGCGTAAAATGAGTAGAGAGAATTTTGGCAGCCTTTGGAGCCTTTTTTAAATTGGCTATAGCCTTACAATCCCTCTCCCTACGATTAGAAATATCATGGGAAGCAATGTGCTTTATGAAGAGTGAAAAAAGCAGAATTTAACACAGACGAAATCATTCCACCAATCAGAGTGAAGTATGACTGTGTAACGAGTTATAACAGACTTCACTGGCGGAACTTATGTTGGCACGTTGTATGGTTCCCGGGGGGAGGTATTTTGTTGAGGGAACAGCCGGAAAGATAGTTATATTCCGCGAGTTGCATGTGAGATAGACTTTGCTACTAGAGATGTCCCGATCGATCGGTATCCTGATCGATCGGGCCCGATCACGTCATTTTCACAGTATCGGAATCGGCAAATAAATATCGGACATGCCGTTTTTTAATATATATATATATATATATTAATTAAATCGTTTTCTAATTGTATTTAATGTTACAGACAAAATGTCTTACACTCATCCAGAGTCTTTAGTTTTGGCTTAAACTAGGGCTATCATGTCGCGTTCAGTCAAAAATGGCACCGTTTTACGTATGCATAGAGTTAAAAGGCAACGTTAAATGAGTAGAGAGAATTTTGGCAGCCTTTGGAGCCTTTTTTAAATTGGCTAAAGCCTTACAATCCCTCTCCCTACGATTAGAAATATCATGGGAAGCAATGTGGCAATTGATCTTTTTTCTCAACACCTTATGTTATTTCCCAATGCAGAGAAGATATATCAATTGGTAGCACTATGCACAGTCATGGTTCCACTTCCCATAATGCATTTGGGCATGGCCACAGTATCATTTACTGCAAGCTCAACAAATACACTAGATGGCAGTATTTAGTCCCAATATACAAAGTCACATTTATCCTTTAAGAATTACAAGTCTTTCTATCTGTGGATCCCTCTCACAGAAAGAATGTTGATAATGTAAATGCCATCTTGAGGATTTATTGTCATAATAAACAAATACAGTACTTATGTACTGTATGTTAAATGTATATATGCGTCCGAGTTTTATTCATTTTTTTCTTGATGCATTGCCAACATGTATATGATCGGGAAAAATTATCGGGAATGATTGGATTTGAATCAGGAGCAAAAAAAAGCAATCGGAACTGGAAATATCGGGATCGGCAGATACTCAAACTAAAACGATCGGGATCGAATCGGGAGCAAAAAAAACATAATCGGAACAACCCTAGTAGTTATAGTAAAAAGACACCATAAAGGGGTTAATGCACAATCACTATTCCATTACTGTGTACAGTATTGTGGAGAAGAAAGAGAGAGATTTTTTTTGTTTCACACTTGCTGCTCCTATGCCCCATACACCTCACAACCCCAAGAGGCTGCACCTTTATTGAAGAGACAACACCAGAAGGTAACAACGGCAACCACCACACTGTCATGGTTGCCACAACTACCCATGAACTATTGCGGGCGTAACACATAATAAATGACAGTCGCTACGGTATGAATATCCAGTGGAAGTCGATCCCTTAGCGATATTCTAGAAAAGTGTACATTTTTAGCGTTTTGCTGTGGTGTACTCAAACCCATTAGACTTAATCTTCGAGTTAGCGGGGTTTAATTAGTGGGTGGATTTGATTTCAACACATTCTATGCAATTTGTCAGTTATTTTGTCAGTTTTTAAGTTTCAGGGCTCCGGAGTGGCTAAGCTAGCGCGAGGCAATGGTGGTTGAAATCAACTCCATTGACTGATTAAACCGCCGCTAACTCGATGAGTAAGCCTTATGTGAAAAATTCTGATACAGTGCCCTCCATAATTATTGACACCCCTGAAAAAGATTTTTTTTAGCTTCTAATATATATATTTTTTTAATTCAAATAATATGGGACCTTAATGGAAAAAAAGAGAAAAATCCAACCTTCTATACAAGTGCACTCATTCAGTGGGGAAAAAAGGTCAATCTTGGTCTCATCTGACCAAAACACACGATCCCAGTTGAAGCCTAGGACCGTGTGTATTTTTGTGTGCGACCAAGATTGAGATTTTTGGCAACAAACACTCTAAGTGGGTCTGGCGTGCCACGAAAGATGCGCATGCTGAAAAGCACCTCATACCCACTGTGAAGTATGGGGGTGGGTCAGTGATGCTGTGGGGCTGTTTCGCTTCCAAAGGCCCTGGGAACCTTGTTAGGATGCATGGCATCATGAATGCTTTGAAATACCAGGACATTTTAAATCAAAATCTGTTGCCCTCTGCCCGAAAGCTGAATATGGGTCATCACTGGGTCCTTCAGCAAGACAATGACCCTAAACATATGGCCAAATCTACACAGAAATGGTTCACCAGACACAAAATCAAGCTTCTTCCATGGCCATCTCAGTCCCCAGACCTTGTTTTTTTGGCAAAAGGGGGTTGTACAAAGTATAAACACCAGGGGTGCTAATAATCGTGACACACATTATTTGATGTCAAATAATTTTTTCTTTTTGTGAGATTTTTTCCCCACTGAATGAATGCACTTGTATTGAAGGTTGGATTTTTCTATTTTTTTTCCATTAAGGTCCCATATTATTTGAATAAAAAAAAAATATTAGAAGCTAAAAAAACACATCTTTTTCAGGGATGCCAATAATTATCTTTAAATTTAATTATCAGTAAGTCAATTATACACGATGACATTTTTCAGTTGTCATTCTTATGTTGAGGCGGCTTAGGGAGAAAAACTGGTAAAAAGTAACTGACTTACTTTTAAAGTAACGTAGTTACTTTGATAATGAACTAATCAGTAAAGTAACTAGATTACTTTTTTGAGGTTTAATCAGTGATTAAAATTTTCCAAGTAATCTGTGACAACACTGTTCTTAACTTAGATTGTTTCTTTTCCAATTGCAGTGTCCCTTTTTGAACCCTATGCTACTAAATCCTGGAAAGGGTAAAGCGTCCCTAATGCTGCCCTCATTAGCAGGGAGAGGTTTTTAGTAAAACATCGCTCTTAAAGCATCGTTAATCGCTCAGGTGTGCGCACATATTTACGAGGACGACCGTGTTTAAAGATTTTGTGTCGGCGGCCTAATGACGTTGAAACGCTGCCACGGCTCGGGCGACCAACGGTGGCAAAACAGCGGAACGGTACCGACGTGTGTTCTTCTCTGCTCTGGTGCTCGGCTCCATTATCCTCGCAGACACAAATACAAGAATTCAATTAAAAAGAGTGTGTAGTGACCTTAGCACACGGACACAGCGCCTTTGTTGACGTATCAATTAATCACCGTCTGTCACTTGACCATTATAGACTGTGTTTCCTCACTAGACCGTGGCCTCCTTTCGTAGTTTGTTGTGTGTGTTTGTGTTTACTTTGTAAAGACTATTGTTATCCCCAATCTCTTAAAATGTTGTTAGCGCCACACTAATAAGTCTCTTCAGGTCTTTATGCATGCAAGTGTTTACGCTGTGCAACACTGAATGTCAGCTTCGTGTTTTTAAACATTAAAGCAGGATGACAGAATGTGGTTGAAATGCCTCGGTTGAAAGGAAACAAACAGTAATATACACAGTAGTACAAAATAATAGCATAAGACATTTGAGCAACCACTCTGTGCAAATATTGAACGGCAAAAAGAAGCGCTGATGTTGTTTTTATACAGTGACATTGCTGGGGACCAAATGATGACTAGACAAAATTTGAAGGAAGCAGAATTATTGTATCAATACATTTCTGCTAGTAGTGGGCACCTATGAATCCAAAGAGGGACCTTCACCGTGAACAGAAGACATTTGGTCAAGCACTGACCTTGTGGAGTTATTAGTTTCATGTTTTATGGCTAAGCATCGCACATTCTCTCCGCCCACACACAATGGCGCAAACTCAAATCTTTTGCAGTTTAGTGTCCATCTGTCTAGTTTACATGGTCCAACTTGGTAGTGATCAGACACAAGTTCATCTCTGAAGCACCTCTCAAAATGGACAACATGACACTGAAATGGCAGACTTCCTGTGTTTTTTTTCACAATTTTTGTTGGTTTTCATTATGTAATACCCTGAAAATTGCAATGGATTTACACCAAGATGAACGACGGCAACATTTTTTTTTTTCTGCAGTAGAGCAAAACGACTGCTACATTGAAACTATAGGCTCCACAATCCACTTTGATAAGTGAAGGGACTCTCTGGCTTTATGCCTGATTTCCCCACTCGCTCGTTACATTTTTACAACATTGTCAATGTATTGTTTGCTTGTAATGTGCAAACGTTCACATGCCCATTCATGCTCACAGTTTATGGTTTACGCCATTATGGGGGTTTACGGTCAGTCAGAAACAAGAAATGTCAGCATAATGTAAATTCGCTGTAAAACATCAACAACAAAAAAATGCATTTCATAGAGACTAACTGTAGCTTTACGTACAAATCCGGTGTGAACTTATAAATGTTAATTTGAGAGTAGAGAGTACTGCAAGGAATATTGTTTTAATCAAAAGCTCAAGGCAATAATACACTTAAAGTGCCTGCAACAGCATTAAAAAACAAACCTTAAATAGCATTATTACCGTAATTTCTGGACTATTGGGCGCCCCTGATTACAAGCCTCACCCAGTACATTTTTAAAGGAAAAACCATTTTGTACATACAACAGCCTCTCCTGCCTATAGACCCTACCCACGGACGTCACAAAACCACGTGCTCGCTGTATGGTTCCGCCCACTTGTCCGTCATTTTGTCTCTGTATTAGCATTGGTTTCAATTGATCGAGGAATTTAAAATGCATTTCATGGAAGACCCGGTGCTTTCTGATGCCGTAAACTCACTGGATGTGTTGCATAAAAGGCGTTATGTGGAAAAGCTTCGTTCTATACAGTCGCCAGATCCATATTTGATGCCCAAATCGATGTTTTTCGACCCACTGTCTTCGCCCTGTCTGCCTGACATCTGCTACGCTGATATTTACAATTATCTTGTCCACACAAAATCAGCCTATTCTCACGAAAATTTGAAAACTTCAAGAGCTTGGAGGCTTATAAATACTTCGTTGCTGGTTGGGTGAAACAGGTCCTCGTCCACGAAAATTCGGCAGGAATCTATCTTGTGCTTGGAAAGGTGAGTTACGAAATTTTCAATTCAAAATCTTTTGTTATTGCTAACATCCACTGTCAAGTCTAATGTATTTCATGTCGTTTGTCAATGGAGTTAAGGCTTTTAATGTTTATATGGTTTAGCGATAGCACTCTCACTACATACATACGTGTATGTTGTCGGCGATTAGCCTAGCAATGATCTTAATTGTGGTTATTTGTCAGCCCAAAACCCTCTAAGTATATCTTAAATGCATCTTACCAGATATAAATAGTCTGTGGTGATTTTTTGATGCCCAGTTTTCACGTCGAATTGCAGCCGTCCATTTCGCTCTCCTCTTTGGATCCCTCGGAATACGGTAAAACTTCAAGTCTCTCCTTCCATCTTCTCTGTTAGTGCAACCAACAGCCACACACGCCTTCACCATTTTGATTATTAATGTTAAGGGGCAGAAAAACACGCCGTAAATAGGAGGAATGTACGTAGCCGTAACAGGTTAACACTATGTTTTGACGGACAATTGGGCGGTACCATTCAGGAGAGCGGAGTTGTGACGTCACGTGGGTAGGGTCTATAAGCCGCGTGTGCCCACTTAGTAAAATGAGACATTGACAAAGAAATACAGCTTTCAAACGTTTAATAACACACCTTAACTTTTCATTCCAAACAGCGCCGGCAAACACGGCAGTTATATAGCAGCGGCACGGAAGTTGCATAGCATCAGCATGGTGGTGCAGCACTAATTGTGCTAGTTAATAAAAACATAAAAGTCTTTGTTAGCAATCTTCATCTTCCTCCTGTGCATTCAAACCATGAAAGTCTTCACCCTCAGTGTCGGATATGAAGACGCTCAGATGCACTTCGTGACGCACGCACCTACTCAGTCTGTCCTTCGCGTCGCCTTCAATGTCTCCCATAATGAGGCATATTCACTCCCAGCCTGTGCCGTCCTCCTCGCAGCGGACTGGCCCCTCAAAGCCCGTTGGTGATGGCGGACTCTTTCACAGCGCTTCACGCTGCCAGGCTCCCCCGGCAGACTTGTACAAAAGCTGCTTTTCGCATGCGGCGAGTCTTGGCAAACGATCTCTCGCCGCTCGTCATCAAAGCGTCTCATACAACTCGGATGGCCAATTTAATTTCTTCTAGCATTTTCCATGATGCAGGTCTGCCAATTCTACTCATGCACAAAGACGAGGGTTCGCCACCTCTATTCATACACAACGCACAAAGTTAAACTACCGGTAGTAGTGCAAACTAGCGCCTTCCTCGACACATATATTCCACATGTCTCACTCCCACATTCCATGCTCGAGTGCCCCTGGCGGCCGTCAGAAAAATACACAAATTGCATCATTGCACACGCGGCAGGACCCAAAATGAGAGAAAAAAGTAGTGGCTTGTAGTCCGGAAATTACGGTATGTGAATTAGAATCATATTTTGAGACGATTCGACTATGCACAACAGTTTGGCAAAGCGCAGATTACGGGAAATTAGTCTTAATTTGCCGTTTAACCCTGCCTGTCATTATAGCGCTCTCGTTTCCCCAGCTGGAGGATGACGTCAGCAGGGTCACGATTTCATCTGATTTAGAATTCAGCCCATTGAGGGGAATTATTCAGAGGAAAATGCGACGAAGAAAGCAGCAAAATGTCATTGTTTCAATCTCTCTACTCCAATATTTTTACATGATCTTCTCTTTTTTTCTAAGTATTTTTCCCCAATTGCTAAATAAATGGTATGGTCATGAGAAATAACAATTTTGTGCTAAATGGAATATGAAATATTCAAAATAATATTTATTCAGTACGACATGGCAAAATTACTCCATAATGGTCAAAACTATCGAATTCTTGCATCTCCTGAACGATATTTCATGGCCCCAGAGTTAGTCAGGCTTTTGTCATTTTCCTGTCCCGGCTTTGGAGAGCATAAACAAACCAGGAGGCGTGACCGCTTAGCCGACATGCTAACCCGAACAGAGCGGCATTTCAAAGCTTTATTCTTGCCTTTCGAAGCGACACACAAAACCACCCCGGATCATGTCACGCGGCCGCGGAGTTGTCGATTGTCTTCACTGATCGGGAACTCCTCCGGCGGTGAGCAAGTTACAGCTCGTCGTTCCCCCGCTGCGGGCAGGAGAGCTCGTTTGCTGGGGAAGCAGCTGAAGAATGACCACCGGACAAACCGGCCGACGTCGGAGGAACGTGGAGCTGCCTGAGCCCAAACCGAGGATAGAGGTCTATTGCCATGCACACGAAGAGGGCAGAGAGGGCTTGAAGTCTGGACGAGATGGAGAACCGCGCGAGCATAAGCCTAGTATAGCGCTCTCCCGGCGAGCACGCGACGAAGACCCATGGGGCTGCGACAAGCCACCGGTCGTCGGGCGAGTGGCATTCTCTGAGGACAAGGATTATTGTCACCCACAAAATGCAAGCCAACTCCGTATTAAAACCTGTGCCATGGTCCCATTATTTGCCATAACACAAAACACAATGTTTACGCACTTCCTCGTAAGTCCAATGGTCCCACAGTTGTTGGACTTGCTTTGGCCAATCTCGCGGTGGGGGTTTTTGAAACCCATAAAGGCTCACACACCTCTCCCTGGTGCAGCAACAAAACCCTGCAGCACATTTGGCTGGCGCGATGTGAAAAATAAACGAATTAATCTGCAAAATCAGCTGAATTTTCAGTCCATCTGTATGCTATAAAGCAATGCTGTCTTGTGGGATGCTGACCCGGGTGACGTCACATTCGCATTCCTCCTCAAAACAGGAAGTTATTCATTTTCATAGCGCGGGATTCAAAAAATTGAATATATGAATCGATCGCTTCCACACACATCCAAGCGGTCCATTTCATTCAGGAGCATAAAATACAGCGTAAAATATGAAATAAACATGCTTTTTGCTGTCATAGGCACTTTAAAACATAGACATGACATGTCAAAAATTAAGCTGTCAAAAAAAAAAAAAAAGTTTCACAACAAACTTTTGGTTTTAGTGAATTAAAATAAAATTTAGGCCGACAATAAACATGGTTAAAATGTAGTTGTAATCAGGCAAGGCCACCTTTCATAAGGTAATTCAAAGGGCTATATCTCACATGAAAAGCAGCAAGACACAATTAATGAAATGCAAATAAAAGTATGAAAGAATACATAAAAGTCACATTAAAGTTTGTAGGGATGTCCCGATCGCATGTTTCTGCCTCCGAGTCCCACTCCGATACTGCAAAAAAGGGGAAAAAGGACATTTTTTTATTCTCAAATATAATAATTATGATAAAAATGTTACTGTCCCACCGAATTATTTTTAAACCAGAATAACGTACAAAAAAACTTTATTCGATACTTCATTGAGTGAGTCCACTAAAATTCGCTCAGGCTCCTAAGAACACTTAAGCTAGGTTCATTCCGCAGGTCTTAATGCACAATCCGATTTTTTTTTGGTGTTTTTCCGACTTCAGTGAGGCATTGAGTTGACTGTCTGAACGTGACAAGTCGCATAGAAGTGGACCATTTCAAATCCGATCTGGGTCACTTTCGTTTGTGGTTTAAATCCGATCCGTGCCACGTGTTTCCAGAATGGAGCGGCGGTCTGAACTGTCAAGTCTCCCGAATCGGAATTCATACAGCAATTACGTTAAGAGCCCGCAAGACTGCAGCGATGTAGCTCTTCAATAGTGTTAGCGCCTAGCTTGAACTTTGCTTTTACTACGCAGGAGGCTGGCTTGACCACAGTCATAAAAAAAATACAATGAAGAAAAGGATAAGCCTATAATGCTCTGTTTCTTTCTCTTCGCCAAATTAGCAATATTTCAGTATTGCTTACAGGGCCGAGTTGGGGCAAACTGACGCACATACATAACCCTGATGTGTGTGCGTCATGCACACACAGTGCGTAGTTATTTGTTTTGATGCTTTTGCGCATACGGTCAGTTTGCTCTGCGTGTGTCAGACTGTGAATTAGTGCGCATGCGTAATACTTGAATGGGCTCAATGGACATGGGCAGTCTGAACGGGCACGCAAATAAAACAGATATGACAAAAAAACAGAGTTGTACGTTAAGTAAGTATGAACCTAGCCTTAGATAGAACACGCTTGTGTTTAACAAGCTCAGCGATGATTGACAGATGCGGCGTCTTTCAAGACAGCGCTCCCAGGCTTCTCTGGCAACATCAAAACTTCCACAGCTGTCACTCATTGTTAACTTTAACAAGCAGCAAACTGCAATGCACTGGTGAGCAAGAAAAGCAGCTGGAGGGAGAGTGAAGGCTGTACACGCATGAAGTAGAAAAACATATTTCTTTAATAAAAACCCTATCCTTTTCAGCTGATTCAGATACTCTGAAAAATGGCGCGATCGGCCTGATTTTCGATCAGGTGATCGGATCGGTACATCTCATAAAACTTTGGTTATTGGGAGACGATTGTGAGAGAATTTTATTCATGCTTAAAACACAACCATCATACATCATGTTTTGTATGCTTTTGTTATACTTGCATGAGAACATTGTAGCATAGAGCATCATTGTTATAATAACCTGTTTGAGTGTGGCTTCCCATAGCCTTCACTATTGTAGACTATATCACAATATGCCCAAATATGGACTGTTATGTTCCTGTCTTTTACAATATGCCCTGAATGAATACAATGGGTGACTGTGGCTTATCAGACTGAGCTCATCATTGTTCTAGCCAGAGCCGATGTTCAAGGTCATAACTTCAGGTGTTTTTTTCCCTACTGGAGATGTTTTTCTTTGGAAAACCACCAGAGTTTATACTTATAAGTAGGGTTGTTCCCATCATGTTTTTTTACTCCCGATCCGATCCTGATCATTTTAGTTTGAGTATCTGCCAATCCCGATATTTCCCGATCCGATTGCTTTTTTTTTTGCTCCCGATTCAATTCCAATCATTCCCGATAATTTTTCCCGATCACATACATATTGGCAATGCATTAAGAAAAAAAAGAATACAACTCGGACGAATATATACATTCAACATACAGCACATAAGTACTGTATTTGTTTATTATGACAATAAATCCTCAAGATGGCATTTACATTATTAACATTCTTTCTGTGAGAGGGATCCACGGATAGAAAGACTTGTGACTTTGTATATTGTGACTAAATGTTGCCATCTAGTGTATTTGTTGAGCTTTAAGTAAATGATACTGTAGCCATGCCCAAATGAATGATGGGAAGTGGAACCATGACTGTGCGTAGTGCTACCAATTGATATATCTTCTCTGCGTTGGGAAATAACATAAGGTGTTAAGAAAAAGATCAATTGCTACCTTGCTTCCCCACATTGCGTCCCATGATATTTCTAATCGTAGGGAGAGAGATTGTAAGGCTTTAGCCAATTAAAAAAAAGGCTACAAAGGCTGCCAAAATTCACTTTACTCATTTTACACTGCCTTTTATCTCTCGATATAGGTAAAACGGCGCCATTACAGATTGAGCGCGACAATGAGTGAGTGGGTCGTGCAGTGCATGCATTAATTGTGTTAAATATTTTAACGTGATACATTTTTTTTAAAAATAATTACTGCCGTTATCGGGATAAATTTGATAACCCTACCTTAAGCCTAAACTAAAGACTCTGGATGAGTGTAACATGTCTGTAAAGTTAAATACAATTAGAAAACGATTTAATTAAAAAATATATAAATATATATTAAAAAAAGGCATGGCCGATATTTTTTTGCCGATTCCGATACTTTGAAAATTACGTGATCGGACCCGATTGATCGGCATCTCGATCGGGACATTTCTACTTATAAGTTTCACTTTCGTTTTCATAGGTATCGTTTCACAGTAAGCATCCTTGGGTAACGCCCTTTCAACAGGAAAAATGTCCAGCCTCTATTGTACTTCTGGGTGATCACAGCTCCTCACTGAATCACATCATTTTGTACCCTTGATATATCATGTTTATAAAGTCTTCAAAGCAGGCAATCTTTGGTTGGTCGTATTCATTTCTCTAATCGAGCTATTGAGGTAACACTTGTCTTGGAGTTCAAAATTTCTCTGACAACAATGAAATGTAAAATGTATTTCTATTTTTTTTTTCGTCTTGGTTGCCACTATTCCAGAAAGTCTTGCTTAACAAAAGATAAATGGCAAGGGATTCAGTGCTTTGTATCCCTCTGGATTCTCAGTCTTCATTTTAATCCATTTTAATCCATGTGCCAAAACATTTTTGAAGGCTTCATTACCTCATTTTCTAGCCTGTCAACACACAGAGCTTGCTTAGTCCTTGAAAATCACCTGTATGTAGCAATAATAAATCTCTAGTCTAAGTCCGGATGTTAATTTTAAAAAATTAACCTCCTTCTTCATTTGATGATGATAGACCTTCCATCATGTGGCTCTTTTTATCCTTCTGCTGCGAACTGAAATGAGTACGTCTAGCAGTCTCAATGGTAGCCAATGAGTTAAACTCATTTTAGACTGATAAAATATGTATGGCCATTACACCGGTTCCCATCTGTGCCAAAGCAAACCTTTGTTGAACCGACAGACTTTGGTCCAAAGACATGTTGCATGTATCTTGGCTTCGATTGAAAAGAGCACTTTTCCCAACAATATTGCCTCATTCACTGCTGTGATGATAGCGATATCCATCACATCTGTTCCCAATCCCCCAGTAGGCGTGCGATCGGGCTGATATCATACGAGGGTTAAGGCCAAAACCCATCACAGGCGTCACTCCCGTAATCATCCGATCATTCAGTTACCCCTGGAGAGCGTGGCGGCTGTAGGACGGGAGCACGGCCATGCGTTTTATTCCTTTTAATTCGCCACCTGTCTGTCCGCGACGCGCTGCGAATGTCACTGGTTTTATTTAATCGGCGTATTAATGGTGTGTTTCGCAAACAGCAAGCCCCACAGAACAGGCCCGGCTGGCAAAGGTGGCAAAAGTATCATGCTGTGTACTCAGCAGAAATACTGATATCGGGGAATTTGTCAAAGCCAAAAACTTGTGTTTTTTTAGGGTAGCGGAAAACATTACACATTCACTACGAATCATTCTCGGAGCCAACAAGCTGAAAAGATTCTGGTGATTTAATGCAAACTCATGTTACCACAAGCAGGGTTTAGATATAGACATTTTTGTGGTTTTCATTCCAGTTGAAGATCTCTGCTCATTTGTCTCCATCATTGCTTCTCAATTATTTTCTGTTAAGCCCCCTCAGGAAAAACTACCAGTGAATGTTTCGCGCCCCCCCAAACTATCTGCCGCCACTGTAAATAGTATAATTTGTCTATAATATTACTATAAGCACACCTCTGCATAACATTGTTTCCTTGTTAACAGTGAACAAAAAAAAAAAAAAAAGATCAACTTACAATAAAGTATGACTTTATTAACATTGTTTTTGCAACAGAAAAGCCTTAAAGCGCATCGATTTGCCTGAATAAAAAAAAAATATATATATACACTCAAGGTACATTTTTTGACTATTTAAAACTGAAAAATTAAAGATTTTAATAAAATCAATAAATTATAATTCAGATAAATTAGCAACATTAACTCAGAGCAAGATATGCCACACAAAAATTAATTTAAAAAAAACAACTGTCATTGAACAGAATGACAGTTTTTATTTTTCCAGCACTTGCTTCATCCAGCATGACCCAGATCATGTCTAATGGTGCAGGCATTATCAGCCCGGTAACACTTTATAATAAATATCCGTTATAACTACTTAATAGATCATTAGTAAACTGTCAATAAGTGATTTATTATTGAGTTTCTTTGCTAAAGCAATCTCCGCCGTGAACTGCCATATGTAACACCATCACCCAATATTTATTTACATGCAATATTCTAGGTGTAATACTTACCCACGTGCAATATTCAATGCCTTCACTGTCCAACTGCTGCTATTTCACTTCTATTCACACATATTCCATGTGCAATACTTACTTACCTGCAATATTAACGTGCAATATTCAATGCCTTCACTGTCAAACTGCTGCTACTTCACTTCGATTATTATTTATCTTATACACACTTTAAACTTATATGTATTTCGATATTATACTTGCAAGTCACGTTTACGATTTTAACTTATCCTGCAATGTAAATGGAGGTACTCCACATTTTCATTGTACAACTGTAAAATGAAAATAAAGGGCTATTGTATTTTATTCGATTCTACTAAGTGTTTGTTAAAAGTTTGTTAAGCAGTTATAATGATGCTTATAGAAAGTTAATATAGTATCAATAAACTTATGTTTAATGAGTAATAAATGACTTGTAAACTCTATTTCAATGATTTATACCTACACCTTTAATTAGTAATACGTCATTAACAAGCTGTTAATAACTTGCTAACTAATGACTTACGTATCATTTGATAGTCTATTTATGTTATTGGGACATTATTCTTAAGTTGCAGTTGTTCTTCATTTACTAACAATTAAGAAATGAGGAGTAGTTGTAACTTTAAACCGGTCATAAATAACTAGTAAACTGTTCATGATTTATTGTTCATCTATTAATTTTAACAGTTTGTCAAGCATTTATAATTATGCTTATAGTTAATATATCATCAATACACTGATGGTTAAACTGAATGTCAATGATTTATACCTACACCTTAAATTGGTAATATAACTATCATTTTATTGATGATATATGAACTATCTATAAGCAAAATTATAAATGCTTGACAAACTGTTAACACTCAGCAAATCAACAAAAAAATCATTTATTAACAGTTAACTAATGATCTATTAACTAGTTATCACAAATAGTTATTATAATGTAGCACTCACAAAGCTGGACGATTGTTGGCAATATTTGGCACATTTTCGCTCGCAAAAATTCAAGCTGTTTATCAATGTGATTGAGGTCTAATATCTTTAAGTGACGTCTTCATTGATTTCGCTTCACGCTGTCCGCTGCAAACATTTTTGGACACAGTAAACATCCTGGTCTTTCCTAGTCTCCCACTGTATTAAAAGTGAATTCAAACGCTACGTACACTTTGTCATATTTCCTCGTCTTAGCTTCCTGAGACTTCAGATATCCTGCTCTTTGTTGTGGGCTTTTGTTTAATGCAGAAATCTGCGCAAACTCTGAAAATGTGAGCACCACTGCCACCCATTGAGAGGATGTGCAATTACACGTTATTCTAGTATGGCAAAAAAGTATGTTCTGCGAGGTCACATGCGCACCCTTTGGCATCGATTTGCGCCCCACTGTTTGAGATGTACTGTACTGGTCTACATGAATTTAGGTCACTTTAAGAAAATTCACAACATTTCATGATTAAATAATTTCCTTTTATTGTATTTCTTAACTGCTTTTCAATGTCAAAATAGGTCAAATTTGAACAGTATAGGGTAAATAAGGACATGGATGTTGAATATCTTGCTTGTCCGAGTCAGTTGCCATCATCATTAATGCTTCCCGGTTACAGTTCTTCCATCTGGCTGCTGTCCCTTTTATTTCCATGAAAAGACCCCTAATTTTATAGTAATCAAGATCTCAACTACATTTGACCTACCTGTCATTTTTAAAAATGTATCTGTCATTAGTGGCACATGTTAACAAATTTACTGTTTTTATATATAGTAAGGGTTGGAGACAGACACCATTTTTATATGCAAGGAATTATAATCCTATATTCTAAATTGGGTCTCTTGGCACCGTTAAGCCTCATCTAAAATGGTGAAAAACTGTTTAATGCTCCCCGCAATTTAGTAAAACATCATTCTCAGTTTTTGCACGTTTTCAGCAATTATTTTTGAACATAATGAATTCACTTTACCGTAATTGTACTTTTCTTGTTCCCTCTATTGGTACCTAAGTTTTCCTCATGGAAAAAAGTCTTTTTGTGTCTTAAAAAAGCGCGACACTGCATCCCCGAGTGGTGTATTGCGCCGGTATATAGTGGGAGTTGAGGTAGTTGCGGCGTGGCCATTCATCACGCTCAATGTTGTAAAAGCGTCCACTCCGATTTGCTCCACTTTGCGCCACGCTGCCGCCTGAAACCGGACTTGGAAGGACATCCTAAGTAAAAGTGATTCATGACGCCGAGCCGGGGAATATATATGGCCACCTTCCTGATTAAGCTATCTGCCATTTCCAAGGTCAATGTTTACATTTCCATGCAGCATTTTAGATTGGAATGCTGTCTCCAGCTTGGATTTAGTGTTTAGTTTTAAGACATCAACAGCATCCTCTGAAATGTAACACATTTCCTCGTGATGTGCATCTGTGTCATGTGTAAAGACGTGGAAAAAGGGCCTTTGGGTGCATGTGTGTGCGTGTGTCTATACATGGGCGGGCCCGATGTTTAGCGCCACTGTGTTGTCGGCGACAAGTCAAAGAGGTAGTTATTACCGCAGGCGATGTGCACTTGACTGAAGACAGACACAAACACAAAGGATTACAAGTCTGCATCGGATTTTTTTTTTTTTTTTTTGGGTGGGAAGGCTCCAATGGAAAACTCATCTTGAAAGCTTGCAGAGTACGGGGGTGTGACGAAATATCAAAATGGTGATATATCTTAATACTTTGTATCCTAAACGGTTATCGACAGTGTTGTTAATCATTCACTCCCAGCCATTTTCGCCACCGGCCGTTTTACTGGATTTTGACTGATTTTGCAAGGCCCACAGAATTTTTTTTTTCTTTTTAACCTGTCCTGCTCAGCTGTTTGACACGGAGAATGGAAGTCTAAGTGCCCGGATAGTCTGAACAGTTTTAATGTTTCACATTGAGAGTCTGACATACTCCCTTTGTGATCATTCAACATACCTCATTTATTATAACAAAACAGCGAACGGGAAGGGTTTATGGGGGAACAGAAGAAAAGAAACACAGCAGAAGAAAGAGAAGAAACACAACAACAAGAAATACATTGAACGCCTAACTACACTAACTACTAATGTTGGTGCTATCGTCAGCTAAATGTATTTCCGGTTGACACCATGTGGGGGGGCTGTTGACCAGGGAAAGAGGGGGAGGAAGGTGGGGGAGTCTATAAGCTAAGTGATAGAAAGGGGTAGAGTGTACACAAATCATCTCTGTGATTTAGAACCCAGTAATCGTGTGAATCCCTAGTGAGTGTAAGCCCGTTGGCGACCGACCCTACGCCGCCCCACCACCAATCCCGGCACCAGGACCCCCCGCCCGAGCGCGCCCAAAAACATCCAGCCGCACGCGGGCCCTGCCGGGCACGCAGCAGCCACGCAGACGAGCGGAGACGCCACGCGGGCGCCGACACAGGGCCACAGCCCCCATCCAGCCAGCCCGGGAAGGGAGGGCGGGCCCTGAGGGAGTAGGGCAGCGCGGCCCATCCCTCTTCCTGCAGCCAAGCAAAGGAGCCCTCAAGCCTCCCCCCCCAGAATCCAGGGTGGTCCCCCAGGCCACCCGTGCGCCCATCTACCGGCCCTCGGTGATGGCAAGAGGGGACGTACCACCAACCCCACGCCCGTCCCCAAGCCCGTCCACCCACCTGGGCCACGAACCGCCGCCGCAGCCCCCCAGCCGACACAGCACACCAGGAGGCCCCCAGTGGCCCACCAAGCCCAGGGCAGGGCAGGGCAGGGCAGGTTCCCCCGCCGTAGCAGGCAACATCCAGCCGATACGCTGCCCAGGCAGCAATCCGCTGCGGAGCACAGGGCGGATACCCAGTTAGAGAAGAGAGGGGAAGGCGAAAGCAGGAGAATACCGAGGAGCCACCGTGGGGCGACGCGAGACCGGAGCCCACAGAAATTTCTGTTCTATGGCTATATAAACATTGAACCCACCAAAAGAAAGATTAAACTCTATTCTTTCAGCAGAAAAAAAAGTCCATAAAGCAGTTGTAAAGCATTCTAAATTACACACGTTCATTCTCAGTTTACTGTATCTGTGGATTGCAGTAATAAATAAAAAGGATGCCATATTTCGGTCTAAGAAAAACAAAGTTACGTTTCACTGGGCAAGGGCATTTCACCCTGATTCTTCCTGTGCTTTTGCCTGCATGTCGGGCATCTCAGGCGGCCACGACAGCTGCACAACATGGCGGTAGGATCAATCGCTTTACTTTCATCCAAACATGCTTGAAAACAACCATAATGGGTCGGCGCCAACAGCCGGAGGGGTTCACGCTCGTCACGCTGCCTTAAAGTGCCTCATTTCGGCCATTAAAACCTAAAGTTAAGTTTCACCAGGATAAAGTCAATAGAGCTGGCGGCATTGGGAGCGTGTCGCGCGGTCTTGAATTCCAAACTATGGGATGCTAGAAGGGCCATAACTTATCGAGCAAAGGGGGTTTGCGTTAATGGTGTTATTAACGGGTTTAACTGACAGCTTCATTAGAAACGTATATTACGACTGGCACAAACGTCAGGTCGGCCCGCCGGGAAGTCTCCTGGTTCTCTTGATTACCCACTCCGGGCCTGGTCACTGCCTATTTATTTGGGGAGATTCCTGGGTCATTTCCTGTTCCGTAACCGAAAATCAACAGGAGGTGACCCAGAAATGGCCCAAAAACAACAGGAAGTAACCTAGAAAGGCCCCAAAATCAAGAGGAAGTGACTGAAAATGAACAGCAAATGACCTGAAATTCCAACAAAATAAAACTCATTAGTTGCTATTGACTGCTATTGAAGTCCAATCCATTTGAAGTGGTTCAAATCACTAATTGGCATCCAACCCATTTGAAGTGGTTCAAATGGATTGGATGCCAATTAGTGATAAACTCATTCCAATTCACAACATAAGGATGAAAGACCTTATTTTACTGGTTGTTGTAGATTACCGATTACCGGTTTCAAGGTAAACCGTGGTATGAAAACGTCACGGTTTCAAAACCGCAAAAATTTCCCATCATACCGTCTCTACGGTATTAGTTTTTTTGTTTTTTTTATGTCCCAAAATGCAGGGAGAAATCCCTCACTTGCAGCTGCAAGGCTCAACCCTCCTCACCAGTTGTTGGTCAGTCTCAGTGAATCAGTTGTGCTACATGATGGCTGGAGGAGGTGAAACTCCTGAACTTTTTCACCCCATCGAAGAAAACGAAATCGCTGGTATGTGAATACTTCGGCTACAGAAAAGTTAGACGGCCGCGGCTTAGAAGAGAGCCAAACGACATGTAAAACATGTTTGCGGAGGGTGGCTGCTGAGGAGGTAATACCTCCAATATAATTTTGCATTTACCGTATTTTTCGGACTAGAAGTCACGATTTTTTTTTCATATTTTGGCTGGGGGTGCGACTTGTACTCAGGAGCGACTTATGTGTGAAATTATTAACACATTATGATATAATTTCACATGTTATTTTGGTGTTTTGGAGTGACACTGATGGTTTTGTAAACTTCTTAGCATGTTCTTATGCTATAGTTAGCTGAATAACTCTTGATAGCTACGGCCACGTTCGCGTTCTGCCTTTGGCAATGTATGTTCAATTGTATTATTGACTTTTTTATTTTGAAGTGGATGCATTTAGTTTGTGGCGATTTCACGCCCACGTGGGTGCACTTGCACTTGTTTACGTGAAGAAGAGCGCTCACACGCCAGAAGAAGACCGACAGCTACGAACCTCTGAGTGGGCGAGTTTGCAAGAGAGAAACACGGCTGCGAACCTACGTTCATTGTTTATGCTTGTAAAATATCTCTACAGAAGCAACGTCTGTGTGTATCATCTTTTCTGTTGTTGTTGTGTGTTTTCCACCCGCGATCGGACACTTAGAGTGTCAGTTGTGTGTTTGTTTGTACGATGCGCTAATGCTAGCGAACGCATGCTAACCGTTTGTGTCATGTCATTGCTGTAAAAGCACCGAATTATCATTCATTTACGTCGACGCGAACCTGTTTGGTATCGAGGACGAAATTGATTCAGCAAATTATACGGACGTCCAGCATCGTCATTTGGGAGTTTAGCCCGCTGATTAGCCAGGACCGAGTCGTGGCGTCCTGGTGAGGACCGTATATTCGCATTTTGTTGTTCATGCACTGTACACTGTACACTTATTCAGCATGTTGTTCTCTATTGTATTTTTATATTAAATTGCCTTTCAAGATGACATGTCTGTTCTATATGTTGGATTTTATCGAGTAATTTCCCCCAAAAAATGCGACTTATACTCCGGTGCGACCTATATATGTTTTTGTTTTCTCTTCGTTGGACATTTTATGGCAGTGTGACTTACACTCAGGTGCGACTTGTAGTCTGAAAAATACGGTATACAAAATTAAAGGTTAGTAAACACTGTCATGAATTTTCCCACCAGCTACCAGAGTTAACTCCAGCATGTTTAGAGTGTTTAGCGGTGGTAAAACATGTTTTTTTTTTTCTCTCTGGCAACTGTCTGTGTTGAGAAAGGCAGTGTGTATCATGTAAGCATAATACGACTCATTCACATGTGCTTTTTTTGGAAAATAATTCAATTATTTTTGTTCTGAGGGTAATAATGTTGAGCTGTGGCTGTGGGTTTATTCTCACCCTAAAAGACTGCATTTATCTATAATTTTATTTCAAATATTTCAGTTTTTTTTTTTTTTTTTTTTTCTCGATTTTAACTTAACATTATACTTATTTTCCAGTTTGCTCATGTTTTGAAAAATAAAAATCCTGCTCAATGGAAAAAGTTTAATTTTTTAACCCAGATATCTCAAGGTAACACATTTTAGAGCTCTAATTGCAATACCGTGAAACCGTGATATTTTTGCTTAAGGTTATCATCCCTTCGGAATCTCATACCGGCACATGAATATCGTAGAATAATTTCCTGACTAATGTTTGGATAATTGTTGAATCGCCATATCATGAGATCGTCATAATCGTGAGTCATGAACAGTGATCCTGTCCTTTTCAAATGAACGGTTACCGTATGTTCAAAAAATATATTCTTAGCACTACCGGTGAATCAGGCATTGTCACTCTACCATATTATCAGAATGTCTTGGACCATCATGGCTATCTTTTGTCCAATTTTCTCCAACATTCCCCTGTAGTCGTGTGGTATATGACAGTCTTTCACTACTGTCAAGTTTGTGACCTCCCACGTGTGTCTGGCACGCGTGTTTAATCCCTCGCCATCATATTTCTTCTCTTGCGCGCTCCCTCTTTCTCTCAGCACCACATCTAATCTCCGCTTTCCTCCCTCTGGCTCGTATATCTCTCTAACGACTGTACCTTTAAGTCGCTGTCAGCCCTGACACCTCCCCTTTGAATGCCAGCGGAGGCATGCAATCTGTCTCTGCCTATCTGCCCAACACAGGTGTGTGTGTGTGTGCACCAGCATGCATGTCCATTTGTGTTAGTACCCGTTCCTTATGTGTGAGCGTGTGTGTCCCTTTCATTGCATGTGCTGATGTGTGTACCCTTCCCTATGCCGTCAAGTGTAATAGAAAGCGATGGGATAGCCTGAAGCCTAAACAAGCTTTAGCTCTGGGAGTGGGGGGTCAGTAGTCACTATCTATCTGGCTTGTCTAAACGAGAGAGGGTGGTTGCGGGAAAGGCGAAGGTACACAACATTCATTATTAAATAGTGCAGTGTTTACGGATGTTGTTGAAAATACCGTTAGGAAAATCAAGTTTCCTCACGGAGGCTCGTTGCAAAAATCCGAGTGGGGGAGGGAGGGAATGGTGTCGCACCTGTTGATACTTTCAGGATGTTGCATGCTTGTGTTATTTCAGCACGGCAAAAGAGCAAATATATAAAAGTCAATGGGAGTATCGTGTCATGATAGTTTAGCATTAGTCTGCTTTGAAATCTAGTGGATGAAGGGCATTGTTTTCCATGTAGAACTACTGTGGAGGCTTTAAGTCACTGAAATGTCATAAAATTATTTCATGAATGTTCTACCTTACCAGAGGTGGGTAGAGTATAGAGGTGCACGATAATTATCGGTCCGATAATTATGACGATAATTATGAGGAATTATGACATCAGCCCAATAACTGCAATAACATTATACAGTATATTATCAGGCCCATTTTCACCGGAGCAAGGGTTGCTCCCGGCCGTTTTACTGGATTTTGACTGATTTTGGAAGGCCCACAGAAAATTCTGTTCTATGCTAAATAAACCCACCAAAAGAAAGATTAGACTCTTCCTTCAGCAGAAAAAAATGTAAGTTCATATCTTTTTCCATTCTTTACAAATCAACATTAGAAAATAGCTTAGTTTGAGCATTTTTCCAATTTCTGATGAAAAAACGAAGAAATTGAGCTCTTTGTGAACGCATACATTTCAAACATAACTTTGACTTTAACACAGCTATTTTTTGCTTTAGTTACATCCCAAACATCTGAATAATGTTTTCCTTTTACGAAAAAACATAAACAACAAGACAAATAGAGCTTTTGATAGCAAAATAACAATTTATTTAGACATAACTAACTGAAAGATGACGTTGTGTTGGCCGCGACAGCTGGTTAAACTTTTCCCTCATCGCCGCCTGTTTATAAAATATGAATTTTTTTGAGTCTCTGCGGGCTCTGCTCGCGAGCAGCAGGGACTGTACGACATCTAGTGGTTCTGGTCGTTCTGCTCGGTCGTCCTGGCATCCCTGGCGTTTTACCGGTTGTTCTGCTCGGACGTCCGCCGCCTGTCGTCCATTCGGTCATCTTCCGCTCTCTCCCAGGCTTTGCGGCTTGGCCGTTGGTTGCCGTTGGATAGGGTTGCAGGTCTTACCAAATGCGTTACTGCCCTCCAGTGGTCAGTTTTATTGCTTTAAAATGGGTTTTGAGCTTTGTGCATTCTATCTGAGATACATGGGAACCTACAGATGCCAATTGTGGAAAAAAAAAAAAAATGCAAAAGAATAAGTTTTTGGGACACTGAAGCAATTAAAAATAGAACGTATTTATACGTTTTTGGGAGTAAATGAGTTAATAATATTTTTGGCACGGTGTCTGATTGGGATGTGAGCGTTTGTTTCCATTCCTGTTTTGCCAGTGTGCAAAGTTTTGTTCGTGTTCTAGAGGCTGTATTTTTCCTTCAATGAGTTAAAAACCTTACTATGGCAATTAGCAAATGTTTGCATTTTACAGTGTTATGTTTACAAGTTCTTGAGAGGCCTTTTGGTTATTGATAGGCTTGCTGATCTATAATTGCCAGAAAGTTGTTTCATGGACCAAGACGACAAAAGTCTCCTCTCCGGTTGCACCGAATGTTTGATCTGCTGACAAAGCACAATACATTTTGGGTTTATGTTTGTTTTAGATCAGTGCTCATTGTTCAGGGGAACACATCGTCAATGATATTGATTGATTGATTGATTGATTGATTGATTGATTGATTGATTGATTGATTGATTGATTGATTGATTGATTGATTGATTGATTGATTGTGATAATCACCTATAGTTTCAGGATCAATAGCAATTTTTAACATATTTAAGTTTTTGACCAAAATAGCAACTTTTTTTTTTTTTTTATTTACTGCAAGTTTTTAACAGCTAATAACTCACTCAATTTAACATCAGAAACTTAATACTTGAGGAAAACATGCAGAATCAATTATAAATACTATGTAAATAGATTATTAATAAATTCTATATCCAATCACAACTTATTATAGAATAGAATAGCCCTTTATTATCATTATACACTATACACTGTTAGCGAATGAGGCTAGCGGCCGCCTGGCATAACAGGAGCTTTTCTGGCAAAAATTATTGTGAATAAATGCTTAAATCGCCAAGTTCTTCATAGATATGGACGTAAAACAGTCTCGATTCTTGGTCAAAAGCAAAGAAACCGTGCAGTATCGTTTATTTTACGTATATTGACAAAGCACCATGCTACTATGTTAGCGAATGAGGCTAGCGGCTGCCTGGCATAAAAAGAGCTTTTCTGGCAAAAATTCTTGTGATTAAAGGCTTAAATCCCCAAATTCTTCAACGATATGAACATAAAACAGTCTCGATTATTGGTTAAAAGCAAAGAAACCGTGCAGTTAGCGTTTATTTTACGTCTATTGACAAAGTACCATGCTACTATGTTAGCGAATGAGGCTAGCAGCTGCTTGGCGTAACCAGAGCTTTTGTGGTGAAAATTCTTGTGAATAAATGCTTAAATCCCTAAATTGTTTATAGATATGAACGTAAATCAGTCTCGATTCTTGGTTAAAAGTAAACTATGAGGCTAGTCAGTTACGAAAATTAGCTGCCTCCATGTATAAACAAAAAAGAAAATTCCTGTGAATAAATGCTTCAATCAAGCATCCATGGTACGAAAAATATAATATTTACCTTGAATCCTCGAACAAATCACTCCTGAGACAATCCTAAAACGTTCGTAATTAAATCCAACATGAGCGTGTGCAGTCTTCGGCTATTATTAAATGAAGCTCGGCAAAGAATGACGAAGTGACACGTCAATATTGATGATGGCTATGATAAGAGTTGTTGGGTTGCGGGATATTGTCGGGTAGCCGATAATATCAGCTGATCAAAGAGTTTTAAAATTATATCGGATAATAGTGACATCGGTTTTTCATTGAAGTTTATGGGCCAACATGCATGTTGCCTTAAAAGTGAATGTACAAACCTTCTGCCTTTTTACAAGTGATGGTCACAGCTTAGCACAGCAGTTATGCATATTGACCATTAGATTTCTCCAAACCCAGAGTGTAGGTTTGGTCTTAACATTGGTAGGGACGATATAACAGCATAATCTGCATGTATGTACACTTTTTGCTGCGGCCGGGATATTAAAAAGACTAAACAGATTGGGGGAATGGGTCAGGGCTACATTAACCTAATTGATTGATAGGCTAAACGATCAATGCAAAATAAATTTGTATTGACTTGTATTTTCATGTGTATTGCCACAGGTGATGAACAGTTCAATTCGAACCTTTGTTTTCAAAAACTAAGAAAGAAACATTTTGGAAACGTCCATAATGAATGTCTGAATTTTATTAGCAAATTTAAAATGAAACATTTGAACATAAATTACAATACATACACACTTGTTAATCATCTCTTCACTGTCCAGGAATGCACAAAATAAACATTTGTCTTAAGACCACTCAAAATTGTCTAGATAAATAAATATACGTGGAAAAAAAACTTCTCAGTCAGGGTATAACAAAAATAAATTAAGTGGAGCCTTCTTCCAGGTAAAACACTACTGCTTTTGTCTACAAGCACAGCTAAACCCAACAAAAAAATGAAAACTTTTTACCTCGACTATGATTAATGTATTATTATCTGAAAAAAATGTCTGCATAGGCTGCAAATAAAAATATTTTTAAATAGATCATGTAGAAAAGAAAGGAATACATTTTAAATAAATGCAAGTCATCAGCCAATCAAACGGAGGGAAAAAATAGACCGTCACATTCAGCAAGTGAAAAGGGGTAAGTCTGAGTGTAATGAAAATAATTCACCTAGTAATGGTATGGTTAATTCTATCCTTACAATATATGAGATGACAATCTAAATTACCTATATAACTGAAGTCATTATATACAGTAATGCAAATAAATTTGATTAAAAGTTGGTGGGGACAGTTTGAGCATCCTGAAAAGTTGATAGTGTTATGTCCCTACCGTCCCTATGCAAACCTACGCCCTTGGTATAGATCCCAATCAAGTGACGTCACAACTCCGTCCCCCTGACTGGTGCCGCCATATTGTCCGTCAGCTCATCGTGTTTACATATTACTGCTACGTACATTCCTCCTATTACTCCGTGTTTTTCTGCTTGTCTAAGGAATCGCCGCCTAGTACACGAACCCAAATACCTTCCTGACAATCGTTAACAATGATTAATCAAAATGGTGAAGGGATGTGTTGCGGTTGGTTGCAGTAACAGAGAAGATAAACGATTATTTTAGTAATTGCTGTGTGCCCATTGTTAAAAGGGCAAATCTCGAAAGCAGCACGGTTTGTTTATCTCGGTCGGCGTTTGTGTCGACAGCCGTTAGACAGCGGCGAAAACGTCAATATGATGCCAACACGATCGCAGACATCATCAGACAGAGACTATGAAGCTCGTCGCCACGGTCACGCAGCTAGAAGGTGAGCGCAACAACAGGTGTTGTGCCGAAAAATAGCCGCCCTGCGTGAAATGTCCCCCCTGACAGGAGCACCCACACGGAAACAACTTTGTTGTACTGTGAATATGTATTATTTTACTCTGCTTGAACTAATAAATTTCATACCTGTGTGATTGTCATTGGGATATGGTCGTGAAAACCTTTAGACTAATACATTTCTGTTTAAATATGGTTATGTGGCCCAGTCCACGATTTGTTACTAAAATACATTACTCATATTTTGTATAATTTAATTATTTAAAACTGATCTTACAGTCGTAAATCCATTACTATAATGCGTCCATGAAAACATTTCAATAAAGCGTTATAAATAAGCGCTCCCGGCAGGGGGAACATTTCACGCGGGGCAGCTATTTTTCGGCACACACCGGCCCGTTGTCGATCAAATATCATTTTACATTCGTGACAACGGGGACGCTCAGCTGACCAAATGTTGGTTTATATTCGGGCCAGTGCTGATTATGGGTACCCGACTTCTCATCGTGACATAAACTGGAGTATGATTGGAAATTTTGTGGTCTCAGGACGAGCTCTGACGCACGGGACCGGACCGGACGGGAGGAAACATCGGTTTGGGCATCAAATATGGATCTGGCGACTGGATCGACCGAAGCTTTTTCAAATAACGGCTTTTATGCAACTCATCCAATGAGTTTACAGCGTCTGAAAGCACCGGGGCTTCCATAATTTCCAAGGGAATCCACCTTTACAAACTACGATCATTGACAATACGACACACAATGACAGACAATATGGCGGCACAATACAGCGATCACGCTATTGTGTGACGTTGGTGATTGGGGTCTGTCTATTGGTCTGACATTGGAGTTGGGCAATATTGGTCATCGGTTAAAAAGTCATGATCAGACAACTGTAATATAAATGCTCATTTTGCGAAAATTTTTACTTTTTTCAGTGGCAATTTTTTTTTTAATGTAAAAGTAAAAGTATCATTTTTGAAGAGGCATTTCTTCCATTGTAATCTCTGGTGGTTGCCATTTTGTCCAACGAACTCACCCTCGGCTTTGATGCGGATATGCGAATGGCATGTGATCAAAACCGAAAACCGTATTTTTCTGAAGAATGTGTAAAATGTTAGTTTGTTTTCCTTGCTAGACCATAGAAAATGCATCGCCAGAGAAGTAACGGCTGTCTGGGTGTTTAACTTGCATCACTACTTGTCAGTCTGAGTCACAGCATGTTCCCCCCTAAACCTTTGGGGCTGACAGCGAGGTTAATGCTGTCCGACCCCCCCGTCGAAGTGCCTCGCTTCCTGGTTGGGGGAGCTTCGCTCTGCCGAATCCCGAATGTGGCGGATTGAACAGTACAATGGAATGACTCGTTCAGTGCCATTGGCGATGATAGACGTAGAATTATGTGGTTCTTTTCCGTCTTGCGCTGTGAATTTTAGATGACTTTATTACTAGTAAATGCCCAATCCAGTTGAACTGGGAGGGTTGGCAGCGAATGAACCTCCCAATTCAAATGGATTAGACGTTTATCACTATCAATGGAAGCTAATGAGCCAAAAGCATGTCTTCAAGAACTCTCGACTCTTAGCTTCTCTATGATCATTTTTTTAATTATTGATTTAAAAATTTCATGTTTATGTTGTTTATTGTGACTAATCAATGACTGTTTTACAAATGACTCTAGTGCCTATTGACTACACAAACTGAAAAGTGACTTTGTGTATGTGAACGCACATGTCACTCATACTAGTGCTGTTAATCAATCACGATTTCAGACCCTCAGACATGACTGGAGAACATAAATCAAGATGCAAAGACCATCAAGGAGATGACGTATCTTTTCAAAGCACGAAAAATGGTCTCGTTTTGAACAGATAATTACAAGAGATTCATCGCCTTTTCCTCAGTGCCTAAACGAGAATAAAAAATGAAAGAAAATAAATGCCCTTGACTCTCCAGCCAACCTGAACAATTATGACCTCTGGACCTCCCCTCCTCCTAAGTGTGCGCGCGTGTGCGCGAGCGCTTGTGTCAAACAGAGTTTATCTGATGATTATGTGAATGCTAACGAGATGCCGCATGATGAAACGTCGCGAAATAACAGAAGCAGACGTTTGTGAGCTCAGATAAAAACACCATTAATGGCCTCAACGAGGGAAGCCTGTGTGTTTGTGGAGCTGGTGAATTAATGTGAGGCGATTGGAAAGACGTTCGAATGAAGTGGATTGTCGTGATAATTATATTGTTAAAAAAAAAAAAAAAATCCACAATCGGTAGGAGATTAGAATAGATTTGAACATGTCGTTAAATAGCAATTAACAGCATCACAAGTGGAATAGTCATGGTTATTAACCAATCAATATGTTCTTAAGCAAAATAACATTACTAAATACAGACGTGTTGTATGGTTCTTAGAGGAAAGCTTGAAATATTGGGTGTCGTGGAGGACCTATACTCAGAGGCGGTGCTTGCGGACAGGCAACCATGGCAGTTGCTTGGGGCCCCTGCCAATAAAGGGACCTCTGAGCGCTGCAAAATGTACTTTACATAAACGACAAGAACTGGCCGTTTGAAATTATTTCCCCGGTGGGCCCCGTGGTCAAATAAGCCGACCCCAAAATTAGCGCACCTGCGTAATCCAAGCATGACGGTAAACGCAGCGAGCGACAAGGCAATTGACTTCCCTGTACTCTTAAAAAAATCTCAACACTCAAAAATATATAACACCATCATTGTCATCATTTAAAATTGAAATAAAGTTGCCTGATCTTAAAATTGCTCCATCTACATGTTCGCTGTCACGTCAGTACAATACAGTGATCCCTCGCTACTTCGCGCTTTAAACTTGGCGCCCTCAGTCCATCGCAGATTTTTTTTCAATCAAAAAAAAAAAAAATGAATAAATACAAATGAACAGTCCCGAGCTGATCACGAAGACTCACTCTCCCTCTTGCTGCTCTTTGTTGGTCAGGCAGTGCACTGGAATTGTATATTAAAGTTAACACTGATTGACAGAGGTTAATGTTTGATCTTGCCATAGATGCCTGGAAGTTGAAGCTTCGACGCGCTACATGTGTCAATCATCGATTACCTTGTTAAACACTCGCTGTGGCAACTCATTGTCTGTAAGTGAGTGGATTTGAGTGGACTCACTCAATGAGGCATTTAATAAATACAAGCATTTTTCTACTTTATTGTTGTTGAAAAACAATTAGTTGGGACAATAACATGTTTAAAGGTTATCGTAATTATTAAATTTGAAGTGCTTAACTCATTTGCTCCCAAAAACGTATAAATGTGTTCTATTTTTAATTGTTTCAGTGTCCCAAAGATGTATTAGTACATCTTTCACGTTTTTTTTTTTTTTTTTCACAAGAGACGTCTCTGGGCTCTGATTCAACTTAACTCCAAAGCACAACGCTGAAAATCCATTTTAAAGCAATAAAACCGGCCACTGGAGGGCAGTAGCGCATTTGGTAAGAACTGCAACCTGGTTCAACGGAATGAACGGCTGGCTGCACAGCCAGGGCGCTGCCGGAAGACGACCGAATGGACGCCCAGGATGCCAGGCGGCGGACGACCGAGCAGAACAACTGGGAGGACGCCCGGGATGCCAGGCGCTGAGCGACCGAGCAGAACGACCGGGACTAATAGTGCAGCGGGCAATGCCGTTGAGTCCGTGCTGCTCGCCGAGCAGAGACAGGCGCCGATGAGGGAAAATGTTACCCCTGCTGTCGCGGCCACAACAGCGTCATCTCTCAGTTAGTGATGTGTAAATAAATTGTTACTTTGCTATCAAAAGCTCTGTTTGTCTTGTTGTTTGTTATTTTGTAAAAGGAAAACATTATTCAGATGTTTGGGATGTAATTAAAGCAAAAAATAGCTAGTTAAAGTCAAAGTTATGTTTGAAATGTATGCAATCAGAAGCTCAATTTCTGTTTTTTTCATCAGAAATTGGAAAATTGCTCAAACTAAGCTATTTTCTAATGCTGATTTCTAAAGAATGGAAACAAATATGAACTTACTTGTTTTTCCTGCTGAAAGAAGAGAGTCTAATCTTTCTTTTTGTGGGTTATATATTTATATAGCAATAGAACAGAATTTTCTGTGGGCCTTGCAAAATTAGTCAAAATCCAGTATAACGGCCGGGAGCGAAGGGGGTTGCACCGGTGAAAATGGCTGGGAGTGAATGAGTTAATAGGCCTGACAATATATATAATGTTTTTGGAGTTATTGGGCTGACGTCATAATTCCTACTATCGGACCGATAATTATTGGACCGATAATTATCGTGCACCTCTATACACTACTCACCTCTGGTAAGGGAGAATATTCATGAAATAATTTTATGACATTTCAGTGACTTAAAGCCTCCAGTGAAAAAACATTCATTAAAATATTGATATGTTTTTTGTTGTTGTTTTTTTTTAAATTATTATACTTTGGTGGAGTAAAAACATGTTATATGTATCTTTCCAATGCTAAATCTGAATAAATACATTGAACAAAAAAAAAAAAAAAAAAAAAAAATTGTGAGCGGGGAGGGCGATACTTCATGGTTTTTCACTTATGGCGGCGGGTTCTGGCCCCCATTAACCGCGAAAAATGAGGGATCACTATTGTGCGAGTAACGGAATTTTTTACTAGATGGTGGATTACAGTTCTCGTTTTTGTGGCACTATAAATCCACAAATCTGAAAAAGTACTGGCTAAGGTTTGTGATTATTAGTACTGGACCTTTCTGATTACTCCCATACTCAAAACTGCATTTTTACTGTACCAATATTTTGAAAATTTGAATTAAATGTCCTAAATGTAGACTTTAAACTGGTTACTGGTTACAGTTCTCATTTTTGTGGAACTGTAAATCCACAATTCTGATTAAGTTCTGGCCAAATTAGCTGTGGACCTCTCTGTGTTGCTGGAGGGATGGCTTCCAATACCATCCATGAAGTGGGCTGGTCTTTCAATCACTCCTATGCCACTCCACCCACCCCTGATTGGACCCCGTGTATTTCGCCTGCTAACTTTTTCTTTTGGTATGGCCTTATACATTGTTTACTTATTTTTTGCGTATTTATATGTACAAAAAACAGATTTTTGCCATGTGCACTATTGGGGTGGGCGTCCTCCCAAGATGCCATAGCAACGCCACTACCTGTACTCTACACATTTTCACATCTTATGTTGTCACAGGCAAGATGGGCTATGACAATGCCAACAGTTGCATTCTTCACTCAAGGACGCCACTTAGCAGTTCAATCATCATGTCACAACGTTAGAATGCAAAAAAAACAGCCGTAAAACCCTAACCCTAACCTGCCATGTAAACTTATTTAACGACATAGACGCTTTTTTAAAATTTTCTTAAGTGCCTCTTCTCATAACACTGGAAGTCCTGGTTTTTCGGGGGGGGGGGGGGGGGGGGGCGCTATGGCTTTGTCAAAGAATAGACCACACAAACAAGCAATTCAGTAGACCACCACCCCTACACACTCCTTTGGAGACGCTGCCTAGGTGTGAAGGGGGGGTTTAGCTCTGGATAGCTGCAATTAGCATCTTGAATATTTACCAATTCATGGCTCCCTTAGCTTTTTCAAACATGGAGAAACATGGAGATGGCCACTCGACGTGTTGTACAATATGATCGACATGGCAGCACTGAATGCATGTGTAAAATTTCAAATTCTTTGACACACAACAACTTTTTAAAGTAACGGAAATAGTTACTTTCCCTGGTAACTAGTTACTTTTACTATAGAGTAATCCTGTTACTAACTCGGTTACTTTTTGGAAGAAGTAGTGAGTAACTATAACTAATTACTTTTTTAAAGTAACGTGCCCAACACTATTTATCAGGAATGCACCGGAAGGCAAGAGAGATGGGTGGACTTCTTGGAGGGTCTTGCAAAGGAATTGGCTCACTCTCATGTGGGCGCAAAGAAGGCGCAGAAGGAAAAATTGCTTCAGCAACAACCTCCAACACCGAGCCCCTGGAAAAGGGCAAAGTGTCATATGTCACCACATAAAAAAATGTTTTGGTTTGTTTTTTATTACACAGTCCCTTGTACTGTAGGCAAACTGCAGCTTTTGGAATATGTTAAAAGGTTGTCCGCCCGATTGCCTGCCTGAGCGGTCTTCTGTCCGACAAAGCCAAGGCAGCCCTGCCCAGCAAACACTCAAGGTGCTAATTGGAGCAATCCAACCCTGTGGTTTTGCGAATATCCTGATTAGGGTCAGAGGACCCTTCTCCGGATACAAAAGGGATTTTTATCAACTGATCCATCCTTGGTAGATCTAGTGTTTGAATTAATGTGACAGTTTTGACAAATAAAGGCCACCTATATAATATACCCTGAAATAGTGTGTGTAATGTCATTATCCAATAGCCCTTACTGTCCAATAGCACATCATAGACAAGTGGTACAGTTTGTCCTTTCTTCCAAACACGTGATCTCAACGCGAACTGATTTATGTTTGCTCTAAGTGGGGGCAACGTTAGTGCGAACCGGGTGGACTCTGGACGAGATTTATTGGGTTGCATTCAAGGAAAGAAAACTTAACCCCCAAGAGGAAGACCGGAAGAAATGAAGTGACTTGTAAATCGAAATACTTGTTGGGAAGGGCGAAGTTCAGAGCTGTTTTAAGTCTGGAAGGGCCCTATTAATGTTTCTGCGCCCACATTTCTTTGTCTTTCACATAGATCTTATTCATATTTCATATAATGAAAAGAAAAATCAATTCCAAACATCCCCTCCAGCTATAAAGTGACATTCAGACACGAGTAAAAGGAAGAGAAAAGGAGGCTCACAATCGCATTAGTGGTACTGCATTGCTTGCATCTGTGGCTGTGCATTCACAGTATGCACAGAATTCATGGCTAGCTGGGCGCATAGCTCTCCCTTTAATCATCAGTTATTTATCATGGATTGTGCAAAGAATTTTAATTGATCAAATGAGTCACATTCAGCAGAACACATGTATTTACTGTATATTTAGTGATATATATATGTATGTATATACAGTGGGGCAAATAAGTATTTAGTCAACCACTAATTTTGCAAGTTCTCCCAGTTGAAAATATTAGAGAGGCCTGTAATTGTCAACATGGGTAAACCTCAACCATGAGAGACAGAATGTGAAAAAAAATACCCAGAAAATCACATTGTTTGATTTTTAAAGAATTTATTTGCAAATCATGGTGGAAAAGAAGTATTTGGTCAATACCAAAAGTTCATCTCAATACTTTGTTATGTACCCTTTGTTGGCAATAACGGAGGCCAAACGTTTTCTGTAACTCTTCACAAGCTTTTCACACACTGTAGCTGGTATTTTGGCCCATTCCTCCATGTAGATCTCCTCTAGAGTAGTGATGTTTTGGGGCTGTTGTTGGGCAACACAGACTTTCAACTTCCCCACAAATTTTCTATGGGGTTGAGATCTGGGGACTGGCTAGGCCACTCCAGGACCTTGAAATGCTTCTTACAAAGCCACTCCTTTCTTGCTCTGGCTGTGTGTTTGGGATCATTGTCATGCTGAAAGACCCAGCCACATCTTATCTTCAATGTCCTTGCTGATGGAAGGAGATTTTCACTCAAAATTCACTGGCCCCATTCATTCTTTCTTATACACAGACGAGTGGTCCTGGTCCCTTTGCAGAAAAACAGCCCCAAAGCATGATGATTTTTGCACCCCCATGCTTCACAGTGGGTATGGTGTTCTTCGAATGCAATTTAGTATTCTTTCTCCTCCAAACAGGAGAACCTGTGTTTCTACCAAAAAGTTATATTTTGGTTTCATCTGACCATAACATATTCTCCCACTCCTCTTCTGGATCATCCAAATACTCTCTAGCAAACCGCAGACAGGCCTGGACGTGTACTGGCTTCAGCAGAGGGACACGTCTGGCAGTGCAGGATTTGAATCCCTGGCGGCGCATTGTGTTACTGATAGTAGCCTTTGTTACTGTGGTCCCAGCTCTCTGTAGGTCATTTACTAGGTCCCCCTGTGTGGTTCTGGGATTTTTGCTCACCTTTCTTGTTATCATTTTGAGGCCACCGGATGACATCTTGCATGGAGCCCCATATCAAGGGAGATTATCAGTGGTCTTGTATGTCTTCCATTTTCTAATAATTGCTCCCACAGTTGATTTCTTTTCACCAAGCGTTTTACCTATTGCAGATTCAGTCTTCCCAGCCTAGTGCAGGTCTACAATTTTGTCTCTGGTGTCCTTCGACAGCTCTTTGGTCTTGGCCATAGTGGAGTTCGGAGTGTGACTGACTGATGTTGTGGGCAGGTGTCTTTTATACCGATAACGAGTTAAAACAGGTGCCATTAATACAGGTAACGAGTGGAGCCTCGTTAGACCTCGTTAGAAGAAGTTAGACCTCTTTGACAGCCAGAAATCTTGCTTGTTTGTAGGTGACCAAATACTTATTTTCCACTTTAATTTGGAAATAAATTCTTTAAAAATCAAACAATGTGATTTTCTGTTTTTTCCCACATTCTGTCTCTCATGGTTGAGGTTTACCCATGTTGAGAATTACAGGCCTCGCTAATCTTTTCAAGTAGGAGAAATTGCACAATTGGTGGTTGACTAAATACTTATTTGCCCCACTGCATGTATATACTTTTACATCCAAATGAGCCTTTTTTTTAATGCAAAAAACATGATTGATATTGCAAAAAACACCCCAAACTATATAATCACATATTCGGTATCGCATGATATAATCGGACGTACCTTGCAAAACAATGTCGTAGCTAAACGTGTGCTGCTATGATATGGCTACAATAAAAATGAAAAGTGTGCCTTTAAACAAGCGGAGGGTGCTGGACGATTTCAGCACGACACGTAAAAGATAGAGGAGACACTTACTCTTGTTTGTTGAGGCATCAAATAAATAGACTGGGGGTATAAAAGATGAAAAGGCGTATTGAGGAGTGCGACGGGTGCAAGGATAGGTCAGCAGCTTCAAAGTAAACAGACACTACATGTTGTAAAGTAAATGTTTTAAAATCGCTCTTTGGAGATACTTCAACACAAGTGCTTTTTGGATTATGATCTGTGTTGGCCATCTTTGGCCAGTAAAAAACAACAAACTTCTTTGACCGGAGACTGTCACAAATGACATATTTTACTTTTAAATTTGTTCATATCATGTCTACTTTTGTCTACTGTTTCTGTTTTTATCTTGATTTTTTTTTTTTATTTGGTGGACTGACATGATTTATTAACATTTTCCTCTTATTCATGAGATTTTATAATTTTTTTCAGTTATATGTATTATAATTTTTGTGATTTTGTGATTTAAACATCTCGTGTATAATTTGACAAAATGATGACATTTCATTGTATTTTCATTAGGGGTGTCAAACGATTAAAATTTTTAATCGAGTTAATTACAGCTTAAAAATTAATTAATCGTAATTAATCGCAATTAATCGCAATTCAAACCATCTATAAAATATGCCATATTTTTCTGTAAATTGTTGTTGGAATGGAAAGATGAGACACAAGATGGATATATACATTCAACATACGGTACATAAGTACTGTATTTGTTTATTATAACAATAAATCAACAAGATGGCATTACCATTATTAACATTCTGTTAAAGTGATCCATGAATAGAAAGACTTGTAGTTCTTAAAAGATAAATGTTAGTACAAGTTATAGAAATTTTATATTAAAACCCCTTTTAATTTTTTCGTTTTAATGAAATTTGTAAAATTTTCAATCAAAAAATAAACTAGTTGCCCGCAATTGTTGATGCCAATAATTACTTACACAATGCTCATGGGTGCTGAAGCCTATAAAATCAGTCGCACCCAAGCGCCAGCAAAGGGCGACAAAACTCCAAAAAACACAACAAGTACACATTTCACTGTGCTGTCATTTTAATGTTTGAGAGGTGCATGTGCGTTAATTGCATCAAATATTTTAACGTGATTAATTTTTAAAAATACCGCCCGTTAACGCAATAATTTTGACAGCCCTAATTTTCATGTATTTTATTCTACCGTTTTTTTCTGTTTTCAATTTACCGTTGTCTATTATTGAAAAATATTTCATTTTATTCTCATTTTTGTTATTTTCCAAGTGCTTTTTGGGGGGATGTTTTTACTTTCTCTTTTTATGTTGTTGTTGTACAAGTTTTAAATAAATGATTAAAAACCTGACAAAGCTGGCGACTAATAAATCATAAATAAAAATCATAATAATACAGTATATTAATAATTCCTGTAATAATATAATGAATCTGGTTCTAATGTGGCGGATGTGTTTTGCGTGCTGTACCTGAACCCACTGCATGACTGAGGTGACAGTGAGATAGGTGCAGTAGTGATTTTACTCTTTCAATGTTGTTGCTGACGTCAACTGGGGTGGACAGCAGCAGTGCTGTGTTGCACAAGTTCTGAAATAAATGATTAAAAACCTGACAAAGCTGGCGACTTTCTTTCCGCTGTTACACTAATAATAATTGTCACCTTAACTTATAAAGACTGGCGAACGGAGGTCTGAGGAGGGTCGTCAAGATCGTAGACATATACCAGCCATATTGTCGAGCCAGTTGACTGACACGCACATCACGCTCATATTTTTCTATCATTTCCATTTCAATTTCAATGCTAAGCGTCACGTTTTTTCTTTTTTCACCACCTACACTAACCTTCTTGGGACCCGTGTTGATTTCTGTCACAAGGAAATTGTGACGCAGTCATAATTCTTCGTATTTCAAGCATGTCATCATATGTCGAGACAAATAGGGCTGCAGCTATCGATTATTTTAGTCGTCGATTAATCGATGAACTAGTTAGTTCGAGTAATCGAATAAGGAAAATAAAAAATTAAAATACCCGAACCAAGCCTGAAATGGCATAAGAAAATAATTAATAAATGAGGATCTAAGTACAACAAAAGAACAACTGGCTAACTTTCATATCAAAATCCGCTAGCTAAAATGCTAAAAGTTGCTAACACTTTTTTTTGTTACAATGCCCCTAACAAATGGTTCAATCAAATATTCCCACAAAAAAAACTGCTAAATGTACCTGTAAACTAAATTATGAATGCATTAAAAAAAAAAAAAAAAACACTAGCTCAAACAAAAACTTATGTTGGTCTTAACAGAGAGAAGCTGGATTCAGCGATGTGAAATGAGTTATGTCATATTCACTGTTGCCACTAGGGGGCAGTGTAGCCACCCAAATAGATAAAACTAAATGCAAACACTTTCAAAACAAACCATTACAACACCCCTTTAAATAAACGAGTATAGGGCTGCAGCTATCGATTATTTTAGTTGTCGATTAATCAATGAACTAGTTAGTTCGAATAATCAAGTAATCGGATGAGGAATATACACAAAATACTTGAGCTGGGCCTCAAAAGGTATAAAAAATAAATAAATAAATAAATATGGATCTACGTACAACAAAAGAATTGGCTAACTTACATAGCAAAGTTCCGCTAACTTAAATGCTATAAATGCTTTTTTTTTTTTTTTTTACAATGCTCTTAACAAATGGTTCAGAAACATTCCCACAAAAAAAAACATAAACCAGCTAAATATACCTATAAACTAAATCACAAATGCATTGAAAAAAACATTAGCTCAAACAAAAACATGGCTTATGTTGGTCTTAACCTGGAGCAGCTGGATTCAGTCATGTGAAATGAAGCAGAATAGAGGGCAGTGTATCCATCCAAATCAATAAAACTAAATGCAAACAATTTCAAAATAAACTATTACAACGCCACTTTAATTAAACAAATACTCAAAGCAGCAAAATTAATTTGAATCTTTTTTTCTAATCGAATACTCGAGTTAATCGATTAATCGTCGCAGCATTAGAGTACTCGAAACAGTTAAATTGAATTTGAATCTTTTTTTCTAATCAAATGACTTTAGTTAATCGATTAATCGTTGCAGCACTTGTCAAATTGTAAGTAGGATGTCAAAAGAATCGTATGTTAAAGTACCACTGTTAAATATTTCAAATAAAATACCTTATTTTCATTTATATTTTTATAAATTATTATTATTTATTTATTTTTTTTTAGACAACTGCTGTTTCATTATTTGAAATTACTCTATTTATGTAAGTATTGATGTTCATGCCCTGCAACTGACTGGTGACTAGTTCATGGTGTAGTCTACCTTTTGCCAAAGTCAACTGGGATAGGCAACCCTGAACAGGAAAAACACATTTAACCCTTAAATACCTGCAACATTAAGCAATTATCAGAGAATCCCAAAATTTGAAAAATAAAGTCTTAATGAAACCTTTTTTTTTTTCAAATTTATAAAAAGAAAAGTCAAAATGAATATGTATAATAAGCGCTCTGATATCTGTAACCCTTGCTAAATCCTGTTTATTTTTCTCATGGAACCTGCAGATGCATGTGTTGACTTGCATCCATCTTTTTTTTTTTTCCCCATAAAGAATTGTCAAACTTCTGAATTAGTCTCAAAATCATGAAATTTTAGGTGTATCAAATGTGATACGTTTGGCAATAAAGGGTTGAAAAATGAATTGGTGGTCATTTCATTCATATTATTTTCAACTGGCAACCTTATTAAATCTTATTGTGTGTCAGTTCCCAGCTTTATTGGGATGCACCATTACTCACTACCTAAACCCAGCCAGTTTGCAACTACCTTTGAGGAGAAAATCCAGTGTTGCCTTTGTGGCCCTCCTAGTTGTTTTCCTGTTTCTATATCAAACAACACTCTGGGTTCACATCTCTATTGGCTTTAATCTTGTGGCATGATTTATTGAAGAGCTCCTCACCCACTGGTGGCTTTTATTGCCATCTCACTCCCCCCAGCCTGGCTCTCTTCCTCCTTTTTTAAAATTTAAATGTATTTTCAAATAATGGAGAGGTTTTGTTATGACATACCCCGAAGGCTTGAATATGAGAAACAAACACAAAAAGTGGTGTAATCAAACTACCCAAGTATACATAGGGAATATGATTTCCTAGAAACATATTTATGTGTGCAGCTATTATTGTTCAAAACCACTCTTTGTGCTTTCCAGAGTTCTGATGATGGGAAAAAAAATACTGTGTGTTTCATTTTATCTCCTAATTTGAATTTTGATCATTTAGCATTCATGCTCACAAATGATATAAGCACTTTGTTTATTTATGCGCCTGCTTTTTTTTTTGTCCCTGCAGACTAACTGGATTCCAGATGCCTCCTCCGGTCACAAGCACTGGGAATGTTTTCTCTCTGAGACTGACGAGCGACTTTGCCGTCTCCGCACACGGCTTCAAGCTCACCTACGAAGGTCAGAATATGTCAACGCATTGCCACTCAAATGTGTGTGTTTGTGCGTGTGTTTACTGCAAAACTGCTGAAAAAACACGAGGCCTCAATATTGGCAAGACCTTCCAGCAAATGTTGTTTTTCATTCAACATTGTGTTCAAGTTGTTGAAAAATAAATCAAAATACAGTGAGGAAAATAAGTATATGAACACCCAGCGATTTTGCAAATTCTCCCACTTAAAAATAATGGGCGGGTTTAAAATTTTTATGGCAGGTTCTTGTCCACTGTGAGGGACAATCTACATTAAAAAAATCCAGAAATCACAATGTATGATTTTTGTTAACGGTTTATTTGTATTACTGTATACTGCAGCAAATAAGTATCTGAACACCTGAGAAAATCAATGTTAATATTTGGCACAGTAGTTGATTACAATTACAGAGGTCAAATGTTTCCTGTAACCTTTCACCAGGTTTGCACAGACTGCAGTAGGGATTTTGCACCACTTCTCCACACAGGTCTCCTCTAGATCTGTCAGGTTTCCGGGCTGTCACTGAGAAATATTTTCTATTGGGTTTAGGTCTGGAGACTGGCTAGACCCCTCCAGAACCTTGATATGCATTTTACAAAGCCACTCCTAGGTTATTCTGGCTGTCTGCTTCGGGCCATTGTCATACTGGAAAACCCAATCACGACCCATTTTCAATGCTCTAACTGAGGGAAGGCGGTTATTCCTCAAAATCTCAGGATACATTGCCCTGGTCATTTTCTGAATCCAGTGCAGTCATCTAGTCCCAAATGCAGAAAAACACCCACAAAGCATGATGCTACCACTCCTATGCTTCACAGTGGGGATGGTGTTCTTAGGATGGTACTCATCATTCTTCTTCCTCCAAACACCATGAGTGGGATTAAGACCAAAAAGTTCCATTTTGATCTCATATGACCACATGACTTTCTCCCATGACTTCTTTGGTCATCCAAATGGTCATTTGTAAACTCAAAACAGGCCTGGACATCTGCTGGTTTAAGCAGGGGGAACCTTCAGTGCCATGCATGATTTTAAACCATGACGTCTTGGTGCATTACCAACAGTAACCTTAGAAATGGTGGTCCCAGCTCCTTTCAGGTCATTGACAAGCTTCTATTTAATTCTTGGCTGACTCCTCACCATTCCTAGGATCATTGAGACCCTACGAGGTAGATCTTGCATGGAGTCCCAGTCCGAGGTAGATTGACAGTCATGTTTTCCATTTCCTAATACAGTAATTGCTTTCCTGGCGCGGCCAGACTGTTCTCCCTGTATTTCTAAAACACCGTGAGAAGAGTCTGGGACCCAGCTCCTTATTGGCCTCTCGAGCCAGAACGAAATCATCCGTGCAATCAGATTCGTTATTTCCGTGAAGTGTTCTTAACGAGCAACGTCACTCTTGCGCGTTGGAAGTCGTCTCCACAACAACACAGATGGCGAACGATAGAGCCGAGAATATGTTCCAATCCGCGGTAAATTCAGTTTTAAATGACCAAAAACACATCGAGTCGCTAAAACTAACAGTCTATCTCAAGTTAGCCATGTTGAATAAACTTCTCTATTCTTCCCTCTTCTCGTATGTTTATTTCGAAGCGCTAGAGTTTCTTGTCGCTTTACAAACATCACGTCTGCCCGTCGCTGATTGGTCCATTCCTCTGTCTGTTTGCTGTGGCTTGCTCCACCCTTGAAATTTGATCCGTGGAACAGTCACCAGACTCTATCGCTGGAACAATGGTGAGTCTGGAATTCCAGCCAAAATAATTCTCCAATGCTGGATCTTAACATCACCAAGCTGCTTGGCAATTGCCCCGTAACCCTGTCCAGCCTTGTAGAGGCCTACAATTTTGTCTCTGGTGTCTTTGGACAGCTTTTTGGCCTTGACCATGTTAGGAATTGGAGTCTTCCTGATCGCATGGGGTGGACAGGTGTTTATTTGCAGCTAACCGCCTCAAACTGTTCAAAAAGTCTTAATCAAAATGTACACCTCCATTCCACTTATTCGTTGGACTTTTTAAAGGCGACTAACAGGTCTTTGAGGCTAACAATTCTATTCAATTCAATTTTATTTGTATAGCCCTAAATCACAACAAGGTTGTCTCAAAGGGCTTTGCAGAGGCAATATGATACACAATCAGAATCAGCAAATGAAGCAACAAAGATGAATAAATAAAATTCAAGTCCTGGGCATCCCCCATCCTTAGACCCTCCATGTCGGCAAGGAAAAACTCCAAAAACTCCAGAGTCTTTGGGAGAAAATGAGAAACCTTGGGAAGTACCACAGTCAGGTGAGATCCACTCCCAGGACGGATAGACAGGAAGCACCATGACTGAATTTTTCTGCATCGTTTTTTGATAAAATATTTCTAATTTTGGCTATGTTGCGCAGGTGAAAGAAGGCCGTTCTGCAGGTTTGTTTAATGTGAGCTTTAAATGATAAGTCAGGGTCGAATAGAACTCCTAGGTTTTTAACTGTGGTGCTGGAGGCTACACTTACATTGTCCAGAGTGACTATCTGGGCAGCTAAAGAGTCTCTCGCACTTTTCGGGCCTATTAAAAGGACTTCTATCTTTTCAGGGTTAAGTAGAAGATAGTTAATGCTCATCCAGGTATTTATACCTCGGACGCAGGTGCTTAGTTTGTCCACTTGCCTGATCTACTCAGGTTTAATTGATAAATACAGTTGTGTGTCGTCAGCGTAACAATGAAAGTTAATGCTATGTTTTCTGATATTACCTAGAGGAAGCATATACAGCGTAAACAAAATGGGCCCGAGGACCGATTCTTGCGGCACACCATAACTAACTCTAACGTACAGTGATGATTGCTGGTTTTCATTGACAAACTGGTACCTATTAGATAAATATAATTTAAACCAGCAGAGGGCTGCTCCTCTAACGCCTATGTCACAATTCTAGCTAATAGACAGGTGTTCAAATACTTATTTGCAGCAGTGTAATACAAATAAATTGTTAAAAAAACATACACTGTGATTTCTGTATTTTTTTTCCTTTAGATTGTCTCTCACAGTGGACAAGCACCTACCATGAAAATTTCAAACCCGCCCATCATTTCTAAGTAGAACAACTTGAAAAATCACAGGGTGTTCAAATACTTATTTTCCTCACCGTACTTTTTGGATATTCTGTACCTCAAAATGAAGTTTCAACTGTGACCCATAAGACATCGTGTTCACGTTCCACCATATCTTTGTAAAAGCTTCCAATGTTTCTCTTTGAGGGTCTTGAAGAAAAGTTCTCCAGGAATTTGACATGTTCAGTTTTCAGCTTGTCACGCGTGACACTTTAATTCCTTTCCCACGGCGAGCGGCTGTCAAGACTAGCCTGCATAGTGAATGATCGAGTCGGATGGTAAGAGTGCACTAGTCTGACCCAAAAGTGGGACATTGTCATGAAGAACCCACTTACTAAGAAATCGTTTGAGGTTTTGAAGCATGCACTACCCGACTTTGACTGATCAAAACTTCTAAGTGAGAATATTATAAATCATTTTGACTTAATGATGCTTTGCAATGGACTTGTACCTCAGTTATTGGTTTACGAAAGTTATATTGGGTGTGAGTTTATGGCAATTATTAGATTTCTAATACGAAGTGTTGATTAGAGGTGTGAAAATATTGCGAAAACGTGATATATTGCGATACTTTGTAGCCCAAAAGGTTATCGATATGCTCCCACCAAGAATCGATATATCATTTCAAAAAGGTGTCACTGTTTAAAAAAAAAATAGGAACCAATCGGTTGCTACCAAAAATTTCCATTAGAATAGCGTCTACGTTAGCTATAATCATTAATATTAATAAGCTAGCTAAAAATGAAAGAACCTCCGAGACAAGTATGTGTGTGTTCGGAAGCGAATGGCCACACGAAGCGGTGATACAGTTGGCCAAAAACTGACAGCTTTTATCACTGTCGTATTTTTTGGTCATTTATTGTGTACATGTGTTTGCTGTGAGTCTGACTTATTTACATTTTACTCTTCAAGTATATGCAGAATAAAACACAGGTTTGGTGTCAACAGAGTTGTTTTGATGTTTAATTTTCAAAAACAGACAGTTCACACACTATACAAGCATCATCACTGATTGAGAGTGCCTCAGTGCTTTTTATGATAACGTGTTTACCATCAAGGCTTCCAACGCAGTTTAGGAAGTTCCATAGCTGCCAGAAATATGCTATGGCTTCCCACTGGCTGGTTATAGGACACTGCAAAAAAAAATACGACAAAACGCTGGACAACGCAGCATGCTGGCTTCCACCCCCTGATGCTAGAATTCGTAATGTGACTGCCAGTCTCTGTGCGGCATCAACAGTCGAACAGACCACCTCCGCAACTGTCTTCTGCGTCTCAACATTCGTATGATCAACATTTGTTTTTCAATGTTGATGAGTTGAAGATCCGCATTCAAGCGTTCCATCTCCTTTGACATTGTTGTGTCACTGGAAAAAAAATGAAAGGAAGTCGACCAAGTCCCCCAAAACCGTACAAACAAAACGCCGCACCCCTCTAGCGGCTTGGCAGTGAATTACAGAGCATCTTGTCATAGAACTATCGAATGCTCATTGACGCCGTGGTCGCTACGCCGTCATAACTCAGGCTTGAATCTAGTCTTTAACACTCGAAACAAGATAAAGAAAAGTATCCGACTAGAAAATTAGAAAAATAAATCTGATCAAGATGTGAAAAATTTGCAATGTCGACATCCAATTTATTTTGATTGGATTGGACGTCTAGCGCCGTCGATGGCATTCAGTTTTTTGGCCATTTACAGGTCACTTCCTGTTCCTTTTAGGGCAATTACAGGCTACTTCCTGTTGGTTTTTAGTTACTTCTTATTCATGTTGGAACATTCTCGAGTCACTTCCTTTTCAGTAGCCCAAAATGACCTGTAAATGCCCCATAATCTACAGGAAATGACCCGTAACTCACCCAAAAGGAAAAGGAAGTGACTGAAAATCAACAGGAAATGACGTGAAATGCCCCAAAATGAACACATTGCCTGGCGTTGACTGCTACTCATGGCCAACAAACATCGTTCATTCGCTGCCATCTCTCCCAGTTCAAACGGATTGGAGTTCTACTTGTGATACTCTTTCCAATTCACAGTAGAAGGATAAAAATTTAGAAATTGTTTCTCTGTTCATTACTGAGTTTGATAAGAAATCATTTAAGTAGGGTTGTTCCGATCATGTTTTTTTGCTCCCGATCCCGATCGTTTTAGTTTGAGTATCTGCCGATCCCGATATTTCCCGTTCCGATTGCTTTTTTTTTGCTCCCGATTCAATTCCAATCATTCCCTATAATTTTTCCCGATCATATACATTTTGGCAATGCATTAAGAAAAAAATGAATAAAACTCGGACGAATATATACATTCAACATACAGTACATATGTACTGTATTTGCTTTTATGACAATAAATCCTCAAGATTGCATTTACATTATTAACATTGTTTCTGTGAGAGGGATCCACGGATAGAAAGACCTGTGACTTTGTATATTGTGACTAAATATTGCCATCTAGTGTATTTGTTGAGCTTTCAGTAAATGATACTGAAGGCCATGCCCAATGCATGATGGGAAGTGGAACCATGACAAGCGAAACCACAACTGTGCGTAGTGCTACCAATTCATATATCTTCTCTGCGATGGAATATAATTTAAGGTGTTAAGAAAAAAATCAATTGCTACCTAACTTCCTCACATTGCTTCCCATGATATATCTAATCGTAGAAAGAGGAATTGTAAGGTTATAGTCAATTAAAATAAGGCTCCAAAGACTGCCAAAATTCACACTACTCATTTACGCTGGCTTTAAGCTCTCAATATTGGCAAAACGGCGCCATTACAGATGGAGCACGACAATGCGTGAGTGGGTCGTGCAGTGCATGCATTAATTGCGTGAAATATTTTAACGTGATACATTTATAAAAACATTAATTACCGCCGATGTTGGGATAAATTTGATAACCCTACCTTAAGCCTAAACTAAAGACTCTGGATAAGTGTAACATATTATGTATGTAACGATAAAAACAATTAGAAAACGACTTAATTTAAAAAAATATATATAATATTAAAAAAAGGCATGGCCGATATTTTTTTGCCGATTCCGATACTTTAAAAAAATGACGTGATCGGACCCGATCGATCGGCATCCCGATCAATCAGGACATCTCTAATTTTAAGATATTCTAATAATCTATCAATAATTGTTTTATCGCCATATCGTGAGGTCATCTTTATCGTGGGCCTTGTATCGCAAATTGTATCGTATCGTGAGCTACCCTAATGTTGATAATGTGCTGTTCAATCAGGGTCTACTTTTTTAAAATGATGGTCACATTTTATTTCTCATCTTATTATCTATTTCTCAAACACATTTAAACAAGACTACCACAAATTCACTGAGATGTTTTATTAAAAACCTCGCCCTCCCGGATGCCCCATGTAGGTACCAGCCACACTTCCTCCAACAGGGAATACGTCAGAACGAGTAATGTGTTGATGTGCAACGGGAAGTGTTTGCTCTCGCAGAGAACTTCCCAGGGAGTCGTCTGAAGATTCCTCCGTTGTTTATTCATGCGTTTGCCGCCATATGCAGCATCCCATAATGTTCACCGAGGAGTGCCACACACGTGCCGAATGATCCAACATGGATTATTTTTGGCAGGTTCATTTCCACAGCATGTAATCCCCCCTGTTATCCGCCCGCTGGACGCATTTCAGATATAATTTGCCACTTTGACATGTAATGTCTGACACGTTGTGTTTCTAGCATGTTAAAATAATGATAAACCTGTTTGACAAAATAATGCATTCTTTTTTTTATTGTAAAGCTTTTTTGAGTGGTATGTTGTGGCACTTTTCCAGCAAATAGATACAATTCATGCCATTTACAGCTATGTATTTTCTTACATTTCAAACTAATTTTAGCAAAAAGAAGAAAAAAAAGCTACGTACTGCAGTCAAGGCTTGTTCAGTTGTTTTCATTGCTAAAATAATATTTATAATGAAACTATGTGACCTTTCAATGAGGGAAGCTCAAATTGTGTCCGCCTGTGGGTGCTTTGTGACAGTGGAGGGGCTCAGCGGCACACGCTGCTCGGGAGCGAAAGAAACCAGGGTGCCAGAAGTAAATTCTTCAAACATAAGCCACTACAATAGAAAAAAAACATCAGACACCAGCTCGATTTTTTTACTAGTTGTTTTCAACAAAAACAAGTGTGGCTAGGATGATTATGAAAATCTCGGGTTCAACTCAGAACAACGGAATGAAAATTGAAAAATGCCTCCTACTGATGTTAACACGACAAGATCACTGATTCGCTAATTGTCAATCAATAAGGGATTCAACTTCAGACAGAACATTCACTCATTTATCGGAGAACCAGAATGTCCGGGCCACTGCTCATAGATCCCCAGAGACGCACGGTGTCTGATTGGCAGGATAAACCCAGCCTTTAGCCAATGACTGGTCTCGTTTCACTGTAGTGGAACAATGTACTCGCAAGGAGAAGCACAGCGTCCACACTGTTTAATAGGGGTCGGAATCTTTTGGTATCTCACGATACGATTTGCGATACAAAGCTCACGATAATGATGATCTCAAAATGTGCCAATACAAGGATTATCGATAAATTGGTCAGGAAATCATTCAAGGATATTCTACAAAACAATTAATAAGCAGAAAAACAAGCTGTCTTCATCCTTCTGCTGTAGGTTTATCACTAATAGACATCCAATCCATTTGAACTGGGAGAGTGGCAACAAATGAACCCCTCCCACTTCAAAAAGGCCCCTCCCACTTCTATGGCCGTCAGTGGCAGCCATTGGCCATTTCAGGTTGTTACCTGTTGCATAGACTTCATAATGATATTGACGGGACACTGGACCGATTATTAGGGGCCCTGCATTGTTGACATGGCCATCAAAGCTGACCAAGTGGAATCACAGACAGAGCTTTTTTCGTTGAAAATTCTTGTGAATAAATGCTTAAATCCCCGAATTCTCTATAGATATGGGTGCAAAACAGTCTCGATTTTTGGTTAAGAGCAAAAAAAAAAAAAAATTGTGCAGTTAGCGTTTATTTTACGCAAATATGTCGAAGTACGTTGTTAGTCTGTTAATCAATGCGGCGGCCGCCTTATGTAAACAGAGCTTTCCCGGTAAAAATTATTTGAATAAATGCTGAAATCCCTGAATTCTCTATAGATATGGACGCTAATCAATCTCAATCTCAGTCTCGAATCTTGGTTAAAAGAGCAAAAAAAAAAACGGGCAGCTAGCATTTATGTAAATATGTCGAAGGATGATGCTAGTCTGTTAGACAATGTGGCGGCAGCCTTACAACAAAGAGCATTTGCGTTGAAAATTCGTGACTAAACGAAAAATATAATAATTATCTTGAATCCTCGAACAAATCAATCTTGAGACAATCCTTCCTGTTTGTATGCTGTACAGCTTTCGTATTTTTTCAACTTAAATCCGGCGTTGGATCGCTGCATGTGTGCTACGACCGACTGCGAATAACTGAAGCGGATTGTGGGATGGCCCGCTACTTGAAGGCGTGGCGCAGTGAAGGTGGAATATGACCCGTCAATATTATTATAAAGTATATGCCTGTTGATTATCAGTCACTTCCTATTGATTTTGGGGCATTTTATGGGCTACCTACTGTTGATTTTGGGTTACAGAACAGGAAGTGACCTGGGAATCCCCCAAATGATTAGGCAATGACTGGAACTCAACAGGAAGTAACTTGTAAATGCCCTAAAATTAACAAAAAATGACCTGTAAATGCCCCAAAAATCGAAAGGGTGACTGCTCTGGTTTTGAATGAACAAACGTTCCAATTTTCTCCTGATTAGTCAGCCAACTAGTTTTATGATTCATCGACTAATCTAATAATTTTCTTTTTGTTTGTACTAATTTACCAATGAATGTTTTTTTCACGCTTATTAATTCACAAAACCAGTTTGGAACACTTAAATTCTTTATTAAAGTACAAATAATCATGGAAATAACATTAATCACAAACAATGAGGTTAAATGCTGATAGCATTTACTAGTGCAAAAGAATGGAAAGTAAACAGATTCAGAACACTGACTTTGCCTTTTCAACACTATTGAAAACAATTATTTAAAAAATTCTAGCATTATTATTATTGTATAATACTATATATAATAGTAGTATAATATAATCCTTATTCCGTTGCCAATCATATTTGTCATAAAGAATGTCATTTGAAAGCTATTCTTAGTGTAGAATCTGTATTCTGTAGTATGTACCCTACATATTATAATATTAATCCTGAAGTATGTGGGATTCACTCCAGAAATCATTATTTATATGACGAACATGACGTGCTTTTATTTTGAAATGTTCACCGGAGGTACGTTCGCTAAACCGCTAACCGAAAGCTTTACACTCCGTAAAAAAACATTCTTCGCCATTGCTTGTGGTGTCACCAATAGATTTAATTTTTTTCGTCAGCAAATGCTGTTAACCAGCTGTTGAGTGTTATTGTATGACTGATTGGAACTGTACTGCATTGTTTCGCCATAGGGTGTGCTGTCGTGTATTTTATGTATGGTGTGAAGAAGAAGAAGAAAGTTAAAAGAGGCATTAGCGTCCCTCACTGCACTTTGGCTCTCAAGGAGAGCACGTTTGTTCAAGTGTTCGAAATAAACGATAGCAGACGTGCAAAGTAGCAAGTGAGCTGTAAAAATAGCGAGCTTAGTGGAGTGAAAAACGCGGGGAAGCTAACTGAAGCTAACGAACAGCTTAAGCGGAGCTAAGCGAAGCTAAACGCTGCTAAATGAAGCTAAGCAACTGATACTCAGTCCGTCGTCGTGGAACAGTCCATTTTGAGCGTGTGTGTGGGGGAGAAATAATATAAATGCAGCATTCAAATGGCTTTCTTTTTTGTTTTATTTGTTTGTTTGGTATGCTGACATAATTATACATGATGAATAGTTCGGGGTGCTGCTGGCTCCGGTGGCCCAAGCTCTTGCTCGGTGGGGCAAGGGCAGCTAGTTGGGGGCCCCCTACTGGTTTGGGGCCTAAGGAGATCGCCTACTTCACCTGAATAGTAGGTCCGCCTATGAACATGAGTTGAACATACAAGAACGTCAATTCAACTGGGCACATACTGAATAATATCACAATTCTCTCACCCTGGCTTGAATAAAAACATAGCAGATGAGTTGAGATTGTGGTTAAAGAGCACGTAGGTGGTCTCTATCCGACATACCCCCCAGTGCTGACGCTGCCATTGGAGGTTATCGGGGCATGTGATCAGAGCGCTGCTCTATACCAAGCACCCCAAAGGGTTTCGCTTCCTATCTGGCCAGGAAACGCCTCAGGCACTTTTCAGCCAGGGGAGCGTCCCTCCATGCTGACATGGGGGAGACCCTTCCATTGTTTCCTTCGACACATATACTTCTGGATGAAAACTGATAGCGACGATTTTCTTGCTTTGATGTCATTGTGGGATATCGACACACAAGCCCCTCATTTTTTCCTGTGAAGACCGCCAGACCATCACTAATTCATATGGCAGCACGCATGCACGCTGTATTAGTATGTATGTGTGTGTGAGGCAGAAAGAAAGGGAGTGATGTATTATTTAGGATCATGTCAGAGGCGGTTTGATATTGTGCTGATGAGAAGGAATCACAGATGATTGCACACACTCGCACATACACACCACGTTGGAGAATTATTCTTTTTGTTTCCGCTGTCCTCTTTCACCTTGTTCACTTAAGTCCATTTGAATGAATGTAACAGTGACTAACCTAGACAGTTAATAAAATACAGAATATACAGTATTGTAACAGGCATGCCAAAAGAAAAAAAAAAAAAGCACCTTGTAAATTTGGGCTCAATATTATGATTGACATATCCTACACAGTGTTGTTTTTGGCAGCCGTTTTAATTTTTGTCTTTTTTGGACGAAAAAAACGTATTAGTCTTAGTTATATTTTAGTCATATCAAAATGTGTTCATCTTCTAGTTTTAGGGGCCGTTTACATGGTGACGCTGTCATACCAAGATGCAACAATTGTTTTGCGGAATGGCCTCGACTTTATATGGTGAAAGTGAAAACGGAACGCAAAGACGCAAACTGGAGATGTCCCGATCACGTCATTTTTAAAGTATCGGAATTGGCAAAAAAATATCGGCCATGCCTTTTTTTTAATATATCTACAGGGGTGCACATCATTTTTTTGCCCAGGTTCTCAGAAGAGGACCTGCAGATGTGACTTGGTCCTCATTGAGCTTGAGAGCCGATCCACCTGATGCGATAAAATTATGACAAGCTTTACTTAGAGCCAATTACCTTTAAATAATTATATAAACAATTATTGCTTGATTAACATCAACTGGCACAACAAAATTGCCATTACTCTGAAGTGAAATGTAAAGAAATAAACATAAAGGACATTATGCGGCTCCCACATTAACTCCAAGCCTTTGTAAAAGTGGGATGTCCTCCTCATAAGAGCTCATTGAATGTGAATGTATATATTCGTCCGAGTTTTATTCATTTTTTTTCTTAATGCATTGCCAAAATGTATATGATCGGGAAAAATTATCGGCAATGATTGGAATTGAATCGGGAGCAAAAAAAAGTAATCGGATCGGGAAATATCAGGATCGTCAGATACTCAAACTAAAACGATTGGGATCAGATCGGGAGCAAAAAAACATGATCGGAACAACCCTAACGCAAACCTTTGATTCCGGGCTCCAAAGTGGAAGGATTTGATTGCGGGGCTTGCTCCGCAACCAAGCTCTCGCGCCGATGACGTCAGTACTCGCACACATTACTTTGGGCGTGTGCAGCACTGCGACTCAGCATTAAAAACAGCAAACAAGGCGGAATGTCAGCTTTAACTTACTGTTTTTTTAAAATATTTTTAATTTAAATATGTTTAATGTTAGCATTTTTGTGCCTTTTGGAGAAAAAGAAATATTGCATTGGTTGGAGTGGGCGGGTATGTTGTCTTCTGGGCTGAGGAGGTTGATTGTGTCAAGGAAGTGCATAACTGGCTGTTGCCTGGTAAATCTGCACTGCCCCCTGGGGCCTGGCATAAATACAACATCGTTGCAAAAATGAAATTTGTCATATTCTCGACCGTCACCATGTAAACGGCCCCTAAAACCCGAGTTATGCTCCTGCGTTGCGGTGATGGCGAAGTGACTACGGCGTCAATGAGCATTCGATAGTTCTGCGGTGAGGGAATGCGTTGCTCTGTAATTCACCGCCAAGCCACTAGAGGGGTATTATGTTTGTACGGTTTTGGGGGCATGCTCGTTGTCTTCCTCTAGTCTAGTTTAACGAAGAAAAAAAATAAACAATGCAAGATGTCACGCTTGAATGCGAATCTTCAGCTCATCAACATTGAATAAATGTTGATCATACACATGTTGAGGCGTAGAGCGACGCAGAAGATGGTTTCGAGGCGGTTTGTCCAACTTTATGCCGCACAGAGAGTTCAAGCCTCGGGTGGAAACCAGCAAGCTGTGGCGGCTAGCTTCAAACTGGTGTCGAGCACTGCGTCCAGCGTTCTGTCCGAGGTCTGCAAAGCCCTCCAGCCCGATTCGTTTGCTGTGTCCTACAAGCAGCCGGTGTGAAGCCATAGCAGATCTCTGGCGGCTATGGAACTTCACAAATTGCGTTGGAAGCCTTGATGTTAACGTTATCATAAAAGCACCAAGGCACTCTCAATCAGTGATGATGTATCGAGTGTGAACTGTCTGTTGTGGAAAATTAAACATCAAAACAACTCTTTTGACACCAAACCTGTGCATTATTCTTCATATACTTGAAGTGTGACACGTAAATAAGTCACAGACTCACAGCAAACATACGTACACAATAAATGATGAAGTGCACCTAACAAAATACGACATAAAGTGATAAAAGGCTGGCAGTTTTTGGCCGACTGGGTCACCGCTCGTGTGCCCATTCGATTCCGAACACACACATACTTGTCTCGGTGGTTCTTCCATTTTTTTTTAAATTCAATCGGGGCTGATCTCCAGCCCGTATTTTCAGCAATCTTCTCCCACGAATTGCTTGCAATTTGGCAGTCTTCATAATGTCTTGACGACACATTGTAGAAGTTATCGCACATTGTAGAACTTATCGTACTTGGTCTTCGTTGATACTCTCGTCGGCTTGGTCCATTTTTGCGTGTAGCAAAATCAAGTATGACAATGGCGCTGATTTCACGCTGAACCGGAAACAACAGTCTGAGCGGACCAATCGCAGTCCATTTCCGCCAAGTCACAAGCGTTGACGCAACGCGAAGTCAGAAAATTGAGAAGGAGCGAGGAGAGAGGCTACGGCGGAGGGTCGTAAATCTGGTCTTCCTTGAAGGCGCAGGTCTGACGCGGAAGCATAACTCGGCCTTTAGTCGACAAAATCTCATAAAAATTGTCTAGTTTTAGTCAAGTTACTCAAAATGTTTGTAAAATTCAAAAGTTTTAGTCAAAAAATAAAGGTGTCCAACAATTTTGAATGAACATAGACTAGCACATATTGGAGCGTCTACAAGGCCAACGCCAACTTCTTGATGTTAATGCACACTCAGTAGAATAAGCAGCACATTATTTTCAATGGCGTACCGCACGCAGGCTATTTTTAGACCGTGACGTCGCATCGTAAAGAGGAAGTAAAGCCGAAGTTGGACATTATAGACCCGCCCTCGCATAGACGCAATGTAATTTGTGCTACTTTTCTCCGGTAATCTTTCAAAAACAAACATGCCGATCACGCATTGCTTTTTTTGGAACTTGTAGAAACGACTCTAGAAATTACGACACATGAAGGATGTTTTCTTCATACATTTCCGGAAACCAAAAACTCGGGAGGAAAAAATGTGAAGACCGAATCAAGTTGCGCGAACTTTTAACACCAGCTCGGTGAATCCGTTCACATTTCATATGCAGTAAACGTTATGTTGGGTTGGCATGGTCTTTCAGAGGACAAAGAGGTAAGCCATTTTTATATTTTTAACTTATTTTTTTTTAGCGTGACGTTGTGCCGTACTGCTTCTGTCTGACAATGAATGACCTGAAAAGAATTACAATGGTATCTGACTGCCACTGTTACCGTTTCTGTTAATATATACATTATATATATATATATATATATATATATATATATATATATAAACAACCTTAGTAAGGGGGAAGTGTAAATAAATTATAGAATTAAGATGTGTTATCAATGAAAAAATTAAAAGTGTTCTTTGGCTGTCACTGAGTAGCATTTGCGATCGCTACACAAAGCTAACTAAATTACCCCCAAGAACGGTAAGAGGACAACCAGAGGATACATAAGAAAGACAGAGCTGATGGTAAAAGATAGCTTGTTGAAACAGGAGAATGTCACTGTCAGTCGCGTCGATAAAAAAGCTAAAGCTATGCTTAGGTCGGCTCGTTTTTTTCGTCTTTTTCAGCCTTCAACACTCAAGCCGTCTCTTTAACTGAACATTTTTAAGTTCTTCCACGTCTTTGCCAGTGAATTTGGCACCAGGCACATCATTTTCGTAGAGAATTGGTAGGTTTAGCTCTGTAAACACCTCCTTCGTACACGATTTCAATTCATTTCCTATTAGGGACAAACGGTGGCTTTTCCCTACTTAGCAACAGTAGCTAATGTCATGAATATTAATGAGCGGAAGTGACGTGTTGCTTGCGGTACGCCATTCAACCCACCTAGAAGCCGCAAACTGTATGTACAAAAAAAAAAAAAAAGAGGATGCTCACCACGCTAATGTTATGCTAATGCTTACACAAATGCTATGCTAACGCTACAAGTTACATTTATTGTGTGATTAGCAGTCAGCACAGACCTTTAAAGGCTAAAGCAACACTGCATATTCTCTCTTGCCATGATAAGAAAACAAATATTACCATGTGTTTCCAAACAAGCAAGATTGAGCACAGGCAGCCTAGCTTGAAACACATCCTAAACGCCGGTGAGGAGAATGAAGGAGAGAGCACATCTCACATGAGTGACACGACCCAAACACTGCTACGACGCAAGCTGACGTACCATATGAAAATGTCACGCATTGTGAACATTATAATAATACATTTTATTTGTAGAGCGCTTTTCACGACACGCAAATACCCTTCACAAGAGAGATGGGAACACAATAGCTCAACAACAATAACAAAACAATGTTAAATTTAAAAGCAAACTCAAAGTAAATAAAAATTTAAAAGGTGAAGATAAAACCGAGATAAGGATTGTGGTGGGTAATAAAAAGTAAACAGGTGTGTTTAGAGTCTGGATTTGAAAAGTGAAACGGTAGGTATAGTGCAAAGATCGAGGGGGTAGGGAGTTCAAGAGCTGGGGGCCACAGTGACTAAAAGTTCTGGAACCGAAGATGGCGAGACCGACACGGGGGACCGAAAGGTAGAGGATAGAGAAGGAGTGACGTGAACGGGGGGACGGTTAATACAGATGAGATAGCATAGGTAGGGAGGGGCTAGGCCATGGACTGCTTTAAAGGTAATGACAAGGATCTTGTAGTTGATTCTTTGTTTAACTGGGAGCCAGTGAAGTTGACGGAGGATGAGGGTGATGTGGTGTGTGATTGGGGTCGGAGTGATGAGGCGTGCTGCTGAGTTTTGGCAGAGCTGCGCTTTCTGGAGGGACTTATTTGGGAGACCGAAGAGCAGTGAGTCAAGTAATCGAGCCGGGAAGTGACTAGACTACAGACAAGAGTGGAAGCATTATGGTGGGTGAGAGAAGGGAGGGTGCGAGAAATATTGCGAAGGTGGTAGGCTGATCTGGTGATGGCATTGATATTGGAGCATATGACAGAAACCACGTCGCATTTTTATCTAATTTTCTCATCAGACGAACAGTGGCATTCGTGTCGTTATGTTCTAATCTGCTAAACCACGTTTTTAGCTCGTCACGTCATCGTCATGAAAAACTGTTTGTCGACAAAATATTTTTGTTATTGTTATTGTTGAAGACAACAACATTGATCCTAAAATTAATCCGCATATTACAGGAATCAAGTTTCTTGAAAGTAGAAGCATATTTTCCGGAATAAAAGGTACATTATGGGATTAAAGTTGTCAATTTGAAATCCATTTTCTATACATGTTTAAGTTTGACCTTGACCTCATCATATTAAAACTTTGAATGGGAATACGACGTTTTTGTAAATATTGCTTTTGTAAAAAAGGTTGAGAATACAAATAGTAACACACAATCTATTTAACTGGTAAAAGTGAAGGGAGGAAAAAGGTACATTCAAGAATCCGGCAAGATGAAGAAAAATGTTTCCATTAGCTTTTCTTCAACTTCTTTGCGGGTGAGTTAGGGGTAAATAGAGTTCACCAACTCACTACCAGGATGCTGTATTAGTAGCATGGCTAAAAATGTTTGTGAGCGGCCAGTCTGAACTCAAAACATCAAAGATTAAAAGCATCCTCGGTGTGTATTTTTAAGTGTGGTGTCATGTTCCTCTTGCAAGCGTGATCAAATCGTGTTATCAGTTGTGGTGACAATGCTTGAGTGTGTGCTGACAAAGACACTCAGTCATATAATGGATATGGTCCTTTCACTGACGGGAGGCACAAAAACGGCGATTGCTTTTGTTTGCAGACCAAAAAAGAAAGAGGCAAATGCCTCTGATGTTTTTGGGACTTTTGTTCCTGAGAAGATCGCTTTGTCTGTTTGAAATTCAGTTTGGAATTCATTTCTCAATGCAAATAAGCATCTTTTCTTAGGGAGATGAAAGAAAGCGGGAGGCTCAGTCAGCCAAAAACTCTTGTAAAAGTATTAATATTGGATCTTATTGTCAAGGAATTTGCATGCGACCTTGCCTTGGCAAATGTGGCCGAGTAAATAAAACTGAATTATACATAGCCAGTGATGGCGACCTTCCTATAATTGAGCATGTAGCCCTGCTTTACTGGCATCCTTGACCTTCTCTGTTTATTGTAAAACTTAATTGACGAGTTAATGTGATCATATAGAGCTGATGGACAAAGGTGAGCGATGCAGTCACAAGTGGACATCATAAGATGCTTTGTTATTTTGATTTGGCCTGGAACGTGATCTGTGGCCTTTAAAGTCTAATTAGTGTTAGTACGGGCACTTCATGCCATCATAAAACAGTCATTAACTCTATCGACTGTTTTAATTATAGTTTTGACATTAATAACTATCTTATGATGACAACGTTACCCTTTTATTTGAGGGTGACCCGGTCCCTCTGTAAATATAGAAACAGCAAGTAATTGAAAAGCATTACACTACACAGATGAAAAATAAATCGTACAGATGCCACAAAATGGGTGGAACAACACAGTTTTGTAAAAACAAAGCTCCTCAATTCACTGCAACATGGCTTCCTGGGGGAAAAAAAACGGAACTGAACTTTGGTCTTTGCACAAAAACAGCTAATAAGGGTCATTTTTTTTCCTGTAAGTAACAGAATGATTTGTTCATTCCATTAGAACCAGCAGGAGCTAGCAGTGATTGTTCATCTATTATTCTAATGACAATGAATGAAAGTAAATATATTAACTAGGGTTGTTGTCCGATCATGTTTTTTTGCTCCTGATCCGATCCCGATTATTTTAGTTTGAGTATCTCCCGATCCCGATATTTCCCGATCCGATTGCTTTTTTTTTTTTTTTTTTTGCTCCCGATTCAATTCCAATCATTCCCGATCATTTTTCCCAATCATATACATTTTGGCAATGCATTAAGATAAAAATGAATAAAACTCGAATATATACTTTCAACATACAGTACATAAGTACTGTATTTGTTTATTATGACAGTAAATCCTCAAGATGGCATTTACATTATTAACATTCTTTCTGTGAGAGGGATCCACGGATAGAAAGATTTGTAATTCTTAAAGGATTAATGTGACTTTGTATATTGTGACTAAATATTGTCATATTTCAGTAAATGATACTGTAGCCATTTAACTGTTCTGCCCAAATGCATGATGGGAAGTGCAACCATGACTGTGCAAAGTGGCACCAATTGATATATCTTCTCTGCGTTGGGAAATAACATAGGGTGTTAAGAAAAAGGTCAACTACTACCTTTCTTCACCACATTGCTTCCCACGATATTTCTAATTGTTGAGAGAGGAATTGTAAGGCTTTAGCCAATTAAAAATAGGCTCTAAAGGCTGCCAAAATTCACTCTACTCATTTTACGCTGCCTTTTAGCTCTATATATAGGTAAAACGGCGCCATTATAGATTGAACGCGAAATTGCGTGAGTGGGTCGTGCAGCCCATGCGTTGATTGCGTTAAATACTTTAACGTGATTAATTTTTAAAAAATTAATTACCGCAGTTACCGCGATAAATTTGATAACCCTACTTTAAACCAAAACTAAAGACTCTGGATGAGTGTAAGACATTTTGACTGTAGCGTTAATCCAAATAGAAAACGATTTAATTAAAAATATATATATATATTTAAAAAGGCATGTCCGATATTTTTTTGCCGATTCCGATACTTTGTAAATGACGTGATCGGACCCAATCGATCTTTTTTTAGTCACATTTGAGATGAAATTGTTGGCTGTTTTCAACAATGTACATCGAAAATAAAGACATTGATTGACTGAAAATGGTTCAATATTACATGAAATGTCTTGTTTTCTCATCTATATGTATAATTGCTCTTTACCTAAAAAAAAAAAAAAAAATGTTTTATCGATTACTCGATTAATTGATAGAATTTTCAGTCGATTACTTGATTACTAACATATTCGATAGTTGCAGCCCTAGTTTTGATACTTGATTACAAGCTTTAAAAAAATAAAAGTTCTTCCTTAACTTCTTTCTTTCCTCTTTTAGAAAAAGGTTTGGTGTTATCTACTGTAAGTACTGACAATCATTTGGGGTGAGAAGTTTGAAGTATGCAGTGCAACAAAATCTGACTAATATACAAAATATGAACGTATTGGTTGGATTGCATGTATGGGTTTCACAGTACACCGGGTTGAAATGGTGGGCCAAAAATATGAGCCCCTTTGCATTATTTTGCTTAGGGCCCCCAAATGCCTGGGCCAGCCCTGGAAGGGGGGGGGGGGGGGACAGGTGTGTATGTCAGGGGTGGGTCAAGTCATTAGCCAATCAAATGTGCATTTGAGGGGGTGGGGGGAATGGACCGGCACATTCAAGTGAAAAGGGGTTAATGTAGGTTTGAACATACAAAATTAAACTAATTAACTTAACCCTATATTGCCAAATGCATCACATTTGATACAGCTAAAATTTCATGATTTTGAGACTAATTCCAAATTTTGACATTTCTTTTTGGGGAAAAAAAAAAATGATGGATGCAAGTCAACACATGCATCTGCAGGTTCCATGAGAAAAAAAAAAAACTGGATTTAGCAAGGGTTATAGATATCAGAGCGCTTATTACACATATTCATTTTGACTTTTTACAAATTTGAAAGAAAGGTTTCATTAGGACCTTATTTTTCAAATTTTGGGATTCTCTGATAATTGCTTCATGTTGTTGGTATTTAAGGGTTAATAATGGTCGGGTCAATTCTATCCTTACAACATCAGACAATCTAAATGACCTGAATAACTGAACTCAGTTTATAATGCATATAAGATTGCTTAAATGTTGGTGGGGACAATTTCAGCATCCTGAAAAGTTGGTAGTGTTATGTTCCTACCATCCCTATGCAAACCTACGCCCTTGGATAGGACGTCCACTCGTGATAAAGTCAATTGACAGAAGAAGGATGAAAAGAGCTACATGATTGGATGTGAAATGTTGCATTTAAATAACTAGAATTCAATCTGAGAACATTGATCTATGATGCTAGATTTTTTTGTGTGTGACAGATATAGGCTACACATAAAGTTGTCCCACAAATGGAGGCTGACTCTTTGTCACTCTAACAGCCAGCGTTCCCCAAAGATGAAGTGACTGCTCATTCTTCAGTACAGTAACATGCATATCCTACTCTACAAGTTTAAGTACCAGCATCTTGTTTTATTTCTTACCACCCCCTCTTTGTTTCACATCTATTTCTTTCATAGCTTATTTTACCGCACTGTTACATGCGGCGCACTGGCAAGCACGCATGAGGCCGCGCACGTACCCGCGACTGCGGCGCGGGTCATGCATTTCAAATGAGGGAGAAAATGTCAGCACTGTCCCTGGAGACAAAATGGGGGGTGTAAAGCTCTGGATTCGAATGCGGAGGTGTGTGTCCGTAAATGCATGAACGCCGCATATTCCTCATGTTAATCCCTCCAGGTGGAAAGTATACTTTAAAGTTATACCACAAGAACACAGAATCCCTTTGGTTTGATATAGTTTTGTATTCTCGAGATTCAGCATCAGCAGATCTTTAACTGCACAGGCAATTCAGTTCAAGTCGGTGCAGCTTTGTTGGGCCAGCTTTGATGTATTTTGACAAAAAAAACTAAAATGCTCCTTCAGTATCTCGCCAAAGTTTTATAACTGAGCGGTGCAGTACTGACAGTATGTGTAAAAGTGTGACAGAGTAATAATGTCTTTACAGTAAATGGATCTCGCCCTGACAGGACGCTGATGATGTCTCATGTCCAAAGAAATGATAAAAATCCAATTTGTGTAAGCCGGTGAGAAACGTCCCCAAAATGTTGCAAAACTTGGTTATCGGTTTGACACCTTGGTATTTTTAATTAAAGTGTAGCGAGCGGCACAAATAAAAGTTTGATGTACGGCAGATGACGTATTGACCTCACACCTGAATGATGTTCACTACTTTTTCATGAAGGAATCAAAGCCAATGTGAATATGATTTATTGATGCCAAATTTAATTCTTCTGATAATATTAAAGATTTACGGTGGGATGAAAAAGTATCTGAACCTTTTGGAATTTCCCACATTTCTGCATTAAATCACCATCAAATGTGAGCTGATCTTTGTCAAAATCACACAGAGGAAAAAACTGTCTGCTTTAACTGAAACCACCCAAACATTTATAGGTTTTCATATTTCAATGAGGATAGCAAGCAGACAAAGACAGAAGAGGGAAAAATAAGTATGTGAACTCTCTGCCTAAGGAGACTTAACGACCAATTCAAACAAATTTTTACCATACATTTTAAGTCAGGTGTGTGCCCAATCACTGATGAGTTGTTTAAACCGGCCCTGCCCACTTTGAAACACACAGCGGGTAAGAATTGTCTTGATGAGAAGCATTGTCTGTTCAAAACAGCTGTCTGAAGACCTGCGATCAAGGATTGTTGATTTGTATAAAGCTGGGTAAGGATACAAAACCATCTCTAAAAGTCTGGATGTTCATAAATCGACAGTCAGAGAAGTTGTCTTCAAATGGAGAGAGTTTGGCACTGTTGCTTCTCTCCCAAGGAGTGGCCATCCACCAATGATGATGCCAAGAGTTCAGCGCAGGTACTCAGAGAGGTTAAAAAAACCCTAGAGTGTCTGCTAAAGACTTACAGAAATCATTGGCACAGTCCAATATCAATGTGCACACATCAACTACTTGTAAAGTAGAACGGTGTTAATGGGATGACTCTACGGAGGAAGCCACTGCTGTCTAAAAAAAAAAAAACATTGTTGCTCGTTTAATGTTCGCAAAAAGGCACTTAAACACTCCACAGAGGTCTTGGAAAAATATTTTGGTCGACTGATGAAACCAAAGTTGAATTGTTCGGGAGTAACCCGCAAAGTCATGTGTGGAGGAAAAATGGAACAGCTCACCAACATCAACACCTAATCCCCATCGTGAAGCATGGTGGAGGGAGCATCATGATTTGTGGCTGTTTTGCTGCCTTGGGGCCTGGACAACTTGCAATCATTAATGGAAGAATGAATTCAAAAGTTTATCAGGATGTTTTGCGGGAAAACCTGAAGCCGTCTGTCAGGCAGTTGAAGCTAAAAAGAGGATGGATGCTGCAACAAGACAATGATCCAAAACACAGAAGTAAATCAACTTCAGAATGGTTTCAGAAGAAAAAAATACACATTCTGGAGTGGCCAAGTAAAAGTCAAGACTTGAACCCCATTGAGATGCTGTTGCATGACCTAAAGACAGCGAATCATGTCAGACATCTGAGGAATCTGACTGAACTCCAGCAGTTTTGTAAAGAATAATGGGCCAAGATTAGTCCTGATCGATGTGCCAGATTTTTTCCCCCCTTGAAAACTTATGTTTGTGTGGTTTTAGTTAAAGCAGACACTGTTTTTTCATCTGTGTGTTTTTGACAATGATCAGATCACATTTGATTGTAATATTATGCAAAAATGTGAGAAATTCCAAAAGATTCAGACTTTTTTCATACCACTGTACTTAGAATTAATGTGTTTTTCTGTGTCCTGACATGTGCTGGCCGATCTAGTTAAATCTTTTGTGGTCCTCTCATTTTTCGCAATTGATTTTTTTAATGGAAATCATGAATAGATGCTTTGATTGCATGGATGATGTCATAACTTGAATGTTTGCAAACATCACTCCACTTTGGCTTGAGTTTTTTTTTTTTTCATTATCACATTTAAATGTCACTGTAATGACATTTTTGAGTCATTTCACTCGTGTCGTGACTCCCTCTAAAAACTTTCATTCATAATACAGCCATGAATGACCTAAATATAGAATATGATTGCAGTATTGACCTATGAATGTAATGTTTATCGGGTTTAGAGAATGTGGACTTGCATGCAAGCATGTATTTGTCACTCAGCTCTTCAGGGGTAGTAGCTGTAACGTTAGATTTAATAAGTCACACTGCAGAAAGCGCGCCTATTAGATACCCCACACAGATTGACACGCACATTCCGAAGCTAGCCAAGCAGCACGTGGAATAATGGTGTTAGCACACACACAAAAATACCGTATTCCCTCAAATAGTGACCCCTACTTTAATACACAATGACAGCAAGTTGTATCATAATGTCTGAATAACAGGAAAATTGTTGCTTGAAGATGAATGCAGCATGCACAATCTGTAACAAAGCAGCTGGTGTCATACTTGAAATAAACATGAGCGTCCTCGTGACTACAATCATTACTTGGAACAAGTAATATGAAAATAACCTTGGGCTACAAGCCATATGCTGCTTTACCAAGACATTATCTGATCACAAGTAGCAGGCTGCGCTCGTAAAATTCCATGTAATAAACCAGTGTTATGTAACATCAAGTGATAGATCACCACCTCAATAGACTCCAGGCAACTATTTGCATAAAACTAGTACTTGAACTTGTGATAAATTCTTTACCAAAGTTGAACTTCTATGGGAGAAAACACCGACATGCAGGGCATGTCTCGACAGGATCTAATGTGTACATGGCGTACTGCTTAATGATTCATACATCACTTAGCAGCATTAACCTTGCAAAGGCCTCCCCCACTTGTCGGCACACTTGCTGTCACTTCTTTTGAGGACAAGTCAAAGAGCCATCTGAAATGGCTGCTGAAGAGGAGGGGAGGAAATCACCCTGCGGCGACCCCTAGAGGCATCATTGTTCGTTACTTCCTTCACATTGGGTGGCTAGACTCCTTCAAAGTTGGAGGTTCTTGTTAGAGAACTTCAGAAAAGGTTAAAAAGTTTGTGTCTTTCACAAGTCGGTAAATATTGAGCAACGCTGGGTGGAAATGCTGACAGCTTCCTGTTGAAATGCAAAGAAAACAGGGTTTGGTCAATAACGTCAATGAAAAAAGTTGAGCCTGAGGTGTAGGACTAGCAATTCGGACCACTTCCTGGATCATGGAGACCATAATAGCAGCTGGATGCCTCAGGGTTTTTTGGGCTATAAAGAAATACCAGAAAGGTGTCAAATGACCCCGATACCATCCTGACTACTTGGCTTTTTCAAACAATAGACCACCAGAACAAGCAATCAAGCATCCTAGGTGTGAAGTGGGGGTTTCGCTCTGGATAGCTGCAATCAGCATCTTGAATATTTGCAAATCCAGGTGCAGTTTACATGGCGACTCTGTGACACAAACACGCAATGACTGAGTAGCAGACTCGCCTCGCGTGCATATGGTGTCAGCGAAGACAAAAAAATTCTGAATCCTGCCTCCAAAGTGGAAGAATCCGATTGCGGGGGGTTTATGGGGGCTTCCTCGGCATGCATATCAAAGGCTCCTGCGGCACGAGACCACGCCATTAGCGTCAGCACTCGTACACGTCACATTGGGCATGCGCAGCGGTGCTACTAAACATTAAAAACAGCAAATATGGTGGAATGTTGGCTTTAATGTACTACTGTTTAAATAATATTTTTAAATCAAATATATTGAACGTTTCAATTTTTGTGCCTTTTTGAACAAATGAAAAATGACATTGCTTCGAGTGGGCGGGCATATTTTTTTTCCGGGCTGAGGGAGCTTGGTGGGGTCAAAGTGCATCTTTCTCTGTCGCCCTGTAAATCTGCACTGCCCCCAGGGCCTGTCATGAATACTACACCGTTTTCATGCGGAATTGCGACATTGTTCAAATGGAGACGCAAATGCAAATGCAAATTTGAAATTTTTCGTATTTTCTGAGAGTCACCATGTAAACGCCCCCCCAGACTTGTTAACTCCTGGGTTAGTGTAAAAATGATGATAAGGCCATGTGGCATGAAACTAAGACAACATCCAGAACTGTAGAAAATTGAGTGTTAGAACATATGGGACAAATCCCATCAATCACCTTTACTTTTTCTTGACAAGTCCAACATTCAGTTGTCAAGGTTCACAGTTTATTATGTTGAAGCACACAATGACCAAACTTTCCACAGCAGCTCAAACAGCTGTTTTCTCACTGAAAATACAAGTACATACGTAGGCAAGCTGCAGCTTTTGGAATATGTAAAAAGGTTGTCCGCCTGACTGTCTGCCTGAGCGGTCCAATGTCCAACAAAACCAAGGCAGCCCTGTCCTGCAGACACACAAGATGCTAATTGGAGCAATCCAACCCTGTGGTTTTGCGAATGTGAATGGGAATGACTAAGGAGGACCTCCGTGCTCACAAAAGATATGCTGTTTAGGGTCACATGACCCTTCTCAGGTTATAAAAGTGATTTGTATCAACTGATCCACCCTTGGTAGTTCTAGTGATAAGCAAGAATGGAATACAGCAGTAGTGGGAACCTCTTGGTACCTCACAATACGATACGATTAGCGATACAACGCTTACGATAACGATGATGTTACGTCCCAAGGACGGCTCGCGAAGGGTGTAACATAAAACAAGTCACACAAGTTTACAAGTGGCACAAATTTATTTACACAGTCAAACTCACAATGAACAATATATACAAAATGGGAATGAAACGCGACTTCAGGATAAGCCCAGGCCAAAACAACAAACAAAAGGAATCTACTCTTAAACCCCACCCGCTAACTAAACCCTGATCGTGAAAAAGAACAAAGAAAAGACAGCCACTAACCTAGCTTCTTACACTAAATAAAACAGGGAAAAACAGGTTGAACAAAAATGGCAGCTTACCCCTACTGCTTCAGTGCTCTTATTTACAGTGGTGAACAAAAACGATCCAGTAATGAATAAACACAAAAGACCTCATTGAAAAAGCGTGAGTGTATCAAACTAGCGATCAAGCACACGAGAGTGAATGGCGAGCAAACGGCTGGCGAGGAGGACCGCGGCACGAATGCTGTCAAATGCAACCTCAGCTGTCAGTTGACAGCTTCTGACTTTTCAAGCTTGGCGCCCTTTTTCGTGGCCAATCAGCAGCGGCGACGTCATCTGTCCGTCCGGCGTCGATCAGCTTTCGTCACAGTGGGAGGGGAAGCAGTCGGCTGGCAGAGGCGACGGTCAGCTGACTGAAAGAATCTCAAAAAACAGTAATTAAACGGCCAGGGCCGTCACAGATGATCTCACGATATGGCGATACAATGAATAATACATTGGTCAGGAAATCATTCTATAAAACTAATAAACAGAAAAACAAGCTATTTTCATCCTTCTGCTGTAAGTTTATCACTAGTAGACTTCCAGTCCATTTGAACTGGGACGGTGGCAGCGAATGAACCCCTCCCACTTTAAAACGGGCCCCTCCCACTTCTATGGCCGTCAGTAGCAGCCAATGCCAGGTAACAAGGTCGTTTTGGGCCATTCAGGTTGATTTTCTGTCACTTCATATTGATTTTGGGGCATTTTATGGGTCACTTCCTGTTGATTTTGTGTTACAGAAAAGGAAGTGACCTGGGAATGAATAGGCAGTGACTCAAACTCAACAGGAAGTGACCTGTAAATGCCCTAAAATGAACAGAAAGTTACCTGTAAATGCCCCGAAAATCGGAAAGAGTTACTGTGAATGCTCCGGTTTCGAATAAACGAACGTTCATTCTCCCTTCCTAATGGATTGGGCGTCAAGTGCCGTCAATGGCAGCCATTGAGTCAACTGAGACACTATTACTGTGGAAGATTTAGGTAGCAACTTGTTGGTAACTTTTTCTTTTTAAAAACATTGACACTTTTTTAAAAAGATATCTATATTCTTGGCATGGGCATATGGATAAACTTTTGAGATGCAAAGTATCAGGATAATATCACCATTTGAATATTTTGTTACACCCCTACAATACAGTGGAGGGAGCTGAATGACCTTGACTTTGCATTCAAAAGACCAGATACAAGATGAGACCAATCTGCCTGTAGAAAGCATCAATAAAGACAGGAATTCTGATCAATCGGTCCTGCTTTACGGAGACACGGGAAATCTGATCAATCAGTCTCGCTGTACGGAGGGGATAAAACCAATACGAGTAAGTGTCTTGTCATGGCTCGTTTAGCAAAGTTCTCTGCAGCAGTAGCTGATCAGTCTTTTGGTAAATTTGTCGGCAATGTGAATTAATCAGATGAATTGTACATTTCGGGTTTCTTGACCAGAGATAATGATGGTAGGTTATGATTGTTAAATTGGGGAATTTATACTGTTGTTGTTGCTCTTTTCATCTCTCGTGGCTTACCTCATTGACTCCCACATATTTAAATCATGTCGGCTTTAAATCCTTGTCTTGACAGGGGAAAAAAATCAACAGAATAATAATCTGATGTGCTGCTTGCTAATGGTATCTTCCATTTTTTTCTCCATTGCTTTAAGACCTTAAAGGGGAAGTCCAGATTTTTTTTACATTAGGCTTAATTTTCGAATTAGCGGGATTTTAGTCGGTGGAGTTAGTTTTCAACTAATGCAATGCAGTTTTCTAGTTATTTGTTAGTTGTTTTAGGGCTCCGGTGTGGTTAAGCTAGTGTGAGTCAATGGTGCATGCTAGCATGCCAATAAAAAACAATATTTACAAAACTACCGTATTGGCCCTGTCAGGGAAATTCAACTTTGAACTCATAGACAAGTGTCAACTCGATAGCTCGATGAGAAATGAATCACATTCAACCAAGGATTGTCTTTGCAGGTTTTATGTACAAGACAAGAGCTCTTGGGTACAGACGCGGAATAACGCACAAAGTGCCTCTCCGCATGTGGACAAATAGAGAGATACAGGGCATGCCTCTATTTATGGGTTGACACAATAGAAACGAAATCGAAACTTAGTAAAAACATCTCAAGTTACAGAAAAACATCTCTCATAGGGGAAAACCACCTTAAGCTATCACCTTGAATCACCAGCTGTGGCCAGGAAGAAGTTTCATAAGCCACAGTTGCCACATTGTATTCATTCAGGGCATATTGGAAAACAACAAATAAATAACAGTCCATATTTGGGCATATTGACTCCGTCTACAATTGTCAAGGCCATGAGAAGGCCCACAGATTACAACAGGCCCGAATATAAGATTGGTGTTTTTTGCATTGAAATAAGACTGAAAAATAGGGGGTCGTCTTATATTCGCGGTCCAGACATTATACCCATTCACGACGCTAGATGGCGCCATATCATTGAAGCAATGTTCTGTCATGACAGATCTCAGCTACTCTCAAGTTAAACCAGTTTGCATTATTTTATTGCATTGTTTTTCCTTATTCGGATTTGTTTCAAGACTACAGTTACAGTTAGACTTCACTTTGATGGTTAAGGCAGTTATTGCAATTTTGTTGTTTTATGACAATAGATTGGTTTATTTACATTTCAAAAACCAGAAGCCAATCATTTACGAATGTGATTGCACTTTAATTTACATATTTAAATGTTCAGATATTAAGATTTGAATGAGGCAAAATAACATGCTTTTTCTCTCAAATATATTGTTATAATCATTTGTTTCGGATGTACTGTATTTTCTGTATGAAAATTAATTTGGTGTTCAAAAAGTCTTTTTTCAAACTTGAGTCTTGAAAAAGAGGGAGTCGTCATATAATCAGGGCCGTCTTATATTCGGGCCAATACGGTAATTGTTCAAACACAGCCATGTTATGGTCAAAAAGTAAACAGTATACTGCGTCAGGGTGATTGATTTGGGGAATGAGGAGTCCCTTTCGTTCCCACCAGAAAATTAGGGGGTGGAAAAAAACGTTGTGTTATCACTCCGCCCTGCTTGCCTAGACAGCCTGTTCCCTGCAGAGTTGCTGGATTACAAATGCTCGCACAAAAATTTTTCACATGCAATCATAACTTTTAATAACTTTATCCTGAAATCATAGCCAACTCCATGGGTGATTCTCATGCGTGGATATTTTTTTTTTTTTGTTTGTTTTTTTAATGCTAGCAAGCACTATTGACTCGCGCTAGCTTAGCCACTCCGGAGCCCTGCATCTAACAAATAACAAACTGAGCGTAATTTGTTGGAACCAACTTCACCGACTAATTAAACGCCAGCTAACTCGAAAATTAAGCCTGATGTCAAACACACTGAAATTCCACACAATGTGCATGCAAAGTATGATTCCTGCCAATTTTTCTGTTGCTATCCCAAGGAGAGAAGATATTATGAGGCTCACTTGAGTCAAGGCTGAGCTGCAGCACATCATTTTCATGGGACTGAACATCATAGTGACAATTGCTGATGGAATCCTGATGGCAAAGTGAGGAAGACATCGAAATACAAAAGAAGAAGGAGAGCGTGGATGCGCATGTGTGTAGTGAGCAAAGAAATGCAGTGTGCTATTGATCAGCCCACAAGGGCCACATTCATTTACTCAGCTCTGTTCAATGTCACACATGGCATCTGATCTTCTTTTGGAAATTTCTTTCTCTGTCTCCCTGCCTCTCCGTGGCGTTCAGTCGCTTAATAGATATTGATTCAGTTTTAGGGGCATACTGTAGCTTTCGATCTGCCTTCGCCAAAGTCGTCTGCCTCTGCACTCTCTGTGAGGTGACGCCATCATTTCCAGATGGCTCGCCTTTCAAAGTGCGTGTGTGTGCATGTCGCACACATAACGATTTCCTATTGGTCGCCAGCTCCCTCACTCCCTCTGGGCCTAACGACCTGTTATTGATCGAGCCAATTAGCATTCACGCCTTTTAATTAATACTGGAGCCTGATATTCACGGGTGCACAGGAGTAGTTTGAATTCAAGCAAAAGGGAATACAGGAAAATATGCTCTTTCATGGACAGCCTTTTGAGCATTTGTTCTTAATATTCAGATTAAGCTACGTGTACTGTATTAGTAGTACACACTAGAAACACGATCCGCACCTAGTAGAACTACTGTTTCTTAAAAGTGACAGCCTTTTAACAAGCTTACATTATAGTATTTGTTTTACCCATAGAATTCATAATTGTATTGACAGATCACATCCGTCAGCTAGAGTCCGCTTCAGTTATTCGCAGTCGGTCGCAGTTAGTCAACACATGCAGCGATCTAACGCTGGATATAGGTTGAAAAAAATACGAAAGCTGTACCGTATACAAACAACAGCTACGGACTAGCATCATTCTTCGACATATTTACGCGCATAAAAACAGGAAGGATTGTCTCAGGAGTGATTTGTTCGAGGATTCAAGGTAATTATTATAATTTTGAAATGTTGTGAAAAAACAATCAATGGGAGAAATTAACCGCTACGGACTAGCATCCTTCTTTGGCATATTTACGTAAAATAAATGCTAACTGCCCGGTTTTTGCTCTTTTAGCAAAGAATTGCGACTGTTTAGAATTCGGAGATTTAAGCATTTATTCACAAGAATTGTCAACGTAAAAAGCTCTTTGTTGTAAGATTGCTGCCACATTGACTAACAGACTAGCATCGTACTTCGACATATTTACGTAAAATAAATGCTGCACAGGTTTTTTTTTTTTTTTTTGCTTTTAACCAAGAATCAAGAACGTTTAACGTCCATATCTATAAAGAATTCAGGGACTTAAACATTTATTCACAAGAATTTTTACCAAAAAAGCTCTGTTTACATATGGCGGCTGCCACATTGACTATCAGACTAGCATCGTACTTGGACATGTTTACGAAAATAAATGTTAACTGCATGTTTTTTTTTGCTTTTAACCAAGAATCGAAACTGTTTTATGTCCATATCTATAAAGAATTCAGGGATTTAAGCATTTATTCACAAGAATTTTCACCGCTCAAAGCTTTGTTTACATATGGCGGCCTCCACATTGACTGACGGACTGGCATCTTACTTCGACATGTTTACGTAAAATAAATGTTAATTGCACGTTTTTTTTTTTTTTTTTTTGCTTTTAAACAGGAATCGAAAATTTTACGTCCGTATGTATGAAGAATTCAGGGATTTAGGCATTTAATCACAAAAATCTTTACCAGAAAAGCTCTGTTTACATATGGCGACTGCTATATTGACTAACAGACTGGCATCGTACTTCGACATATTTACGTAAAATAACTGCTCACTGCCCATTTCTTTGCTCTTTTAGCAAAGAATCGAGACTGTTTTACGTCCATATCTATAAAGAATTCAGGGATTTAAGCATTTATTCACAAGAATTTTCAATGAAAAAGCTCTTTGTCTGTGACTAGCATCTTACTTCGACATGTTTACGTAAGATAAATGTTAACTGCACTTTTTTTTTTTTTTTTTGCTTTTAACCAAGAATCGAAACTGTTTTATGTCCATAACTATAAAGAATTCAGGAATTTAAACATTTATTCACAAGAATTTTCACCGGAAAATCTGTTTACATATGGCAGCTGCCACATTGACTAACAGACTGGCATCTTACTTCAACATGTTTACGTAAAATAAATGTTAACTGCACGTTTGTTTTGCTTTTAATCAAGAATCGAGACAGTTTTACATCCGTATGTATGAAGAATTCATGGATTTAGGCATTTATTTAGAAGAATTTTCACCAGAAAAGCCCTGTTTGCATATGGCGGCCGCCATTTTGACTAACAGACTGGCATCGTTGTTCAACATATTTACGTAAAATAACTGCTAACTGCCCATTTCCTTGCTCTTTTAGCTGTTTTACGTCCATATCTATAAAGAATTCAGGGATTTAAGCATTTATTCACAAGAATTTTCAACGAAAAAAGCTCTTTGTCTGTGATTCCACTCGGTCAGCTTTGACAGCCACGACAACAATGCAGGCCCCTATTAATCGGCCCCGCGCCCTGTCAATATCATTATGAAGTCTATTGTTTTACCATTGCTAGACACACGAAATACGCTGGAGTAAACTCTCATAGCAGGTGGGAAACGTTCATGACAGCGTTTACTTAAATTTTGTGTAAAGTGACGGATGGTCACATGAATGCCAAATTATGGTAAACGTGTTACCTGCACGTCGGATGTCCTTCCTCTTCTAAGCCGCGGCCGTCTGTTTCTTTTCGGTAGCCGAAATACTCCCATACTAGATTTTTTTTAAGGGGGTTTTGAAAAAGCTCAGGTGTAGTTTTGACAGCGAGAGTAGTGTCACCAACACCCCGGAGGGCGAAGGGTAAGCGCTGCCGCTCCATGCCATTTCTCGCTGCATTTTTTGACATAAAAAAACAGCTACAGTACTACAGTAAGGCAAGGCAAGGCAAGGCAAGGCAAATTTATTTATATAGCGCAATTCAAAGTGCTTTACATCACATGAAGATCATAAAAATCACATTTAAATCAATACAACGTAAAAACCAAGACAATCAAAATCGATAATAAAATTATACATAAAAATCGCATTTAATAACAAATAGAATAAAAATAAATAAATAAAAATTAAACAAGAACTACTACTACTAATAATAATTGAAATCAGCAATGGAGATAAGCACAAGAGGAATAGAAAGAAAGTAGATTGAAATATATAGACAGTTATGGATATGCAGTGCTAAACAAAAGCGTTTTTAGCCCGGATTAAAAGAGCTAACAGTTTGAGCATACTTCAGACGTTCGGGTAACTTGTTCCAGAGGTGAGGAGCATAATGTCTAAATGCTGCCTCACCCTGCTTGGTTCTTGTTCTTGGAACATGCAGAAGACCGGTTCCAGACGACCTTAGGGGTCTAGATGTCTCATAGCAATCTAACAAATCAAGCATGTATTTTGGTCCAAGGCCATTAAGTGTTTTGTAGACGAGCTATAATATTTTATAGTCTATCCTTTGACTCACTGGAAGCCAGTGTAGCGATTTCAAAACTGGTGTAATGTGGTCCAGCTTCCTTGTATTTGTGAGGACTCTGGCTGCAGCATTCTGTACTAGCTGCAGCTTCCTGACTGATTTTTTATCAAGAACCTTAAATATACCATTGCAATAGTCCAATCTGCTGAAAATGAATGCATGCATAAGTTTTCCATGTCTTGTTGAGTCAGAAGCCCCTTAATTCTGGTTATATTTTTTAGGTGTAATAAGCGGATATAGTGACGGACTGTAGATGGCTATCAAATTTTAAGTCTGAGTCAATAATTACGCCAAGGTTTCTTACTTGATTTGTAGCTGTAAGTGACATTGAGCTAAGTTGCCTGCTTATCTTTGACCTTTCCTTTTTTGGCCCAAAAATGATCACCTCTGTCTTCTCCTTTAACTGGAGAAAATTCTGGCACATCCATTCATTGGTTTGATGAATGCATTTTCTCAGGGAGACTAAGGGACTATAATCATGTGGGGACACAGAAATGTACAGTTGTGTGTCATCTGCATAGGCGTGATAGGAGATGTCATACTGTTCCATTATCTGAGCTAAGGGAAGCATATAGATGTTAAATAAGAGTGGTCCAAGAATTGACCCTTGAGGGACTCCACACGTGAATTTGGTTTGTTCTGACTGATGGTTTCCGATTGACACAAAGAAATCCCTATCATGTAAAAAGGATGTGAACCACTGAAGTATAGTGTCAGTAAGCCCTACCCACTGTTCCAATCTGCTGAGTAGTATGTTGTGATCAACCGTGTCGAATGCGGCGCTGAGATCCAAGGTATGACGGAAAATTTTTGTGGGATTGAAACCGTAACATTTTCATACCACGGTAAACTTTGAAACCGGCACATGCCTAGAAGTTAATCATTTTAAAGAAGCCATTTTAGGGCAAATTAATGTGGCCGCAACATGGCGACAAAATTTGACCATGCTGCGAACTCAATTTGTTAAAGGGGGCACTACAGCCCCACTCACAACATTGACGTGTGTGAAGGATGCATCAATGGTATTGATCCTCCCAGCTAGGAGAGGAACACGCACTTTTCTTGTACACATGCACATGGGCTCATTGCGCACAAGCAGCACAGCAAACTGGAGGTGAAGGGCCTCTAATTGGCCCATCTCATGTAGCCGTGCGAGCGGTCCGTCGACTGTCATTATGTGCTCATTCACTTACAGACAGAGGAAAATCAAATGGAAGCCGACGCTTCGGCCCGACGTCTCGGCATGTGTGGTCCCGCTCGGCGAAAATGAGCTAATTGCATCGTACGGCGGCGCCGTCATGGAAACGATCGACTCGTTCCCAGCCGTCACTCACGTGTCGTCTAATAGCCTTACGAAAATATGATTGGATGATTGGCTGTCACTCAGGCACCATTATTGATTCATGTCCAGTTGTTTGGAACAGGTAGCATAGATCCGTGGCAATTCTAGTGATTACAAATGGTAATGAGGTCGAGAAATATTATTTTCTTAATGTGCAGCGTTATACAGTGCCTTGCAAAAGTATTCGGCCCCCTTGAACCTTGCAACCTTTCGCCACATTTCAGGCTTCAAACATAAAGATATAAAATTTTAATTTTTTGTCAAGAATCAACAACAAGTGGGACACAATCGTGAAGTGGAACAAAATTTATTGGATAATTTAAACTTTTTTAACAAATACAAAACTGAAAAGTGGGCCGTGCAATATTATTCGGCCCCCTTGTGTTAATACTTTGTAGCGCCACCTTTTGCTCCAATTACAGCTGCAAGTCGCTTGGGGTATGTTTCTATCAGTTTTGCACATCGAGAGACTGACATTCTTGCCCATTCTTCCTTGCAAAACAGCTCGAGCTCAGTGAGGTTGGATGGAGAGTGTTCGTGCACAGCAGTCTTCAGCTCTTTCCACAGATTCTCGATTGGATTCAGGTCTGGACTTTGACTTGGCCATTCTAACACCTGGATACCTTTATTTTTGAACCATTCCATTGTAGGTTTGGCTTTATGTTTTGGATCATTGTCCTGTTGGAAGATAAATCTCCGTCCCAGTCTCAGGTCTTGTGCAGATACAAACAGGTTTTCTTCCAGAATGTTCCTCTATTTGGCTGCATCCATCTTCCCGTCAATTTTAACCATCTTCCCTGTCCCTGCTGAAGAAAAGCAGGCCCAAACCATGATGCTGCCACCACCATGTTTGACAGTGGGGATGGTGTGTTCAGGGTGATGAGCTGTGTTGCTTTTACGCCAAACATATCGTTTTGCATTGTGGCCAAAAAGTTCAATTTTGGTTTCATCTGACCAGAGCACCTTCTTCCACATGTTTGGTGTGTCTCCCAGGTGGCTTGTGGCAAACTTTAAACGAGACTTTTTATGGATATCTTTGAGAAATGGCTTTCTTCTTGTCACTCTTCCATAAAGGCCAGATTTGTGCAGTGTACGACTGATTGTTGTCCTATGGACAGACTCTCCCACCTCAGCTGTAGATCTCTGCAGGTCATCCAGAGTGATCATGGGCCTCTTGGCTGCATCCCTGATCAGTTTTCTCCTTGTTTGAGAAGAAAGTTTGGAAGGACGGCCGGGTCTTGGTAGGTTTGCAGTGGTCTGATGCTCCTTCCATTTCAATATGATGGCTTGCACAGTGCTCCTTGAGATGTTTAAAGCTTGGGAAATCTTTTTGTATCCAAATCCGGCTTTAAACGTCTTCACAACAGTATCTCGGACCTGCCTGGTGTGTTCCTTGGTTTTCATAATGCTCTCTGCACTTTAAACAGAACCCTGAGACTATCACAGAGCAGGTGCATTTATACGGAGACTTGATTACACACATTTGGATTCTATTTATCATCATCGGTCATTTAGGACAACATTGGACCATTCAGAGATCCTCACTGAACTTCTGGAGTGAGTTTGCTGCACTGAAAGTAAAGGGGCCAAATAATATTGCACGCCCCACTTTTCAGTTTTTTATTTGTTAAAAAAGTTTAAATTATCCAATAAATGTTGTTCCAATTCATGATTGTGTCCCACTTGTTGTTGATTCTTGACAAAAAAAATAAATTTCATATCTTTGTTTGAAGCCTGAAATGTGGCGAAAGTTTGCAAGATTCAAGGGGGCCGAATACTTTTGCAAGGCACTGTATTTTGTATTTTTACGATGGGACACTGTTCTTTATGAAACAGTAACATCAGCAGGAATATAATGTTATTCTAATTTTTCAATCACTAAAATACATATTGAATTAGAATGCTTGTTTTTGATTTATTAGTGTCAGTGTTGTCAATCTTGTTTTTAAAAAAAAGTAATTGTGAGAATTGCAAAAAAGCCTTTTTGTTTTTCCTGTTTTACTGAACCATGACTTGTGTGTATCCCTATGTATATTTTTTCAATATGCAGATGAGACTCCGAATCTCCTGTCTTTGCTCTAGTTGTTTGGCTTAAGAAACATTCATGAATACGTCATTGAAGAAAAGATTAGGGCAAGTGACGATTTTTGATAATAAAAAATAAATCTATTATTGTTATGTCTACAAGGACAACGCCGACCTTGTGATGATAATGTACACTCAGCAGGAAAAGAGTACATTATTTTCAATTAATTGTACCCAACTGGACGCCAAAAACTGTATGTTAAAAAAAAAAAAAAAAAAAAAAAAACAGTACAAGTTTAAAATAACGCTCGTCATGCGAAATGCTAACGAAAACGTGAATGCTGTGCTAACACTCGGAGCCACCTAGCCAATCATCATCGCGTTTGCAACGGCGTCACCACCTTTCCCTCCTCCCCCCACCCGCTCTACTCTCTCCCAGGAATTTTTGACAAAGTCAGACAACTCGCACTTCATTCAACCAAATTGTAGTAATGCGCCACTTCACATCTTCAGTAACGGTCACGGCGTTGCAAAGATGGGGAAAAATAATTAATTTGATAATTAAACTCAAACTGAAAAAAATAACGCCGTTATACTGTTATGCCATTATCAACAACACTGATTAACATCAATATTGTTTATATTAAAATGTAAAAATATTACAAACTGTATTATAATCAAATTAATTAGCCTAAAATTTCCTAATTACTTTAAAAAATATATTTTTGTTGTTTTTCCAAATGTAACTTCATTATTCCATATTATTTGCAGCAAAATAAAACCAGCATTGGTTAAAATAAAAATAGAGTATTTATGGTTTCAATTTTTATATATACTTAGTTAAAATTATTTACCATGACATTGACTTATTTTTTTCTGTCATGAATGAGCCATAATCACATTTCAACAAAATTCCTTTTTTTTTTGTTTTTTTGCCGCATCATATATACAGCAGAGCATTTTAAAGTATTGACTTTTAATATAATACTTACTTTAATACATAAAAAGAATAATCATAGAATATCAATCATATTCAGTGCCGACTCGAACATCAATGAAATGTTAATAATGAATGAGTCGTAATGGCAAAATTCAATCATAATGTAATTCCGTTTGTTTGGCCTCACCAGAGGTCTTTGAAAAAAACGAGCCTATTTTTTAAGCCGTTTTATGCAACATGTCTTTGCAACAGCGTCGTGAACACGAGCCTGTTCTTTATCTGGTGGTCCAGAATGAAGCTCAAGTCACGTGGAGTTGCTTCTCAACTTCTTAGCTCACCCTGTGACTAATTGTTCACATGGCGAGCACACAACATCAAGGCAGCAAGATTTTAGTTGCTGCGGGGAGGAAAGTGCGTTTATTGTGTAGAAGAAGAAAAAAAACTGTGAGGCGTTCTCTGTCTGTCGAATCCTTTAACGTTTGATCTCCACAAGCATTATGTAAACTCATCCTTACAGCCAGCACATGTTCTTGGTTGCAACTTCTCCACCACATCCCCTCTTTTTGTTGATGCCTCCATAAATAATGCTAATTGCATTTAAGTGCTGAGTGGCCGTGATTGTTGCTTTATTAAAAAAAGTTCATCACTGTTTTGTAAGGTTGCGCCGGAGCTTTGTTTATGAAAATTAGTTGCTGACAACCCGCGTTTCCAAAAAGCTTCTTTGAACTTTATTCTCTAACGTGGCGGGTTAAGTGTATGTTGATTGGAACAGAACATGGAAAACATGGAAACAAAACAATGAAATATAGAATTTAAAATCAGGTTTTTATGGCCCGTGTTTTAATTTTTGTGCGGAATTTGTCTCATTTCCATTGTTGCTTTTATCTTGTCACTTAGAAGCAACTGAGCCACAAGCATGTGCACAGTCCAGCCACCATTGTTTGGCATTAAAAGAATTTGCTACTGAGCGTAGTTTTGAATGACAGCTCTGCCGATACTTTAATAAAAGTGATGGGAGGCAGACGTCTTCCTGCTGTCAATGCTGCTAATATATCACAAATATTGGAGCCGAAAGCACTAAATGTTAGGTCTTTTTAGAGGAGGAAGTTTGCCAATTGCTGAAAAAATTTCCCTGGCAGAACTTTTCGGTCTGTTTTTATCATTTATTAATTTTATACCCATGCAAAAGAGGGTTGATTCAACTATTGAAATCTCACATTTCGATCATCCAATCTGATCTTTCTATAAAATGTAGTATGACTACAGTAGAATCAAGGGCGTAGATTTGGTCTCAACTACAGCTGAAACAAATACTCGAGCAACTCGAGTAACTCAAGTTTAAAAACTGATGCGAGTAGTTTTATTCACCTCGAGGAATCGTTTAATTTTGCCAGCTCGAAGCATCATGTTTTACCCAGACTACTTTTAATGCGGGACAACGCGCTGACGTTACGTGCGTAGAGGAAGAAGCAATTCAAAAACAAAAAAAATTACTGCAGCCGACAGCCGCTACAAACTACACCGACGTTGCTAAAAACTACGCCTGTATGATGCTAGTGTTGTAGCAGGTAGTGCCCGATGTGTCTCATAGATCGCATGCATTTAGGACTAGACTAGGACTAGGACTCGGCAGCGTCTGGGCAGCATTAGTAAACAGCCGCCATCTTTAAGCAGTAGACTTCTCATTGCTAATAAATATAACGTTACTGTCACTCGCTTACGTAACGTTAGCACTTCGGAGGGCTAGGTTTCTATTGATTATGACCACTGTCGATGCGTGGCGAACGTGTCTTACATACAGGCTTTATTTAATCTGTAAATTAAAACATAATAAAGCTAACTGTCAGTTTTAGCTCAGTAGTCATTGCTAAATAAAACACCAAGTAGCACTGGTCCCTAATGTGCTCCAATACAGCAGGTATCATACATTTATTTTGAACACTACAAAACCTCAAAATCATATCAGTACTTAAAGTTTAGACTAACTTAAAACTTAACTAGAACTTAAAAAAAGCTTGACACAAATGGAAATTAAATTGAAACACGTGGGAAAAACACGTAGCTTTCAAGTGATGTGTGTTATCGAGCGCAATTACATTTTTACGTTGGAAATGTTTTTTTTTTTTTCTAAGATCTAGACATTTTTTTAGTTAAAGCAGTGAATTTTTTTTTCTAGTCACATGTGAGATGCAATTGTTGGCTGTTTTCAACAATGTACAAAATGTAGAAAATAAAGACATTGATTGACTGAAAATGGTTCAATATTGGATTAAATGTCTTTTTCTCTCATGTAAATTTATAATTGCTCTTTACCTAAAAAAAAAATGTTTTATCCGATTACTCGATTAATCGATAGAATTTTCAGTCGATTACTCGATTACTAAAATATTCGATAGCTGCAGCCCTAGTCTCAACATTGGTAGGGACAACATAACAGCATAACCTGCACGTACACTTTTTTTCTGAGGACTGGACATTAATAAGACCAAACAGATTGGGTAAACGGGGGTCAGAGCTACATTTCTCACAAATATGAACCTAATTAATTGAGAGGCTAAATGATCAATACAAAATAATTGTATGGACTTACGAATCTTTGTTTTCAAAAACAACAAAAGAAACATTTTGAAAACCTCCACAATACATGTCTGGATTTAATTAGCAAATTTGCATTACAATATTTGAACATAACTCAAATTAAATACAAAATGAATACAATCTTGGTGATAATTTCAACTACCCAGGTTTGCAAAAACATTCACATTTGTGTTAAGACCACTCAATATTGTTGAAAAATTAATATAACCTATATATAAATCAAATATAACTGAAAAAAGCTCTTAGTCAGGGAAAAACAACAACAAAAATCAGCCTTCCTCCCAGTAATACTTTACTGCTTTTGTCCACAAGCACAGCCAAACTCAACAAAAAAATGAAAGCTCCTTTAGGGTGCTTTAAAACCACATAAATAAAAATCAAAATTGGGGAGAAAGGGATAAACCTCGGTTCACTACATAATTCCAATCATTTAATTCTAATCATTCCCAATAATTTTTCCTGATTATATACATTTTGGCAATGCATTAAGAAAAAAATGAATAAAACGCGGACGAATATATACATTCAACATACAGTACATAAGTACTGTTTTTGTTTATTATGAGAATAAATCCTCAAGATGGCATTTACATTATTAACATTCTTTCTGTGAGAGGGATCCACAGATAGAAAGACTTGTGACTTTGTATATTGTGACTAAACATTGCCATCTAGTGTATTTGTTGAGCTTTCAGTAAATGATACTGTAGGGATGGGAAGTGGAACTATGACTGTTCGTAGTGCTACCAATTGATATATCTTCTCTGCGTTAGGAAATAATATAAGGTCTTAAGATAAAGATCAATTGCTACCTTGCTTCCCCACATTGCTTCCCATGATATTTCTAATCGTAGGGAAAGGGATTGTAAGGCTTTAGCCAATTAAAATAAGGCTCCAAAGGCTGCCAAAATTCACTCTACTCATTTTACGCTGCCTTTTATCTCTCTATATAGGTTACACGGCGACAGATTGTACAGATTGAGCACGACAATGCGTGAGTGGGTCGTGCAACGCATGTATTGACTGCATTAAATACTTTAACGTGATACATTTTTAAAAAATTAATTACCGCCGTTATCGAGATAAATTTGATAACCCTACCTTAAGCCTAAACTAAAGACTCTGGATGAGTGTAACATAGTATGTCTGTAACGTTAAATACAATTAGAAAACGATTGAATTAAAAAATATATATATATTAAAAAAAGGCATGGCCGATATTTTTTTGCTGATTCTGATACTTTGAAAATGACGTGATCGGACTCGATCGGGACATCTCTAATTTTAATTATTATAAAGCTATTATATATAGTAGTACGGTACAATAACAATTCTAGATTTTTTTTTTTAAGAATTGTTTTGAATAATGTTGGAAAGGCAACGTCAGTGTTCTGAATCTGTTTACATTCCATTCTTTTGCAGTAGTAAATGCTATCAACATTTGACCTCATTGTTTGTGTGATTAATTATTAATTACATGTTTATTTGTACTTTAATAAAGAATCTAAGTGTTTTTGTGAAGTCAGAAGCGTCAACAAAAATTTCATCGCTAAGTTAGTATTAATCGACTAATCGTAAAAATAATCGGCTGACTAATCGGGAGAAAATTAGTCGTTTGGGACAGCCCTACCGGAACATATTTCCGCCACACCCTTCTCGCCTTTTTAACCCCTGACCCATTTTCATGCCTGAAGAACACATGATCAAGCTCAATTACGATTGATTGGCTACCATCTACACCAATAGACATCATTCCATTTGAACTCCCTTTTCAGCCCTCCATGTTCAAATGGATTGAACTTCTATTAGTGACAAACTCACTATATATACACATCAGACGGATGAGCTACAGTGGGGCAAATAAGTATTTAGTCAACCACTAATTGTCCAAGTTCTCCCACTTGAAAATATTAGAGAGGCCTGTAATTGTCAACATGGGTTAACTTCAACCATGAGAGACAGAATGTGGGGGAAAAAAAACAGAAAATCACATTGTTTGATTTTTAAGTAATTTATCTGCAAATAATGGTGGAAAATAAGTATTTGGTCTATACCAAAAGTTCATCTCAATACTTTGTTATGTACCCTTTGTTGGCAATAACGGAGGCCAAACGTTTTCTATAACTCTTCACAAGCTTTTCACACACTGTTGCTGGTATTTCGGTCCATTCCTCTAGAGCAGTGATGTTTTGGGGCTGTCATTGGGCAACACGGACTTTCAACTCCTTCCTCACCTCGTGGCGTTAAAATGATAACAAGAACGGGGAGAAAAAATCCCAGAACCACACGGGGGGACCTAGTGCATGACCTACAGAGAGATGGGACCACAGTAACAAAGGCTACTATCAGTAACACAATGCGCCACCAGGTACTCAAATCCTGCACTGCCAGACGTTTTCCCCTGCTGAAGAAAGTACACGTCCAGGCCCGTCTGCGGTTCGCTAGAGAGCATTTGGATGATCCAGAAGAGGACTGGGAGAATGTGTCAGATAAAACCAACATAGAACTTTTTGATAGAAACACAGGTTCTCTTGTTTGGAGGAAGAATAATACTGAATTGTACCACACCCACTGTGAAGCATGGGGGTGGAAACATCATGCTTTGGGGCTGTTTTCCTGCAAAGGGACCAGGACGACAGATCTGTGTAAAGGAAAGAATGAATGGGGCCATGTATCGAAAGATTTTGAGTGAAAATCTCCTTCCATCAGCAAGGGCATTGAAGATGAGATGTGGCTGGGTCTTTCAGCATGACAATGATCCCAATCACACAGCCAGGGCAACAAAGGAGTGGCTTTGTAAGAAGCATTTCAAGGTCCTGGAGTGGCCTAGCCAGTCTCCAGGTCTCAACCCCATAGAAAATCTGCCGAGGGAGTTGAAAGTCCGTGTTGCCCAACGACAGCCCCAAAACATCACTGCTCTAGAGAAGATCTGCATGGAGGAATGGGCCAAAATACCAGCAACAGTGTGTGTGAAAAGCTTGTGAAGAGTTACAAAAAACGTTTGGCCTCCGTTATTGCCAACAAAGGGTACATAACAAAGTATTGAGATGAAGTTTTGGTATTGACCAAATACTTATTTTCCACCATGATTTGCAAATAAATTATTTAAAAATCAAACAATGTAATTTTCCGGGGTTTTTTTTCCACATTCTGTCTCTCATGGTTGACAATTACAGGCCTCTGTAATACTGTATTTTCAAGTGGGAGAACTTGCACAATTAGTGGTTGACTAAATACTTATTTGCCCCACTGTACATGATTAGAGGTCAAAACGTGTTTATCACACAACCATAGAGGCAAATTTTGGTTACATCAACAGGATATCTGAATGTTATAATTATTTCATATAAATGTTACGATAATGTATTCGCACATTTGGAGTGACGGAGAGGGTCTGAGAGGTCGCGAAGGGCCAGGTGCTCGTGAAAGCCTTTGAAAGTGAGAAGGAGTGCTTTGAACTTGTAGCATGGAGGGATGAGAAGGCAGTGAAGGCACTTGGGGGGGACAGGAGGGGTATGCCTCTGGAGTGGAAATGTGTGAGTGAGTTGTGAATATATTCCAGTTCACTGAGGAATTTTTCTTTTTTTTTGCTTGCGCCTTAAACCTTTGACAGCCCCAGAAAAACAGGAGTTAGGTACAAATATGGCCAACTTTTTAAAGAAATACAGAGTTCAAAGGTGTTCGGATTCACTGTTTTTTCACAACTTGGCTACAAATATGAACCTTCATCTTTGGCGCTCACTGTAGTGCTGATTTTTATCTCACTATTTTTTTAGGTGTTTTTACAGCCTACAAGCCTGAAAATTGAGTTTCACTGCTTCAGAATAGCTCTAAATCCAGTAAAATGTCCCTTTGCATGCAAAAGAGGTTTTAAATCCAATAAAATGATTTAACTGAAGGACTACAAATTGAAAAATTACATTAAAATAAGAGTGATCTTCAGCAGGTTATGTATGTAACACACCGAAAAACATTTATTCCTGTAAGAAGATTGAGTCAAAGAACAGGTGAGGAGATGAACACCCCTCATTTGAACGTTCCTCCAAATCTGATAGATTTTACGGAAAATGCTTCCGAATGGATTTTCTGCCGGATTCATCCGTCACACGTGTTAAATGGATCTTTCATGCGTTCTTTGCGCTTTTCTTTGCATATCTGCTCAGTTGAGGGGGAAAAAAAGTCGACTCATCTTTAATCCAAGTTGGTGCTGACAGAGGAGGAAAACTTCTCAAGTCATTGAATCCCCTGCTCTTCTTCCTCGTGTCATCCATCACGCTAAAATCTTGGAAAGGCATTGAGCACCATTCTTAGTTTTCTTCCACCGTTCCTTTATTATTTTTTTCCTCATAACTGTAATTGCTTACCCAGGGAGAAGTAAAAGTACAGGTAAACGCTTGCCCGAGTTTGTTTGGTGGGGGTTAGCCAAGTGTAGCCAGGCCACTCCGCATCTATGTGCGTGTGACGAATGCAGATCGCCCTACAGATGGGCCATAAAAGCAGCAGCTTGTAATGAAGCGACTGAGACCGGAATGATGGTTATGGCGGACCAGAGGGGTGCGGGGGAGACGAGGGGTGAGGAAGAGAGAGGCGAGATGGAAAGACGGAGCGAGTAATTAGGGAGGAAGAAAAGGTGAGGATAAATAATTGAGGGCGCGCGGCAGTAAACCAGCGCCAAAGAGTCTGGCGGACGAATAAAGTGTTGTGATGGAGCTGTGAAATGTTCACAAAATCAAGCGGATAGATCAAAGATAGTGTTAATTCCACATTGTACATTAATGCAGCATTTTTTTCCACGTGGTTTTTAAAGCAGTCATTTTTTTAACAGTATACAATAGGGCTGATTTTTAAAGTATTTATTTCCAAATTCAAGTGGAAAATAAGTACTTCGTCACCTACAAACAAGCAAGATTTCTGGCTGTCAAAGAGGTCTAACTTCTTCTAACGAGGTTTAACGAGGCTCCACTCGTTACCTGTATTAAAGGCACCTGTTTTAACTCATTATCAGTATAAAAGACACCTGTCCACAAGCTCAGTCAGTCATACTCCAAACTCCACTATGGCCAAGACAAAAGAGCTGTCGAAGGACACCAGAGACAAAATTGTAGACCTGCACCAGGCTGGGAAGACTGAATCTGCAATAGGTAAAACGCTTGGTGTAAAGAAATCAAATGTGGGAGCAATTATTAGAAAATGGAAGACATACAAGATCACTGATAATCTCGATCTGGGGCTCCATGCAAGATCTCACCCTGTGGTGTCAAAATGAGCATTTGGATAATACAGAAGAGGACTGCGAGAATGTGTTATGGTCAGATGAATCCAAAATAGAACTTTTTGGTAGAAACACAGGTTCTCGTGTTTGGAGGAGAAAGAATAATGAATTGCATCCGAAAAACACCATACCCACTGTGAAGCATGGGGGTGGAAACATCATGCTTTGGGGCTGTTTTTCTGCATAGGGACCAGGACGACTGATCTGTGTACAGGAAAGAATGAATGGGGCCATGTATCGAGAGATTTTGAGTGAAAATCTCCTTCCATCAGCAAGAGCATTGAAGATGAGACGTGGCTGGGTCTTTCAGCATGACAATGATCCCAAACACACAGCCAGGGCAACAAAGGAGTGGCTTCGTAAGAAGCATTTCAAGGTCCTGGAGTGGCCTAGCCAGTCTCCAGATCTCAACCCCATAGAAAATCTGTGGAGGGAGTTGAAAGTCCATGTTGCCCAACGACAGCCCCAAAACATCACTGCTCTAGAGGAAATCTGCATGGAGGAATGGGTCAAAATACCAGCAATAGTGTATCAAAAGCTTGTGAAGAGTTACAGAAAATGTTTGGCCTCGATTATTGCCAACAAAGGGTAGATAACAAGGTATTGAGATGAACTTTTGGTATTGACCAAATACTTATTTTCCACCATGATTTGCAAATAAATTCTTTAAAGATCAAACGGTGTGGTTCTGTTTTTTTTTTCCACATTCTGTCTCTCATGGTTGAGGTTTACCCATGTTGACAGTTACAGGTCTCGCTAATATTTTCAAGTGGGAGAACTTGCCCAATTAGTGGTTGACTAAATACTTATTTGCTCCACTGTACGTAGTACTTTAACGCTTTGCAAGCAATGACAGTGTAAATTTTAAAATTAGTTAATTTGAGATAGACAGTTCTAAATGTAACAGACTGTACTGTGATGTGACACATTATAAACAAACAATTTCCATCGATTGTCTAATGTAGGTTACAATACAATATAACTGAGAGTGCTATGCCTGCCTGCTAAGCAACAAAACAGAATAACAAAACATCCTGTGCCTGCCCCCTCCATATCCTTGGGGTTATCAAGCCCTCAAACGGTGATGCGCCTAGATATTTTGACAGCAAAGTCATTTATAACGTCAGGGAAATTCAGTTTTTGAGCAAGCTAACGCTCAATGGAGAGCATGTTGTTACCGGGATGCATTATAATTACTGTAATTTTCGGACTTTTAGGCTCGCCTGGCCGTAAGCCCCAACCCACCAAATTTGACACAAAAATGGCATTTGTTCATAAATAAGACTTTTCTTACTGCATTATAGGATATTTACACCAAAAATAAAAAATAAAAAAATAAAATAACGGGTAACTCTTCATTTGACAGCGGCATTATAAGGCTGTCATAAGACCTAATGAACCACCACGAAGCTTTGAACCAATTGGCTGCAAAGCTTCATTGATTCAAGAAGCTTCATTTGGCCACTGCTCCCTTGGGGGAGACAGTCAAGCTCTGCTGCCACCTACGGTCAACACTGTTGTTGTCCAACATGCCTCCTAGCTTGCATTGCAGCGCTGCAGTTGCAAATAACAATCATATTTCATGTTTGTGCAAATTATTTCTTCAGTTACTCTTCCAGTTGTTTAATTAATTGCTATTTATGGTATTTGGGAACACTTTATTTGACAGTGGCGCCATTAGACATAATTATGACACGACTCTGCCATGTAAAAGATCTGAGCTGGACATTAATAGAAGTCCCAGGGAATTCTGGGGTATGGACATTTGTATTGGAAAAGGCCAAATGTGTCACATCTCGGAAGTCTTGTTAATGTTCAGATCCTTTTATTTTGGTAGGGGCGTGCCTTCTTGAGTTAACTTTACTTCCTGCTCTTGCCAATCAGGCTGATCGTTTCCACCTATGACCCTCTGTATGAATAGTCTGCGTCTAACCTTGCCCGGTGTCAGTTTGTCTGCTATCCTGCCACGTCCTACGCCACATCCTTGTGTAAGCCCTTTTTTGACAACGATTGATGTTTCTGAACCAATACCTTTTGTTTTTTGTGGAATTTCCTCTGTTGATTGGTGTCCAGCTGTTGCTGTGATTTTTCATTATCTTCCTTTTAATTAACCTTATTAATTGAAATATAAGAATTTGTTAGAACTGAACAACTGTACTTTTGGGTCCTTTGGTGTACCCTTGTCAAAATGGACCTCTGCTGGGCATTCTAGGGGTAATGGAGTTAGTGACATAATTTGCTGCTGTCAAATAAAGCGTTACCTATTAACCATAATCAATCAACAAATAAGCCGCACTAGACTATAAGCCGCATGATTCAAAATGACGGAACAGAGCAGCTTATCGTCTTATAGTCCGAAAATTGCTGTGATAATCAAGATAATTGTTTTGGCCCAAATCGTACCACCCTAATTTATGATGAACTGTTTTGCTCCTACTGACATCTGCTCTAAGATATGCAGCATAATTAACAGGAAGAAGAGGTAGGGGGTCCCCAACTAATACAGCAAAATCTCAGTTTTTGTATGCCCTAGTTTTCATCTGATTCAACCATTTTTATTTCATCTATTACTTTTCGTTTCTTGAAGTAGAGGCAGGGGCGGACTGGTAATCTGTAGCTTCTGGAGGATCACAGAACGGCCGGTGCTCTGGACGGCCGGTGGCCGCCACACATACATCACTGTTTTTATCCCCCCCATCCTCTATGATTATCTACAGTTCGCATCCAATCCGACAGGTGGCAGCAATGCGCCTGGCTGTTAACCGTCAATCTGCTAGGAGGAGAACGAAGAAGTGAGCCAGTGCCACAAGGCACTGTGACTCTTAAAGACTTGTTGTGGCCCACGAAGGGAAAGGATAGAGCAACAAGAGCTTTGGCGGACTTTCTAGTTGCCACCGGGCTGAGATGGAATGAACAGGGTTACTTGTTAGGTACCGTATTGGCCCGAATATAAGACGGTGTTTTTTGCATTGAAATAAGACTGAAAAAGTGTAGGTCGCCTTAAATTTAGGGTCTAGACGTTATACCCATTCACGACGCTAGATGGCGCCAAATTATCATTGAAGTGAATGCTGAATTTGACTCCCCATGCAATTGCATTGCAATTTTGTTGTTTTATCACAATAAATTGATTTATTTACATTTCAAAAACCAGAAGCCATTCATTTACGAATGTGATTGCACTTTAGTTTACATATTTAAATGTTCAAACTAGGGCTGTAAAAATTATTGCGTTAACGGGCGTTAATTTTTTTTTTTAATTAATCACGTTAAAATATTTGACGCAATTAACACACATGCCCCGCTCTGACAGATTAAAATGACAGCGAAGTGCAATGTCCACTTGTTACTTGTTTTTTGGTGGTTTGTCGCCCTCTGCTGGCGCTTGGGTGCGACTGATTTTATGGGCTTCAGCACCCATGAGCATTGTGTAATTATTGACATCAACAATGGCGGGCTACGAGTTTTTTGATTGAAAATTTTACAAATTTTATTAAAACGAAAACATTAAGAGGGGTTTTAATATAAAATTTCTATAACTTGTACTAACATTTATCTTTTAAGAACTGCAAGTCTTTCTATCCATGGATCGCTTTAACAGTGTTAATAATGTTAATGCCATTTTGTTGATTTATTGTTATAATAAACAAATACAGTACTTATGTACCGTATGTTGAATGTATATATCCATCTTGTCTTATCTTTCCATTCCAACAATAATTTATAGAAAAATATGGCATATTTTATTGATGGTTTGAATTGTGATTAATTACTATTAATTAATTTTTAAGATGTAATTTGACAGCCCTAGTACAGACATTAAGATTTGAATTAGGAATTGGATATGAATAGGAATGGAATATGGGTAATAATTAATAATTGTTACTCTATTAACTATGTATTTACAGTATATACTATACTAGTTTTTTTTTAAATAATATGATTATTATGGAATATGAATGGGAATATCATGAATATATAAAAATTAAATTGGTGGTCAAAAAGTCTTTTTTCAAACTTGAGTCATGAAAAAGAGGGGGTCGTCTTATAATCAGGGCCGTCTTATTTTCGGGCCAATACGGTATATTGGCAATTGTTATCCACCAGGTAGCTACAGTTTAAATGAAATAAATGGCAATTAAAGGGCTAGTGCCAGCTAGTCCATGTCCCCGTTTGCAATCGTGTCAAGTTACAGTATGCTAGTCCTACTATCCCTCTCCTAAGAAAAAAATATTTTAGCTGTAAAACAATGTATGCACCCGCAGCAGCAATATTAATTCAGAAGAAATATAACAACATATGAATAAAATGAATGGTTTTACTTTAAAGTTTGGGTAGTTAAATTGATATGATTTATATTCTTAATCATTTATATATCATTTTGTTTTCTGGTTAATACTTTCCAATGAAAGTTATGTATACAGGATTTGTCTTGAAATGTTTATTGTATTTTCATTGAAATTTATTATTTGTGTGGCAAGATTAATTATGGCATAAACAATGAAGTCATTTTATAGACACAGGGGATAGGTGTTATTATAATCAATTGGATAACTAGAACTTGCTTTAAAAAATCAATTCTTTCATTTGTTCATTCAGGTTGATCATAGAGCTAGGGCAGAAGACGAATCCAACTCCAGTTCAGCCTTGCAGTACTTTGAGCGCCCCAAGTCAGACAGTCACAGTCTAGACACATTTTGTTCATTTTTCTCTCAAAGTGCATGAAATTGATGCATTTTACAGTAAAATGTAAAAAATAAATTCTCCCGGGGGGGCATGCCCCTGGATCTCCCTAGAGGGTCTGTGTTTCCCTTCGTACAGCGATTCTTGTGGGCTGGGCTGAGTCAAAGTCCAGGGCTGCTTTTTAGTCCCAGTCCGCCCCTGAGTAGAGGTGACACAATGTTGGAGCATATCATGGTACTGCACTGAAATCGCCTAACACTAAATTGAAACTTGCCTATACAGTATATTATATATACTGTATATATACTATATACCAGGGGTCATGAATAAAAAATCCTCTGGGTCCGAAATTTAAAAATTACAACAATCTTGGGTCCGGAAATATTTTTAATGCTTCTTTTTCTCCCCAAAATACAAACAGATCTTTACGTGGCCATGCTGATAATTACAACATTCAAAAATGTAAATAAAATATAAAAAAAATACATTTATAGTAAGTAATAAATAACATTTAATAATAATTAATTAGTAATAAATAATGAAGCGATCATATTGAGCCCTTAATTCCGCTATTTTTTGAGAACGGATGGCAGAGTTCATAGGCCTCAAATATACTTTTTGCATGTATTACCCTCTCATACTTTTAACCATTGTGGTTTTTTGTGTTAGCTTTGAAGCAGTTGACCACATTAGTCACATAGCGTATTTAAACTGTCCTTATTTGGTATGACTGCATTTAAGTATTTTCTTAAGGCATTTTTTAGTACGTTCTGCCTGTATGCATCCAAACAAAACAAGTTTAGCGCGCACGGTAGTACTTTGGGTGTCAAATTCGACTAATGTAGGACGTTTCGCCGATGTAGCAGATTTTGGCAGAGCTCCGTCTCTGAACACATGAGGCATAGCAGTCTTGTGCTGCCGTCAGGTAAAATGAACAAAAATAAGTTGGTCTACTCCTCCTTAAACACTCTGTTTTGAGCACGCCATTTGCCGTACCTTTTCGCCTCTTCCTCCAACTTCATTCGGCTCAGTTTTTGACTGTCACTCCCCGGAGTCTGGATAGTGAGTGTGAGGCATGCTGATCTGAAAATAACTTCAAATGCTTCACTCCCATCGGCTGGCTCACGCGTGTCACCGCTAAGGTTTTTGTTTGTTGCCCACTTCCGTTGTGCAAACCCGCAGAAAAAAATGATTTTTGTTGTTGCAACGTTTATTAGTCCGGACAGCTTGAGATCCGTTCCAGATGGCTTGGTGGTCCGGAACCGGACCGAGGTTCGCGGTTCCGTGACCTCTGCTATATACTATATATTATATATATAAAAATTAAAAAAAAACACTAAAAATTGTTAAAAAATCTGCGATACAGTGAGCACACAGTTGCAATCAGGGTATGTAATTAAAAAAAGATGAAAAGAATGCGGCCGTGTGAGCGCTATTAAATGTGTCTGTGATTGGACGACAAACCGCCACAAGCATCCTGACAACCAACGTAAAATCAATAGGCCAACAGGTCGCAACCCACAATGATGGATGACCCTGCATGTGTGTCTGTTGAGATAAGGGGATTGGCGAAGGATCCACTGTGAAGGCATTCAGTGAAAAAACTCCAAAAAGAAGCTGGATGTGAACTAATTACTGTATATAAAAGTATGTTCATTTTCTTTTTTTCTTAGCAGTTTTTCTCCAACCGAGACTCGTTTGGAGGCAAATTTATCCCGCCATTAAGTCGATTACATTCTCGTTTTCTTCTTTCCAAAAAAGTTAGAAGCGCGGCGGCCCTCATTAGTGAAGTAATGGATACTATTCATATCAAGGAAGCTTTTTTCCGGAAAGGAGAATGGACGTCTCGGGCGAGTGATAAGCGTCTCCTTGGCAACAATTGCGAGGCATCTCAGCGCTAAATGAGCGATCTAGAAGTCGTTAATTCACGTGATGACGATCAATCGCCGCCGCCTACCGGCCCCACGTCTGGAGGGTGTCTACACTAACATCTATTACTGTGTAATTAAACATCTGCTAGATAATTATTAACCATTGACATGTACGTACATTTATAATATTGAACAAAACATATTCATTATAGCACACCCCTCGTTAGAGTGCTTTAGAACAATTGTTAATTATTGAGAGGCATTGAAATTAAAACTACAGATGATATGGCAAGTCAGTTTAATAAACTAGACAATAGAATATAATACAGGTAGTCCTTGAGTTACGAATGCGTTGCGTTCCTACGTAAGCCACGTAAGTTGGAACTAACCCTTTAATTACCCCTAAATCTCAAAATAACTACCCAAAAGTCCAAAGTATAAACAAGTTTCCTGAGCAAAATATGGTCGAGGCCATCTTGTACAATGTCTGCCTCGAACTTCCGGTTCAGAAAAAACAACATGAATTACGATTGAAGTAAGCAATGAGTTGACAAAATGAAAACTGCACAATTAAAGCAGAGGAACTCACGGAATCTCCTAAAATCGATTGAGCATGACGTAGATGGGATTGGATGATTGTTCTTATCACTTTGTTGATCATTCGTGGACAAAATTATAACAACCTTGTCAGCCTGTGTTGATGTGAGGTATAGATTGATAAGCCGGCCACTTGAGTGACCAAAATGAGGGAAAATTACGAATTATATTACATTTGCCGAATACAGAATGACTGACACGGATTTTGTTGTTACAAGGAAAAACTACAAGGTCGGTATTGTACGTATAAACAAAAATAGTATGTCATTCTGTTTTATTACTGATATTTCAGATTACAGACATTAATATATTATCGCAAGAAAACATTTGGACAACATGATTCCATTTCTTGTTTTATCTAAAACGATTGGTGCATCTGCAAAACAGGTCAATAAATCACAATTTATAAAAATATTGGGAAAATATCATACGAGAATGTGATATCAGACAGCAGAGCTCCAGAATGGCTTGAAAGCCTCGCCGAACTTTCACCCGACATTATGCAGCCCTTCGGCGGCATCCAGATGGGCATCCAATAGCGCTCCAATAGCGTATCTTAAAGTTGCTGCATTTAAAAAGCTTGTTGTTGGATCTCGTGATTGAGCTGACGGTCCGCCGCGAGGCGGGCCACCGTCTCCAGCCCCAGCCTCTCGGCCGCCCCCGAGTAGAACGCACGTAGTCTCAATAAATGTCCATCAATGTACAGTAAGTGTTGATTTGAGCAGTGTTGTTAATCTTTAAAAAGGAGTTAATTACAATTACAAATTACTTCTCTCATAAAGTAAGAGTTAGTAACTCAGTTACGTGAATGTAAAAGTAGTTACATGGCAAAGTAACTAGTGTTACCTTTCATGTTTTTTTTTTTTAATCCCACCCCCCCAAAAAACATAGTAACCTTTGCAATGTTTAGAAATCATTTAATGTTGTGAATCAACCATTAAAGTTATTAAAATTGCTCCCGTTATTGCATTAGTTGGCTTCCTTCTACTTTCGACATGTGAAAGTTTTAAAACTGTTTCATCATTTAAAGATAGATTCAAGTCAAGATTATGCCGATTTAGGAGTATTTTAGATAATAAGTTACTCAGGTTCGCCTTCCTGAGAAGTCTGTTTTAAGATGGCTGCTGTTTACTAATGCCGGTGTCTAGTTCTAGTAGACACATCTAGATATCTAACGTAGCATCATGTGGGCGTAGTTTGTAGGCTATCGGCTACAGTCTGGTATTATTGGAGCCACCTAGCATTGCGTTTGCAACGCTCCTGCTCTGCTCTCTTGTCTTCGTGAGTCCGTGTCTCTGACTTTTCCTGCGTCATTCAACCAACGTAGTAACGCATAGTAACACAAGCACACACAATAGTATTTTTGTTGTGCTTTCTCTAAATGATACTGTAGCGACTTGGCTGTTCCGCCAAATGCATGATTGGAAGTTGGGCAACCATGACTGTCAGTAATGGCTGCAAATGGTATACAATATGTTCTGCGTTGTGTTCAATTCAGCGTGTTAAGAAAAAGATCGTTTCTTGCTCCGCCCAATGCATTATGGGAAGTTGGGCAACCATGACTGTTAGTGGTGGCTGCCAAAGGTTAAGCCAATAAAAGGCGCAGTCCAATGAACACCTGTGTCCACTTGTATTTTTCTGCCTTTTTACTGTCAATCTGCTAAAACGTCGTCATTGTAAACTGTTTGAGGCAGCGCATGAATGGCTCATTCCGTGCATGCGTTAATTGTGTCAAATATTTTAACACGATTAATTAAATTAATTACCGCCCGTTAAAGCGATAAATTTGACAGCCCTAAAACGAACCAAAAGCGACAAAAAAAATTATGCTTTGACATAATTGGGGCATTTACACGTACTGATCAGCAACAGGCTAGCAGCAGATACCAAGTTGTAGTAAATAATATTAAAGGTCATCATAATTGCAATCATCATTGTAATAACAATATCGAAGGCAAGAAGTCGTTTCATGCGCAAGATTTTAGCTTGAGTATTTTTTGAGCACCGGACACATGAAAATGCAGGGATACCTTCCAGAACACAGCGGCAACATAAACACCCGGTCTTTGTTGTGGCACAAGCTTGGTTCCACATCTGCCTTCATGAACATGTTGCCCTCCCGTCACGATGATGGCAGATGGATGCGGTATTTTTAAATTGTCTTTTTTAAGGGATTTTGATGAATAATGTTACTCCAGCTCCACTGTTGTTTTGAATGGAGAAATTCTAAAACGGAAGTTGCTGGCAGACATAAGGAAGTAAAGCAGAAGTACCTCGGAAACTTTTCTATTGTGTTTTGTTTATTGATAGAGGATACACTGCCCTCTGGTGGCAGCATTGGGTCTGGGACCGTCGCCTTGTTTGACTGAGGAGCTCACTCGTCTAACATTGATAAAGGACTGGTGGGACTGGTTTGGCCACATAAGGCTGTAAGTTGTTTCAGCTAATACACGTTTGTGTGTGCATTTGACATTAAGTTTAGAACTACAGTTTGTGATGTTATGTGTGAGCGATTTGCTATGAGAATTGTAAATATTTTAGCCTTCGTACCATTTAACCTAGCGGGCTTTTGTTAGGCAAATTAGGCTAAGCTACCAAATTTGCATATTGATCAGACTAGATGGACATTTGATCACCATTTGTTTTGTGTCAAGTCTTTTATTTTTAAAATGTGTGTCGTTTTGACAAAAGTGAAGGAAGTCAAAAGCTTCAAAAAGCCCAATTGCCCCATTTGCTGTCTGTCAAACTGAACAACTTAATGTTAACTGAGGACATAACACGTCATTTACATAAAGAAATGTAAAACATAAGTGCTGTGATGTACAATAAGATACTGTTTATGCGAGTTAAAAAAAAAAAAAAAAAAAAAAAAAGCCGAATCACGTAAGTCGAGTACGTCATAACCCAGGGACTATCTGTACTGCAAAACAAGAAGTGCCACTCCTCCATATTGAGTTAAGGCTTCAAGCCAGGATTGGCCATACTAGTCTTGCTTGCCGCAACATATTTGCATCAAGATGATGCCGATGGCTGCGAGTGCCTGGGTGATAAGTACAAGCCATACGCTTAACCACTCAGCTGCCCCCAAAAGAGTTTCAAAAAATCACCAAGCATCCTCTTTTCTTTCCCCAACAAAACCCATCTGTCTCCCTCCAAGTTGCTGCCTCAATCATCCCCCCACCGCCCTTCCTCCCTAAATCCTATCTGTCTGCACACTTTCATCATTGTATCAATCACGCTGAAAGTGTAAGAGCAGAGCTGGTCCCCATTCTCCCATCAGCCTCCTGCTTTATGGCTCGTAGCATCATCCCTCCCTTTCCCTCCTACTGCTTTCTCTCTGATGCACAAATACAGTAAGTGTGTATACAGTACACATCTGTCAACGGCATATGAAACTTTAAATGCATCTTGAGGGAGAAACGTCATTAACCTCAAACTCGGGGCGGTGCTGCTGACTATTTACATCTGATTTGGATATATATGTTTTTTTTTTGTGGTGGGAAATGTAAAACTGTGCATTGGAGTATTTGTATAGTGCATTGCTTCTCAGTTATTTTCTGTTACGCCCCCCCCAGGAAGATGTAAACGTTCTGCACCCCCCCAACTCTCTGCCGCCAATAAATTTACTGTAGTATAATGTCTATAAAATGCTAATTATAATAAGCACACCTCTGCATAAAATTGTGTCCTTTTAATATTAAAGTAGAAAAATGTAAAAAAAAAAAATAATAAATAAATAAAAATAACACATCCATAGTGTAAAAATAGACTCAAGTTACATTTTTGACCATTTGACACTGAAAAATAAAATCAATAAATAATCTTAAATTCAAATCGATTAGCAACATTAACTCAAAAGGACAATATGTCAAACTATTAGACTGAAAAAAAAAATACAACAAAAACGACAGTGTCATTGGACAGAGAGAGGGTTTTTATTTTTGCTGCAGAAAGTATCAGCTCCTTTGCTGTGGTGTTGGGTTATTTTGCATTGAGCAACTTAGTATGCCTCCTTATGTGATTCTGACAGTGTTAGCTGGTTTACTGATGTATACTGACAAAGCGGGACGATTGTTGACAATATTCTGCACGTTTTTGCTGAAAAAAAATAAAAATAAAAAAAGAATTCTTGCTGTCCGCTGCAAACATTTTAAGACAAAGTAAACAGACTGGTCTTTTATCGTCTCCCACTGTACTGTCAAAGCCATAAGCCAAATGCTACATATGCTTCATCATATTTCTAGGTCTTAGGTTTTCATATCTCCAGTGCTCTTTGCTCTATGCTCTTGTTTGGTTCAAAAATACTGCGCACATGCTGAAAATTAGAGCGCCACTTCTACCCACTTAGTGGATGTGCAATTACACTTTATTCTAGTACGGCACAAAAGTATGTTCCCCAAGGTCACTTGCGCCACCCCCAGCATCGCTCTGCGCCCCCTCTGGGGGGGCCCGCCCCACTATTTGAGAAGTAGTGGTATTGTGCAACATAACATAAAAATTCAGTGTGTCTCCTGTTTTTTTTTTTTTTACTTAAGTAAAAGTACAAGTATCTAAAAAATAAATTAACCCCTCATCAGACACGCATTTTTTCTGCTGGGCAAAAAAAAAAAAAAAATCTGCGCTGAATTTTACTCCTACTCAAACACCAGAACAAAGTGCAATTTTTTGGTTGGGGATATTTCATGCTTTTATTGGTTATTTTTAATGTTAATGTATTTTTTTTAAATGACAAATGAGCACTTTACGTTATCCTTTTTGAAGTTGCGTTTGGTCGGCCATTTTCAAAGAGCCAAAATTAGCAAGGAGGGCGTGCCAAACATCATTTTGATTTGGATGGGTAAAGTTTCATCCAATCATCTCCTAAAAGTGGCAATAGCAACTAAATTCAGTGTATTTATTGGTTTAGATACGCGAACACGCCATGTCCTTCAACAGCATGCTTCGGTCTGAAGGGGTTAAGTAAAAGTACAAAAGTATTTGCTTTAAAAATTACAAGTAAAAAAAAAAAAAAAAAAAATTCTCCTGATGCAAAAATGTGTGTATATATATATATATATATATATACTGCACATTAAAATGTCCCGATTGATCACGTCATTTTCAAAGTATCGGAATCGGCAAAAAAATATCGAACATGCCTTTTTTAATATATATATATATATATTTTTTTTTTTTTTGTTTGTTTGTTTGTTTTCTAATTGTATTTAACGTTACAGACAAATTGTCTTACACTCACTTAAAATGAGTAGAGAGAATTTTGGCAGCCTTAGAAGCCTTTTTTTTTGATTGGCTAAAGCCTTACAATCCCTCTCTCAAAGATTAGAAATATCATGGGAAGCAATGGGCGAAGAAAGGTAGTAGTTGATTTTTTTCTTAACACCCTATTACATTTCCCAACGCTGAGAAGATATATCAATTGGTACCATTACGCACAGTCATGGTTGCACGTCACATCATGCATTTGGGCAGAAGTTAAATGGCTGCAGTATCATTTACTGAAAGCTCATAAAAATCCACTAGATGGCAATATTTAGTCACAACATACAAAGTCACATTATCCTTTAAGAATCACAAGTCTTTCTATCCGTGGATCCCTCTCACAGAAAGAATGTTAATAATGTAAATGCTATCTTGAGGATTTATTGTCATAATAAACAAATACAGTACTTGTGTACTGTATGTTGAATGTATATATCCATTCGTCCGAGTTTTATTTATTTTTTTCTTAATGCATTGCCAAAATGCATATGATCGGGAAAAATTATCGGGAATGATTGGAATTGAATCGGGAGCAAAAAAAAAAAAAAAAGCAATCAGATCGGGAAATATCGGGATCGGCAGATACTCAAACTAAAACGATCGGGATCGGATCAGGAGCAAAAAAACATGATCGGAACAACCCTAACTGTATATGTATAATATCTTAGCCAATATTCATAGGAAGAACCAGAAAATTTATATACTGCTCAATTTTATTCAAAACTGTGCAAAACGGAAAAAATGGGCAATAAAATTGACTGTACTGTAAACGGAAGCTTAACAAGCTGACAGAAACTCCAGACTGTAGCTTAATGGAGGATTGCAAGCGACTATCAGGTGCATATCCCACTTACTGTACAAGAGTGTGCAGCACTCATCTGATGCCGCGCTGCTCTTTGTTGGTTTTTATTGTTTTATGGAATTTCTCATCATCATTGGTATCATTGACAATCATTTCAATTAGAAAATGTGATTAAGGAACCGAAGAAGACCACAAAGGCGGACGAGATAAAGCATATGCTTATCAGTTTCCCATCCCCCATACTACTAAAGACGCACATTCAGGCATGGAACATACATCAGAGAGTGCTTCAGAGTGCGTCTGTACGCGTTGGAGGCTGAGCAGCGATTTATTGGTCAATATCTTGTTCACCTGCCTAATCTTGCATGTACTGATGTTGCTGCCTCTAGTGCTCAGTTACGGTATTGGTTCACGGGGCTTATCGATTGCGCCGGAGGAATGAATGATGAAAACGAATCTATCAATCCAGAGTGAGAAAAAAAAACTTGTGTTTAGGCATGTGCCGGTATCAGATTCTGACGGTATGATAACCTTGAGCAAAAATATCACGGTTTCACAGTGTCACGGTATTGCAATTACAGCTCTAAAATGTTTTATTTTGAGATTTCTGGGTTACAAAAAAAACACACTTTTCCATTGAACAAGATTTTTATTTTTTTTAAAAAAAAACATATTAGCAAATTGGAATATAAGTGTAATGTTCAGTTAAATTAAAAAAAAATAATAATAAATAAATGAAATATTCTCAATAAAATTGGCATAATAATTAGCCATGTTGTCTGCCTCGTTAACAAGCCGGACACACTACACACGCTGGAGTTAGAGCTCGTAGCTTGTGCAAAATGTTCATGACACGTTTACTAACCTTTAATTTTGTATAAATACGAAATAATATTGGAGAAATTCTTTTCTGGTAGCCACCCTTCTCAGAGATGTTTTACATGTCGGTTGGCCCACCTAAGCGGCGACTGTCTGTAACTTTCCTTTTCTCGAAGTATTCCCATACCAGCTACTTTGTTTTCTTGGTTGGGGGGAAAAGTTCAGGTGTTTCATCTCCTCCAGCAAACGCGCAGCACAGCTGAATCACTGACACTGAGCAACAACTTGAAGGGGGACGGTGAGCCCTGCATTTTTGCGACATAAAAATAGCTATTTACTGTAGGAGCGGTATTACAGAAATTTTTTGCGGTTTTGAAACCTTGACGTTTTCATACCACGGTATATCTTGAAACCGGTAACCAGCACATGCCTACGTGTAATGCAGGCGACAATTTGAAAAGTAGTGGAGTAAAAAAATCTACCACTTCATATTTGTACTCAACTAAAGTAAAGATACATAAAAATATACTTAAGTACAGTTACATTCCAATGCATGTACAAACTTTAGCTTTCCCGAAATAGTGATGGTTTCGGGAATACTAACATGTCACCTAACGGCAGTAATATACTAGAACTGTTTATAAACGCTGTATTTTTCATCATTACGTGTGCCCGGAGCACAATGTCATAGTTTGATATAACATTTTTAAATTCAGCCGCCACTGCAACCTTAAGTTGTGTATCTGACAACCATTTGGACCTACTTTTCACCCCTTTTCATTCCCTTCTCATTTTCCCATCTTGATGACATCTGACATCTTTGACTTTCGTTGAGGGAGTCTGCTTTTTATAATGGTGCCTTTTCTCAGGAGACCATTTGCTTTCAACATGTCTTGCACCTTGACAGAGCTGAAATACTTGTCAAGGGGGGAGAAGAAGTCAGTTCCGTCCCAGCGCTTGCGCTTTCCTCGGCGACTGAATGTAAAAACTTCAATAACATCTCCTGGCATCGGGCCGTTCCGACCGCAGAGCACACAAATGCTCTCGCAGGACGCGGTGGTCTGTGCTGGCAGAAACCGTGGTACACGACGGTGGCACATGGAGGCAAACATCTGCTCATCTTCACGGTTCTTGTCTTCTGTTGGCAGGCTGTGAAAGTATCACTTCCCACAGGGCTTTGTGGATGGCGCTCATCATAACAATCAAAAATGAAATTGCTACTTACCATTATAATCTTACTGCATAGCACCAGAATGTACTTGGTTTATAATAGCATTAAGTGTAAACATAGGCCAGAAATGTCTCCAGATTGTTCAGTTTTTACCAATTACGGTGTAGATTTGAACCTGTTAAGTTTCATTTCTTTAAGCTTGTTCTCACTCTCATCGCATACATGTTGGATGGAGTCTAATTGCTATTGTAGTCTAGATTAAAATTGCTAATGTAGTCCAGATTAAAATTGCTGGAATTCAGCATTTTTTGAGAAATTATAAGCGTACTCCTATGCACGCGAAAGCCAATGCACCGCCTGTTAATTTGTAACATCTTACGCCAGTTCTGCTCTCTTCTGAGTTCCTCTTCAGTCATAAACCACTTGCTAATTGAAATCTATAAGCTTTCCAGTGGGATACATTGTGCTCGTATACGATCATAAATCTGCAGCTGCAGAGATGCTTTACCCACTTAAACTGAGTCCCTCTCTCTCCATCTCTCCCCGCAGAGCTTCACAGTACATCCTGCGGGAACCCCGGCGTCCCCCCCAAAGCAGTGCTAAGCAGCGGCGGACGCTTCGCCGTGGGGGAAAGCGTGCGCTATAGCTGCGTGTCCGGCTACGTACTGGACGGGCACGCCACGCTTACCTGCGTGCTCAATGCCGGGAACACGGCCGTGTGGGACTTCCCCGCGCCCGTCTGTCGAGGTACAAGCCACCCAGCATGCTTGTGTATGCGCTCCTGCGGTTTTATTGAATGCATGAATTATAGTAGAAATGCCTGCCACATGCATGTGAGTGTGTGTCCTTGAGTGTGTGCGGATGAAGGGATTTTGGATTCTTGTTACCTCATCCACCCATTTTGCCAATGTTTTGGGAAGTACACACACAAACCACATGTCCAGTTTGTTTGGCAATACATCCCTTTTTTTTTTTTTTTTTTTTTTTACGAGATTGTCCTCAGTTGTGGCAATCGGGAAATTAAACAATACATGAATCAACCCCTAACCCTCACATCAAAACCCAAACCATAATCCCTTTAATTTTCTAAACCTTAATTTAAATCCCAAACGGCGACCTATGACCCCAGACATAGTGATTCCCCAATCTCGACCTCTAACCTGTACAAATATATAAAGTGTACAACAGTGTCGTTTTCGTCAACGATGACTATAACAAAAATATTTCGTCAACAATTTTTCATGGCAATGACGTGACGATGATGAGCTAACAACATGTCTTGGGAGCAGAGGCGTAGCAAGGGTCCCCGGGGGCCCCAGGCAACAAGCAACATGGGGCCCTTCAAGCGTGTGCAGGTCAGGGGAACAGTTGGACTTGGAGCAAATTGCAAATTGCTCCAAATCCAATCGGATCCAACGTCATTTTCAAAGTACCGGAATCGGCAAAAAAATATCGGACATGCCTTTTTTAAATATATATATATATATTTGAATTAAATCGTTTTCTAATTGTACTAACGTTACAGACAAAATGTCTAACACTCATCCAGAGCCTTTAGTTTTGGCTTAAAGTAGGGTTATCAAATTTATCGCGTTAACGGCGGTAATTAGTTTTTATTTAATTTAATCACGTGAAAGTATTTAACGCAATCAACGCATGTGATGCACGACCCACTCACGCAATGTCGCGTTCAATCTATAATGGCGCCGTTTTACCTGTATATGGAACTAAAAGGCAGCATAAATTGAGTCGAGTGAATTTTGGCAGCCTTTAGAGCCTTTTTTTTAATTGGCTAAAGCCTTACAATACCTCTCTTAACAATTAGAAATATCGTGGGAAGCAATGTGGGGAAGAAAGGTAGTAGTTTATCTTTTTCTTAACACCCTATATCAGGGGTGGGCAAACCGGTCCTCGAGGGCTGCAGTGGGTCCTGGTCTTTGTTCCAACTGACCCAGCACAGATAGTTTAACCAATGTGGTTACAGCAGAAATGAGAAGCACCTGACTGCAATCAACTGATTGCAGTTGTAAAACAGCAGATTGGTGAAAAAGTGTCCTCTTAATGGGTTGCAACAAAAACCCGCACCCACTGCGGCCCTTTGTGGAATAGTTTGCCCACCCCTGCCCTGTATTATTTCCCAACGCAGAGAAGATATATCAATTGGCGCCACTTTGCACAGTCATGGTTGCACTTCCCATCATGCATTTGGGCAGAACAGTTAAATGGCTACAGTATCATTTACTGAAAGCTCAACAAATACACTAGATGGCAATATTTAGTCACGATATACAAAGTCACATCTGTCCTTTAAGAATTACAAGTCTTTCTATCCGTGGATCCCTCTCACAGAATGAATGTTAATGTAAATGCCATCTTGAGGATTTATTGTCATCATAAACAAATACAGTACTTATGTACTGTATGTTGAATGTATATATTCGTCCGAGTTTTATTCATTTTTTTCTCAATGCATTGCCAAAATATATGAGCGGGAAAAATTATCGGGAATGATTGGAATTGAATCGGGAGCAAAAAAAAACAAAAAACAATCGGATCGGGAAATATCTGGATCGGCAGATACTCAAACTAAAACGATCGGGATCGGATCGGAAGAGAAAAACATGATTGGAACAACCCTAATAGTAACGCATGCCTTTACATCCTTAGTAACGGTAACAGCGTTGCAAAGATGAGAAAAGTAATTAATTAGATTTCTCACTACTGAAAAAAATAATGCAGTTACTATCGCCGTTATACTCTAAAGCCGTTATTACCAACACTGCAAAAAGACACTATTTTCGAGTTGATGATAATAGGGGACAAAGCACGTCCTTTGAAAGCTCAATAAGTAAATATGTACTTTTGTTTCTGAATACCAGACGATTCCGTTTTTCAAGGGACAGTTGACAACCCTATGTCCAGGTGAGTTTATTGAATTGAAAACAGTGTACTGTTTTCCTGCTGAGTGTGTATTATCATCATGAAGATGCAGATGTCCTTGTAGACGCTACAATTATGTGCTCATCTTTCAATGTGCATTCCAAACTGTTGGAAACCTTTTCTTTCTTTTTTTTTTTTTTTTTTTTATGGACTAAAACTTTTTAAGTTAACAGATGAAGACATTTTGCGTAATTGTCGAATAAGACTAGACGAAGACAAACACATTTTGCAATGATTACAATATGACAAAGACTAATAAGTAAGGTTGTTCCGATCATATTTTTTTGCTCCCGATCCGATCCGAATCGTTTTAGCTTGAGTATCTGCCGATCCCGATATTTCCCGATCCGATTGCTTTTTTTTTTTGCTCCCGATTCAGTACCAATAATTCCCGATAATTTTTCCCGATCATATACATTTTGGCAATGCATTAAGAAAAAAAAAGAATAAAACTCGGACGAATATATACATTCAACATACAGTACATAAGTACTGTATTTGTTTATTATGACAATAAATCCTCAAGATGGCATTTACATTAGTAACATTCTTTCTGTGAGAGGGATCCATGGATAGAAAGACTTGTGACTTTGTATATTGTGACTAAATATTGCCATCTAGTGTATTTGTTGAGCTTTCAGTAAATGATACTGTAGCCATGCCCAAATGCATGATGGGAAGTGGAACCATGACTGTGCGTAGTGCTACCAATTGATATATCTTTTCTGCGTTGGGAAATAACATAAGGTGTTAAGAAAAAGATCAATTGCTACCTTGCTTCCCCACATTGCTTCCCACGATATTTCTGATCGTAGGGAGAGGGATTTTAAGGCTTTAGCCAATTAAATAAAAGGCTCCAAAGGCTGCCAAAATTCACTCTTCTCATCGAACGCTACCTTTTATCTCTCCATATAGGTAAAACGGCACCATTACAGATTGTGCGCGACAATGCGTGAGTGGGTCGTGCAGCGCATGCATTAATTGCGTTAAATATTTTGACGTGATACATTTTTAAAAAAATTAATTACCGCCGTTATCGGGATAAATTTGATAACCCTACCTTAAGCCTAAACTACTCTGGATGAGTGTAACATATTATGTCTGTAACGTTAAATACAATTATAAAACAATTTAATTGAACAATATATATATATATTTTAAAAAGGCGTGGCCGATATTTTTTTGCCGATTCCGATACTTTGAAAATGACGTGATCGGACCCGATCGATCGCGACATCTCTACTAAGTATTTTCGCCGAAAAGACTAAAACTAAGACGAAAATTAAAGGGGCTGCTAAAAACAAAACTGGTGTACAAAATGGAAGCCATTATTTTTATGTGAAATTCTCCTGGGGCATCAAGTATCCTCACATTCATTAATTGTTATTTTTGGATCAAATGCATGAGTCAACAACTATACATAAAAAGTTGAAGGCAGTTCTTCCTGCATTCATGCTGTGCCACCTCACTACCAAGTTTTGCCAACACAAAGCGACAGTCACACACAAACAACACCTCTTTAGAATGTGATTAAAAGCGACTGTTGAGTGAGAGGCGTCAAACCAAATGCTCTCGATGAGTCACCAGACAGTGCTTCGACACAAACGGGACCCGAACGTGGTTTCCGTGACAGAATCGCAGCGTGAAACACATTCATATTCCCGTTTACAACATCCACCAGACCCCACCTTTCCTCGAAATGAATCCGTTAATTGCTCTCATTTATCCAAGAACACAGTGGGTGTCAATCACAGACACGCGTTGCTAGTCTCGGTGGTTTTACGGCAATAGCGGGGGGTCCGGTGGAATTGCATGATCAAAGACTCCAAACTGCCAAGACGTCGCTGGTGGCAGAGCCGCTTGAACTCGACAAACACGTACAAAGAGGATCTCTGCGTGTTTGAAAACTCACGCAGTTTTCCCTCTTGTAATGGAAGAAAACGTAAATGTCATACACAGTGGTTTAAAACAGAAATCCCAGAATGTACATAACTCACTTTTGGATGTCTTATTCAGAAGTATTTCAACTTTATGTTGTATAGAAGTATTTATATGCACAACTGATTATTAGTATTTCAACAGTATGTCAAGTCTGCATGGGGATGGAATGGGAAGGGACATGCTGGGAAGTAGGAAAAGCCACTTGTCATTGGCGGATTAGTAATGTCTCTGTCACTCTTGTCAGGGAGGCTAAGAGGGGTTAAGCCACCACCGTGAACGCGGGGCAGCAGGCTGCAGGCTTTTTCCAAAATGTTGACATAAACTAAATTCAAGTTATGACCAGTGCAACCCGGGTTATTCATTTCAGTTTAAGTATCTGCACCATGTTTTTTGTGTGTGGGTGCTTGGAACAGTTCAAGGTTTGATTTTGTTCAAGTATACAGTTTCAAATCCACTACATTTATAATAAATGTTTGGCTCAGGCCATTAGAATCGGTCACTATTATCCTTTTAATGTCGGCTATAGGACTCCAGTGCCTCTCGTTAGTCACTTTTTTCAGTACACAAAGGCCGACTGCTCTATAAAGTCCCCGACTCTGGTTCTGGCTGTGGATGTGGTTGCCATGGCGCCGGGTACTAATGAGATGATGTGCGGCAGCTGGATTCCTTTCACACAACCTGTTCATCAAATGGACACTCACAACCTGCTGCTGCTTCTATATTCTTATATACCGTATTGGCCTGAATGTAAGACGGTGTTTTTTGCATTGAAATAAGACTGACCAAGTGGGGGTCATCTTATATTCGCGGTCTCGACATTATACCCATTCACGACGCTAGGTGGCGCCAGATATCATTGAAGCGATGATCTGTCATGACAGATCTCAGCTACTAGTGTAACCAGTTTGCATTATTTTATTGCAATGTTTTTCCTTATTCAGATTTGTTTCAAGAGTTCACTTTGATTGTTAATGCAGTTATTGAAATTTTGTTGTTTTATCACAGAAAATTGTAGGGTTGTTCCGATCATGTTTTTTTTTTTGCTCCCGATCCGATCCCGATCGTTTTAGTTTGAGTATCTACCGATCCCGATATTTCCCGATCTGATTGTTTTTTTGTTTTTTTGCTCCCGATTCAATTCCAATCATTCCCGATAATTTTTCCCGATCATATACATTTTGGCAATGCATTAAGAAAAAAAATGAATAAAACTCAGACGAATGTATACATTCAACATAAATCCTCAAGATGGCATTTACATTATTAACATTCTTTCTGTGAGAGGGATCCACGGATAGAATGACTTGTGACTTTGTATATTGTGACTAAATATTGCCATCTAGTGTATTTGTTGAGTTTCAGTAAATTATACTGCAGCCATTCAACCCAAATGCATGACGGGAAGTGGACCCATGACTGTGCGTAGTGCTACCAATGGATATATCTTCTCTGCGTTGGGAAATAACTTAGGGTGTTAAGAAAAAGATCAATTGCTACCTTGCTTTCCCCACATTGCTTCCCATGATATGTCTAATCGCGGGGAGAGGGATTGTAAGGCTTTAGCCTATTAAGAAAAAGGCTCCAAAGGCTGCCAAAATGCACTCTACTCATTTTACGCTGTCTTATCTCTCTCTAAATGGGTAAAACGGCGCCTTTACAGTTTGAGCGCGGAAATGCGTGAGTGGGTCATGCAATGCATGCATTAGTTGTGTTAAATATTTAACGTGATACATTTTTTAAATTAATTACCGCCGTTATCAGTACCTTAAGCCTAAAGACTCTGGATGAGTGTATGTCTGTAACGTTAAATACATTTAGAAAACGATTTAATTAAAAAATGGCATGGCCGATATTTTTTTGCCGATTCCGATACTTTGAAAATGACATGATCGGACCCGATCGATCGGCTGGTTTATTTACATTTCAGAAGCCATTCATTTGCGAATGTGATTGCATTTTAGTTTACAAATTTAAATGTTCAGATATTAAGATTTGAATGAGGCAAAATAACATGCTTTTTATCTCAAATATGTTATCATTTGTTTGCTGTCATTATTTTATGTATGAAAAAAAAAAAAAAAATTGTTGTTCAAAAAGTCTTTCTTTTTCCAAACTTCAGTCTTGAAAAAGAGGGGGTCGCCTTATAATCAGGGCCGTCTTATATTCGGGTCAATACGGTGTATGGTTAGGGCTGCAGCTATTGATTATTTTAGGAGTCGATTAATCTATTAACTAGTTAGTTTGAATAATTGATTCATCGGATTAAGAACATTTAAAGCGTTGCAGATTTAATTTTAGGAGATGTAAAAAAGGCTTGCTAAAATTGCAATTTCAGAAGAGCATTAAATGTGAATACCAAATAAAGGTCCTGAGTGTTTCTTCAAACTACGCAGAATTACTTTCATTTAAAAATAAAGTAACTGAGCTTAGCCTCAAACGGTATGAAAATAAATAAATGAACATCTAAGTACAACAAAAGAACAAAAGGCTAACTTGCATAGGAAAAATCCGCTAGCTTAAACACTATAAAATGTTAACTTTTTTTTTTTACAATGCTCTCAAATCGCTCAAACACAAATTCCCACAAAAAACAGCTAAATATACCTACGAACTAAATTACGAATACATTAAAAAAACATATTAGCTCATACAAAAACTTACCTTACATTGGTCTGAACAGGGAGCAGCTGGATTCAGCCATATGAAAGGAGTTATGTCATATCCACTGTTGCGACTAGAGGGCAGTGTATCCACCCAAATCAATAACATTAAATGCAAACACTTTCAAAACAAACCATTACAACACCACTCAAGAAGCTTTTTTCTTATCAAATTACTAAAGTTAATCGATTCATCTTTGCAGCACTATATATAATATACCGTATTTTCCCACTTTTACCTGAAAAAAGTCACAATTGTGGATGGGAAATAAAGAAAAATGTTTAGAATACATTTTTTTAAGGTGTGTAACTATTATTGTGCATTAATAAAATATTTTACGGAATAATTTTGGAAACCTTCAATTGCTTACATATACAGTGCCTTGCAAAAGTATTCGGCCACCTTGAACCTTGCAACCTTTCGCCACATTTCAGGCTTCAAACATAAAGATATAAAATTTGAATTTTTTGTCAAGAATCAACAACAAGTGGGACACAATCGTGAAGTGGAACAAAATTTATTGGATAATTTAAACTTTAACAAATAAAAAACTGAAAAGTGGGGCGTGCAATATTATTCGGCCCCCTTGCGTTAATACTTTGTAGCACCACCTTTTGCTCCAATTACAGCTGCAAGTCGCTTGGGGTATGTTTCTATCAGTTTTGCACATCGAGATACTGACATTCTTGCCCATTCTTCCTTGCAAAACAGCTCGAGCTCAGCGAGGTTGGATGGAGAGTGTTTGTGAACAGCAGTCTTCAGTTCTTTCCACAGATTCTCGATTGGATTTAGGTCTGGACTTTGACTTGGCCATTCTAACACCTGGATACGTTTATTTTTGAACCATTCCATTGTAGATTTGGCTTTATGTTTTGGATCATTGTCCTGTTGGAAGATAAATCTCCGTCCCAGTCTCAGGTCTTGTGCAGATACAAACAGGTTTTCTTCCAGAATGTTCCTATATTTGGCTGCATCCATCTTCCCGTCAATTTTAACCATCTTCCCTGTCCCTGCTGAAGAAAAGCAGGCCCAAACCATGATGCTGCCACCACCATGTTTGACAGTAGGGATGGTGTGTTCAGGGTGATGAGCTGTGTTGCTTTTATGCCAAATATATCGTTTTGCATTGTGGCCAAAAAGTTCAATTTTGGTTTCATCTGACCAGAGCACCTTCTTCCACATGTTTGGTGTGTCTCCCAGGTGGCTTGTGTCAAACTTTAAACAAGACTTTTTATGGATATCTTTGAGAAATGGCTTTCTTCTTGCCACTCTTCCATAAAGGCCAGATTTGTGCAGTGTACGACTGATTGTTGTCCTATGGACAGACTCTCCCACCTCAGCTGTAGATCTCTGCAGTTCATCCAGAGTGATCATGGGCCTATTGGCTGCATCTCTGATCAGTTTTCTCCTTGTTTGAGAAGAAAGTTTGGAAGGACGGCCGGGTCTTGGTAGATTTGCAGTGGTCTGATGCTCCTTCCATTTCAATATGATGGCTTGCACAGTGCTCCTTGAGATGTTTAAAGCTTGGGAAATCTTTTTGTATCCAAATCCGGCTTTAAACTTCTTCACAACAGTATCTCGGACCTGCCTGGTGTGTTCCTTGGTTTTCATAATGCTCTCTGCACTTTAAACAGAACCCTGAGACTATCACAGAGCAGGTGCATTTATACGGAGACTTGATTACACACAGGTGGATTCTATTTATCATCATCGGTCATTCAGGACAACATTGGATCATTCAGAGATCCTCACTGAACTTCTGGAGTGAGTTTGCTGCACTGAAAGTAAAGGGGCCGAATAATATTGCACGCCCCACTTTTCAGTTTTTTATTTGTTAAAAAAGTTTAAATTATCCAATAAATGTTGTTCCACTTCACGATTGTGTCCCACTTGTTGTTGATTCTTGACAAAAAAATTAAATTTCATATCTTTATGTTTGAAGCCTGAAATGTGGCGAAAGGTTGCAAGATTCAAGGGGGCCGAATACTTTTGCAAGGCACTGTAAATAATTGGGTCTCTGAAGTGAGTAGCCACACATCCCAAGTATTCATAAAAACATAATACATACTTGCAGTTGGCACGGAAGTAGCGCACAAAAGAAGTATAATTTCTCGAGAAAATTGCACAATTTTTGCTAAACAAAGCATAATCACAATAATGAAGGGTACTAAAAGACTGTTTTAAAAGGCTGAAGTGCACTTGCTCCATCCTACCACTCTGGGCTGAACCTGTTTGGTACATTCACAAGCTCCTCCGTGGTCTTCCAGGTCTAATTATTGCTTTGCTAATGGCTCCTTGTGGATGTAAAGCTCTGCTGAGCCAAGCAGCTGGAAGAGATGAATACACGCCACCTGCCAACCGAATGTGGAGTTCGAGTTCACACACACACGCATAGTACATATACAGTCGATTTACAGATTAAAGGATCTATACTTTTATAATGAAATGGAACTTTGTATGTGTATTCGTTCCCTATGGACTATAAAACGGCTGGGTGGATTTTGACGAAATTTCACACAGTTGTACTGTAGGTGTCTGAGAGTATTCTTAGATTGGTTTGTCTTCTGTACGTCTCTATTTAGTGTGGAATTTTAATTCGAAAATTCAACAATTAGAATAGAAAATGCGGTCTGGTCTACTTTATAAATTATAGTTTTGTGGACTTCCCGATTTATTTTAAGACATTTGAGGCATATACCGAATCGGCCTGAATATAAGGCGGCCCTGATTACAAGACGACTCCATCTTTTTCAAGACTCAAGTTTGAATCGAGACTTTTTGAACACCAAATTAATTTTTATACAGAAAATAATTACAGTACATCTGAAACAAATGATTATAACAATATATTTGAGAGAAAAAGCATGTTATTTTGCCTCATTCAAATCTTAATATCTGAACATTTAAATATGTAAACTAAAGTGCAATCACATTCATAAATGAATGGCTTCTGGTTTTTGAAATGTAAATAAACCAATCTATTGTGATAAAACAACAAAATTGCAATAACTGCATTAACCATCAAAGTGAGGTCTAACTAACTGTAGTCCTGAAACAAATCTGAATAAGGAAAAACATTGCAATAAAATAATGCAAACTGGTTAAAGTAGTAGCTGATATGTCATGTCAGAACATCGCCTCAACGATATCTGGCGCCATCTAGCGTCGTGAATGGGGAGAGTAGCTGAGATCTGTCATAACAGAATATCGCTTCAATGATATCTGGCGTCATCTAGTGTCGCGAATATAAAACTACCCCCTCTTTTTCAATCTTATTTCAATGCAATAAACACAGTCTTATATTCGGGCCAATATGGTAATCGAATGTTAAAACCTGAAAACAGAGAGAAAGAAACTGCGTCCGAATTGTTCTTCTACTACTACTTTCTGCACGACAAGTGAGAATAAGTGCAGCCATTGTAATTTTTTACCCTATGCGGTCACTCACATGTTCAAAGAAAATTTCTTTAAAATCTTTCAAATCAAAGATAATTACGAAAGGGTGTTCGAATATGTCTCTATTATGTTCTGACAAGCTCTCCAATGTGTTATCTCCCCGTAGTCTTGCCCGATTCTTTCCATTTTACTGCCTTTCTTCGTCGCGCTCATTTTTTATCAGATATTCAATTCCCGTTTAACGCGACATAAACTGTAATATCCTGCTCACATTGTTGAATATTAATAAAGGCCTCCCCCTTAATAGACTCTTACCCGACCGCTATTTGTGGAAATACGGCAAAAACAACAGCTAATTCTTTCCTTTTAAGTTGATTTACTTGTCATGTATCCTTGGAGTAAACAATATGCTATTGTGACTCCTTTGCTCTGCTGCTCGTTTTTTTCCCAATGGTTTTATTTATGTGGCAGGTAGATAGCGAGCCGAGTTCATTTATAAGAACAATTTAAGTGCATGTGGAATTGTGTTGAAAAGTCCATTATTCACACTAATCACACTCCCTTCCACCCCACCTGCCCCTCCTCTCCGTCTTCTTGCCTCGTCTCCCGCAGATCAATGTAGTGTCTTGTAGTGACACTTGAAGTGGTCTTATCTCTCCCCTGCAGACCTGCTCACTGCTTCCTACTCCACAACCACGACACACGCACTGTTCTCATCCCACCACATGCACACGCAATCCACATCTCCACATATTTTGTTTCCCAGCTCATCCTCTCTAATGTCCTAGCTTCTCATTACCGGCACGGCGGATGCCGTCTTAGCAATCGTGGGGAGGGATAACGTTGAGATTAAGCTCTCTGGATCCCGTAATTATGTTGAAGCCCTTGGAAGTCGAACATATTGACCTGCACTTTGTTCGTGTCTTTAAATGAATTCAATCGTTTAAGTAATAGGGAATATAGCTTTAAATACCGAACAGGTTAAGCTGTTGGAAATCAGGCGGTTGGGTCATGAATTGAAAAATGTGTTTTTTTTTAACTGTCCTTAGATTTTGCTTTTGAAGAACTTTTTAGCCAGACTGGCTTTAAATGCTCATTTTACAATGCCATTGACGGCGCTAGGCATGTGCCGGTATGAGATTTTGACGGTATGATAACCTTGAGCAAAAATACTGCGGTTTCACTGTGTTCAGTGTTGTTAATAGCGGCGTTAGAATACAACGGCGTTACTAACGGCATTATTTTTTTTCAGTAGTAAGTAATCTAATTATGGTAATTTTCGGACTATAAGCCGCTACTTTTTTCCTTCATTTTGAATTCTGCGGCTTATTTGAAGATATTTTTTGGGTTAACCCTTTAACACCGAACGTGTCGGCAGCGACGCGTTTACGCATATCGTCTTTGAAGCTTCGTCACGCTGTAATTACGTCACCCACGTGCCGCTGGTTGGTTTCATTTGAAAGTGCGGAAGTTGATGTTCACACCAGTTTTTATTTGAAGTCAATCGACCAAGAAAAACGGGAGATAATGTCATTTGAATTTTATATTTTTATTACACTCATAAATATGCATGAAAACGCTGCATGGACCATGTATCTATCTCCATATTTCCATCATTTCTTGTCCTTTTTCAAAACCGAATGCAGCACAAAAGACTACATATCCCAAGAGGCGTTGTGATGTCAAGAAGGACGAACCGAATGTGATCATTTTTAATAAATTTCCGAGCGAGGCGCCAACTAATGAAAGGGAGGCATGCCAAGCAAGCAACGGCCGGTTGGTTTGTGCGAGCGACTTTGAAACGTGCAGAATGAATCTCGCCAAATAGAAGTGACAGCAGCGCGCAAACGGCGAAAGAGTAGGCTGTGAGACGTTGTGTGTGACGCAGCTCCGTGACCTGTTCAAGAAGAAGCTTTATTGAGTGCGCAAAAATAAATAAATAAATAAAAAAAACTTCATTGGGTCGCATCCCTGAAAAATTTGAATTGAACTGAACTACTTGTCAATATTTTTTAAAATACTTTTTACAGTGTTGTATATATTTTTTCTTCACTATAATCTTTTCAATTTTATGTAGATGTGTGTTCGAGAAGCTTGATCGCATGAACGTATATACTTTTGATAAGGTAATGTGTACAACACCTAACTTCACAAAGAGATATCCTCCAAACCCTTTTTGTGTTAGATGATGTATATAATATTTTTTCTCACTATTTTGCACTGTATATAACCTGTTTTGACCATAGTATGTGTAAAACCAAAAACGCCTATGACCATACCTGCTGTTTGTGTTGAATTGTCATACATAAAACTATTCAATCTTATTTTTTTCTATTGAATGTTTATCCTAACAAGTTGAATAAATATTATCAAGCTTCAAAACGGTTGGTCGAGCATGTTTGGTTGTCAATGGGACATCAACATTGCAAATTTTGAAAAACGATTTCGGGATTTTTTTGTCTTTTTGGGTCCAAAATGTGGATTATAATTGGTCAGTGAAGAAAACAACAGTTTGGACATGAAGTTCAAGGTGTCCTGAAAAAAGGGACCCAACTTGGCCATTGTAAACATTTTTTTCTTTGAAATATAAAGGCAACATCAAATGCATGCAAATTCGGCCAAAATAGGGTTAGGTGTTAAAGGGTTAATAGGTATCAATTTATTACAAAGCGCCATCATAACATTGTCATAAGAACGTCATTCATACTTATGACATGACAGTATCATGGGCATTACTGAATGCTTATGTTGTGAAGTGACATCCTGCAAATTGTCAATAACTCCATTTATGTCCAGCTTGGATCTTTTACATCCATACAAAAAGTGAGATAATTTGCCGGATACCACTACATGACATCTGTTATAAGCATTCATAAATGCTCATGACCATGTCATGTCATAATTATGACAGTCTTATGGCACCACTGTCTAATAAAGTGTTAACAAATACCATAACTAGCAATTAATGAAACAACTGGAACAGTAACTGAAGAAATTATTAGTACAGAACATGAATTTTGATTGTTATTTACATCTGTAGCGCTGCAATGCATGCTCGGAGGCATGTTGGACAACAACATTGTTGACAGCAGGTGGCAGCAGGGGTTGAATGTTTGACAGTGATGGCCAAATTAAGCTTCTTGAAGCAATGAAGCTTTGCAGCCAACTGGTTCAAAGTAATTGGTATGACGCTGATGTCAAATAGAGTATTACTGGTTAATATCATTTTCGTGTAAATATCCCATAATACATACTTAATGACATACATACATACATACTACAGGACAGCTGCGGCTTATAGTCCAGTGCGGCTTATCTATGAACAAATGCCGTTTTCCTGCCAAATTTGGTGGGGGGCGGCTTATAGTCAGGTGCGCCTTATAGTGCGAAAATTAGGGTAATTGATTTTTCATCTTGGCAACGCCGTTACCGTCACTGAGGATGGAAAGGTGTGCGTTACTATGCATTGCTATATTGGTTGAATGACGCGATTAAAGTCTGAGGGAGACGGACGCACCGAGACGACAGAGCAGAGCAGGAGTGGGGAGGAGGCAAAAAAGTTGTGACGCCGAGCAAACGCGATGCTAGGTGGCTCCAATAATTCCTCACTGTAGCCGACAGCCTACAAACTACCCCCACATGATATGGTAGATATGGTAGATATCACATATATATCGAACTAGATGCGAAATGAGACACGGGGGCTTCAGCAACATGTATAGTATAGGAACTAGATGCATTAGTAAACAGCCGCCATCTGAAAACAGTAGACTTCTTAGGAAGGCTCTGTTGTAGAGCCTTCCTAGCAAACCTAAGTAACTTTTTATCTAAAATACTCCGAAATCAGCAAAATCTTGACTTAATCCATATTTAAATGATGAAACGGTTTGAAAATGTACACATGTCCAAAGTAGACAGAAGGGAACTAATGCAATAATGGGAGCAATTTTTTACGGTTGATTTAGGGTAAAGGGTAAATTAGGGTAAAGAATTGGGCTAGAGCCAATTGTCCCAAAAACCTTTTACACTTCACGTAAGTTTTTTTTTGGTTTTTTTTTTTTTTTGAAAGAAAAAAAAACATGAAAATTATCACTAGTTACTTTGCCAAGTAACTAATTACTCTTACATTCATGTAACTGAGTTACTAACGCAATTACTTTTTGGGAGAAGTAATTTGTAACTATAATAAATTTTTTAAAGTAAGATTAACAACACTGGTTACGGTACTGCAATTATAGCTCTAAAATGTTCTATTTTGAGATGTATGGGTTAAAAGAAAAAACATGTTTCCATTGAACAAGCTTTTTATTTTTCAAAACATTTGCAAATTGGCAGATGTTTACAATGGTGGAAGACTTTACAAAAGTAGGCTAATGGTAGAGAGGAAACTTGTTAGTTATCTTGGCATGGTAACTAGCCACATTATCTGCCTCGTTAAGAAATTTATGTTATAGTATTTGTTTTACCATTGCTAAACACACTAAACCAGCTTGAGAGAACTCTCGTAGCTGGTGGGAAATGTTATTGACAGTATCTACTTACCTTAAATTTTGAGTAAAGTGCTGGATGATGATCACGTAAATGTGAAATCATGTTGGAGGTGTTGCCTGCACATCGGCTGACCTTCCTCCTCTAAGCGACAGCTGTCTGTTTCTTTTCGGTAGCCGAAGTACTCCCATACTAGCAACTTTGTCCATTTTTGAGGGGGAGGAAAGCTCAGGTGTAGTTTCAACACCTTCCGCCATTATGTCTATTCTAGAGCACAATGACAGACACAGGAAAGAGCAACAAATGGAAGGGGAGGGGTGCGCGCTGCCATTCCAAGCCACGGATTTCTCGCTACATTTTTGGGACATCAAAAATAGCTAACACCGTAACTATGGTATGATGGAAAATTTTAACGGATTTGAAACTGTGACGTTTTCATACCACAGTAAACCTTGAAACTGGTAACCGGCACATGCCTAGACGGCGCCAGACATACAGTCCGTTTGGACTGGGAAATTGGTTAAACATGTTGAGAACAGAGGCAATTGCTCTAAGACTGCAAGGGAAGCTCAGCTTCCTCTAAAATAGAGGTTGAGAACCTATGTCTCGTGAGCCATATCAGGCTCTTTTGATGAGTGCATCTGGCTCTGCGCCAACCTGTAATTTTAAATGTGGAACCGGCCGGCTCGTTTGACATGAATGAGCTGTAATTAGCTGATGGTCCATTCACACTTTTTTCTTGGACCGTCAAATATACAACGGAATAATATGCTTAAATTCAGTGCCAATTATTGGTCATCCCGTCGCGGATTGCACGGAGATGGGCGTTAGTACAGAGCTCATCTCGTACGTTAAGTCTCCGCTCAGCCAGCAACGGGGCTGGCCCCTCCCAACTCAATGCTGAGCGAACTGGAGTATATAAATAATGCGTAGGGGAAAATTAAACCACGAAAGGGAACTGCGTGGTACCTCAAGTCACAGAGGTGTGAGATCAGTTTCACTTTCATTCAACCGTCAAAATTATCGCCACTTCCAGGAGAGCGAGACTCACAAAACGACTGCCCCGAGAGGCTCCACCTGTCTCAGTCACCATTATTTACAACTTCCCTTGTTGCGGTCTCCACTTCGAGGAAATACACGCAGCGCCACACATATTTCTATTTGTTATTTTCCAAGTGTTGAGTGCACAACGGAGCAACGATTGTAACATCCCAAGTAACAATGTCAGACTTTCGTTGTTGTTTTCTAAAGATTTTTTTCAATGACAACTCGGCAACTGCTAGTAAAAGCCGAGAGTGCCTCACTCTCGCTCCCGCATAATGCGTTTGAATGCAAAAAAAAAAAAAAAAAAAACGATTACAAAACCGACGCGTACAAGCTGTCTGCGGAATATATATATATAAACACACTGTATGGCTCTCGCGGAATCATATTTTAAAATATTTTGGGTGTTTTGGCTCTCTTGGTCAAAAATGTTCCTGACCCGTGCCCTAAAATGTCAAAAAAAAAAAAGTGATCAAATGCATACTGTTGTATGTAGATGCCATTGCCGAAATATGTGCTACAACGTGCTCAACTTTTGTTCAGAATCAGCTTTTTTATCACTGGTTACAACGCGGCTTACTTTTCATTCGTGCAGTTTCACAGTCGATTAAACAGCGTGGAAGCTTTGCATCTCCAGAGTTGAAAGTGCCTTGTTCTATTACTGCAAAACGAAACGAGTGATTGGCTAAAGGCTGGTTTTATCCCGCTCATCGGACACTGTGCATCTCTGGAGGTCTATTGACAGTGGGTGGGGCTTGGCTTGCCCGGATGCTCTGTTTTTCTACATGATGAATGGATGATATGTCTGAGGCTTAATCCCTTTTTGATTGACAGCTAAATGAGCGAATCAGCGATAGTTGTTAAACATCCGCGGGAAGACTTTTTCAATTTTCATTCCGTTGTTCTGAGACTTAATCATCCTACCGACACTTTCTTTTTTAAAAACGAGTAGCGAAAAGTTGAGCTTCTTTTTCTCGTATTTTGTTTTCATTTGTAGCTGCTTGTGTTTGTAGACTGATTTCTGGCAGTCTAGTTTCTTTCCCTACAAAGCAGCGGGTGCCGTAGAGCACTTCCGCCATCACAAAGCACTCACAGGCGGAGTACCACGTCCTTGAAATACCAGCATCCGCCATTGGTTGAGAAGTCATACATTGCCTTCTTTCGGTCTGTTCAAGTTGGAACCATCTTGAACTCTGTCAGTCACGGCCATTTTCCTGAAAGACTGATCCTTAAAAACTCAAGTATTTTGTCATTTTCTATTTGAACCGGGAAATTGATTGGACATCTAGCGCTATTAATGACAGCCAATAAGTTGAATGACTAAAAGCACACTCAAACACAGCTTTAAGAAGCAAACATTGAAGTGAAAGTTTCTGAGGTGTTTGTCAATCATAGCACAGAATTTCCTGTTCGTGTTCCCCCCTTGCCCCCCTACATTGAAGTTATAAATTGCCACAGGATTATAGGAAAAGTATGTCTCAATGGACCTCTCCCCGGTCATGAAAAGTGTCTCCGTCTTCTTAATCCACCCCAGTTCCTCATTTTTTTGTATAAAAAAATGTAAAATGTTTTCTGTTAAGCTTGCCTTTCTATCACTTTGCATGTTTGTATTTGGTAAACAAATGTTTATAGAGGCCCCAAGGCTGTCATGATGGTGGCAAAAAAAAAAACTGTTCATATTTAAATGGCACTTAAATCCCCCCCAAACTGCCTCCAGTTGCTCATTTGTCAATCCAAAATATACAGCTTGAAAAACTCGTTTTGTTTTAAAAGGAAGACATGCTGGATGGACATCAATAATCGGAAACAAACACATTTTGCCAATAAACACAATTATATTTACACAGTAACAACTAGAGTGAAAGCTTACAACCAATTAAGCGTCTTTTTAGCGTCATGGCGCTGGAGCGCAGACTGCGCGAGCACGTTCCCGTTAAAAAGCTGTTCATTTATTGATACGACCCACTTGTTTGTTTATTTATGAAGATGCGCGTGGCGACAAGCTTGTAAAAGCACACAAGTGCGGCATGTGTACGCACCACAATGATGGGGGTCGGCTGGAGTGGTTTAAATGGAGCGCGACGCCACCTGATGCTGCTAACTCAAAATCGCTGTTCGTTTAATATTGCCGTTTTTAGACTTGATTAAACACTAATTAAGGTCCTATTCCATATAAATAATGTTGTTTACACCATAGGCAAGAAACTAGAATCACTTTAAAGCATTAGGGAAGACAGTCATTCATTTAATAGTGTTATTTAAGTGATCAGTAATCATTCATAACTACTTTAACTATACTGTACACCACAGCAATCTCTTAAATACTATGAATAAAGCCTCATTTTTGGGACACAAATTGTTTTTGTCTGGCCAAAAACCTCTTAAGTATTTTCAATCATATTTTTTGTTTTAAGCAAATCAGAAAATTAAAATTAAACTAACACAATTGTACATTCATTAAATACAGTGGTAGCTATACTTATGAAATGAATTGATTCTGGAAGTAGTTTTGTAAAATGAAAATTCCATAAGTAGAGACATGTTTTTCATGTAAATGCCATCATCTGTTCCAAGCCACCCAAAAATTCTGCCATAAATCTTTTATAAAGCATGAAAACGCATCAAAACATGTTACAATTAGATTATTGCTCAAAAACAATGAAATGAGAGTTGTGCCTAATGTGAAAAAACAAAAAAACAAAGGATAATACACTCATGTAAAGCTGCCGGAACACTTCATGGCCCACAGACATATCCCTCTTAGCCAATTGGATGTCAGGAAGATGCTAGGCAATAGCCAATTGAAAGTATGTTACATCCAGTGTACTCTAGGAGCTACAAGTAGCAGCCCATACTGTATTTTTGCCTTTCGTATCCTGAAATTTCATTTGTAACACGAGGCAATATTTTCCCGTTGAGGCATTTAACCTGAGAATTCTTATGTAAAGACGTTCGTGAGTAGAGGTAGCACTGTATTATAATTACACTAAAACTACAGTACTGTATTTTTAACTTTATGATGTATCAAAAAACTCATTATTTTTATTTTCATCTGTTTTATTTATGTATTTATTTATTTTACCTGTCCTGTTCAGCTGTTTGACACGGAGAATGGAAGTCTGAGTGTCCGGTTGGTCTGAGCAGTTTTAGTTTTTCACATTGAAATATGACCTACTCCCATTGTGATCATTCAATATATTTCATTTATTAAGACAAAACAGCAAACACAGAGGGTTATGGGGGAACAGAAGAAAAAAAGGAGAGACAGAAGAAACACAAACAACAACAAGAAATATATCGAACGCCTACACTAACTATGAATATGTTAGTGTTATCGTCAGCTAAATGTATATCCGGTTGACACCATGTAGGGGGCCTGTTAACCAGGGAAAGGGGGGGGGTTCTAGAAGATAAGTGATTGGGTGGGTTGGAGTGTACACAAATCAGCCCTGCGATCTAGAACCCAATAATCGTGTGAATCCCTGGTGAGTGTGAGCCTGTTGGCAACCCACCCTACGCCGCCCAATCACCAATCCCGGCACCGAGGTCCCCAGCCAAGCTCGCCCAATCACATCCAGCCATGCGCGAATCACATTAAACATGTGATAGCCACGCAGACGAGCCGAGAATCCGGAGGAAGGGAGCAGCGCAGCCCAGCTCATCCCTCCTCTCGCAGCCCAGCAAAGAGGCCATCGTCACCCCTCAGGTGACCACCCACGCCCCTCATCAACCAACCTTCAGGGATGGGAAGAGGGGATGCACCACCAACCCTCACACCCACCCATGTCCGCCCACTCGGCCCACGAGCCACAGCCGCAGCCCCCAACCGGCAAGGGACCCCCAGCGGCCCACCAAGCCCAGGGCAGGGCTTTTATTTATTTAATGATTTACTTCTGTGATTGGTTGACAAACAATTGGCAACTTACTGCACATAGTTAGCCGGGATGAGCTCAAGCACCCCCGCGGCCCTCATGAGGATACGTGGAATGGAAGATGAATGAATTAATGCTATGTCTTTTGCGTTATTTGGAGGGGAAAGCATTAAAAACAAAACAAAGAAATTAGGTCAATTTGTAATGTGTAAAATTCTATGTACATTTGCTTCACAACATTCCTAGACTACTAGTTTTTTTCCAGATATTCTCTGCGAAAAGCCCTCGTTAATTACTGCCTCATAAAAATGTTTACTATTGCTTACAAATGTCACAAGAGGGTGTCAAAGCACTACATTTGTATTAGACTGAAGCTCCACCCCTCACTTCAACATAGTGAAATAAATAATATGTTTAACAATCTTAAGGCCAAATTATGCTTCCGCGTCAAACGTGCGCTGTCAAAGAAGACCTGATTTACGACCTGATGTGCACTTCCAGAATTTTGTGACTTTGCGTCTCGTCGACCCATATGACATTGCGGAAATGCACTGTGATTGGTCCGCTCAGACTGTTGTTTCCGGTTCAGCGTGCGACATCACCGCCATTGTCAAACATGATTTTGCTGAACGCCAAGCCGACGAGAGCAACGAAGCAACGAAGAGCAAGTACGAAAACTTCTACTATGTCTCGTCAAGACATTGTGAAGATTGCCAAATGGCGAGCAATTTGTGGGAAGACAGTGCTGAAAATACAGGGCTGGAGGTCAGCCAGCGAATGGATAAAAAAATGGAAGGACCACCAAGAGTGTGTGTTCGGAATCGAATGGCCACATGAAGCTGTGACCCAATCGGCCAAAAACTGCCAGCTTTTTATCACTTATATTTTTGGTCGATGCACTTCATCATTTATTGTGTACATATGTTTGCTGTGAGTCTGTGACTTATTTAAGTGTCACACTTTAAGTATATGAAGAATAAAGCACAGGTTTGGTGTCAAAAGAGTTGTTTTGATGTTTAATTTTCAACAACAGACAGTTCACACTCGATACATCATCACTGATTGAGAGTGCTTTTATGATAACGTTAACGTCAAGGCTTCCAACGCAGGTTGGGAAGTTCCATAGCTGCCAGAAATCTGCTATGGCCTCCCACTGGCTGGTTGCAGGACACGGCAAACAAATCGGGCTGGGGGGCTTTGCAGACCTCGGACAAAACTCTGGACGCAGTGCTCGACGCCAGTTTGAAGCTAGCCTCCACAGCTTGCTGGTTTCCACCCGAAGCTAGAACTCTCTGTGCGGCATCAAAAGTCGGACAGACCGCCTCGAAACAGTCTTCTGCGTCGCCTGTACCTCAACATTTGTATGATCAACATTTATTCAATGTTAATTAGCTGAAGATCCATATTCAAGCGTTCCATCTTGCGTTGTTTATTTTTTCTCCGTTAAACTAGAGGAAGTCGACAAGCGTGCCCCAAAACCGTACAAACACAATGCCACACCCCTCTAGTGGCTTGGCGATGAATTACAGAGCAAGGCGTTCCCTCATGGCAGAACTATCTAATGCTCACTGTAGTCACTTGGCCATCACAGCAACGAAGGAGCATAACTCAGGCTTTAGCGTGAGTAACGATTTTCTGTGTGGATAATTATTATAGTAATTCAATCTTCTGGTCAAGCATTAACATCATCATGACAGTTAAAAATTTTTGAAAACACTTTCTTTAACAGTGGGCTCATAAAACTGTAATAAGACACACTGTCATAAGCGTTAATTAATGCTTATGATAGATGTCCTTAAACTTCATTCAGCAAATTATGTCACTTTTGACTGGATATAAGATGCAGACTTGGCATAAATGGAGTTAGTGACATAATTTGCCAGTTGAAACTTAATGACATCTGTCAAGACAGTGTCCTGTCATATTTATGACACTCTTACAACAGTCTTATGAACCCACTGTCAAATAAAATGCAAGCAAAATTTCTAAATATATTCAAAACACAAAAATGAAGCCAGAGTTGATCACGCGACTGTTTTGAAACTCGGGCTGACTCCATTGTGCGGTGGCGTGTGCAGAAGGCTTATGTCAGGTGCGCTTTACTTAATTCTAATGTGATTGGATTAAAAAAATGTGTTTACCGTGATGGCTCCTTCCCTGCGTCGGGCATGCTGACGCTGCACCAGGAATGCGGACACAAAACGCGCACTCCCGCACACACAATGTTTTGATTCACGCTCTAACACACAAACTCACTCACACGCAAGCTCAAGCAGAGTATAGTAGCACTGCTGGAGTCAGCAGGGACTCATTTAGCCGCTAAATGATTCAGGATGTTCACTCTCCATGTGTGTGTCTAGTGTGAATACAAATGTGTGTAAGCAGTCACAAGGCAAGGACAACAAGACAATGTAATGAGAATTATGACAATTTAAGGAAGGGAAGATTTGAAGTGTGTTGGGTCAAGAGTCAGGCTGTTTTTGTCAGCCCTTTTAATTTTTGTCTTAGTCTTGTGGACGAAAAATTTAGTCAAAATGTTTTCATAAGTAAAGTTGAAGTTTTAGTCCAAAAATAAAGGTTTCCAACAATTTTGAATGAATATAGACAGGCGAGCACATACTGTGTAGAGTATACAAGGACAACTACAACTTTGTGACGATAATAAGTAGGGTTGTTGTTGTTTTTTGCTCCCGATCCGATCCCGATCATTTTAGTTTGAGTACCTGCCGATCCCGATATTTCCCGATCCGATTGCTTTTTTTTTTTTGCTCCCGATTTAATTCCAATCATACCCGATAATTTTTCCCGATCATATACATTTTGGCAATGCATTAAGAAAAAAATGAATAAAACTCGGACGAATATATACATTCAACATACAGTACGTAAGTACTGTATTTGTTTATTATGACAATAAATCCTCAAGATGGCATTTACATTAACATTCTTTCTGTGAGAGGGATCCACGGATAGAAAGACTTGTAATTCTTAAAGGATAAATGTGACTTTGTATATTGTGACTAAATATTGCCATCTAGAGTATTTGTTGAGCTTTCAGTAAATGATACTGTAGCCATTTAACTGTTCTGCCCAAATGCATAATGGGAAGTGCAACCATGACTGTGCGTAGTGGCACCAATTGATATATCTTCTCTGCGTTGGGAAATAACATAGGGTGTTAAGAAAAAGATCAACTACTACCTTTCTTCCCCCCGTTGCGACCCACGATATTTCTAATTGTTGAGAGAGGGACTGTAAGGCTTTAGCCAATTAAAAAAAGGCTTCAAAGGCTGCCAAAATTCACTCTACTCATTTTACGCTGCCTTTTAGCTCTATATATAGGTAAAACGGCGCCATTATAGATTGAACGCGACAATGCGTGAGTGGGTCGTGCAGCGCATGCGTTAATTGCGTTAAATATTTTAACGCGATTAATTTTTTAAAAAATTAATTACCGCCGTTAACGCGATAAATTTGATAGCCCTACTTTAAGCCAAAATTAAAGACTCTGGATGAGTGTAAGACATTTTGTCTGTAACGTTAAATACAAATAGAAAACAATTTAATTAAAAAATATATTTAAAAAAAAAACAAATGTCCAATATTTTTTTGCCAATTCCGATACTTTGAAAATGATGTGATCGCTTTAAGAGAATGTTAATAATGTTAATGCCATCTTGTTGATTTATTGTCTTAATAAACAAATACAGTACTTATGTACTGTATGTTGAATGTATAGATCCATCTTGTGTCTTTCCATTCCAACAATAATTTACAGAAAAATATGGCATGTATTATAGATGGTTTGAATTGCGATTAATTACGATTAATTTTTAAGCTGTAATTAACTCGATTAAAAATTTTAATCGTTTGACAGCCCTAGTATTAACGTATAGAACATGAAAAGTAACGTTAGTTACTTTGCCGAGTAGCTAATTACTGTTACGTTGAGGTAACTGAGTTACTGACTCAATTACTTTTAGGGCGAAGTCATTTATAAACTGTAATTAATTTTTTTGTATTAAGATTAGTTGAAATCGATGCTAACGCTTTCGTGCAAATTCTGCAATGATGGCAGAGCAACAAAAGAGACAAAAAGTTTTGTCTGAGCAGGAAAAAGAAAGGGAGGCAACCACGATATACAGAATAAACATTGGCCCGGCTTTAACTCGCTGGCGTGACACCCCCGTGGGGTCAGGGGGTAAGCCACACGGTTGGTAACTGTCATATGCTATTGTTTAGCCTCAACTGGATTAATTACCTTACTACTTTTCATCCTTTACACAGCCGCTGGAATTGTTTAATCCATCTGCAGGCGACCATCATGATTTTATGACATTATGCAGGTGTGTGCTGGTTCTCATGGGAAACGCAGTTCTGGTCCTTGTGGGAAACGCAGTCTTTCTTGAGGCAAAACATTACCGCTTTTGTCCACCGGTGCCGCTAAAATCGACCAAAACTGAAAAGTTAACAAGTGTTGCTTTAATGTACATTATGAAAATGTCGCACATTATGAACAAATGACAGAAACTGTCGCGTTTTTAGCTTGTCATCGTCATGAAAAAATTGTTCGTCGACGAAATACATTCGGTATCGTCATTGTTGACGAAAACAACACTGGTTAAAGGTTAGCTTTTGTGTTTGGGGTTGGATAAAAGTAAGATTTACTCTCCAATATGTTGAGTGTGGAAACAAATGAGGGAAGGCAGTGTATCCGGCCTTACAATAACAAACAAGGACATGAAGATGAACCAAATTTCAATCTGTCACCATGTCCTTCATGTCATGTCCACCATCTATCTGGTTTCCATAATGGAAATGTGGAAACCTAGATGGATGGAAACATTTTTCCACCCAGACATGTCTTTGACAAAGCAACAATTGAGGCCACAGCAGCTAACTCCTCTACAAATATAAAGCCATAAAAATAGAGGTGCGGTGATAAGATTCATGCAGGAGAAAGATAACAAAGAGGGAACATGAAAAGCTTTTGGGAAGCGTTGAAATGGAAAAAGTTACCATTCACCGATAGTGTAAACTTTTTGCGCTAAGTCCCACAGAGAGTAAATAATTGGCGCTCCATGTACTGGCATTACAACGACATTCAAATACAGCAACATCGTAGGTCCTAATTTTAATCAAACATGAAATAGCAGTTGGTAAAAACACCGTATTGGCCAGAATATAAGACAGCCCTGATTATAAGATGACCCCTCTTTTTCAAGACTCAAGTTTGAATTAAGACTTTTTGAACATCAAATTAATTTTTATACAGAAAATGATTACAGTAAATCCGAAACAAATGATTATAACAATATATTTAAGAGAAAAAGCATGCTATTTTTCTTCATTCAAATCTTCATATCAGAACATTTAAATTTGTAAACTAAAGTGCAATCACATTCGTAAATGAATGGCTTTTGGTTTTTGAAATGTAAATAAACCACCACCACTCTACTGTGATAAAACAACAAAATTGCAATAACTGCATTAACCATCAAAGTGAAGTCTAACTGTAACTGTAGTCTTGAAACAAATCTGAATAAAGAAAAACATTGCTATTAAATAATGCAAACTGGTTAAACTTGAGAGTAGCGGAGATCTGTCATGACAGAACATCGCTTCAATGATATCTGGCGCCATCTAGCGTCGTGAATGGGGAGAGTAGCTGAGATCTGTCATGACAGAACATTGCTTCAATGATATCTGGCGCCATCTAGCATTGCCAAAGGGTACAATGTCTAGACCGCGAATATAAGACGACCCCCTCTTTTTCAGTCTTATTTCAATATAAAAAAAAAAAACACTGTCTTATATTCGGGCCAATACAGTAAATAAATCGATAATAATAAATCAATGAAGTGTTGTAGTGCCATTGACGATGATAGACGTCTAATTGAAAAAAACAAATTAAAACTCTTTAAATGATATTATCACTAGTTCAAGTGAGAGGGTTGCCACCCTGCCAGCTCAAATAGATTGGACGTCAAGCCCATCAATAGCAGCCAATGAGTTAAACAGTAATCACCACGAATTTGAAGACCTAAAAAAATATATATTTAAAGGAAAAAATGGCTTATGCAGTTCTGCTATTAGATTTACGTCTAGACAGATAAATTACTTTAAATTGCTAATTCCTTTCATCGTGTGTGGGCGAATTTTGATTATTCTCTCTTGACCAGACAACTTGTGTCCAATGTCTGATGTCGATTTTGTAATATGGCCAATTCCTCTTAAAGATAGTAACTACTAATATGTCATGCATTACATATTTAAGAAGTGACACTGCTTTTCTGTAGTTGCGACACGGCAGCCTCCCCTGCAGCACACCTCAGTGGCTTTTAAAATGTGTGACAGTTTAATGCTCGCTAAGCGTGTCTGGCCTGCCAAACACACACCTACACCACACACGCACGCAAGCAAGTAGACTCACGCACACAGCCTGAGGTGGTGTGTAACAGGAGATTTCAAGGGGGACGGCAGGATAGACAGTTTAATCTGACAATGAGAGGGAGGCGAGGTGAGCAAGTACACTGAAAGATATTGTGGGGGGAACAGGGGGCCAAAGGTTATGATTAGGATGTGTCAGGGAGAAGCACTGACGGTGAAAAACTTAATCAGGGTTTCACTTAAGAGAGCTTTCCAAGTGTGTGCAACACAAGCTATATTTTCGGAGGACTATGATGGCAATAGACATCAAATCCTTTTAACTGGGAGGGATGGCAGCAATTATGATTTCTCAGGGTTCCCGCGGGTCCTTAAAACATCTTCAAATGTCTTAGATTTAATGGAAACTGGCAGTAAATATCAAATTTCCAGAAGATGCGTTTAATGCAAGGGAGTTCGCCGCAGTTTGCCGTAAAACTTCTAATAGTGTGTTGTTGTTTTATTTATATCTTTGCACAAAATACGAAATCTGACTTGAGTTGTCGCCATGACGCCATTTTCTGATTGTTCGCAGTCGAAATGAGCGGGAATATGCAGAGAAGGGGAAGTGGGAGTTTTATCAAAAATGGATGGAAGATGGTTTATTTAAAGGGATCCACGGATAGAAAGACTTGTAGCTCTTGAAAGATAAGTGTGTCATTGTCAGTTAAAATAATTTGATATTGAAACCCCTCTTGATGTTTTCGTTATTATGCAATTTTTAAAATTCGTTTAATCAATAGGTCACCATTGTTGTTGACCTCGCAGGGCTCTGACGTCATAAACATGTCATCTGTTCAACCCTTTCAATTTGAACCCGAGATGAACATCAATGAGCATGAAAGCACTGCCGATATTGCACAAAACGAGCAGCAAAAGCAAAATGAACAGGAAAGACGGGTTGAGACTAGACGAGAGGAGGAAAAAACAAACGGTCAAAATGTGCCGCACCGGCTTTCAGCTTTAGTTTAGTTTAAATCAGTGCTTCTCAATTATTTTCTGTTACGCCCCCCCAAGGAAGACGTAAATGTTTCGCGCCCCCCCAACTCTCTGCCACCACTGTAAATAGTATCATTTGTCTATAATATTACTATTATAAATACGCCTCAGCCTAACATTGTGTCCTTTTTATTTCTATTAAAGAAAAAAAGTAACATAGATCAACTTATAATAAAGTATAACTTTATTAACATTGTTTTGCTTGTAACAGAAAAGACTTAACGCGCATCAATTTGCCTGAAGTTAAAAAAAAAAAAAAAAAAAAAAAAGTCACATCCAAACTGTAAAAATACACTCAAGGTACATTTTTGACCACTTGATACTGAAAAATAAATGTAATAAAATCAGTAAATGATAACAAATTCAAATTGATTAGAAACATTTACTCTTCAGGACAACATGCCAAAAATTTTGACCGAAAAAACCAAAACTGAATAGAAGGGGGGGAAAAAAGTGTCTTTGGACAGAAGGAAATGTTTTATTTTCGCTGATTCACCACAGTGCTCACTGGTTTACTGATATAACACTGACAAAGCGGGACGATTGTGACAATTGGCAATATTCGGCACGTTTTCGCTGAAAAACAATCAAGCGGCTTATCAATGAGATTGAGGTCTAATGTCATTAAGTGGCGTCTTAACTGATTTGGCTTCAGACTCTCCCCAATAATCATTTTTAGACTCAGTAAACAGTGGTCTTTCCTCATTTCCCACTATATTAAAAGTCAAAGCAAAAGGCAAACGGCCCGAAAAAAAGCGCATTCTCGGCGGCCAAGGGAGAACCGTAGGTGAGGGCGGTGGTCGTGACGATCCCAAGCCGAAAACGGCACTTCTCGGCCGGACACGTGAGAACCGGAGAAGACAGTGGGTCGCTGCGTGAGTCCAGCTCCACATGAGTCTCTTCCGTGTGCTCTTGCTTACTTCAAAAATACTGCACGCACTTTGAAAATGAGAGCGCCACTGCCACCCACGGAGTGGATGTGCAAGTACACTTTATTCTAGTACGGCAAAAAAAAAAAAAAAAAGCATGTTCCCCGAGGTCACTCGCGCCACCCCTGGCATCGCTCTGCACCCCACCATTTGAGAAGTACTGGTTTAAATGCATACAGACAGAACATACTAAAGATACAGTGCCTTGCAAAAGTATTCGGCCCCCTTGAACCTTGCAACCTTTCGCCACATTTCAGGCTTCAAACATAAAGATATGAAATTTAATTTTTTTGTCAAGAATCAACAACAAGTGGGACACAATTGTGAAGTGGAACAACATTTATTGGATAATTTAAACTTTTTTAACAAATAAAAAACTGAAAATTGGGGCGTGCAATATTATTCGGCCCCTTTACTTTCAGTGCAGCAAACTCACTCCAGAAGTTCAGTGAGGATCTCTGAATGATCCAATGTTGTCCTAAATGACCGATGATGATAAATAGAATCCACCTGTGTGTAATCAAGTCTCCGTATAAATGCACCTGCTCTGTGATAGTCTCAGGGTTCTGTTTAAAGTGCAGAGAGCATTATGAAAACCAAGGAACACACCAGGCAGGTCCGAAATACTGTTGTGGAGAAGTTTAAAGCCGGATTTGGATACAAAAAGATTTCCCAAGCTTTAAACATCTCAAGGAGCACCGTGCAAGCCATCATATTGAAATGGAAGGAGCGTCAGACCACTGCAAAACTACCTAGACCCGGCCGTCCTTCCAAACTTTCTTCTCAAACAAGGAGAAAACTGATCAGAGATGCAGCCAAGAGGCCCATGATCACTCTGGATGAACTGCAGAGATCTACAGCTGAGGTGGGAGAGTCTGTCTATAGGATAACAATCAGTCGTACACTGCACAAATCTGGCCTTTATGGAAGAGTGGCAAGAAGAAAGCCATTTCTCAAAGATATCCATAAAAAGTCTCGTTTAAAGTTTGCCACAAGCCACCTGGGAGACACACCAAACATGTGGAAGAAGGTGCTCTGGTCAGATGAAACCAAAATTGAACTTTTTGGCCACAATGCAAAACGATATGTTTGGCGTAAAAGCAACACAGCTCATCACCCTGAACACACCATCCCCACTGTCAAACATGGTGGTGGCAGCATCATGGTTTGGGCCTGCTTTTCTTCAGCAGGGACAGGGAAGATGGTTAAAATTGACGGGAAAATGGATGCAGCCAAATACAGGAACATTCTGGAAGAAAACCTGTTGGTATCTGCATAAGACCTGAGACTGGGACGGAGATTTATCTTCCAACAGGACAATGATCCAAAACATAAAGCCAAATCTACAATGGAATGGTTCAAAAATAAACGTATCCAGGTGTCAGAATGGCCAAGTCAAAGTCCAGACCTGAATCCAATCGAGAATCTGTGGAAAGAGCTGTAGACTGCTGTTTACAAACACTCTCCATCCAACCTCACTGAGCTCGAGGTGTTTTGCAAGGAAGAATGGGCAAGAATGTCAGTCTCTCGATGTGCAAAACTGATAGAAACATACCCTAAGCGACTTGCAGCTGTAATTGGAGCAAAAGGTGGCGCTACAAAGTATTAACGCAAGGGGGCCGAATAATATTGCACGCCCCACTTTTCAGTTTTTTATTTGTTAAAAAAGTTTAAATTATCCAATAAATTTTGTTCCACTTCACGATTGTGTCCCACTTGTTGTTGATTCTTGACAAAAAATTTAAATTTTATATCTTTATGTTTGAAGCCTGAAATGTGGCGAAAGGTTGCAAGGTTCAAGGGGGCCGAATACTTTTGCAAGGCACTGTACCTGAAGAAAATACTTAAACGTAGTAATATCAAATAAGGGTGGTTTAAATATGCTACGTGACTAATGTTGTCAACAGATCAACACTCTGCTTTAAAGCTAACAAAAGAAAACACAATGCTTAAAAGCATGAGACATCCAATTCATTCTGGCTGGAGTTGACGTCTAGCGCTGTCAATGGCACTGAAACTAGTGTATTCACAGCCAGTCTTTTGTGGGCATTACAGGTCATTTTCTGTTCATTTTAGGGCATTTACAAGTTTATTCGGTGATATTCTTGAGTCATTTTCTTTCAGTAATCCCAAATCAACAGGAAGTGACCTGTAAAAGCTCCAAAATCAACAGGAAGGGACCTGAAAATCAGCAGGGCCAAGAACGAAAAGTGGTATTTGCCATATGGCAAAACGGATTTTGCCATGAGGCTTTTTTTTTTTTTTTTTTTTGCCATGTGCCAAAGTGGATTTTTCTATGTGAAATGTTTTTGCTTTGTGGCATTTTTTTTCCATGTAGCAAAATTGAATATGGGATGTGTTTTTTTTTTTTTTTTTTTTTTTTTTTTTTTTTTTTAATTTTGACATGTGCCATTTTTGGGGCGGTATGTGGCAAAATGGGTGCGCTGTAATGTAAAGTGTATGGTCAAAAATAACTACGTTTTTCTGCCATTCAAAAGGAATGGAAAATTTAGATGTGCACAGCCGGCAATGGCATAGCCTGACTTGGGTGCCAGTTGAATGTCAGTGCACTGTAACGTATATGGTAAAAAAAATCGCAGCCACATGTTTTTTCTGACATTTAATATGAATGGAAAATTTGGACCTGCATAGCCGTCAATGGCATAGCCTTACTTGGGTGCCAATTAAATGTCAATGCGCTCTAATGATAAGTGTATCATCAAAAATAACAGCCAAACGTTGTTCTGCCATTTAAGATGAATGGAAAATTTAAATGTCATGGTCGTGCCCCAAAAAAATGCCACAAACCAAAAAAAAAAAAACCCGACAAACCGAAATCCATTTTGCCACATACCAATAAAAAAATGCCACATGGCAAAATACATTTTGCCACATGGTAAATACCACTTTTGGTTCCCGCTGTCTCTCCCAAAAATTCCTCAAAAGGGAAAGAATTTAGGGCTGCAGATATCAATTATTTTAGTAGTCGATCAATCGATGAACTAGTTAATTCAAATAATCGAGTAATCGGATAAGGAACATGAAAAATTAAAATACCTGAGCTGAGCCTCAAACGGGATAAAAAAAATAAATATAATAAAAAAATTAAAATGAGGATCTATGTACAACAAAAGAATAGTTGGCTAACTTACATAGCAAAAGTCTGCTAGCTTAAATGATATAAAATGCTAGCTTTTTTTTTTTTTTTTTTTTTTACAATGCTCTTAACAAACACATAATTCCACAAAAAACAGCTAAATATGCCTATATACCAAATTATGAATGCATAAAAAACATTAGCTCAAACAAAAACTTGGCTTACGTTGGTCTTAACAAGGAGCAGTTCCATTCAGCCATGTGAAATGAGGCAGACCAGAGGGCAGTGTATCCACCCTAATCAATAAAACTAAAAGCAAACACTTTCAAAATAAACCATTACAACGCCACTTTTAATTGAACGAATACTCGAAGCAATAGAATGTAATTTGAATATTTTTTTTCTAATCGAATACTCGAGTTAATCGATTAATCGTTGCAGCACTAAAAACTGACTGAAAATTAGCTCGTTGCCTGGCATTGCCTGCCACTGACGGCCATAGACGTCCAATCCTTTTGAAGTGGGAGGAATGGCAGCGCTGTCACCCTCCCAGTTCAAATGGATTGGACGTCTACGAGTGATAAACTCACAGCAGAAAGTTGGAAAAACTTTTCAAAGGGTGCAATAACCCTGTTATTACAGTCAAGTTAAGTAAAATCTCCCATCTTCATCACCTAATGATGAACTTAAAGCACCTCTATGCATGAGTGAAGGTTGCCTCCATATATTTATTTAGCATGCAGACTTTTCACCACCCCTGTGGAGGGAGACCCTCGCTGATTGACAGCTCTATTCCCGGTTGTCATGGCAATGATGATAGATGTGTGTTGTTGTTTTGTCAGGGTGGAGGTGAGGGGGTTTACCGCCGAGACCGCTGTTGTGGCGCTACATGCGCATGCATAATGAGTTTATAGCATAAAGAGACGAGGCGACACGGTGAGACGACATGTTGCCGGTGTGGTATACAAATGCCGATCAGATGGAAATTTCCGTTAAGTAGGACGATTTAAATGGGTGATGCTCACTGCAGGTACCTTGCAGGTATAGAGTGTGTGTGTAGTTAAGGTGGTAGAGGGGGTGGTGTGAATTTTTAAGTCTTTGGTATTGAAATTAAAGAGAAGTCTAAGGATATGTTTTATGTGGTGGGTTTGGCTTTGGTGTTGGGTTTGTGGTAAGGTTTGTGTTGATGTTTAAATTATGAGTTGTTGCTGTGTAACGGTTTTCCCAATTAAATGAATAGAAAAGCCTTTAACCTTTACAAACCTGCCCCCTACCCTAATGCTTTTCTAATTGTAATTTTGTTTTCAATAAGGCAAATTACCCTATAATATTGAAATAATGAATTTCAACTGAGAGTTGCCCGATAATGACTTTTTAATCGATATTCTGATATTGTCCAACTCCAAAAATCCGATACGGATATATGCAGTCGTGGACTTAACATATTACGGCTAGTTTATTGTGATGCCTCACTGGATGCTTTAATTATGATAAAGGTAACAACTTCAAGGTTTTCCAAATAAACTATCTTTGAAAATTAAGAGAAGAACTTCAACTAACGTTCTGGAAAAAGTGCCTATAGACCCTACTCACCTACGTCACAAAATGGGCGTGTCGCTGTTTCCGGCCGCCATATTGTACCTCTTTTTCAGACCTATTCTCATTGTTTTCAATTAGTCGAGCAAGTTATAGAGCAATTCATGGAAGCCCCGGTGTTATCTGACGCTGTAAACTCATTGGATCCGTTGCATAAAAGGCGTTACGTGGAAAAGCTTCAGTTTATCCATTCGCCAGATCCGTATTTGATGCCTAAATCGATGTTTTTCGACCCGCTGGCTTCGCCTGACATCCTGATATTTACATCCTGATATTTACAACTATCTTGTCCACACAAAATCAGCCTATTCTCACGAAAGTTTGAAAAACTTTAAGAGCTTGGAGGCTTATAAATGCTACGTTGCTGGTTGGGTGAAACAGGTCCTCGTACACGAAAATTCGGCAGGAATCTTGTGCTCGGAAGGTGAGTTACGAAATTTTCAATTCAAAATCTTTTGTTCTTGCTAACATCCACTGTCAAATCTAATGTATTTCATATCATTTGTCAATGGAGCTAGGGCTTTTAATGTTTATATGGTTTAGCGATAGCACTCTCACTGTATACATATATAATACGTAATAAATATGAAGTGCGAAAGCACTACTCCAGATTGTCCCTAGTTGAATTTATTTTTTGGCTTTTGACCTCAATAGTGAAATTGTAAATTAATTGTATGACAACTGTCTGATTATCCCCTTATAATTATGTTTTCAGGTAGTTCATTCACAACGTCTGAGTGTATGTTGTCGGCGATTAGCCTAGCAATGATCTTAATTGTGGTTCTCAGCCCAAAACCCTCTAAATATATATTACCAGATATAAAATGACTACTACGTAATCTGTGGTAGTCGTTTGGAGCCCAGTTTTCTCGTCGAATTGCAGCAGTCAATCTCGGTCTCCTCTTCGGGTCTCTCGGAATACGGTAAAAATTCAAGTCTCTCCGTCTATCTTCTGTTTTTGCAACCGACCGCCACACACGACTTCACCATTTTGATTATTAATGTTAACGAGCAGAAAAACACGCCATAATAGGAGGAATTTACGAAGCGCTAATGCATTAACATGACTAGTATCCGGACAACATGGCGCGGGGGCGTGGCTGTGACGTCATGTGAGTAGGGTCTATATTGCACTGCTATATACTGTATATATTTTTTAATCAAAACATTGTGGTACCTCTACATACGAAGTTAATTCATTCCAGGACCTTGTTTGTAAGTCGAAATGGTCGTATGCCGAGCAGGATTTTCCCATAAGAATACATTATAATTCCATTAATTTGTTCCACAGCCGAAAAACCTACACTACATCTTTCATAAATACTGCTAGTACTATTACAAATGGCAATTACACATAGGAAAACAAATAAATTATCAATAAAAAACACAATAATATAATAATAAATAATTCCTGTAATAATGTAACAAATTGGGTTCTAAATGTGGCAGACATGTTTTGCGTGCTGTACCTGAACACACCGCATCGCTGATGTGACAGAGTGAGAGAGAGATGCAGTTGAGAGTTTACTTTCATTTTCAATGTTATATTGAGAACACAGTCAACTGCAGTGGATAGTTGGCGTGTTGTGTTGGACAAGTTCTGAAATAAATGATAAAAACCGGACAAAGCTGGTGATTTCTTTGGCGATGTCACCACAATAATAATTGTCACCTTAACTCATAAAAACTGGCGAACAGAGGTTGGAGGAGGACTGTGGAGATCGTAGACATTCTGCAGCTGTATTGTTGAGCAAGTTCATGGATGGGCACCCCACGCTCATATTTTGCTATTATTTGCATCCTCATTTCAATTGTAAGCATCCCCTTTTTCCTTGTTTCACCACCCGTACCAACCTTTTTGAAACCTGTGTTGATTTCTCTCACGAGAAAAACCGCCGCGTGTCCGTCTGCGGCGCTGTCATGTCGTCGTATTCCAAGCATGTCGTCGGATGTAGAAACAAATGGCTAGTCAAATTTTACGTCCGATGTCGAAAAGATCGTGTGTCGAAGCGATCGTATGTCGAAGTACCAGTGTTGTGCAAACAGTTTTTTTTTTAGATCAAGTGCAAAGTGCCAATAAGGCCCTTAATCTGTCATCAGTGTTTGTGGGGGTACACAAATGGACAGATACCGAACAAATTGGCTCTAAAGAGAAGTCAGACGCTGGAATTAGTTGAACTGGCTTTAATGTGGTCATCTTTCTCTTGACAAGAGCACGGATACTTTATTGTAAAACTGAAAACAACAAAACATTGTGTCAATAATTTGAAATAGTCACGAAATACAGCAAATTATACATCACATATCAATTTGAATAGCAACTGGTGGTACACCTTGCAAGTAAAGAAATAATGTAACCACATTTCACCACAAATGCAAAGAAAATGAAATATACACATTTCCAATATACTACACAACACTCATGAATATAAAACAACGGAAGAATATAAAACTTACAAGCTATGCTTGTATAAGGCACAAACAATGTGGTGAAATGACAAGAACTGCTGTTGTATAGTGGCTGCAGACATTCGCTCATCCATTAAGCTCACTCTATTCGCAATGACTTCGCATGGACATATGATGACGCCAGTAGAAAGTGCTGGAACTTATTCAAACTACCGTAATTTTCGGAGTATAAACCGCTACTTTTTTTCCCTCATTTTGAATCCTGTGGCTTATAGTCCAGTGCAGTTTATCTGCTGATTTGTTTTGGTTAATAAGTAACATTTTATTTTACAAAAGCGCCATAAGACTGCCATAAGATAGCCACAGATATGACATGACACTGTCATTGGCATTAATGTTTATGACAGATGTCATTAAGTTTCACCTGGAAAATTTTGTCACTAACTCCATCTATGTCCAGCTCAGATCTTTTACATCTGTTCAAAAGTGAGATAATTTGCCAGATGACACAAAATGACATCTGTCATATGCATTCATTAATGCTCATGGCAGTGTCATGCCACAATTATGATAGTCTTATGGCACCACTGTCAAATAAAGTGTTAAGAATCACCATAACTAGCGATTAATGAAACAACTGGGACAGTAACTGAAGAAATAATTAGCACAGAACATGAATTTTGATTGTTATTTACATCTGTAGCGCTGCAATGCATACTAGGAGGCATGTTGGAGGACAACAGTGTTGACAGCAGGTGTAGTAGTGATGGCCAAATGAAGCTTCTTCAAGCAATGAAAGCCAATTGGTTCAAAGCTTCATGGTGGTTATTTTGGTGTTATGACAGTCTTACGATACCACTATCAAATAAAGTGTTACTGGTTAATATGTTTTCCGAAATTTCCAGGTTTGCGGTGAATCAGTAACAGGCACACTTTTGCTCAATAGACTGTTTATTGATTAGAAAATGCTGAATAAATGAGATTTATTGATTACAATCCCACAAGAGCAAGCAACAAGTAACAAAAACAAGCAAAAACAATGGTAACGTGACGCTAGATTTGAGTTTGTCAATCCCAGAATCCCCGCTTTATCGTTACAGCACAACTATGTTGTCCCTTAGCAATGAAAATCGCTTACCGTGACAAAATGAGTGGGAAGCCAGCAACACTCCAGTAAAGCGGCAAAAGGACAAAGCTGGGCGATCCGTACGCTTAATCCACCAGCGGACTTCACGGGTCGCCCGGAAACGTCCGCTTTTGTAAGCACGCACCCCTCGGAGGCAGAGAGGCCAACTTCCGCCCCCGAGCGGCGCGGCCCCGTCCAATGACAAACATTAAAGCTACTTTTGGTTCAGCCCCCTTGAAAAAGGACTTCTCACATGGGACAAATGAGCTGTGCTGCAACAGATGCAACAAATGGTAAATATTATGGGTGCAAAACAAGTTATCTCGTGAAATTCCCTCTTAGCTATGGAACTCAGGCGCTTACTATGGTGCAAAACAAGTTATCTTGTGAGATTCCCTACTCATGCGTTTCCTAACTATGGGAACAAGGTGAAACACAATAGATGTTGTTACAATCTACGTCACAGAAGCAATCATACATCACAAAGGCATAATGTAATATTTTCCCCCATCTATCTTTTGGTGAAAATATCTCATTATACAGTGAGGACAGCTGCAGCTCATAGTCCAGTGTGGCTTATCGTTGAACAAATCTCGTGTACGTGTCAAATTTGGTGTGTGGCGGCTAATGGTCAGATGCGCCTGATAGTCCAAAAACTAAGGTAATTTCACCTAAGCGCCAGCAAGGGGCAACAAAACACCAGAAACAGGCAATAAGTGGACATGACAGCACTGCCATATGCATATTGGCCTCAAACCAACAATGTAAAATCAATGTCGATACCATTTCAAAATGATTTTATTTGCCGATGTTAGCGGCTACCGGATAATATCGGAAAACTCTAGTTTATTTTGGTTTTGATGAATTTACCACTCTATAATATTGTACTAATGAGTTTCAACTGGGAGTTATATAAAACAGTTTCTCTATCTGCCAACTTATCATAAGGCTGCATGGTTCATGATGTCGCATTGAGTATTTTTATGCATGTCGAGCCTTGGTGGCATTTCCGGTAAAATGGAGATTTCAAGTAAGCCTCACCTCTCATTTTCTACCGTCTGTTGTGACAGGGTACCTATTTATATAACATTTTTTCCCCAATTCTCATGTGGCCTTGTCTGACATCATATATTCAGGAGTTGAAGTGCACATTTTCTCTGCTATTATGATTATTTTCTCATTTCCTATTCCGCCCTAGAATGGGAGTGGATAAGTGCAACACTCATGCCCTTTATGCACATATTCATTCATTTATATTCATTTCCCATGGACCGCCAACATGGGCAAGAAAATGTAACCATACAAATGCACATTCCCCAAGTAGACGTAAATGTGTATATTTGTTTGGATTGGCCGTTTAGCTCAACTAGCATGAACATGCAACAATACACTACGATATGATGTGACACGACAACAATACACACACTGTTAAAGGTTAGTGTCTTGTTTGTGAATTGCGAGTCACCGTGCATGAGTAGTTCATCCACAGTGAGGCAGGCAATCATGCTGTTCACCTATGCATGGCATAGAGATATGACATATTGTATTTCCAGGGAATCGGCTGTGTGGAGCATTATCTCTTCCCTGAAGGGAAGCTGCCCCCGTGAAGTAAAAATTTACGACGTCAAGTTGATTAAAAATTGGAAAAAACACATGCTTTCTCTTTTGTACCGTATTGGCCCAAATATAAAAAGGCCCTGATTATAAGACGATCCCCTCTTTTTCAAGACTCAAGTTTGAAAAAAACTTTTTGAACACCAAATTAATTTTTATACAGAAAATAATTACAGTACATCCGAAACAAAGGATTATAAAAGCATGTTATTTTGCCTCATTCAAATCTTAATATCTGAACATTTAAATATGTAAACTAAAGTGCAATCACATTCGTAAATGAATGGCTGCTGGTTTTTGAAATGTAAACAAACTCGGGCTGTCAAACGATTAAAATTTTTGATCGAGTTAATCACAGCTTAAAAATTAATTAATCATAATTAATCGCAATTCAAACCATCTATAAAATATGCCATATTTTTCTGTAAATTATTGATGGAATAGAAAGATAAGACACAAGACGGATATATATATATTCAACATACGGTACATAAGTACTGTATTTGTTTATTAAGACAATAAATCAACAAGATGGCATTAACATTATTAACATTCTCTTAAAGCGATCCATGGATGGAAAGACTTGTAGTTCTTAAAAGATAAATGTTAGTACAAGTTATAGAAGTTTATATTAAAACCCCTCTTAATGTTTTCGTTTTATTAAAATATGTAAAAATTTTCAATCAAAAAATAAACTAGTAGCTCGCCATTGTTGATGCCAACAATTACACCATGCTCACTCATTGTGCTGAAGCCCATAAAATAATTTGGACCCAAGCGCCAGCAGAGGGTGCCAAACACCCAAAAACAAGTAACAAGCGGACTGCTGTCATTTTAATCTGTCTGAGTCAAATATTTTAACTAAAGATGTCCCGATCGATCGGGATGCCGATCACGTCATTTTCAAAGTATCGGAATCGGCAAAAAAATATCGGACATGCCTTTTATATATATATATATATATATATATATATTTTTTTTTTTTTTTTAATTTAAATCGTTTTCTAATTGTATATAACGTTACAGACAAAATGTTTTACACTGATCCCGAGTAGTTTTGGCTAAAAGTAGGGCTATCAAATTTATTGCATTAACGGCGGTAATTTTTTTTTCTTAATTAATCACATTAAGTAATTAACGCATGCGCTGCACGACCCACTCATGCATTGTCGCGTTCAATCTATAAAGGCACCGTTTTACTAATATATAGAACTAAACGCAGGGTATAATCAGTAGAGAGAATTTTGACAGCCTTTGTAGCCTTTTTTTATTTGGCTAAAACCTTACATTCCCTCTCTCAGCAATTAAAATTATCGTGGGAGGCAATGAGGGGAAGAAAGGCAGTAGTTGATCAATTTTTTAACACCCTATGTTCTTTCCCAACGCAGAGAAGATATATCAATTGGTGCCCCTACGCACAGTCATGGTTGCACTTCCCATTATGCATTTGGGTTGAATGGCTGCAGTATCATTTACTGAAAGCTCAACAAATACACTAGATGGCAATATTTAGTCACAATATACAAATTCACATTTATCCTTTAAGAATTACAAGTCTTTCTATCCGTGGATCCCTCTCACAGAAAGAATGTTAATAATGTAAATGCCATCTTGAGGATTTATTGTCATAATAAACAAATACAGTACTTATGTACTGTATGTTGAATGTATATATTCGTCCGAGTTTTATTCATTTTTTTTCTTAATGCATTGCCAAAATGTATATGATCGGGAAAAATTATCGGGAATGATTGGAATTGAATCGGGAGCAAAAAAAAAACATTATCGGAACAACCCTCATTTTAACGTGAAAAATTAATTACCGCCCGTTAACGCGATCATTTTGACAGCCTTAAAATAAACCAATCTATTGTGATAAAACAACAAAATTGCAATAACTGCATTAACCATCAAAGTGAAGTTTAACTGTAACTGTAGTCTTGAAACAAATCTGAATAAAGAAAAACATTACAATAAAATAATGCAAACTGGTTAAACTAAAAACAGTAGCTGAGATCTGTCATGACAGAACATTGCTTGCTTCAATGATATCTGGCGCCATCTAGCGTCGTGAATGGGTAGAGTAGCTGAGATCTATCATGACAGAACAACGCTTCAATGATATCTGGCGCCATCTAGCGTCGTGAATGGGTATAATATCTATATCGCAAATATAAGACAACCCCCTCTTTTTCAGTTTTATTTCAAAGCAAAAAACACTGTCTTATATTCGGGCCAATAAGGTATGTTTGATTTAATGGACCAAAAATATTTTACAAAATACTCTATACAACCTCTGGGCAGTAGTTGATAAAGTACTCAAGTTTTCTCTCTTGTAAAATACACGGTTTTGTGATTAAACGTGAATTTCACATCATCAAACGGGGCAGCATCATGTCCGTACAAGGGAGGTCGAAAAATTTCGATCTGCTGCAGGCCATGAATATTTTAAGGGTACACGTATTGAATATTAGAAGTGTGAGTCGTGTTGCATTTCCCCCCCGCTGACCGCTTTGGCGTCATCAATAATTCAGAACACACAGACGTGAGCGCAGGCCTGGCTGCTAACACCCTAGCAGATCACGCCGGGTCAAAGTCTGTGCACACATCATGTTGAAAATGGGGCTTGAGTAGCGAGGTAGCAAGAAGATGGAGACAGATTTAGAAAATGGAAAAGCTAGATGAATACAATCAGCATTTCAATCGTGACTCAGCTGCATGAGTGGGACATGGTGGGCGTTTTACATATGGGAATAAAATGATAAAGAGAAAATAAAGGATTTAAAGGTTGTCCTCATATTTTCTAGCACTTAGCGTTGTGATTATTTGAGGGACCTTGACAGACAATGGACAAACAAATCATTAATCTGGGAGGAATGGCTGTAATTGCTCATGTTTCAGTGCCACTGACAGCGCTAGATGTCCAATGGCAGCTAGGGAGTTCGTTGCAGTGTTTTTTCGTCAACGATGACGTAAGACTTCATAATGATATTGATGGGACACATTCCCCAGACACTGCGCCACGCCTTCAAGTAGGGGGCTGTCTCACACGCCGCATCAGGGGGTCGAAGTGGGTCGCAGTTATTTTCAAACATGCAGCGATCCAATGCCGGATTTAGGTTGAAAAAGTGCGAAAGCTGTACTGCATGCAAACAGGAAGGATAGTTTCAGGAGTGATTTGTTCAAGGATTCAAGGTAATTATTATGCATGCATGCATGCATTTTGAAACGCTGTGAAAAAAATCAATGGGAGAAATTGTCCGCTATGGTATTGGCGTCATAACTCCCAGTATTTACGAAAAATAAATGCTAACTGCCCGGTTCTTTGCTCTTTTAACAAAGAATAGACTGTTTTACGTCCATATCTATAAGGAATACAGGGATTTATGCATTTATTCGCAAGAATATTCAATGTAAAAAGCTCTTTGTGGTGATAAGGCGGCGCCACAGTGGTTTAAAGACGAGTAGCACATTCGACAAGTTTACGTAAAATAAATGCTAACCGCCAGTTTTTTTTTTTTTTTTTGCTTTTAACCAAGAATCGAGACTGTTTTACATCCATATCCATAAAGAATTCAGGAATTTAAGCATTTATTCACAAGAATTTTCAACGTAAAAAGCTCTTTGTGTTTCCAATCGGTCAGCTTTGATGGAGATAACCCCCCTATTAATCTGCCCTGTGTCCTGTCAACATATTATGAAGTCTATGGATGATGATAATGAAAATATTTCATCAACGAACAATTTTTCATGAAAATGACGTCACGATGACGTGCTGAAAACATGTCTTGGGAGACTATAACATAACGAGATGCATGCCAGTTGTTGTATGACGACACGAAAATGAGATGAAAATTCGCCATAGTTTCTGTCATAAAATTACAAGGTGTGATATTTTCCAATTGTGTGTGTAGTTAGAACGCATTTAGCAGGGTTCGGTTGTGTCACTCATGTGACTAACTGCACCGCCCAACACACACACTTACTTACCGGCAGGCATTCCAGGCTTATTTTTTGAAACATATGTGCCAGGTGCTGCTTGGTAAGTTTTGCTTTCTTATCTTGCCTAGATATGCCATGCATAGGCGGAGTTTGACTTTTGGGGCAGGGGAGGCACAACATGTTGATGACCCCGAAACGCAGTGTCAGTAATAAAATTAATTTACAATAATATTTATAATAATTAGTTGACAATGAGTTGTTTTTTGTTTCCCATCATTCTTGAGGGGAATTCTAAATCAGACTGCTTAGGCAATACTTTTTGCCAAGATCGTCATCCATTGAATATGGTACGCCTGCCGGTGTCGTGCCAATGTAGTTACCCCAGTCAAAAATTGTATCCACTGGGCAGAGCCATATGGAAGTAGATTTGTGTCTTTATTATTCAATCAAAAAAAAGTTGCTTCAATCAAAATATATATTTTCAACCCAAAAAAAGTCGCTTCAATTAAAAAAAAAAAAAAAAAAAAAAAAAGGGTTTGAATGCAAAAGTAAATTTGAAAGGGGAAAAAAAATGCATGCAAAAGCTATTTTTCTTTGACTTTTTTTTTTTTTGAAGTCAAGTTTTTTTTTTTTTTTTCATTCATTCATTTTCCATGCCGCTTTTCCTCACGAGGGTCGCGGAGGTGCGTGAGCCTATCCTAGCTAACTACGGGCAGTAGGCAGGGTACTTTTGATTGAAGTAATGTTGATTTGTGTTTGGGCCACATTTTTTGCTCGGACATTTATGTCATTATTCAATCAAAAAATAAGTTGCTTCAAAAAAATATATATTTTTAAAAAGAAAAATCACTTCAGTCAAAAAAAGAAGAAAATCAATGATGGTAAAAATATTTGAATGCGAAAAATTTGAACACGTTTGAACACTTAATTTTTCATCGAAAAAGTTTTCTTTGATTGAAGCAATCCTTTTTGTGTTTGGGCCATATTATGGGTAGGACATTTGTGTCTAGATCATTTAATCCCCCAAAAACTTGCTTCAATCAAAAAAAAATATTTTCAATCAAAGAAAAAAAATAATTTGAAAAATATATATAAATATATATTTTTTCTAACTTGCTAAACACATGACCTGTTCAAAAAATAATTTTGACCCATTATAAAAATATATTTTTTGTTCATTTCATTCATTTTTGTTGCAGTTTTATTGCTTTACAACTTTTATATATATATATATATATATATATATAGGAAAGTCAGTTACATGCAATGACACTATTCGTCCACCAGGGGGGGGCCTGTCCCCCTTAAAATCCGCTTATGTTGCCATGTTACTTTAGCCTTTAAATGTCTGTGCTGAGTGATTGTTACACACTAAACTAACTTGTAGCGTTAGCATAGCGTTCGCATTAGCATTTAGTGTGGTGATTGTCTTCTTAAACTCTTGGAAAACATTTTACATACAGTTCGTGGCATCCAAGATTGTTTAATTAATTGCAAATAATGTGCTGTTTTCTGGCTGAGTGTGTATTATCATCATGAAAATGGTGATGTCGTTGTAGACTCTACAGTTATGCGCTCGTCTGTCATGTTCATTCGAAATTGTTGGAAACCTATTTATTTATTGGTGGACTAAAACTATCGATTTTTATAGACATTTTGAAAATTGTCGACTAAAACGAGACAAAATTTGTGTTTTCGTTGACTAAAACTACATGACTAGATGACTAAGACTAATAAGTATATTCGACAAATGACTAAAACGAAAATTAAAATGGCTGCCAAAAACGACACTGGTAAGTGTCTTTATTGCTTTTACTTAAGCAAAACTGTGCAGGTGTCTTCTTCAGGTTAAGTCATCGCTTACTATGGTTTCCATCCTATTTGCATTCTCATCTGTTTTGTCACTTGTGGATCGTCAACAACATCTTGCAAGTAAACATCAAGGCTGCTAAGCACACACCATCTGGGATTCCGATCTTTAATTTACCTCATCAAACAATCTTCAATCCTCATTCTTATTGTCTCGATCTGCATCGCTGTTATTTATCTGTCTTGCCATCTCCCCTTTGTCTTCACAATAATCCCCCCACTCGGCCTCTCATCACCGTCTTGATCTTCTCCGTCTCTACCCAATATCCATCAGTCTTGCTTTTCGTTCACCCTCCGGTTGCCCACACGCCCACTCTCTTCCACTGTGACTTCTAATTGGTTTTGCCTTGCCTCAAGCTCCCCACTTTTTTTTGTTTTTTAAATCGTCAGACTCTGTCTTTTTCCGCTTCTACTTCTAGCAATGCACAAAAGTTTGCTTCGAGTAGAGCCATGTCCTCCATTTGGATTTGCTGTAAAAGCTCCCATGATGCTCCAGTGAAGATGACTTTGTTACCGGACGATCCTTGAGTTGACAGATAAACAACCACAACAGTTATAACATTACTAAGGCTCTATTCAATTTCTGTTTCAGCTTGTTCATGACCATTTTTTTTGGTAGAGAGTAGCTCTACTTTATGCATCATTCACTTGCTCCGGGAAGCATTGGCGGATGCTGGTCTTTCAATGAGGGGTCAGTAGGGAAAGAAACTACACTGCCAGAAGTCAAGTCTCCAAACACAAGCAGCTACAATAGAAAAAAAAAAGAACACCAGAAATAAGCTCGATTTTTCGCTAGTTTTTAACAAAGCAAGGGTCGCTAGTATGACTATGAAAGTCTCCGGTTCAAATCAGAACAACGGAATGAAAATTGAAAAATGCCTCAGGCGGATGTTAATACGTCAATATCAGTGATTCGCCCATGGCGCTGTCAATCAAAAAGGGATTCAGCCTCGAACAGATTATGATAATAATAATTAGAGATGTCCCGATTGATCGGGATGTGATCACGTCATTTTTAAAATAGCGGAATCTCAAAAAAATATCGGCCATGCCTTTTTTTATTTTTTTTTTATTTTTTTTAAATTAAATCGTTTTCTAATTGTATTTAACGTTACAGACATAATATGTTACACTCATCCAGAGTCTTTAGTTTAGGCTTAAGGTAGAGTTATCAAATTTATCCCGATAACGGTAATTTAAAAAAAAAAAAAAATGTATCACGTTAAAATATTTAACGCAATTAATGCATGCGCTGCGCGACCCACTCACGCATTGGCGCGCTCAATCTGTAATGGCGCCGTTTTACCTATATAGAGAGATAAAAGGCAGTGTTAAATGAGTAGAGTGAATTTTGGCAGCCTTTTTTTAATTGACTAAAGCCTTACAATCCCTCTCCCTACAATTAGAAATACTATGGGAAGCAATGTGAGGAAGCAAGGTAGCAATTGATCTTTTTCTTAACACCTTATGTTATTTCCCAACGCAGAGAAGATATATCAATTGGTAGCACTACGCACAGTCATGGTTCCATTTCCCATCATGCATTTGGGCATGGCTACAGTATCATTTACTGAAAGCTCAACAAATACACTAGATGGCAATAGTTAGTCACAATATACAAAGTCACAAGTCTTTCTGTCCGTGGATTCCTCTCACAGAATGTTAATAATGTAAATGCCATCTTGAGGATTTATTGTCATAATAAACAAATACAGTAATTATGTACTGTACGTTGAATGTATATATTCGTCCGAGTTTTATTCATTTTTTTTCTTAATGCATTGCCAAAATGTATATGATCGGGAAAAATGATTGGGAATGATTGGAATTGAATCGGGAGCAAAAAAAAAAAACAATTGGATCGGGAAATATCGGGATCGGCAGATACTCAAACTAAAACGATCGGAATCGGATGGGGAGCAAAAAAAAAACATGATCGGAACAACCCTAATAATAATAATACATTCCATTTCTAGAGTGCTTTTCAAGCCACACAAAGACGCTTCACAAGATACATGGAATCACGGTACGATGAAAACAATCATTAAAAAAAAATGTTAAAAGGATAAAAGATTAAAAGCACAATAAAGAGAAGTAAAGATATAACAGAGCTAGGGGTTATGGTGGGTAAGAAAGAGTGAACAGGTGTGTATTGAGTCTGGATTTGAAAAGTGATAGGGTAGATATACAGCGAAGATCAGAGAGTAGGGAGTTCCAGAGCTGGGGGGCACACTGACTAAAAGCTCTGGACCAAAGGTGGAGAGGCAGACACGGGGGACAGAAAGGGGGACGATAGTGGAATAGCGAAGTGGACGGGGTGGATTGTTTCAACAGAGTAGATTGCAAAGGTAGTGAGGGGCCAAGCCATGGAGTGTTTTGAAGGTGATGATGAGGATCTTGTAATTGATTCTTTGTTTGACGGGAAGCCAGTGAAGTTGCCGGAGGATGGGGGTGATGTGGTGTGTTGCGGGGCTCCGAGTGATGAGGCGTGCTACTGAGTTCTGGAGGAGCTGCAGTTTTGGGAGGGACTTGTTAGGGAGACCAAAGAGCAGTGAGTTGCAGTAATCGAGCCGGAAGGTTATTAGACTACAGACCAGGGTGGAAGCGATATGGCGGGTGAGAAGAGAAATGTTGCGAAGGTGGAAATAGGCTGATCTGGTGATGCTGTTGATATGTGACAGGAAGGAGAGCGTGCTGTCGAGGATAACACCCAGACTCTTAACCTGAGTCGAAGGAGAAAATGGTATTGCTGATGGTAATAGAGAATTTATGGACATGAGAGAGCATTGCGGTGGTTCCAACTAGGAGGACTTCTGATTTTGAACTGTTGAGTAGGAGGAAGGTAGAGGAGAACCAAGAGTTAATATCATCTAAGCAAAGGGTGAGGGAGGAAGGTGGGAGGGAGGCGGTGGGTTTTGAGGAGATGTAGAGCTGGGTGTCATCCGCGTAACAGTGGAAATGAATGTTGTGTGTGCGGAAGATGGAACCGAGGGGGAGAATGTAAATGATAAAAAGGAGCGGCCCCAGGACAGAACCCTGGGGCACGCCGGCGGAGACAGGGAATTGGATTTAGGGGGGCCATATTTGATGAATTGTGTGTGGTTGGACAGGTAGGAAGTGAACCAGGAAAGGGGTGTGTGGGTGATACCAAGGGAGGAGAGTCTGTTGAGAAGGATTGTGTGGGAAATGGTGTCGAAAGCGGCAGTGAGATCGAGGAGGACAAGGATTGATAGTAAACCAGAGTTGGGTGCTTATCCAATCATCATGCAGAGAACCAGAGCGTCCGGTCAGCCGAGCCCCGCCCTCTTCCAATTGACCCCCAGAGATGCACAGTGTCCGATGTGCGGGATAAACCCAGCCTTTAGCTAATGACTCGTCTCGTTTCGCTGTAGTGTAACAATGTACAATGGTACCTCTACATACGAATTTAATGAGTTCCAGGACCTGGTTTGTGAGTCGAAATGGTTGTATGTCGAGCAGGATTTTCCCATAAGAAAACATTGTAATTTGATTAATTCGTTCCACCGCCAAAAAACCCATGGCAAATCCTGAACTCATTTGCTCCCAAAAAAAAGGAAAAATACGGTCTATTTTTAATAAACAACAAATAACAACAACAGCAAAACAAATAGGTGCAGTAGAGTGGGAAGTCTTTACTTTTTTCATGTTGTTGGCGTCGGCTATGGCGGACAGTAGCCGCCAAACAATTGCACAAACCCTAAAAACCCGACAAAGCTGGTGACTTCATTGCCGGCGTTACAATAATAATAATCATAAATTAATGATGATTTCACAACACTGCAGGTGTGCGCTGGTCCTCATGGGAAACGCAGTCTTCCTTAACGCAAAACACTACCACTTTTGTCCACCGACGTCACTAAAATTGACCAAAACTGAACAGTTACTATGTGTTGCTTTATTTGCCTCTTTCGGGAACTAGGATTACATGAAATTGATAAGGGATGAAAAGTTGACACAAAACATAAAAAACAAAAAGTGTTGAAGCTAGATAGAATGAAATCCAGTTCACCCAAGTTCTTAGATTGAATCCGTCAGTCTCATAAACAACAAAAAAATTTATGAGTGTCTTGACTTTGCAGAATTAAACTCTGGTGCATTGTCTTGTCTTTGTTAAAATAAAACAATCATCGTAGCGTGTCTGAATCCTGACAGGCTGTAAAAAAAATAATGATACAATAATGAAGCTAAAAGAGGTTTGTTTTCTTCCTGACACTTTGGTCAGGTTCAATAAACTTGTCAAAAAAATGGGCAAATGCATTCATTTTTGCTCTGATTTGCTGTCACTTCCGCGCTTTCAATTCCGCCCGTGCACGACCAAACGGATGAGACGTTTTAAAGTTGACCTTGTTTTGTATTTTTGTGGCTGATCACTCTTTTCTCTGTCCATCATCTAATTGTGTTTCATCCCAGTCTTGTCAGGATTACAGCCTTGTACGACTTGTTTGCAATCCCGCCAAAATGATTATCCGATGGTGAACGTTAAGGCGACTTCAATATTCTTTGCTCGAAAAAGGACCGGCCTTGTAGTTAATTGGAGGTTTGTTGTGTTTTAAACTCGAAAAACCTTGAACAATTTGTTCCCTGGCAAAAGTATTTTAGTTGCATTTCCAAAGCAAGGTTAGCCATATCGATGTTGTTTTCGTGCCGATACAAATTACACTATTTGAAATTAAAGACAGACTGTTACATGTTACAGTGGGGCAAATAAGTATTTAGTCAACCACTAATTGTGCAAGTTCTCCCACTTGAAAATATTAGAGGCCTGGAATTGTCAACATGGGTAAACCTCAACCATGAGAGACAGAATGTGGAAAAAAAAAAAACAGAAAATCACATTGTTTGATTTTTAAAGAATTTATTTGCAAATCATGACAGAAAATAAGTATTTGGTCAATACCAAAAGTTCATCTCAATACTTTGTTTTGTACCCTTTGTTGGCAGTAACGGAGGCCAAACGTTTTCTGTAACTCTTCACAAGCTTTTCACACGCTGTTGCTGGTACACAGATCAGTCGTCCTGGTCCCTTTGAAGAAAAACAGCCCCATTGCTTCACAGTGGGTATGGTGTTCTTCGGATGCAATTCAGTATTCTTTGTTCTCCAAACACGAGAACCCGTGTTTCTCCCAAAAAGTTCAATTTTGGTTTCATCTGACCATAACACATTCTCCCAGTCCTCTTCTGGATCATCCAAATGCTCTCTAGCGAACCGCAGACAGGCCTGGATGTGTACTTTCTTCAGCAGGGGGACACGTCTGGCAGTGCAGGATTTGAGTCCCTGGCGGCGCATTGTTACTGATAGTAACCTTTGGTACTGTGGTCGCAGCTCTCTGTAGGTCATTCACTAGGTCCCCCCGTTGGTTCTGGGATTTTTGCTCACCGTTCTTGTTATCATTTTGACGCAACGGGGTGAGATCTTGCATGGAGCCCCAGATCGAGGGAGATTATCACTGGTCTTGTATGTCTTCCGTTTTCTAATAATTGCTTCCACAGTTGATTTCTTTACACCAAGCGCTTTACCTATTGCAGATTGTCTTCCCAGCCTGGTGCAGGTCAACAATTTTGACTCTGGTGTACATCGACAGCTCTTTGGTCTTGGCCATTGTGGAGTTTGGAGTGTGACTGACTGAGGTTGTGGACAGGTGTCTTTTATACCAATAATGAGTTAAAACAGGTGCCATTAATACAGGTAACGAGTGGAGCCTCGTTAGAAGAGGTTAGACCTCTTTGACACACAGAAATCTTGCTTGTTTGTAGGTGACCAAATACTCTAATTTGGAAATAATTTTTTTCTTAGTTTTTTTTTTCCACATTCTGTCTCTCATGGTTGAGGTTTATGCTTCTTTGCCCCACTGTAGGTGTGATGCCACTGCGAGGATTTTGACAATTAGAATTGATATCTCCTTTAAGTTGTGAGACACGTGGCATTTATCTATCAAATCCTTTGTGACAGCATCTTATTAAAGGCGGCTGTACGAGCTGACAGCAATCTGCTAAGAATTCTCACGTCGGGAACACGAGTGACACTTCTCACAGTGCGGCGTCCTAATTTTTTCCTAAGCGCTTTCTTGTCGCGCGTGACCTTTTTTTTGATGCGCCGAACGCTTTCTTCGTTTTCTTCACACGCGCTAAAAGTTAATGGGACCCCGGGGATATTACTTGTAACAACCCATAATGCGTCGTGTGGTGATTAACGTTTTGTTCTTTGTGATTTCTCTTTTAGTGTAAGCTTCACGCACTGGACACTAACCACCTGCTTGGTAATGCGAGATCCCAAATGAGACATTTTAATCAAAAATGTTTCAAAGACCTCGACCAAGAAACTAATTAATCTATGGCTTTACTGTCAGGCTCAACAAAGTGACGCAGAGCCATTGAAGGATGATTGTCGTCCAATCATGCAGCTCTTTTCATTCATTTTTCACTAATGGACGTCCAATACATTAGAACTGGAGGGGGGGCTGGCAGCCTATGGATTGGACGACATTGGCCGTCAATGGCAGCCATTGATTTAAAATAGAAAAAAAGGACAAGGTAAAGAAATAGACAAATTCAAATTAAACCTTCATTCAAAGAAATACAAAAATAGTCAATATAAAAATGACTTTCTTTTTATTGAGTAGTTTTGTTTTAAATATTTTATAAAACATCTTACTAAATCAAATGAATGCATACAGTGCTGACCAAAAGTATTGGCACCCCTGCAATTCTGTCAGATCATGCTCAATTTCTCCCAGAAAATGATTGCAATTGAAAATGCTTTGGTCGTAATATCTTCATTTATTTTGCTTGCAATTGAAAAACACAACAGAGAATGAATGAAAAAAAAATTAAATCATTTTACACAAAACTCCAAAAATAGGCTGGACAAAAGTATTGGCACCCTCAGCCTAATACTTGGTAGCACAACCTTAAGACAAAATAACTGCAAACAACCGCTTCCGGTCTCCATCAATGAGATTCTTACAATGCTCTGCTGGAATTTTAGACAATTCTTCTTTGGCCAACTGCTCCAGGTTTCTGAGGTTTGAAGGGTGCCTTCTCTAAACTTGCATTTTCAGACCACCCAAGGTGTTCTATGGGATTAAGGTCTGGACTCATTGTTGGCCACTTTAGAAGTCTCCAGTGCTTTCTCTCAAACCATTTTCTAGTGCTTTTTGAAGTGTGTTTTGGGTCGTTGTCCTGCTGGAAGACCCATGACCTCTTAGGGTGTCCCAGCGTTCTCACACTGGTCCGACATTATGCTGCAAAATTTACTGGTAGTCTTCAGGCTTCATAATGCCATGCAGACAGTCAAGCAGTCCAGTGCCAGAGGCACTAAAGCAACCCCAAAACATCAGGGAACCTCTGCCATGTTTGACTGTAGGGACCGTATTATTTTCTTTAAGGCCTCATTTTTTTCCTGTAAACTCTGTTGATGCCTTTTCCCAAAAAGCTTTACTTTTGTCTCATCTGACCAGAGAACATTCTTCCAAAACGTTTTTGGCTTTCTTCGGTAGGTTTTGGCAAACTCCAGCCTGGATTTTTTCTGTCTCTGTGTCAAAAATGGGGTGTTCCTGGGTATCCTACCATACAGTCCCTTTTCATTCAGACGCTGACGGATAGTATGATGTTGACACTGTTGTACACTCGGACTGCAAGACAGCTTAAACTTGTTTGGATGTTAGTCGAGGTTTTTTATCCACCATCCGCACAATCTTTCGTTGAAATCTCTTGTCAATTTTTCTTTTCCATCCACATCTAGGGAGGTTAGCCACAGTGCCATGGGCTTTACACTTATTGATGACAGTGTACACGGTAGACACAGGAACATTCAGGTCTTTGGAGATGGACTTGTAGCCTTGAGATTGCCCATGCTTACTTAGAATTTTGCTTCTCAATTTCTCAGACAGTTCTGGTCTTCTTTCTTTTCTCCATGCTCAATGTGGTACACACAAGGACATAGGACAGAGGTTGAGTCAACTTTAATCCATTTTAACTGGCTGTAAGTGTGATCTCGTTAATGCCACCACCTGTTATATGCAACAGGTAAGTAACAGGTGCTGTTAATTACAGAAGCATCACATGATTTTTCAAAGGATGCCAATACTTTTGTCCGGCCCATTTTTGCAGTTTTTTTGGAAAATGATCATTTTTTTATTTTTTTTTTCCATTGAAAGTAAAATAAATGGAGATATTACTACCAAAGCATTTGTAATTGCTGGATTACTGGATTTCAAATACAATTACAAATAGCAATTGCACATAGCATAACAAATAAATTCTCAATAAATAGGACATAAAAAAGTGTTTTTGTTGCCACCCTTTTCACACATACCTGAACACCGTTAAAACTCCGGGATTTAAACAGGTAGCCCTTATGTGTGAAAGCAATTTTCCGGGTCAACTGACACGAAGATGACGCGGACATTTAACAAGTTGTGTCTTAGTATAATGTCTGGGACTTTCCCTGGATGCGGTATGTGTCAAAGCAGGCGTTAAATTCCCGAGTCAAAACGCGATGGTTGATGAGGTAAATATCGATGGTTGATGACGTAAATATCATGGCGGGCCGATCATCATTTTCCTTCTTCGCAGTAAGACAAAAAAATGGTAAACAAACATCGCAATTATCAGCATGGCAAACTGAAAATAGCAAAAAATAACTGAATACATAAAGACATTTAATTACTACTGGATTGTAGAGACACGAGGAATAGAGTTCCATCTTTGTAAATGTGGTATATTTTGTCTCTGATGCCGACCATAAATGACGTAATGTCCGGGTTATAAAATAGCAACAGGTGCCCTCCCCGCACAGAGAGTGCTGAGTCGGCAACACGGGACAAGTCTTGAAAGTGTCCAACCCGCGTTATTCCCGGGATATCTCTCCATGCTTGAAAGCAATGACATGGGTAAATCCCGTGTCAATTTACATGGGAATTTACCGGGATATAAGTCTGAAAGGGGCTTAATTATACAGACTGAGGACCGTCAAAATCGTAGACATATTACGACCATATTGTCTAGCCAGTTTATTCACATGCACACCACGCTCATATTTTTCTATGATTTCTTTCTTCATTTCAATGGTAAGCATCACCTTCCTTTGTTCACCACCACTCCTACCTTCACTAATCTTCTTGGGACCCATGATGATTTGGCACAAGGAAATCCGACGTGCTGCCGTCTTGCGGGAAAACAATGAAATTGTAACACTGTCATAAGTTGTCGAATTGCAAGCATTTCGTCATATGTAGCGAAATGATGAGTAAAATTTTGGAATGGAATGGAATTTTATTGTCATCATCATCGGTATCATTGACAATCATTGACAATTACAAAATGTGATATGATTTGCCCGAAAGAACCGAAGAAGAAGACAAAGGCGGACGGGATGAAGCATATGCTTATCAGTTTCCCGTCCCTCATACAACTAAAGACGCACATTCAGGCATGGAACATACATCAAAACTGTACAATAACACAATCAACAATCTGAGTTTAGTAACTTAGCGTCCAGTCAAGCAGCTCAATTAATTTCAGGGCGTACAAGGTTATGGCTTAGTCATGTCCCTGACATTTTTGCATCTGTTTGCTGTGGAACATTTTGTTGTGGCTATGTGTGTGGCAAAAGTGATTATGTGTTATCACAGCTGGTGTGAGTCAAATTTTACATCGTATGTCGAACAAATCTTATGGCGATGCATTCTTAGGTCGATGTACCACTGAGTAGTTAAAATAATTATATCAAGGAAATGAATAAAAAAATAATATTGAAAAATACATTTAATCGTAAAATTGATATCAAATACAAATAGTTATTCAAAAAAAAATACCTACATAAACTCCTTTTAAAAAAGGTATTCCATTAAAAAGGCTATTTGTTTAACAGGACTTTGTAAAATGTGTATTTTATTAAAGTAATTTTTGATATCCTTCATTGTGTGAATAATTCATCATTACATTTAACATATGACATTTTGGTCATAGTAGTATTAAATTAGCTGTGTTCAACTTTTTTATGTTTTATTTGAGTGTGTTTAAGTGAGAAGGTTCTGAAAGTGAATGCTGCCATGAGCAGAACTGCAACCGATCTTGTCGAAGCTGCAATGCGTTTAACTCCCAGCACGCTGTTATTTGTTTAAGATGTCACAGATGACATTTAGCACTCACCGATAACAGGGGTCTCTCTTTCGCCCTCTAACTCATGCTTTATCATCCCCATATACACACACTAAACACACACACACTATTAGACATGTGAATAATAGTGAGCGATATTTGCAGGAAGAATGAGCAAAAGCGACAATAAATCACAACTTCAGGAGTTTGTCGTCTGGCTTGATCATTTAGAAACTCTGCGCAACGCCCAAATGAGAAAACAGGGGGGCACTTGATTAATTCATCTTGATCCCCCTCCGGAGTTAGACAGACGCCGTCTTGTCTCTATTGCTTTGTTTACCCTTAACTCGTGCACCGCCTCTTATCGTTCCTTTTGGCTGAGATAATTTCCAAAACAGTAGGGGTGGTATTCGCTCAACGACGCAGAGAAAAATGAAGCACCAGGACGCACGCAAAATGATTGATTTTTCAACCGCAATCGCTCTCATCGGATCGTTTACTCGAGGGGAACATGCCAGCTCGTAGCAAAAAGGTTCCAGCAAGGATTGTTTCTTGCTGTGAGTGTTAATCACTGTCTTGTTTCATGTGGAGAAGACTCATCAGTTGTAACATAAAACGTCCAAAGATTGTGATCACCTCTCTTAAAAAAAAATAAAAGTGCAATGTGTCTCCTGCCAAAGAAGAACTGGCTTAAGGGTGATTTATGCTTCTGCGTTTCGGTGACGGCAGACACAGATTTGCTACGCCGTAGCCTGACGTATGCCTCCAAACAATCCTGACTACACATCACGTCAACGCGTCGTGACTTGAATGTCAAAGGTAGGGGTGGGAACCTCTTGGTAACTCACGATACGATATGCTATACGATACAAAGCTCACGATAACGATGATTTCCCTATATGGCGATACAACAAATATTACAGGAAATCATTCTACAAAACAATGAACAAACAGAAAAACAAGCCATTTTCAACCTCCTGCTATGAATTGGAATTAGTTTATCACTAGTAGATGTCCAATCTGCATGAGATGAGATCCCTCCCACTTCAAACGAATTGGACGTCTATAGTGATCAAGGGCAACCAGTGAGTTTAATTTGGGTGCATTTCAGGCCAGTTGCCGTTGATTTTTGGTGACTACGTGTTGATTTTGGGGCATTTATGGGTCACCTCCGGTTTTTGTGACCTGAAAATGCCCTAAAATGAATGAAAAGGGACCTGTAAGCGCCCCAACGATATATTGATTCTTGGCAAGCGCAGATCGATAACCTTTTGAGATCACGATATATCACCATTTCGATTAGGGTTGTTCCGATCATGTCTTTTTTGCTCCCGATCCGATCCCGATTGTTTTAGAGTATCTGCCGATCCCGATATTTCCCGATCCGATTGTTTTTTTTTTTTTTTTTTTTTGCTCCCGATTCAATTCCAATCATTCCCGATAATTTTTCCCGATCATATACATTTTGGCAATGCATTAAGAAAAAAATACTCGGACGAATATATACATTCAACATAAAGTACATAAGTACTGTATTTGTTTGATATGACAATAAATCCTCAAGATGGCATTTACATTATTAACATTCTTTCTGTGAGAGGGATCCACGGATAGAAAGACTTGTAATTCTTAAAGGATAAATGTGACTTTGTATATTGTGACTAAATATTGCCATCTAGTGTATTTGTTGAGCTTTCAGTAAATGATACTTTAGCCATTTAACTGTTCTGCCCAAATGCATGATGTGAAGTGCAACCATGACTGTGCATAGTGGTACCAATTGATATATCTTCTCTGCGTTGGGAAATAACATAGGGTGTTAAGAAAAAGATCAATTACTACCTTTCTTCCCCACATTGCTTTCCACGATAATTCTAATCGTAGGTAGAGGGATTGTAAGGCTTTAGCCAATTAAAAAAAGGCTCCAAAGGCTGTCAAAATTCTCTCTACTTATTATACGCTGCCTTTTAGCACTATCTATAGGTAAAACGGCGTCTTTATAGATAGAATACAGCAATGCGTGAGTGGGCCATGCAGCGCATGCGTTAATTACTTAACGTGATTAATTTTTAAAAATTAATTACCGCCGTTAACGCAATAAATTTGATAGCCCTACTTTAAGCCAAAACTACTCTGGATGAGTGTAAGACATTTTGTCTGTAACGTTAAATACAATTAGAAAACTATTTAAAAAAAAAAAATATATATATATATATATATATATATATATATATATAACCCGGTCGATCGGCGATCAATCGGGACATCTTTAATTTCGATATTGTCACACCCCTAGTCAAAGGAGTGTGATTGGTCCGCCCAGAGCGTTGTTTCCGGTTCAACTCAACAACACCGCCATTTTCAAACATTATTGAGCTACATGCATAAATAAACCAAGCCGAACAGCCTCGACATTTGTATTAACAATTCAATAGTGATTACCTGCTGCTCCAAATACACGCGTTCTGCCACTGTTGCCATTGCTGTGTATGACCAGATATAGACACATTCAGCAGGCAATGCGCCACACATTCAAGTAGGGGGCCATCCCACACGCCGCTTCAGTTATTCGCAGTTGGATTTAGGTTGAAAAAATATGAAAGCTGTAATGCATAAAAACAGGAAGGATTGTCTCAGGAGTGATTTGTTCGAGGAGTCATGGTAATGATTATATTTTTCGATAACATGCATGCATCTTGAAATGTTGTGAAAAAAATCAATGGGAGAAATTAGCCGCTATGGCATTGGCGTCACAGTTCGCAATATTTACGTAAAATAAATGCTAACTGCACGCTTTTTTTTTTTCTTTGCTTCAAACCGAGAATCGAGACTGTTTTACATCCGTATTTATAAAGAATTCAGGGATTTAAGCATTTATTCACAAGAATTTTTAACAGAAAAAGCTTTTTGTTTACATAAGGCCGCCGCTACATTTGCTTACAGACTAGCATCAAAGTTCGCAATATTTACGTAAAATAAATGCTAACTGCACATTTTTTTTGCTTTTAACCATGAATCGAGAATGTTTTACATCCATGTCTATAAAGAATTCTGAGATTTAAGCATTTATTCACAAGAATTTTCAACGGAAAAAGCTCTTTGTTTACATTAGGCCGCCTCTACAATTGCTTACTGACTAGCAGCATGGTTCGCAATATATACATAAAATAAATGCTTACTGCACTTTTTTTTTTTTTTTTTTTTTGCCTTTAACCAAGAATCGAGACTGTTTTACGTCGATATCTATAAAGAATTCAGAGATTCAAGCATTTCGTCACAAGAATTTTCAACGGGAAAATCTCTTTGTCTGTGATTCCACTCGGTCAGCTTTGACGGCCACGCCAACAATGCAGGCCCCCCTATTAATCTGCCCCGCATCCCATGTCCCGTCAATACATTATGAAGTGGACCAGAAGAATCAGATCAAATCAAAAATCTAATTTATTTCTATGGCCCTTGACAAAAACTCGAAAGGTCCTCAAAGTGATTTACAGCAACGATATACAACATGATAAATAAAAGGCAGGAAAGTATTTACAATGACATTGAGGGGGAAAAAAAAAAACATTGCGTTAAAATTTTGAAAAGCAGACAAAACAGTAAAACAGCTCAAATCAAAAACATTAAAACCCTTAAGAAATTAAACTAGCCTACTTACCCTTGTCTGGAGAAAGGCCACATCTAAAAAAGTGGGTCCTTAAAAATGCCTAGATTCATAATAGTGCGGATTTCAGCGGCTAGGCTATTCCACAACCTGGGGGTAGCAACTGTAAAAGATCAGTCACCCAACTGTTTAAGTCCCGATCTTGCAACTTGCAGAAGAAGCTGGCCAGTAGAACAAAGAGCCTAGCCTGAGTTACAGAGGGTTAAAATCTCTGACAAATAAGAAGGAGCATGGCCATTAGTAGAATTAAAAAAACAAAGAGTAAAAGATTGACATTAATTCTAAAACGAACTGGAAGCCAGTGGACCAATGATAGCATGGGGATAATATGTTTACGTCAGGGTGTACCGTTTAAAAATTGAGCAGCAGCATTATGGACAAGTTGCAGACGAGAAATACAGGACTTGGGAAGATCAACATAAAGTGCATTGCAGTCGTCCAGTCTTGAGCTTATAAAGACATGAATTGCTTTTTCAAGATTGTGGCGAAGAAGAAAAGGCTTCACTTTGGCCAAGAGACGGAGCTGGGAAAAACCTGCTCTTACGACAGAACTAATCTGTTTTTCAAAGTTGAGCCTGCCATCGAATATCACTCCAAGATTTTAAACGTGTGTCCTAAAGCAGGGAGCTAGAGAGCCATGTGCCAAAAGTTAAAATATTCCGTTTTGCTCTCTTTAAGATATAAAACGCTCTGTGCTAGCTCCTGCTTCACATTGGAAATGCACTCCATCAATTTTGTGAGAGCAGTTTGTTCGTTGGGTCTCGGGCAAGCACAGCTGCAGGTAATCGGCATAAAAATGAAAAGATATTAAAATGTTTTTTTTTATAATTGATCCTAAAGGTAGCAAATAAAGTGCAAACAGAACAGGCTCTAAAAAAGAGCCTTGTGGCACCCCACAAGCCAGAGAAGTTTGTAAGGAGGAAAATTCTCCAATCATTAAAAGATCCTATGTTGTAGGTACAATTTAGACCATTTCCACGGATACCTATGAAGAGCTCTAAATGAGATACAAGGACTCTGAAGTTCCTGAGAAAACTAAAGGAATTCGACGAGTGCCCCAAAACCATACAAGGACAAAACCATACCCCTGTAGTGGCTTGGCAGTGAATTACGGAGCAAGGCATTCCCTTGATTTAGAACTTTGAATGCTCAATGAGAACGTAGGGTCTATGTCGTCGCTCCGCCGTCACTGCAACGCAGAAGCATAAATCAGCCTTTAGGCCTACACAACAGCACGTCAGCAGTTAAGTCAACATTGTTAGCTAATTTGAATCAACCACACCACCTCACCCCGTTCCGCCACCTCTCAGTGTAATGGCATCCGGATTTTATCTGACTAGGAAATTGAATGTAATCAGGGGTCAAACGCTTATACAGTCGGAATTAAAAACACCATCCATCATGGACGTTGTCACGCGTCTCCTCCCGTATGATGGAGCGTTCCATCGTTCGTGTGCCCTAATTGGGCTAAATGTCGGGCAAGTTAGTTGAGTGGCAGACAGCAGCTGCTCCTTGATTTGTGGACAGATGGTGGGCGGCGCTGAAGGTCACCGTGCCGACTCTGTTTATGTGCCAGCGTGGCGGCTACGCTGTCACTTTTTCCGATGATATATAGAGCTGCCGAATGAGGGAGGGCAACCGCTACAGTTCTTCACACGATTAAACGTGTGAAAAATAAAACACTGACTGATAATAAAAGACTCCGGTCAAGTTAAATTAAATAGTTATTTATAAATGTCATCTGGCTTCAAACAACAGTGGACACCTGGCTCAAGATGGGCATAACAATCATGAAGCGTTTTATTAGTGAGGATACGTTACAGAATCATGTGTGAAAATGTATTTGTATAGCGACTGTGTTTTCCAACAAAAACAAAACAATGTAGTGAACACTAAATCCTCGGAACATAATTCACCCACGGAACTAACGTGGGGGATGTTGTTTTCACGCGGTTTCCGGCAAAGAGATTTACGAGAGGCACGAGCGCATGACACAACACGAACTCAACTCACCGAGGGACAAGACTTACCAACATCATCCTCTACAGTGGTAACTTGGGATGGGAATTGATATGATTTTTACGATTCCGATTCTATTATCAATATTACTTAACGATTCGATTCCTATTGATTCTCTTATCGATTCTGATTTGGACTAACGAGACCATGGGTGGAAAGATGTTGATGTATTTATATGTGTGTGGAAGAAGACTGGAATGTGTCGGCATATGTGTGGTTCCTGAAAGAAAGAAAATTACATCATATTAGTGATGATGTAATAAACAATGCAAATTGACTGTAAAGCAGTCAATGACACACATACATGACTCGCACAGTATAATGAACACAAAGGTGGGGGGCGTGAGTGCGCGCGCACAACCCGGAAGCACGCTGCGTGCACATGCGGTCATCTTGGCCATAAAAGTGGTGAAAACTAAGCACTTTACAGTCATATGGATGTACAAAATCATCTTAAGATGCTAAAGTAACACATTCCCTCTTAACACAAATGTGCAACGCGAATATAATTTAACAGCGCTCTCCTCGAAGCAGCGAGGACGAGCGGGAGCAACTAGCCGACGAAACAGTAAAAACAGGGAACGGTCGCGCTGATAACGGCTGTAATTTATCATAAGATATGGCATGAAGAGGAAATACTTACATTTGTTCATGGACGCACACAGATTAACAGGTTGCCACACTCTGCTCAAAATGTGCACCTTACGCCTATTCACGGTCCCAGAATACGTAGTGCGTATGACGTAGGAGAATAACAGGAAGTAACTGACCGGTTACTATGGGAACGAACGCATACCCAAAGAACCTTTCTAACAGGAGTTTTAAAATTGCTAATTAAATCGTTTAGGATTATTTTAGATGCATATGTTTTATTATAGTGTATTCGACGAGCAGTGGCGCCTCCAGAAATTTTTCATAGGGGTGGCCAGATGGGGCCACTAGAAATCTTGGGGTGGCACACCAAAACTAAAAACCATCATTTCAGGTTTTCATTATATTATTGCAGTAAAAAGGTCAGGGGAAAACTATCAGAAAGACTTAAGGACACGGCTACTGATATACTTTGGTCTATTGTGTAATATTTGATGTTACTAATGATGATAAGCGGGGTGGCCAGTGGGGTGGCTAACAAATTTATAGGGGTGGCCACCCACCCCCTGGTGGCGCCACTGTCGACGAGGAATACGATAGACCCATTAATAGTAGACTCATGAATAATGACCTTGCCTGTGAAAATCAATGCAAAATCACTCGGCGATGACTCTTCAGATTATACTTGGTGAGTGGTCACTCTTTGAGTAATAATGTAGTCTTACTTGCTGATTCGACTGTGTGTAACATGCGTACAATTATGTGTCGTAATTCGTGCTAGTTGTAATTGATAAGAGAATCGTTAGATAAACTGCCAAACGATTCCATGGAATTGAAACACACGGAACCGGTTCTCGATTCCCATCCCGCGTGGTGACCCCGACCTGCCTCACTGAAGTCTGAGGCATTTTACGAACATTAAACGTGATAGCGGACACTAGCTTTCTCGAGCTATCGTCGTTTAATGAGTCTTCTGCAGCCCCGTGGTTTGTGTGCATTGGGGGCGCATTTCACCCTTCGTGGTGTTTCAGATACCATGCGCTTCTACCATGTGGCAACTGCACTCGGGTACTCAACGGTGGTCAAAGCTCAGCGCTTCGTTGTCTTTCCGCCGAAAGAGGACAAGTATACGGGGCACTTTTTCAGGCTCTTTGAACTGTCGTCAAAAGCGCCCGAGGTGCCCGTCATGAGAGCCCTACTACCCGAGGTTCCCACCGACAATGGCGGCGCATCCGCCCCGGTTCCTTGCAGTCGTAATTTCATCTCAGTGCCTGCGCCGCCACAAGCCACTCATGCTCTGGCACTTCCTGACGCCGACGTTCTCGTCTCGCCTCCAGTGCTGCTATTGCTCACCTCGGCTCCGCCGCTTCTCGACGATGCCACCATCGCACCGGTTTCTGACCTTATCGACGCTGCTGCGCCCGTTTCTGGCCTTCTCAAAGCCGCCACGCCTTGTCCCTGGGCTTCTTGAAGCTGCTGTGCCCGTCCCTGGCTTTCTCGATGACACTCCGTCCATAATTCACCCACCAACTAATGTGGAGGATGTTGTGTTCTGGAGAAGAACTCTTTGTCGCGCGGGGTTTCCAGCAGGGAGAGAACACGAGTGCACGGCAACACGAACTCAACTCACCGAGCGGCAAGACTCGCCAACATCATCCCCTACAAGAAAATTCACACAGTTCAAGAAATTTAGCATAAGCATTATGCTAATTAAAAACTACAAACTAGTGCTAAAGCAACAGCAGTTCTAGCATGAAGGAGTTCGTATCAATACGTAGCACCTACTTTGATGTAATCAGAAAGTAAACCTAATAAAAATCGGTAGAGAAATACATTGTATTTTATGGGTATGATGCCCAACCCTTCTAATATGGCCGCCATCTAAAACAACAGTTCTAGTATGAAGAAATCTGTATTAATAGAACTTGCGTTGACGTTATCAGAAAGTAAACCTAATAAAAATCGGTAGAGAAATGCATTGTATCTGATGGGTATGATGCCGTTGTAGGCTCACTATCCTATTCCCCTCACTATCCACTCGCTCTCGCTATATGATTGGCCGAAGAGTCGAAATGCTCTCCCGTGATTGGCCGAAGAGTCGAAATGCTCTCCCGTGAAATGCCTGTTTAAAAATGTTCCCGTTGTTACTTCTTGCGTTCGCTTAAAAGTGCTCATTTAAAAAGGAAAATCGATGGATGATACTACAAACAGAGCGTATTATTAACAAATGCTAAAGTTGTATATTCATATAGCGAGAATAAGGAACCTCAAGGAACCTCACTGACAAACGCAGGCCCCCGCGAGTGGATAGTGAGGGGAATAGGATAGTGAGCCTACACCGTACCCATTCTAATATGGCCGCCATGAAGAAATCTGTATTAATAGAACCTACGTTGACGTTATCAGAAAGTAAACCGGTACAAACCGGTAACACTTAATAATAACTATCCCTTTTACTAGTTAATAGATCATTAGTAAACTGTTGATAAATGATTTATCGTTGATTTGTGAAGTATTTGTTAACAGTTTGTCAAGCATTTAGAGGGTGTTCTTAACCTGAAACAGTTTGTGTAGAAACGTTTCAAGTTTTTGTTTGGAACATTTGGCATTTCTATCTTTTCAGGTTAAGAAATGCCATTCACTTCAAAAGAAAAGGCATTTTGATAAGGCATTTTGCAGGCAGCGCTCATGTCATTTATGAAAATCTGCCATGGAACCAACAAATATTTGTACTTTGTATATTTAACCAATAAAACTTATGACCTTCAACATAAAGTGTATATAGTTTTATTAAGATCCATCAACTAGCAAGGGCATTTAGAATGGGGTCAACCATATTGGAACACCCTGTAAATGCTTAACAAACTGTTAACAACTACTTCACAAATCATTTATCAGCAGTTTACTATGATCTATTCATTCATTCATTCATTTTCCATGCCGCTTATTCCTCACGAGGGTCGCGGAGGTGCTGGAGCCTATCCCAGCTAACAACGGGCAGTAGGCAGAGGACACCCTGAACTGGTTGCCAGCCAATCGCAGGGCACAAGGAGACACACAACCATTCACGCACACACTCATACCTACGGACAATTTAGAGTGTTCAATCAGCCTACTATGATCTATTAACTAGTAAAACGGATAGTTATTATAAAGTCTTACCAGTAAACCTAGTAAAAATCGGTAGAAAAATACATTGTATTTTATGGATATGATGCCCAACCCTTCTAATATGACTGCCTTCTAAAACAACAACAGTTCTAGTATGAAGAAATCTTTATCAATAGAACCTACGTTGACGTTATCAGAAAGTAAACCTAATAAAAATCAGTAGAGAAATGCATTGTATTTGATGGGTATGATGCCTACGCCATTCTAATATGGCCGCCATCTAAAACATGTTGTTTATTCTTCAAACCAAGATGGCGGATAGTTGCGGAAATACAGTACACGGACAATAGTCATCTTTTGGGGAGTGGGAGGGACTTATGTTGAAAATATTTGATCCTGGTATAACCGTGCATGTTACACCATGTGTTTATTTCATGGTCATGACATACGAGGATTTTTTGGGGGGTGATTAGGTGGAGGGAGTAGAAGGCCAGATGGTGTCAGATGGCATCAGGTTCCTAGCGGTATCAGTCCAACTGGAAACCGATTCCCCCTGAAGGAGAAAAGAGAGGCAGACGTCTTTCCAGGAAGTCACGATGGGCAGTATTGCAGGGCTTCAAGGAGATGTTTTTGAAAAATATTGCAGTGAAGCTTGTTTATTAAAACGCAGAAAGGTAAAGTTGGGATTTTTGTATTTTAACGGCAGCAGATTCAGTGGGGATGACTAGATAATTAATATTTATATTAGGTAAAGAACAAAAATTAAAATGACTGATATGGAGATATTCACTCCGGATTTGTATTGCACATATGGAATCCGTTTAATTATTCCCAGCAGGTACACTGAGATGCGAGCGCCACAACTTGAGAATGACTGATAGTTATACATGGAGCAGTACCACACACTATGGATGGAGAGTTTGATGGATGACTGTGTGGATGTAGATAAGAGAGCAGTCAGGGTATGGATGGATGCAGCTTCAAGTCCGGGAGGGGAGGAATAAAAGCAGATGATGTAGACGGGCAGTAATCCCTTCACGCTGACAGCGGCTGATTGAAGCCGCTGTGTTTTGGGCAATATGTGTGCCGGGGGATCGGCAATACGGCTTTCACCGTGGGAGCGATGCAAACAAGAGTGGGAGTTATAGCATTTGGAGTGAGGTGTGGAGAGGTGAAAAGAAAAAATGTATTAAAAGCAATCAGCAACAAGAAGAGCAGATCTCCAGGAAGTATGCAGCAAGACGGAGAGGGATAAAGAAGGAATACTCAAATGACTGGGATATTGATGACAGCGCAGCGGGGGGTTTATGGTAAACGCATGAGAGGATAAGCAGGCTAAGAAGCAGGGATCAAAGCCCTCAATACAGCGAGTGGGGCTATGACTTGGAAGAAAACACCTGTGCGGAGAATTCCTCTGAAATTTATTGTTTTTCATTGATGGCCTGATCTTGATAAGAATACGTGAGCAGTGTCTTCCAATTATTTTAGGTGAAACTGGAATTTGAAAACAAAACCCAAATGATCATGGATAGGAAGCACAATAAACGGAGTGACTACTCTTTAGAACCTTGTGAAACACTGACGCTGTCACCACATATAAAAGTCAGTTAGCTGAGGTCACAACGATTGCCCCTTTTTTGTGGCGCAACCACGCATCTGACTCTGCTAGAACATTAATTGTCGCTGATAAAGTCTACTTTGTATAGGGAACGTTCATGACTAAAGGCTGATTTATGCTTCTGTGTTGCGAGGACGGTGGAGCGTAGGCTTAGACCATACGCCGCCGTTGCGCATTCGAAATTCTGCATCAAGGGAACGTGTTGCTCTGTAATTCACCGCCATGCCACTAGAGGAGTGTGGCTTTGTACGGTTTTGGGGGACTCTTAGGCAATGTTCATACTACAGGTCTTAATGCACGAATCCGATTTTTTTCGTGTTTTTCCGACTCGAGTGAGGCATTAACTTGACGGTCTGAACGTGACAAGTCGCATAGAACTGGACCATTTCAAATCCGATCTGGGCCACATTTTCCAGACTGTCGCGGCGGTCTGTACTGTCCACTCTCCCAAATCGGATTTCATGCAGCAATTACATCATCAAATAGCGAGAGGGACGCTACGGTAGCGGTGCAGCTGTGCGTTATTAGCGCCTAGCTTGCAGTGAACACGGCTTTTGGGAAAGGGCTGGGCTTGACAAGTCATAAAAAAAATAAAAATGGGTTGAGGATAAGCCTGAGAATGCTCAGTTTTCTCTCTGCTCCAAGTGAGCAACATTTGAACATTGCCTAGACCAGGGGTTCCCAACCTATTCCACTAAGGCACACTGTGGGTGCAGGATTTCATTCTTACCAAACAAGATGACAACACTTTTTCCCCAATCTGGTGTTTTACAAGTGCAATCAGTTGATTGCAGTCAGGTGTGGCTTGTTTTAGCAGAAGCCTCATTGGTTCAACTGTCTCTGCTGGATCGGCTGGAACAAAAACCAGGACCCACAGTGTGCCTTGAGGACTGGGTTGAAAACCCCTGGCCTAGACGGCCGAGAGCCGGGGCAAATTACATGTATGTGTGTGTGACATGCACGGACAGTGCGTGCATGCTATCGATCCATATAAACTTTGAATATAAGCCTAAACAGGGATTATTTATGTCTGTTATTTGTGTCCTCCTTTTGAAAAGCAAAATATGATATCCCTGGAATGGCGGATGACGTGTGTCATTTGTTTTGATGCTTCTGCGCATGCGGGTCTTCTTGCTCAGCACGTGTCGGACTGCGAATTAGTGCACATGCGTAATACTTGAACGGTCTCAATGGACAAAGGCAATCTGAACGGGCATGCCAAAAAAACGGATATTACGAAAAATCGGATTCGTGCATTAAGACCTACACGACTAAGGCTAGGTTCATACTACAGGTCTTAATGCACGAATCCGATTTTTTCGTGTTTTTCCGACTCGAGTCAGGCATTAACTTGATGGTCTGAACGGGACAAGTCGCTTAGAACTCGATCATTTCAAATCCGATCTGAGTCACTTTCGTATATAGTTTCGGCGGTCTGAACTGTCAAGCCTCCCAAATCGGAATTCATGCAGCAATTACGTCAGCAAAGAGCAAGAGGCACGGAGGACGGCAGCCATGAAGGCATTAGCGCCTAGCTTGAACTCTGCTTTTAAGCACGAAGCGGGCTTGACCACAGTCATAAAAAAATAAAAGATAAGCCTTACAATTTTCGATTTTCATTCTGTGCGCCGAATGAGCGATATTTCATTACTGCACACATGGCCGAGTCGAGGCAAACTGACGCATCCATGTTATTTCACGCACACACGTCAAGGCTCATGTGTGTGCGTGTATGCATCCTATCAGTCCATATAAAGTTTGAATATAAGACTAAACGTGGACTATTAATGTCATTTGCGTCCTCGTTTTGGAAATCAAAATATGATCACTCTGGAATTACATACAGCTAGCATGTGCAATTAGTTTTGATGCTTCTGCGCATGTGGGTCTCTTTCCTGAGCGCATCTTGAACTGCGAATTAGTGCGCATGCATGATACCTGAATCGTCTCAATGGACAAAGGCAGTATAAACGGGCACGCCAAAAAAAACAGATATGTCAAAAAATCAGATTTGTGCATTAAGACCTGTAGTATGAACCTAACCTTATTACATTCCTTTAGTTTTCCTCCGGACATAGAACATGTGTATTTGCAGCTGCAGCTAATAAATATTGAACAAAAAATGTTGTTAAAACAAATGTTGAAGCATAGGCGACACAGAAGACGTTTGTGAATGTTTGAAAACACTATTTTTGTTGTGCTGGACCGGAAACAACGCTCTGAGCGGACCGATCACAGTCCTTCGGCGTTCACATCATGCACGTCATCAGAAAAAAAATAATTGGAATATTGTCTAATTTCCATATTTGCTTCATCACCGCTAGACATACTAAACACACTGGAGTTAACTCTTGTAGCTGGTGGGAAACAGTCATAACAGCGTTAACTAACGTTTAATTTTGTATAAAGCGAAGGGGTGGTGACATAAATGCAAAATCACATTGGAGGTATTACCTCCTCTGGCAGCCATGTTTTACATGTCGGTTCGCCCTCTTCCTGTCAACTGCAGCCGTCTGTAACTTCTGTAGCCGAAGTATTTCCATACCAACGACTGTTTTCTTCGATGGGGGAAAGGTTCATGTGTTTCACCTCTTCCAGCCATCGTGTAGCACAGCTGACTCACTGAGCAACAACCGGAATAGAAGCGAGGGATTTCTACCTTTGGGACATAAAAATAGCTAATACCGTAGGAATGGTATGATGGAAAATATTAGTGGTTTTGAAACAGTGGCGTTTTTATACCACGGTATACTTTGAAACCAGTAAGTGGGACATGTGTACCGTTGACGTGACACGTAGTTAGGATTTTTTGGAGTTGCACGTCAGGCTACGGCGTAGGGTCGTAAATCAGTTCTGGGTTAACAGCGTAGGTCTGCCGTCCCCACTAATTAGCCTTCAGTTTACACTCTCTCTGGAACATAACCACACAACCCTGTGGTGCCATCATGTCAGTCAACTGAAACACTAGTCAACGTTAAAGATGTCATCTCAACTTCATGCGACACATATTAATTATTACACATTAAACTTATCTGAGATTTTTTGTCCGATGGTTCCACTAGAATCCAACATGTACTGTATTTACCCAACAAAGTTGTGTCTGATCTACGGCTACCAAGGAGTGTTTTGGGGCCAAACGACAAGTTCAGATGTTAGCGCTCAGGCGAGGGTGCAGATCTGGTGTGACTGCGGGAAAAGGTAAAAGAAAGGGCAAGAATCTAGCCTGCTGATGTGATGTGAAACGACACGCATTCACACACACAACCCACCATCTTGTGGGTCAGTGCTTGTAACAGAAGTTCAGCCTCCCCATGTCGTTGTGCGCAATGAAAAGACATTGCTAAAGCACAACTCTAGGGGAGGTGACTTGTTGATACATTAACTCCTTTTGGCCTCTGCTATGAAACCACAGTGGAAAAGTCAGTCCAACCAGCGTCCATGTTCCCTCCCTGTATTGTATATGATACCACAAACATTGCAATACCTATGGGAAAGTTTCCTACAACAGTCTGTCCATACAGAACACAACGGGAGTCGGTGTTGGTGTCAGACACTTTTCTCACCTTCTGCAAAATGCCAGGTTGCACTCCCACTGACACACAGCTATTCCAAGCAACTTGGTACCCCGAGGTGTGAAAGCAGCTTACAAAAGTCTATAATTTAAAGTTGTCTTTAAGAAGACAGGCTATCAACACGTACCAAGGTGGTTGAAAATGACACTCCTGTCTCAATCTCGACTCAAAATAACTTTGTAATCACAACCCTGACCTTTTTCCCTTTAACAACACAATCCGCTTTTATAAGACGCTGACAAATTTAGGCAGTACCTGTCAAGTACTGAGCCCATTTGAGCTCTGCTACTAACCAGAATAGTAATGATTACTGACACAATTCTGTATGTCCGAAATAAGATGGCATGAAACCTTGCAGGACCCTTTGAGCAAATACAGTGGGGCAAATAAGTATTTAGTCAACCTCTAACTGTGCAAGTTCTCCCACTTGAAAATATTAGAAAGGCCTGTAATTGTCAACATGGGTAAACCTCAACCATGAGAGACAAAATGTGGAAAAAAAACCTCAGAAAATCACATTGTTTGATTTTTAAAGAATTTATTTGCAAATCATGGTGGAAAATAAGTATCTGGTCAATACCAAAAGTTCATCTCAATGTTGCTGGTATTTTGGCCCATTCTTCCATGCAGATCTGCTCTAGAGCAGTGATGTTTTGGGGCTGTCATTGGGCAACACGGACTTTCAACTCCCTCCACAGATTTTCTATGGGGTTGAGATCTGGAGACTGGCTAGGTCAGTCTAGGACCTTGAAATGCTTCTTACGAAGCCACTCCTTTGTTGCCCTGGCTGTGTGTTTGGGATCATTGTCATGCTGAAAGACCCAGCCTCGTCTCATCTTCAATGCCCTTTGCGATGGAAGGAGATTTTCACTCAAAATCTCTTGATACATGGCCCTATTCATTCTTTCCTTTACTCAGATCAGTCGTCCTGGTCCCTTTGCAGAAAAACAGCCCCAAAGTATGATGTTTCCACCCCTATCATTCACAGTGGGTATGGTGTTCTTCGGATGCAATTCAGTATTCTTTCTCCTCCAAACACGAGAACCTGTGTTTCTACCCAAAAGTTCTATTTTGGTTTCATCTGACCATAACACATTCTCCCAGTCCTCGTCTGGATCATCCAAATGCTCTCTAGCGAACCGCAGACGGGCCTGGACGTGTACTGGCTTCAGCAGGGGGACACGACTGGCAGTGCAGGATTTGAGTCCCATTGTGTTACTGATAGTAGCCTTTGTTACTGTGGTCCCAGCTCTCTGAAGGTCATTGACTAGGTCCCCCCGTGTGGTTCTGGGATTTTTGCTCACCGTTCTTATCATTTTGACGCCACAGGGTGAGATCTTGCATGGAGCCCCAGATCGAGGGAGATTATCAGTGGTCTCGTATGTCTTCCATTTTCTAATAATTGCTCCCACAGTTGATTTCTTTACACCAAGCGTTTTACCTATTGCAGATTAAGTCTTCCCAGCCTGGTGCAGGTCTACAATTTTGTCTCTGGTGTCCTTCGACAGCTCTTTGGTCTTGGCCATAGTGGAGTTTGGAGTGTAACTGACCGAGGTTGTGGACAGGTATATTTTATATCGATAATGAGTTAAAACAGGTGCCATTGATACAGGTAACGAGTGGAGCCCCGTTAGACCTCGTTAGAAGTCAGACCTCTTTGACAGCCAGAAATTTTGCTTGTTTGTAGGTGACCAAATACTTATTTTCCACTCTAATTTGGAAATAAAATCTTTAAAAACCAAACAATGTGATTTTCTGTTTTTCCCACATTCATTCTCTCATGGTTGAGGTTTACCCATGTTGACAATTACGGGCCTTTCTAATCTTTTCAAGTAGGAGAACTTGCACAATTGCTGGTTGATTAAATACTTATTTGCCCAACTGTATACACCAAAGCTCGTATTCCTCATTGTTGCTTGTAACACGTATTAATTTGGACTTGTTGGTAGACAACAAGGCTACAATAAATGCCTGCTCCAACATCATTTAGCATATTTTAGATTGGATTACTGCAAGTCTACATTACATTTGACACAAGCTAAGATTGGAACCTAATGTTTAAATCATGCTTTTTTTATGTGTTCTTCCTTCCATCCTGTGTTTTGCTTTGTTTTTTCCCGACCTTCCGGTGTGATCCCTGCATCTATTCCTGGCTCTTTCTGTGCTGTACTTCCTGTCTGCTGTGCGTGTGTGTGTACGTCTGATCTGTCTGTGTTTTCGCTTTTTGGGGGGAAGGTAGGAAAGGGGTTGGGGCACTGACACCCTCTACCCTGTGGGCACCTTAGGGGGTATGTGCCTTACTGTCACTGCATCAATCAGCGATTACGGTTTGGCATTTGTTTCATCTAGTAAATGTCAAAATTGCACTTTCTGGTGTCTGTGTCTGTTGTCTACCAGAATTGCCTCCTTTTTATGTACTGTGCATCTATAAATTATTCTGATATAATTTATATTGTTGAAAATGTTTTCATTGTATCTTTTTCCATTGGGAGACCAATTTTAGCAACAACTGCTAACATTCAACAACTGATTTCCCAGTGGAGCGAAAAGGTCCAATGGCGTCAAATGTTTCTCCCCCACCCCGTCTTCTGTATAAATTATATGTTTATAATTTATGCCGTGCACAGCGCCGATCCATGTGTCTTTATCTGTTACACAGCAAATCAGTCAATAGTTGCAGTCCTTGTCAGAAGTCAATTTAGAGAGTCACATGACATTGGGTGTCGCCCACAGGAACTGCAGCCTAACTCCTCCAATCTTACCCCAAATACTTGAGATGATCAATATTCATAATGTTACTTTTCTTTGGACAAAATTATCATTAACAACAATTGGCAACTCCATTTCTAACAGAAGCCATAAAATGTGGAAATGACTAAGAGTCAGCTCGTATTGGGAGAGAGAAGGCGGGGCGTTGGGCTGTCTTGCCTGCTTGGTGTAGTGGAAATCAGTTTTCCATTCCATTTTTTTCCCCTGAATTGACCCAACCTTTCCAAAAAAAAAAATAGTCCGCCCTTCAGTCCCTCCTCCTCTCCCTAACCCAGGTTTTTCTATTTGTCACTTTGATTTGATTGACAGCTGAGGACACATGTGGGGGCACTGTGCGGGGCGGCAGTGGGGTGGTGACCAGTCCCGGTTACCCCGGCAACTATGGTAACCAGGCCGACTGTACTTGGATCCTATTGGCCGAACCCGGAGACACCATCTCTGTCGTCTTTACAGACTTCCACACTGAGGAGAAGTATGACTATCTGGAGGTGGAAGGATCTGAGCCCCCGACCATCTGGTGAGTGACACTTACTGTTTTGAAAAGTGTTCAGTAAGATGATTATGAAGTGATGTTTTTTTTCTTCAATTGAATGTGTTGTCTGCATTGCAATGTGAGAGTGGTCAACTGAGGCCATGTCTACACCTAGCAGGTTTTTGAATCTGAGGATCCAGCTCTAATGATGGCGCCACAAACGCAGAATTCACACATCTTCACTTTAGACAGTTTTTAAGAACCCTTGTTTTCAATGCCCAAAATGTGCGTGTGGATGATAGGCGGAACCATAGAAAAGTTCTTCTTTTTGCCAAATGCCCTTCTACTTGAAGTCATGGCCTGAGTTGATTTGTTGTGATGATTAGTGATATCATTTGACAGAAAATAAGTGTTGTTCCTGATCAGCTTTTAATGGGCAAGAAACATTTGTTGTTTTTGTTGAATTGTTGCTAGCTGATCTGTCCTGCTACCACGAACAACTTTTGTCTATGGTTCAAAGCCTAAGCTATTTTGCTAATGTCACCTTGCATCAAGTGTATTACCCTATATGGCGGGGGGCATGGGTTTGTAATGCTACGCACATGAAAGGATATAATATAGGAGTTTTTAATGGGTCAAAGAAAAGACGTAGAATTTTTTTTTTTTTTAAAGGGAACCACGGAAAGAAAGACTTGTAGTTCTTAAAAGATAAACGTTAGTATGAAATAAAATCATTTGATTTTAAAACCGCTCTTGTTGGTTTCGTTTTTTATGCAATTTGTAAAATTAGTTTAACTCGTATGTCGCCATTGTTGTTGACGTCACAGGGCGGTGACGTCACTGGACTACCTTGCCGAACTTCCAGAGTACGACTAGCGACATAAACACGTCAACTATTCAGGCCTTTCAATTTGAACCCCAGAGGACAGGACTGACTTTCACAAAATGAGTAGCAAAAGCAAAATTATCAGGAAAGACAGATAAGATGTGACGAGAGCAGGACAAAACCGGTCTTCTGCCAAAATGTGCTACACTGGCGAAACGTCTTACAAGAGGCAAATATGACGCCCAAATTACTGCCGTGTGCTTTCAGCCTCTTTTGTTTAGATGCATACAGGCAGGACATACTAAAAATGGCTTAAGAAAATACCGTTTTGGCCCGAATATAAGACTGTGTTTTTTTGCATTGAAATAAGACTGAAAAAGTGGGGGTCATCTTATAATCACGGTCTAAACATTATACCCATTCACGACGCTAGATGGCGCCAGATATCATTGAAGCGAATGCTGAACTTGAGGAATAATGTTCTGTCATGACAGATCTCAGCTACTCTCAAGTTTAACCAGTTTGCTTTACTTTATTGCAATATTTTTCCTTATTCAGATTTGTTTCAAAACTACAGTTACAGTTAGATTTCACTTTGATGGTTAATGCAGTTATTGCCATTTTGTTGTTTTATCACAATAGATTGGTTTATTTACATTTCAAAAACCAGAAGCCATTCATTTACGAATGTGATTGCACTTTAGTTGACATATTTAAATGTTCAGATATTAAGATTTGAATGAGGCAAAATAACATGCTTTTCTCTCTCAAATATATTGTTATAATCATTTGTTTCAGATATACTGTAATTATTTTCTGTATAAAAATTAATTTGCTGTTCAAAAAGTGTTTTTTCAAACTTGAGTCTTGAAAAAGAGGGGGTCGTCTTATAATCAGGGCCGTCTTATATTCGGGCCAATACGGTACTTAAACGTAGTAATATCAAATAAGCGCGATTTAAATATGTTACGTGGCTATTGTGGTCCACAGATCACAATTTGCTTCAAAGCCACCACAAGAAAACACAATGCTTAGAAGTATGAGAGGGAAACACATGCAAAAAGTATTTTGAGGCAATGAAAAGGTAATAAGAGACTTAATAAAAACACAAATTGTAGGTACTCACCGCTTTTAACCGATGTGTGCATGTGTTGGACGTCTTGCCGCGTAAAAAAACAAGGCAAGCAACGAAGTCATCAAGAATACTGTCAAATGGCAGCAAGTCAATATCTCTGCAACCTGCCTAGGATCTGTTTAAAGACACTGCTGATAAGCTGGAATTGGATGCAGGTACAATGTCAGGAACTCATCCCACAGCTCTGTAACAAAACAATCTGACCAGCAGCAGAATGTGACAAAATCATGCCAGTATTCATACTAGCTTCAATGCTAGCTAGCACAGCTATTCTCCCGGTCCTACGTCATCACGCCGAGCGTCCATTGCGCACATAAAACATGGCGCCCTCCGTAGGTCAAAACATTTACTAAATATTGTAGATTTTTAAATCAATGGCAATATTTCATGTTTCTAATAACATATTTTAGTAAAAGAGAACAATTGTGGTTTATTATAGCCTACAAGTCTTTCAGTCTGATGTTCCCTTTAATTTCCACACTTTTCTTTAAACAATGCATGATTTAACAATTTATTGAAAAGTTTTATGGAGCACCCTCTTTCAGCTCATAAACACACTTAGCTCCACTTGCCACAGATTGAAAATTGCGAGATTACATCGCTGTTTTCAGAATATAACTCTGTCATGCACCATAGATATACTGTACTGCACAGAAAATAAAAATATTCCAATCCAGACTTTAATGACAGAGGTCGGACATATGCTGTAATGAATCGCCTCACATATTTTACTTTTAAACTTGCAAAACCATTTGGCTCCACCTTTTAATTACAAATGACAAGGGTGTAATGACTTGCATTTATACGTTTAATGCTGTATCGACCTGTGCACCATTTCTAATGAGCTGCAAATGTGTCACACTGTCTTCTTAATTTCAGTAATAAAAGGGTCGAATTACGAATACAATTTGAGAAAAATGAGGTTGAAAGGCGTCAAGCCAAGTAATAAGAGTAGACCCACAAAAACATCTCAAGAAGCTATTTCCAAAATTGGGTCTTCACTGACAAGCTTGTGTTCAAGATTGTGCCAGATTGCGTCCAAATTTGAACCATGTTTACTAGACACTCAACACGTAAATGAAGTTGTCATTGGGATTTCCACCAAGTTCTCACCACATGTACTTGACAGATGGCTCCAATAAATTATAAAACTTACGCTTTCACCATTGCGTGTTGTTGCAACATAGCAGCAAAATTTCCTCCCAAAGCACCAAAAACTTGAGTTTCTGGTCACCCTAAATAGTGCAGCGACAGTGGGGCAAATAAGTATTTAGTCAACCACCAATTGTGCTACTTGAAAATATTAGAAAGGCCTGTAATTGTCAACATGGGTAAACCTCAACCATGAGAGCTAGAATGTGGAAAAAAAAACAGAAAATCACATTGTTTGATTTTTAAAGATTTCCAAATTAGAGTGGAAAATAAGTATTTGGTCATCTACAAACAATCAAGATTTCTGGCTGTCAAAGAGGTCTAACTTCTTCTAACGATGTCTAATGAGGCTCCACTCGTTACCTGTATTAATGGCACCTGTTTTAACCAGTGTTGTTAATCTTACTGAAAAAAAGTAATTAATTATAGTTACAAATTACTTCTCCCAAAAAGTAATTGCGTTAGTAACTCAATTACCTGAATGTAAGAGTAATTAGTTACTTGGCAAAGTAATTGGTGATAATTACTTTTTTTTTTCCCCTCAAAAAAAAAAAAAAAAAAAAAAACATTGGCCACACTATGTGAAGTTTTTTATGAAGGTTTTTGGTACAATTGGCCCGAGCCCAATTCTTTACCCTAATTTACCCTTTACACTGGATCAACTGTTAAAAGTTGTTGAAATTGCTCCCATTATTGCATTTCTTCCCTTCTCTCGACTTTCGACATATGAAAGTTTTAAAACTGTTTCATCATTTAAAGATAGATTCAAGTCAAGATTTTGCCGATTTAGAAGTATTTTAGATAAAAAGTTATTTAGGTTCGCTAGGAAGGTTCTCTGCAACAGAGCCGTCCTAAAAAGTCTACTGCTTTAAGATGGCGGCTGTCTACTAATGCATTTAGTGCCATGCAGTGTTGTTAATCTTACTGAAAAAAAGTAATTAATTACAGTTACAAATTACTTCTCCCAAAAAGTAATTGCGTTAGTAACTCAGTTACCTGAATGTAAGAGTAATTAGTTACTTGGCAAAGTAACTAGTGATATTTTTTTTTCTCAAAAAAAAAACAAAAAAAACCACACAGGTCACACAATGTGAAGCTTAAAATGTTTGGGGGACAATTGGCCCAAGCCCAATTCTTTACCCTCCACTTAACTAGACACAAGGGTATTGCGATAACTAGCTAGTAACCTTTGCTATGTGTGGAAGTCATTTAAAGTTGTGAATCAATCGTTAAAGTTGTTAAAATTTCTCCCGTTATTGCATTAGTTGCCTTCTGTCTACTTTAAACATGTGTAAGTTTTAAAACTGTTTCATAATTTAAAGATAGATTTAAGTTAAGATTTTGCCGATTTAGGAGCATTTTAGATTTTAAAAAATTACTTAGGTTCGCTAGGAAGGATCTCTACATCAGGGCCTTCCTGAGAGGTCTACTGCTTTAAGATGGCGGCTGTTTACAAACGCATGTAGTCCTTAAAACATGTTGGCAGTGCAGCAGTGTCTGTTATGTGCATCTAGTTCTATAATATGATATCTACCGTGTCATGTGGGCGTAGTTTGTCGGCTATGGCTGCAGTCAGGTATTATTGGAGCCACCTAGCATCGCGGTTGGAACGGCGTCTTCCCCACTCCTGCTCTGCTCTCGTCCCCGTGAGTCCGTTTCTCTCAGACTTTTTTTTATTCAACCAACTTAGTAACGCATAGTAACGCACGCCTTTCCCGCCTCAGTAACGGTAACGGCGTTGCCAAGATGAGAAAAGTAATTAATTAGATTACTCATTACTGAAAAAAATAACGCCGTTAGTAACGCCGTTATATTGTAACGCCGTTATTAACAACACTGGTTTTAACTCATCAGTATAAAGAACACTTGTCCAAAAGCTGAGTCAGTCACACTCCAAACTCCACTATGGCCAAGACCAAAGAGCTGTCGATGGACACCAGAGACAAAATTGTAGACCTGCTCCAGGCTGGGAAGACTGAATCTGCAATAGGTAAAACGCTTGGTGTAAAGAAATCAACTGTGGGAGCAATTATTCGAAAATGGAAGACATACAAGACCACTGATAATCTCCCTCGATCTGGGGCTCCATGCAAGATCTTACCCCGTGGCGTCAAAATGATAACAAGAACGGTGAGCAAAAATCCCAGACCCACATGGGGGGACCTAGTGAATGACCTACAGAGAGCTGGGGTCACAGTAACAGAGGCTATTATCAGTAACACAATGTGCCGCCAGGGACTCAAATCCTGCACTGCCAGACGTGTTCCCCTTCTAAAGCCAGTACACGTCCAGGCCCGTCTGCGGTTCGCTAAAGAGCATTTGGATGTTCCAGAAGAGGACTGGGAGAATTATGGTCAGATGAAACCAAAATAGAACTTTTTGGTAGAAACACAGGTTCTCGTGTTTGGAGGAGAAAGAATACGGAATTGCATCCGAAGACCACCATACCCACTGTGAAGCATGGGGGTGGAAACATCATGCTTTGAGGCTGTTTTTCTGCAAGGGGACCAGGACGACTGATCTGTGTAAAGGAAAATGAATGGGGCCATGTATCGAGAGATTTTGAGTGAAAATCTCCTTCCATCAGCAACGGCATTGAAAATGTGACGTGGCTGGGTCTTTCAGCATGACAGTGATCCCAAACACACAGCCAGGGCAACAAAGGAGTGGCTTCGTAAGAAGCATTTCAAGGTCATGGAGTGGCCTAGCCAGTCTCCAGATCTCAACCCCATAGAAAATCTGTGGAGGGAGTTGAAAGTCTGTGTTGCCCAACGACAGCCCCAAAACATCACTGGTCTAGAGGAGATCTGCATGGAGGAATGGGCCAAAATACCAGCAACAGTGTGTGAAAAGCTTGTGAAGAGTTACAGAAAACGTTTGGCCTCCGTTATTGCCAACAAAGGGTACATAACAAAGTATTGAGATGAACTTTTGGTATTGACCACTTATTTTCCACCATGATTTGCAAATAAATTCTTTAAAAAAAAAAAAATGTGATTTTCTCCCCCCCCCCCCCCCCAGGCGCCCCCCCCCCCCCCACCCATTGTCTCTCATGATTTGAGGTTTACCCATGTTGACAATTCCAGGCCTCTCTAATGTTTTCAAGTGGGAAAACTTGCACAATTAGTGGTTGACTAAATACTTACTTGCCCCACTGTATAATTTACTTCATGCTTAAGCTAACCTGCTTGAATCAAATAGCTGTATTCTTCCCCAAATATAACATTAACAACTCCTGGCACCCACCTTGCAGCTATTTACCCCATGTTAGCCTTCTAACGGACGCAATCCACCATTGCAGAACATTGGTTTCCCAATAGACGATGAGTCACGCCAACTATGTCAAAGTGCACACCCATCTTGCGGAATGGACTCCGGCGCAGACCCTTAATCCCCTGTTGCATTTATTTTGCAAATATGAACTATTCAACCCAATCCCAGACGGGGGCTCGATTGAGATGTGAGAGTTTTTGCAAAGGGAGTAAACTAACAGGGTTTCCCCGGAGATATCAGAAAAGTAGTGCATCCAGTCTTCTGTTTAACATGAATAGTGCTCACTACTGTGTTTTTCAAAAGTATGACCTAAATCATGTCAACGTTACATTTTATCTCCGCAAACCCGTTTTTTAGGTCAATGGAATTATGACTAAATTGAAATATTGCTAAATGTGACTGGGGTTCACAGCTAGACACTATTAATCTAGTTGAGGAGGTCTGTGTAATACAAAAATCAAACATTGGCCCCCTTGGGAAGCAAAACAAAGCAGACAACATTGTGGAAAGATCTCGCATTACAATCTACTCGTGGGCTAATTAATGATATCCTCTCCACATAATGGCCGATCATCTCTTTGTACTGGGAACTCATTTAAAACATGTGGTTTAGACTCCATGCTGGAAGTATTTTGCAAGTTTGTGTACATGTTGTTGTATGTTCTGCTGTTTTGGTCAGTAAAATTTGAAATGCATTCAGCACTCAACTCTATTTCATTGACATTCTCCACATATATGTTTTCGTATATCAGCGGTGATTGCTCTAAGACTGCAAGGGAAGCTCAGCTTCACCTAAAATGTCAAATAATAAGTGATCATTTGCATACTGCTGTGTGTACATGTCGTTGATGAAATATGCACGAAAACAATGCACTCAACTTTTGTTCAGAATCAGCTTCACTATCATCGGTTACGACGCGGCTTATTTTTCGTTCATTCGCAGTTTCATAGTCCTAGCTTTATCAAGATCAGTTGGTATCTACCTTCTGGGGATCTGACCTTCTAGCCAGATTGCCGGAATCACGCCAGTGCAATTCCAACGACCCATGGCAGCAAAACCATAGGCGGAGTTTGACTTTTGGGGCAGGGGGGCACAACATGTTGATGACCCCAAAACGCAGTGTCAGCAATAAAATGAACTTACAAGAATATTTATAATAATAAGTTGAAAATGAGCGTTTTTTTGTTTCCCATCATTCTTGAGGGGAATTCTAAATCAGGCTGCTTAGGACAGCTATACTTTTTGCCAAGATTGTCATCCATTGAATATTGTACGCCCGCCGGTGCCGTGCCAATGTAGTTACCCCAGTCAAAATTGTATCACCTGGGCGGAGCCATATGGAGGTTTATTTGTGTCTTCATTATTCTATCAAAAAAAAAACAAGTTCAATCAAGATATATATTTTCAATTTAAAAAAAAGTCACTTCAATCAAAAAAAATGTGTTTGGATGCAAAAATTAATTTGAAACTCAAAAAAATGCATTTGACAGCTATTTTTCTTTGGATTTTTTTTTTTTTTTTTTTTCTTGATTGAAGTTAATTTTTTTTGGGTTGAAGCAACTTTTTTGATTGAAGTAATTTTGTTTTGCGTTTGGGCCACATTTTGGCGAGGACATTTGTGTCTTTATTATTCAATCAAAAAATAAGTTGCTTCAAACAAAAAATATATATATTTCAAAAGAAAAATCACTTCAATCTGAAAAAGAAAAATTTCAACCATAGAAAAAAAGCTTTTGAATACGAAAAAATATTTGACACTCAAACGTTTGCATCTGAACGCTTAATTTTTCATTAAAAAAATGTTTTTTATTTTAACAATCCTTTATGTGTGATTTTTGTGTCTAAATCATTCAAGCCCCCAAAAAGTTGCTTCAGTCAAAAAAAAATTCAAACGAAGAAAAAAAAACATTTGAAAAGTAAAATTGCCCTCCCCTAATTTTTTTTTTTTTTGAAAATAATATGCAAAGCAAATGACCGTCTAAAGTGCTCATCACATGATCAGTTCGAAAAATTGTTTTGACCCATTATATAAATCGTTTTTTGTTCATTTCATTCTTTTTTGTTGTTGTTTGTTTTATTGCTTTACAACTTTATATATATACAGTGGGGAGAACAAGTATTTGATACACTGCCAATGGGTTTTCCCATTGGCAGTGTATCAAATACTTGTTCTCCCCACTGTATGTATATACAGTATATATATATATATATATATATATAGGAAAGTCAATTACATGCAATGACAATTTTCAGCCACCGGGGGGCCTGGATCCCCTGCCCCCCCCTTGAACTCCGCTTATGAGAAAAACCCAACAACCCGGCCAAAAGGCCAAACTCCACGCGTTCACCTTAGTTTTAATCCCTTGTACTGACTCCATTTTAAAAGCTTGGAGAAGGCTTCGAAACACAAGTTGACAATTTATTGCAAGTCGACAGCAATCAGACAACAAGGCAAAACGGCAAATCGACCCAGGCAAGGAGGAAGGCTAGATCCAGAGTCATCCTCAACAAAAGATTTCCTAGAAAGACTGCGCTAGCTAAAGAATTCAGTCTTTTGAATGTTCTGGTGAGGCAGGCTGTGGTCCGGGAGAAGGGTGTGTTTGGGTGTTGTTGAGGGTAATTTTCTGTTGTAGGTTGGGCTGATGAGTTCGTGCGTCATTGTTGCCAAGGCAACCAGAGTTGGAGATTTTGACAGCCTCAGTGCTGAGTGTTGTAATTCTCAGATGTGGAGTAGTCTTGTTATCAGGCATTCCTTGTGGCAATACAGGACGTCCCGCCATTGTTCTGGACTGTCCATTGTTGGCCCCCAGTAGAGCTGGTGGCAGGATTTGGTGGTCCAGACATGGGTTTGTAGATGTCTTAGTCATCACCTGCTTGTCTTGTTCCATTAGCGTCAATCTCGCTCAGTCAGCTGCATGATGGCTCGTTGGACATCCGTAGTCACCAGGCATCCTGTATCTCTTATGCCATTATCTGCCCGTTGTCTTGGCGCTGCAAATTCTAATCACCCCAAGTCCAATTACTCATAATATCAAATATATTCTACTTGATTTTCTTAAACTACGGTTTAAATGCTGTTTTATATTGGGTGTGTTAGAGTAATTCAAACAGCAAATACAGGAAAGGATACTATTCCCTTCAACCTACTGAATTCAGAGAAGGATCATCTGAACCTAACCCCAGTCAGATATCGGTTGTGAGTGTTGATTTCTACATTAGTCCTTCACATTCGTAAGAGCACCTTAGTTGATACCCTAGTTGAAACATTTTACTATTTGTAATTTTCTATTTTAATTCCTATTTAATTGTAGCTATCCAGAGTTGTCAGGGTCATAATTGTAGCTATCCAGAGTTGTCAGGGTCATCTGACTCCATTCTGGTCAGTTCTGTAGGCCAAAAACAGGGTTTTGCAGAGTTAAGCAGTGTGGACGCTGTGCATCTCCCTAGTTGAGAGTGCATTGTTCCACTACTGTGAAACGAGCAGAGTCATTGGCTAAAGGCTGGGTTTGTCCCACCTATCAGACGCTGTGCATCTCTGGGGGTCTATGGCAAGTGGGTGGGGCTCAGCTGGCCCTGACGCTCTGGTTCTCTGCATGATAATTGGATCATCTGTCTGAGACTGAATCCCTTTTTGATTGACAGCGAAATGAGTGAATCTTGTTGTTTAATATCTGCGGGAAGAATTTTTCAAATTTCATTCCGTTGTTCTGAGGTGAATCGGAGACTTTCCTTATCATCTTAGCGGCACTTTCTTGGTTAAAAGTGACTAGCGAAAAATGGAGCTTCTATTTCTGGTGGGGTTTTTTTTCTATTCTTTTGTAGCTGCTTGTCTTTGTTGACTGATTTCTGTCACTCTAGTTTCTTTCCCAACCAATCACCGGGTTCTCCACTGTCACAAAGCACTCACAGGCAGACACTTTGAGCTTCCCCTTCCTGAAAGACCATCATCCGTCACTTTTCTATATGTAGTATTGCTGTCTTTTCTATTACTATCTTCAGGATTCTGATTGGCTAAAACTACCTCATGGATAGGCTGGAAGCGCCACCTGTTGCTTTGGCAACCTGCCAAAGGAAACCCACTTGTATACCACCGGTGTGTACAGAGACACAAACAAAAGTGGTATTCACAAAGGGGATGCACATGAATTATATCATGCCCCTGCACATGAATGCTAATGCTGTATGTCCCTAAAAGCTGTTTTCAGGCCATTATGCCCCCTCGCCCACAAATAAATTACACACTAATAGCCCGAGCAGTGATTAGATCCACATTGGTTACGGCAATGGCTGATCAATACCCTAATTTGCCAAAAATCGACGAGCAGTCAGGGGCTATGAAATATTGTTATGAGTGAACCATTTGACAATGCACAAAAGAATTTCCTATTTTCTAGAATGGAAATCTTCCAGGGCAGGCTGTTAGATGGGCTCATCTGTCTTCAGACTTAGCGAAGCAACATCTCATGGCCCGAGGTTAACTATGTAATCCCTGTTTAAGTAACTGTATACAATTGTGTGTCTTTGTTTAAGAGGTAGGTCATGTTTAGTTTAAGTGGGAAAGCAGCTGCCTTGTGAGTCAGAAGACCTTGTGTACTTGTGTTCCGGCTACTTAAGCACCTCATGTACAGTATGCGTGTAAGCAGATGCTGGCATCATGTAATGAATCTTTCGTGTGACTGCCGTCCACATGTGCTAGAATTAGTTGTTCGTCCTTTGCGGCTCCTCTGTAAAAACTGCTGAGGCCTCATGTTGACGAAGCTGACTGTGCTCTTGTTATCGCTCAGTCTGGAATTATTTGAGGATTCAGCCCCTGAAGCTCATCTCACTCAGGAACGTGACATTCGGACCTGCAAAAAAGTTTTAAGAACTTGTGCACCAACAGCAACATGCATTTTGAAGTGGCAATTTTTAAAAGTAATTTCAGTCCTTCAAAACTTTCCTAGAGATAGTTTGTCCATCTGTTACCAAAAATTGAACCACATACAATATATTTATATTTGGGTCAGGCTAAATCATGAGAAAACTTGAAAAGCCATTTTGGATTGACGTCATTTCTTGGGTTCCTTTGACATTAGGTTTTTTTTTCTACTACTTGCTAAGAAATCTAAATCATGTTTGGGAGATGAATAAGAAACTTTGACCTGCAGAAATGGTCTTTTTACTCAAGCAAAAGTAGTTATCCAAAAATGTACTCAAGTACAAGTAAAAAGTATTTGGTGAAAAGTAGAGATGTCCCAATCGATCGGGTCCGATCACGTCATTTTCAAAGTATCGGAATCGGCAAAAAAATATCGGCCATGGCTTTTTTTAATATATATATATTTTTTTAATTAAATTGTTTTCTAATTGTATTTAACGTTACAGACATAATATGTTACACTCATCCAGAATCTTTAGTTTAGGCTTAAGATAGAGTTATCAAATTTATCCCGATAACAGCGATAATTAATTTTTTTATAAATGTATCACATGAAAATATTTAACGCAATTAATGCATGCTGCACGACCCACTCACGCATTGTCGCGGTCAATCTGTAATGGCGCCGTTTTACCTTTATAGAGAGATAATAGACAGCGTAAAATGAGTAGAGTGAATTTTGGCAGCCTTTGGTGCCTTTTTTTAATTGGCTAAAGCCTTACAATTCCTCTCCCTGTGATCAGAAATATCATGGGAAGCAATGTGGGGAAGCAAGGTAGCAATTGATCTTTTTAACACCTTATGTTGTTTCCTAACGCAGAGAAGATATATCAATTGGTAGCACTACACACAGTCATGGTTCCACTTCCCATCATGCATTAGGGTTGAATGGCTGCAGAATAATTTACTGAAAGCTCAACAAATACACTAGATGGCAATATTTAGTCACAATATACAAAGTCACAAGTCTTTCTATCCGTGGATCCCTCTCACAGAAAGAATGTTAATAATGTAAATGCCATCTTGAGGATTTATTGTCATAATAAACAAATACAGTACTTATGTACTGTATGTTGAATGTACAGTATATATTTGTCCGAGTTTTATTCATTTTTTTCTTAATGCATTGCCAAAATGTATACGATCGGGAAAAATTATCGGGAATGATTGGAATATAATCGGGAGCAAAACAAGCAGTCGGATCGGGAAATATCGGGATCGGCAGATACTCAAACTAAAACGATCGGGATCGGATCGGGAGCAAAAAAACATGATCAGAACAACCCTAGTGAAAAGAATACTCAAGTAATGAGTAACATTGTGAATAACTGCTCACATTTTTGGTATTTTTTTTCTGAGCACAAAGTGTTGTTATAATGATGCTGAACAATAATTAATAACACAACCACATTAAGCCAAAGAAGTACAAAAACATAATGATAATTCCCACGAGAGAAAAAAAAAAAAAAACAGAAATGAAGCATTATTCGTACAAAGAGCATGAGTCCCCTCTGGTGGAGAAAATAGTTCCTAGTAGGAATAGTGAATAGTTCCTTCATAATTAACATTATGCAGTTAAAAGGATCATATTTCTGGTTTTCCGTGGTCAATCGGTGACAAATAAAACCTGGGAGAGAGGTTAAAATCCGCACTTTCAAGTCATGTTGAGAGCAGCGCTGTATGTCAAATACTTCCTTTTTTACAGTGCTTTAAAGACACCACATGATTGAACAGGCTGGTGTTAACATAGAACGGCAAGTTTGCGTCTGATTGGTATAATAGTCATGTGATTATTGTTGCAACGTATCATTGGTGAAATTGGTAGAGCTACTCTTGGCATCACTGGCAAAATAAATAAATCTATATGTAAAATAAATAGGGAACAGTTTTATGACTCTTGTGTTGCCCAAAGTAGCGGAGTAAGAGTTGTGTTTTTTCTTCACAAATCTACTCAAGTAAAAAGTATAGCTTTATAAAACTACTCTTAGAAATACATTATTCCCAGAAACTTACTCAAATAAATATAACGGAGTACATGTAATGTGATACTACCCACCTCTGGTTCAATCCACTAGTTGGCAGTAATGTAAGGAGCTGGTTTGCCAACAGAAGAAAAAGATGGAGGTGGGCCATGTGTCAAGCGGTCGCCGCTCGGCCAGAGGCGGGGTCGGCCCCTCCCGACTCAATGCCGAGCGAACTGGAGTATATGAAAAATGCATAGGGGAAAATTAAACCACGACAGGGAACCGCAAGTCTCAAAGGTGCGATATCTTTCAATTCTGTGACTGTCAAATTGTCGCCACTTCCAGGAGAGTGAGACTCTGAGAGACGCTTGGAGAGGCTCCGCCTGTCTCGGCCACTGTAACACACACGTCCCCCTGCTCGTGACCATGCTCTCCCTCCAGTGTGATGCTAACGAAAGAAACTGTACTCACAAAACGAAATCGGACAAGCTGGCAAAAGAACATAAAATATACAGTGTATATATATATATATATATATATATATATATATATACTGTATATACACATACACACGCATACTGTATGGCTCTCGTGGAATCACATTTTAAAATATGTTGGGTGTTTTGGCTCGCTCGGTCCATGTTACAGCTGGGTCTCCCTAAAAAACATTCCCATGTTAACCTAATTTCTAAGCAGTGTACTGGTTGATGTCAAAACCGATAGGGAATAATTTGATTCATAAGTTTGCATTTTAGTGCATTTATTATGAAAGTATTTATCAGTATAACAGTGAAAATTAGAGTAAAATCTTGCACGTCAATTAACAGTGTGCGCCCCTGACAAGGGCGTAAGTTCCGTCTCAATATTGCTAGGGACGATATAAAAGCATGACCTGCATGTACACTGTTTTCTGGGGATGGGACCTTAATAAGACCAAACAGATTGGGTGAACGAGCTACATTTCTCACGAATATGAACCTAATTAATTGATAGGCTAAATGATTAATGCAAAAAATAATCTGTATTGATTTATGCTAGCTTTCACACTGCAAATTTACAGTATAATGTCTTTTTTTTTTTTTTTTTTTTTTTTTTTTTTTGTTTAGATTTAGATTTTTCCTAAATCTAGTCGAATAATTTTCTCTATCTTGTTTTGAGTGTTAAAGGCTAGTTAAGATTGACGCGTCAGATTCTTCCACTTTAGGTAAATATTACTACAGTATTTGTTATTAAGCCCATACATCTAAAAGTAAGTCATTTTTCACGTAAATCGAGGAAAAAATGCTTTCCAATAATGTCTTCAACAAAATCTATTCCAGAAATAAGAACATTTCTAACAAACAAGTTTTTTTTAAGATTAAATATACAAACTTTTTGCTTAAAATAAGTCTGTTAAGCTTATTTTCAGCTAGCTATTTTACTTCACCAAATATAAGTGGGTAAAATTTCTTGAAGCCCTGGCAGATAATTTCACTTATTTCTAGTAGATTTACACTGAAAACAAGGGATGTTTTTTAAGTGGGGTTTTGCAGTGCATATGTATTGGTTTAGGTCAGGGTTCACTAAATGTGGACCTCGGTGCCACTTTTCCTGTCGTGTTTTCCATGTCTCCCTCCTCCAACACACCTGAATCAAAATAATCAGGATCATTATCAGGCTTCTGGAGAGGTTGCTGATGTTATAATCATCTGATTCAGGTGTGTTAGGGGAGAGAGATGTGGAAAACATGACAGGAAAAGTGGCACCGAGGTCCGGATTCAGTGAACCCTGGTTTAGGTGGTACACTGTTCGATTCAACCTTTGTTTTCAAAAACTACTCAAGAACCATTTTGAAAACTTCCCGAATAAGTGTCTGGATTTTATAAGCAAATTTAAATCGCAATATCCGAACACAAATTATATTAACAATCGTAAACAAGAAATACAAACTTGTTAAACATCTCTTAACCATCCAGGAATGCAAAAAAATAATCGGTTCTGCGCATGTGTGTAATGTTAAAATTGCCATGAATGCATCGGTTCCAAAGTCAACATTACAAACTTTCGATAAAGGAATATTTAATTACGTTTGAACATGGACGGACATGTACAAAAGTTCTCCTCAGACACATCTTGCCTTGTGACTGCACACAACTCAACTGCACGCAGCTCTCTCACCGCTGATGTGTTCGCCGTTGTCTTTAAGCATTTATTTATGCCATATTCATGTTGCACGTGTATGTTTATGATGTAAATTGTTTATTGAAAAATGTGACAGAACACCGGCTGTGAATGCATGTGTGTGTGTGTGTGTTTGGGGTAAGTCGTCAGCCAATCAAACTTGTGTTTGAGGGAAAAAATGGAATGGCCCATTTAACAAGTCAAAAAGGGGTCCATGTAAGTCTGAACTTTTTTAAAGTACTGTAATTCGCTTGATAATGGTAGGGTTAAGTCTATCCCTACTACATGGGAAGACAATCTAAATTACCTATATAATTAGTCATTATATAATGCAAATAAGGATGCTTAAAAGTTGGTGGGGACAATTTCAGCACCCCGAAAAGTAGTGTTATGTCCCTACCGTCCCTATGCAAACCTACACCCTTGGCCCCTGAATCTTCTGCTTGTGCCCCTGAAATTTTAAGTTAGGGGCCACTGTGCTCTTAGTAAAAAATGTTAGTCTGGAGCCCTGAGTGAGCATTGAGGCGTCAAAGAGTGAGAAAGCGTGGGTGGCACCTATGAAATATCTTGTGACTAACAAAACCAAAGAAAAAAAAATCGTAAGATCTTACAAGTCACACGACCTTTTTTGTTGTCGTCATCGTCGCAGGCTTTTCTCAAAACTGGGTCACTTCGCACTTAAAGCTCTTTATTTACCGATTTCAACTGCCGTAGAGGAAATCCAAGGCAGAAGCTGTAATGCTCATTTTCCGGCGCCAATTAACAGGCAGAGTTAATGGCCACCGATGCTAGTACCGCAACCGTCTACAAGGGTTAGGTGTTTATCAGAGAACAACAGTCTTTTGCACACACAAACGGCCTATTTACATCCCCACACTTGATCTGGCAGCCTCCCTCTCATGCTTGTCTAATCAGTATGCAGTGAGAGGGTACTCATGCCTGCGAGAGGAGTATATCAATATGAGCTAAGTGCCTGTAATCCGAGCCTAACATTACACACACACACAAACACATGCACGCAGACGCACAAATGCAAGTGCTGCATTTTGTTGTTCCACAATCAGTTGCCCTTGAAAGTGCGTCCTGTCTATCTGTTATCTGCCAGGAAGTAGCCCGCTGTTTAGTGATCTTTATGCGTGACTACTTGACAGCCCATCACCTTCCGTGACGCTGCTGTCTCGCCACAACCGTCAGGCCCTGATCATGTTTTTTTTTTTTTTTTTTTCTTTTTAAGATTTGTTATTAACATCCCTAGAAATGAGCAGTGACAGGTTGTCACCGAAGCGTGAGTCGTATGGTGACGCGTTAGGCATCAGGAAGTCAGATTTACGGTGGGTGGCAAGAGATGTGCTGCTTGCAGAGGATGTTCTAAAGTTGGTTGACTGGAAAGTTGTGCGGGCTATGTTTTACTTATCACACACGAAGTAGAATTCTGTCAATTTTTTTTCATGATGATGACGTTATGATGACGACTTCAAAATGTGGCTTAGGAAACTAGAGCATAATGAGACGAATGCCAGTTTTCGTCTGACGAGACGACAATAGTACGAAAATGCAACATCGTTTCTGTCATACGTTCATAATGTGTGACATTTTCATATTGTACATGGAGTACGTCAGCTTGCATCGAAGCAGTTTTAGGGTCGTATCACTCATGATAGATGTGCCTACTGGAGTTTAGGATGTGTCTTAGGCTAGGCTGCGCTCCATCTTGCTTGTGTAAACCTTGTGTAACTTGTGTGTTTGAGCAATTTTCCAATTTCTGATGAAAAAAACAGAGAAATTGAGCTTTTTGTGAAAGCATACATTTCAAACATAACTTTGACTTTAACACGGCTATTTTTCGCTTATGTGACATCCCAAACATCTGAATGTTTTTTTTTCTACAAAATAACAAACAAGACAAATAGAGCTTTTGATCGCAAAGTAACAATTTATTTACACATAACTAAACTATTGAACTGTTGAACTATTTGCGCACATAACAACGGGGAAGGCTGAGTAATCTGATGAGTCGTTAAAGATCGGTCTCACTTTTTTCATCATCTTCATCGTTTGTTTCAACCTCGGGTTAAGGAGTGGCGCAGCGTGAGCGCCGCAGAACAAGTGTGGAACCTGACGCTGTTGTGGATGTCACCATGTGTCTCATCAAGATAGATTTTTTTTTAATCCTTCTTTGACGATGGTTTTGTTTTCTTTTCAAAACACTCCTCCAGTGTCGTTTTGCTTTTTTTTTTTTTCCGATCGTTCTCCACATTTTTCTCAAATTCTCACGCGTCTTCACAAGTCCCTCCAACTTCCGTTTCCTGATTATTTTTCTTCATTTCCTTTCTTGGCCCGATATGAGTTCTTACCAAATGCGCTACTGACCTCCAGTGGCTAGTTTTATTGCTTTAAAATGGGTTTTTAGCTTTGTGCATTGTACCTTAGATACATCAGAACCGACAGATGTCTTTTATTAAAAAACAAAACAAAAAAGAAAAGAAAAAAAACGCAAAGATGTATAAATACATTTTTGGGACACTGAAGCAATTAAAAATAGAACATATTTATACATTTTTGGGAGCAAATGAGTTAAAGGTTTGTGCTGAGTGTTCAACAGACGCTAAATGTCACTTCTAGCATTAGCGTAGCTCTTAAAATACTGGCCAGTCGAAAGCAGAGCCACTTGGCTTTTCTGGTCAGTAACTCTTGAGCATGTTAAATGCTCGGACAATTTTTTTATTTTTACATACAGTTCGTTGCTTCTAGGTAGGTTTAATTGAAAATGTACTGCTTTTCCTGGTACGTGTGTATTATCACAAAGTTGGTGTTGTCCTTGTAGATGCTTCAATATGGGCTCATCTGTCTATGTTCATTCGACATTGTTGGAAAGCTTTATTTTTGGACTAAAACTTTTGAAATTTACAGACAAAAACATTTTGAGTAATTGTCGACTAAAACTAGACGATGACAAAAAACATTTCAAAATGATTAAAAATATGATTAAGACTAATAAGTATTTTTGTCCAGAAGACTAAGGCCATGACGACACGTGGCAGGGTATTTGGCAAAAAGAAGAACTTTTGTACGGTTTGGCCTATCATACACATGCACACGCACATATAAACGAGGGTTCTTGAAAACTGCGTCCAAAGTGAAGATGTGCGAATTCAGCATTTTTGGCGCCATCATGTGCAGACTGACACCCGAATTAGAAGACTAAAGTGTACAACCTTGGGCATTGTGTGGAGGACCACAGATCTGGAATGAACTTGACGAAATACTAGAGGAGTTCCAAAAAATTGATTATTACATGCATTGTGATTCGACACGTGACGATTCAATTACGATTCATAAAGGTTAAAAAAAACTGATTTTCCCACATAACTTTATGACAGCCGCTCCTAGCAGAACGAAATTCAAGACACGTCTGCCGCCTGGACACCTTTAACAGACGCACACACGACTTTATGATGGGATGCTGCCAGTAACTGAGTGAGAGATTTACTCCTTTTCAAAAGACTGGAAAATAAATTTGTGCATGAGACAGGCAGTCAAAGGTTGCGCTTCTGTACGACCTCACAGTTATTTTTTTAGAGTGAGAGGGGAAGAGAGATAGTTCGTTGCTCATTGTCTTTCAGATGTCCAGCTGTAGTTTCAAGTCATGTCAATTAAAAAATGTCCTGAGTGTGTTGCTAAGACCCGTGTGCGTCTATAAGAGGTGAGTACACGAACCCTCTTGTACTGTTTAGCCTTTATTGTTGTTGTTTTTGAGGTGTTAATATTTAGCGCCGAGCGCTAAGCTAATTAGCTAATTCGCTAATGTGTATTTATTTCATATACAGAACGTGTAAAACCATGATTAAGTACAGCGGTAACACTACAAACATCCGAAATAGTACAGAAATCTGTGAAAACAAAGTATATTGGTTTAAAGAAGTCTTATTTCTAAAGACACTTTGTTTCAGGAAAATGTGGAATTTATTCCACCTGTGTAAATTTTGATTGTAATGTTGAGAGAAATAAGTTCTCCCTTTAAAATGGTTAATGTTTTTGCACTTTCTTGTAAAAATAAATAAATAAAAAAGCAGCTTAAAGGCAGCTTTTTGTTGTATGGGTATGTTTCCATTGTTCCTGTTGAATCCTTGGATATTTTAAATAAATAATGGACAAAAATTTGTTTGTCCACTTTATGAATTAGTAATGTGCAATGCATCGATAATCATGATAACCATGATCATCGTCAATACCATGATCATCGTTCAAGAATCGAATTGTTGCCCCTGAATCGTAATCGAATCGAATCGTGGGGTGCCTAACATGGCACACCCCTATGAAATACTGTCACACTCCATCTCCATTTTTAATAAAGACTCAAAACTCATCTCTTAGCAATGTATGTTTAATATGCTGATTCTATGAATAACATTACAAAGGTATGTCATATCAAATCCAATGTAACCAGAATGTTGAAATTTTCTATAGTTAATTGTATGTATGTGTGTGGGTGTGTGTACGAGTATGCTATCCAGCCGGGGCCCTACTAAAAGCTTTAAATAGCTTCTTTGGAGTGTCCTTTTCGCGCATCTTAATAGATGAATTGTTTGAATGATGTGTGAATAAATTGAAAAACAAATGCTATGAAAACCTTACTAAGTGCGACAACCTGTCCGTACATCACACACAGGGGTGAAAGTGGTTAGAATTTCTTGCCGGAACTCTCTGTCAAGAAGGCGGCCACGGAGCCAGTTTTTTTTTTTTTTTTTTTTTTTGTGGGGGGTGTTGAACCTCCTAAAACCACTGAAATGCAGATAAAACTGCTTTTGGAACAGTTATTCCTATAACACATACAAACAAAACATCATTTTCATTCAAAATAGTATTTTTTCAATTATTTGCAAAATAAGTCAACAAAAACAGAAGTAACCCCAAACTCCATCTAATTCCCCCCCTACATTTCCTAAATGCAAATACTCAATGTTAACTAGTTAATAACATTGGATGTACATTAAAATTGAAGCTAAAGTAAACGTTTTTTTTTTTTTTTTTTTTTTTTTTTTTTTTTTAAATAAAGATATAACTAACATACAGTACAGGCTAAAAGTTTGGACACAACTAATTCAATGCAACACAAATGAAGGTCCCTAAACCACTGTTAAAGCAATTAATTACACTAATCAACCCTGAAAAGGCATACCTGTGAAGTCAAATACCATTCTAGGTGACTCCCTCTTGAAGCTCATCAAGAGAATAGCAAGAGTGTACAAAAAGTAATTGGAGCAAAAGGAGGCTACTTTAAAGATGCAACAATATTATACATGTTTTTAGTTATTTCACCTGTTTTTACTAAGTAGGCTACATAGTTCCACGCATGTTCATTCATACTTCTTTTACATTCAGTGAGAATTTACAATGACACTTGAGAGTCTAAATAAATGATGGACCGTAGATCAAATAAACAAGCCTCCTCAACTCTTTCCTTTCTCGTAAAGAGCTGATCAATTTTCTGTTGCATTGCTGTTTTTTATTGCATCCATTCACCAAGCGTTTTTTTTTTTTTTTTTTTTTACATAGTGTCCTGTCTTCACTAAATGTTAATTTGTTTAGGTTGACAGACAGCAAAACGAGGCAATAGTGGATTTTTTAATTTGAAGCTTTTACTTCTTCACTTCACTACTTGACAAATGTTAAAGCTGCAACACACACATGCACTCATGTTCAAAAGGACACACATAAAACAATAAACATTTTACACAAAACAAGCTGTGATCATACGTTGCTCCAGTACAATCAATATGTAAATTTAGTAAATCAAATTAGCCCAGTCTGCATAATTGTCCGCTTGCTTAGATGCTACGAATGCTAACGTATTCACACTTCTCTCACAGCAAATCGCTAAACATAACCAAGCAAACAGTATCTCCAAATTTAACCACAAATGCCAACACCAACATACATTAACTGCAACAACTTACAGCTTCAAGTGGGCCGAACCAGAGTAAGTAGCTGTCCCTTAGCCATGTTAGAAACATCTGCTTCTCTGTCATAAAAGGCAATAGTTCAGACACACCCAACTCCGCCACCGGAGCGCATCATTTGACAAAATACAATACTTTAAACAAACATTCACACATAGTATTTTGACAGTTGCCGTTATATTTTCGGGATCAAAGTACCGTCGAAACGGCGTTCCGGGTCGAAAACTCATGCCGGTACGGAGATCCGGCTCGTTCCGGTCCACTTTCACCCCTGATCACACATGAGACCAATGTTTACATTTGGAGTAAATTAGGTCCTTTTTTTTGCTTCCATTTATTTACAAACTCTTGCAGTGCTTCATATCATAGAACACATGCGAAGTATTGGGGTATTATTGGCAATTATTTTCACGCATTGTTATGAATGTACTTAAAAATGAATGAATACGGTTGGCTGTGGAAGCTTTTTTTCTCTACAAACGTGTTGGTGTGGACGTAATTATTTTGAATGTATTGTTTTAGTTGTATTAGAGCAGGTTTCTCAGCCTGAGACGAATATAAAAATTAAAAGGGCTGCCAAAAACAACACGGCATTGTTCAAGTCACTCCCCTGATGTAAACCCTTTTGAGCATGTAGTTCTGGCTGCTAAAGATGAGGCAAACAATAGAAAGTTGCTTAAATGAAAGTGAAGCAAAGCGTGCCAAATTTCGTAACATCAATCAATGATGATGTACCACTTTCAGGACTTGTAGCTGCACCTTCCAGTACTTTTTTTGTCCGGTGTAAGCAAAATAACCTGCGAACTGGCACATAAGTCACTTTATATTCTCCTCTAACCCCAAAAATGAACTACTGCAGAACACATCTGTCAATCGGGAGTCACTTGGGAATCCATTAGCAGACTATTGGCCAAATCATTGTAAACAGGCGGAGGCTGAGACCATTTCCCCGGCGAGTTCGGGGCTCCGGGCGACCTTCACATTTACCGAACTCACCTTCTGCCTTGTCGGGAGGGCAATAGTGGAGACCATTATGTAGTAATGCGGGAGGTGATGCATACGGGAGGAAGAGGTGCAGAATAGGCGTCCCCTGGGAGCAAGCTCAAGGCAAAAGGACGCATGAGCCGGCGAGAAAACCGTCAAACATGGAACCCGAGAATACCGCAATTAGATTACAAGCGTGTAAGCAATTAAGTGTTAATCCGCCACCCTGCGACTTGAATGTAGCTTCTGTACAGGATTAGCACGTGTGAAATTAGGCACAGAATGGCTGCAAACGCGGCCCATATTCTACTAGGGCTACTGTCTTTCTGGATTAGCTATTAATCTGGCAAGCAATGTAAACATGAAGCATCAATTGGAAGGTTTGACATGTTGCCTATAGGCTAGCACATAAATACCTCTTATGCTAAATTGTTTTGAAATGGAGCATTAAAATGAATCCGCTTCTGATATGCTTCAAAACATCTTAATCAAATTGCGCCACCGAAAAAAAAAGAGGACTCAAAGTCAGGTGTATAATTAGATTAGTGTTTGCTAATTTGATTGTTCTGTGTATGCAAAAAAAAAAAAAAAAAAGACACTGAGAAAGAAAATGAAACAAAATAGGTCACTCTTACGAAAGAACTTTTTGTTGTTTTTCCTGAAATCTTACTGAATTAAGAGGGCACTCCACTCAAACAACAGACTAATGATAAGAAAATTTGTGCAAGAAAGTGAAAGATGAGCTGTTTTTTTTTCCTGAAGTGTCACTGATGAGTGATTCTGATTTAATTAAATCACTTTTATAAAAATACTATTTTAACTCTAATGAACTGCTAAGGAAGGCCCATAATCAGCTTTGTAATTATTATTTAAATAAATGATTTTTAAAATGCTGAAATCAAAACATCCGAATCTGCAAATACTGCAATTTGAGATAAGGGAGAAAAAGAATGTTGGTATATTTGGACGCTTCTGTTTTTTAAGAATCCTGCCAAGACACTTCTAATGCGTCTCTTTTGCATACAGTTGGAACTGTCTCGGTGGAATAATTATTGCATTCAGCAATTAAACACAAATAAATAGAACTTCTCTTGGCCCCATGATAACAACAAACATCACTTCTACCTTTAAGTTTTTCCTAAGATTTTGGAATCCGGTCCAGGAATAATTGATATATCTGTGCTTGGTAGTTACTGTTGTATGCTACTTTGGATGGGAGGGTTCTATATATATGTGGAACATTTACAACAACATGACCTTAGTCTATGTAAAACTCTTTGAATCTGGCTTAGCATTTTTTTTTCTTTGCATGAATGCTCATTTGCCCATCCCGGTCCAAATAAATAGAACGTCTCGTGCTGTCAATGGTGCTGAAAAATGAGCATTCACAGCCAGTCCTCCCAGTTTTAATGAATTGGCCATTGTCAGAGGTGCATGAAATATTCACTATTTTTAGTTAAATAAAAGTATCTAAGAAAACATTTATTCAAGTAAAATCATATATATATATATCTACAGGGTGGGGCAGAGCAACTTGCTTATTTAAATTTGGCGCCCTGAAGTGATGGTTGCTCTGAGGATGGTAGTGATGGACTTATCTGAGAGGGTGGGGCTTAAAGTTTGGTTCTTAATGCGCGTTATTTTGTGATTATTTTTCAGGAACCCCAGTGAGCATCATGGAGTGGGCGAAATTGGAACGCGCTTTCGCTGTTGAGACGATTAAGCGACATCTTGAAAAAAAATGCCTCAAGTGAAAGCGCGTTCCAACTTTGTCCACTCCATGATGCTCGCTGGGGTTCCTGAAAAATGAACACAAAATAAATAATGCACATTAAGAACCAAACTTTTGCCCCACCTTCTCAAATAAGTCCATCCCTACCATCGTTAGAGCAACCATCGCTTCAGGGCGCCAAATTTAAATAAGCAAGTTGCTCTGCCCCACCCTGTACAGTATATACATACATACATTAGGGCTGTCAAAATTAGCGCGTTAACGGGCGGTAATTAATTTTTTAAATTAATCATGTTAAAATATTTGACATAATTAATGCACATGCCCCGCTCAAACAGATTAAAATGACAGCACAGTGCAATGTCCACTTGTAACTTGTGTTTTTTTTTGGGAGTTTTGTCACCCTCTGCTGGCGCTTGGGTGCAACTGATTTTCTGGGCTTCAGCACACATGAGCATTGTGTAATTATTGACATCAACAATGGCGGGCTACTAGTTTATTTTTTTTATTGAAAATTTTACAAATTATATCAAAACGAAAACATTAAGAGGGCTTTTAATATAAGATTTCTATAACTTGTACTAACATTTATCTTTTAAGAACTACAAGTCTTTCTATCCATGGATCGCTTTAACAGAATGTTAATAATGTAAATGCCATCTTGTTGATTTATTGTTATAATAAACGAATACAATACTTATGTACCGTATGTTGAATGTATATATCCTTCTTGTCTTCTTTCCATTCCAACAATAATTTACAGAAAAATATGGCATATTTTATAGATGGTTTGAATTGCGGTTAATTACGATCAATTAATTTTTAAGCTGTAATTAACTCGATTAAAAATGTTAATCGTTTGACAGCCCTAACATACATACAGTACATCCAGAGATCTGAGTCAATATTCAAAGAAAACCAAAAATTCATTGACTGCTCAATTTTATTTAAAACTGTGCAGAATGGAAAAAAACAAGCAATAACATTGACTGCACTGTAAACAGAAGCTCAACAATCTCAAAAACTACAAAACTTAGCTTAATGGCAGATTGCAAGCAACTATCAGGTGCATACTGCCACATACTGTACAAGAGATTGGTGTTTTTTACTGGTCAATATCTTGTTCACCTGCCTAATCTTGCTTGTAATCGTGTTGCTGCCTCTAGTGCTCAGTTACGGTATAGTTGCACGGGGCTTATCGATTGCGCCAGAGGCAGGAAAAGGAAACTATCAATTCACAATGAAAACAAAAGTAACGTGTAATGCAAGCGACAATTTGAAAAGTAGTGGAGTAAAAAGTACAGATATCTGCTCTATAATGTAGTGAAATATGAGTAAAAATGACCACTTAATATTAAAAAATGTACTTAAGTACAGTAATGAAGTACATTTACTTCGTTACATTCCACCACTGGCTATTGTTGTCGATAGTAGGCAATGAGGTAAGAAAATGGGGTAAAAGAAGTGAGTCCGTTTTTTGGGGGGTTTTTTTACACCATAAAACGGGGGTCCCCAAACTACGGCCCGCCTCCACATTTGGTCCGGCCCCCTGAACAATACCAGAGAGCATTTTAATTTTTTTTTTTTTTTTTTTCCTCAATAGTGTTATTTATTTGCTGGCCTTTTTCTGTAAAGAACTCAGAGATGGTTATTTGGTTATTATCCATTTAATTAATAGTGTTATTAGAGATGTCCTGATCGATCGGCATCCCGATCGATCGGGTCCGATCACGTCATTTTCAAAGTATTTGAATCGGCAAAAAAATATCGGCCATGCCTTTTTTTAATATATATATATATATATATATATATATATATAAATTAAATCGTATTCTAATTGTATTTAATGTTACAGACATAATATGTTACACTTATCCAGAGTCTTTAGTTTAGGCTGAAGGTAGGGTTATCAAACTTATCCCAATAACGGCGGTAATTAATTTTTAAAAAAATGTATCACGTTAAAATATTTAACGTAATTAATGCATGCGCTGCACGACCCACTCACGCATTGTCACGCTCCATCTGTAATGGCGCCGTTTTGCCTATATAGAGAGCGAAAAGGCAGCGTAAAATGAGTAGAGTTAATTTTGGAAGACTTTGGAGCCTTTTTTTAATTGGCTAAAGCCTTACAATCCCTCTCCCTTCGATTAGAAATATCATGGGAAGCAATGTGGGGAAGCAAGGCAGCAATTGGTCTTTTTTTTAACACCTAATGTTATTTCCCAACGCAGAGAAGATATATCAATTGTTAGCACTACGCACAGTCATGGTTCCACTTCCCATCATGCATTTGGGCATGGCCTTCAGTATCATTTACTGAAAGCTCAACAAATACTAGATGGCAATATTTAGTCACAATTTACAAAGTCACAAGTCTTTCTATCCGTGGATCCCTCTCACAGAAAGAATGTTAATAATGTAAATGCCATCTTGAGGATTTATTGTCATAATAAACAAATACAGTACTAATGTACTGTATGTTGTATATATTCGTCCGAGTTTTATTCATTTTTTTCTTAATGCATTGCCAAAATGTAAATGATCGGGAAAAATTATCGGGAATGATTGGAATTTAATCGGGAGCACAAAAAAAAAGCAATCGGATCGGGAAATATCGGGATCTGCAGATACGCAAACTAAAACGATCGGGATCGGATCGGGAGCAAAAAAAACATGATCGGAACAACCCTAGTTATTATTATTTATTATTATTATATTATTATTTTTATTTTATTTACTTTTTTTCCGTGAAGAATCCAGAAAGGGTTATTAGATTGTGGCTTTCTGAAAAACAATATTTTTTTACATGTAGGCACTCCTGCAATCGTCACACTTTTTTTGTTACAAACTGACCCTGCCCCTCATCAGAGAAGGGAAAAGTTATGTGGCCCTCACAGGAAAAAGTTTGGGGACCCTGCCTTAAAACAACAAAAAAGTGTAATGAGTCATTTCAGATTGAAATTTAAAGTTAACTCAATGGCAGCCAATAAGTTAAATACAACAACACTTGGCGTGATTCTAGTGTAAGCTGGCAAACCACTCCTATAACTGTTAGCGTTGTTATCAATTCCCATTAGAAATCATGTGGGCAGTACTGTTTTACGTCGTCAGCTAGCTTCAGGCCGATGAGGCGAGACGGCGAAGGGAGATGCATTTAGATGAGATAACGGGGGTCCGCTGGTGTGAGTCGAGGTCCCGTTGCGAGCGCTGATTACCCTCTGCCCACTTGAGATTGATGGCAAGAGACACACACACATACACACCAGTCTGATGTCTCTGAAAACTGATTGATGATGATTCCACCTAGACTACATCCAGCCCTGCGGCATACTTCCACTGAGTGCGTATTCTTATAGGTGTGTGTGCACGTGCACGCGTGGGTATAGCGGTTCCCACCTGTCTTAATTAGCGAAGGCTATTAAGACAGATTGCCTGATTAAATAGCATTCTCCCTCCTGTCTAATGAGCGTTCGCACAGTGCAAACACACGTGCTACACGTGTTCCATGTAGTTTGGCTGTGTGCTGTTGCCGTAGTTGTGTTCAGCTGCAGACAGTGCGGCCAAGCAGAGGTCATTATTTAATGAATGACAGGTAAAGCAATCCAATTGTTGAAAAACATGATTTCAAATAAAGCTAGTACACAGTATATTGACCTGAATTTGTAGTTGAGAAATAGCTCTCAAAACTTACAGCATTTTTCAAATCCATTAACTTTTATATATTTTTCCAAATGGGATGTAAATTGGCAGATCCGTGCAGATTTTTTTGGGACCCGCCGCTGGCCAGGTGGGTCCCTTGTGATGTTCGTGTGACCTGCCAGGATGGCTTATACTTTCTGTCGCTTCCAATGCTAATTTCTTGAATTTTATCATCAAAAATTGCCTCTTAACTGTGCTATATTTAAAGTATTCCCTCTTATGTATTTTGAACAACTATTTGTTCACACTCTGTTTTTTCTATGTATATTTGAGCTCAAAACAAAGCCACATAGACATATGCAAACTGTTTGACTTTCTGTAATTACTTGAATTTGATCATTAAGGGAAGCTCGGACTTAGCTCTAATAAGCCACAATTGTTCTCGTTTACTAAAATATGTTATTAGAAACACATAAAATATTGTCATTGATTTAAAAATCTATAATATTTAGTACATGTTTTGACCTGCGGAGGGCGCCATATTTTATGCGCACAATGGACGCTTGGGGTGCTGACCTAGTTCGTCACTGTCATTAGACGAACACTACAGGTTTACTGCAATTCCTTCTATGGAGCGACACGTCCAACACATGCGCTCATCCTTTAAAAGCGGCGAGTACATGCTATGTGTGTTTATTGAGTCTTTTATTACCTTTTTATTGCCTCAAAATACTTTTTGCGTGTGTTTCCCTCTCATACTTTCAAGCATTGTTTTCCTGTGGTAGCTTTAAAGCAGATTGTTGATTTGTTGACCAAATTAGTCACGTAGCATATTTAAACCACCCTTATTTGATATTACTACATTGAAGTATTTTCTTATCGCTTCTTCAGTATGTTCTGTCGGTATGCATCCAAACAAAACAAGCTGAAAGCACACGGTAGTACTTTGGCTGTCTAATTCGCCTCGTTTAGGACATTTCGCCGGTGTAGAACATTTTAGCAGAACACGTTTTTTCCCCGTACTCTCGTCTCGTGTCATCCCGTCTTTCCTGTTCATTTTGGTTTTGCTGGTCGTTTATCGACAGTACTGTTATGCTCAAAGGGTTGAACAGATGACATGTTAATGTCGCTAAAGTACTCGGGAAGCCCGTCAGCGTAACCATATGACGTCACCGCCCTGCGAAGTTAACAACAATGGCAACCTACTAGTTAAACTAATTTTAGAAATTGTATAAAAACGAAAACATCAAGAGGGGTTTCACAATTGTTTTAACTCATAACAGTGGTGTTTCCAGGATGCCAGGTGTGGGTGGGCATTAATCTTAAAGAGAAAAAAAAAAAAAAAGGGGGGGGGGGCAAAAAAAAAAAGCTACAATGCTCAAGTAGGTCGAAATCCAGCGTAGGGCTACTGCACCTTGAAACATGTTTTGTTTTCTCCTTTAGATAACTGTTGTTGTGATTTGGTCTAAACAAATAAAAGTTTGATTTGATTTGATTTGACTTAGAACACATCCATAACTGAACAGTATAGACATGCAGGTGACAATATTTTTTTTTAGGTAAGCTATCGCGGTTCCTCGGTTTTAATATTATTATTATTATAGTTATTCTTTGTTCAGGCAGGTCAAGACAGGTGCAATCTTTCATACCGTGTAAAGACACATTCCAAATACACCATCTAGCGCCCCCTATCAGTCATTCTTTGTCCTGCCGATGCTTTGAGCCTTACTTTGACCCCCTCAGAGTGCTTCAAAACTGACCAAACTCAATGCCAGGTGAACACTTGTGAAAATTTTAAAATAAATTTAAAAAATAAATAAATAAATAAAATTCAAAATGTGCGTAAATGTGTGTAGCGCCCCCTAGGAACAAACCCAACATTGCATTTAATTTTTTTTTTTTTTTTCCGGTGCCCAGACTGCAGTAATACATCCACTTTTATTTGGGTGGGCAGAGCGTGTCCATGGGTGGGCACTGCCCCCCCCCCCCCCCCCCCCCCGTAATGCCCCTGACTCATAATAACCTTTATCTTTTAAGAACTACAAGTCTTTCTATCTGTGGATCCCTTGAAAGCATGTGGGCCACTTAATCGAAACCCCACTTGGATAAATTTCTCCAATTCAAGGACATTCAAGATCATACGGTAAAAAAAAAAAAAAAAAATGTCCAACTGTTTGCTCAGTGTTCATAAGTTAATTTTCATCCCCCTGAATTTGAGTACAGTGAGTTTTACATCATGTTAGTTGTTTATTACCCAAGCTGAGTTTTTCTTTGATCTTATTTTCTGTTAACTTAAGCCGCACTGTAGGAACGATCCGCAGTTACTTGAACCTTTTAGGGAACGGTGACTTCATTTTGCATGTTCGCACAGGTAGGAACTCTAGTTCCGAGAACAAATTTATTTCCTACTCTGAGGTAGGGACTTTCACTGGGGCCGTGGGAACTCAATTACGTAGCCGTTTGATGATTTGCTGAAATCTGCAGCTATGCCCCTTCAGTATTCATGCGTCTCGAGGACCCGCCATCTTTAAAAACACTACCCTGTACTATAATCTGTGTGCTTTTCCAGTCTCGTCGTTAAATGCTGAATTTTCTCTACGATGGAAACTATTCTCTTCAAACTTGCAAGAATTGATGCTGTCTTCATTTCGTTCTTTTCCGTTCAGCTTAGTTTTTGTGGTTTTATTTTTCCAGAAGTGGGTATAGCGAGTAATAAGGGTGTAACGGTACATGTATTTGTATTGAACCATTTCATTACGTGGTGCTCGGTTCGGAACAGTGGCGTACCGAACGGGTTTCTGACGTAATGTAACCCTTACTTTTTCGAGGCTGTGAGTCGATCGGATTACGGATTCTTTGTGTAGATTAAATTTAGTCCGTCTTTTCTACTATAATGATGACCAACACGGTAGGACAGTATAACCCAGAAACGTCAACGGCGCGACAACGTGACCACCGGAAGAACGCAGTTAAACGCGGTTGTTAAAGTCAATCAGCCAATGCAAACCAGTCGCAGTGCAGCCGCGTGTTAGACGTGTCCCAGAAGTGGCTCAAGACGACGCACGCGAAAAGAACGGCAGAGTTTATTATTTGACGCGAGACGCGACCCTCCTGCATCAATACTACTACTGGTAGCTAGGATCGGGCAGTCACTCGTGTAAAAATACGGTGGACCCGTATGCAATCGTAACCTACTTTTTGAGTCCATCAGATCTCTTGAGTGGTAGATCGGGGCACAGTTGACTTGTCTTTGTTAATTTACTGTTGTCTTCTCTGCTATAATAATAACCAACACGGCCCCGTGTTCAATACAAAACCCTCCTACCACAACAAAACAAGTAGGAACTAACTAAAGTTATACAACATAAAATATACAATATATATGAATACTACATCACATTTGTAAAATATAAACACATAATAAAATCAATAATAGCCCATTTAAATAAATTGAAATGAGCTAAAACACCTGTAAGTAAATAATAAGAATAATACACAAATCCTGCTTACACAATTTATTAATTTCTGTGTGGCACTTTAACATGAGAAAATCCACCAATAAAGCTTTTGAAAACCGTTCATAAGAGAAAAAAAAAGATTCATTGAGGCATTTCATTTGTAAAATACATGTTTAAATCTTTGTCATTAGGATTGCTTTTTTCTTTAGTACAGGACTTTTTTCTTTTCTTTCAGAAAGAAAGCTGACCAATACGCGGGGTCTGAAAGGCAAATTGTTGTTTGATTATCTTTAAATACCCGCTACTTTTTGAGCAGAATTCTAGCTTTGTATAGGCAAATGTTCCTATTGTTGAAAGCACAAAGGTGTGTAATAAACAACTAGCACATTTATATTTTGTATTTTGTTTTCTTACTGTACCGAAAATGAACCGAACTGTGACCTCAAAACCGAGGTACGTACCGAACCGAGTTTTTTGTGTACCGTGACACCACTAGCGAGTTAAATGCGTCACTGGTGTGGACTACAATGTCACAGCAGTTCGTATCAGGTTTGGTACCCGTGTGCGAACACGACTGCCTGGCGAAAGATAGTTCCTATAACTACTGGAGAGGCCTATAATTATAGAAACTAAGTACTCAGGTTCCTACAGCCTGAAAGCGGCTTATGTTGCATATTAGTCCAGCTTTCAAGTACTCAATTAGTTCTCTTACATTGTTTGAGTTCTCAACTCAACCAGTTGTGAAACAATGTCTTGTATGATGTTCTTTTCTCTTAATAATATATTGAAGTTCTTGTTTCAAACTATGTCGTGTCCAAATGTAGTCCACCTACGCTTTCTGAGACGTTACCAAGCTTGTCTTCTGTGACGGCCCCGAAGTGTTTTAATACCCGTCGCTGTACCTAGGGAGAGAGTGTCTTTGCAAACGCAAGCCGTGAGTGCAGATTAATGATTTAATAATGCTTTTGTCCTCATGGCGGAAATGAAGACTCCACTTAGGGTCTGCTCTTGTTTGGTTGTATAGCCGTGCTGTGCCATTTTGTGACTGTTGACTTGATGGTGTCTTAAGATTTTATACACTAAAACAAATGGCCAATAAAAAGTAAAACTTGATGCTGAGTTTCTTTGCCTGATTTCCAATTAACTTAGTTTTATTAATGAACTTGACTTTATTTAGCTGAGTTTCAGGTATCTTTGCCTCATTCCTCTTCACCCTCGCTATAGATTTATGCTTTAATTCCTCTTTTAATATTAAGGGGCTTAAATATGCACACTCTGACTTTTAATGATGCGCTGCAGGTAATAATGTGAAAATGAAGCGATGGCACCTTGTTTTAAATATGGAGTACATTTGTTGGCTACTCGTCACAATTAGAACTCGGGATGCGCAACAAGTGGTAGCGTTAATTCATCAAAAGAACACATTAGTCCCCTGGTAGTCTGGTTGCGTTCTTTGTTTTTCATTATAAATTTAGATTAAACAGTTTTTACAGCCGGTGTCGGAGTCATTTAAGCAGCAATCGCATGCTTCTTACTGAATAATTCAGTTGTGTTTTAATGCTTATTTCTGCTATTTTTAGTAGGAACATGTACGGTAAACAGTAGAGTTGAACAATAATGTATTTTTAACCGATACCCTGATATTGTCCAACTCCAAAAATCCGATACCGACATCAAAGCAATACAAATATATGCGATCGTTTTATTGCTAATTGTGATTAGGACTGCAGCTATCAATTATTTTGGGGAATTATTGTATTATATTTATCGATTAATCTATCAACTAGTTAGTCTGAATATTCGGAGAATTAATTTAAGGACAACAAAAGAACAATTGGCTAACTTGCATAATAAAAGTCCACTAGCTTAAATGCTATAAAATGCTAGCGTTTTTGTTTTGTTTTGTTTTTTTGTTTTTTTACAATGCTCTTAACAGATCATTCAAACACATATTCAAACAAGAAACATCATAATATACCTTTAAACCAAATTACGAATGCATAAATAAACATATTAGCTTAAGCAAAAACTTACCTAATGGTGGTCTTAACAGGAAGCAACAGGATCCAGCAATGTTAAATGTGTTATGTCATATTCACTGTTGCCACTAGAGGGAAGTCTATCCACCTAAATCAATAAAACTAAATGCAAAAACTTTCAAAACAAACCATTACAGCGCCACTCTAATTAAATGAAGAAGCAGCAAAATTTGATTCGAACCTTTTTTCTAATCGAATTACTAGGGTTACTCGATTAATTGTTGCAGCACTAATTGTGATGCCCCAATGGATGCTTTAATAATGATAAATGGAGCAACTTGAGGGTTTCCAAATAAAATAAACATTCTTTGAAAATTAAGAGAACAAACTGAAGTTATACAAAATAAAAGTCCCATATAAATAATATAAATTGAAATGAGCCAAAATGTCCATAATGAAATCACATTTACAGTACTTTTCCCAAGGAGCCACTAGGGGGAGCATTTAAAGCATTACAAATAGAAGCAGAAATCTTAAAACATACCTATGCAATGTCAATTCCCAAGATGCATTTTAGCTGGGCTTTTGCACAGATTTTTGTATTTTATTACCTTTGTAGTTTTTATTAGTGACTATTCCTTTCGTGTAATGCAGTAGTTATAGGTGACGAGTTTGTAATTCATTGTTTTTCAATTGTTTATTGTTCATTTAATTTTTGCACCATGAATGCAAATAGTCTGCTTGCATAACAAATCCCAAGCATTTTATATCGAAGAAATTTTTCGGTCAATAGGCATAATTGCTATGCTAACCTGTGACTGGCTCCTTGAATATAGTTAGAAGGCTTCTAGGTTGGATTTGACGAGAAATTCAATTTTGGCCCAAGTCTGATAATAAAAACCGTTGTTGGGATTATCTGAAATCGTCTGAAAATGATTTAATTGGCCACTATTGCAGGCCACCTGTTATCATCGGACAACTCTAGATTGCAGTCATCTGAATTATACATCAAAATTTACAAACATCAATATCCTGTAGTGTAAAAGTGTGTCCAACAATTTTTGCCTATAACATCGTATTCATTTATAGTGAAAACTTTCTGGGTAATGAAGTCAGTATGCATCTCGCCTAATGCAACATTCCCATATGCTTGCTAAAAGTTAACAAACATGACCATGAATGGAGCTAGTTTGCAGAGAAACTGCTGATAGTTAGTTTCGCCTCAGATAATCATGAACTTTTCTGACCACGGAAAATCCCAGATCCAGCCTGTCTAGTTTCTATGTGTCAATGTATAACTGCCCATGCAGCAAGGTTTATGACCTATTTTGCAAGAATTACAAGAGAAGGACTAACCACCAAATTTTCCACTCACCTCCAAATCTGTATATAAAGGACACTGAACACTTTGAAACTGAAACTGCGCAGTAATGATCTCTTGCCTCCAGTCTTTATTATCAATCCAGTCCAGCCGTCTCACCTGAATTGAAAACGAACATGCGGAGGACCTGAAAGACTGCCTCCAACAGTAATGATATTTTTATCAAATAAATAAGAAAACATTATTTTTTTCCCTTTGAGTTATATTTACTTATTCCTTTATTTTTTTGGCAAGCATCTCAGGCTGCCCAAGCGTGATTCCTAGTGTTGATTCAACTTTAAAAAATCGCCTATATTTACATTTAGTGTAGGTTGTTGTGGAGGTGGCGTCAGCTGGAGCGCAAACGGCACAAGCCACTGTGATATTCGCTGGGTCAATTCTTCCTAAGTGTGCAGCGGGGGAAATGTGAACCATGAATACCAATGATCATCTGCTCCTTCATTTAGTGCCATGGAGACACTGCATATAATAATGATACTAATATAATAATGATGATAATCAGAATGATTGTGCTCCCACAGCGGGAGAGCCATACAATCAGACAATCAAGGCTCTGTATGTTCAATAATCCAGGATTTACAGGATTGTGATCAGATAATCATATTTTGAGAGGTGGTGAAACAGCATGTGGCTCATTACTTAAGGTTGTTCCACACAGTTTATTTATGGTGTAAGCCTGCAAACCCATTCTCGCAAGGAATAAACAATGCCGTTTGGTGTTGGTGACAATAGTATTGAATCTAAGGCTGCAACAACTAATTCATTCAATCGTATAATAAACTAGTTGCAAACTAATTTGATTATCGATTTTTGCCGGCAGCTATGAGCAGTCCCGTATGGATCTTTGTGTGTAACATGAGTGCGTGCGCCAGTGATAAGGGAAAGAGAGAGAGTTCACTGCTACACTCAGGTTGGGGTGCTGAATCAGTAATACTGTACTGTTGTACGAAGTGTCGAGAGTTGGATTGTCTTTTGTGTTGTTAGATTCAGTGTGCCTCGGTCAGGGGTGAGTAAATTAAGCCAATTGTTTGTATTCTTTGTTGATAAGACATTACTACTTGGCATGGAACGCTAAGCTAGTTAGCGTTTATGCTAATCAGTGTCTTAAGTGTCTGTTTTTATATGTTTTGGAGAAGCATATTAGCCCTTGAGTTATTGTTATATAGTAAAGTTGTCTTATTTCTTTTTATAAAGAAAACCACACTCATAAACCCAGAAGAGTCTCATTTCAACACAAGCTCCCATTCAAACTATAAATTGTGGTTTGAACTGGTGTGGTTTGAAGTTGGATTTAAGATTATATTTATGAACAACTGGTTGATGAAGAAAACCTCCTTATATGATTTTTTTGGGTTTGGTTAGAGAAAAGAATATAAATGAGTCAGAGACACAAATTATATCAGAGCTTTTCCCACAAGATGATAAATGTTTATTTATTTATTTATTTATTTTCAATGAACAGGCCTTTTCCGTAGTCAGTCAACATATTATCACAAATCTTGTGAAAATATTTCATAAACGTTGAAAAGTTACCTAGTGTTGCTTTAAAACGGTACAGTTGTAGACTACTATTAAGTCAGGAAGCTGCAATAAAATATAATTTTTGAAGGAAATAGTCATCCATTTTGTCTTCACTGTTACATACAACATGCCTAAAACAACTTCAAGTTAAATTGTGAAGGTAATTGAAATACAGTGACATTTATCTGATTAATCGATTATAAAAATAGTCATTACTTGCAACCCTAATTGAAACGTATCTTTTTTTTTTTCTTTTTTTTTTGTGTGTCTTTCAGGTTGTCGGGAACCAATGTGCCATCGCCGATTGTTAGTAATAAAAACTGGCTTAGGCTACATTTTGTCACCGATAACAACCACCGATACCGCGGTTTCAGCGCACACTATCAAGGTGAGTGAGCAATGTGATTGTTTTTGAAAAGGTATGACTGCACCATTTCTATTGTGACTAAAACAGCAAAACCGAACCAAATACTGTCAGTGTGGGGGGAAAAAAAGAGAATTCACATTATTGTTGGCTTTCATATGTATCAGTATCACAAAACGTATATTTTTGTTGTAGTTGATATTGTGTGGGCATAGCAAAAGGCTATTCCAATGCCTCTCCCATTCAATCTTCAGAGATAAGCTTGTTGAATCATTTTTATGATTAAAGTATAAGCAGCACAAACAGTGCATCACGTTATAAATCCCTCTTTCAAATTTACAGCCTGCCGACTATCATCATGTTTGATGCGTGCATTATTAATGTCTTCAAGCAGCATTAGCATGTCCCCGTCCTCGTCGGTTTTATTAAAAAAATAAAATTGCACTAATTTGTACCCAGATGGTCTCAATGTAAAGTCATTTATTATTTTTTTTCTTAATTATAATGATTCCCTAAAGTGATGGTGTCGTATATGGTGAGTTATAAACGCATATGGTGTCTCACATATCCGTCAGATTTTAATTAATTTGATTCTAACCAGCGGTGGTTCTGCTAATGATTTCGATCCAAACAAAATGGCATATTATTGATTGCTTTAACTTTATTTATTTGTTTATTTTTACTAAACTACAGTTCAAAATTTGCCTGGACTGTTTTATTTCTTTTTTATCTGTATTTCACCATATCCAGCTGACTGACAAGTTGACCGCCTCCCCTTGGGATCAGCTTAATTGATCCTGATTGATCGCCTAATTCTGTTTTAAAAGGTTAATCAGGGTTGTTAATGAAGGGTTGCGGTTGGAAAAAGTTCCTTGATTAATCAGCCTCTGGTTCCCTAATGACCTAACGAGAGCTGTCAGTCATCCCCGCTGCAAAAATATTGGGATTATTGATTATTGGCCTTATGCTCACTAGCTTCTTTATCACAATACTTAAAAAACAAAACCGCATTCTGTGTGCTTTTCTTGAATAAATGATACTTGAACATTCGTAATTTCCATTGTCTTGTCCATCGGTCCTTCCGTGCTAATAGTAGAGGTTATTTTAGTTAAGCAGCACGCCAACAAAACGATTCAATTTTTTTCCCGCCTCGCCCGGAGAGACAACGTGAGCAAATGTGCTTTGGCAGGCAGGCGTCGCTTCCCTAAGACGCTTGTTCCGAGACCTCCCAGGGAGGCTTTGGCACTGCTAGCTAGATGGTCAGACTTTCTTTGCGTGACTATCTCAGTGTGTGTGAGTGTTTTTGCCGAGCCACAGGAGGTCGGCCAATTGGCTCACATAACCATCTAATTGTGCCTCGGCTCCCCAAATTGTGAAGCGGTGAATTAGACAAGACTGGGGAAAAGATGACGTTCGGCCAAGCTCACTTGGCTTTGTCTTAATATTTACCCTGCTGTTGTCAACTAGGGTATAATGAGCATACAGTATGCATGCATGTGGGGGTGTGATGGATGTTTATACAGTTTGTGTCGAACAGCTCGCAGCCACAGTGTTGTAATTCTAAATAGCGTCAGTCTGTTTGTCGAATTCTGTGCTCAGTTGATGAGAAGACATTACACAAGCACCTTTGTTCACTGGTCACCATAATTGCGGGGATGCTTTGTGTTTACAGCACACGCACTTTGATTGATGGTCACTGTTCCAACTTCCAAACATTTCAAAAATTCTAAATTTCTCCCCTATTGTTTACAATTGCGGCAAAAAACACAGCATTTTTGACTGATAAAGCCCAATGAATTCCTAATAACTTGGGTTGTTCCGATCATGTTTTTTTGCTTCCGATCCGATCCCAATCGTTTTAGTTTAAATTAGGACTGTCAAAATTATCGCGTTAACGCGCGGTAATTAATTTTTTAAATTAATCACGTTAAAATATTTGACACAATTAACGCAGATGTCCCGCTCAGACAGTATTCTGCCTTTTGGTAAGTTTTACAGCAAGGTTTTTTGTGCTGTCTAACAGCGAACTCTTGTGGTCGCTTTGTGACATGGTTTATTGCTTTCTTGCCATTTCAATATGGCTGCACGACGTCTCGGGCTGACGCCTACGTTGTAATGTTGTGCTTATATGATCCTTGGACAAGATTTGTCCGTAAGTATGGTTGTTGTAAAGAATGTACATATTATGTTAGTAAGCGAAATGTTATATTTTTTGTATGAGACGCTTTTTGTTTATGTTTAGTGAACCTGTATAGCGTGCTAAGCTAACGCTGTTGCTAATGCAATGCTTGTATACTTTTTTTTGTAGTTTCACTACGGTCTAAAGAGGACAGTGGTTTGAGGCCATTTTATTAATAAATCAGATGAAAAAGGATTAAGTCTGATTATTAAGGCGTCGTTCACTAGCTGTCTAGCTTTGGAAAAAGTAGACGCTTCGGAGTGAGGACAGCATAGACAGATTTAAATGACAGTAGAGTGAAATGCCCACTACAGTCTTTATGTACCGTATGTTGAATGTTTATATCCATCTTGTGTCTTATTGTTCCATTCCAACAAATTATTTTACAGAATATATATATAATTTACAGAAAAATATGGCATATTTTATAGATGGTTTGAATTGCGATTAATTGCAATTAATTACGATTAATTAATTTTTAAGCTGTAATTAACTCGATTAAAAATTTTAATCATTTGACAGCCCTAGTTTAAATATCTGCCGATCCCGATATTTCCCGATCTGATTGCTTTTTTTGCTCCCGATTCAATTCCAATCATTCCCGATAATTTTTTCCGATCATATACATTTTGGCAATGCATTAAAAAAAAAAAAATCCTCAAGATGGCATTTACATTATTAATATTCTTTCTGTGGGAGGGATCCACAGATAGAAAGACTTGTGACTTTGTAAATTGTGACTAAATATTGCCATCTAGTGGATTTTTATGAGCTTTCAGTAAATGATAATTCAGGCATATAACTTCTGCACAAATGCATGATGGGAAGTGGAACCATGACTGTGCGTAGTGCTACCAATTGATATATCTTCTCTGCGTTGGGGACCAACTCAAGTTGTAAAGACAAAGATCAAGTGCTGCCCTGCTTCCCCACGTTGCTTCCCACGATATTTCTAATCGTAAGGATTGTAAGGCTTTATCCAATTAAAAAAAGGCTGCAGAGTCTGCCAAAATTCACCCTACCCGCTACACGCTGCCTGGTATCTCTCTATTTGGGGGAAACGGTGCAATTACAGATTGAGCGCGACAATGCGAGAGTAGGTCGTGCAGTGCATGCATTAATTGCATTAAATATTCTAACGTGATTCCTTTTTAAACAAATTAATTACCGCCGTTATCAGGATATATTTGATAACCCTACCTTAAGCCTAAACTAAAGACTCTGGATGAGTGTAACATATTATGTTTGTAACGTTAAATACAATTAGAAAACGATTTAACTTAAAAATATATATATTTAAAAAAAGGCACGGGCGATATTTTTTTGCCGATTCCGATACTTTGAAAATGACGTGATCGGACATCTTTACTAATAACAAAAACATTCAAATCGAATCCTATATATGGCGTTAAAACACAGACAAGGCTGAAAAAGCATTTTCTGCTCTTGCACCCCTCTTTAAAATAAACTGCTGTATTTTAAGCCTTTAAGAACTGTTGTGTTTGATAGAACAATATGTCTATATGCTGCCATAGCAGTTTCATGGCACATAATGCCCCCAGACTATTTTTAATTTGTCTGTTTTACCCTGGAGACCCCCGTTTATAGACACCACGCAACCGCTATTGTTTCAACCCAGCCATTAAAAGAAGGTAAATAATTGTATATCTTATTTGAAATGTCCATCATTTTTTTAGCTTAGAATCAATATTTGATGTCTAATATTTCGTTCAAAAAAATTTGTAAAAAATGACTAAAAAATTCAAGGCTTCAAGGCTGAATACAAAAAATAGTGTTCTGTTCTCACATTTATATGTTCCCTTTATGCATATGGAGCCTTTTGTTCTGAGTATCTCACATTCACAATCTTTAATCATAATTGGAAAAAAAAAAATTTAAAAGCCCACTGCAAAAACTATCATATTTATGGTATTTGGAATTTAACCGCTAAAATTCCCCTGGAAATGTTTTTTCTTTGCACAGATGAAAATCAAGCCAAATCAAAAACTGTATGCAGTACAGTTATCATTAACTGTTCAGCTAACTCCCCATTTAGCCGTGTTTATTTATGAAATAAAACACAGGGCTAAATTAAATCTACATTTACTCACACACCAATTTCCTTTATTATTGTACATCCACCCACATCTCTTAGTGCATGCATATTGATTATCAAAGACTTGAGTAGACAAAGGGGGGTAATCTTGAAGTGCTCGTTATTTATTATGTAACAGCATAGTTGTCCGAAACCTTTTTTTTTTAAAATGAGAAACTCAAAGGTTTCAAAAGATGATTTGACCTCTTTTTAAGGTGTCAAAAAATGTCATCCCCCAGAAAACAGATGCTAAGCTTTCCAATGATGTGTCACGCATGCTTATAGGACAATTTTGAAATTTGGGGAAATTGGGGGTCTTAGAGCGGAACCTAATGTCACCTGACTGTTTTCCGCCATATATATACTTTTGAAATCCAATTCACATAATTTACACAAAAAAACATTCATAAAATTGAATATGTTCCACCAAAATTTGCCCCAAAATGTGCATGAAGTGATCTGTAACTACCCAAAATTAACTCTTTGACGATTGATATCAAATCAAGGGCGTAGGTTTGCATCCGGACATAACACGAGGAACTTTTCAGGATGCTCAAATTGTTCCCACCAAATTTTAAGCCACCTTATTTGCATTATAAAATGAGTTCCGTTATATGGGTAAATTAAATTGTCTTCTTATATGTGGTAAAGATGGAATAGACCCTACCCTTCTTAAGTCAATTATTTGCAATTATGTTTAGACTTAGATTTATCCCTTTTCATTTACTGAATGTGCCAGTCCATTTTTTCCCCCCTCAAAGGCACGTTTGATTGGCTGATGACTTGACCACCCCTCCCCCTCGGACCCCTCCTTCAGCTACACACACATAGACACACTCTCACCCACACAACCCCACCGAAAAATACAACATGCCGCCTCCTTTACCCCCTTCGAAAAGAGGGATATTAGTTTTTTTCGGCCAGCACAAACCACTGTAAGTAATGTAAAAAGACGTCAATGTTTGTCCTACTAAATGTCCGACTAGGATCAGAGTTAGCATAGCATTAATCTGTGTGAACCTGCCAACTTGCAAAACTACTACGGTCAAGCCAGCCTGTACAAGGAACAACAAAGTCAAGCTCAGTGTTGTTAATAACGCCGTTACAATATAACGGCGTTACTAACGGCGTTATTTTTTTCAGTAGTGGGTAATCTAATTAATTACTTTTCTCATCTTGGCAACGCCGTTACCGTTACTGAGGACGGAAAGGCATGCGTTACTATGCGTTATTATATTGGTCGAAAAGTCTGAGGGAGACGGACTCACCGAGACGACAAAGCAGAGCAGGAGTTGGAAGGAGGCAAGAAAGTTGTGACGCCGAGCAAACGCGATGCTAGGTAGCTCCAATAATACCTGTTGTAGCCGATAGCGTACAAACTACGCCCGAATGTTATGGTAGATATGGTAGACATGGTAGATATCACATGTACTGTATATAGATATAACTAGATGCAAAATGACAGACACGGCACTAGATGCATTAGTAAACAGCCGCCATCTTAAAGCAGTAGACCTTTTATTACGGCTCTGTTGTAGAGAACCTTCCTAGCGAACCTAAGTAACTTTTTATCTCAAATACTTCTAAATCGGCAAAATCTTGACTTGAATCTATCTTTAAAGTATGACACAGTTTTAAAACTTTCATATGTCGAAAGTAGAGAGAAGGGAACTAATGCAATAATGGGAGCAATTTTAACAACTTTTAATAGTTGATTCAGGGTAAAGGGTAAATTAGGGTAAAGAATTGGGCTCAGGCCAGTTGTACCAAAAACCTTCACAAAAAACTTTACATAGTGTGGCTAATGTTTTTGTTGTTGTTGTTTTTTTTTTTGAGGGGAAAAAAAAAGTATTTATCACCAATTACTTTGCCAAGTAATTAATTACTCATACATTCAGGTAATTGAGTTACTAACGCAATTACTTTTTGGGAGAAGTAATTTGTAACTATAATTAATTACTTTTTTTCAGTAAGATTAACAACACTGGTCAAGCTCGCCATCCCACATTTAGATGATTGTTTGCATTATGTGCATTACCGTAATGCAAAGCTGTGGCTTCTGAGTCCCAAGAATGGGTCCACTTCAGAGGGACACTGACATGAACATGAACTGACATGGAAAAAAAAAAAAAATAAATCTTTGAAATTAAATCACACATCAGAATATCAGGGGAGTATTTTGGTTCGAGTCTTGGGGTAATCTAGGATGTCTCAGATGTAGATCGGTGCTTGGATACCTCAGATTTTTTTTAATGAATTTTTTTCCCAAATCACCTTTATATTGCAATACTTTAGTTTGAGTCTAGGGGTGCTCCAGTGTCCCCCACAAGTGGACCCATTCTTGGATAGTTCCCATTTTTTTTTAAATAAAGGGACTTGCACTTCAAAGTGTTTCTTTAGTAGTTTTTGAAAACAAAGAACAATGAATCACCTGAACCAATTCACATTAAAGTTAGTAGTAGTAGTCTGTAGTTCCACAGAATTATGCTGTTGTATCTACAAAGTAGCAATGAAATCCTTACAAAAACAATATGATAATGATAAATGGGATATTTTTATTGCCATGAAAAGAGTAAAAGCCCTTAGGATCATGTAGTGCAGCTTGTACAGCCACCATTCCATCACCAGCTCCAAATAAGCAAAGTGAATAATGTGCTCTTAGGCCTTGGCCTTGTCAATTACTATTCCATCTACAATATAAGGCCCAGATCCCTTTGAATAATAGCCTCCATTCAGACAGCCTTAATAATGCGCTGCGCGGGGGTCCTTGACACGCATGTCACATGCTACCCAAGGCATGGAGCGTGGAGCAGGTTACACGCCTTGCTTGGTGTCCTTCGGCCAGCTCTGGTCATATGTCACACGAGAGAAAGCGTGAAAAACATGGCCCTCCCACCGCGGTGAAGAGATTAAAGTAACTTTCAGGAACAACAGTTATTTAACTCATTGGCTGCCATTGATTGCAATAGACGATAATTGAAATTATTCAGAAGGAATACGTAAATACAAGAGTTGGGATTTTAATGCATTAATAAGGATTAGTTACAAAATATTTAACGTTAAAAGTAGGGTTGTCAAACGATTAAAATTTTTAATCGAGTTAATAACAGCTTAAAAATTAATTAATCGCAATTCAAACCATCTATAAACTATGCCATATTTTTCTGTAAATTATTGTTGGAATGGAAAGATAAGACACAAAACGGATATATACATTCAACATACTGTACAAAAGTACTGTATTTGTTTCTTATAACAATAAATCAGCAAGATGGCATTAACATTAACATTCTGTTAAAAGCGATCTATCCATGGATAGAAAGACTTGTAGTTCTTAAAAGATAAATGTTAGTCCAAGTTATAACAATTTTATATTAAAACCCCTCTTAATGTTTTCGTTTTAATAAAATTTGTAAAATTTTCAATCAAAAAATAAACTAGTCGCTCGCCACTGTTGATGTCAACAATTACACAATTCTCATGGTGCTGAACCCATGAAATCAGTCGCACCCAGCAGAGGGCGACAAAACTAAACAAAAACTAAATGAAACAACAAAACAAAAGTAACAAGTGCATATGACCCTGTGCTGTCATTTTAATATGTTTGAGCGGGGCATGTGCTTTAATTGTTTCAAATATTTTAACGTGATTAATTTAAAAAATTAATTACCGCCCGTTGAATTTTGACAGCCCTAGTTAAAAGAGATTTTTATTTTAATTGCAAGTTTTGTTTCAATTAAGGAACCTTTAAACAAAACCACTTTTGTCAGTGACACAAACATTACCTCGCCTGATGGCTACAGAAAGAGAAATTTGATTAAATTAATCTAAAAATGTTATGACGTACGCAACATACGTGATTTTGACTTTACGACGTGGAGTCTCGCCCGCCATTTTATCACCAGTCACAATCTTTTTTTAAATTTTATTAATATGACACTTATTACCATAATTTTTGGACTATAAGGCGCTACTTTTTTTCTTCATTTTGAATCATGAGGTTTATAGTCCAGTGCGACTTATTTGTTGATTTATTTGGGTTAATAGGTTACACTTTATTTGACTGAGGCGTCATAAGACTGTCATAAGACCGTCATAATTATGACATGACACTATCATGGGCATTACTGAATGCTTATGACAGATGTCATTAAGTGTCATCCGGAAAATTATGTCACTAACTCCATTTATGTCCAGCTCGGATCTTTTACATCCATTCAAAAGTGAGATAATTTGTTGGATAACACAAAATGACAACTATTATAATCATTCATTAATGCTCATGACAATGTCATTTCACAATTATGATGGTCTAATGACAGTCTTATGGCACTACTATCAAATAAAGTGTTACCAAATACCATAACTAGCAATTAATGAAACAACTGGAGCAGTAACTGAAGAAATAATTAGCATGGAACATGAATATTGATTGTTATTTATATCTGTAGCGCTGCAATGAATGCTAGGAGGGATGTTGGACAACAACAGTGTTGGCAACAAGTGGATGCAAAGGTTGACTGTCTCCCCCAAGGGAGCAGTGATGGCCAAATGAAGCTTCTTGAAGCAATGAAGCGTTTTCAGCCAATTGGTTCAAAGCTTCATGGTGGTTCATTTGGTCAAATGACAGTCGTATGATGCCGCTGTCAAATAGTTTTTTTTTACCGGTTAATATCATTTGGTGTAAATTTCCCATAATAAAGTGGACATCTGCGGCTTATAGTCCAGTGCGGCTTATCGATGAAGAAATGCCATTTTCTTGTCAAATTTGGTTGGTGGCGGCTTTTAGTCAGGTGTGCCATATAGTCCGAAAATTTCGGTACATGTTTTTACAATACATTCTATTTTGAGATTTAGGGGTACTTAAAGGGTTAATGGCGACTTATGCGGAAATTCAGGTTGCGTCGCCAGCGTAAGAACTGAGCCCGTTGGTAACCCGGGGTCTACCTGTGTGTATATGTATCGAAGAAGAATATATGTTTTATGCTATTTTTTGTCTCTCTCTCTTCCCCCCCCAACCCCCCCCCCCCCCCCATCTCATTGTGTTAAAATGGCTCATAGACTTCATAATGATATTGACGGGACACTGTGCGCGGGGCCGATTAAGAGGGAGCCTGCATTGTTGGCGTGGCTGTCAAAGCTGACGAGTGGACTCACAGACAAAGAGCTATTTTTGATGAAAATGCTTGTGAAGAAATGCTTAAATCCCTGAATTTTTTATAGATATGGACGTAAAACTGTCTCCATTCTTAATTAAGAGCAAAACAAAAAGAAAAAAATCGTGCTGTTAGCATTTATTTTATGTAAATATCTCAAAGTACGATGCTCGTCTGTTAGTCAATGTGGCGACCGCCGTATGTAAACATAGCTTTTCTGATAGTAAAAATTCTTGTGAATAAATACTTAATTTAAATCCCTGAATTCTTTATAGATATGAATGTAAAGGTCTCGATTCTTTGTTAAAAGAGCAAAAAAACGGGCAGTTAGCATGTATTTTAAGTAAATATGTCGAAGTATGACACCAATGCCATAGCAGTTAATTTTCAGGACGTTTCAAAATGCATGCATGGTACAAAAAGTATAATAATTACCTTGAATCCTTGAACAAATCCCTCCCGAGACAATCCTTCCTGTTTGTATACGGCACTCATAGTTCATAGCATTCGTGTTTTTCAACCGAAATCCGGCGTTGGATCCCTGCATGTGTTGTGACCGATTGCGAATAACTGAAGCGGACTGTAGGAAAGCCCCGTACTTGAAGGCGTTGCGCAGTTGCTGATGGAAATGACCCGTCAATACAATTATGAAGTCTATGATAGATTTTCTACTTCTTTTACTTTTTTGTCCTAGTAATTGTTTTTCCTATTAAAAAGCAAATAATCGCATACTAAAATCCATTCAATTTTTTTACAAAAAGTAAATATTTGGGACTAATCTTGCTTGACAATTAAAATGTAATTAAGCAAAAATAATTAATTACAAAGCCTCTAATTAACTCATTGGTTGTCATTGACTGCACTAGATATCATGGTACTAAAATATGAGCATTCACAGCCGGTCTTCCCACTTAAAATCAGTTGGTGTCAATAGCAGTCAATAAATCAATGAAATTATTTTTATAATCGAGTCCCACAACAATTACCTCGTTATATTTTTCAGCTATTAAATTCAAGTAGTTTCTCTAGTTAGCCACTAGCTAGCGTTAACATGGGAGGAAAGATATCCGACCAAGTCCATCAGTCATGTTACATTTCTTTTCTAGCTTTTACATCTCACTATGTCACCATTGTGATTGAATAAGAGTGATTTTGCACACCCCGTTTCTTGTTTCTTTAAAGCAATTGTGTTTTCGCTGCTTAGATGTTCGCATATTAGTATTTGAAGCCTCAAGGCAATTACACAGAAGGGGAAAAAAGCTATTAAGCGTGGATTAATTACAGCATAGGTTTGATCTTTTATTCATGTCCGGAACCCATCCAAGCGAATGCACCATCAACTGTGTATGAAGATGCATTATTCGCAGGCTATGGTGGCGGCTGTGGCTCTTACTCATTCCCACCGGTAAAGGGAATGAAGGAACATGAATTCCATTAAAGTCAGGAGAAGCAGCCCTGCTGCAAATTGTCAACAGGCTCACAGTAATAAACGATGACACAAATGATACAGTTCAGGTTCCCTCGAAATAGGTCAACTTCTGTCATTACCGTTGGCCGGAGTTATTCGTTTGAGAGGTGCGAGTGGGTGAATCACACAGCGGGGAGCTGAAGAGTTTTGAGGAACTGCTCGTTGTGCAAAAATACAAGTGAGGCTGGTTAGTTTTGAGAACCTAACACAGGAGTCAGGCAGTCTTGGTTAAAGATGCCAAATTTGGCATACAACGGCTGTCTGGAAGTGTTCGGCCTTCCGGGTAGTCCCAAACTTGCTTTATGACTGTGATACTTGGGTTGCATGTATGGAGGACCAAATGAGTCGACATGAAATATATAAACATATTTTTAAAAAATACTTCAATGTGTATTTTAGTTGCTATTGCCATGTCTGGGAGATGATTGGACGAAACTTTACCCATCGAAATCAAATCATGAGATTTAGCACGCCGTCTTTGCTATTTTTGACTCTTTAAAAATGGCTGAGACAAAACGTAACTTCAAAACGGCAAACAGTAAGTGCTCATATCTTATCAAAAAACACATTAACATTAAAAAATATCCAATAAAAGGATGAAATATCCCCGACTAAAAAATTAAACTTTGATCTGGTGTTTGAGTAGAGTAAAAATCAGAGATTTTTTTTTTTTTTTGCCCACCAGTAAAAAATGTGGGTCTACTCTGAAAGTGTTAGTGAAATAATTATTAAACATTAAATGGAATAGTATTTTAAGACATACAAAACACAATTAATGACCGTTTTATTGGGAGATGATTGGATGAAACTTTACCCATCGAAATCAAATCATGAGATTTAGCACGCCGTCTTTGCTATTTTTGACTCTTTAAAAATGGCTGAGACAAAACGTAACTTCAAAAAGGCAAACGTAAGTGCTCATATCTTATCAAAAAACACATTAACATTAAAAAATATCCAATAAAAGGATGAAATATCCCCGACTAAAAAATTAAACTTTGATCTGGTGTTTGAGTAGAGTAAAAATCGGCGATTTTTTTTTTTTTTGCCCACCAGTAAAAAATGTGGGTCTACTCTGAAAGTGTTAGTGAAATAATTATTAAACATTAAATGAAATAGTATTTTAATACATACAAAACACAATTAATGACAGTTTTATTGGGAGATGATTGGATGAAACTTTACCCATCGAAATCATATCATGAGATTTAGCACGCCGTCTTTGCTATTTTTGACTCTTTAAAAATGGCTGAGACAAAACGTAACTTCAAAAAGGCAAACGTAAGTGCTCATATCTTATCAAAAACACATTAACGTTAAAAAATATCCAATAAAAGGACGAAATATCCCCGACTAAAAAATTAAACTTTGATCTGGTGTTTGAGTAGAGTAAAAATCATCGATTTTTTTTTCTTTTTTTTTTCTGCCCAACAGTAAAAAATGTGGGTCTACTCTGAAAGTGTTAGTGAAATAATTATTAAACATTAAATGGAATAGTATTTTAAGACATACAAAACACAATTAATGACAGTTTTATTCATTTAAATCCAAATTTAATTAGTTAAAACAGTGTATTTATTGGTTTAGAGATGCGAACGCGTCATGTCCTTTAGTAGCATGCTCATGTTAATTATATCACTATTTAATTATTTCATGGACATGTGTTGCAGCACTTCATGAATTTTCCCTGTCAGACGCCCCCATCAATGTCAGTAGGCGGGGTGTGTTCTTGGTCAGCAGGTCCCACTTTCACGTAATCAGCAAGGTCCAAAATATTTTGAACAAACTCCAGAGAAAGTTGACACCACCATCTTTGTTTGTCAAGTACGATCAGTTCTGTCCACTGGGGGCAGTATAAGCCATATCTATGCGCACATTAGTTGCAATTTCGTTACGTTGGTCAATACAAATCCATGAAAGTCACAAATTAGCATGGATCACTGCCTGACATAACACACTAAACCAGTGCTTCTCAATTATTTTCTGTTACACCGCCCAGGAAGACGTAAACGTTTCGCGCCACCAAATATCTGCTGCCACTGTAAATAGTATCATTTGTCTATAAAATTATTATTATTAAAAGTGCATAACATTGTCCTTTTTAATATTAAAGAAAAAAATATATAGATTAACTTACAATAAAGTATAACTTTATTATAATTGTTTTGTTTGTAACATAAACGACTCAAAGCACATCAATTTGCCTGAATTTAAAAAAAAAAAAAAAAAAAAGTCACATCCAAACTGTAAAAATACATACAAGGTACATTTTTGGACCATTTTATCTTGCAAAATAAACTTTAATAAAATTAATAACTAATAATAAATTTAAATTAATTAGCAACATTAACTCATGAGGACAAAATGCCAAACAATTTGATTGATAAAAGAAATATTAATAGAACAAAAATGACAGTGTCATTGGACAGAGGGCAGACAATTTTTATTTTTGCTGCAGGCAGTATCAGCTCCTTTGCTATGGTGTGGGTGTTACTTTGCATTGAGCAACTTGGTATGCCACTTTATATGATCCTAACAGCACTTGCTGGTTAAATGATGTAACTCTGACAAAGCGGGACAGTTGTTGGCAATATTTTGCTGGAAAAAAAAAAATCAAGCGGCTCATCAATGTGATTGTGTCTAATGTCTTTAAGTGACATCTTAATTGGTTTGCCTTCCTGCTGTTCGGAGCAAACATTTTTAGACACAATAAACAGACTAGTCTTTCCTCGTCTCCCACTGTATCAAAAGTTAATGCCAAAAGCCAAACGGCACATACGCTTCGTCATATTTTGTCATCTTAGCTCTATATGTATCCAATGCTCTTTGCTGTGTGCTCTTGTTTGGTTAAAAATACTGTGCACACTCTGAAAATGAGAGCGCCATTGCCACCCACTGAGTGGATGTGCAATTACAATTTATTCTCGTACGGCAAAAAAATTCCCGAGGTCACATGTGCCACCTCCGGCATCGCTCTGCGCCCCACTATTTGACAAGTACAGGATTAGACTTAGATCAGCATTAGTCCCGCCCATTGACTTTGATGTGTGAGTTTGACAGATAAGTCAATAAAGTGATGCAACATGTGTCAATGAGATAATTCGTTAAATAGGGAAATACCCTATTGGCCCGAATATAAGACTGTGTTTTTTGCATTGAAATAAGACTGAAATAGAGTGGGCCGTCTTATATTCGCGGTCTAGACATTATACCCATTCACGACGCTAGATGGCGCCAGATATCATTGAAGCGATGTTCTGTCATGACAGATCTCAGCTACTCTCCCCATTCACGATGCTAGATGGTGCCAGATATCTTTGAAGCGATGATCTGTCATGACAGATCTCAGCTACTCTCAAGTTTAACCAGTTTGCATTATTTTATTGCAGTGTTTTTCCTTATTCAGATTGGTTTCAAGACTACAGTTACTTTTAGACTTCACTTTGATGGTTAATGCAGTTATTGCAATTTTGTTGTTTTATCACAATAGATTGGTTTATTTACATTTCAAAAACCAGAAGCCATTCATTTACGAATGTGATTGCACTTTAGTTTCCATATTTAAATGTTCAGATATTAAGATTTGAATGAGGCAAAATAACATGCTTTTTCTGTCAAATATATTGTCATCATCATTTGTTTCGGATGTACTGTAATTATTTTCTGTATAAAAATTAATTTGGTGTTCAAAAAGTCTTGATTCAAACTTGAGTCTTGATAAAAGAGGGGGTCGTCTTATAATCAGGGCCGTCTTATATTCGGGCCAATACGGTAATTGAATTTACATTAAATGAACTAGTATTATAATTAATGACACATTTAATTCCCATTTTAATTGATTATTGGCAGATTTGAGTATTTAAAGCTGTATTAATATATTTTATTCTGTCCCATTTGGTCTTCCATATACAATACATTGACTCGAATCTTAGATGCTGACTGCAGTCTAATTTTGTGAGTGAAGACGTCAGAGCTCTTGAAGTCAAGATGTCACAGAGCAAGTAATGAGTCCCTGAAAAATATTGTTTGGCCTTCTACATATTTATACCCAGTGCCAATGGTCGCTGTGTATATTTATGAATGTGAAATTTTGACCTGACATTCCCTATAAAATCTTTTAAACAATGTCGTACACCTGTTCATATGCAAAGGTAAAATTAAATGTTTTGTTTAACAACGGTTTAACAACATTCATATCATGAAACATGAAGGTTTAACAGCATGAGCGGAACTAAAAACGTGGGAGAGATTCCGGCGATGTTCTCGTTCTACCTGTAAACGCGTCGATTTTAAAAGTACCAACTTTAACCTCGCTGAATTCCCGCATGTCTGAACCTGTTAGGTGGACTTAAAAGACTGCTGAAAGCTGATGCGCATTCAAGAGTAAATGTGGTGTGCAGTCAGATGCAAACACTTGGAGAGTCTTATGAGGATGCATAAAGAGTACATGAGTGTCCTTGTGGTATATGTTGTGCTAAATACTGCATACTTACTAATAGTGGCTTAGAAGAGTCATCAAAATGTACTTGGTGTGTCTGGTGCTTTCATCCCACACGTAAGTGCGAGGCAGGACCGATCGCATTTTCTACCCGAAGGCGAAAGCCACCAATCACTCGTCTTGCTTCCCGTCAACTCTCCACATGACCTATTCATGAGTTTCTATGTCTGCGGGGTGTTACGATCGACTCTTAATGAACGGGCGACGGTGCGATCTGTCAGCCCGACGCCATGGCAACCGACCACGACGACTATCAGTCAGGCAAATAAGAAAAAAAAAAAAAAAAATGACAAAAGAATTGCGAGTGCTATTAGCAAAACATTATTCAACTGTACGATATCCTCCAGGGGATAGGTGACAGTATTGGATTTTGTTGAAAGCATGGTCCTCGATAGGTTGACTCCTATCACTGACCTTTTTTTGTGTTAACACATATGTAACATGACGAGATTTTACTGTTGTATATCACTAACCTAAACTAAGTAATAGCCATAGTTAGATGGGGCTTTGCAAGGCAAAGGCTCATATAGTAAAATCCTCTTTTTTAACCTGTCCTGTTCAGCTGCTTGACACGGAGAATGGAGATCTGAGTGTCCCAATTCGTCTGAATAGTTTTAATGTGTATCACATGGGAGTATGACATAGAGTGAGGAAAACAAGTATTTGATACAATACCGATTTTGCTGGTTTTCCCACTTGCAAGCCATGTAGAGGTCTGTAATTTGTATCATAAGTTCTCTTCAACTGTGAGGGACGGAATCTAATACAAAAATCCAGAAAATCACATTGTATAATTTTTAAATAATACATTTGTATTTAACTGCATGAAATAAGTATTTGATACATTACCAACTAGTAAATATTTCGGCTCTTAGTTCTTTTTTAAGAACCCCTCCTGTTCTCCACTCATTACCGGAAGTAACTGCACCTGTTTCAACTTGTTACCTGTATAAAAGACACCTGTTCACATGCTCAAACAAACTAACTCCATCCTCTCCACAATGGCCAAGACCAAAGAGCTGTGTAAGGACATCAGGGATAAAATAATAGACCTGCACAAGGCTGGGATGGGCTACAGGAAAATAAGCAAGCAGCTGGGTGAGAAGGTAACAACTGTTGGAGCGATTATTAGAAAATGGAAGAAGTTCAAGTTGACGGTCAGTCTGTCTCGTTCTGGGGCTCCATGCAAGATCTCACCTCGTGGGGCATCACTGATCATGAGGAAGGTGAGGGATCAGCCCAGAACTACACGGCAGGACCTGGTCAATGACCTGAAGAGAGCTGGAACCACAGTCTCGAAGAAAACCATCGGAAACACATTACGCCGTCATGGATTAAAATCCTACAGCGCACGCAAGGTCCCGTTGCTGAAGCCAGTGCATGTCCAGACACGTCTGAAGTTTGCCACTGACCATCTGGATGATCCAGAGGGGCAATGGGAGAAGGTCATGTGGTCGAATGAGACCAAAATTGAACTTTTTGGTCTAAACTCGGCTCGTCGTGTTTGGAGGGAAAAAGAAGGATGAGTACAACCCCAAGAACACCATCCCAACCGTGAAACATGGAGGAGGAAACATTTTTTTGTAGCTGCTTCTCTGCCAAGGGTACAGGACGACTGCACCGTATTGAGGGGAGGATGGATGGGGCTATGTATCGCCAGATCTTGGCTGACAACCTCCTTCCTTCAGTGAGAGCCCTGAAGATGGGTCGTGGCTGGGTCTTCCAGCATGACAATGACCCAAAGCACACAGCCCAGGCAACTAAAGAGTGGCTCCGTAAGAATCATCTTAAGGTCCTGGAGTTGCCTAGCCAGTCACCAGATCTGAACCCGATAGAAAATCTATGGAGGGAGCTAAAAGTCCGTGTTGCCCGGCAGCAGCCCCGAAACCTGAAGGCTCTGGAGAAGATCTGCATGGAGGAGTGGGCCAAAATCCCTGCTGCAGTGTGTGCAAACCTTGTCAAGGACTACAGGAAACGTTTGGTATCTGTAATAGCAAACAAAGGTTTCTGTATCAATATTAAGTTCGATTTTTGTGATCAATTTTTTTGTATCAAATACTTATTTCATGCAATTAAATGCAAATGTATTATTTAAAAATCATACAACGTGGTTTTCTGTTTTTTTGTATTAGATTCCGTCCCTCACAGTTGAAGAGAACTTAAGATACAAATTATAGACCTCTACATGCTTTGCAAGTGGGAAAACCAGCAAAATCGGCAGTGTATCAAATACTTGTTTTCCCCACTGTACTTCCATTGTGATCATTCAACGTACCTCGTTTATTAGGAAAAAGCAGCGAACAGGAAGGGGTCATGGGTGAACCGAAGAAAAGAAGGAGAGAGACAGACAGAATAAGCACAAACAACAGCAAGAAATACATTGAACGCCTACACTAACTATGAATATGTCGGCGTTATCGTCAGCTAGTTGTATTTCCGGTTGACACCATGTGGGGGGCCTGATAACCAAGGAAAGGGGAGGGGTCTTGGAGCTAAGTGAATGGGAGGGGTGGAGTGTACATAAATCAGCCATGTGGTCTAGAACCCAGTATTTGTGTGAAAAACCTTGTATGTTGGCGTCCTATTCCATGCTGTCTCATCGCTAATCCTGACACCGAGGTTTTTTACTTGAGTGTGTCTAATTTCACCTCATCGTGCTTGAATCCCATCTAACATGGGATACTCCCGCAGAATTTTTCGAACGACCCTCCAAAATTCTCCGTTGGCCCGTAAACACAGCTTTTTTGGGGGGGAAAATGGGTCACACTTTATAATAACTATCCGTTTTACTAGTTAATAGATCATTAGTAAACTGTTGATAAATGATTTATTGTTGATTTGTGAAGTATTTGTTAACAGTTTGTTAAGCATTTACAGGGTGTTCCAATAGGGTTGACCCCATTCTAAATGCCCATGCTAGCTGATGGATCTTAATAAAACTATATACAATTTATGTTGAAGGTCATACGTTTTATTGGTTAAATATACAAAGAAAAGTGCAAATATTTGTTGGTTCTATGGCAGATTTTCATAAATGTGCAACATGAGCGCTGCCTGCAAAATGCCTTTTCTTTTGAAGTGAACGGCATTTCTTAACCTGAAAAGATAGAAATGCCAAACGTTACACACAAAAACTTGAAACGTTTCTACACAAACTGTGTTTCAGTTTAAGAACACCCTTTAAATGCTTAACAAACTGTTAACAAATACTTCACAAATCAACAATAAATCATTTATCAACAGTTTACTAATGATCTATTAACTAGTAAAACGATAGTTATTATAAAGTGTTACCAAAAAAATGTTTTCAAAACGCTACTTGTCCTACAGTTTTTTTACCAATTTACACATCAAAAATTCCAGGACGGTTAGGGGCATAAAAGTTGTATACAGAATTAGGCAAAAATTTACAGTTCCCCCAAAATGCGACAAAAACGCCATTCATTTCTAATGGGATGCCACTGACAGCCATGTATGTCCAAATGCGTAAACGTTCGCCGCTGACACGTCCGGTGTTAATGGTTTTTAAAAAAAAAAAATAATAATAATTTGTGTAAGGCTCTGAAATCTCAAACAAATTAACTGATCTGAAAAGAAAATGAGAACATAATGCCATCCATCAAGGCACATACACCCCCAAAAAAACGAGAACAATGTTACATTTGAAAGATTTCAAGTATTTTTCAAATAGGGAGTTACTTTTCAATCACCCTGTAAATGCCCTGTTATCAACATTCGTTATCATAGAATATAATGTTCAAACTTCAAATCTTTTTTTGGGTTACTCCAACTGTGGGTTTAAAAATAAAACGCTGAATGATGTGACTAAAGTTTAATTAGCAAGTATAATGTTTAGTTGGCAGCTGCCAGTAACTTTTAAGAACTGAAAATACCTTTAGCCAGAAATACATCAATGTGACTATATTAGATATGATTGACACACTGTTTTGAATATTTCAAAATGTCAGATGTCCTTTAAACTACATGGCGACCACAAGCAAAAAGTATGTTTTTTGTTATTGCTGTTATTCCATGCCCAATGGGGGGGGATTAACATCAGCGGATGTCATCCTTCATTGCATTAACTGCTTTTTGTCATTGATATTAATTTCTAATATTTACTTTAGTTACAATGTACCTGATTTACATGTTTTTGACTTCACGACAGTCTCGTCCGTCTCCAGTCGTTTTTTTGTATTTGTTGTTGTTGTCGTGTAAACAGTTCCTTATTGTACTTCACTGTATCTTATTTTTTATTAACTTAACTTTATTAATATGACTGTTCTGCCCTTTGGCGAAATATTTATTTGATTATAATGTTGACTTTTGTTTTGTGACGCATGCTTTTATTTTGGTGCCGTAAGCGTAGAGAAGGTAGTACTTCCGCACGCGAGTAAGAGCACATATACACATGAAAAAGAACATATTTGCGCACACGAAGAAGTCGCACAGCCGAGTGAGCGAGAGGGGGGAAGATTACAGTTTAGCTCACTGTCTAGATAGGATTTAGCTCCAATGTCTTGGCGAGGACCAGTGTTATTTTTGGCAGCCATTTTAATTTTCGTCTTAGTCTGTTAGGATTCTCGGAATGGAGGGGATCTTTATGCAGACACAGGCACGGTGTGGCAATAAACCAAAATGTTTTATTGTGTCCAACACAAAAGCAGTGGAACTCGATGATCGGGGTCGTCGAGTGGGCGTGAGGTGATGAAGCTCGGGAAGGAAGGCAGGCATGAAATCCGACAAGGGGCGCGCAAAAAACAGGACCTGGGACGAGAGCAAAAATGTCGTGAGCCGGTGATCAGAGCAATAAGAGAAGAATGCGAGATACAACTGACTTAGCAAACAGACACGTTGATCGGGCAACGAAGTGGCGGCGTCCACTGCTTTTAAAGAGGGCTGATTATCATCGCCATCACCTGTGGCCGCTCCACCCGTCTGACGTCCACACTGTAATCAGAATAAAAACACTCACACCTGCCAGAGGTGGGCCAGGGCTTAGGAAGGAGGAGCACAGGCCCTAACATAGTCTTTTGAACGAAAATACTTTTTATAGTCTAAGTCATATTTTAGTCATTTCAAAATGTGTTCGTCTTCGTCTAGTTTTAGTCAACGAAGCAGTTGTATATAATGTGCTATTTTCCTGCTGAGTGTGTATTATCACCATGAAAGTGGTGATGTCCTTGTAGACTGTACGTTTATGTGCTTGTCTGTCATGTTCACAATTGTTGGAAACATGTTTATTTATTTATTAATGGACTAAAACTTGAAGTTTCTAGACAAGGGGTGCCCAATCCCGGTCCTCGAGAGCCCCTATCCAGCTTGTTTTCGATGTTTCCCTCCTCTAACACAATGTTCAAAAATCCCATGCAGCCAAAACAATATTGCACCAAACATATTAACAAAAAAAAAAAAAAAAAAAAAAAATCAGCGCCGAAAAGACCAATGTGATATCCCTCTGCCCTGCTTGCCCAGGCAGCCTGTTCTCTGCAAAGCAGCTGAATTACTAATGTTGCTGTTCATACTATTGTTATTGACATGCAATGGTAAGTTTGAATAACTTTATCCTGAAAACCTAGCCAACACTATTGATTGCATGCGTCATTGATGATTATCCTGTGTGCATATGTTATCCTATTGGCTTGCTAGGAGGGGAGTATTGACTTGTGTTAGCTTAGCCACTCCGGAGCTCTGAAAATGATAAAAAACTAACAAACTGTATCGATTTTTTTAAAAACAACTCCACTGACTAATTAACCCCCCCCCCTCAAAGATTTAGTCAGATGTCAAAAATTCCGAACCTCCCCTTTAAGCGTGTGTGTGGTGCGAGGGGGGGGGGGGGGGCGCAGCACGTCGCATGAGTAACACGACCAAACACCACTAAATGCGTTCTAACTACACATAGAATAAGAAAATATAACATTGTGAATTTATGAGGGAAACTATGGAGAATTTTCATCTCGTTTACGTGTTGTCAGACAACAACTGGCATCCATCCCCTTATGTTTTAGTCTCCCAAGAAACGTTTTCAGCGCGTCAACGTGACGCCATCGTCATGAAAAAAACTGTTCGTTGATTAAATATTTTCGTCATCGTTGACGAAAACAACACTGGTGAGGACAATACAATGGCGTATACCGTATTGGCCCGAATATAAAACGGCCCTGATTATAAGACGACCCCATCTTTTTCAAGATTCAAGTTTGAAAAAAGACTTTTTGACCAAATTAGTTTTTATACAGAAAATAATTACAGTACATCTGAAACAAATGATTATAACAACATATTTGAGAGAAAAAGCATGTTATTTGCCTCATTCAAATCTTAATATCTGAACTAGGGCTGTCAAACGACTAAAATTTTTAATCGAGTTAATTACAGCTTAAAAATTAATCGTAATTAATCGCAATTAATCGCAATTCAAACCATCTATAAAATATGCCACATTTTTCTGTAAATTAATTTTGGAATGGAAAGATAAGACACAAGACGGATATATACATTCAACATATGGTACATAAGGACTGTATTTGTTTATTATATCAATAAATCAAGATGGCATTAACATTATTAACATTCTGTTAAAGCAATCCATGGATAGAGGTTGCTCATGGGTGCTGAAGCCTATAAAATCAGTCGCACCCAAGCGCCAGCAGAGGGCGGCAAAACTCCATAAAACACAACAAGTGAGCATTTCACTGTACTGTCATTTAAATCAGTCTGAGCGGGGCATCTGCGTTAATTGCGTCAAATATTTTAACGTGATTAATTTAAAAAAGTAATCAACGCCCGTTAACGCGATAATTTTGACAGCCCTAATCTGAACATTTAAAAATGTCAACTTAAGTGCAAAAAGGTAAATGAATGGCTTTTGGTTTTTGAAATGTAAATAAACCAATCTATTGTGATAAAACTGCATCAACCATCAAAGTGAAGTCTAACTGTAACTGTAGTCTTGAAACAAATCTGAATAAGGAAAAACACTGCAATAAAATAATGCAAACTGGTTAAACTTTAGACTAGCTGAGGTTTGTCATGACAGAACATCACTTCAATGATATCTGTCGCCATCTAGCATCGTAAAGGGGTATAATGTCTAGACCGCGAATATAAGACGACCCCCACTTTTTCAGTCTTATTTCAATGCAAAAAACACCGTCTTATATTTGGGCCTAAATGGTAATATAAGTTTAGGATAGTTATTTTGAGATTTAGGGGTTTTTTAGGGGTACATAAAGGGTTAATTCCGATCTACGTGGAAATTTGGGTTACGTCGCCAGTGTAGGAACAGAACTCGTTTGTAACCTGGGAACTACCTGTATTTCTTTAACATTTTAATTGCAACTGTTTTTTTTTTTCCCAACTCTTGTTTGTGAAGTCCTTTGGGATCTTTTGATGTAAACTTCAGTTGACTATTGCACTAAACTTTCAGTAGCAATGATTACAAGATAGTCATTAAACTAATCACTCTCAATGACAAAATGTAATTAGCGCACATTAGTTCTCAGTGGCTCCAATTAAATTGGATATATATTTCCTAAGCTATAGCAGCTCGTACTTGCTATCCTCACGTGGCCACGTTAAAACATGCAATAAGCCCAAATGCTTTGGGTTAGAAAGTACGTTTGGTTAACTGCCTAAGTTCCTTGGAGAACTGGGAGATATAATCATAACAGAGCTGTGGTATTAAAAAGTGACTTTCCTCCAAATAAAAAAAAATGTTTTTAGCCCTCTGGGTGTCTGCTTGCCATTACTTGCTTTAAATGTGTTCTATTAATAAGTGAAAATTTACCTAAATTGTTCTTAAAAAGCACCGAGCTAATATTAGACCACTGAACAGCTTCTTAGTAAATGTGGCTTGACAAATCTTGTATTAAAGGTGACATTTGCTCTAATTCAAGCTGCTTTTTGTTCATTTCTTTGTTTGAGATCAAACATTTCATCCTATAAATGCAACTTAGTTCAATACATCTGGCCCTCCATCTGCAGCGGGAACACCACCATGGGGATGTTTAACTTTGATGCATATTCACGCAGGTTTTAAGATACACACTAAACAGCCAATGAATTAGCTCAGGCGGATACAAATTTAACTATTTTGCAGATGAATGCGTGCGGCAAATTGGACATTTTCTTACGATGAAGTGAAGGCGCTTATCTAACGGCGCCATATTTCTTGTCGCACTTAAAGGCGCCTTTCGGTAATTCACGATAATAGCTCTCGGTGTCAGACGCATCATTGGCTTTACGCATCACAAACGTCGGAGAGGCGATGGACCAGAATGAATACTTGATTCTAATTGGCCGGCTTTTGGTGGAATAACGTCTGTTCAATGTAAGGGGGGCAATTTACAAAGACAATTTTAATTCTCACTGATCAAATACTTTTGTGCCAAATGAATTTTCTGTTGTGGTTGCATTTGTTATTGTTTTATGTTTGTATTTTATGGTGCTAAATCAAGGCTAAAAGTATTGTAATCTGAAAAAAAGAAACAAAGAAAAACGTGTGAAACTTTTTTTTTTTCTTGAATCTTTCAAAAGCTAAAAAAAAAAAAATTTTTTTTCAAATACAAAGCTTCAGGTTCAACTTTTTGGTTTCGGTTATCTAATTTTCACCTTCAGATTTTTTTTTTTTTTTTTTTAACTTTCAGATCTTTATTTTTCAGTTTCATTTTTTTTCCACATTCATGATTTTTTTTCCAGTTTCAAAACTTTTGGCCATGTTCTGGCGTGTTGGCTTGTGAGAGACAGCCTATCAAAGCATCCCTGAATTATTCTGCCTTCAAAAAACATGGGTACTTTAATGGATTATGACGCCACACTCTCTCCACTTTATTTTCTTGATACCTGTAGCATAGACTTCACTATCAGGTGACGGGACACGGGGCTCGGGGCCGAACTGTAGGAGGCCTGTTTTCAAAAACTTAAAATAGAAATGTTTTCAAAACCAAAGCCGCTGGCGGCTGAGTCTCCATGAGCAGTGACGTATAAAAATTCAAAGTCGTTCCCTAATAAAATCCCGATTATTTTTTTATACAAGTATAACAAATCGTAAAATTGCTCTAAAAATGTTACGCTAGATGCACAAAATCACCAAATGCGGAGATAGTCACCTATTTTTACAGGATCAATAGCAATATATAATATTCGTTTTTGCTCAGAATAGCAACTTTTTTTTTTAATCTAGTGCAAGTTTTCAACAGCTAATAAATCACTCAATTTTCACATCAGAAACTTAATACTTGAAGAAAGCATGCAGAATCATCTTTATTTTACTCAGCAAAAGCAAAATTTGCATTTTTCTATATCCAATCACAATCTATTTAGGTCCAATTCAGCTATTGTGTAGATATACAAAATCCAACATGTCGGCCGTCACAAAACAAAGAGCTTTTTAAGTTGAAAATTCTTACAAATAAATGCTTAAATCGTGAATTTCTATAGATATGAATGTGAAACAATCTAAATTCTTGGTTAAAACCAAAAAATGGGCAGTTAGAATTCATTTTACGAAAATATTCCAAGCCAAAGTTACGGTATTGTTTAATCCAACATACCTTGCAGCACGGAACAGAGCTTTTTAAGTTGAAAATTAGTGTACATAAATGCTTAAATCAAATCGCAGAATTTCTGTAGATATGAATGTAAAACAGTCTAGACCAGACTGGTCCAAAGTCCGGCCCGGGGGCCAAATGGGGCCCGTGGTCAAATTTCATCCGGCCCCCAGCCTCTGTCATAAAATCAATAACATCTGGCCCGCACACAGACTTAATTGGTCAGCAGTACTGCTAACAGCATATGAAGTAGCTTACACACTAAATTCTGCTCCTTATTTACCCACTAAAAGGCAGCAGCACTCTCAGCAACATTACCCCGTATGACCCTTCATTCCAATTTTCTAAAATGGCGACAATCAACAACAAAAAAGTTGACTGCGACGGCCGACGCTTCAAGAATAGGTGGAAATTGGACTATTTTTTTTCACTAAAATACGCAACAACTGTGTCTGCCTCATTTGCAAAGAGACAGTCGCCGTTTTGGAAGAGTTCAATGTGAGGCGATATTAACAAGACACGCTGACATGTACGACAAGATTACAGGGAAGATACGCAGCGAGAAATTGAAGCAACTTGAAGCTAGTTTAATTTCGCAGCAGCAGTAAATCGCAAGAGCCCGAGAGTCAAAAGAGAACGCCGCAAAGGCTAATTGCGAGATTGTTGAAATTATTAATTTAAAAAAATAATAAAGCAAATGTAACACATAGAATGGCTTGCTAAAATTTGCTTAAATATATTGTTCTAGGTAAAGGACGTCAGCCAAGGTCGGCCCTCCACAATTTTACCACACCAAATCTGGCCCCTTTTGCAAAAGTTTGGACACCCCTGGTCTAGACTCTTGGTTAAGAGCAAAAAATCGAGTAGTTATTCATTTTACGTAGTTATTTCAAGCTAAAGTTAGGTTAATTTTTCCCATTCATTTCATTGTATTCACAACGTTTCAAAGTGCATGCATGGTGTGAAAAACATAATAATAACCTTGACTTAATTACCTTTACTCTTGAGACACTCCTGCGTGCTTGTATGCAGTAAAACCTTTGTCCTATTTCCATCTAAATCCGGCGTTAGAAAGCAGCTTGTGTTTGAGTTTATCACAGTGAATAGTGACAGCCACCTCAACCCTCAAGTGTGGCGTCATAACTTCATCACAGGCTGTCTCTCACAAGCCAGCACGCCTCTTGTCGAGGCCACGCCCTCTCCGCCAGACCCGGCCAAAAGTTTTGAAACTGAAAAAAAATAAATGAATAAATAAATCTACAAGCGAGAAAAAGACCTGAAAGTGAAAAATATATTTGAATGTGAAAAAATATAAGATTTGAAAGTGGGAAACAAATGTGAAGGTGAAAATTAGATGACAAAAAACCAAAAAGTTACTATTTGAACCTAAAAATATCAACTTTGTAACTGATTTTTTTTTTTCGCTTTTTGCTCTTCAAGAAAAAAACTTCAGTTTCACATTATTTTTCCCCAATTGTTTCTCTTTTTCCTCAGATTACAATACTTTCAGCCTTGATTAAGCACCATATATTTTAACTCTTATTTTGCATTTACACTAGACTCGTGAGCCACTCCAGCAAAACCAGACACTTAGTGCAACTATTGGCAGCTATTCTTTAAATGAGCTGTTCAAAACTGCAAATATTAATGACTGGAATTGGCAAGTAGTTCATATTTTCGCTTCCAAATTTGAGGAAATTCTTGAGCAGAAAATCTAAGAAAATAGCCAGACAAGATTTCAAAAACAATACGATGCAAGTGAATCTTTCTGAGGTGAGAGTTTGTTCATAAATAATTCTAGAATTGTAAAAAAAGATACCTCACGTTTTTACTCTGTATTAGATGTTTGCTTTTGGTGCAATGGCTCATGAACTGTATACCGTAATTTTGGGACTAAAAGCTGCTACTTTTTTTCCTTATTTTGAATCCTGCGGCTTATAGTCCAGTGCGGCTTATTTGTTGATTTGTTTGGGTTAATAGGTAACACTTTTTTTTGACAGCGACGTCATAAGACTGTCACAAGACCGTCATAATTATGTCATTTATCATGGGCATTACTGAATGCTTATGACAGATGTCATTAAGTGTCATCCGGCAAATTATGTCACTAACTCCATTTATCTCCAGCTCTGATCTTTTTACATCCATTCAAAGGTGAGATAATTTGTCGGATGACAATAAAAGACATATGTTATCAGCATTCACACTAGAAGTCCCTGAGAATTCTGGTACTCCTATTAGTCAAAACAATGGCCAATATGGCCTCTCCCCCGGAAAACCCAGAGGTGGCAAAAATGACCCAAGTGCTTTTGAATTTGCAAGTCGTTGTCGGACAGACAACAGCCGTTCATATGGAAATGCAACCACTAGACATACATTAACTTCAGACACAATGACCACAATCCATTCTCCGTGCCCCTGATTCAGTCCTTCTAAACTATAGACACAATTCCTGCTTTTCACTCAAATTGCAGTTCTAAAACGCTTTTTTTTTTCTTCTTCAAAACAATGTACACATTTGGGCCATTCTTTCTGTCGTTATGTGTGGAGTATAGGAGAAGTGAATTAAAAAAATGTGTAAAAAGTGTCAAACTTCATAAATAAATGTAATTAAATAAATGTAGCTTGACTTGAACTGACACAAACTATCACGAGTCATGGAGGAGAGGCCAAATCGGCCATTGCTAGGGAATATTAGGAGTGTTTGTCTTGGGAAAGGCCAAGTCGGCCTGCTGGGTTTTATAGTGTTAATGCTCATGACAGTGTCATCTTATAATTATAATTGTTTTATGATAGTCTTATGGTGTCAATGTCAAATAAAGAGTTAACAAATACCCTAACTAGCAATTAATGAAACAAATGGAACAGTAACTGAATAAATATTTAACACAGAACACGAATTTTGATATTTACATCTGTTGTGCTTCAAAGCTACATTTCATTTGATTGTTGGGTTTTCAAATGAGAAACTAGGCTGCCAAGAGTCAGGCAGGGTTATGCGGAGATTGTTGTTGTCGTTGTGACTCACATCTTCAAATCTCTGCAAGTCGAACTTACCCAACGCAAGCGCCAATTTTCTCGACCTGCTTTTGTTCGTTTTGAGAATGTGGCGGCAGGGCACCCTGACATGAAATTGATGTTATTTATTTTGGCCTCTCATTGTCTGCTGAGCTTGCCACTCTACCCTCTCACAGCACTGCGAGGGGAGAAGAAGCTGCCGCTTTTTTCCCCCCCTTTCCCATTCCTTGCTTGTCTCCTGCTTTAATATTATGATTCTTATTCGCACCTCTTTATCCAATCTGCTCTGATTTCTTTCTTCTCTGTGTGTTTTGTTCTCCTCTGCAGTGAAGCGCTCAGTAGATTTTAAGTCGCGGGGCGTTAAATTGTTCCCTGGCAAAGACTCCGGCGGCAAGTTTTCAATCTGTGAGTTCCCATCTTAATGTCACTGTGGCTAATGAACTAACGTGTGCTGATGGCCTTGCTTTTTCTTTTTCTCTTTCTTCTTTTTGCCAAGTTTCTGCCTCTTTAAAAACAGCTTTTCAACACTTTTTGTGCCTCAGATCACTTAAATTTATAGTGGTTTATATGAACCCTATTTTGCCGAAGCACATATTTGTTGAAAATCGTTTTGAGAGTGTATTATTTTGCTTGAAATGTTTTGCTTCTTTGCAGATATTTTGGATCAAAGTCTCAATTTATGCATGTCTTCTAATCATGAACTCGATCATGTTTTCGTTGGTTCTCTATTGACTCTTTTTTTAAGTACTGCTTTGCACTCCCTGTTGCCTGCTCACTTCCCCTCGCATGATGCATTTTTGTTTAAGTACAACCAATTCTGTCCACTGGGGGCAGTTTAAGCCAAATCTATGTGCACATTAGTTGCAATTTCGTTAAATTGGTCCATTTAAATCTGTGAAAGTCACAAATTAGCATAGATCACTGTCTGACATAACACATGAAACAAGTACATATTACAATGCCACAAGGTGGCGGCAAAACACTCCATGGAGCCCCCGTATCTCACTTCAACTTTGGCACTAAAAGGCTATGAGATTGTGCCAAATAAATCCAGCGGTGTTTTGAGATACAGTGCTGGCCAAAAGAATTGGCACCCCTGCAATTCTGTCAGATAATGCTCAATTTCTCGCAGAAAATGATTGCAATTACAAATGTTTTGGTAGTAATATCTTCATTTATTTTGCTTGCAATGAAAAACCACAAAAGAGAATGGAGCAAAAAAAGATTTTTGAATTTTACACGAAATTCCAAAAATGGGCCGCACAAAAGTATTGGCACCCTTTGAAATATCATGTGATGTTTCTCTAATTTGTGGAATTAACAGCACATTTTACTTACCTGTGGCACATAACAAGTGGTGACAATAACTAAATCACACGTGCAGCCAGTTAAAATGGATTAAAGTTGACTGAACCTCTATCCTGTGTCCTTGTGTGTACCACATTGAGCATTGAGAAAAGAAAGAAGACCAAAGAACCGTCTGAGGACTTGAGAAGCAAAATTGTGAGGACGCATGGGTAATCGCAAGGCTACAAGTCTATCTCCAAAGACCTGGATGTTCCTGTGTCTACCGCACGCAGTGTCATCAATAAGTGTAAAGCCCATGGCACTGTGGCTAACCTCCCTAGATGTGGACAGAAAAGAAAAATTGACAAGAGATTTCAAGAAAAGATTGTGCGAATGGTGGATGAAGAACCTCGATTAACATCCAAACAAGTTCAAGCTGTCTTGCAGTCCGAGGGTACAACAGTGTCAACCTGTACTATCCATCGGTGTCTGATAAAAAAGGGACTCTATGGTAGGATACCCAGGAAGACCCCACTTCTGATCCAGAAACATAAAAAGCCAGGCTGTAGTTTGCCAAAACTTACCTGAGAAAGCCAAAAACGTTTTGGAAGAATGTTCTCTGGTCACATGAGACAAAAGTAGAGGTTTTTGGGAAAAGGCATCAACATAGAGTTTACAGGGGAAAAAACATGGCCTTTAAAGAAAAGAACACTGTCCCCACAGTCAAACATGGCTGAGGTTCCCTGATGTTTTGGGGTTGCTTTGCTGCCTCTGGCACTGGACTGCTTGACTGTGTGCATGGCATTATGAAGTCTGAAGACTACCAACAAATTTTGCAGCATAATGTAGGGCCCAGTGTGAGAAAGCTGGGTCTCCCTCAGATATCATGGGTCTTCCAGCAGGACAATGACTCAAAACACACTTCAAAAAGCACTAGAAAATGGTTTGAGAGAAAGCACTGGAGACTTCTAAAGTGGCCAGCAATGAGTCCAGACCTGAATCCTATAGAACACCTGTGGAGCGATCTGAAAATGGCAGTTTGGCAAAGGCACCCTTCAAATCTCAGAGACCTGGAGCAGTTGGCTAAAGAAGAATGGTCTAAAATTCCAGCAGAGCATTTTAAGAAACTCATTGATGGATACCGGTAGCGGTTGTTCGCAGTTATTTTGTCTAAAGGTTGTGTTACCAGGTGTTAGGCTGAGGGTGCCAATATTTTTGTCCAGCCCATTTTTGGAGTTTTGCGTAAAATGATAATGATTTAAATATTTTTTTTTCATTCTATTTTGTGTTTTTTCATTGCAATCAAAATAAACTAAGATATTACTACCAACGCATTTGAATTGCAATCATTTTCTGGGAGAAATGAGCATTATCTCACAGAATTGCCAGGGTACCAATACTTTTGGCCAGCACTGTACAAGCGCATTTACTAATGAATTACATTGCAGACCAGTGGCGGCAAATGTCATAACATCAGAGAACTATCAAATCACATTGTGTTTTTTCCCGTGGAAGGACGACAACACTTAATTAGGCGCTTTTAAGGACCCCACTTGAATTCTTGACAAACAGGATCCACTTCCATATTGTTACTGCTAGTTTTTTCCCCTATATTCAAATCTCTCTATTCATGTTTTTTTTTTGGCATACAAGCTGGGCTAATCATATACTGGGGAGAAATGATTACACTGTGGGCTGCTAATAGGTCAAATTCCATTTGACTAAAGCAGGTAAAGTGAAAATAGAAATGGTGATACGATACCATCCAGGGAGAAAGCCACTTGGACACTTAAAAACGAGCGTGACATTTTCTTTTTGTTAGCGAGCTCCCAGTCATTGAAGCTGTCAGAGGCCATTTTAATCACACCTAATTTAGAGTGCTTTCACACACTATTTCTTTTCCCACTACCTTCCTGCTCTCTTACCCAGACATGCTGTTTTAAGACATCTTTTTCTAACGACGACGACGTGTGCTGTTAATTTTGCCCTTTCACTTCACCGACACTCAATTTGGCTTTTGTGGTCATGCGTGGACAGTGACGGTGAATGACAGCTTCCAAAGGCATGCACATTATTCCGGATACATGATTACAAGAAGACATCGTGTACGCGCCCCTTTACCTTTTCTCCTATTTGCATTCAGAGTCCTGTCTGGCATGATCTATTCAGGAACCCAATATTTCCTTCAAAAGCAGAGGACTGTCATCAAATGGAAAATATATTCAGCTATGTAGTTTGAGAAATAAACACAGACGTACTGTATTTTGGCAAATAGCAGCCTGAGGCAGATACTTACTCAACTGCAGGTGGGCAGGCATCTATTAGTCACGGGGATGAATTTATTTGCACAATATTACTAGCATATTGCATTTTATCGCAAGTGAAAATGAACATTAAAACTAAATCAAAGGGAGGAATAAAATTAAACATTATGGACAGACCTCTCGTCATTCAGACATAACGTGTTTTTTCAAAGGTGCTGCTGCTTTTGTTACATCTACAATAGGGCTGCAACTCACGATAATTTTAATAATCGATTACTCGGCCAATTAATTAATCTATTAACTCATTTGCTCCCAAAAACGTATAAATACGTTCTATTTTTAATTGTTTGTGTCCCAAAAACGTATTTATACGTCTTTTACGTTTTTTGGGGGGGGTTTTTTGACAAGAGGCATCTCTAGGTTCTGTTGCACCTAAACTGCAATGCACAATGCTGAAAACACATAATTCATAATTCATTTTGTTTTGCTATTTGATATTTTTATAATTATAATATATATAATAATATATATAATAATAATAATAATATATATATTAGGGCTGTCAAACGATTACAATTTTTAATCGAGTTAATTACAGCTTAAAAATTAATTCATCATAATGAATCGCAATTAATCGCAATTCAAACCATCTATAAAATATGCCATATTTTTCTGTAAATTAGTGTTGGAATGGAAAGATAAGACACAAGATGGATATATACATTCAACATACGGTACATAAGGACTATTTGTTTATTATAACAATAAATCAACAAGATGGCATTAACATTATTAACATTCTGTTAAAGCAATCCATGGATAGAAAGACTTGTAGTTCTTAAAAGAAAAATGTTAGTACAAGTTATAGAAATTTTAAAACTCCTCTTAATGTTTTCGTTTTCATAAAATTTGTCAAATTTTCAATCAAAAAAATAAACTAGTGGCCCGCCATTGTTGATGTCAAAAATTACTTACACAATGCTGATGGGTGCTGAAGCCTATAAAATCAGTCGCACCCAAGCGCCAGCAGAGGGCGGCAAAACTCCTTAAAACACAACAAGTGAGCGTTTCACTGTGTACTGTCATTTAAATCTCTCTGAGCGGGGCATCTGCGTTAATTGCGTCAAATATTTTTTACAAATTAATTAACGCCCGTTAACGCAATAATTTTGACAGCCCTAATATATATATATATATATATATATATATATATATATATATATATATATATATATATATATATATTGAATAATTTAGTAATTGCTATTAATAATTGTACCTCCACTATTAAGGATTTAGCGTAGGTGTTTGGGTTTTGGAACGAATTAACCAAATTATAATGTATTCTTATGGGAATAAACTTGACCTTTCCGACTTAGAAACCAGGTCCTGAAATGTATTATAATTGTAGAGGTACCACTGTATCCATAAAGTCTGATATTTTCTTTCACTTCCGCTTTTTAAATTTTAAATGTCAAATCTGACGTTTAATTTGTTTTATGTTTTATTTCAATTTTTTTTATGTTCAATCTAGAGCTGGCCTCAGCTGCTGTTGTTTTTTTTATAAATTACGTTGATTTTATAAAATTATAATTTACTTTACTTTTGAAGTCCATGCACCCTTTTATTTGTGACAATAATTGAGAAAAAACTTGTTCCAACATACTTTTGACCTACAATTTGAAACAAAGTAGGCAGGGGAAAAAAAGAAACAACCCATCTGTGTTTGCACAGTTGTTCACACTCCATGCAGTAACTGCAAATTTGGCTGTGAATCAACCAATCACATTCACACTTACGTTAAATGGGAGCAGCATACACAATAAAGTTCCCCTGTTCTCGTAGAAAAAGCTTGCATTTGAACAGTGGTGTGTACTTTTTTTTTTTAATATGCAAGCTATATCTCACAATCATATCAAAGCTATTTATAAGCCAAAGCATAGACTGTGAGAATCAATTGGTTAAATTTTTCCCATGGTGGCACACCTTTCCTAATAATTACGCTATGCACTTGTTTAAAAATCATACAGTGGGGCAAATAAGTATTTAGTCAACCACTAATTGTGCAAGCTCTCCCACTTGAAAATATTAGAGAGGCCTGTAATTGTCAACATGGGTAAACCTCAACCATGAGAGACAGAATGTAGATAAAAAAAAAACCCAGAAAATCAGATTGTTTGATTTTTAAAGGATTTATTTGCAAATCATGGTGGGAAATAAGTATTTGGTCAATACCAAAAGTTCATCTCAATACTTTGTTATGTACCATTTGTTGGCAATAACTAAGGCCAAACATTTTCTGTAACTCTTCACAAGCTTTTCACACACTGTTGCTGGTATTTTGGCCCATTCCTCTATGCAGATCACCTCTAGAGCAGTGATGTTATGGGGCTGTCGTTGGGCAACACGGACTTTCAACTCCCTCCACAGATTTTCTATGGGGTTGAGATCTAGAGACTGGCTAGGCCACTTCAGGACCTTGAAATGTTTCTTACGAAGCCACTCTTTTGTTGCCCTGGCTGTGTGTTTGGGATCATTGTCATGCTGAAAGACCCAGCCATGTCTCATCTTCAATGCCCTTGCTGATGGAAGGAGATTTTCACTCAAAATGTCTCGATACATGGCCCCATTCATTCTTTCCTTTGCACAGATCTGTTGTTCTGGTCCCTTTCCAAAAAAAAAAAAAAAAACACCAAAGATTGATGTTTCCACCCCCATGCTTCACAGTGGTTATGGTGTTCTTCGGATGCAATTCAGGATTCTTTCTCCTCCAAACACGAGAACCTGTGTTTCTACCAAAAAGTTCTATTTTGGTTTCATCTGACCATAACACATTCCCCCATTCCTCTTCTGGATCATCCAAATGCTCTGTAGCGAACCGCAGAGGGGCCTGGACGTGTACCTTCTTCAGCATGGGGACACGTCTTTCAGTGCAGGATTTGAGTCCCTAGCGGCACATTGTGTTTCTGAAAGTAGCCTTTGTTACTGTGGTCCCTGCTCTCTGTAGGTCATTCACTAGGTCCCCCCGTGTGGTTCATGGATTTTTGCTAACCGTTCTTGTTATAATTTTGACGCCACGGGGTGAGATCTTGCATGGAGTCCCAGATCGAGGGAGATTATCAGTGCTCTTGTATGTCTTCCATTTTCTAATAATTGCTCCCATGGTTGATTTCTTTACACCAAGCGTTTTACCTATTGCAGATTCAGTTTTCCCAGCCTGGTGCAGGTCTACAATTTTGTCTGTGGTGTACTTCGACAGCTCTTTGGTCTTGGCCCCAGTGGAGTTTGGAGTGTGACTGACTGAGGTTGTGGACAGGTGCCTTTTATACCGATAATGAGTTAAAACAGGTGCCATTAATACAGGTAACGAGTGGAGCCTCGTTAGACCTCGTTAGAAGAAGTTAGACCTCTTTGACAGCCAGAAATCTTGCTTGTTTGTAGGTGACCAAATACTTATTTTCCACTCTAATTTGGAAATAAATTCTTTAAAAATCAAACAATGTGATTTTCTGTTTTTTTTTCCACATTCTGTCTCTCATTGACAATTAGCCTACAGGCCTCTCTAATCTTTTCAAGTAGGAAAACTTGCACAATTGGTGGTTGACTAAAAACTTATTTGCCCCACTTTATAACTTAAATTATTATTGCTATACGGACAAGTTATGGCTCACAGACCAAGTCTAGTCACAGATGTCAATGATTTCTCCATTGATTAGCGCAACTGTGTTGTTAATTTTCTCCTTTCTGACTGGTTTAGCAACCAAAGCGAGCGTGCACGCATATCGGACGTATCTCGCGAGTTTCTGTTACGTGACGTAGTTTCCGCGCCCCCTCTGGGGTGCGCCATTCAAATAGTCCAGATGGTCAAATTAGCCGCTCCAGCAAAGCAACAAACTAGCCTGTCGGCAAAACAACACACACGCATCCGCCGCAACCTGCTGAGTGTACGCTGATGTGTTTGTTAGCTGGCCACACCACCTCAAACAGAAGCTAAACAAAGAAATGCCTGCTCATTATGTAAATATAAATGTCGACGCCGCAATGCTAAGTATTTGGAACATGGACCGTCTACCGGCCAAATTAGCAGGATGATCGCTATGCCAATAAGGAGTGCAACTGATGTGAATGTCAGCGGTATGGCAGATAATTGGGCAAATGGCAAACAATAATCTATCCTAGAATGTTAGTTATTAAGTCGCAGGATGTAGCAAAATCGGCAGTGTCATATCAGGAGCTGGGTTGCTGAATTGTCCAATATTCAGAAACAAAAGTACGCATCCTGTTTTGAGCTTTCAAGCGACATGCTTTGTCTCGTAATATCATCAAAGTTAAAAAAAAGTGTCTTATTTGAAGAACAAACGAATATTACTTATAGTATGGTGCTTTATGCGAATATGAAGGGAAACGCATTACCTGCGTCTCCTGCTTTTTGACCAATGAGCTGACGGAACAATGACATTTAAAAAATCCCTCTCATCTCATGGGTCGAGGTACTGACGCTTGCCATGATGAAAACGGAAGACCCTATAAGAGATAAGAGGTGTGAGTGAAGCTTGAGTAAAAAGGATTTTCAAAATGGTGAAACAGTGGTACCGAATTCAATTTGTTCAAGGACCTAGTTTGGAAGTCAAAATGATCGTATGTCGATTAATTCACTCCACAGCCAAAAAAACCTATGCTAAATCCTTAATAAATACTGCTGGTACATTTGCAAATTGCAATTATACATAGCAGAACAAAAAAATTGGGGGCTGTCAAAATTATTGCATTAACGGGCGGTAATCAATTTTTTAAATTAATCACGTTAAAATATTTGACGCATTTAACGCACATGCCCCACTCAAACAGATTAAAATGACAGCACAGTGTAATGTCCACTTGTTACTTGTGTTTTTGTAATTACTGATATCAGCAATGGCGAGCTACTAGTTTATTTTTTTAATTAAAAATTTTAAAAATTTTATTAAAACGAAAACATTAAGAGAGGTTTTAATATAAAATTTCTATAACTTGTACGAACATTTATCTTTTAAGAACTACAAGTCTTTCTTTCCACGGATCGCTTTAACAGGATGTTAATAATGTTAATGCCATCTTGTGGATTTAATGTTATAATAAACAAATACAGTACTTATGTACTGTATGTTGAATGTATCTATCCGTCTTGTGTCATAGTATCTTTCCATTCCAACGATAATTTACAGAAAAATATGGAATATTTTATAGATGTCCCCAAATGACCTCATATGACCAGGACACGCCCCTCAAATGTCCCCAAATGAGCTGATATTACAAGGACACGCCCCCAAATGACCTTATAATGACCAGGACACGCCCTCCAAATGTCCCCAATGACCTGTTATGACCAGAACACGCCCCCCCAATGACCTTATATGACCAGGATACGCCCCCCCCAAATGTCCCTAATGACCTGTATGACCAGAACACGCCCCCCAAATGTCCCCAAATTACCTGATATGACCTGGACATGTCCCCGAAATGTCCCCAAATAAACAGGAAGTGACCTGTTATTGTCCCCATATTGTCCCCAAACCAACATGGGCGGGGCTAAGATCTGTATCTCCACACAGCAAAGACTCAGAGTAATTTCTCCGGAAATTGCAGTTTCTATTTTCAAATAAAAATCTTTATTTCTAACATTGTCAATGTTTTGACTACATTTTCTATTCATTTTGCGACTCATTTGAAAAGTAAAATTGTGACTTTTGAAAACACAAAATTATGTGGGTGACCCCAAACTTTTAAATGGCAGTGTACATAATTAACGTTTGACTAAAATTATTATAATATTATAATTAGTAATCAAAATCTTCTTTTCACATACAAGAACATAATTAAATGGTGACGGTTATTGGGTAGGCCGGCTCTACCAAAGAATTTCCCTTATTTTTTTTTTAGCTTTTCCATTATTCGAAATGATATTGAAACCCTCCGTTTGGCTATTTGGCTAACGTAACACTTTGTTTGAATGTTGAGCGATGTCCATAATGGCCTTAGTAGTGCAACTTTACCATTACTGTTTCGAGTACAAAATCATGCATAAAATCCTTCAGGAAAAGGTAAAAACTATGGACTGAAATAAGTGTTTTCACACTGAAAAGTAACACTGTCAAGATGAGAGCTGAAGGTATGAATACATTGTTAATTCTTTTCAAAACAACACCATCTCATTTTGACAGTCACTTCAGAGAGAACGGAACCACTTGAGGTGCTCAAACGGTGACAACACAACAAACCGACATGACGGCACCACCAGTGGCACCTTGTTGTTACGCCGCTGCAGCGTTGTCTTTACCACTTCTTGTTTGAATCAATGTCGCATTCTCACAGCTGTGTTTCATCAGTTTTGCAGCAAGAATACATGTTTTTGGAGGGACAGGGTTCATTTTTTCCTCATGAAGTTTTGGCAAGTAAAGTTACTTCGGGGGTTTCCTGCCAACGCGGCAGGGTGTCAGAAGACCAAAAAACAGAAGCCTTAATCTGACATTGATTCAATAACAATATCTTGACAAGTCATTGAAGCAAATTTAATTGCTGATGGTTATTGATAATTTTAGCGAGGAAATGTTATTTGAACCAACGTATAATTAGGACGACTTGTTTGCTTCCCAACATTAGTAGAACATTCCTGAAGAGAGAATGCGTGTTGCTGTACGAGAGCGCAAAGACAACACACCATGGGGTTGTTACTTATTCACACAGTGATATTCCAAAAAGTTTAAAACGGGAAATAAAACAAGTTTTGCTCTTTAATCTCTTATGCTTGCTATGACGCAGAGAACAGCACTCTCCATGCGGACCATTTTTATTAAAAACTTGAAAAATTTTGCGTTTAATTTTTCATGGCCAAAGCTACCTGTTGCCATACTTTGGAAGTTTTCCATTTGTTTTATTCTTTTTAGGCTGTATAAGTTAATATATGCCAACACTATTGTTGAGAAGAATTAGAAGTACACCCAGTAGAATACAAACTTGCATTAAAGTTAAAGTATGACTGCTGTGTAGTCATCGAAAGTAACTCTTATGTATTTGCAATCTTCATTAAAACTTTCATGCACGAATTATGACTTTATTTTTTTTACCCTTACATGGGACTCAGAAACACATTGATGGTGCTGGAAAAACGATCATTCGACCCTTCCAGTCAAAATGAATTCGAAATCTAGGGCCGTCAATGGCATTGAAATATGAGCATTCATAAGTAGTCTTCCTAGTTTAAATGAATTGGACATCTATTGCCATAAATGGCATGCAATATACTAGTTTATATGATATATTGGGGATGTCCCCAATCTGATCACGTGGTCTGAAATCGAGCTGATTTTTTTTCAGAGAATTGGAATTGGGTGAAAAGGATCAGATTTTTGATTTAATAAAAAACTTATTTTGCTGGCTAGAGTCGCCGGTGTTAAGAGCCAGTTGACATTTTACAGTACAATACTGCCACCTTGTGGCCATACTAATTTATTGCATCCATTGTGTGACCAGAAGTGGGTTCTAACGTGTTACATTTACTCCGTTACATTTACTTGAGTAACTTTTTCAGAAAATGAACCCCAGTGGTTCGGTGAGCAAGTATAAGGGGTTCGGCATAGGACCTGCAGGGCCGTATTGTCATACATTGACTAAATCTAAGCAAAGTGGCATGTTACATTAGGTTTTTGATAGACTGGCCCAAATTTTCAGGCTTTATTCCATTTCTGTAAACTGTTTTTTCTCTATCTGATGGGAAGAAAAAATGTTTTTCTCATTGGAAGGTTGACTTGCACTTGGTATGAAGAAGTATAACAGACTGATGGGCAGAATGGACTCAAATTTTGACCTGTTTAAAAACATCCTGTCGAAATGAGTAGGAAGTTGAACAGGAATCTGCTTAGATATTAGCTGAGATGTATTGGTTTTTAATGTATTTATTTTTATTTTTTTAATTCCGAAGGGTTCCTTGAAGGCAGATGTGAAACTCTTGGTGTTTGGTTCCTTGAGCAAGGTTAAGAAACCACTGTACTTAGCCATACTATTTACTTAAGTAGAATTGTGAAAAAGAAACGCTACTCTTAACCTGCGACTCTGTGTTAAACTATTCGTTACGTTTCTCCTCTTTATTCTGCATATTAGATTTTACTTTTTTGGGCCAGTGACGCCAACAGTAGCGTTACCAGTTTCACCAATGAGACGTGGCAACACTAATCACATGACTCCTTTATACCAATCAGACTCAAGCTTGCCATTGTATGATCACACTGGCTTTTTCAATCATGTGGCATGTTTAAAGCACCGTAAAAAATTAAGTATTTAATATAGAGCGCTGCTCTCAACATGACTTGAAAATGTGGATTTTAAAATCCCTCCCAGATTTTATATGGCACCGATTGACCCCGGAAAACCGGAGATATGATCCTTTAAATTTTATACTAGGAACTATGAAGGCGCTACCGTAATTTGCGGACTATAAGCCACTAATTTTTTTCCCCTCATTTGGAACCTTGCGGCATGTAGTCCAGCGTAGCTTATTAGCTGATTTATTTGGGTTAATAGGTAACAATTTATTTGACAGCGGCGTCATAAGACTGCCATATGACCGTAATAATTATGACATTACATTATTATGGGCATTAGATCTTTTAGATCCATTCAAAAGGAAGATAATTTGCCAGATGATACAAAATGACATCAGTCATAGGCGTTCATTAATGTTCATGGCAGTGTCATGTCATAATTATGATGGTTCTTTTGACAGTCTTATGGCGCCGCTGTCAAAAAGTGTCACCAAATTTCATAACTAGCAATTAATGAAACAACAAGAACAGTAACTGGAGAAATAATTAGCACAAACATGAACTTTATTATTTACAACTATAGCGCTGCAATGCATGCTAGGAGGCATGTTGGGCGACAAAAGTGATGAAAGCAGATGGTAGCAGAGGTTGACTGTCTCCCCCACGAAAAGAGTAACGGCCAAATGAAGCATCTTGAAGCAATTGAGCTTTGCAGCCAATTGGTTCAAGGCTTCATTGTGCTTCATTTTTTTTTTTCGGTATCGAGTCGACACTCGGCAGATTCTCAGAATCAAGTGACATCCCTAATATTTATCAGTTTTCTTATAATTGCCCATCTTCCATCTGCCATTCATGTAAACATTTTTTGTTTGTTTACTGAACTGCTGTGCCGCGCATGACCTTCTAAACTTTTTTTTTTTTTTTTTTCGAGCTAGCTGCTTCCCAACTCTTGACGTGTGTTCCCATATGTCCTTATAGTAAATGAAGGTGGCGTGCGACAGGCGTCCAATTCCTGTCCCGACCCGGGTGAGCCAGAGAACGGAAAACGCCATGGCAATGACTTCAGGTACCAAAACACTGTTGATATATTACCTGAAACTTTCAGTTTTTTTCTTTTAACTAAGCTTATTTCGTCATATTTTTACCCAGCATTGGAAGTGTGGTGCAGTTCAGCTGCGATGAAGACTACGTCCTCCAAGGTAGCAAAAGCATCAGCTGTCAGCGAGTGGCTGAAGTTTTTGCAGCATGGAGTGACCACAGGCCCGTCTGCAAAGGTAAAAATTAACCATAACTGCACACAAATGTAATATTGTTTCCGAGTAGTCCGAAATAAAACACAATATTAACCCAACTTAGTTTTTTTTTTTTTTTTTTAAACCACTCTCAGTACTTTAAATCAAATAGCTTCAAAGTTACATGATATATTTATGTTTTGACATTCAAGAGTTGTGTTAGCATCACAACACTCTTGGCGATTCCAGTTTGACACTTGGTGGTTTTTGGGGGGCTCCGGCACACATACAGAAGCAGATCGAGACGAAGACTGAGCTCGTCCGTCGCTTTAAATGCCAGAGTCGTTTGTCAACGTTGGCCTGGTTGAAGGCTTCACACTCGGGGCGAGAGACTTTAAAGATATAAGGCAAAATTTATGGGGTGCGTGTCCCATTGTGGAGGAATGAAAGGAGCTATTTCATCACTTGACTAATAACAATTCAGCTGAATACTCAAAGCATTGACGTAAGCATAATTTAGGTGATTTTTTTCTGAAACTTTTTCAGCTAGTTACCACTTTCAACATTGCCAGCTAAATAGACAATGCACTCAAATCTCATATTTTTCGGACTATAAGTCGCAGTATTTTTTCGTCGTTTGCCTGGGGGTGCGACTTATACTCTGGAGCGACTTATGTATGAAATTATTAACACATTATTTCATCATTTCACATGGTTTTTTGGTGTTTTGGATTGATATCGGTGGTTTGGTAAACTTGTTAGCATGTTCCTTATGCTATAGTTATCTGAATAACTCTTAATAGCTATGTTATGTTAACATACCGGCCACATTCGCATTTCGTTGTTCATGCATCATCTAACATTAATTTATCATACTGTACACTTATCCAGCATGTTGTTCTCTATTGTATTTTTATTTTAAATTGCCTTTCAAGATGACATATCTGTTCTATGTGTTGGATTTTATCAAGTAAATTTCCCCTCAAAATGCGACTTATATGTTTTTTTTTCCTATTGTTGGGCATTTTATGGCGGGCGCGACTCATACTCAGGTGCGACTTAAAGTCCAAAAAATATGGTAATACAAAAGTTCACATTTTAACTTGGAGACAGGAAAAGATTTCGAAGCTGGTCAAGAGAACCATGATTTTTTAATATTTTTTTCCTTTAATACACGAATTATGGCTTCTTGAATATTTATATTAGGTTTGTATAGGACTGGTCTCAAACCTGCAGCACAGGGGCCAATTCTGGTCCATGGGACAATTTTTGCAGGCCCACTTTGGCAATTGCAGTACAGTATTAGTGTTGCCTGCACATACTAGTTTACCATGAGAAATTAAAGAATATGTAATTTAGAAAAAAAATAAAATATCCTTTTTCGGGAAAAAAATTAAACGATAATATTTAAAGCAACACTTGGTAACTTTTCAACCATTATAAAATATTTTCATCACATTTATAATAATATGTCGACTGAAAAATAATTGAATTACACCAGTTTTATATCTTGAGGGGGGTCTGTATTAGGGTTGGGCATCGTTTGAAAATGAACGATTCCGGTTCCATGTTTAGATTCTGGTTCCGAACGATTCTCGATTCTGATTCTTTTCAGATATTTTTAACTTGTATATGAATATCAGTCTTTGAACTCAAATGTGATGGTTTCTTTCCACAGGAGTGCACTTTCACAAAGATCTTTATTTTTCAAAAGCTCACGTAGAAAACATTTACTTGTATTCTTTTGCCATACATATACCTTAGCTGGGAACTACAACAAAGCATTAGTATAAATTTTCTATTGATTATAATTTGATGTAGATGAGGCAAAATAATAAGATTTCCTTATTTGTAAAACCGATTCTATTGTGTTTACAGACACATGCAATGTTTATGTTGTGACAATACCAGTTAGGCCAGTGTGTGGCGCTTTAGGAGTGTGTAAGTATAATGCGGAGAAGAAGAGATCAGGGCGTCTGGCTAGGATGCTTTGTGATGTGATGCTATGTTTTCACTGCTACGACTTCATTAAAAAAGTAACCGAATGCGTCGTATGGCTGCTTCTTTCTAAATAAGCAACACAACAGATTCCAAAACAAAAATCCTTTTAATGCTGTTGATTTTAACGGAGGCGTCTACTGCTTTAAGATGGCAGCTGTTTACCAACGCCGCCAAGTCTTTTATTTTGCATCTAATTATATATAGGCTACATGTGATATCGACCATAACCCGACGTAATAATATGATTTATTCTCATATTATTCTATCCATCCATCATAGACGTAGACTGCATAGACGTAATGTATTGTTTTACTTACCTGGTTCTGACGGTGCAGTGTGTCAACTACGTAGCACTCAGCTAGCTATGCACTTCGCACTTGTATTCCATGAAGCCGGTCGTGCAAATGTTGGACTGAGCTGACTGATCTTTTTTTTTTTTTTTTTTGTAAAATCAAGCCAAACTTTTGAGCGCCGCCGTACCGTGTCCATGGTTGCTATCAACTTGCAATGCACAAACACGTGCTTCTTCTGGCTTCTTCGTGGTTTTCGGCAGCATTTTTTTCCGCATGACGATCAGGGCATCGAGACATGGAATCGAAATTTAAAAATTCGAACGGTTCCGGGAGAACTGGAGTGTTAGAACCGTATCCCATGGATGCTCGGTGCCCAACCCTACTCTGTATCGCTTTCACTGGTTTCACTAATTAACTTTGAGGAGGGTGGCAGGAGCACACAAAAAAGACTACAAATGTGCTGACTGCTTTACGGCATACGCCACTTCCCCATTATTCAGTCGATGCAAACGCTTTCGCGCACAGTTGCTAACCGTCATATGCTATTTTTTTAGCCAAAACCGCAATTATTATATTATTATTATTATCGATGTAAACATTATGATTATTACAGTTGTTGTTAGCGAAGTGACTGCATTCCTTTTTGCATTTTGGAGTGAAATGGGGGTGGGACACAAAAAAGCTCAGCTTTTTCCCACTCGTTTTTGAGCTCCACATGTATGTATTGTTATTATTTCTGTTACAATCCTCATTACTGTTTCATTTTTATTTTTTTCCATACTTGTTTTTTTTTTTTTTTTTTTTAATGTTATTACTATTCATCCCTCACACAGGCGCTGGCGACTGGTAGATTGATTTTTGATTGATCAATGATTTTACGACACTGCAAGTGTGCGCTGGTCCTCATGGGAAAAACAGTCTTCCTGAAGGCAAAGCACTACCGCTTTTGTCCACTGGCGCCGCTAAAATTGATCAAAACTGAAAAGCTACCAAGTGTTTCTTTAAATAGTAATAAATGAATTAAAAAATAATAGTTCTGGTGTTTTACCTCTGGGAATTTTAAGTATTTTTTTTTTGTTTTGTTTTATACATTTTTTTTTTTTTTTTTTGGTAACCTCACGTAACATAACAGTTTGGCTGCCAATGACAGCTGTAAGTGTTTCCAGTATAAATTTTCCTCTTTTACTAACTACCACAACACATATTCTGTGACCTGGTGCTAGCTGCTAATGATAACGTTTGAATAGATATCCACTGTAGTGACCGCTGTCCTTGAAATACCAAATACAGAACATGTGTACTTTTGATTTTTCTACCAGAATGCAAGTCATCTTACATTCTTGCACACCACACGGCAAAGTTGGCATCCTTTGAACTAGTGTTAGCATCTGTTCACTGACTTCTCTAATACAATGTCCTCATAAACAGAGTTAATATTAGTCTTTTCAAAAGTGCAGCCGTCACCCTTGGTTTCGGTTGACTACAAAACAATCAACCTTATTATTACAGTCATTATTAGAGATATTACCCTTCATGATTTCTAACAATTGGCAATTTAAGATGGTTAACGCCTGTTAGGGAATCATCATGACCAAAGATGAAATAATGAGCATTTAAACCATCAAGCCATCAAGTGTAGGGCGTGACGATTGGTTAAGCGTCCTCAAGCAGAGAAAGTCACCCAGTTAAAGAACGTTATGTAAGTGTGATTTGTTTGCAATGAAGGAGCAGCTTTATGAGCAAGTGCACAGCGGGTAACTTTTGTTTGACATGACAAAGTGCTCCTTGCTGCTCGGCAGTTGTTGCTTAGTAACAAGGCCAATATGTGTTTGGCCTAGCCATGTGACATACATCAGGGGAACGATATACTCCAGGTAACGCTTAACCGCATATAACGTTAATAGCCATGCTTATTCATAATAGGTGTGACCTGTGTTTATCATGATTATATATAATATACTGTATATTGTGTAAGACCGGTCCAACAGTGCAACTAAAGTCATACACTTACTAGGCCTGCACAATATATCATTTAAACATCGCCGTCGTGATGTGCGCATGCGCAATAGTCCCATCACAGGATGTGCGATTATATACAGTGTATACATATATATATATATATATGGATGTAAGGGCTGTCAAACGATTAAAATTTTTAATCGAATTAATTACAGCTTAAAAATTAATTAATCGCAATTAATCGCAATGCAAACCACCTATAAAATATGCCATATTTTTCTGTAAATTATTGTTGGAATGGAAAGATAAGACACACGATGGATATATACATTCAACATACGGTACATAAGGACTGTATTTGTTTACTATAACAATAAATCAACAAGATGGCATTAACATTATTAACATTCTGTTAAAGCAATCCATGGATAGAAAGACTTGTAGTTCTTAGAAGAAAAATATTAGTACAAGTTATAGAAATTTTATATTAAAACCCCTCTTAATGTTTTCGTTTTAATAAAATTTGTAAAATTTTCAATCAAAAAATAAACTAGTAGCCCGCCATTGTTGATGTCAATAATTACTTACACAGTGCTCATGGGTGCTGAAGCCTATAAAATCAGTCGCACCCAAGCGCCAGCAGAGGGCGGCAAAACTCCATAAAACACAATTAACAAGTGAGTGTTTCACTGTACCATCATTTAAATGTATCTGAGCGGGGCATCTGCGTTAATTGCGTCAAATATTTTAACGTGATTAATTAAAAAAAATAAATAAATAACGCCCGTTAATGCGATAATTTTGACAGCCCTAATATATACGTATATATATATATATATATATATATAATTTTTATAAATAAAATACTATTAAAGTATCACAATTTTCTGACTATAAGCCGCGACTTTTTTCCCTCATTTTGAATCCTGCGGGTTATATCGTCCAGTGCGGCTTATTTGTTGATTTATTTGGGTTAATATGTCAAACTTTGAAAAAGATTGCAATAAAACCACCATAATTATGACATGACACTATAATAGGCATTAATGAATGTTTAAGACTGCTTAGTTGATTTTTTCCCCTTTTATCACAGACAAACATTTTGGTTTTATTTACCTGACATGTTTCGGCGTGTAAGACAGATGTCATTAAATGTCATCTTGCAAATTATGTCAGGAACTTTATGTCCAGTTTGGATCTTGTACATCCATTCAAAAGTGAGATAATTTGCCGGATGACACAAAATGACATATGTCATAAACATTCAATAATGCTCATTGCAGTGTCATTTCGTAATTATGATGGTCTTATATGAAGGGAATAGTTACCTTTCTCGCACATACCATATAACTGTTTGCATTACTCTAACACACTTAATATGATCAATCAGGGAATAGTATTGTTTCTCATATGTACTGTAGGATTGTTTGTACTACTCTAACACACCTAAAATAAATAGCACACCATAGTTTAATGAAACTATGAAACTATTTAGATTCCTGGAATGTCTGGCATGAATCGCTGTCTTTAGGTCATGCCACAGCATATCAATGGGGTTCAAGTCTGGACTTTGACTTGGCCACTCCAGAATGTGTATTTTGTTCTTCTGAAACCATTCTGAAGTTAACTTACTTCTGTGTTTTCGATCATTGTCTTGTAGTGGCATCCATCCTCTTTTTAGCTTCAACTGTCTGACAGACGGCCTCGGGTTTTCCTGCAAAACATCCTGATAAATCTTTGAATTCATTCTTCCATTAATGATTGCAAGGTGTCCAGGCCCTAAGGTAGCAAAACAGCCCCAAATCATGATGTTCCCTCCGCCCTGCTTCACGGTGGGGATGAGGTGTTGATGTTGGTGAGCTGTTCCATTTTGCCTCCACACATGACGTTGTCCGTTACTCCTAAACAATTCAACTTTGGTTCCATCAGTCCACAAAATATTTTGCCAAACCTTCTGCGGATTGTCCAAGTGCCTTTTTGCGAACATTAAACGAGCAACAATGTTTTTTTTAGACAGTCCTCCGTGGAGTCATCCCATGAACACCATTCTTGACCATTGTATTACATATAGTTGATGTGTGCACAGAGATATTGGAGTGTGCCAGTAGTTTCTGTAAGTCTTTAGCAGAGACTCTAGGGTTCTTTTTTACCTCTGAGTATTCTGCGCTTGGTGTCATCTTTGGTGGACGTCCACTCCTTGGGAGAGAAGCAACATGCCAAACTCTCTCCATTTGTAGACAACTTCTCTGACTGTTGATTGATGAACATCCAGAATTTTGGAAATGGTTTTGTATCCTTTCCCAGCTTTATACAAATCAACAATCCTTGATCGCAGGCCTTCAGAAAGCTCTTTTGACCGAGCCATGAACCACATCAGACAATGCTTCTCCTCAAGACAATTCTTATCTGGTGTGTGTTTTATAGTGGACAGGGCAGCTTTAAACCACTCATCAGTGATTTAGCACACACCTGACTTAAATTGTTCTATAAAAATTGCTTTTAATTGCTCATTAAGTCTCCTTAGGCAGATGGTTTACTTATTTTCCCCTTTCTGTCAATGTTTGCATGCTATCCTCATTAAAATATGAAAACCTATTAATATTTGGGTCGTTTTAGTTGAAGCAGACACTGTTTTTACATCTGTGTGATTTTGACTAAGATCAGATCACATTTGATGGTCGTTTTATGCAGAAATGTGACAAATTCCAAAAGGTTCAGATACTTTTCATACCCGTTTTTCCATAACCTAATAGAGTATATATGCTGTAAAGTGTTTTTTTCCCCTTCATTTTCTTCAAAAGCAGCAGTATTGCTACAAATCCCATAAACCTTAGTATATCGGCGTTGCTTGAAGGACAACGTATTTGTAACTCTGACAAGAAAAATGCGAACTTACAGGTATTTGAACTACAGGCAAGATCATTCCTTCCCGAGTAAGCGTAAACATTGCAAAATAAAGCCCCTCTAGCTTGAAATGGGATGTTTTGGTGGCTTAGTTGAAGAGCATTGTGTGGAATATTGAGTGTACTCTGCTTGTCACAAAAAAAAAGAACCCCCTTCAGGTGAGAAACTTTCATATCCGACATTGGAAATATTAAAAAAAAAAAAAAAAAAAAACTATCCAGGTGTGATGCTAATAGACTCTTTGTGATTGGCTCATACATCTAGCAAGCAGGCTTGTCGAGATTAAGCCGCCATCCGAAACATCGAGCAGCTTCGCCAACTACTCCATTATACTGCAAACGCATGTAATTCCTTTCGGCAATTTTAGCCGAGGCGAGGCAGGCTTAAGTTGGTGCAAACACGACAGCATCTGCAAAAAAAGGGGGGAGGGCGGATTGTGGGCGGATTACTCTGTCAACGCAGGTACCGTCATGGCGGGCTGCTGTGAATGTAAATGTCGCATCAGCTCTTCTTTGTCACAAAAGAAGCTGAATGGAGCCAAACAGGGATTTTATCTTCAAGACTGTTATACTACAAAAGATGTTTTTTCGCTTCACCCTTACACATATTGTTTTTGTTTTAATTTACTCCGTTTACAGAACATTGTTTCACTCACATCGGAGTCAGAAAATCCATACAATCATCCATGTAAAGCGTCAGTAAATGTAAATCACTATAAACTGTGTACAGTGTTCTTTTTTGTGGGTTGTATGGCACTGAATATAATAAGTATAGTATAAAAAAATCCACAATTGACATCTGCACTAATACAAAAATCAATAAGTACATGACACTCACTCACTTAACAAGATTGTCAAAAGCAATCCAATGGAATACCACAAGAGGACGTAAAAGCACATTTCTATTGCTTTGGTATGAGGAATATCGTATTTTTCGGACTATAAATCGCAGTTTTTTTCATAGCTTGGCTGGGAGTGCGACTTATACTCATGAGCGACTTATGTGTGAAATTATTAACACAATATTATATCATTTCACATGTTATTTTGGTGTTTTGGAGTGACACTGATGGTTTGGTAAATGTGTTAACTTGTTCTTTATGCTATAGTTATCTGTATAACTCTTAATAGCTATGTTACGTTAACATACCGGCCACGTTCGCATTTTGTTGTTCATGCATCATGTAACATTATCATACTGTACACTTATTCAGCATGTTGTTCTCGATTGTATTTTTATTTTAAATTGCAGGATGACATACAGTGCCCTTCATATTTATTGGCACCCCTGAAAAAGATGTGTTTTTTTAGCTTCTAATATATATATATTTTTTAATTCAAATAAGATGGGAGCTTAATGGTAAAAAAAAAGAGAAAAATCCAACCTTCAATACAAGTGCATTCATTCAGTGGGGAAAAAATCCCACATAAAGAAAAAAATATTTGACATCAAATAATGTGTGTCACAATTATTAGCACCCCTGGTGTTAATACATTGTACAACCCCCTTTTGCCAACAAAACAAGGTCTGGGGATTGAGATGGCCATGGGAGGAGCTCGATTTTGTGTCTGGTGAACCATTTCTGTGTAGATTTGGCCATATGTTTAGGGTCATTGTCTTGCTGAAAGACCCAGTGACGACCCATCTTCAGCCTTCGGGCAGAAGGCAACAGATTTTGATTTAAAATGTCCTGGTATTTCAAAGCATTCATGATGCCATGCACCCTAAAAAGGTTCCCAGGGCCTTTGGAAGTAAAACAGCATCACTGACCCACCCCCATACTTCACAGTGGGTATGAGGTGCTTTTCAGCATGCACATCTTTCGCGGCATGCCAGACCCACTTAGAGTGTTTGTTGCCAAAAAGCTCAATCTTGGTCTCATCTGACCAAAGCACATGGTCCCAGCTGAAGCCTGGGACCGTGTGTATTTTTGTGTGAGAAAGCACCTCATGCCCACTGTGAAGTATGGGGGTGGGTCAGTGATGCTGTTTCGCTTCCAAAGGCCCTGGGAACCTTGTTAGGGTGCATGGCATCATGAATGCTTTGAAATACCAAGACATTACAAATCAAAATCTGTTGCCCTTTGCCCGAAAGCTGAAGATTGGTCGTCACTGGGTCTTTCAGCAAGACAATGACCCTAAACATATGGCCAAATCTACACAGAAATGGTTCACCAGACACAAAATCGAGCTCCTCCCATGGCCATCTCAATCCCCAGACCTTGATTTGTTGGCAAAAGGGGGTAGTACAATGTGTTAACACCAGGGGTGCTAATAATTGTGACACATATTATTTGATGTCAAATATTTTTTTCTTTATGTGGGATTTTTTCCCCCACTGAATGAATACGCTTGTATTGAAGGTTGGATTTTTCTTTTTTCTCCATTATATATATTAGAAGCTAAAAAACACATCTTTTTCAGGGGTGCCAATAATTATGGATGGCACTGTGTCTGTTCTGTGTGTCGGATTTTATCAAGTAAATTTCCCCAAAAAATGCGACTTATACTCCGGTGCGACTTAAATGATTTTTTTCCCTTTTCGTTAGGCATTTTATGGCTGGTGTGACTTATACTCAGGTGCGACTTATAGTCTGAAAAATACGTTACATCACGTGGCGGAATTCCTGAATAAATTGTGCAATAAAAGTGCTATAACAGATCAGGATCGACCTGTTGTAACCACTAGAAGGGAGAAATCTGCCATTTATCAACACGCTCACCCTGTTCAAACATGCTATTAACATTGGCCGTAATCACTCTGCAGACCCTCCCAGTTCAAATGGATTCGACATCTATCGCCGTCAAGGGCGGCCAATGACTTTAATTCAGCATGTGTGAACATATGTGCTTTTATCACACAAGTAAACCAGAATAAATGAGGAGAAATAGCATTAGAACAAGAGCTTATTATTTAATAGCGTTGAAACTCAATGAGAATAAAAGGGCAGATTGTCCTTCTGTACAATACAACAACATTTTTTGGAGGCAGAAAGACAAACGTAGCGAGTGTCCATGTGGCATCTTGATGAATAGGCAGATGGCGAGGCCAGCTAGCCAAAACTCTGTGCGCGTGCGCCCGTATACACTTCAGGGGTATATTTAGTCGATTTCCTTCAATTTCCTGCCTGAATGAAGGATGCCTTATTGTACATGTGTAAAAAGAAGTGAATCACTCTCTCTTTAGACAGTTTTTTGGTGGGCGCCGAGCCATTTACAGTGGGCCGCCGGGACACCTTGCCAGCTTAATGATGTCATCAATCAGCCGCCGAGCCTATTGGTCCATCCCTACTTATGTCGGCGTGCTGCTTCAAAGTGCTCGTTTGGGAGTACCTAGCATAGAAAATAAAAGTTTAAGATATTGGAGGAGAAACTTTTTCATCATTCAGAGACGAGCTCAAAAAGCGTATGTTTTTTTTCACTCATTTTTCAAAATGAAGCTTAACCTTGGACGCCTGAATTTAAATTGAACTCTTTCACTGCTATTGATGATGCTAGATGTCCATTCATGTGGCGTCCAGTCATCCTTCTACTGTGAATTGAAATGAGTTTGTAACTAGTAGACGTCCAATCAATTTGAAATGTGAGGGTGGCAACACATTTCAAATAGTAAACAAATATATATTAAGCCATTGACTTCACTATCAGTTGACAGGGCACGGGACCGCTCCATAAGGGGGCCTAGTTTCAAAATTTTAAAATTCAAATATTTTCAACCAAAGCCTTTAGCGATCTAAAACCAAAACAGGCACCTCCTTTAGGCATATATGAGTTTCTATAAGCAGCAACATCAAAAAATTCAAATTTTTTTCCTAATAAAATCACGATTATTTTTTTATACAGTGGGGAGAACAAGTATTTGATACACAGTCAATGGGAAAACCCATTGGCAGTGTATCAAATACTTGTTCTCCCCACTGTATACTGTGAGTACAGTTTAACAAAACTTAAAATGGCTACAAAATTATCAGATTTTACGCTACACATCACCAAATGCAGAGATAAACACCTATATTTTCAGGATCAATAGCAATATTTACCATATGACGTTTTTTTTCCCCGAAATAGCGACTTTTTTTTTTTTTTTTTACTCAGTGGAATTTTGCCATAAGTTTTCATCAACTAATAAATCACTCAATTTTCACATCAGAAACTCAATACTTGAGAAAAGCATGCAGAATAATTTTAATTTTACTCAAAAAAGCACATGTTGCATTTTTCTATATACAAATCTCAACTTATTTTGGTTGAATTCCGATGCCGATTGCCAGCTATATGGCCCTCGTCATTTTTAGATTGAAATTTTACATAATATGTAACACGTAAAAAACATTTTTTTTTTTTTTTTTGTATTGTTGTAGAAAAGCCTGAATTACTACGGTAGTTTTTTGCTAGACAAAAAAAAAACAAAAAACAGGCAGTTGGCCAAAAATACCTGATTATTTGAATGTCAAGCTACCATAATGTGTATGGATACAAAATCCAACGTGGCGGCCATCACAATACAAAGAGGTTTTTAAGTAAAAATTTGTGTAAATAAATGCGTAATGTCTAGATTCTTGGTTTAAAGCTAAAAACCTGGCAGTCATCATTCATTTTACGTAAATATTTCAAGCTAAAGTTACGCTAATTTTTTTCATTTATTTTTTATCGCTAACCCTATAATAATGTGCTTAAAATTTCACAGATAAGTCGCTCCAGAGTATAAGTCGCACCCCCAGCCAAACTATGGAGAGAAAAAAAAAAACAAAAAAAAAAACTGCGGCCTACAGTCCGAAAAATACGGTACATACAAGCTACTAGTGTTGATTAAAATAAAATACTAAATATAGCTAAATTGAAAAATACAGCTCAAACTTTGTCCTATCTCTCAAAATGAAAAAAAAAAAAAAAAATTAAAACAGAAAATAAATAAATAAATATATGTACTTGTACTGTATTCCCGCAATGCTTTCTGACGTATATTTATTAAATGCAAATTCATGCATCAAGGGATTAAGACTGTTGTTCCCATAATTAGGACACCTTAAGGTTTTTTTTTATTTTGTCCTAAAAATAAAAGTTGCCCTCTAGCGCATTGCCTAAAAATTAAGCTGTGCATACCTGCTGGGCATACTTTTTATAGCCTTAAAAATGAGATACTCCCTCCCTAAATAATGCATTCACTTTAATTACACTAAATGTAATTGCGGATGACAAAATTCCCATTCTAAAAGAACATTATCCCATTGATTATTCATGTCCTTTAACACCCAGAACACACAAAAATGGACCACAGCAACACTTGTCATTCATTTCATCCACAGTTCTGTCCAAAAAAAACCTGTATGAACAAAACATTGCAGTTGTGGTACCATGAAAAAACATGGTACTGTTGAATGATTGATTGTTATGCCCACCACTGGAAGTAAGAAATGGCCCCTTAAACCAGGAGACTCACCGACCTTGACTCCAAATCAGCTCTGAGACAAGTTCATACTCAGGAAGTGTGTTTGGCGTCCTTGGTGTTGCTGTGCTCCATGTGGATTAAATACACTTCCCTGTTGAGAGGTGAGGGGTGCGGGGATTCAAGGACCACCCGCTAACCTCCAAGGCCGGATCCCTAGGTGAGACCATGTGGACCTTGATTTTTTTCGCTAACGTTGAAAAAACCATGAGGGAAATTTGACAAAAAACCATAAGTGGAGTTTAAGGGGGGGGGGGGGGCAGGCCCCCCTCCCCCTTGGTGGCCGAAAAGTGTCATAGCATGTAATTGACTTTCCTGTATATGATTTTAAAATTACGTTTTCCGGTAAAATATTGTCTATAAAAGTTTTAAAGCAATCAAACCAAAAAACAAAAATGAATGAAATCAGCAAAAAAATTAATTTTCAAACAGATCGTGTGACTAGCAGCTTAGATGATCATTTGCTTTGCTTAGCCAAAACCATCCAAGGACCGAAGAGGCAAGTTGGATGTACGTAATTTTTTCAAACCTAAGATTTCAAAAGCGACAACAACAACTCAGCAAGAACCAAAGATTGAAAATGTGGACCAAATGGTTAGTGGAGTTTCAATTTGCCCCACTAAAGACAGTGTCTTGCCAATGTAGTTACCCCCGTCAAAAATGGTATCCCCTGGCCGCAGGAGCGCACACACACATTAGTTAAGAGTTATGTCGACTTAAACAATTAATTAAAGCCAGAAAAGTTATTTATAGTTAGTTATAACTGTTATTACTATTATTATTAAATATATGTTACAGGTAGGGCTGTCAAACGATTAAAATTTTTAATCGAGTTAATTACAGCTTAAAAATTAATCGTAATTAATCACAATTAATCACAATTCAAACCATCTCTAAAATATGCCATATTTTTCTGTAAATTATTGTTGGAATGGAAAGATAAGACACACGGCGGATATATACATACAACATACTGTACATAAGTACTGTATTTGTTTATTGTAACAATAAATCCACAAATGGCATTAACATTCTTTCTGTTAAAGTGATCCACGGATAGAAAGACTTGTAGTTCTTAAACGATAAATGTTATAGTTACAAGTTATAGTAATTTTATATTAAAACCCCTCTTCATGTTTTCGTTTTAATAAAATTTGTAAAATTTTCAATCAAACGTAGAGTTAATATAATAATAATAAGAATAAAAATAACAATAATAAAAATAGAGTGACCAAAGTTTTACGTGTATTTTGCATAGCTATTTTAATATGGAATGCCAGTTCATTTTGCATTGTTGTTTAACTGTGTGTCAGAATAGGGCCTCATTAATATAGACTGAAGTGCTGTTCTTTTTGTGAACATTTTTTTTTTTTTTTTTTTGGAGAGATAGGAATATTATTTTTGTTGTGCTTTCACTAAACGATACTTACAGTGGGGAGAACAAGTATTTGATACACTGCCAAAGGGTTTTCCCATTGGCAGTGTATCAAAAACTTGTTTTCCCCACTGTATGTTTGTTGTGAAGGAGTTGCCAATAAACGGCGCGGTCCAAAGAACGCCTGTGTCCACTCGCCTTTAGTGTAAAACATATATCTGTACATATCTTACCCAAAATACAACAAGAGACACATAATTGCCACTAAAAGAAAGAAAACTTACCGAAATATGTGTGGAGCACAAAGCAACAGCATAAACATCTCACAACTACTAATTCTCCCACGTTTAGAAGAAATAACATGAGTATGGAACGGCGCTGCCCCCAAGCGGCCGGTGGCATTCTCTTCACTCTTAATGTCCATAAACGGCCTCATTGTAATCTTTGAGGCAATATGCAAGATGGTCATTCACCCAAGCGCCAGCAGAGGGCGGCAAAACTCCATAACAACAAGTGAGCGTTTCACTGTACTGTCATTTAAATATGTCTGAGCGGGACATCTGAGTTAATCGCGTCAAATATTTTAACGTGATTAATTTAAAAAATTAATTAACGTCCGTTAACGCGATAATTTTGACAGCCCTAGTTACAGGTTATCCTACAAGTAAAACAGTAAAACATTGCCTTTTTTTACATTCAGAATGTATGTTACTTTATACCATGGGCCATGTTTTAAAACGTCATAGAAAAAAAAGCAAGCAAAAGCAAGCAGCGCAGCGACTCCGCCCAGGGGATACAATTTTTGACGGGGAGTAACTACATTGGCACAACACTGGTGGGCGTACCATATTCAATGGATGACAATCTTGGCGAAAAGTATTGCTGTCCTAAGCAGCCGGATTTAGAATTCCCCTCAAGAATGGTGGGAAACAAAAAACAAACAAAAACGCTAATTTTCAACTTATTATTATAAATATTCTTGTAAGTTAATTTTATTAATGACACATGTTGTGCCCCTCCTGCCCTAAAAGTCAAAAAACATGTCGACACAAAGTTTGTTCAAAATCGATTTAATGGCAGTCAATGAGTGAACTTGTCTACAAACTTGGGATTCGCAGGCCTAGACATACGTGCACACCTTCCCTTGGAAAAGAGTAAAAGATACAGTTATGAGCCTGTGATAATTCTTTCCCTGCCGTTGCTATGGCAGCACAGTGTCCAATCACCTTACGGCGCATGCCGACGGTGGACCATCCGTTCAGGCCGTCTTGATTGAGCTGTCAAAGTACACGCATGCGCCTTTTGTCGCATGCAGATACACTGTCACGCACATACAGTACACACCTCTGCTTGCACATACATGTCGGTATGCATGGATTATGGCGAGAAGGTTAAGGGAAGATGTATGGAGAATGAGAGGAACAGGGGCCATATGAGATGATGCTGGGGCCACCATGGCACACTTGGGGGCTTTAGATCGTCTCTATAAATCGTCTCTTACATGTCCCGTGGAGCAATTCATGGACACATTCCAAGAAAGGAAAAAACACAGTGGGATGATTCTGTACACTCATATAAGCATCTCATAGTCGAGTACAGGGGTCTGGAACTTTTTTGACCGAAAGAGCCATGCTGTCTTTATATATTCTGTTGCCAAATTGTCCGAGTCCGTTTTGTGAGCACTGTTTTTTTTTTTTTTTGTAAGTGCATTTGAATGCATCAGTGGGATCACGGGTACGCTTGGCTTTTATTATCAGTCGCAGAGTTGTAATTGAAATAAATCTTAGAAAACTACAACAAAAGCCTGCCTTGGTCACTTGGGATGTTACGATTGTTGCTGAGTTGCGACTTCACCACTTGGAAAATAACAAATTGAAATATGGTATGGCGCTGCGTATATTGCCTGGAAGAGGAAACCCCAACAGACAGGTGGAGCCTCTTAGGGCAGCCGTATCGAGAGTCTCGCCCTCCTTGAAGTGATAACAATTTTGAAAGGTGAAAAAGTCATGAAAGTGAAACTGATCGCATGCCTCATGTCAGGGAAAACGCGGGCAGGTGGTGTGGACCCAAATGCAGGGAAACAAAAGTTAGCCAGGGAGGTGGTGGTGATCTGAAAAAACGTTTTAATAATAACTAACAAAACACAAAATACAACCAAAAGTACTGGGGATCAAAAAGGCAAGGTTCAAACAAAACTTACTTTACCGGAGGGTTTAGAACACGAGGGCTTGGACAGGATCTTGACTTTGACACAGACAATGACGCAACAAGGAGTGAAAAGAAACTGGGAGCTTATATACACACAGAGACGAGGGGTAATGATACAAGAGGAACAGATGGGCTACACAAAGGGATGCAGGGTGGCGAAACACTAGGAGCAGGAACAACAGGTGAAATCAATGGGCAATCACATGAACACACAAGGAGGGAACCAACACAAAAACGAACACCTCTGTGATTACGCAGTTCACTTTCGTGGTTTAATTTTCCCCTACGCATTTTTTATATACTCCAGTTTGCTCGGCGTTGAGTTGGGAGGGGCCACTGCTGGCTGAGCGACGGCTTGGACCCTTCGCCGTCATTGTGCATTCTAGTGCTGCAAAGATTAATCGATGAACTCGAGTAATTTGATTAGAACAAAGATTCAAATTCAATTTTGCTGCTTCGAGTATTCTTTTAATTAAAGTGGCGTTGTAATGGTTTGTTTTGAAAATGTTTGCATTTAGTTTTACTGATTTGGGTGGAAACGTTTCCCTCTAGTGGAAACAGTGAATATGACATAACTCATTTCATGTGACTGAATCCAGCTGCTTCCTGTTAAGACCAACATAAGCTAGGTTGTTGTTTGTGCCGTTTTTTTTTTTTTTTTTTTTTTTTTTTTTTTTTTTTTTTAATGCATTCGTAATTTAGTTTGTAGGTATATTTACCTGTTTTTTTGTGGGAATATTGGTTTGAACCATTTGTGAAGAGCATTGTAAAAAAAAAAGTTAGCATTTTATAGCATTTAAGCTAGCGGACTTTTGTTGTGTAAATTAGCCAGTTGTGCTTTTGTTGAACTTAGGTCCTCATTCATTGATTATTTTTTATTTTTTTATTTTTTTTTTTTAAATACTGTTTGAGTCTCAGCTCAGTTATTAAAATTTTTTATGTTCCTCATCCGATTACTCGATTATTCGAACTAACTAGCTCATCGATTAATCGACTACTAAAATAATCGATAGTTGCAGCCCTAGTGCATTGGAAGTTATGCATCAAGGGAACGCGTTGCTTTGTAATTCACCGCCATTCCACTAGCGGGGTGTGCTTTATCTTTGTACGGTTTTGGGGGACTCTTGTCAAATTCCTTTAGTTTTCCTTCGGTCATTGACAGGAATGGCAACGGAGATGGAACGTGTATTTGCAGCTGCAGCTAATCAATATTGAACAACAAATGTTGGTAATACAAATGTTGAAGCGTAGGCAACACAAAAGACGTTTGCGAATGTTGTGCTGAACCGGAAACAACGAGCTGAGCGGACCAGTCACAGTCTTACGTGACGCGGAGTCAGGATTTTTTGGACGTGTACGTCAGGCTACGGCGTAGGGTCGTAAATCGGATCTGCGTTAATAGCATAGGTCCGCCCTCACCGCTACGCAGAATCATAAATCAGCCTTTAACGTACGAGATGAGCTCTGTACTACGTGCTATGAATCAAAGGATATTATTGTGACGTACATTTGAAGGTCCAAAAGCAATGTGCGAATCAGCTCATCACAGCTCGTTCATGTCAAACGAGCCGGCCGGTTCCACGTTTAAAATTATGGATTGGCGGTGAGCCAGATGCACTCATCAAGAGCCTGATATGGCTCACGAGACAGGTTTCTGACCCCTGCTCTGGTATTTATTTAGAAATGTGTCATGTGAAACTTAGTATTCATACTATTATTACATGTACAAACAATTACATTTCATGTTTGTTGTTATTACTGTCTTGTTGCTATGGGAAAATTATGCCAACACCCACTTTAAAAAATCTGACTCAATTTGCATGCTGTAAAACATGGTTGGAAGTATTTGCTGACCAAAAATAGCAAAAAATAATATGGAGATGTGATAGAAATAAAATCTGAAAAAATGTTGGACACCTGAGGACAAAAACAGATTTGATTTGAACTTTGATTTTATAACTTAATCATTACTGCGGAACACTTTTTTTGTCACCTGAGGAATCTGGTTGGGCACTGCCCTATCCACCTGTAATGCAAAATTTACCAACTTCCCTAGTTATTTTAAATATAGTATATTTTGAGAGATTTGCATTACAAAAGTGTTTTTCTTTTTTTTTTTGTATGTCGCGTCTGTTTTACTAGTCGCGCTCCATCCGAACAAACTAATTAAGGAACAAACGTCGCTACAAACCAAGCAGAAAATTACCTCCCGACTCTGCGCCGGGCGACCCAAGGACGATGCGAGCTGCGCTTCTCGATTGTCACAGGGAACGCCGCTTAAATGAGAGTTTATTTGGTGTGTTAACGACTAGCGGGTGTCATTTTCACACTGGCTTTTTATGTCGTGCCGCGATGAATTAAAACGTGGAAATGATTGTGCATTAACTGTCAATTATAAACTGAACTCAACCACTATAATGCAATCCGCCCATCTTTTTTTTTTTTTTTTTTTTTTTTTTTTTTTTTTTTTTTTAACAGACGTCCTTATTAGGGTTCTGGTTGAGCTGGAGCATATTACAGCAGTGAGATTTTAAAGAAATATCCTGAAAGAAATATACTGTTTTTAATATTTTATTTTATTTTTTTAGTTCATTAACTTGTTGTAGGTAGGTAGTTATAGCTAAGGTAGTTGATCCGTAAATCTCTCCATGGATACGTGGAGTTAATTGCCGCTTAGAGTGTCCCCATCAGTCAATAGTGAGACTGCAGTTAATCCTGTTGTATTCTGCAGCCGATAGTCTCCAATTAAGTGGGACTAGCTGTGGAGATGTCTTTGACCATATCGATAGCTTCTAGCTGACCTATGTCTTTGTTTGCGCTGCGATATTTGAAAATCTGAAAATCTGCCCTTGCTCTGGTTTCACAGTCAAGACATGCGGTAGTAATCTCCAGGGACCGTCGGGGACCTTTACATCACCCAACTTCCCCATTCAGTATGAGAGCAATGCGCAGTGTGTTTGGATAATCACCGCATCGAACCCGAATAAGGTAGGTCTGACTTTCCCTTTATATTTCTATTTTTACAGTGGGGCAAATAAGTATTTAGTCAACCACCAATTGTGCAAGTTCTCCTACTTGAAAAGATTAGAGAGGCCTGTAATTGTCAACATGGGTAAACTTCAACCATGAGAGACAAAATGTGGAAAAAAACCCAGAAAATCACATTGTTTGATTTTTAAAGAATGTATTTCCAAATTAGAGTGGAAAATAAGTATTTGGTCACCTACAAACAAGCAAGATTTCTGGCTGTCAAAGAAGTCTAACTTCTTCTAACGAGGTCTAAAGAGGCTCAGATCATTACCTGTATTAATGGCACCTCTTTTAACTCATTTTTGTTATAAAAGACACCTGTCCACAACCTCAGTCAGTCACACTCCAAACTGCACTATGGCCAAGACTAAAGAGCTGTCGAAGGACACCAGAGACAAGATTGTAGACCTGCACCAGGCATGCATCACAAAACAAAAGTCAACATTATAATCAAATATACATTTCTCCAAAGGGCTGATCCCTCATATTAATGAAATAAAGTTAAAAATAAGATTCTGCAAGGTACAGTAAGGTACCGTTTACGCGATTAAAAAAAAAAAAAACCAAAACAAAACAAAGAAAAACGACTGGAGACAAAATGGCGGAGGAGAATCTGACGTCGTTAAGTCGAAATCACGTAAGCCTGAGTTATACTCCAGCATTGCGGTGACGGCGCAGCGACTACGGCTTCAAATCGACATTCGATGGTTCTCCAGCCAGGTGATGCGTTGCTCTGTAATTCACCGCCAAGCCACTAAAGGGGGGGGGCGCGTTATGTTTGTACGGTTTTGGGGCATGCTTGTTGATTTCCTCTTGTCTAGTTTAACGGAGACAAAATAAACAATGCAAGATGGAACGCTTGAATGTGGATCTTCAGCTCATCAACATTGAATAAATGTTGATCATACAAATGTTAGGACGCAGGCGACGCAGAAGACTGTTTCGACTATCAGTCCAACTTTTGATGTGCACAGAGAGTTCTAGCCTCGGGTGGAAACCAGCTAACTGTGGCGGCTAGCTTCAAATTGGCGTCTAACACTGCGTCCAGCGTTTTGTCCGAGGTCTGCAAAGCCCTCCAACCCGATTTGCTTGCCGTATCCTACAACCAGCCAGTGGGAAGCCATAGCAGATTTCTGGCGTCTATGGAACTTCCCAAACTGCGTTGGAAGCTTTGATGTTAACGTTAGCATAAAATCACCAAGGCACTCTCAATCAATGATGTATCGCGTGTGAACTGTCTGTTGTTGAAAATTAAACATCAAAACAACTCTTTTGACACCAAACCTGTGCTTTATTCTTCATATACTTGAAGTGTGACACGTAAATAAGTCACAGACTCACAGCAAACATATGTACACAATAATTGATGAAGTGCACCAACCAAAAATACGACATAAAATGATTAAAAGCTGGCAGTTTTTGGCCGTCTGGGTCATTGCTTTGTGTGGCCACTCGATTCCGAACACACACATACTTGTCTCGTGGTTCATCCATTTTTTTAAATTATTCAATCGCTGGCTGATCTCCAGCTCCGTATTTTCAGCAATCTCCTCCCACAAATTGCTTGCCATTTCACAATCTTCATAATGTCTCGACGAGACATTGTAGACGTTGTCGTACTTGCTCTTCATTGATACTTTTGTCGGCTTGGTCCACTTTTCCATGTAGAAAAATAATGTTCGACCATGCCGGTGATTTCACGCTCAACCGGAAACAACAGTCTGAGTGGACCAATCATAGTCGATTTCCTGTCGCGACGCGAAGTCAGGAAAAAAAGGAAGGAGCCAGAGAGGCTACGGCAGAGGGTTGTAAATCGGGTCTTCCTTGATGGCGCAGGTCTGACGCGGAAGCATAACTCGGTCGTAAGTTGTAACCCTGGGGCTACTTGTATCTTCACCTATTGGAGCATTATCGCCACCTACTGTTCCGGCGTACAGATGTCTGTTGTCACCCAAAACTCACTTTTGCGTTGTCAACTGTTTACCGGGGTAACACACCTGGCACGTCTACGGCGCGTCAGCGATGCTGGCACGTCAACGCACCTGTGACGCTCGCCATCAATTTCCATCTGACACGTTTTACAAGCAGAGCGTCTGTGGAGCGACTCAATTGGTTAACGCGAGGATTGCAAGATTGCACGAGAGTAGCGGGTATTTGAAGATAATGTAAGCAGGATTTGTGTATTATTATCATTTAATGACAGGTGTTTTGGCTCATTTTATTGGGAACACTTTACAATAAGGGTCCCTTAATTAACATTAGTTAATGCATTTTTAGACAGTAACCCATGTTTAAGTAACATGACGATGATTCATTTAATCCCTTATCTAACATTTATTAATATATTAATTAACATGAGTTAATGCATTAGTTAATGCATTTTAAGACAATAACTAATGTAAGTAACATTACAATTATTAATATAATTGCTTATCTAACATTTATTAATATATTATTTAACATGAGTTAATGCATTAGTTAATGCATAACCAGACAGTAACTAATAGTTTGGTAAAATTAAAAATATACTGTATATAGGCCTATATAGGGTTAGGGTTAACTTAAGCATTTATAATTTCTTAGTTAAGGGACACATGTGCTGCACTTTACAATAAGGGTCCAAAAAGCATTCCGTAATGGTTAATAAAGGTTAAGGGGGGGTAACTTAAGCATTTATAATTTCTTAGTTAAATGACACATGTGCGACACTTTACAATAAGGGTCCAAAAAGCATTCAGTAATGGTTAATAAAGGTTAAGAGTGGGGAACTTAAGCATTTATCATTTCATAGTTAAGGGATACGCGTGCTACACTTTACAATAAGGGTCCAAAAACATTCAGTAATGGTTAATTAAGGTTAAGTAATACTTAACTAAGAAATTATAAATGCTAAGTTAACAGACCCGAACCCTAAACCAATATGGGCCTATATTTTTTTTTAATTTTACCAAACCATTAGTTACTGTCTGGTTATGCATTAACTAATGCATTAGCTAATGCATTAACTAATGCATTAGCTAATGCATTAACTCATGTTAATTTATTAATAAATGCTAGATAAGCAATTATATTAATTATTGTAATGTTAATTAAACATTAGTTATTGTCTCAAAATGCATTAACTAATGTTAATTAAGGGACCCTTATTGTAAAGTGTTACCATTTTACTTATATGGGCTATTATTATTTTTATTAAGTACTTATGTTTCCCAAATGTTGATGTAGTCTTCATTTATATTCTATATTTTGCGTTGTATAATTTTAGTTCCTATGTGAATATTAGTTCCTACTCGTTGTGGTATGTCAGGTTTTGTATTGTACATGTGAGGACTGGTGCGCACTGCGCCGAGATTAAAAGCAGAGTTGATACTGTCCTGCTGTGTTTGTTATTATTATATCAGAGAAGACAGCAGTAAATCAACAACAACAAGTAAACTCTGACCCGAGCTACCCAAAGCCTCAAGATCTGATGAACTCAAAAAGTAAGGGTTACAAGAATAATACAACAACCATTTGCCTCTCAGACCCCATGTATTGGTCGGCTTGCTTTCTGAAAGTAAGAAGAAAAAACAGTGCTAAAGAGAAAAACCTTGCCAATGACAAAGATTTTAACTAAAGATCGATCGGGTCCGATCACGTCATTTTCAATGTATCGGAATCGGCAAAAAAATATCGGACATGCCTTTTTTTAATATACTGTATATATATACTTTTTTATTTAAATCGTTTTGTAATTGTATTTAACGTTAGACAAAATGTCACTCATCCAGAGTAGTTTTGGCTTAAAGTAGAGCTATCAAATTGATTGCGTTAACGGCGGTAATTAAGTTCTTATAATTAATCACGTTAAGCAATTAACGCATGCGCTGCACGACCCACTCATGCATTGACGCGTTCAATCTATAAAGACGCCGTTTTACCTATAGATAGTGCTTAAAGGCAGCGTATAATGAGTAGAGAGAATTTTGACAACCTTTGGAGGCGTTTATATGTGGCTAAAGCCTTACAATACCTCTCTCAGCAATTAAAAATAACGTGGGAGGCAATGTGGGGAAGAAAGGTAGTAGTTGATCATTTTCTTAACACCCTATATTCTTTCCCAACGCAGAGAAGATATATCAATTTGTGCCCCTGCACACAGTCATGGTTCACTTCCCATCATGCATTTGGGCAGAAGTTAAATGGCTGCAGTATCATTTACTGAAAGCTCAACAAATACACTAGATGGCAATATTTAGTCACAATATACAAAGTCACATTTATCCTTTAAGAATTACAAGTCTTTCTATCCGTGGATCCCTCTCACAGAAAGAATGTTAATAATGTAAATGCCATCTTGAGGATTTATTGTCATAATAAACAAATACAGTACTAATGTACTGTATGTTGAATGTATATATTCGTCTGAGTTTTATTCATTTTTTTCTTAATGCATTGCTAAAATGTATATGACCGGGAAAATTTATCGGGAATGATTGGATTTGAATCGGGAGCAAAAAAAAAACCCAATCGGATCGGGAAATATCAGGATCGGCAGATACTCAAACTAAAACGATCGGGATCAGATCGGGAGCAAAAAAACATGATCGGAACAACCCTAATTTTAACATGTATCTTACAAATGAAATGCCTCAATGTTTTTTTTTCCCCAAAAGCTTTATTGATGGATTTTCTCAAGTAAAAGCGACACACATAAATTAATCCATTTAATTGCATATTATTTTGAAAATCAACCGGATCCACTGTATTTTTACACGAGTGACTTCCAATCTGCCTGATCCTACCTTGTAGTGTTGACGCAGGAGCGTCTCATCTCACGTCAAATAATAAACCGCCATTCTTTTTGCGTACGACGTGTTGAACAGCTTCTCGGACGGGTCTAAAAGGCGGTCGCACTGCTGCTGGTGTACATTGGCTGATTGACTTAAATGATTTCACTGCGTTGACGCGGCGCGTTGTCGCCTGGTGTACTACCGGGGTAAACGGCAATCTCCACTCTGCAAGGCGTTTTCAAATGTATTTTCAGTCGTCCCCGTGTAAACGATACAGCTCTGTGGAAAAGGTTTTGCGTTGTAACCCCGTTGCCGCGTAAACGGCCCCTTAGGTACTACAATTTTTACCTGCCACTTAAGACTTTTTTGTCTCATCTAACCTGCCCAACATTTGTTACATATATTGGTAGTACTGCATTGGCCCGAATATAAGATGGTGATTTTTGCATTGAAATAGGATTGAGAAAGTTGGGATCGTCTTATATTCGTGGTCTAGATGTTATACCCATTTACAACGCTAGATGGCGCCAGATACCATTGAAGCGATGTTCTGTCATGACAGATCTCAGCTACTCTCAAGTTTAACCAGTTTGCGTTACTTTATTTCAATAATTTTCCTTATTCAAATTTGTTTCAAGACTATAGTTACAGTTAGACTTAACTTTGTTGGTTAATGCAGTTATTGCAATTTTGCTGTTTTATCACAATAGATCGGTTTATTTATATTTCAAAAACCAGATGCCATTCATTCACGAATGTGATTGCACTTTAGTTTCCATATTTAAATGTTCAGATATTAAGATTTGAATGAGGCAAAATAACATGCTTTTTCTCTCAAATATAATTTCATAATCATTTGTTTCAGATGTACTGTAATTATTTTCTGTATAAAAATTAATGTGGTGTTCAAAAAGTCTTTCTTCAAACTTGAGTCTTGAAAAGGAGGGGGTTGTCTTATAATCAGTGCCGTCTTATATTCGGGCCAATACGGTATATGTGTAATTTCTGAAGGATTCCCAGTGATTTAATTTCAACCTGTGCAATCTTTGGCATATTATTCTTGCTTTAAAGTGATCCTCTAACTTGAATACATGTAGGCTCTTATAAACCACAATTGTTCTCTTGTACTAAAATATGTTGTTAGAAACACATAAAATGTTAAATCAATGGCAATATTTTATAATATTTAGTCCATATTTTGACCGTTAGTTGGCGCCTTGGCTCGCAGTGATGACGTCATTCGGATCTTTCCAAATGTGTCGCGTGTTCAACAATTGCTTATTGCTGCCTAAACTCGCGAAGTAAAATGCCACGATGTGCTGCTTTTGGATGCAATATCCAGTCAAATGGAAACAAGGGGAGTGAAATGAGTGGTCAAGGTGGAATTATTATTTTTAGTGAATAAATGTGCATAAGTGGAAGCTTCTCCCCCTTTTTGGTTCCTGTATGCACGTATCCTACCCACCACGCGTTAAACTGGCGCCCGAACATTTTTCCTGGATCCTCAGTCAAGTAAGGGATCTGTCTATTTTCTGGATCCGACGGTCCCACCGCGTCTGCAATGTTGGTTTCGGATCTGTCCATTTTTTTTATTCGTCGGTCCCACGGCTGCTTCTCGGATCAGTCTATTTTGTGGAATCGACGGCCTGATCGCGGCTGCAACATTGCCATTGGTCTAATTCCTGGATCTTTGAGTGAGTAAAAAATGTGAATTTTCATTACTATAGCTATCTTTTTGTTGACTATTCTTCGTGGGAGTTTTCCCCAAATCATACTAAATAATTAAAGCACTATGGCACGCTACAGTGACGACAGTGACTCCGACGTGGACCTTACAACAATGTGGAGTTCGTCAGGGAATGCGTGTTTGCGTACTGCTGAGCTCCAGAGTGAAGAGTGGTCAAGGTGGAAATATTATTTTTTGTGAATAAATCTGCATAAGTGGAAGCTTCTCCCCTTTTTGGTACCTTTTATACATGTGTCCTACCTACCATGCGTTGCAATGTACAAGACATGGATTACACAAGGTGTGCTCTTTGGCCTGTACTGTATGTAAAGCACACGACAGCTCTGGATGCTAACAATCTACATAATTATATTGGGATAAGTTTGAAAACGCAATATGCTTACCTTGAATATCTGCTAATAAAACCGGACAGCATACACTCTCGCTCCCAACCGGACTTCCCAACAGGACTCTCTCGCATCACCAGTTTTGCCCAACTTTTGTCTTATCAGGTATTTGCTGCACGCATTTTTCCCTGAAGCTCGTCTTGTGAACGACCGACAGTGCTGTCCTGCTCTACACTTTTCAGATCTGGTTCAACTGACAACATGTTGGGAAAGCTAACGAGTGAAACGCTGGAATTTCGGCAACGGGCCCGGTGACGTCACGCACTGCGACGTAACAAGAATGGTGACCTATCACCTAAAATAATTTTACAAACTTTATTAAAACAAAAACATTAAGAGGGGTTTTAATATCAAATTATTATAACACATACTAACATTTATCTTTTAAGAATTGTCTTAAAAATAGAGGATCCCTTTAAGCTGCTTAGCATTTGTTGGATTTTTGATAGTCTTACATTAACCTGGGCAACTTTCCAGGGATTTATGATAATGTCATTGTGGTACGCACAACTCCTTGAAATCTTTATGCGAGTCTTACTTTAACCTGTGCAACCTTTGTGGCTGTCTTATTTCAACCAGTGCAGCTTTTATGTGGGAGTTATGGTCTTATTTCATATATTGAACGCAACTGATGCAGAAGAACAATACTGGTAGCTTGTCTGTCCATGTTAACATCCACTGTAACTTTAATGCACGTACAAGCATGTACACGCTTAGTTTGCTGACACATTATCAATAATTGAAAATGTCACTCGATAATAATTGACATGGATTATGCAGAGGTCATATACCATCGAGTTTGATTGTGATTGGTCGGTTTGCCTTGGTTTAACGGAGAGCTGCAATTGGTCAGTTTTAAGTACTGAGAGTAATTTCATTGCTGTTCACGTGGCGGGTATGTGGCCATGTTGCCATTATATTGCAACTTTTTTGTAGCGTAAAGTAACTGCCTTTAAGTCTCCTGTTTGACATGGGTGTTCACCGGTGTGCTTTATAGCCCATAATTACTCATTTCACATATAGTTTAATGCTCCACATTATGCCATAAAACATGCCAGACAGCTCGCAACATTACAAGTGCAGTATTCCTTTCTGTCACATTGGATTAAAGTGCCATAAACTCACATGAAATCTAACTTGAAGCTGATAACTTTTGTTTGACATTCCTTGACCATGCTTTGATGGTTTGTATCGGAATTATTTTTAGTTATGTATTTATCAAGAAAAGGTATTGTGAATATTCTCAATAGAAAAAGATAACCCGGGCATAACTTGACTAATGGTTTCATCACGAGCTGTCATTGCGTTTCTGTGTGTGAATGACAATAAAAATGGTATTAAAAAAAAGTTTTAATACAATCCCCGAGCAGCTGACGATAAGGGATGAAGCGTGAGTGACAAATCCTTTAATTTAACTCTTAATATCCTTCTTTCTTCATTTATTTTTTTATACCCTGACAGTTTTCCCTTTTTCATATTCATAAATGACTTATGCGAATAGGCACGTGAATTAAAGATTTATTATGTAAAAATGCAATATGTTAATGTCGCGTGTTGCTCATAGATTTTGTATCGCTGCCGTCAGTCAAGTGTCATCACTTTCCCGTCGGGGCTCAATTCACAGATTTGGGAAAGCTTTTAACGCCATGGAACATCAGTCAATCAAATGGGACGGATGATTATATGGCGTGTTGTACATAATGAAAGTTGAGATACAATACAGTAACTTTTGAAGGAGATAGTACCTTTTCTCGTAGGCACTGTCTAGCTGTTTGCATTACTCTAACACTTAATATAATCAATCAGGGAATAGTCTCATTTCTCATTTACTGTTTGACCGTTTGTATTACTCTAACACACCTAATATAAAATAAATAGCACTTATACCATAGTTTAAGGAAAACAAGCAGAATATAGGGCATAATAAACAACGCCTTCTTATCGTGGAAGCTCCGCGCGTGTGTCATTCAACTGACTGAGCAAGATTGATGCACCAACTTCCGCAATCAGTTCTTCCGGACAGTCCAGAAAAAATGGCGGGACGCCCTGTCCCGACACAAGGAAAACCAACGGCCGATATCCAACTGATAACACAACTGACAAGACTCCAAGAGCCCCTTTGACGCTAAGGTGGAAAAATCCACAACACTCGTTGCCCTGACAACTGTAACTCCCGAATCCTCCTGTCCAATCCACAAACAGAACAATAACTCTTAAAACGCCCAAACACACTCCTCTTCCTGCCTACAGCCCGCCCAGGGAGATCCTTCAAAAGACTGAATGTTTAAGTAATCGTGGTCATTTTTTTTCGGGAATCTTTTGTTTACTTCTGATATAGTGACCTTGGAACGAGTTTGCCTCCCCGCCTGAGTTTTTCTGTTTCGCCTTGCCGTTTTGATCTGTGTCGACCTGAATAAATCGCCAACTTGTTTTCGGTGAGCCTTCTTTAAACCTTTCAAAATGGAGTTAATACAAAGGGTTAAGACTAAGGTGAACGCGCGGAGTTTGCCCTTCTGGCCGGATTGCTGGGGTCTCGCCGGCCTGGATCGTTGGATCTGCGCCAGAGCGGGTCCGGCGGTTCGGCTGGCGTGATTCCGGCGGTCTGGCTAGAGGGTCAGATTCCTTCACTTTTAATAGGAATTAAAGCACAAAGACAATCAGAGCCGATACAGTACATACTTAATAAACTGTTCATATATCCATTGTGGTAATTTACATTATTAGGACATAATTTTATATATTTAGTTGTTGTTCTTTTTAGCTTTTTATTTATTATTGTCTTTTTTATATATTTGGGAGACCTTTACATGTATCATTTGCTATTTACAGTGAGGAAAATAAGTATTTGAATACCCTGCGAAGTTCTCCCACTTAGAAATGATGGGCGGGTTTGAAATTTTCATTGTCAGTGCTTGTCCATTGTGAGAGACAATCTACAAACAAAAATACAGAAATAACAGTGTATATATATTTTTTTAACAATTTATTTGTATTGTACTGCTGCAAATAAGTAGTTGAACACCTGAGAAAATAAATGTTAATATTTAATGAATGAATGAATGGTTTACAACCTTGATATGTTTTATACGAAGCCACTCCTTGGTTATTCTGGCTGTCTGCTTCGGGCCACTGTCATGTTGGAAGACACAGTCACGACCCATTTTCAATGCGCTCACTGAGGGAAGGAGGTTATTCCCCAAAATCTCACAATATATGGTCCTGGTCATCCTCTCCTTAATAAAGTGCAGTCGTTAGTCCCCTATGCAGAAAAACACCCCCAAAACATGTTGCTACTACCCCCCATGCCTCACAGTAGGGATGGTGTTCTCGGGATCATACTCATCGTTCTTCTTCCTCCAAACACTATGAGTGGAAAACTAATATGTTCCATTTTGACCTCATATGACCACATGACTTTCTTCCATAACTCCTCTGGATCATCCAAATGGTCATTGGCAAGCTTAAAATGGGCCTGGACATGTGCTGGTTTAAGCAGGGGAACCTTCCGTGTCATGCATAATTTTAAACCATGACGTTTTAGTGTATTGCCAACAGTAACCTTGGAAATTGTGGTCCCAGCTCCTTTCAGGTCATTGACCAGCTCCTCCCGTGTAGTTCTTTGCTGACTCCTCACCATTTTGAGGATCATTGAGACCATATGAGGTAGATCTTGCATTGAGCCCCAGTCTGAGGGAGATGGACAGTCAGGTTTAGCTTCTTCCATCTTCCTAATAATTGCTCCAACAGTGGATCTTACATCAACGAGCTGCTTGGCAATTGCCCCGTAACCCTGTCCAGCCTTGTAGAGGTCTAAAATTCTGTCTCTGGTGTCTTTGGACAGCTCTTTGGTCTTGACCATATTAAGAATTGGCCTGTCCAGCCTTGTAGAGGTCTACAATTCTGTCTCTGGTGTCTTTGGACAGCACTTTGGTCTTGACCTTGTTAGGAATTGGAGTCTTCCTGATTGTATGGGGTGGACAGGTGTTTATATACAGCTAACCACATCAAACAGTGCAGTACTGCATTTTTTTAATTGTCTCTCACAGTGGACAAGCACATACCATGAAAATTTCAAACCCGCCCATTATTTCTAAGAGGGAGAACTTCATAATCACAGGGTGTTCAAATATACTTATTTTCCTCAATTTAGCCTACTAGTATATGTAATATAGCTACAGTATATTGTAGCTTTACAAACCGTATTTTTCGGACTACAAGTCGCACCTGTGTATAAGTCGCACCAGCCATAAAATGCTCAACGAAGAGAAAAAAAACATATACAAGTCGCAGGAAAGTCGCATTTTTGGGGAAAATTTACTTGATAAAATCCAACACATAGAACAGACATGTGTTCTTGAAAGGCAATTTAATATAAAAATACAATAGGGAACAACATGCCGAATAAGTGAACAGTGCATAAAACAACGAATTGCGAATATACTGTCCTCACCAGGACACTACGGCTCGGTCCTGGCTATTTAGCGGGCTAAACTCCCAAATGACGATGCTGGATGTCTGTATAATTTGCTGAATCAATTTCGTCCTCGATACCAAACAGGTTCGCATCGACGTAAATAAATAATAATTAGGTGCTTTTACAGAAATGACATGACACAAACGGTTAGCATGTGTTCGCTAGTATTAGCGCATCGTTCAAACAACCACACAACTGGCTCTAAGTGTCCGATCACGGGTGGAAAACACACAACAACAACAGAAAAGATGATACACACAGGCGTTGTCTCTGTAGAGATATTTTACAAGCATAAACAATGAACATAGGTTCGCAGCCGTGTTTCTCTCTCGCTAACTCGCCCACTCAGTCAGAGCTACGTAGCTGTCGTAAACAAGTGCAAGTGCGCCCCCACTTGGGCGTGAAAGTGCCACAAACTAAAAGTATGCATTTCAATATAAAAAAAAGTCAATAATACAATTGAACACACATTGCCAAAGGCAGAACGCAAACGTGGCCATAGCTATTAAGTTATTCAGATAACTATAGCATAAAAAACATGCTAACAAGTTTACCAAACCTTCAGTGTCACTCCAAAACACCAAAATAACATGTGAAATGATATCATAATGTGTTAATAATTTCACATATAAGTCGCTTCTGAGTATAAGTCCCACCTCCAGCCAAACTGTGAAAAAAAAACTGTGACTTATAGTCCGAAAAATACGGTACTCTATATTGGGGTAAATAAACGCAAAATGTTTTATTTGTATATATATATTTTTTATTTTTACTATTTTTTTTTTACTTACTTTGCGGTTTCTTAACTATGGAAGTCCAATCCAATTTGACTAGGAGGCACTGAAACATGAGCATTCACAGCTAGTCCTCCTCGTTTAAAATAATTGGACATCTATCATTGTGATTGGCAGGCTAAGAGTTTTCTATGATCATATTTTTAATCCTGAAAAGTTGACAAAACCACCCCCTAATTATCTTCAAAATGCATTTCAAGTGGCAAAACAGCAAATTTAGTGTTTTTAATCCAACTGGAGCAAGTTGAATAGCTAAAAGCATACATGCAATGACTTGCTCTTTAATGAGCACACTGATGGGTGAAGGAGGAGCAGCTTGTCGAGGATATCGCATCTCCTGAGAAGGAAATTTTATTTTAAAAAAATGAACTCAAGCTTGATCCGAGGAAGAGAAAAGAGAAAGGAGGTGGTCGAGATTCACACTGTGCATGGGAATTGTCCCCATTGAATCCTTTTATATTTCTTCATGAACCCATTCAATGGCATTGAAAGAAGGGTTTTCCACTCACGTATCTGTTCCTGAGGATGAGGAGCAGCTTTTTTCCCCCACACCGACCTGTCTTCTCTTGTTTCTTTCCCTGCTTTCTCTCTCCCCCTGGCTCGGGTTAGGTGTTAATGGTCTTCTATGGCTCTCTGACGTTATTGCTTCATTTAGTTTGAGCGGAATGAGCCTTTAGAGCCAATTCATTCCCCCTCTTCTCATTTAACCTTGGGGATGGCTGGGCAGCAAGGCCGTTAGCGAAGCCGCCTCCTTCCTCTTCGTTCTTTTTCATCCTCCGCCTCACTCACGCTCGGGTTCTCACTCATTTATTTTTTTTCATTTACTCCACTCATGGCCCCTCATCTGCCCCCGCCGGCCGTCGCTGTCGGAACGCGGCGAGCCTCGACCACGCGGCCGCTATCTTGAATATTCACTTAACGCTGTAAGTGAAGAGAGTACTCTTTGGACTTAAAAAGGGGGAATTTGCAGTGTTACAACTGCTTGCAAGTTTGAGTTTGACTTTAGCCTTGCCTGAAAAAGAGTTACGCAATGTACACCGTAAACAAGATGACATTAGCCATGACTTATGACTGATAATTTAGTATGAGCAGTAAATAAGAGCAATTAAGTTTTAGTAGTAGTTTAAGTTGGTGTTTTTCAACCTTTTCTGAGTCGCGGCACGTTTTTACATTGGAAAAATTCTCACGGCACACCACAAACCAAAAATGTTTCAAAATTACTTTCTGTACAGTATATAATTTGTATAACTCAGTTTAATCCAGGATCTGCACACTTGCTGCATTCATGAAGTAAAACAAAAGTTTAAATGTTGAAAAAAAAAGAAAAAAAATTGCACGTCCTGCGATGCTACTATTGTGGATCCGCACATTGTGATGGCGATGTTCAAACGATATATTTTGCTGGCTTAGCTGAAAGCATTTACTAGCGCGAAAGAATTGAATGTAAACAGATTCAGAACACTGACTTCGCCTTTCCAACATTATACAAAACTGAAAAAAATGTCAAGCATTATTATCATAATATACTAGTACTACTATATATAAGAGTATTATAATAATTGTAATATTAATTGCAATCATATTTTTTAAAAAGGGTGTCATTTTAAAGTTATTATTAGTGTAAAATCTGAATTCTGTAGTATTATAGTATTTACATATTATAATTCTGAAGTATGTGGGATTAACTCCAGAAATCGTTATTTATATGACAAACGTGACGTGCTTTTATTTTGAAATGTTCACCGTAAATACATTCGCTAAACCACTAACAACTTTACACTCCGTAAAAAGCACTTTTCGTCATTGCTTGTGTTGTCCCTGATAGATTTTTTTTTTTAGGGCTGTCAAACGATTAAAATTTTTAATCGAGTTAATTACAGCTTAAAAATTAATTAATCGTAATTAATCGCAATTAATCGCAATTCAAACCATCTATAAAATATGCCATATTTTTCTGTAAATTATTGTTGGAATGGAAAGATAAGACACAAGACGGATATATACATTCAACATGCGGTACATAAGGACTGTATTTGTTTATTATAACTATAAATCAACAAGACGGCATTAACATTATTAACATTCTGTTAAAGCGATCCATGGATAGAAAGACTTGTAGTTCTTAAAAGACAAGTTATAGAAATTCTATATAAAAACCCCTCTTCATGTTTTCGTTTTAATAAAATTTGTATAATTTTCAATCAAAAAATAAACTAGTAGCCCGCCATTGTTGATGTCAATAATTACTTACACAATGCTCATGGGTGCTGAAGCCTATAAAATCAGTCGCACCCAAGCGCCAGCAGAGGGCAGCAAAACTCCGAAAAACACAACAAGTACACCTTTCACTGTGCTCTCATTTTAATCTGTTTGAGCGGGGCATTTGTGCGTTAATTGCGTCAAATATTTTAACGGGATTAATTTAAAAAATTAATTACCGCTCGTTAACGCGATAATTTTGACAGCCCTAGTTACTGATAGTAGCCTTTGTTACTGTGGTCCCAGCTCTCTGTAGGTCATTCATTAGGTCCCCCCATGTGGTTCTGGGATTTTTGCTCCCTGTTCTTGTTATTATTTTGACGCCACGGGGTGAGATCTTGCATGGAGCCCCAGATCGAAGGAGATAATCAATGGTCTTTTATGTCTTTCATTTTCTAATAATTGTTCCCACAGTTGATTTCTTTACACCAGGGGTGTCCAAACGTTTTGCAAAGGGGGCCAGATTTGGTGTGGTAAAAATGTGGTGGGGCTGACCTTGGCTGATGTCCTTTACGTAGAACAATATATTCAAGCAAATTTTAGCAAGCCATTCTGTGTGTCACATTTGCTTTATTATTTTTTTAAATAATAATTTCATTAATCTCGCAACTAGCCTTTGTTGCGTTCACTTTCGACTCTCAGGCTCTTGCGAAATATTGCTGCTGTGAAATTAAACTAGCTTCAAGTTGCTTCAATTCACTTCGCTGCGTATCTTCCCTGTAAATTTGTCGTACATGTCAGTGAGTCTGGTTTGGTAATATCGCCTCACATTGAACTCTTTAAAAACAGTGACTGTCTCTGCAAATGAGGCAGACACAGTTGTTGCGTATTTCAGCGAAGAAATAGTCCAATTTCCACCTATCCTTTAAGCGTCGGCCGTCGCAGTCAACTTTTTTGTTGTTGTTGATTGTCGTCATTTTAGAAAATTGGAAGTAAAGGGTCACACAGGATAATGTTGCTTAGAGTGCTGCTGCTTTTTAGTGGGTAAATTTAGTGTGTAAGCTAGTTCATATGCTGGTAGCAGTACTGCTGACCAATTTATTAAGTCTGTGTGCGGGCAAGACGTTATTGATTTTTTGACAGGTGCTGGGGGCCTGATGAATTTTGACCACGGGCCGCATTTGGCCCCACGGGCCGGACTTTGGACATCTGCTTTACACCAAGTGTTTTACCTATTGCAGATTCAGTTTTCCCAGCCTGGTGCAGGTCTACAATTTTGTCTCTAGTGTCCTTCGACAGCTCTTTGGTCTTGGCCATAGTGGAGTTTGGAGTGTGGGACTGACTGAGGCTGTGGACAGGTGTCTTTTATACAGATAATGAGTTAAAACAGGTGCCATCAATACAGGTAAAGAGTGGAGCCTCGTTAGACCTCGTTAAAAGAAGTTAGACCTCTTTGACAGCCAGAAATCTTGCTTTTTTGTAGGTGACCAAACACTTATTTTCCATCATGATTTGCAAATAAATTCTTTAAAAATCAGAAAATGTGATTTTCTGTTTTTTTCCCCCACATTCTGTCTCTCATGGTTGAGGTTTACCCATGTTGACAAATACAGGCCTCTCTAATCTTTTCAAGTAGGAGAACTTGCACAATTGGTGGTTGACTCAATACTTATTTGCCCCACTGTAGTTTAAGTCGGTGTTTTTCAACCTTTTCTGAGTCACGGCACGTTTTTACATTGGAAAAAATCGCGCGGCACACCACAAACCAAAAACGTTCCAAAATTACTTTCGGTACAGTCTATTTATTTGTCTCAATATTTATACTTACTCAGTGTGAAACTTGAGCCTGTTTAAATGAACCCAAAGCTGAAATCCTGGCAGGAATCTTCATCAACAGCTCTGTCTCTGTTTTTATTTTTTTATAGTAGTTAGGCTTGAAAAGCTCATTATCAATCAGCAATTATCAGACAGGGGGATTTTAGCAATGTCTTTAACAGCATCAGGGCCGAGCAGCTCGCTGACAATAGCTTTGCAGGCAGGTAGTATTAAGGTCTCTGCCTCAGTGTGGGAGTTTGGATTTAACAACAGCTTCAGCAACAAGGTAACTGGCTTTGGGGGCGTTCTCATTTACCTTTGCAGGTTTTCTCTAAAAAGTTGCCTGTTTCTCTTTTTTTTTCCACAAAGGCGAACAAAATAGTCCATCGACCAGTTTTAAAGCGACAGGTGTTTCGTTTTGGGATGACTTTTAGGATAGCTTCTCGTGTCGCGTTCAAGAACTGCTCAGATTTGAAACCGTCAGCCACCTTGCTGCCCTTGACAATGTTTTAGAATAAAACACAGGGGAGGATTAACTGCCGTCACAAATGGATAAAATGGAAAGGACATTCTAGTGAATGTTGACTCTTGACGAGTACAGTCGACGTGCTAGGGTCCACATTGTCGTGGACAGCAAGGTAGCTGATGGCTAGAAATCCGAGCAGTTCTTGAACACGACATGAGCAATTATACCTCGCTCATCTGCACACGACCGCAACTTTCTACCTCCTTCCTTCTATCTGCAACTCCACTCAACGACGTAAAAAAAAAATAAAAGTACAAATGCGATATTGGATAATTTCTCGCGGCACACTTGACGATAGTGTGCCGACACCTTAACAGTCATATGCTATTGTTTAGCCATAACTGGATTCATTACCTTATTACTATTCATCCTTCACACAGCCGCTGAAAACAGAAATGTTGTTTAATCCATCTGCAGTTACTGGGAGATTGATTTTTGATTGATTAGTGATTTTACGACACTGCGCGGGTGTGCGCCAGTCCTCATGGGAAACAGTCTTCCTATAGGCAAAACACTACCGCATTAGTTCGCCAGCGTCGCCAAAACCAACCAAAAATAATAATAATAAAAGTGACCAAGTCTTGCTTCAAGACCTGCAGGATGAACATAGCCTCAGATAATGAGACAAAAAAAGGAAGACCATGACATATGGCACGTGTAGTACTTTGCTTCACAGTTACTACAGTAGGAGACGAATAAAGACTATCGAAAAATATTGGCAGCAGACAACTTCTATCGCTTGTGAATGAGTTGGAAAACATTTTACAACATTTTGACTGATATTTAGGTTGCACATTAGATAATTAATTCACTCGATCTCTTTCCTAACCTGCTTTAAATCACCAATTCTACCACCCGAGCCATCCCCATCTTATTTTTTTTTGCCTCCACGATCGCAGACGCCGGTTCATCATGCAGAAATCCAATTCTACCGGCTCATTGGCCAGTGGCCGCAGACGGATTGGCGAGAAACGGGAGCGCGGTGACCAATTAGAACGGTTACAGCAGTGGCGTTTGACGGACGGCGTGGCGAGAGACAGGTTCTCGCATGGCCACTGACCAATTAGAAGGCTGGAGGAATGTACACACATCCGCTATAGCGAAAAGAATTACAATACGTCTGAGCTACATATTTCTCGCAGGATATTATGAACCCCCCTTCGCAAGCTGCCCGCCGTCTCGGCACACCGCGGTTATGTTCTCGCCGTGTTTAATGCTGTGTGAACTGTGCTGATGTGGCCTCATGGGTAGTTGCATAAAATGGCTTTATGGCTGCACGTCCATCACACCAACATCTAGTAAAGGACGCCACTTTACTAGGATTTGCATCTTTAATTTCAACAGTCTTGGACTCAGGCATATGTTGCCTTAGTACAACTATATACCATCTATTTAAGATAATTAATTATATTGCTGACCATAAGCGGATTTTAAGGGGGAGCCAGGGGGACCAGCCCCCCCCAGGTGGCCGAAAAGTGTCATTGCATGAAATTGACTTTCCTATATATATTAAAGTTGTAAAGCAATAAAACTGCAACAAAACTGAATGAAATGAGCTAAAATATTTTTATGATGGGTCAAAATTATTTTTCGAACAGATCATGTGACTAGCACCTTAGATGGTCATTTGCTTCGCATATACCCCCCCCCCCAAAAAAAAAAAAAAAAAAAAAAAAAATAGGAGAGGGCAATTTTATTTTTTAAATGATTTTTTTTCTTTGATTGAAAATGTATATATATATATATATATATATATATATATATATATATATATATATATTTTAATAGAAGCAACCTTTCTGGGGGATTTTTCAATGAAAAATTAAGTGTTCAATTGCAAATTTTTAAATCTCAAATATTTTTTTCGCATTCAAAAATGTTTTCTATGGTTGAATTGTTTTCTTTTTTTGATTGAAGTGATTGAAAATATCTATTTTTTGAAGCAACTTATTTTTTTGATTGAATAATAAAGTAATAATAAATTATGTCTTGGCCAAAATGTGGCCCAAACACAAATCAACATTATTTCAATCAAAAAAATTGCTTCAATCACAAAAAAAAAAAAAAAAAATGCTTTCACATGCATTTTTTTTTTTTTGTTTCAAATTTATTTTTGCATTCACTTTTTTTTTTTTTTTTTAATTGAAGCGACTTTTTTTATTGAAGCAACTTTTTTTTGATTGAATAATAAAGACACAAATGTATGGCTCTGCCCAGGGGACACAATTTTTCACTGGGGTAACTACATTGGCACGACACCGGCAGGCGTACCATATTCAATGGATGACGATTTTGGCGAAAAGTAATGCCTAAGCAGCCTGATTTAGAATTCCCCTCAAGAATGATGGGAAACAAAAAACACTCATTGTCAACTTATTATTATAAATATTCTTAAAAGTTAATTTTATTGCTGACACTGCGTTTCGGGGTCATCAATATGTTGTGCCCCCCTGCCCCAAAAGTCAAACTCCGCCTATGCTGCTGACCGAAAGTATTGGCACCCCTGCAATTCTGTCAGATAATGCTCAATTTCACCCAGAAAGTGATTGCAATTACAAATGTTTTGGTAGTGATATCTTCATTTATTTTGCTTGCAATTAAAAAACACAAAAGAGAATGAAAAAAAAAAAACAAAAAACTAATCATTATCATTTCACACAGAACTCCAAAAAAATAAGCTGGTATTAAAGTATTGGCACCCTCAGCCTAATACTTGGTAGCACAACCTTTAGACAAAATAACTGCGAACAACCGCTTCCGGTATCCATCAATGAGTTTCTTTTTTTTTCCCCCATATTTTTATTATTTTTCAAAAAAAAAAAAAAAGGACAAGAACTGAGAATTCAAAACAAGATGACCACGAGGAGGTCATATATTACAACCCAATTAAATAAATAAAAATAAAATAAAGAGAAAAATAATACACATTCACACACACATTCACACAGCTTGCAAAGACAAAATGAAAAATATATCTGTATATAGAAGACGTAATTACATTCTAAGATCTCAGACTGTTAATACAATGTACATGTATATGTCCCATAGTTTTTCAAATTCTTTTTGTTTTCCTTGAGCGATGTAGGTCAGTCTTTCCATTCCTATGTTTTCCGAAAGTTCCTTAATCCATTGTTTTAGCGAGGGAGGTTCCATGTTCTTCCAGTTTAGGGCAACCACTCTTCGTGCATGCAGTAACCCAAAGTCTAACAATTTTCTCAGGTTTTGGGTTATTAATACATCCGTTGGATAAATCCCCAAAACACAAAGTTTGGCCGAAGTAGGTACATTACATTTAAATACAACTGATAAACACTTAGTGATATCTTTCCAAAAGTTCTGAATTTTAGAACATTCCCACACACAGTGTAAGAGCGTACCTTTACAGTCGTTACATTTAGAGCATGTATCGGGAATGTTACCAGACATGTGGTGTAGTATTTCAGGAGTTATGTACATTCTTGTTAACCATTTGTATTGAATCAGTTTTAACCTAGTATTTATTGTATTTTTTTGAGCTCTCAAACAGGCTTCATTCCAATCACTCTCAGCAATATTTTCTTTCAGGTCATTTCTCCAAGCATTCAATTTGTCAACTGATGACTCTTTACAGTTAATAATAAGTAAATTATAGATCTTTGACAATAGACCATTTTTTGGTTGCTTGTGTGTTATTTCCTCGATCGGTGATAGATTGGGAGAATGTGTGGCATCTCCGAAGTTTGTGTAAATGAAATTTCTTACTTGCAAATATTTGAAAAAATGTCTTGAGGGGATTTGATATTTTTCACATAGAGAACTAAATGTAAGCAATATTCCATTTTCATATAAGTCTCCAACTGTTTCAATACCCTTAATTTTCCATAATTTAAAGCCTCCATCCATTCTCCCGGGTGGAAAATTATCATTATTCTGCAAAGGAGAGAAACAAGATATTGTTATAGGGCTATCAACGAGATTGTGCGCCTTGTGCCAGTTAACTATCGTATTATTTAGAAAGGGATTTTTTGTGTCTTTTTTTAGTTTTTTCAGGTTTGCAGAATAAAGATAACTGTGGATTGGTATGTTTGTTGATATTGATTGCTGTTCAATCTTTACCCATGAGGGGGGAGAGTCTGTGTTAAAGTAGTGGGTAGCTGATGTTAATTGAGCAGCCATATAGTACCATCTAAGGTTTGGGAGTTGCAGGCCTCCTCTTTCATAAGGTAAGTAAAGTAATTTGAGTCGAAGTCTTGCTTTTCTCTTATCCCAGATAAAATTTCTAAATATCTTATTCATATTGTCGAAGAAGCTCTGTGGTAATGACAAAGGAATTGTTTGGAAATAATATAAAAATTTGGGTAGTATTGACATCTTTATTGTATTAATCCGTCCCACCATAGAGATGGGTAAAGTTGACCAGCGATTTAACATTTCGGTAGTTTCATCCACCAGAGGGTGATAATTTGACTCGATAAGTTTGTTCAAGTTTGGAGTAATCCTAATACCCAGATATTTAAAGCCATTTGTTGCAATTGTAAATTGGGTATTTATTGGGGGGTTTCTTTGGTCTTCTTCGTTCAGGAACATGAGCATTGATTTATTATTATTGATTCTGTATCCTGTAAAGGTACCAAAGTCCTCCAATAAATTAACCAGGGTTGGGATAGTATTTTTCAATTCAGACAGAAAAAATATTATGTCATCTGCGAATAGAGATATTACATGATTTATTCCTCCTAGAGCGATACCTGATATTCCAGGATGTGTTCTTACTGCCATAGCCAATGGTTCCATCGCCAGAATAAACAAAATAGGGGACAGAGGGCAGCCTTGTCTAGTTGAACGTTGCAAAATGAATGGTTTCGATATATTGGTGTTAGTTAGGACTTGAGCAGCAGGGTTTGTATATAGTAACTTGATCCATTTTACGATTTTTTCCCCTAGTCCGTATCTTGGAAGAAGTTTTAGAAGATAATTCCACTCTATCCTATCAAATGCTTGACATGCATCCACTGCTAACATTGCTGTATCCTTAGCGTTTTGTTTCTCATGCATTATGTTCAGCACTCGCCTAATATTATGATAGCTTTGTCGTTTTTGAACAAAGCCTTGTTGGTCATCCAATATCAATTTTGGAATATATTTTTCTAATCTTCTAGCAAATACTTTACATAATATCTTCATATCACATCCCATTAAACTAATTCCTCTATATGAGGCACATTCCATTTGTGGCTTGTTTGGTTTTAAAATCAATGTAATTGTGGCTAATCTCAATGTATCTGGAAGAGTCCCTGTTCTGAATGATTCGTTGTACATGTCCAGCAGTGGCTGGGTCAACTTATTTTTAAATGTTTTATAGAACTCTATCGGTATTCCGTCTGGCCCTGGTGTTCTCCCACTGTTCAGATTACCAATAGCTTCCAAAATTTCATTTCTTGACAGTGGGCTGTCAAGTATTTTTTTTGTCATCCTCCGATAATGGTTGAAATTGTAATTTATCAAGGAATGTATTTTGAAGACCATCATTTGCCATGCATTCTGATGTATATAGTTTCTTGAGGAATTCTCTAAATTTTTCGTTTATTTCAAAGGGATCATTTGTAATGTGGTTGTTTTCTGATTTTATACTTAGTATGGCTCTATCAGCTTGTTGTTTTTTAATTCTCCAGGCTAACAGTTTGCCTGCTTTTTCACCTTGATCATAAAATGCTTGTTTTGTCCACATTAGTTGTTTTGCCACTTTATCTGTTGAGATTTTGTCATATTTGGCTCTTAAAATAGTTAAACTGTGTAATTTAGTGCGGTCATTACTTTTGTATAGTTCAGTTTCCAATGTCTTTATTTCGTTTTCTAAAGATCTCATCTGTTGGTTTATTTTTTTATTAAGAGAGCTCGTATAGCTAATGATCTCCCCTCTAATGTATGCTTTAAAAGCTTCCCATCTAATATTAGCAGAAGTTTCTTCTTTATTATGTTCAAAGTAGGTTTCAATGGATTTTTCAATATTCTTGATAAACGATTTATCTTTTAATAAATAGGTTTGAAATCTCCACCTATTTGACTTTGTGTCGGTATTGCCCAGTTGTATTTTTATTGATACAGGTGCATGATCACTTATCACAATACTATTATACCAACATTCTTCCACATTTTTTTGTAGTGTATTAGATATTAAAAAATAATCGATACGCGAATGACTTTTAAAGCTACTTGAAAAACATGAATATTGTCTGATAGTTGTGTTTTTAGCCCTCCATATGTCTTGTAATGCAAGGTCATGCATATAATTTTGTAATAACTTTCTAGATTTTATATGTGTGTGATCATTTTCAGTGGACCGGTCTAGTACTGGGTTGAGAGTGCAGTTAAAATCTCCCCCCACAATATATTTTCCATCAAGAGCAGAAACTGTCAGAAAAAGCTTATCAAAGAAAGATGGGGAATCTTCATTAGGGCCATATAGATTGACAAGATTTATTTTTTGTGAATTGATTGTCCCTTGAACAATAATGTATCTTCCCCCTGGATCAACAATAAGTTTAGATTTTTGAAATGGTATTGATTTATGAATCAAGGTGATTACCCCTCTAGCTTGACTAGTAAAGGGAGCATGAAACACCTGACCTGGCCATCTTTTTGTTAACATTTGAATATCTGATGTTGTTAAATGAGACTCTTGTATAAAAACCATTTTTGATTTAATGTCTTTTATTCTGTTCAATATTTTCTTTAATTTTGTAAATTTTCTTATGCCCCTGACATTCCAACTAGTTATTATTACATTGAAATTATTTTCTTGGCTTATTCTGTCCATAAAATGTTTAATTTACATAGAAGAAGAAATAATATAGGGATTTTTTTTTTTTTTTGCAAGTTTACACATTCATCCACACTCTCACACCAACTTAACATATAACAAAAAAGAAACAATCCCTTGCCCAACCCCTGCATTCCATCCAGTGGAATACAAAGCCCACCCAAAGTGAGATAATAAAGTATAGGGATGCTGATCCACAAAACTGGGGAGCAGCTAATCAACGTGGCCCTCTCCAGGTTACAACAAAATGGCTTCCGTACAGCCTCCTAATTTTTATGCATTTCAACCCTTGTTGGTAAAGAAAATAGAAAAATCTCTCAAACATAACTGCTTAGAAGAAGAAAAGAGAAAGGTGTATACAGAGCAAGTCTATACTGCCAAATTTAGAGTCACCTGTTATGTGCATTCATTTGAATGCGTTGGTTCGACTCAACAATCACACGCATCCATCTTCTCAGTCTTCACGAAGATCCATCCTCTCTTGTCAAAAGAAATTGTTTGTAAAATTCCTCGGCTTCCTGTGGTGTAGAGAAAAACCGGAGCTTTCCATGATGGACAACTCTGAGCTGGCATGGGTTGTATCTAAATCCACGAAATACTTCAATCTCAATAAGCTTTTGGATAACTGGTTGAAATCCTTTCCTGAAACGGACAGTCTCGGCGCAGAAGTCCTGGGAGAAGGTCAGTTGTTGTCCTTCGTGCGTGATTTTGAGCTTTCTCGCCTCACGAAATACGAGCTCTTTGTCTTGGAATTTCAAGAAGCGGACAAGAACAGCTCTATTTTGGCCTGGTCTCACTGCCGCAAGTGTACGATGAACCCGGTCGAGTGTGAACGTCTTTTGAGTTGGAAGGTTTAGCCATTTAGGCAGCATTTCGGCGATGAAATCAATTAGTGGCCGACCTGCTTCGGATCCTTCCCGTAGTCCAAAGATACGAAGGTTTTTTCTTCTTCCCCGGTTCTCGAGGTCCTCTGTTTTTTCTTCCAGATGCACAATTCGCTTAAAAGCTTGTTTCAATTGTTTATCCATCTCCTCTTGTGCGGATTCACTCGTGGCAATGCGTACCTCTGCTTGTTCAATGCGGCTCGCATTAGCGGCGACTTCCTGTTTAGTAGCCGTCAGCTTACTTTCCAGAGCAGTGAGTGCAGTTGTTATTTTGGTCAACCCTTGATCAATTCCATCAAGTCTTCCTCCAAATTCACCCCGCATGGACCGGAGTTCAAACAAAATCGCGTCCATACTGGTCGATATCTCCGTGTTGTTTGTAGCTTCCGGCATGGCTGTGTTAGCTTTAGCCATGCTATCGCTACTCGTCGGGAGAGTAGCCGGGGTGATCTTTCGACTCCGGGTGAAGATTTCACACTCTTTCAAAGCTGGTTTTTGCGACATAACCTTTGCGCGTATCAGTTTCAAAAAATGATGGCAGTTTAAAAAGGGTTTTTGTTAGTAATGTTGGAGGTGTGACGGAGCCTCTCTGTTAAGCGTCCATCTTGGTCACGTGACCCCTCTCTTTTGACAATGAGTTTCTTACAATGCTCTGCTGGAATTTTAGACCATTCGTCTTTGGCCAACAGCTCCAGGTCTCTGAGATTTGAAGGGTGCCTTCTCCAAACTGCATTGCTGGCCAATTTGGAAGCCTTTTGTGCTCTCTCTTAATCCATTTTCTAGTGCTGTGTGTTTTGGGTCATTGTCCAGCTAGAAGACCTGTGACTTTTGAGAGAGACCCAGCTTTCTCACACTGGGCCCTACATTATGCTGCAAAATTTGTTGACACTCTTCAGACTTCGTAATGCCATGCACACGGTCAAGCAGTCCAGTGCCAGAGACAGCAAAGCAACCCAATACATCAGGGAACCTCCGCAATGTTTGACTGTGGGGAAAGTGTTCTTTTCTTTGAAGGCCTCGTTTTTTTTTCCTGTAAACTCTATGTTGATGCGTTTTCGGGCGAAAATACGCTGATTGAGTGTAGTCGTCAGGTGTATTATGGGAAGTAATTTGGAATGTAGCAACACAAAAATACCACCATTGGATGCGGAGATATATACTTTTGTGTGAAATCAATAGTCACATAGGCCCTACGACACACCAAATTGAAATTATTCTGAAAAAACCACTAATTGTTGGACTTCTGACCAAAATGAGTATTAAAATTGCAAATAAGATCGTTTAGGATTATTTTAGATGCATATATGTTATAGTTTTCTAATTGAGTATGCGACGAGGAATACGATAGACCCATTAATAGACTTTCTTGGAAAAATCACCATTTCTTTAAGTAGTCTCATGAAAAATGACGTGGACTGTGAAAATCAGTGCATAATCACGCAGTTTTACTTGCTGAATCGAGCAAGTAAAACAGAATTGTTCAATAAATTGCCAAACGATTCCATGGAATTGAAACGCACGGAATTGATTTTCTATAGCAGGGGTGTCCAAACTTTTTGCAAAGGGGGCCAGATTTGGTGTGGTAAAGATGTGGGGGGCCGACCTTGGCTGACGTCCTTTATGTTGAACAATATATTTAAGCAAATTTTAGCGAGCCATTATGTGTGTCACATTTGCTTTATTTTTTTTTTTTTAATTAATAACTTCAACAATCTCGCAACTAGCCTTTGTGGCTAAGCTTCGACTCTCGAGCTCTTGGGAAACACTGCTGCTGTAACATTAAACTAGCTTCAAGTTGCTTCAATTTCTTGCTACGTATCTTCCCTGTAATCTTGTCGTACATGTCAGCGTGTCTTGTTTGGTAAAATCGACATACATTGAACTCTTTAAAACAGCGACTCTCTCTTTGCAAATGAGGCAGACACAGTTGTTGCATATTTTGGTGAAGAAATTGTCCAATTTCCACATATCCTTGGAGCGTCGGCCGTCACAGTCAACTTTCTTTTTTTTGTTGATTGTCGCCATTTTAGAAAATTGGGAGCAAAAGGTCACACGGGGTAATGTTGCTTAGAGTAATGTTGCTTTTTAGTGGGTAAATGAGCAGCAGCATTTAGTATGTAAGCTACCTCATATGCTGGTAGCAGTACTGTTGACCAATTTATTAAGTCTGTGTGCAGGCCAGTCGTTATTGATTTTATGACAGAGGCTGGGGGCCAGATGAAATTTGACCACGGGCCGCATTTGGCCCCCGGGCCGGACTTTGGACATGTCTGATTTAGTGTGTAAACTACTTCATATGCTGGTAGCAGGTACTGCTGACCAATTTATTAAGTCTGTGTGCAGGCCAGATCTTATTTATTTTATGACAGATGCTGGGGGCCAGATGAAATTTCACCACGGGCCGCATTTGGCCCCCGGGCCGGACTTTGAACATGGCTACTCTATAGGAACCAGTTCTCAATTCCCATCCCTACTTATTGATGACACTGCGCACGGTAGACACAGGAACATTCAGGTCTTTGGAGATGGACTTGTAGCCTTGAGATTGCACATGCTTCCTCACAATTTTGCTTCTCAAGTCCTCAGACAGTTCTTTGGTTTTATTTATTTTCTCACTTCTCAATGTGGTACACACAAGGACACAGGACAGAGGTTGAGTCAACTTTAATCCCTTTTAACTGGCTGCAAGTCTGATTTTGTTATTTCCACCTCCTGTTATGTGCCACAGGTAAGTAACAGGTGCTATTAATTACACAGAGTAGCATCACATGATTTTTCAAAGGGTGCCAATACTTTTGTTCGGCTCATTTTTGGAGTTTTGTGTAAAATGATAGTGATTGTTTTTTTTTCCCATTCTCTTTCGTGTATTTTTTCTTGCCAGCAAAATAAATGAAGATATTACCACCAAAGCATTTGTGATTGGAATCATTTTCTGGGAGAAATTAAGCATTATCTTATAGAATTGCAGGTGTGCCAATACTTTTGGACAGCAGTCTACTGTATGTATGACTACTGTTTTTCGACAACCTGTGTGAAAAGAGGCTCGAGATCCAGGTTGACGGTCTGTCTGCTTTGTTTCATGTTGAAATAAAACACTAGACTAATTGCTGGAAGCTATGCCAGAACCCCCCCCCCCCCCCCTCGAAAAAAACACTGGCTGGAGAAAAGCCGATCAATACTATTAACAAGGCAAATTAGCATAGCCGACGCTAAAGCTGGACTGTACGTTGGCATTGAGGTCACGTCAATATCTCTGCTCTTTTAACGGCAGATTTAAGACCGGGAGATGCTTGTGAAGTCCACAAGCGGGATATTGAATCTGGAAATCTGGAAAATTTTCCCTCCAGCAGCCAAGAAGAAGAGAGAGATAGAAAGAAGGAGCAAGCGAGCTCTCAATCTCTCCCCGAGGGTGAACTCAAGTTTGAAATATTCTTACACACTTCTCGGCAAGCATCAAAGATGTGCTCATTATTAGACCGCCCCTCCTCCCCTTCTACGCCCCTAGTGACCGTCATCTTTCTCCTTCTCGTGTTTCCTCTTCTTGTCTCTCTCTGGTCTCACATGAAACAGAAAGTGTTGGTTGAATAATTCCCCATCAGAGTAGTTGAGCTCTGTGCTTCTCCTCACCTTGATGCATTCATCAAATCTTTGGTGCAGGCTAATCCCTGGGAGACTTTATTTTGAGTTTTTTTTTTCTTTTCCTTTTGCATTCAATGATATTCTGCCCTGAACAGAACTAGTGATACACTGTAGATGTCCACAAAAGTGAGTACACCCCTTGCATTTATGTAAATATTTAAAAGGATCCTCTATTTTTAAGACAAGTAATTCTTAAAAGATAAATGTTAGTATGAGTTATAAAAAAATGATATTAAAACCCCTCTTAATGTTTTAGTTTTAATAAAGTTTGTAAAATTATTTTAAGTGATAGGTCGCCATTGTTGTTACGTCGCAGTGCGTGACGTCACTGGTCCCGTTGCCGAAATTACAGCGTGTCACTCGTTTGCTTTCCCAACATATCGTCAGTTCTACCCTTCCTATTTGAACCAGATCTGAAAAGTGAAGAGCAGGACAGCACTGTCGGCCGTTCACAAGACGAGCTTCAGGGAAAAATGTGTGCAGCAAATACCTGATAAGACAAAAGTTGGGCAAAACTGGTGATGCGAGAGAGTGCTGTTCGGAACTCCGGTTGGGAGCGAGAGTGTATGCTGTTTGGAACTCCGGTTTTATTAGCAGATATTCAATGTAAGCATATTGTGTTTTCAAACTTATCCCAGTATAATTATGTAGATTGTTAGCATCCAGAGCTGTCGTGTGCTTTACATACAGTACAGGCCAAAGAGCACACCTTGTGTAATCCATGTCTTGTACATTGTAACGCGTGGTAGCTAGGATACGTGTAAAAGTACCAAAAAGGGGAGAAGCTTCCACTTATGCACATTTATTCACAAAAAATATTTCCACCTTGACCACTCTTCACTCGGGAGCTCAGCAGTACGCAAACACGCGTTCCCTGATGAACTCCAACATTGTTGTAAGGTCCACGTCAGAGTCACTGTCGTCACTGTAGCATGCCATAGTGCTTTAATTATTTAGTATGATTTGGGGAAAACTCCCACGAAGAATAGTCAACAAGAAAGATAGCAATAGTAATCCAAACCCGCGTTTTTTACTCACTCGAAGATCCAGGAATTAGACAGATCCCGTCGCAATGTCGCAGCCGCAATCAGGCCGTCGATTCCACAAAATAGACTGATCCGAAAAGCCGCTGTGGGACCGACGAATCAAAAAAATGGACAGATCAGAAACCAATATTGCAGACGCGGTGAGACCGTTGGATCCAGAAAATAGACGGATCCCTTACTTGACTGAGGATCCAGGAAAAATGTTTGGGCGCCAGTTGTAACGCGTGGTGGGTAGGATATGTGCATACAGGCACCAAAAAGGGGGAGAAGCTTCCACTTATGCACATTTATTCACTAAAAATAATAATTCCACCTTGACCACTCAATTCACTCCCCTTGTTTCCATTTGGCTGGAAATTGCATCCAAAAGCAGCACATCGTGGCATTTTACCTCGCGAGTTTAGGCAGCAATAAGCAATTGTTGAACACGCTACACATTTGGAAAGATCCCAATGACGTCATCACTTCGAGCCCGCAAACCATGGCGCCAACTAACGGTCAAAATATGGACTAAATATTATAAAATATTGCCATTGATATAACATTTTATGTTTCTAATAACATATTTTAGTACAAGAGAACAATTGTGGTTTATTAGAGCCTACATGTATTTAAGTTAGAGGATCATTTATCTTTTCATGGGACAACACTGACAAAATGGGACTTAGACACAATGAAAAGTAGTCTGTGTGCAGCTTATGTAATAGAATTAATTTATTTTCCCCTCAAAATAATTCAAAATACAGCCATTAATATCTAAACCCCTGGCAAAAAAAGTGAGTACACCGTATGGGAACTACCTACATCCCCAAATGTCCAAATTGAGTACTGTTTGTCATTTTCCCTCCAAAATGTCATGTGACTCATTACAGGAGTGCTGTCAGCATTGCTGCAGAGATTGAAGAGGTGGGGGGGTCCTTCCCACCACCATGCTTGACTGTAGGCATGACACATTTATTTTTGTACTCCTCACCTGGTCGCCGCCATACATGCTTGAGACCATCAGAACCAAACAAATTAATCTTTTTCTCATCAGACCATAGGTTCCAGTAATCCATGTGCTTTGTTAACATGTCTTCAGCAAACTTTATGCGGGCTTTCATGTGTACCGTCTTCAGAAGAGGCTTCCTCCTGGGGTGACAGCCATGCACAGTAATTTGATGTAGAGTACGGCGTATGATCTGAGCACAAACAGGCTGACCCCCCACCTCTTCAATCTCTGCAGCAATGCTGACAGTACTCCTGTAACGAGTCACATGACATTTTGGAGGTAAAATGACAAGCAGTACTCAATTTGGACATTTAGGGATGTATGTAGTTCCCATGTGGTGTACTGACTTTTGTTGCCAGGGCTTTAGATATTAATGGCTGTATTTTGAGTTATTTTGAGGGGAAATAAATGAACTCTATTATATAAGCTGCACACAGACTACTTTTCATTCTGTCAAAGTGTCATTTTGTCAGTGTTGTCCCATGAAAAGATATACTTAAATATCTGCAGAAATGCGAGGGGTGTACTCACTTTTGTGATACACTGTACATCAGTCAAATTTATGCCACATTATTTGATTTTAAATTTTATCTGATTTAGGGCTGCAGCTATCGATTGTTTTAGTAGTCAATTAATCGATGAACATAAAAAAAATTAAAATACCTGAGGCTCAAACGATGTGAAAAAAGAACTAAGGATCTATGTACAACAAAAGAACAATTGGCTAACTTACATAGCAAAAGCAAAATGCTATAAAATGCAAATTTTTTTTTTTTGTTTTGTTTGTTTTGTTTTTTAACTATGCTCTTAACAAATGGTTCAGACACATATTCCCACAAAAATTAAAATACCTTTAAACTAAATTACGAATGCTAAAAAAAAAACATTAACTGAAACGAAACCTAGCTTATGTTGGTCTTAACAGGGAGCAGCTGGATTTGGCCAGGTAAAATGAGGCAGACTAGTGGGCATTGTATCTACCCAAATCAATAAAACTAAATGCAAACACTTTCAAAAAAAAAAAAAAACATTACAACGCCACTTTAATTAAATGAATACTCGAGGCAGCAAAATTTATTTCGAATCTTTTTTTTTTAATCGAATACTCGAGTTAATCGATTAATCGTTGCAGCAGTAATCTGATTACAGTAGTACCGTTACTTCCAAGTGCTCTGATTTAAGATACAGTGGTACCTCTACATGCAAAATTAATTTGTTCCAGGACCTTGTTTGTAAGTCGAAATGGTCGTATGTCAAGCAGAATTTTCCCATAAGAATACATTCGTTCCATTAATTCGTCCGAAAACCTACGCAAAATCCTTAATAAATACTGCAGGTACCATTACAAATGGCAACGAATCGGTTCTAACGTGGCGGATTTGTTTTGTGTGTTGTACCTGAACGCACCGCGTGGCTGATGTGACAGTGAGATAGGTGCAGTTTTACTTTCTCTTTTATAAGGGAAGTTCAGAATTTTTGACATCACGCTTAATCTTCAAGTTAGCGAGGGTTTAATATTTCGGTGGAGTTGATTTCAACAAATTTCGTGTAGTTTGTTAGTTATTTGTAAGTTTCAGTGCTCCGGAGTGGCTAAGCTAGCACGAGTCAATTGGGCCGACTTAGCATGGCAATAAAAAAACAACATATGCACACATGAAAATCATCGATGACGCATGCAGTCAATAGTGTCGGCTATGTTTTCAGGAGAAAGTTATTAAAACTTACCATTGCATGTCAATGATTCAAGTATGAACATTTGTAATCCAGTAGCTCTGCAGAGGAGCAGGGCAGAATGATATCACATCGGTTTTTTTCACTGCAGATTTTTTTATGTCGTAGCCAGCAGCAAGTAACCAGTTTATATTGTTCCTCGTTATTCATAGGGAATTTGTGGAAGTTTTCTTTGCCCATTTCCTCTGTCTGTTTCCACAGCCTCTAAATGCACATTTTCCCATGTTGCCGGCAGTCTGTTAACTCAGCAGACTGATACTACATTCGAGTTTCCAACTTCCGATTTGGAAAAATATCATTGGAACTCCTCCACTATTTGATCTCTTATGAGAAGGCAGGTTTGCTGGAGGTGAAAACGTCTTTTGATAGCCAAAATAAAAAAACAACTTGTCACGATCTTTGCTGTTTACATTCGCTTGGAACGCTTTGAGGTCGCAACTTGTACTCTCTGAGCGGCATAAGTCAGACTTCCCAACTTCCTCGAATGCAGCGTGAGCACGAGTGGCGGAAGCACTCGTCTCTATTGTGGTCGTATTAAACATTTAAAAAAAAAAAAAGTCCTGCGGAATGAAATGAATTACGGCAGTTTTTTTGTAACATTGTTTTGGCCGCATGGGTGTTTTGGAACAATGACATGCATTTTGAATTTATTTGACTATGTTGGATCTGTTTGTAGATCTGTCTCGTTTTTTTAATTGGCATACTAAGTAGGCATCATTAACTCGCACGAATTTGTTGAAATCAACTCCACCAACTAATTAAACACCCGCTAACTCAAAGATTTAGCCTAAAGTAAAAAATTCTGAACTTCCGCTTTAATGATCTTATGTTGTTGGGGTCAACTGCGGAGGACAGTAGGCGTGTTGTGTTGCACAAGTTCTGAAATAAATGATTAAAACCGTGACGAAGATGACGATTTCTTTGGTGATGTTACCACAACAATAATTGTCACCTTGACTTATAAAGACTAGCGAACGAAGGTCGGAGGAGGACAGTCAAGATCGCAGACCTACTACGGGCATATTGTCGAGCCAATTTACGGACGCGCAACCCACGCTCATATTTTTCTATTATTTCCATCTTCATTTAAATGGTAAGCGTCACATTTTTACTTCTTTCACCACCTGCACTAACCTTCTCGGAACCCATGTTGATTTCTCTCACAAGAAAATCCGCCATGCGAAGGTCTTGCGGGAAAATAAAGTAACTGCGGCGCAGTCATAAATCGTCGTATTTCTAGCATGTCGTCGGATGTCGAAAAGGTCGCGTGTCGAAGCGATCGTATGTCGAGGTACCACTGTATTTCTGAGTTACAAACTTTATATTGTTTCCTGTCCGCTGCAGGTCATTCAGATTAACTTTGAGGAGTTTGATTTGGAGATCGCTTATGACACGCTGACCATCGGAGATGGAGGAGAAGTGGGTGATCCAACCACCATCTTGCAGGTGTAAGTACTAGCGCTTTATTTCCCGCCGGGAAAAAAACGTATTATGGACAGCGATAATCATCTCATTACAGTTATGAAGATGAGCCTTATATTTCAAATTAGATTGAAATGTAATGTCTTTGTCGCAGTCTGTCTGGCAGCTTTGTCCCCGACCTGATTGTCAGCATGACCCACCAGATGTGGCTCCACTTGCAATCTGATGAGAGTGTTGGATCCATTGGTTTTAAGATCAACTACAAAGGTAAAATGCAAAAGTCTTACGAAATATGATTTTTTTGTGTGTGTTTTACACCTAGCGTATGTACTACTAGCAGTAGGCATAGGCAGTGTTTGACTTTTGGGGAAGGGGGGGCACAACATGTTGATGACCCCAAAACGCAGTGTTGTGTCAAAAAAACTTACAAGACTTTTTATAATAATTTGAAAATTAGCGGGGTTTTTTTTTTTTGTTTCCCATCATTCTTGAGGGGAATTCTAAATCAGGCTGCTTAAGACAGCTGTACATTTCGCCAAGATTGTTATCCATTGAATATTGTACGCCCGCCGGTGTCGTGCCAATGTAGTTACCCCAGTCAAAAATTGTATTGTATTGCGGAGCCATATGGAGGTAGATTTGTATCTTCATATTTTGATCCCAAAAAAAAACAAAACTTTGCTTAAATCAAAATATATATTTTCACTCAAAAAGTCACTTCAATAAAAATGTTTGAATGCAAAAATAAAATTGAAACTCAAAAAAATGAATTTGAAAGCTATTTTTACAATTTGAATTTTTTTTCTTTTGATTGAAGTATTTTTTTTTTTTTTTTGATTGAAGCAACTTTTCTGATTGAAGTCATATTGTTTTGCATTTTGGGTCACATTTTGGCAAGGATATTTGTGTCTATTCAATCAAAAATACGTTGCTTCAAACAAAAAATATATATTTTCAAAAGAAAAATCACTTCAATCAAAATATGAGGAACTTCAATCATAGAAAAAAAGTTTTTGAATGCGAAAAAATATTTCAGACTCCAATATTTGCATTTGAACACTTAATTTTTCATTAAAAAACTTTTCTTTGATTTTACCAATCCTTTTCGTGCTTCGGCCATATTATGGGTAGGACATTTGTGTCTAAATCAGTCAATCCCCAAAAAAGTTGCTTCAATCAAAAAAAAAAAAAAAAAATTCAAACAAAGACAAAATTCATTTGAAAAATAAAATTGCCCTCACCTATTTTAATGTATTATTATTTTTTAAATAATATGCAAAGCAAATGACCGTCTAAGGTTATTCTTGCCACAGATGCCTTGAAGCGGGTACCATTACAAATGGCAACGAATCGGTTCTAACGTGGCGGATTTGTTTTGTGTCAAAGCGCCACATGCGTCAATCATCGTTTAACTTGTTAAACAGTTGCTTTGGCAACTCATTGTATGTAAGTGGGCAGCTTGAGCGGATTTGAGTGGACTCAGAAAAAGAAGCATTTAATAAAGGCAAGCATTTTTCTATTTTATTCTTACTTAAAAATAGTTTGGTGGAACAATAACATGTTTAAAACTTATCAAAATTATTCAATTTGAAATGCTTGAAAACAATTTAAAAAATATATATACATTTTTTTTTCTTTTATACTTTGTTAAAAAAAAAAAAAAAAGTATGAAATACATGTCTCATATGTATCTCTTTCCAGTGCTAGAAGAAGAAATACATTGAACACACAATTTTTTAAAAATTTTGTTTGCTACTTCACGGCTTTTCACACATCATAGTGGGTTCTAGTCCCCATTAACCGTGCAAAATGAGGGATCACTGTACTTTTATACTCGTTGCATAGTGCAATATACACCCAACCAGACGTGGCGCTATATTAATGTCTGTCGTTGTGTTGTACATGAAAGTGTGCAAATGAAGTAAACGAGGAAGTGTTGAATGATTGAAGGCAGCATGTTTTATTTGACAATCCACTGCAATCATTCTACAAATACAACAATACTTTAAGTACATCATGAGGTAAGACTTACACATGGGGTTATACAATTTGTGTCCAAACTTGACTGGGTCCAGGGTTTGTTAAATCGACACATAAGAAACCTCGAATCAGATTAGGATTTTTATGTACCCTGGATGGATTTATCGAGCGGTATGGCCCGGCGTAGCTCGGGTGAAAAAGTGAAAATTGGCATTTCTATGCTAATTTTTTGAGTTTTTTGAAGGGCTACAGAGATCAAACCCCTCTAAGAACACTCACAGACACATAAAGTACAACTGTGTAAAATTTGGTCAAAATTCACCCAGCTGTTTCGACATCCATAAAACACAAACGCACAGACAAATTTGCTTTTAAAGAATTTAAAGATATATCAACCAATTTTTATGTGTACAAGTGAAACTGGTGTTAGGAGCTAGTTCTTAAAACTTTCCAGATTTCGTGAGTTTTCAAGCATGAACTACGACATAAATATAGCCAAAAATATGACGATTATATTCCAAAATGAAGAAGGCTTTTCAAATGATGGTCACCTTCACATCTCTGGCACTAATAAAAACACATTACATATTAAAAGCTGTAAAAAAGTAGATGAAAAACGTGTAAAATGAAATCTCAGATGAGACAGAATTAAAATGTAGAAATGGCGGGAACATCCCCAAGAATTACAGTGTAGTCATGTTTTTATCTCTCTAATATATTACATATTAACCACTTCAAAGAGTAATATCTTCTCAAGCCCAGTATAAGATTTGATGGCTTTATTTGACGACAATTCTACGTTTTTGGGTGCTATTAACACAGCCGAAATCCAAAAATGCAAATTATATGTCTCGCTGGTGGATTCATGCTGCTAATGTAATGTCGCTAGAGAACAAAATATAAATTGTAAGACAGATCCATATTTCAAGTGCTACGTATGGACCGTGCAGCTCGAATGACGAATGGGTATATATATTCATAGTGCGGGCACAAACTCACTGAATCTTTAATGCGTACTTTATGTCAATAATGTTGCTGTGCTGCTTCAAATCTATAGCAGGGGGCATGTGAGCGCGCATTTGTGTGCATGTGCCTTGCAGCTGGCAGCACAGTCCAAGTGTTGCCAGGTGGGTGAACTTAGCGTGAATAATAGATGAAAGGAGACAAGGAGAGGAAAAAAGCGTCAAAATCAGACAGATAGTGAAAGAGAAACACAGGAAAGCAAGAATAAAACAAAAGAACGGAACATAAAAGAGAACTGAAAGAGGTCATTTGCTGGACGACAGAACAAAAGACGAAACAAAACAAAAGCGTGCGAGTGCACTTGAATAGAAGAGTACATCAAGCATTAACGTGTAGTTTACTTCCCTTGCCTTCAAGGGAGGTTTTGTGTTTGGAAGATTGTTTATATGAAAATGGTTTACATCTAAACTTGCATGTAAATGGAACTTTGTCTGTGTGTGTGTGTTAGTTCCTTATGGACTCCGAAACGGCTGGGCAGATTTTGACGAAATTTTACAGTTTTACTTTGTTTCTTGGAGTGTTCTAAAATAGGTTTCATCTCTGTAGACCTCCATTTAGTCAGGAAAAGCGGCATGGAAGATGAATGAATGGATGAATGAAATTCATTAAAAACTCCAAAAGCATAGCATCAGCATAGAAAATGCAACCTAATTGAAGAGGCGACAGCGCCAACTATTGGTCAATGCGACTGCAATGTCAAAGTTGGCTTTCAACCTTAGGTTTCAAGTACAAATTCAAATGTCCTGTGATTATACATTGTGGCTTTGGGTACTCCACAACTTGACGCTGAATTTAAAGGGAAAAAAAAAAAGAAAACTAATTTTCCGGAATACGGTGTTACCTCTATGACTTGGTTCTTGAAGTACTCTTGTATCCTAAGAATTCTAGAGACGGTTTTCCATGTAAATGTCCAAATCTGTTGGGCTGCAGATATTGATTCATTAAGTAATCGATTAATCTATCAATTAGTTATTTCGAATAATCGAGTAATCGAATTAGGAACATGTAATGCGTTGCGGAGTAAATTTTAGGAGATGTAAAACAAAGGCTTGCTAAGATCGAACTTTCAAAAGTGCATTAAATGTGAATACAAAATAAAATTCACAAGTGTTTTTTTTTTCCAGAATTGCACTTTCATTTCACAAGATCAATAAATGCATTTAAAACTAAATTAAAATAATTGAGCGTAGCCTAAACGATGTAAAAAAATCATTAATGAGGAACGAAGTACCATAAAAGAACAATTGGCTAACTTGCATCGCAAATGTCTGCTAGCTTAAATGCTAAAAATGCTCAAGTTTTTGTTTTTTGTTTTTTCAATGCTTTTAACAAATCCTTCAAACACATACGCATATTGCCACAAAAAAAACAACTGATAAATATACTTCAAAACTAAATTACGAATGCATAAACAATCATATTAGCGCAAACAAAAACTTACAACCTGTTGTTGGTCTTGACAGGGAGCAGCTGGATCCAGCTGCTGATATCAGATTAGTTATGTCATATTCACTGTGCCAATAGATGGCAGTGTAGCCACACAAATCAATATAACTAAATGCAAACAGACAGAACAACTGCCACATTATTTAAACAAATTCTCGAAGCAGCAAAATCTGATTTGAAGCTTATTTCTAATTGAATTACTCGAGTTAATCGATTAATAGTTGTAGTGCTACTTCCAAGAAACACTGATATGTCACATTAAAAATTATAATCGGGGTAAAACCAGAATAAAACAACAGCCAAACACATTTCCTCAGCTCACCTAACCTAACCTAACCCTTAATAACTGTGAAGTTCTGTAGGTGTGAAGTAGATTATAGAACATAATGCAAAGGAAAAAAGAAAAGTGAGGCAAAGTCCTCTCTCACGAGATCGATGGTGCCTCTCACCCATCTCACTCTTCGTGACACAAAAATGCGAGAAGACCTGTGCTCTAATGTCCAACTAATGTTGTGAAGCGCACCCTTCCGAGGGGTTTTATCTGCACCTTTCAAACAAAATTCTTGAGCTTCAGCTTTCGGTTTTCGTTTTTTCGGCCAAATGTTTCCAATATTTAGTTTTCGGCTTCAGCCAAGAATTTAGCTTTCGTTCCATCCCTACTTCATTTATTAGGAGAAAGCAGAAAACAGGAAGAGGTTATGGGGGGACATAAAGGAAGGAAGCAGACAGAAGACAAGAAATTCATTATTACACATCTATGCTACTTTTGAAAGTAGTGATGCTATTGTTGGCTAATTACAGTGGTGCAAATAAGCATTTAGTCAACCACTAATTGTGCAAGTATCCCACTTGAAAATATTAGAGAGGCCTGTAATTGTCAACATCGGTAAACCTCAACCATGAGAGACAGAATGTGGAAAACAAACCCAGAAAATCACATTGTTTGATTTTTCAATAATTTATTTGCAAATCTAGGTGGAAAATAAGTATTTGGTCAATACCAAAAGTTCATCTCAATACTTTGTTATGTACCCTTTGTTGGCAATAACGGAGTCCAAATGTTTTCTGTTCTCTTCACAAGCTTTTCACACACTTTTGCTGGTGTTTTGGCCCATTCCTCCATGCAGATCTTCTCTAGAGAGAGCAGTAATGTTTTGGGGCTGTCGTTGGGCAACGCAGACTTTCAATTCCCTCCACATATTTTCTATGGGATTGAGATCTGGACACTGGCTAGGCCACTCCAGGACCTTGAAATGCTTCTTACGAAGCCACTCCTTTGTTGCCCTGGCCGTGTGTTTGGGATCGTTGTCACGCTGTCACGTCTCATCTTCAATGCCCTTGCTGACTAAATGAGATTTTCGCTCAAAATCTCTCGATACATGGCCCCATTCATTCTTTCCTTTCCACAGATCAATCGTCCTGGTCCCTTTGCAGAAAAACAGCCCCAAAGCATGAAGTTTCCACCCCCATGCTTCACAGTGGGTATGGTGTTCTTCGGATGCAATTCAGTATTCTTTCTCCTCCAAACACGAGAACCTGTGTTTCTACCAAAAAGTTCTATTTTGGGTTCATCTGACCATAACACATTCTCCCAGTCCTCTTCTGGATCATCCAAATGCTCTCTAGCGAACAGCAGACGGGCCTGGACGTTTACTGGCTTCAGCAGGGGGACACGTCTGGCAGTGCAGGATTTGAGTCCCTGACAGCGCATTGTGTTACTAATAGTAGCCTTTGTTGCTGTGGTCCCAGCTCTCTGTAGGTCATTCACTAGGTCCCCCCGTGTGGTTCTGGGATTTTTGCTCACTGTTCTTGTTATCATTATGACGCCATGGGGTGAGATCTTGCATGGAGCCCCAGATCGAGGGAGATACTCAGTGGTCTAGTATGTCTTCCGTTTTCTAATAATTGCTCCCACAGTTGATTTCTTTACACCAAGCGTTTTACCTATTGCAGATTCAGTCTTCCCAGCCTGGTGCAGGTCTACAATTTTGTCTCTGGTGTCCTTCCACAGCTCTTTGGTCTTGACCATAGTGGAGTTTGGAGTGTGACTGACGGAGTTGTGGACAGGTGTCTTTTATACTGATAATGAGTTAAAACAGGTTCCAATAATACAGGTAACGAGTGGAGCCTCGTTAGAAGAAGTTAGACCTCTTTGACAGCCAGAAATCTTGCTTGTTTGTAGGTGACCAAATACTTATTTTCCACTCTAATTTGGAAATAAATTGAAACAATCAGATTTTCTGTTTTTTGTTTTTCCACATTCTGTCTCTCATGGTTGAGGTTTACCCGTGTTGACAATTACAGTACATTACATTACATTACAGTACAGTACAATTTTGAATTTTGCCCAAATTGGGGGTCTCAGAGCGGAACTTCAAGTCACCTGAGTGTTTTCCGCCATGTATTTTCCCGGAATATCAGTGGATTCATTTCACCTGGATATTCAAAATGTACACAGTGATGGAAAAGTTATTACGCATGAATCCCTTTATGATGTCCTTTTACTATTACTACATTACTGCTGCCTCTCTAAGGAAAGTATGTTTTATCTGCGATTCGGTTGTATTGCATTCATGTTACACAAACCCAAGCAACACCAGCCCATACTGCTAGTTTTATGATTAATGGGCATGAGATAAAGTCTCAAGGCCTTGACGGCGCTAGACGTCTAATCCATTTGAAGTGGGAGGGTTCGTTCATTCGCTGCCACCCTCCCAGTTCAAATGGTTTAGACGTCTCCTAGTGACAACTGCGTAAAATTCCAAAGTTTTCCGTCTACGTCATCGAATGTGGGCGAAACATGTCTAATTATCGTTTTGAGAATTAGCCATGACAATAGAGAGACATTTGCATCTGCGACACGATTCAATATAGTCACCAAGCGTTTTAATCAAATTTCTTGGACGTGAATTTGTCAAAATACTCTCTACAGACCCACCCAGTTGATTCCGTAAGCCCTCCCTTTGAGGAAGAATATGGTCGCTCAACGTCGACACTGGTTTGTCCCAACTAATAAAAACGATGCCCCGCGATATCATTTTTAATAACGAGGAGGTTCAGTCTGGGAGAGACCAACCGGATCTAATTTAATTTGGCACTCGGCGTATAATTTGGAGGACAACAAATCTTTTATGAGCATTGTTGAGCTCATTAAAAGCCACTTGTCACTCGTAAAACACGCACATTTTTTTTTTTTTTTTAAATCACCCGTGTGAATGTTTTTGGGTCCTTCAGGGGCCCCCCAAAAGTGCAGTAGCGAAGGTCCCTAATTATGATTACCTTAAAAAGAACGCTTTGTGGACCGCGTGAGGCACTGAAATATGAGTTTATAAAATATTCAGTCGTGGCATGACAATAAATTTTGCTTGGTTTACAGTCCATGAGGCTCCCATTTGTGCTGTCGAGGTAACCTGCGAAGGGCGAATGCTTACCTCATCACAAAAGCGGCAACAGGATATGATTTTACATGCATGAATTATTGACTTGTGGTCATAAACTACTAGGAATTGCCAGTGTCACTTAATGTTGTACTACTCAAGACCGGTCATAAATACCTTTTCATAGATCAAATAAAGATAGTAAAAATGGAGAAACACGCTAGACCTGTGGGCCATTAACTCATTTGCTGCCATTCATAGAGAGTGAATGAATGTTTATTACCAGTGTTGTTAACTCATTCACTCCCAGCCATTTTTACCAGTGCAACCTCCTTAGCTCCCGGACGTTTTACTGGATTTTGACTGATTTCGCAAGGCCCACAGAAAATTCTGTTCTGTTGCTATGTAAACATGGAACCCACCAAAGGAAAGATTACTCTCCTCTTTCATCAGGAAAAAAAAGTAAGTTCATATCTCTGAAATCAGCATTAGAAAATACCTTAATTTGAGCAACTTTCCAATTTCTGATTAAAAAAAGAGAAATTTTGTAAAAGCATACATTTGAAACATTGACTTTAACACAGCTATTTCTTGCTTTTGTGACATCCCAAACATCTGAATAATGTTTTCCTTCTACAAAATAACATAAACAACAAGACAAATAGAGCTTTTGATCGCAAAGTAACAATTTATTTACACATAACTAAACTATTGAACTGAGAGATGACGCTGTTGTGGCTGCGACAGCCGGGGTAAACTTTTCCCTCATCACCGCTTGTCTTATTAAGATGGATTTTTTGAGTCTTTCTTTTGTGGTGACCATGCCTGCCTTGTGGCGGAGTTCGCTTGGGGAACTTATGTGGGACATGTTGTGTTCCTGGGGGGGAACTGGTTTGGCTGTGCGCATTTCCACATGAGTCACGGGACACTGGAGGGTCGCGGGGGACGCGAGCGGCCGAGCATGGCGGCGCGGGCTCTGTTAGGCAAGCAGCACGGACTCAACGGTATCATCCGCTGCACTGGTGGCCCCGGTCGTTCTGCTCGGTCGTCCAACGCCTGGCATCCTGGACGTCCTCCTGGTCATCGCACTTGGTCATTCGTCGGTCGCCTGGTGTCCCGGAAGTCCTCCCGATCGTCCTGCTTGGACTTCCCGCGACTGACGTCCTGGACGTCCTCCTGGTCATCCATTCTTCGTCCATTCGGTCGTCTTCCCCCAGCGCCCCGGCTGTGCGGCCCAGCCATTCATTCCGTTGAATCGGGTTGCGGGTCTTACCAAATGCGCTACAACCCTCCAGTGGCCAGTTTTATTGCTTTAAAATGCCTTTTCAGCATTGTGCTTTGGAGTGAAGTTGTATCAGAACCTAGAGATGTCTAAAACGTAAAAGACGTATGAATACGTTTTTGGGACACTGAAACAATTAAAAAGAGAACAGTTTTTAGGATCAAATGAGTTAATAATGGCGTAAGAGTATCATGGCGTTAGAGTATACCGGCGTTACTAATGGCGTTATTTTTGTCAGTAGTGGGTCATCAAAATAATTACTTTTCCCATCTTTGCAACGCTGTTACTGTTACCAAAGGCGTGCGTTACTACGCTTTACTATGTTGGTTAAATGATGTGAGAAATGTCTGAGAGACATGGAGAGAGCAGAGTTGGAAGGGTTTTCTGTTGCAAATGTGATGCTACGTGGCTTGGACCTTGGAGCGTTAGCATAGCATTCACGTTCTCACTAGCATTAGCATTTCGCGTGGCGAGCCTCATCTTAAACTCTAGGCAACTTTTTTTTTTTTTTTTTTTTTAACATACAGTTCGTGGTGTTCAGGTGGGTACAATTAATTGAAAATAATGGACTGTTTACTTTTTGAGTATGCATTATCATCACCAAGTGGGCGTTGTCCTTGTAGATGCTACCTAATATTTTTTTTGTTTTGTTTATTACCAAAAAAAGTCACTTGCCCTAAATTATTCTTGAATACACTATTACACTCTTTTTTTGTTCAAATTTAAAAAAAAAAAAAAAATGTAAAAATGTTGAGGTAAATTAGTTACTAACTCAATTACTTTTTGGGAGAAGTTAGTTGTAACTGTAAGTCCTTTTTTAAAGTAAGATTAACATCACTGTTTTATATTTATTATATAAATATATATAATATATATTATATTTATTTGTTTATTTTGTATTTATTTCGCTTACACTTTATTTGACCTCATCATAAGACAGTCATAATTGTTATAACACTGTCAAGAAGATTGATTAATGCTTAAGACCGATGTCATTAAGTGTCCTAAACTTAAACACAGTTCCTAAACTCTAATCCCAACCAAAGACATTTGAAAAAAAATCTCAATATTGCATCAAAAGTGACATTATCTACTAAATGATACTCAATGACATCTGTCATAAGCGTTCATTCATATTCATGACAGGTGTCATGTCATTATGGCAGTCTAATGACAGAGTTGTGTAACCTTTATTTTTTTAATATATATTTTTTTATTCATTTTCGAATTTTTGAGCTGAATTTTTCAATTTATTTTCTATATTGAGTTTTTTTAACAATACTTTAATGTAAAGTATTTATGTATTCCTCCAATACTGCATGTATTTCTTATTCTTTGGCTGCTGTTGACGTCACTAGAAGCAGTTAGTAGGGGAAGGTGGTAGCAACTGAATGTTGCCAACCTCCCCATTCAGATGGATTGAAAGTCTACAAGCGATAAACTAGTGATACTCTCATTGAAATTGACAGCAGAGGGATAGAAAACATCATCACTGGCGCTGAAAAAGTTCGATGTTCAAGCAAGACCGTGATCACAGGACACTTTTCAGAGCAGCTCAGTGGAAGATGTCGGAATAAATTTTTCAAAAATCCAATACGGAGGTCACCGGCCGGAGAGCAAGCCCGCTGTGTAAGAGTGTAAAAGCATATTTTCTACCCTATGACATTTCCAGATGAGAGAATAGACCCCAATTATTACAGGCAGTCCTGAGATCCGATTTAGGTAGGACTTACCGGCCACAGTTATAATTAAATACTAGGGATGTACAGAAAGCAAAATTCACGGGCAAAACCGAAAACCAAATTTTGAATACTCTTGGCCGAAAAACAGAAAGGTCAAATAATACACATGTATACAAATAATTTTTTCAATTATTTATTTCATTTCATTATTTTCCGATTAATGCTCATTGCCTTGACATTTTGTTGTTGTTGTTGTTTTTTACAATCAGGCGGAAATAAAATATGGTCCCTTCTCACAGGTACGTAAACATCTACCAAAATGTTCTACGACCCCTGAGGCTTGAGAAATTTTGTTTGAAAGATGCAGATTGAAGATTGGGAGTGTGCGTTCCCGGCAGCAGGGGGTAGACTCTGAATGCGTTCTATAGCAGAGTTTCCGGCGTCGTCTTAGCATTCTCTTTGGTGGGCTTCCCGGCCGATGAAATCTTGATAAATGCGCTTTCTTGGAAGTTTGGGATCAGTGTTGTTTTTGGCAACCCTTCTAATTTTAGTCATAGCGTTAGTCTTTTGGATGATAATACTTATTCGTCTTAGTCATCTCAAAACGTGTTTGTATTCGTGTAGTTTTTGTTGACAAAAACTTAAGATTAATTTTGTCTAGTTTTAGTCGACGTTTACTAAAAATGTTTCTGTATGTAATTTTTTTTTTAATTTACTTCAAAAATAAATTAAGGTTTCCAATTATTTCAAATGAACATAGGCAGACAAGCACATATTGTAGCGCCTGCAAAGGCAACGCCGGCTTTGTGATTATACACACTCAGCAGCAAAACTTCATTATTTTCCATTATAGCGCCTGGGCGCCACGCACTGTATGTAAAAATAAGTTTGCCGTTAGCATTGGCCTAATGCTAACGCGAATGCTATGCTAACGCTGCAAGTTACATTTCTTGTGAGAGGATCAATCAGCAAAGATTTTTAAAGGCTAAAGCAACATTGCATATTCTCAGCAAGCACGTCACGAGTGACACAACCAGACACTGCTATATTCAGGCTAACTACACATAAAATGTCACACATTGTGAACATGTGACAGAAACTATTGCGCATTTTCGTCTCGTTCTCGTTATATTTTAGTCTCCCAAAACACGTTTTTAGCTCGTTATTGTCTTGTCATAGTCATGAAAAAAGTGTTTGTTGATGAAATATTTTCATTGTTATTATCGTTGACGAAAACAACACTGGTTGGGACACTGGAAAAATGAGTCTCGAGTCTCCAGTTGCTAAGCTAAATGATATCTAGAAGTACGTTTGAGAGGTACTGCAGTTCAAAACAACAACAAAAAAAAGTGTTCCGTTCTTGCTGAAACTATTAAAGCTCTTTACAAGGCTATTACAATCTCTTGTACTCCTTAAAATAAGAATCGCTCTTTTCTTGTGTAACAAAAGGAATCGATCGAGACCCACGGGAGTGGGCTTAGTCCTCACGACGATGAAGCAGAGCGAAGTCGGTCCCGGACGGATTAAACAGCGACTGACTGACTGGAAAAAATGTGACAAAAAGAGGAAGTGGCCATGCCATAAAGTTATCACACTAAACCACAGCAAATGCACATGTAAAGAATAGAATACAATAGAATAGAATAGAAGAAGCAATGCTGCTTCTCGCCGCTTTTTGATTGCGTCACCAAAGAGGACTACGGTTCTTCACATCATTCGGTGGTAAACTTTAACTGAAAACCGAAAATTTTAGCAATTATCCAATTCTCGGCCACATCTCTACTAAATACCAATGCATTCCACTAAACAGTTAATAGAAGCATGATAAGAGGAAGTTTATTGTCTTGTTTTCGGTGTTTTAAAAGTTTTAAACGTTAAAGTTTCATGAACAGGTGACATTGTCAAAACGATCCCTGTTCTTTCAGACCTGCAAAAATGACTGTAATCTGAAGACAGACTATCAATTTTGGGACAATTACTTTGAACATTACAGAACAGTGAGTGCCAGGTGTTAAACTTCACTTCTGAAGGTTAGAATATCTCACAAAATAGCCACATTGGAACATCCTCTCCTGTCCATATGAACGAAGGGGCTGGCAATGAATGATCTTTTTTCAGTGCAGGAGGAGTTTGAGATGTTAAATTTAACATGGCATTCTCCAGACATTGTCACATGTTTTGTCCCGCCTCGGTGATATATTATTAATAGTGATTGGTAGAGTAGCCAAAAATTTTACTCAAGAGTTCAAGTAAGAGTAAAAGTAGTCATCTAAAAAAATTTACTCAATTACACGTAAAATATTATTTTAAAACAATGGTATTTTTTTCTGAGCACAAACTTATCTATTTAAATTGTTGTTATAATTATATAACCCATTTACATAACCCAAGGGCGTAGGTTTGTATAGGGACGGTAGGGACATAACACTACCAACATTTCAGGACGCTCAAATTGTCCCCACCAACTTTTAAGCAACCTTATTTGCATTATATAATGACTTTATATTATATATATTTTTTTAGAATATCTTCCCAAATATTGTAAGGATAGAATTGACCCTACCATTATTAAGTGATTTGCATTATGTTCAGACTTACATTTACATCTTTTGACTTGCTGAACGTGCCAGTCCATGTTTTTCCCTCAAACGCACGTTTGATTGACTGATGACATGACCCCCCACCCCTCAACACACACACTCACAGCCCTCACAAAAATGCAACATGTCGACAACATGCCACCTCCTCCGCCCCCTGTGAATTTTTTTTTTTTTCCCCGACCACTAGCAGTAGCAGCCACTGTAAGTAATGTAAAAAGAAATCAATGTTGTGGAGATGGGGAACACACTACTAATTTTGGTACTAAAAGTCCGACCACAGAGTTAACATTAAACTGTGTGATTTAGCTAACTTGCAAAATGCAAGTAGGAAGCTGTTAACATTTATTAGACTCACTAAACTTTTTTTTTTTTTTTTTTTTTTTTTTTGTGATCCCTGACTAAGAATTTTTTTTCAGGTTTATTTAATTTATTTATTTAGACACACAATGTTGACTGGTCTTAAGACAAATGTTTATTTTTTTTGCATTCCTGGATAGTTAAGGGATGATTAACGCGTGTATGTTAATATAATTTATGTTCAAATATTGCAGTTTAAATTTGCTACTAAAATCCAGACATTTATTCTGGAAGTTTTCAAAATGTTTTAGTTGTTTTTGAAAACAGAGGTCTGAATCGAACAGTTTATCACCTGAACCAATACACATTTAAGTATAAGTCAATACAGATTTATTTTGCATTGATAATTTAGCCTATCAATTAATTAGGTTCATATTCATGAGAAATGTAGCCCTGACCCCCGTTCACCCAATCTGTTTGGTCATATTAATGTCCCCTCCCCAGCAAAAAGTGAACATGTAGGTTATGCTGTTATACTGTCCCTACCAATGTTGAGACCAAACGTACGCCTTTGACATAACCCCATTAAGCCAAAGAAATAGAAAAAAGTAAATAAATGCAAAAAAATTGTTACATTCCGGCGAGAGAAAAAAGAAAAAAAACAGAAAATGAAGTATTCTTTGTCCAAAGAGCATGACTGCCCTCTAGTGGAGAAAATAGATCCTAGTTCAAATGGTGATTAGTTCCTTCACAGTTACTAATATATTGTGAAATTTTAAAAAATCATATCCCCGGTTTCCGTAATAAATCGTTGCCAAATAAAAACTGGGAGAGAGATCAAAATCCGCGCTTTCAAGTCATGTTGAGGGCAGCGCTCTATATCAAATACTTGATTTTTTTTGCAGTGCTTTATAGACGCCACGTGATTGAACAGGCTGGTATCGTTATAGAATGGCAAGCATGCGTCTGATTAGTATACTGGAGTCATGTGTTTATTGTTGCGACATGTCATTGGTGAAATTGGTAGAGCTTGAAGTCAGTATGCAACTCACCTAATGCAATCATGTCCATAAATGGAGTCGTTTTTCACAGAAAACCGCTTACAGTTGGTTTTGCCTCAGATAATCATGGACTTTTAACTGCTAACCAGCAAGGCTCATAACCTATTTTGCAAGATGAGTTCATCACCAAACAGACACACCTTTTTATCTGTACAGCATATAAGCAACGCCGAGCTCTCTGTTCATTGTGCATTTACATCTCCATGGCTTGTTCTGTAATGAAATGCATCCAGAATTTTTTTTTTAATTAAAACCGCGCAGTATTTATCGCTTGCCTCCAGTTTTTATTTCGCAATCCAGTCTAGCCGTCTCACCTGAATTGAAAAATAACACGTGGAGGACCTGAAGGACTGCCTTCAACAAGCTACTCTTTGCATTGCTGGCAAAAAAGAAAATCTAATATGTAGAATAAAGAGTAAAAATGTAACGACTCTTATGTAGCCCAAAGTAGCGCAGTAAGAGTAGCCTTTTTTCTTCACAAATCTATTCAACTAAAAGTAAAAAGCATGGCTTAGTAAAACTACTCTCAGGAGTACATTTTCTCAAAAAGTTACTCAAGTAAATATAATGAAGAACATGTAACCACCTCTGATTATTACTGCCGAAGTTAGCTGGTGACTGAACTACAAGATGGAAAAACAAAGGCAGGTAAATCCTGTGTTTTTACAGGCCATGTAAAAGCGACTCTTCCCTGTAAACTTTTATGATAGTTTGACTTAATCTCTTAATGCATCCTGGCTTTGCACGTAAAAGCTGGGAAACGAACAAAACGTGCATTTATTGCGTGGAGTAAAAGCTTAGAATGCACAAGTGTTCAATGTTTTTCAGGATGAGCCACCAAATCAATTTCCCAATGGTCACAATAGCAGCCTATGCATTTCCCCCCCCATTTTGTTCTCCTGCCTCTCTTTGCTCAAATCTCATTATCCACCCAAAATCTATTACCTTCCCTCTTGGATCTTTAAGTGCCATTTTATGCCGGTACGCATTGCATGTTGTATTCCTGTGAACAATGCATTTGTGCTTGATGGAATATTATATGAGTGGTGAGGGCGGAGTGGCTGGTGCAATCCCCATATACGCTGATGGGAAAAAATGCACATACTATACATGCGCATTGTAAAATCGCCTTTTTCTGCACACTACACAAACACAATGGGATTGCATGTCGTCCTATGGAACCGTTCCTACAAAAGTCATTTGTTCTCCAGAGTTGTTCGTCGGGTGCTTTGATTGGTAGAGTTGGTGCGTCTCATAAAGACTGTGTCATGACGGAAATTAATGCAATACATCACAAAACACACACACACAGAAGTAAACATATAGAAAAAGCGCATCATTCCCCCTCCCGTCCTGTAAATAACAGTGAAACTGGGAACAGAAGCGCAGCCAAATAGATTCCTACAAATGCCATTCCCTGACTTTTTAAAAAAAGACTCATGGTGACACAGTGGCATTTTACATAGACCTAAATGGAGATCTGTCAAACCTTATCGCTGGACAGGCGACGTTAATTTCTTTGAAAAGCTGCACGGGAAGTGATGGATACGAATTGTTCATCCGTAGACTTCTCTATCAGTTGACGAGACAGCTCCTACAGATATTTGGCCATGGCTTGCTGTAGGAGGGCAGTGTTCTGTCAAATTATGCACCCTGTCAGAAAGTGCAACTCTACATTTCTGCGTATGCGCATTATGTTAAAATGGCCGTGAATGCAGCGGTTCCAAAGTAAACACTACAAACTTTCTTTAAAGAAAGGAATATTTACTTACAGTCCCCTCCATAATTATTGGCACCCCTGGTTAAGATGTGTTTTTTTAGCTTCTAATAATTTTTTTTTTCAAATAATATGGGACCTTCATCGAAAAAAAGGGAAAAATCCAACCTTCAATACAAGTGCATTTATTCAGTGGGGAAAGAATCTCACATAAAGAAATAATTATTTGACATCAAATAATGTGTGTCACAATTATTAGCACCCCTTGTGTTAATACTTTGTACAACCCCCTTTTGCCAACAAAACAAGGTCTGGGGACTGAGATGGCCATGGGAGGAGCTTGATTTTGTGTCTGGTGAACCAACGGTCCCAGTTGAAGCCTGGGACCGTGTGCTTTGGTCAGATGAGACCAAGATTAAGCTTTTTTGCAACACTCTAAGTGGGTCTGGCGTGCCACGAAAGATGCACATGCTGAAAAGCACCTCATACCCACTGTGAAGTATGGGGGTGGGTCAGTTATGCTGTGGGGCTGTTTCGCTTCCAAAGGCCCTGGGAACCTTGTTAGGGTGCATGGCATCATGAATGCTTTGAAATACCAGGACATTTTAAATCAAAATCTGTTGCCCTCTGCCCGAAAGCTGAAGATGGGTCGTCAATGGGTATTTCAGCAAGACAATGACCCTAAACATATGGCCAAATCTACACAGAAATGGTTCACCTGACACAAAATCAAGCTCCTCCCATGGCCATCTCAGTCCCCAGACCTTGTTTTGTTGGCAAAAGGGGGTTGTACAAAGTATTAACACCAGGCGTGCTCATAATTGTGACACACATTATTTGATGTCAAATAATAATTTCTTTATGTGGGATTTTTTCCCCACTGAATAAATGCACTTGTATTGAAGGTTGGATTTTTCTCTTTTTTTCCATTAAGGTCCCATATTATTTGAATTTAAAAAAAATATTAGAAGCTAAACACATCTCAACCGGGGGGGCAATAATTATGGAGGGCACTGTATGTTTGATCATGGACAGAGATGTAGAAAAGTTCTCCTCAGACACATCCTGCCATGTTAGCTACACACAACAGATGCACGCTGCTCTGTCACTGTTAACGTCTTCGCTGTATCATTAACTCGTTCACTCCCAGCCATTTTCACCGGTGCAACCCCCATCGCTCCCAGCCGTTTTACGGGATTTTGACTGATTTTGCAAGGCCCACAGAAACTTCTGTTCTATTGCTATATAAACATGGAGCCCACCAAAAGAAAGATTAGACTCTCTTCTTTCAGCAGGAAAAAAAAGTTAGTTCATATCTTTTTTTCCATTCTTTAGAAATCAGCATTACAAAATAGCTTAGTTTGAGCAATTTTCCAATTTCTGATGAAAAAAACAGAAATTGAGCTTTTTGTAAAATCATACATTTCAAACATAACTTTGACTTTAACACAGCTATTTTTTGCTTTAGTTACATCCCAAACATCCGAATAATGTTTTCCTTTTACAAAATAACATAAACAGCAAGACAAATAGAGCTTTTAATAGCAAAGTAACAATTTATTTACACATAACTAACTGAGAGATGACGTTGTTGTGGCTGTGACGGCCGGGGTAAACTTTTCCCTCATCGCCGCCTGTCTCGGCGAGCAGCACAGACTCAACGGGATCGTCCGCTGCACTGGTGGTCCCGGTCAATCTGCTCGGTCTTCCAGTGCCTGGCATCCTGGGCGTCCTCCTGTTTGTTCTGCTCAGTCGTCCACCACCTGGCATCCTGGACGTCCGTTTGGTCGTCTTCCGCCGGCGCCTTGGCCGTGCGGCCCGGCCATTTGTTCCTTTGAATCGGCTTGCAGGTTGCGGTATAAAGACGTCTTTGGGACACCGAAACAATTAAAAATAGAACGTGTTTATGTTTTTGAGAGCAAATGCATTAAAGTTAATGATGATTGACCGAATTTTAATGTTCGGTCTTGCCACAGTTGCCTTGAAGCCGAAGCTTCAAAGCGCCGCATGCGTCAGTCATCATTTACCTTGTTAAACAGTTGCTTTGGCAACTCATTGTATGTAAGTGGGCAGCTTGAGCCGATTTGAGTGGGCTCACTAAATCTGAGATCTATCTGAGAATTTTATAGCCATTTTAAGTATTGTTATATATATGTTTTATATATATTTTATATATAAAAGATTTTATTAGGGAACGACTTGGAATTTTTGATGACGCTGCTCATGGAGACACATATATGCCTTAGGGAGGTGCCTGTTTTGGTTTTATGTCTCTAGTGGCTTTGGTTTTGAAAATTGTTAAATTTTAAGTTTTTGAAAATAGGCCCCCTATTGAGCGGCCTCGCGCCCCGTCTCCTGTCAACTGATAGTGAAGTCTATGGTTCATCGGTCGCAGCGAATACAGATGCAGTTCTTCTCGTGTCGGGGAGTACACAATAAACTAAACTGTCATTAGCAAATCCGCTGCACAATCTAAAGGTTATGGGTTTGCATTAATTTCATGTTCTGGTTGACTTTCACAGTCTACAAACAAGTTGGCTAGCGCTCCTAGCTATCGTTATAAATTTTCTCTCATCTATTAGTTGGGGATTTAACAAGGAAATGACGAAAATCTGGTCAGTTTTTATGGCCCCTATATCCTCCTCTTTATTGGATTTAGGAATGACTTTGGCCTATGTTGCCTTTGGCAAAAACATTACAATTTTTCTCATCCGTTTGAGCTCACGATCCTCGATAATGTCTGCATTTCTGCGGCTCCCCTTTTTATAACTCAAAAGAAGTGCTATCCTGCCAAAGGTTAAATTTCCCACACAGGCGTGCGCCGCTTTAACAACCAGCGTGGCGGCTTGCCTGTGCAAAGGCGTCTTTGGGTGAGTCACACTCTAAGCGTTTTCCCAACACTGTGTCTTAACGAATGTGAGGTGCGTCACCTCGTTAAAAAGCGAAAACGACAAGACTTTTTTTCTTTTCTAAAGAAGTTCCCCTGAGAGGAGCAAAATCCACAAATGCCTCAGCCCATTTCTGCTCTCCCCTGGTTTGTTTGTGTGTGACTCCCACAGCGTTGTCCCCAAAGATGCTTAAAAGAGACACACTGTGCATTTTTTATCCACAGTTTCAAGCGCTTCCCAGGTAATTTTGTTCCTAAAGCAGAAAGGACCAAAAATAAGAGCTTAACTTAACCTACTCTGTTGTCCTGCTAAAATAAGCAGAGGCAGGCCCTGTCTCGTGTAAATACGTAGCTGTATATCTCGTCCCATACACTACTAGACTAGTGTTTTTTAGGGGTGCATGATATCAATTTTTTAAAACCGATACCGATAACTTCCTGCTGCTCAAAGCCGATACCGATATAGATAACCGATAATAAATATATAATTTTTTAAATGTATAACCTGAGTTTTTGAACACCTGGAGGTTTAAAAAAAAGTGGTTGATTCAGCATAGATTTGCCTTTGATTTCACCAGATTTTTCATAATGACATTAACAAAACAGTGCGTTTCACTTCTGCACTGCCCAACAGCCAACTAAAAATGAATGCTCTTCCATAAACCACAAGGCTTGGTCTTTTCTTGCTTTTATGGGAAGACACTCGTCTTAATATAGTGAAAGTACAACAGAAAAATTCACGTATTCAATACTCAATATACAACAAACTGCACAATACACTTATATACACAACTATTATATCTATAGCATAGCACACTAGCTTGAGCTACTAAAGCATTGGCTGGCTTCTATAACACAACAACTTATGAAGTTCTGTACATATGACCCTTCACCACAGTAGTAAACATGTGTTGCACATCCATATGCTATAGTAAACATGAAATACTTACAGACATGTATTTCCAAGGCGGAAACGTAACAGAAAGCATTCACGATTGTCAATGCTATCGCTAGACACCGCAATGTGTAAGTGAATGAGTTTGTAATGTGAACCAGACTGTAACAAAAAATGGATGCAGCGAATTATTCTGACCAGCAGGTGGGAGCAATGCCCCGCAAATGGTGAACTGATTTCCCATACTAGTGTGTGTGTAAACTGTAAAACCAGCGCAGTACATTTTATCGGTCCTATTAATAATGTTATTGGATTTATCGGGATGACGTCATAATTCCTATTATTGGACCGATAATTATCGTGCACCAGTAGTTTTTCAACCTTTTTTGAGCCAATGCACAGTTTTTCCTGAAAGGGAAGCACAGACAGAAAGTCTTGAAGTTCTTAAAAGAAACATTTTAACATGTCTTATCATAATTTGATATTCAAACCACTCTTAATGTTTTCGTTTTTAATAAAATTTGAAAAATTTGTTTAACTAGTAGGTCACCATTGTTGTTGACAAAGCAAAGCACTCAGGGCGGTGACATCACTGGACAGCGCTGCCTTACTTCCGCACGACAGGAAAAGCACTGTCGATATTTCACAAAACAAGAAGCAAAAGCAATTGAATGAAGGTCTCCAGCGGAATTCGAACCCGCGTTTCCCATGCGACAAACGAGCGCGTAGACAACAGGACTTCCGCAAGACGTTTGAGTCATGATTTTCTTTATAAAGCAATCGCAACACAGATGGGTTGTTTTTCTGTGCAGTAAAACCTGAAATGGAAATGCAACTGAAAATAAAGTGCTGTTGGCTTGACCACGGAATTAGAAAACGTGGCTCACTTAAGACAGCAAGCAGACAACAATAACGTAGTGATTGTGTAAAAGGATTTACTGAACACCATAATTTTTTTTTTTTTTTTTAAACACGCGATTGCGAAAAAGGATACATAAAAAGGGTCCGTGACAATAGGTTGGGATCAATTACAAAAGTTAAAAAGAAAAAGAAAAAGGAAAAAAAAGAGGGAAAACCACGGTGAGAGGCAGACAAACGGAAGAAAAACCAAGGCAAAAATGCAACTAGCAACGCAGGGATATACAAACTGTCAAATGGCAGCAAGTCAATATCTTGGCAAGCCGCTGAGGATCGGTTTAAAGACACTGCTGATGAGCTGGAATTGGATGCAGGTATGGTGTTGGGAACCTATCCCACATCTCTGTACCAAAACAATCTGACCAGCAGCAGAATGTGACAAAATCATAGCAGTCGTCATACTAGCTTCACTTACTCGTAGAGGTGTGCGAATATTCCGATTCTTATTATTATTATTATTCGCAATTCGGCCGTGGAAGATTCGAGAACGATTCACAAACATCCAAATTCCGATTATTGAAATATGTCAAGTAAAACGGAAGTAAAACGGAAGTAAAACACACTCAGGGCGCCGCGCGGTCTTCGGGACGCAATGAGGAACGGAGCGAGAATAGCTAAACATCAATGCTCAACTCACGGCTCTAGCTCAACTCATGCCGCGAGATAAAAAAACAGCAACATACCTGACTTCTGCCGACAGCTGCTACAAAGTACGTCCACATAATGGTACGGTAGATATCATATTTATATAGGACTAGATGCAAATTAGACTCGGTCGCGTTAGCAGCACATGTACAGAAAGCTAGATGAGGGCGTCAGTAAACAGCCGCCGTCATAAAGCAGTAGACTTCCCTGCAAGGTTGTTGTAGCGAACCTTCTAAGCGAACCTAATGAACTTTTTATCTAAAATACTCCTAAAACGGTAAAATATTGACTTGAATCTATCTTTAAAATAGTTTTAAAACTTTCACATGTTGAAAGTAGACAAAAGGGAAATTATGGAACAACTGGGGCAATTTTAACAACTTTAAAGGTTGATTCACAACATTAAATTAATTGAATGTAGTTTAAAGCTGCTGATACAGAATGGGGATTTGAGTATATTATTTATAGTTTTTAACTGTTAACTTGATACTGAAATAGTCGTTTATTTAAGCCTGCAAGGCTTTTTTTTTTGTAATTAATGTACAAAACATTAAAAGCAGCTAATAGCAGGGGGAGGGTAATCAATAATCGATTTATAATCGAATCGTAGCCTCTGAATCGTAATCGTAATCGAATCGTTAGGTGCCCAAAGATTCCCACCTCGCTAGCTACCACAGCTATTCTCCCAGTCCAGACCCGACTACAAGAGGCGAATTTGACACCCAAAGTACTACGCTTTCAGCTTGTTTTGTGTAGATGCATACAGAGAGAACATACTAAAGATACCTTAAGAAAATACTTAATCATATCAAATAAGGGTGGTTTAAATATGCTACATGACTAATGTGGCCAGCATAACAATCTGCTTTAAAACTACCACAAGAAAACATAATGCTTCAAAGTATGAGAGGGAACCACATGCAAAAAGTATTTTGAGGAAATAAAAAGGTAATAAAAACACAAATAGTAAGTCCTCGCTGCTTTTAACCGATGTGCACATGTGTTGGAAGTAAGTCAAAACATGTACTAAATAATATAGCTTTTTAAATCAATGGGAATATTTTATGTGTTTCTAATCACATATTTTCGTAAAAGAGAACAATTGTGGCTTATTAGAGCCTGTAAGTCTTTAAGTCCGACTCAGGTTCCCTTTAAAAAGGATGACAAGTTAACTGGGGGTGACTTAAATTACCAAAAATTGGTCTAACTCACCCCTCACGTAACTGATTGTAACGCAAAAACATCACCAATAGTTCTGTGTCTTTCCAGAAATCGACAAGGAGAGCTGCGGCGATCCCGGGACGCCTCTCTACGGAATCAGGGAAGGCGAAAGCTTCCTAAATGGCGGCATCCTGCGCTTTGAGTGCCAGTTTGGGTTCGAGCTGATCGGCGAGAAAAGCATCTCCTGCCAGGACAACAACCAGTGGTCGGCAAACATCCCTATATGCATTTGTGAGTATTCCCCGACTCTAGTGGCCTGCTGTGATGCTGATAACATTCAATCTGACCGGTCGCCATGGTGACAGAGTTTACCACTGCTCAGAGCAAAAGATGACCGACGATGATGTGGATATACATATTTAACAGAAAGCCGCTCTGTGTATTCCCCACCTCTCCTTCCCAAAGTCCCTTGCATGTCCAACTTCACAGCTCCCTCCGGAACAGTCCTCTCGCCCGACTACCCGGAAGGCTACGGCAACAACATGAACTGCGTGTGGCTTATCCAGTCCGAGCCGGGCTCGCGCATCCACTTGGCATTCAACGACTTCGACCTGGAGGCGCCTTATGATGCGCTCACGGTGAAAGACGGCGAGACGGGTGACGCTGCTGTCGTCGGCAGGTTCTCTGGCGCCGAGAGCCCTTCCCACCTTACGTCCAATACCAACACGCTAAGGCTGGAGTTCCAGGCCGACCACTCCATGTCGGGGAGAGGCTTTAACATCACCTACAGTAGTACGTGTTGGTTCTTCTCTCTTTTGAAACACAAACATTGACGTTGGAGAGTGAGTGATTTCCGCCTGTATTGCAGTAGTCTGACCAAGGGCGTAGGTTCGCATAGGGACGGTAGGGATATAACACGACCAACTTTTTAAGATGCTCAAATTTTCCCGCAAACTTCTATGCAACCTTATTTGCATTAAATAATGAGCTCAGTTACAGTGGGGCAAATAAGTATTTAGTCAACCACTAATTGTGCAAGTTCTCCCACTTGAAAATATTAGAGAGGCCTCTAATTGTCAACATGGGTAAACCTCAACCATGAGAGACAGAATGTGGGAAAAAAAAACAGAAAATCACATTGTTTGATTTTCAAAGAATTCATTTGCAAATCATGGTGGAAAATAATTATTTGGTCAATACCAAAAGTTCATCTCAATACTTTGTTATGTACCCTTTGTTGGCAATAACAGAGGCCAAACGTTTTCTGTAACTTCACAAGCTTTTCACACACTGTTGCTGGTATTTTGGCCCATTCCTCCATGCAGATCTCCTCTAGAGCAAAAATGTTTTGGGGCTGTCGTTGGGCAACATGGACTTTCAACTCCCTCCACGGATTTTCTATGGGGTTGAGATCTGGAGACTGGTTAGGCCACTCCAGGACCTTGAAATGCTTCTTACGAAGCCACTCCTTTGTTGCCCTGGCTATGTGTTTGGGATCATTGTCATGCTGAAAGACCCAGCCATGTGTCATCTTCAATGCCCTTGCTGATGGAAGGAGATTTTCACTCAAAATCTCTCGATACATGGCCCCATTCATTATTTCCTTTACACAGATCAGTCGTCCTGGTCCCTTTGCGGAAAAATAGCCCCAAAGCATGATGTTTCAACCCCCATGCTTCACAGTGGGTATGGTGTTCTTCGGATGCAATTCAGTATTATTTCTCCTCCAAACACAAGAACCTGTGTTTCTACCAAAAAGTTCTATTTTTTTTTTTTTTTTTTTTTGCTCACCGTTCTTGTTATCATTTTGACGCCACGGGGTGAGGTCTTGCATGGAGCCCCAGATCGAGGGAGGTTATCAGTGGTCTTGTATGTCTTCCATTTTCTAATGATTGCTCCCACACTTGATTTCTTTTCACCAAGAGTTTTACCTATTGCAGATTCAGCCTTCCCAGCCTGGTGCAGGTCTACAATTTTGTCTCTGGTGTCTTTCGACAGCTCTTTGGTCTTGGCCATAATGGAGTTTGGAGTGTGACTGACTGAGGTTGTGTACAGGAGTATTTTATACTGATAATGAGTTAAAAAATTGTGCCATTAATAAAGGTAACGAGTGGAGCCTCGTTAGAAGTACTTAGACCTCTTTGACAGCCAGAAATCTTGCTTGCTTGTAGGTGACCAAATACTTATTTTCCACTCTAATTTGGAAATAAATTCTTTAAAAATCAAACAATGTGATTTTCTGTTTTTTTTTTTCCACATTCTGTCTCTCATGGTTGAGGCTTACTCATGTTGACAATTACAGGTCTCTCTAATCTTTTCAAGTACGAGAACTTGCACAATTGGTGGTTGACTAAATACTTATTTGCACCACTGTATATAGGTAATTTAGATTTAGAAGTTTTTTTTCGGCCAGGGCCAGCCAATGTTAGTAATGTAAAAAGACGTCAATGTTGTGAAGGTGGGTAACACACCACAAATTTTGCTACTGAAAGTCCGACCTTGCATCAGAGTTAGCATAACATTAAACAGTGAATTTGCTAACCTGCAAAAGTCGAGTAGGAAGCTGCTTAGAGAAGTGTCGTCCAGTATGTGTTATCTACTTTTAACGTTAATTATGAGAAATGTGAACTGAGCTTTACCCCCTCCTCCCCAAATTTAATTTTTATTTTATTTATTAGGTCTTAAAGCAGCCCAGAGGAGCTTTCATTTTTTTTGTTGAGTTTGGCTGTGCTTGTAGACAAAAGCAGTTGTCTTGTGTTTTACCTGAAGGAAGGCTCCAATTTTTCCCTAACTAACACGTTTTTTCAGTTATACTTAATTCCTTTATTTAGGCATTCAATTTGATTGGTCCTAAGATTAAGTTATGTTCAAATATTGCAATTTAAATTTGCTAATAAAATCCAGATTTATTTTTGTTTTTTAAAATGTGTCTTTAGTCGTTTTTGAAAACAAAGGTTTGAATCGAACGATGTAGCACCTGAACCAATACATATAAAAGTTAGTATATGTCAATACAGATTTATTTTGCATTAATCTTTTGCTGATCAATCAATTAGGTTCATATTCGTGAGAAATGTAGCCCTGAACCTCGTTCACCCAAAAGTGTACATGCAGGTTATGCTGTGATATCGTCCCTACCAATGTTGAGACAAACCTACGCCTTTGAGTCTGACTAATAGTCTTCAACCCTATCACGGCTTTGACGTTATTTCCCAAACATACTGCAGTTTCCTCTGTCATGTTTGCTACATCCAGGTCATAAACACTGGTGTCAGATTTGATTATTTTCTGAGCCGCTGCGCCTCGTCATTTTCTTCCCCTTTTTTGAAACCGGGACTGGACGGCTTGTAATGCGATGAAACGACCATATGCCCTAAGGTGGGCACGCTCGCATGAATTTTATCAGCGGCTCGCTTTGCTTTGCTGGAGTCCACCCGAGCAAGCGAGTAGGCATTTGAGCAAAATCCTAAAAAGGAATAGTTGGGATATAGAACGGGCAGATTACACGGGACATATTTTTCAAGGCCAACGCTTCAAGTCATGATGACAAATTTAATCAAAGTGAAGACGGCTGTAAAATATGAGTTTTATACTCTCTAATTATGTTTGAAACCACAGTCTTTTCAATAACACTCTCAATTTTTTCCGTGTCCCCTTGTAACTTTTCACCCCTAAAGCATTCGGCCACAACGAGTGCCCCGATCCTGGCATTCCAATCAACGCCCGTCGCTTCGGAGACAGCTTCCAGCTGGGTAGCTCCATCTCTGTGGTGTGCGAAGATGGCTTCATCAAAACCCAAGGAAGCGAGACCATCTCATGCCAGCTGGAGAGAGGAAAGGTCATGTGGAGTGGGCCCATCCCCAAATGTGAAGGTAAATTGTTGACTTGGTATTCTTTACACTTTTATTTTTTAAATCTGGGAAAACATAAAACAAAAGTTCTAGTAAGTTTTATAAAGAGATGGGTGGTGATGGGCATTTGAACTCCTATTTTGTTAAAATGATGCAGCCTGTGTTGAGTTTAAGTTGCCAACAGTCCCTTAAAATACTGAATCGTTCCGTATTCAGAAAGAAAACTTTCAATGACGCGCTTTGTCCCATATTATCTTGAACGAACACTGGTATAGTGTCTGTCCGACATTATGTCACGCAATTCTCATATCAATTCAAAATTTGTAACGATCCTTACACGTGTTTTCAGTGGAAATTAACAATTCAGTGGCTGCACTTCTACTCCCATTCAGTAGTTGGCAGCATGCTGCGGCGTTGCCTTGCAGTCTGCTGAATTAACAACAGCATAAGACTAATTCGGTTACAGATTTGTGTACGTCGCCCTCTAGTGGTTGCTCGGATTAGTCATTTTATTAGTCTGAAATTTGGGCTCATTTTGGCTTTGTCTACAAAAATGGAGGCATGGAGTATTTAGTAAGGTTGTTCCGATCATGTTTTTTTGCTCCCGATCGTTTTAGTTTGGGTAATATCGGGATCGGCAGATACTCAATCAGATTGTTTTTTTTGTTGTTCCCGATTCAATTCCAATCATTCCCGATAATTTTTCCCGATCATATACATTTTGGCAATGCATTAAGAAAAACATGAATAAAACTCGGACGAATATATACATTCAACATACAGTACATAAGTACTGTATTTGTATATTATGACAATAAATCCTCAAGATGGCATTTACATTATTAACATTCTTTCTGTGAGAGGGATCCACGGATAGAAAGACTTGTAATTCTTAAAGGATAAATGTGACTTTGTATATTGTGACTAAATATTGCCATCTAGTGTATTTGTTGAGCTTTCAGTAAATGATACTGTAGCCATTTGACTGTTCTGCCCAAAAACAAGATGGGAAGTGCAACCATTGCTGTGCAAAGTGGCACCAATTGATATATCTTCTCTGCGTTGGGAAATAACATAGGGTGTTAAGTAAAAGATCAACTACTACCTTTCTTCCCCACATTGCTTCCCACGATATTTCTAATTGTTGAGAGAGGGATTGTAAGGCTTTAGCCAATTAAAAAAAAAAGGCTCTAAAGGCGCTAAAATTCACTCTTCTCATTTTACGCTGCCTTTTAGCTCTATATACAGGTAAAACGGCGCTATTATAGATTGAACGCGACATTGCGTGAGTGGGTCGTGCAGCACATGCGTTGATTGCGTTAAATACTTTAACGTGATTAAGTTTTAAAAAAGTAATTACCGCCGTTAACGCGATAAATTTGATAACCCTACTTTAAGCCAAAACTAAAGACTCTGGATGAGTGTAAGACATTTTGTCTGTAATGTTAATACAATTAGAAAACGATTTAATTAAAAAATATATATATTTAAAAAAGGCATGTCCGATATTTTTTTGCCGATTCCGATACTTTGAAAATGACGTGATCGGACCCGATTTAGTATTTAGAATCCTGCATTTAAGGTGGTTTGGACTAAAGCAGGTTTGATGTTGTAATGAAAGCCATATTTGTTCAAACATAAAACAAAAACATTTATACTTGAGTGCTGGATGAGGTTTCAGGAATAAATTGATATTTATGCACTGACTGTATATTTATTTTGATTAGTTTTTTTTTCTTAAGTGGAATAAGAATATCGCAGTAATTGTCTTCATGTATCATATCGGGATTAATTGGGATCGAATCGAATCGTGACCTGTGAATCATGAACCGAATCGTATCGACAGATATGAGGCAATGCACACCCCTAAGTGCTTTACAAGAATATCCAGGGAAAGGCATTCCCCCACTTATCCTGCTTTTTGACCAATGAGCTGACGGAACAATGACTATACGAAAGCCCACTTATCTCATTGGTCGATGTACTGTAGCATGCCATAATGATAACGGAAGACAGCATAAGAGCGTGGGAGATACTGTAAGTGGTTTGAATGATAATAGTGGTAATATGAGTTTGAACGATGTGCACTGTTAAAAAAAAAAAACCTTAGCATTTGACGTCATTTAAGCTAGGGGGACTTTTTCTATGCAAGTTAGCCTTTTGTTCTCTTTAAATTATTTTTTAAATGGAAGTTTTTGTATCCCCATTTAATGATCTTTTGAAAGTACACTCTTAATAAGCCTTTGTTTTACATCTCCTAAAATTTATCCTGCAACACATTAAATGTTCCTAATCCGATTACTTGATTGTTTGAACGAACTTGTTGATAGATTAATCGACTGCTAACATAATCGATAGCTTCAGCCCTACTTCCAATAATTGTGTAAAATTTAATGTTGGAAAACGACACGTTTGAGGCTATTTATAGCATATTCAGGAGGATTTGGGATGTGTTTCAGCCAGCCACAACTTTCACAATCCTGAAGTTAAAAGAAGCTCCTCCCAAATGATAGTCAGTTAATAGGATTTCATATGAAATTCAACGCTTGTTAGATTAAAACAAAATTGAATAAAGTGGTTACTAATGCTGACTGTCTGGAATGAAGGCAGACAATTTCTCTGACAATTTAGGAGCATTTCATCCAATATGCACTCCAGTTATGACTCCTTTGTCGTATTTCAGGTCTTTTGAAGGACAAATAAAGATGTTAGAATGATTTTAGGCATTGCAAAACATTTCTAGTGTGGTCTAAAGTGTTATGTGCCCTTGCATAGGTATTTCTAATGACATCATTGTTGACAAATTGAATGAATTCTTTGCTGTCTCACATTCTGGTGTATTAACTCCAAGCTTTTATCAGCTTTTGTTCTTGATTTTGACATTCAGTATCGCTGACTTTTGTCTCGTTGATTTGATGCGGATCTTTTAACTGTGTGCGTTTGTTTCTCACTTGCATAACTGTTCTGAAAACGCGAGTGTAAAGTGAGCAGTTTCAGTTGAAGTCGTTGCTCCGGGCGATGCCGAGATGGATATTTGGATTTGGGCTTTTGTCAGATTGGGTCCATGCCTCACGCGCTCCCCCAGCATGAGTTAGTGTTACGAAATAAAGCAACTCCGCCACGATCCATCTGCCGCCGTGCTGCCACTCAGGTGGGTGGGTAGTTCTGTTCAAATCCAGGAGAGGCTGCCTGGAAATCTGTCCGGCACCGGAGGGATCAAAATAAGCGTCTGTCCACAGTAGCGAATAACAGTTGGAGGGTTCATAGGGAGCGTGTAGAGCTCTCAACTGGGCTTGCAGCTTGGGATAACCTCCTAATTCATAGCTATTGTTCTTGCTCTGCCTCCAGCACCGTGCGGTGGACACTATTCCGCCCCCAATGGAGTGATTCTGTCCCCGGGGTGGCCTGGTTACTACAAGGATTCACTCAGCTGCGAATGGGTGATTGAATCAGAACCAGGGCGATCCATTAAAGTCACCTTTGACAAGTGGGTGGTGTGCTCTATTCCTTTTTAATGCTATGCAAAAAAATAGTACCAAAAATACTGTATATACAAATCCCTTGTTGAAAGTGGATGTCAGCATTCTAAATCTTTCCCGGCAGATTCCAGACAGAACTGGGTTACGACTTCCTGGAGATCCACGACGGCCCCAACCTCTTGTCGCCGCTGGTGGGCTCCTTCAATGGCACACAGGTGCCTCAGTTCCTGTTTAGTAGCACCAACTTCCTCTACCTGCTCTTCACCACTGACAACAGCCGTTCCAATGCCGGCTTCAAGATACTATACGAGAGTAAGTATCAAAACGCAGTGTTTCTGACACAGCCGATAAAAGACAAATTCAATGGAAAAAAATCTACATTTCACCTAGTATATGAGTGTACCGGTGTACAAACTTGAACTTTCAAATGCTGTGAGAAAAAAGCCTTTTTGTTTTTCCTGTTGCACTAAACCCGCACCAAACCGTGACCCCCATACCGAGCTACGTACTGAACTGTGAACTCTGGGTATCGTCACACCTCTGAAATATATACCGTAATTTTCAGACTATAAGCCGTTAATTTTTATTCCTCATTTTGAATCCTGCGGTTTATAGTCCAGTACGGCTTATTTTTTTAAAAATTTATTTGGGTTAATGGGTAACGCTTTATTTGACTGTGGCGTCATAAAACTGCCATAATTATGACATGACACTATCCTGGGCATTACTAAATGCTTATGATAGATGTCATTAAGTGTCGTCCGGCAAATTATGTCACTAACGCCATTTATATCCAGCTTGGAATCTTACATCTATTCAAAACTGAGATAATTTGCCAGATGACACTAAATGACATCTGTTATAAGCATTCATTAATGCTCATGACAATGTCATGTCCTAATTATGAGTGTTTTATGACAGTCTTATGGCACCACTGTCGAATAAAATGTTACCAAATACCATAACTAGCAATTAATGAAACAACTGGAACAGTAACTGAATAAATTAATAACACAGAACATGAATTTTGATTGTTATTTACATCTGTAGTGCTCCAATGCATGCTAGGAGGCATGTTGGACGACAACAGTGTTGACAGCCGGTGGCATCAGAAGTTGACTGTCTCCCCCAAGGGAGCAGTGATGGCCAAATTAAGCTTCTTGAAGCAATGAAGCTTTGCAGCCAATTCGTTCAAAGCTTCAGGGTGGTTCATTTGGTCTTATGACAGTCTTATGATGCTTCTGTCAAATAAAGTGTTACCAGTTAATATCTTTTGGTGTAAATATCCACTAACCAGTGTGGCTTATCTATGAACAAATGTCGTTTTCGAGTCAAATTTGGTGGGTGGTGGCTTATAGTCAGGTGCGCCTTATATCCTGTAAATTGTGGTATATGTTTCTCAATATGCAGGTGAGGCTCTGAATCTCCTGCCTCTTCTGTCTTTGCTCTAGTTTAAAAAAAAAAAACAAAAAAAAAAAAAACACAAGATTCATGGATACGTCTTTCAAGAATGGTTCAGAGCAAATGGCTATTTTTAATAATAAAAAAGAAAAAACTTGAACCCATAAAAGCCGCAATATTAACTCTTCTATCGCCACTGACAATAATAGATGCCCAATTATGTGGCTCTTTTCATCGTTCTGCTTTGAATTTAGTTTGTCACGAGTAGACATCCAATCCAAGTTTCGCTGGCAAACATCCACCTTCAAATGGAATCGATGTCTATCACCATCAGTGTTGTATTTTGCATCCCTTCTAATTATAGTATGTCTTTTCTATGAAAATACTTATCAGTCATAAATACTCATCAGTCATATTTTACGAATTTCAAAATGTGTTTGTCTTCGTCTAGCTTTAGTTATGCATTAGCATATACAATTATATGCAATATAGTAATATATATTATAATATATAATATATTTGCATAGATAATATATTTGCATATACAGTACAATTTGAGCATCCTGAAAAGTTGGCAGTGTTATGTCCCTACCGTCCCTATGCAAACCTAGTATTGATACCCTTGGTATCAATACAATTCAATATTTTTAACAACCCTACCGAAGACATACACCTTACACATACACCTTATTGGCCTGCAAAATCCACATACTGTATAAAACGCACTGGACTATAAGCTGCAGGGTTCAAAGTGATAAAACGCACTGGACTATAAGCTGCAGGGTTCAAAGTGGAGGGAAAAAGTAGCAGCTTTTAGTCCGAAAATTACGGTATTTGTCAATAAAAATATTTTAGAATAATATCAAAAAATTCAGCGATTAATAATACAAACAAAAAAGGAACTTGCATTTAAATATGCGGACATCACATTTTGTTAGGCCACATGTAGGCCACATTGGATACCAAATGTTAATACTGTAGCCAGGGTTTTATGGGGCTACGTTTTAATTACGTACCAAAAAATGGTCACTTGCCTTATAAAGAGTTAATTGTCCACACTTACAAAACTGTTACTCATTAAAACAGAATTACAAAACACAAAACAGTTGGCACAATCAACCTTACAATAACTACTTTCACACAGAACAGCGTTTCATACTGTATGTTGTCACAGAAAAATATGTTAACAAGACAAGCACTTGGAGAGAAATGAGTGACACAATTTAATAACAACTCAGATGCAAGGAGACATTTTGAATACAATCTGGTTGTTGGCTGCTAGGAAGTGTCTATTTATTTCTTAAGGGAAGCCATGTACAAACATGAACAGACAGTTATCTTCTGCCTTGGTGCAGCTGGCTTCCTAATGTGAGACTACAATATCAGAGAGAAATGAGACGGGAACACTGTGACCTTTTTTGTCTTCACACTTAAGCAAATTTCATGTGATGTAATAATCAACAGAATACATTTTGTAAGTGCTAAGTAAAATTTTTCTGGCAGTTTGTCTCAAATGTTTGTGAAGCAAATATTCACAAGTTTGGAAACTGCTTATATACCCTTTCTTATTTTTAAATGCTTACTTAAACTTGTGTTTCAGGCGTGACAGTGGACAGCTACTCCTGCCTAGACCCCGGGATCCCCGTCAACGGGATCCGTTACGGTCACGACTTCTCAATCGGGTCCACTGTGTCATTTGGCTGCGATTCAGGCTATAGGCTGAGTCATGAGGAGCCACTGGTGTGTGAAAAGAACCACTGGTGGAGCCATGCTTTACCCACTTGCGACGGTAAGTAACACAATGCAAGAAAACAAGTTGTACACTAACAATATGGACTTTTTTTTTTATACCTGTCTTGAACACTCAAGCACATGGTGTGTAAGTGCGCTTTCCAACATTGACGACATGTCACACGCATAATGCATTTTCATTATGGTCGCACCCCTCGTAAACTTCGTCAAATCACCTTGTTGTAAATATTCCATATGTTTCAAAGCACTGCACAACTAGTACACTTTTATCATGTTTCTTTGTTACACACTTGTATAAAGCTTTCAATGTCAGCACAGCCATTAAACTTTTACGGTTTCCTAGCATTGCACTTTTCAATATGGTTTCTATACATGAGACACCTTGTAAAACTCAATGCATAGATGCTGCTATCATCAAGTACCTATTCAGTACCGTACTACAGCAAACTTTGAGTGTTTGTCACACCGCTAAACTTCCTGAGCACCTATAATAAATATTCAATGTGTTTTGAATATGCTGAATCTCTAATGAACTTTAAAAGTATTTTTGCTGTAGTAGTTCAGCGAGTTTATATGCACCACACAACCAGTAAGCTTTCAATACATTGCTATGTTTCACACCAGTAGTAAACTTTTAATGTGCCGCACCCCAAGTGAATGGTTATTATATTAATCATCTGTGTTGTACATTTAAAAAAGTGATAGGATGTTTACGCACAGTGCCATGAGTAAACTTTTAAGTCATTTAACTTATTGGCTGCCATTGACGGTGGTAAACATCCAGTGGTTAAAGTGGGATTTGACAGGTGCGGGAGCCCTAAAATTCGGTGTTGGGGCACAGTAGGGAAAATTACGTACACTAGTATGAAAAAGTATCTCAACCTTTTGGAATTTCTCACATTTCTGCATAAAATCACTATTAAATGTGATCTGATCTTCGTCAAAAATCAAACAGATGAAAAAAACTGTCTGCTTTAACTAAAACCACCCAATCATTTATAAATGTTCATATTTAAATGCTGATAGGATGCAAACAATGACAGAAGGGAGAAAATATGTACCGTAATATTCCGAATATAAAGCGCACCCGTGTATAATGCGCGCCCCAAATTTACCTGTAAAATCTAGGGGAAATTATTGTACCGGTGTATAATGCGCACCCTAATTTTAGCACCAATAAATAGAAGAATACAAGAAAACAGAGCTCGTGTACAGATACAGAAATGTCATTTTACTGACTGGTGAAACACAGCACAAGCATAGCACATTGGTAGTTTAAAACATTACCGTAAACTGACAATATGTAACTTCTTCAACGTACCAGAATCCAGGAGAAAACAAAACAGATGTGACTTTTCTTTTAAAAGCTACTGTATAACTTGTTCGTTTCATCATGATGAATAAATGTTTCTTCCATGGATTGATACGGTAAAATAAAAGTGGTGATTTAGGTCGGAAATCAGAAGAGTGCATCGCTGTTGACTAGACTAGACTAGAACTATTGTTATTTGGATTTGAGTTTCATGAGGGACAGATATAGTTGACGGACACAGAAAGTCTGTGTTGTGTTACGTTTGTTACAGTCCGAGTTGCGGAGCTGCAATAAACGTTGACTCAAATGAGTTCAAGAAACTAAATTCTGTGCTTTATGAAGAGTGAAAAAAGCAGAATTTAACACAATCGAAATCATTCGACCAATCAGAGTGAAGTATTACCGTGTAGCGAGTTATAACAGAATTCACTGGCGGAATTCACTCCTTTTACATAGGAAAAAATGTCGCGGCACACCACAAACCAAAAATGTTCCAAAATTACTTCCTGTACAGTATTATTTAAATATCCAAAAATTTCTCAATATTTATTCTAACTGTGTGACTTAAGCCTGTTTAGATGAACACAAAGCCGATATCCTGGCAGGAATTGAAGAAAGACACACACGAAGCTCTTCTTCAATAGCTCTTTGTCACTCTTTTATATTTTTTTATCACAGTTAGGCTTGAAAAGCTCAGAATTATCAGACAGGGAGACTTTAGCAATGTCTTTAACCGCATCAAAGCAGAGCATCTCGCGGACGATAACTTTGCAGGCAGGTAGTATTATTGTCTCTGCCACAGTGTGGGACTTTTTGGATTTAGCAACAAGTTCAGCAACAAGGTAACTGCCTTTGAGGGCTTACCTTTGTAGTTTTTCCCAAAAAAGTTGCCTGTTTCTCTGTGTTTTCACGAAGGCAGACAAAATAGTCCATTGACTTGAAGCGACGGATGTTTCGTTTGGAGATTGCACCATGGTGCTGTTGGATAGCTGCTCGCATCGGATCCAAGAACTGCTCGGCTTTGCTGCAATCCGGCCAACTTGCTGTCCTTGACAATGCGTCGGAATAAAACACGGAGAGGAATGACGGTCGTCACAAGATATGGATAAAATGGAAACGACACTTTCGTATATATCGACACTTAACGAGTCTAATTCAATGATATACAGTAGACTAGCTGGGGTCCACGTTGTTGCAGGCAGCAAGGTGGCTAGAAATCTGAGCAATTCTTGAACGCGACACGAGAAATACTTCCGTCATTTGCACACAACCGAAACCTTCTACCTAGTCCTTCCTTCTGCAACTCCGAGCAAAAACATTAAAAAAGGGGAAAAAAATGCGATATTGGATCATTTCTCGCGGCACACCTGACAATCTCTCATGGCATAGTAGTGTGCAGTGGCACACCGGTTGAAAAACGCTGGTTTAAATGTTAAAAAAAAAAAAGTGAAATCGGATAATCTCTCACGGCACACTAGTGTGCCGCGGTTTACCAGTTGAAAAACGCTGAATTCAAACAAACACAGGTGGTTTGACTGACTCGTTAGATGCTGCGTGTTAAAAAAGGCGGGGCTAGCAAAAGGGTGATGCTGTGCTCTGATTTGTTGAGCATGTCAGCGTTTATTTATGAGAATGCCATGCAGACCTGTGCATGAAAAAATATCTAGTCTGCTAGTCTTTATATACAGTCTATGCGCGCTACTGCCAGTATGATTGGAATTATTTCACTAAGGAGGCGGAGCTTGGCTCAGGAGAGCTCCGGCCCACTTTAACTCCTGTGGATGTCCAATCCCTCCACCCGTCTAGCGCCGTCAACAGTACTGAAATATGAGCATTCACAGCCAATCTTGTCAATGGCAGGCAAAGAGTGCGTGAATAGGGAAGAACATATGCCTTTGATTACATTTCCAAGTGATAGAATACTTTACTAGAGTTACTAGAAACCTGTGATGTTTTTTTTCTTTTCTAATGACTGGAAATAAGCTATTTGATGCCTTGTTCAGAAAACATTGCTTCGAAGCTCTCTCATACATTCCGTGCGTGCTGATTGACGCATTAAAACTCTTTGTCTCGACGTGACACTAATGCGACGTTGAGATTTTCTTTTTTTTCACCGCCCGGGAAAAGAAGCGAGGACAGACTTCGGAGCTGACAGCAGATATTGAAGCTGAACTGGTGAAGGAAAAAAAAAATGGAAGACAATCAGAATCCAAATTTCTCACCCAGCTCAGCATTCAATATTCAGAGCTTCCTGGCAGCAAAGTATAAATAAATAATGTCGCGGTGCATTGCGGGCGTGCGAGCGAGCATCGGAGCACAAGTGTCGGGCCTTTTTGTGTGACGTGGACTCATTCTCACAACTTGCTTCAATTTTTTTTTTTTAGCAGTGCATATTTTGCTGATTGTGTAAAAAAAATCCTATTAAGGGGTCAAGTTGGAACAGGATGCGGCTTGTTTTCAGCATTCTAGTCTAATTCTTGACCCACCACAAGGTCCTTCTTCCGTCTCTTACTTTCCGACCTTATAGCAGAGGCGCAATTGCGGCCAAACTTCTCTGCCGGCATTGCAGTTTTTGAGGCTAATGGTATTTCCGCAAGGGCTTTATTGCCACGACAATGACGGGGCGACTTGTCCGACTGTAAGACAGAGCAAGTGGAGCGAGCCACAATGGAGTCCCGGCCCATATGCCGCATTAGTATGCATAATGCGAGCAACACATCTTTTTCGGATGGGCCCCCGTTTCAACTCGGGAACGTCATCTAATGCATAACAATGCGCGCGGTTCAACGCCGACGGGGTCATCTCGGGGTCATTCCGCCTCGTAAAATAAGTAAATAAAATCACTTTGGCGTGAAATCTACATAAAATGGATTGTAAGCAGTAATGACAAGACGCAAAGTACAATTACACTATTACTGGACCGATTATCTGTATTTATTTTTCTGATTACGTTTTACTCCCGACAGTTGATGAAAGCTATCTATTCTTTCTATTCTTACTTGTGAAAAACGATTTCTTTCATCATCCTTTGCGATGATGCTTCTCAGTGATTTCATAATGGGTGTCATATTTTCACGTACAGTGGTACCTCTACATACGATCGCTTCGACACACGAATTTTTCCGACATCCGACGTAAAATTTAACTCGCCATTTGTTTCAACATCCGACGACATGCTCGAAATACGACGACAATGGCAGCACCGCAGACGAATGCACGGCGGATTTTCTTGTGTGACAAATCAACACTGGTTTCAGAAAAGGTTGGTACAGGTGGTGAAACAAGGAAAAAGTTGACGCTTACCTTCTAAATGAAGATGCAAATGACAGAAAAATATGAGAGTAGGGTGGGGATCCGTGAAATGGCTCAACAATACATCTCCACGGTCCTCCTCCGACCATCGTTCGCCAGTCTTTATAAGTTAAGCTGACAATTCTTATTGTGGTAACATCTCCAGAGAAATCGCCAACTTCGCCACGTTTTTATCATTTATTTCACAACTTATTCAAAACAAAAACACCTTCTGTCTGCCGCAATTGACGGTGTTCTCAAGAAAACATTCAAAGTGAAAGTGAAACTCAAGCTCACCGCTCTGGCACGTCAGCCCCCGCGGTGCGTTCAGGGTCAGCAAAAAACGTCCGCCACATTAGAACCCGATTCGTTACATTAATACAGGAATTATTATTATTATTATGATTTTGATTTATAATTTATTTGTTTTGCTATGTGTAATTGCCATTTGTAATAGTACCAGCAGTATTTTTTAAGGATTTAGTGAAGGTTTTTGGGCTGTGGAACGAATTAATGGAATTATAATGTATTCCTATGGGAAAATCCTGCTCGACATACGACCATTTCGACTTACAAACAAGGTCCTGGAACGGATTAACTTCGTATGTAGAGGTACCACTGTATTTGTATTTGTATTACACCTTATAATCTCTGACCCTGTTTGAGTTTTTGGTCGGGGGGGCACAACATGTTGATGACCCCGAAACGCAATGTCAGCAATAAAATTAACGAGCAGGAATATTCATAATAATAAGTTGACAATAAAGATGTCCCGATCACGTCATTTTACAAATTATCGGAATCGGCAAAAAAATATTGTACATGCCTTTTTTTAATATAAATATATATTTTTTTTAATTAAATCGTTTTCTAATTGTATTTGACGTTACAGACAAAATGTCTTACACTCATCCAGTCTTTAGTTTTGGCTTAAAGTTAGGACTATCTAATTTATCGCGTTAACGGCGGTAATTAATTTTTTTAGATTAATCACGTTAAAATATTTAATGCAATTAACGCATGCGCTGCACGACCTAGTGACGCATTGTCGCGTTCAATCTATAATGGTGCCGTTTTACCTATATATAGAGCTAAAAGGCAGCGTAAAATGAGTAGAGTGAATTTTGGCAGTCTTTGGAGCCTTTTTTTAATTGGCTAAAGCCTAACAATCCCTCTCTCAACAATTAGAAATATCGTGGGAAGCACTGTGGGGAAGCAAGGTAGTAGTTACCGTAATTTCCCGAATATAACGCACACTTTTTTTCCCCAAAATCAACTGGTAAACTCATGGTGCGCATTATAAACGGGTACATGGATAGAGACAGAAATATATATGTATTACATATATATATAAACCGATTTTTTTTCATTGACACGGCCACGTTGTGTTGAAGAAACGTATGCGGCCACCCGTTGCCGACCATTACGGTACGTGACGTCACCGTTTTGTTTCGGTAATACTTCACTCTAATCGGCCGAATGATTTCGTCTGTGTTAAATTCTGCTTTTTTCACTCTTCATAAAGCACAGAATTTAGTTTCTTGAACTCATTTGAGTCGACGTTTATTGCAGCTCCGCAATTCGGACCATAACAAACACTTCCTGTGTCCGTCAACTATATCGGTCCCTCAGGAAACTCAAACCCAAATAACAATAGTTCCTTTTGTTACTGTCGTGCTGACAGCTATGAGCTCTCACGGATTTCCGACTTACGTTCTCACTTTCATTTTACCGTATCAATCCATGGAAGAAACATTTATTCATCATGAGGAAACGAGCAAGTTATACAGCAGCCTTTATAAGAAAAGTCACATCTGTTTTGTTTTCTCCTAGATTCTGGTAAGTTGGAGAAGTTGTCAAATCATATTATTACCGTAAATATTGTCAGTTCACGTTAATGTTTTGAACTACCAATGTGCTATGCTTGAGCTGTGTTTCACCAGTCAGTAAAATGACATCTCTGTATCTGTACACAAGCTCTGTTTTCTTGTATTCTTCTATTTATTGGTGCTAAAATTAGGGTGCGCGTTATAAACGGGTATAATAATTTTCCCTAGATTTTACAAGTAAATTTGGGGTGCGCATTATACACGGGTGCGCCTTATATTCGGGAAATTACGGTAATCATTTTCTTAATATCCTATGCTATTTCTCAACGCAGAGAAGATATATCAATTGGTGCCACTACGCATAGTCATGGTTGCACTTCCCGTCATGCATTTGGCTGAACATTTAAATGGCTACAGTATCCTTTACTGAAAGCTCAACAAATACACTAGATGGCAATATTTAGTCACAATATACAAAGTCACATTTATCCTTTAAGAATTACAAGTCTTTCTATCCGGGGATCCCTCTCACAGAAAGAATGTGAATAATGTAAATGGCATCTTGAGGGTTTATTGTCATAATAAACAAATACAGTACTTATGTATTGAATGTTGCCAAAATATATATGATCGGGAAAAATTATCGGGAATGTTTGGAATTGAATCGGGAGCAAAAAAAAAAAAAAAAGCAATCGGATCGGGAAATATCGGGATCGGTAGATACTCAAACTAAAACGATCGGGGGCAAAAAAACATGATCAGAGCAACCCTAGTTGACAATGAGCGTTTTTTTGTTTCCCATCATTCTTGATGGGAATTCTAAATCAGGGCGCTTGGGCAATACTTTTCGGCAAGATCGTCATCCATTGAATACAGTACACCCGCCGGTGTCGTGCCAATATAGTTACCCCAGTCAAAAATGGTATCCCCTGGGCGGAGCCATATGGAGGTAGATTTGTGTCTTTATTATTCAATTGAAAAAAAGTTGTGTCAATCAAAATATATATTTTTAATTAAAAAAAAGTCGCTTCAATCAAAAAAAAAACAAAAAAAATGTTTCCAAACATAAATTTGAAACTCAAAAAAAGCATCTGAAAGCTATTTTTCCTTGATTTTTTTTTTTTTTTTTTATTGAAACAACTTTTTTGATTGAAGTAATGTTGATATGTGTTTGGGCCGCATTTTGGCAACTCATTGTGTGTAAGTGAGCAGCTGGAGCGGATTTGAGTGGACTCTCAATGAAGCATTTAATAAAAACAAGCATTTTTTTTTTACATTTTTAAAATGGATTGGGCCTCTTTTTTTCTTGTTTAAAAATTCTGTGGGACAGTAACATGTTTGAAACGTATCATAATTATTACATTTAAAGGAAAAAAAACACGTCTCATATGGATCTCTTTCCAATGATGGATTTCAATAAATACAATGAACAAAAAAAAAAAAAAAAAAAAAAAAAAAATGAGGGGGTGCTACTTCGCTGTTTTTCACTTATCGCGGCGGGTTCTGGTCCTCATTAACCATGAAAAATGAGGGATCACTGTATATATATATATATATATATATATATATATACGGTATATATACACAGTATGTATATACATCTTGAGACTGTTCGTGTTCAATTCTCGGGTCAAACTTATTGGTTGTTGAAGGCTTAGAATGCTTAGGTTTAAAGCAGTTCTAAGTATCCATCTTGCCTCCTCAGGTGTAGTTTTGGCTAAGCAAAACAAAGGACCGTCTCTAAGGTGCTAATGACATGATCTGTTAAAAAAAAATGTTTGACCCATTATGAAATAGTTGGTAGGATTCCTGTTTATTTAATGCAATTTTTGATGTTTGTTTTATTGCTTTAACTTTTATAGACAACATTTTAAAGGCTAGGTCTTTTTTTTTAAAGGGGAAGTTCAAAATTTTTCACATCAGGCTTAATCTTTGAGTAAGCGGGCGTTTAATTCATCGGCGGAGTTGATTTCAACATATTTCATGGAGTTTGTCAGTCGTTTGCTAGCTCTAGGGCTCCGGAGTGGCTAAGTTAGCATGAATTAATGGTTCCTGCTTAACATGCCTATAAAAAAACAATATTAGCAGACCTAACATAGTCAAATAAATTCAAAATGCAGATCATTGTTTGAAATACCCATGCGGCCAAAACAATGTCACACCAAATTGTTGTAATTCATTTCATTCTACAGGACTTTTTTTTTTTTTTAAACGTAATACGACCACAATAGAGAGGACTGCTTCGGCCACTCGTGCTCAGTCTGCTGGAGAGTACTTTTCATACCCACAAAAAAAAAAAAAAATTGCGGTGAAAAAAAAAAAGTTATATCACTCCGCCCTGCTTGCCTAGACAGCCTATTCCCTGCAGAGCTGCTGGATTAGAAATGTTGCTTTTCATACTACAGTTATTGAAATGTAATGGTAATAACTTGATCCTGAAAATATAGCCAATATTTTTGATTGCATGGGTCATCTGTGATTCTCATGCGTGCATTTGTTGTTTTTTTATTGGTATGCTAAGCAGTCACCATTGACTCATGCTAGCTAAGGTACTCCGGAACTAATTAAACCCCCGCTAACTCGAAGATTAAGCGTTATGTCAAAAATTCTGAATTTCCCTTTTATATTAATTTATAGGAAGGCCAATTACAATTTCTGCCTATGTTCATATCGAATTGTTAGTGATCCTTTCCATACCTGTGATCAAATGTTTTGAGACACGTCACCATTCAGTAGGTTGAGAAAGTGTCTCAAAACATTTGACCGCTGCTGTACATGAATGTATTTGCCTTACCCCTAGTTATGTTTTAATTTGTTTACCCTTAATTAATTGAATGTTAATGATGGTGTGGCTACCCTTCTCGCCCCATGTAAACATTGAGAATACTTTTTGTATGCATCACACACATAGGAAACATTCCATTTATTTCTGTGTACCGCATCCCAAGTAAAGTTTTAATGTTCTATCTTGTTAGTAAATATATAGGCCTCATCTCATCCCATCTGCAGTTGAGTGAATAAACTTCATCCGCTAGTAAAAATCTTGTGCATGCCAGCTGTTTTAGCAATAAATAAGTCTCACGCATGAATCTCACATCTGCGCAGCTCTCTGTGGCGGCGACGTCCGAGGTCCTTGGGGCACCATTTTGAGTCCCGGCTATCCTGATAGCTACCCCTCATCGCTCAACTGCACCTGGACCGTGGAAGTCAGTCACGGAAAAGGCAAGATTCGAGCAAATGTTTCGTGTTGCCACACAAACTACACACAAAAAAACAAGAGTTATCTTTGTTTCCGCCAGGCGTCCAGTTTCAGTTCAACTCATTCCACCTGGAAGACCAGCACGACTACCTCCTGGTCACGGAAAACGGAAGTTTCATGCAACCCCTGGCTCGCCTGACCGGCAACGAGTTGCCTAGCAACATCAACGCTGGTCTCTATGGCAACTTCAAAGCCCAATTACGATTCATCTCCGACTTCTCCATTTCCTACGAAGGGTTCAACATAACATTCACGGGTAAACGCTCCTAATGGATACCGTTAGTAGCAACGGATCATACCCATCCCACATTGAAAGCTGTTCCAACACAGAATTTTTTGCAGTTTGAGTTATTGAGCTTTAGAGTGAAATTCTGGAATATGTATGTTCAGAAGTTTAGACTTGGTCAAATTATGCTTAAAGCACTAGGTAACTTTTCAACCTTTATAAAATATTTTCATAACATTTGTGATATGTTAACCGACAACTTGTTGAATGACACCTCTTTTATATCTTGAGGGGGTCTGCATTTCTTTCAACGGCATTAATTAACTTTGAGGACACACACAAAAAAGACTACGAATGTGCTTACTGCTTTACGGCATAGGTCACTTCCTCTTTTCCTCATTCATTTTGAAGATGGAAGTCGATGCGTACGATTTCGTGCGAATTCTGCAGATATGGCAGAGCAACAAGAGACAAAAAGTTTTGGCTGAGGAGGAAAAAAGGGAGGCTACCGGGATATACAGAATACACATTAAATCGGTTTTCAGCAGTGACAAGTTCATGTAGGGTGTGGGGATTAGTCACACTAAGCCACAAATTGCTAACCATCATATGCTATTGTTTAGCCACAACTGGATTCATTCCCTTATTACTATTCCATACCTGTCAACCCCTGGCCGTTGGCAGTCTTACAAATAGCGACGTATGCCCTTACAAATTGGTGACTAATCTTACAACATTGTATATAGCGTGCAATATGAAACAAAAATAAAACTTAATTATTTAAATAATATGAATTTATTGGTAATATTGTAACATATAACCTGGTGCACTCAAAGAACAATCACTATCTTCAGCTACATCATGATTACTAAAATTTAACATTGACCTTTGTTATAATTAGAGCTGAAACGAATACTCGAGCAACTCGAGTAACTCGAGTTTAAAAACTGATCTGAGTAATTTTATTCACCTCGAGTAATCGTTTATTTTGACTGCTCTAAGCATCACGTTTTGCTCGGACTACTTTTAATGCGGGACAACGCGCTGATGTCACGTGCGTAGAGGAAGAAGTTAAAAAAAAAAAAAAAAAAAAAAACTTACTGCAGCCGACAGCCGCTACAAACGACGCCGAGGTAGCTAAATACTAGCCCGCACGATGCTTCGTTGGTAGCAGGTAGCCTCTGATGAGTCTCATAGAGATCACATGTATGTTGAACTAGATGCGAAATGACATCCTCGGCCGCGTCTGGGCAGCGTTAGTAAACAGCCGCCATCTTAAAGCAGTAGAGCGCTAAGTGCTAATAAAGGTCGTAAGCGCCAATAAATAAGATTATCATTACTGTCACTAGCTCACGTAACGTTAGCCCTGTGGAGGGCCAGGTTTAATTATTAATTATTATTATTTAATAATTATGACCACTTTCGATGCGTGGCTAACGTGTCTTACATACAGGCTTTTTAACATAACATAGCTTTGTGGAGTGATGAGGGTGTAAAATAAAAACTCAATAATGCTAACTATCAATTTTAGCTCTGTAGTCATTGCTGGATAAAACACCAAGTAACACTGGTCCCTAATGTGCTCCAATACAGCCTGTATCATAGATTTATTTTGAACACTGCAAAAACTAAATCCTATCAGGACTTACATTTTCGACTAACTTAAAACTTAACTAGAACTTAAAAATGGCTTGACACAAATAGAAATTGAAACACGTGGGAAAAAATCCTAACTTTTAAGTGATGTGTGTTATCAAGCGTAACGGCATTTTTACACACACACACACACATATATATATATATGTATATATATATATATTTTTTTTTTTATAAGATATAAAGGTTTTTTGAGTGAAAGCAGTGAATGTCTTTTTTTTTTTTTTTTTTTTTTTTTTAATTCTAGTTACATCTGAGATGCAATTGTTGGCTGTTTTCAACAATATACATCGAAAATAAAGACATTGATTGACTGAAAATGGTTCAGGATTAGATAAAATGTCTTGTTTTCTCATATATTTATAATTGCTCTTCACCTAAAAATATATTTGTTTTATCCGATTACTCGATTAATCGATAGAATTTTCAGTCGATTACTCGATTACTAAAATATTCGATAGCTGCAGCCCTAGTTTTAATTGTATGTAGCACTTTTGGCCATTTTTATCATGCCTTGATGGCTGCACTTCATGGCACTTCAGCTCGCAATTCAGTTTGACTTGAAGGTAATTCGTTAGTGTGTCCAATATAAATTAAAAAGGTCAACTGATAAAATTGACTTACCGATGCAATCTTTGAGTCAGGGAACATTTGTTTTGCTAATTCTGAGAAGTGATCAGCAATAGTTGCAGGCAAATTGTGTTCGGCAACAAATTGGCAGAATGAAATCTCCGCTTTCGTCACTTTTCATTCTGCAGACTTCATCATTATGACCAGTTTTGTTAATCTTACTTTTAAAAAGTAATTAATTAGTTATAAATTACTTCTCCCAAAAGGTAATTCAGTTAGTAACTCAGTTACCTGAAGGTAAGAGTAATTAGTTACTTGGCAAAGTAACTGGTGTTACCTTTCATGTTTTTTTTTTCATTTAAAAAAACAAAAACAAAAAAACATAGTAACCTTTGCTATTTTTGGAAGTCATTTAATGTTGTGAATCAACTGTTAAAGTTGTTAAAATTGCTCCCGTTTTTGCATTAGTTGCCCTCTGTCTACTTTCGACATGGTAAAGTTTGAAAACTGTTTCATCATTTAAAGATAGATTCAAGTTAAGATCTCTCCGATTTAGGAGTATTTTAGATAAAAAGTTACTTAAGTTCGTTCGGAAAGTTCACTACAACATAGCCTTTCTGAGAAGTCTACTGCTTCAAAATGGCGGCTGTTTATTAACGCCGCCGTCTGTCATTTCGCATGTAGTTCTATAAGCATTTGATATCTAGGCGTAGATTGTTGGCTGTCGGCTAGTCAGGAAATATTGGAGCCGCCTAGCATTGCGTTTGCTACAGAGTCACAACACTCTTCCCTCTCAATTTCGCTGACTTTTCTCGCGTCATTCAACCAACGTAGTAACGCATCGTAATGCACATTGTCTCGTTCCCGAAACGGTGACAAAACCCAAACGGAGAAAAAAAAACGTAATGCACAAAAAACGTACAGATTTTGAACGTACAACGTACACATTTAAAAATCAGTGCTCACTTGTGCAAATTACGCCGAAACCGTACAACTTGACAGGTATACTATTCATCCTTCACAAGCCCGCTAGAAACAGAAATGTCTTTTAATCCATTTGCAGGCGACCAGGATATTGATTTTTGATTGATTGATGATTTTACAACACTGTGGCTGTGCGCTGGTCCTCATGGGAAATGCACTCTTTCTTAAAGTGATCCACGGATAGAAAAGCTTGTAGTTCTTAAAAGATATACGTTATAATGAGTTAAAATAATTTGATATTGGAACCCATCTTGGTGTTTTCATTTTTATACAATTTGTAAAATTTTTGTTTACGTCGCAGGGCGGTGACGTCACATGGTTACACTGCCGAACTTCCAGAGTAGGATTCGAGCGACATAAACATGTAATCTGTTCAACCCTTTCAATTTGAAAAATTTAAAAATGGTGTTCTGCCAAAATGTGCTACACTGGCAAAACGTCTTACAAGAGGCAAATTTGAGACCCAAAGTACTACCGTGCACTTTCAGCTTGTTTTGTTCAGATGCATACAGAAAGAACATACTGATGATGCCCTAAAAAACACTTAAACGTAGTAATTAGGGTTGTTCCGAACATGTTTTTTTGCTCCTGATCCAATCACGATAGTTTGTTTGAGTATCTGCCGATCCCGATGTTTCCCGATCTGATTCCTTTTTTTTGCTCCCGATTCAATTCCAATCATTCCCGATAATTTTTCCCGATCACATACATTTTGGCAATGCATTAAGAAAAAAATGAATAAAACTCGGACGAATATATACATTCAACATACAGCACATAAGTACTGTATTTGTTTATTATGAAAATAAATCCTCAAGATGGCATTTACATTATTAACATTTTTTCTGTGAGAGGGATCCACGGACTTGTGACTTTGTATATTGTGACTAAATATTGCCATTTATTGTATTTGTTGAGCTTTCAGTAAATGATACTGTAGCCATGCCCAAATGCATGATGGGAAGTGGAACCATGACTGTGCATAGTGCTACCAATTGATGTATCTTCTCTGCGTTGGGAAATAATATAAGGTGTTAAGGAAAAGATTAATTGCTACCTTTCTTCCCCACATTGCTTCCCATGCTATTTCTAATCGTAGGGAGAGGGAATGTAAGGCTTTAGCCAATTAAAAAAAGGCTCCAAAGGCTGCCAAAATTCACTCGACTCATTATACGCTGCCTTTTATCTCTTTATATAGGTAAAACGGCGCCATCACAGATTGAGCGCGATAATGAGTGGGTCGTGCAGGGCATGCATTAATTGCGTTAAATATTTGAACGTGATACATTTTATAAAAAATTAATTAATTATCTTGGGATAAATTTGACTCTGGATGAGTGTAACATATTATATTTGTAACATTAAATACAATTAGAAAATGATTTAATGAAAAAAAAAAAAAAAAAATTAAAGAAAGGCATGGCCGATATTTTTTTGCCGATTCCGATACTTTGAAAATGACGTGATCGGACCCTCTACGTGACTAATGTGGTCAACAGATCAACAATCTGCTTTAAAGCTACCACAAGAAAACACAATGCTTAAAAGAATGAGGGGGAAACACATGCAAAAATATTCTAATAGCATATTTTAGTGAAAGAGAACAATCGTGGCTAATTAGAACTTATAAGTCTTTGGTCCGAGTTTCCCTTTAAGACAAAACACTACCGCTTTTGTCCACCGGCGTCTCTAAAATCTACCAAAACTGAAAAGTTACATAATGTTGCTTTAACTGTAAGTGCTACGAAGCCCAATACAGTAACAATAGATTGGAGAAGCACACCGTCAACACACAATGAAATAGAAATGGCGTATGAAGTGCATTTATACTGAAATCATGTTGATCTTGCTTCAATTTAAACATTTTTTTACACTCTGTATGAAAACTGGGCCTATTTAAATAAACACAAAGCGATTATATTTCAAGCATTGCAGCAGGTGGATGGTGGTCCCACACAGTGGAATTTTTGAAATGTTCTCTGTATTTAATTATGCCATCGCCTTAGTTGCCACTAAATTACTGACTTTTTAAGAAAGAGCCTGTTGCTGTACAAAAAAAAAAAAAAAAAAATACCCCAGGAAATAAGTATGCTAAGAAGTTCTAAACCAGCAGTCAGAAAAACACTTAATAGCAGAAAGTGTATTCTTTTTAAAAATAAGTTTCCTGTGATGTTTGAATAGTGGTAGTCACCCGCTGAAAGCTGGTTGGTCTTATTGAACTGATGCTGAGGGTGACTCATAAGTTTCTTTCATAGCAAGCAACGACAAATCGATTTGGATTTCAAGCTAATGTTGTGCCCAAAAAAACTCCATAATTGAGTCTGCAGGATACAATTTTAAGGTTTCACGGCAGCCATTAGTTTGATAGCATTTTTTGACAATAGTGCACCGCTGGTAGTGACAACTTTAAATACACCTGCTCCCTATTGCACAGCTACTTTTCCAACTGTTGCAAGTCAATTTTGGCGTTATGCTTTCATTTCAGAAAAAAAGGGTCTGAGTACTTTGGAGCAAACAATGCCGCATGACAGGCTTGTTGAAAACCCAAATGTGTTTATACTTTGGCTTACAGTTGGGTACAAACGGTGCTACAACTCCGTAGATGGGATTCAAAACTAATAAGAAAGTAAAAAGGACTTTTTACGCACGTTTATAACAAAAAAACCATGCGGATGAACTAATAAATAACCAAAATACAAAGCCCTAAATGGGTGACAGAAGCATAAATTATCCATCTTTTATTTTGCTACTGTCCTCATTTGCTCAGTGGGTAAAATGCAGCCAATACCAGCTAACTTTGGATGAGAGGTGGAGTACACCTTGGAATGGTCGCAAGCCAACTGCAGAGATGATCCAAATGCAGTTTAATTAGGTCCGGAGTGACTTTCACAACATATTGCAGTATTGTACATATGAATTATGTGGCTTGATGTTCGTCATTTTGATTCAAAGCGTATGTTAACACAGAAAAAAACAGTGATGTACTTGAGTTTTCAGTTTAACTGCTCGCCAGGACGTCGTCATCAACAATGTTAAGAACTATTCATGGGCCTTGATTGCCTAAATCTCAACCTTCACTGTAAGGCATTTTCTCGCCTTCCAGATGGTGTCAAGCGAATGCTTCACATGTTTTGCACTTGTGCTGTCAGAAGGCATCTGACTCAAAATTTATGAATGCGTTGTCATGTGGTGCCTTCCTGTTACAGTGGTACCTCTACATATGAAGTTATTTTGTTCCAGGACCTTGTTTGCTAGTCGAAATGGTCGTATTTCGAGCAGGATTTTCCCATTTGAAACCATTATGATGCCATTTATTCGTTCCACAAAACCGACACTAAATTCTTAATAAATACTGCTGGTACTATTACAAATGTCAATTACACATAGCAAAAAAATAAATAAATTTTGCGTGCTGTCCCTAAATCCACGGCGTGGCTGATGTGACAGTGGGATACAGTCAGTGAAAAAATTAGGACACCCCAATAAATATTCAGTTCATTTTTTATAAGAAATGTTGACATATCAGTGTCTGTTTTTGTTTTTATTTATCTCTGGAAAAAAGTGATTTTAATTCCAGGTTAACAACAAAAAATAACATTGTTTTACTCATTAAACCATTTATCCTGTAAATACAAAAATGCATATTCTAATTGAGGAAAAAGTTGGGACACGCTACCACCTAATTGCTAGTGTTACCCCCTTTAGCTGAAATAACTTTGTAGCCATCTACCAGTCTTTGACATCGGTCTGAAGAAAGTTTGCCCCACTTCTCAATACAGAATACTTTCAGCTGTGAGATGTTTTTTTGTTGAGATGTTGTTTTTTCTGAATGCCTCAGACAGCTCCTTTGATCTCACATTGGTGTTTTCTCTCACTTCAACAATCAGGGGCACACAAAATAATGTGAGGTTTAAATAAGGGAAGCCTGGGTAATGAAGGAGATAGTACCTTTTCTGGTAGGCACTGTTTGCTTTACTCTGACACACATAATATATTTAATCAGGGAATAGTATCATTTCTCGTATTTACTGTTTGACTGTTTGTATTACTCTAACACACCCAATATAAAATAAATAGCACTTTTACCATAGTTTGAGGAAAACAAGCAGCATATAGGGCATAAAAGATACACGGCGCCTTCTTATCACGGAAGCCCATCGTGTGCGTCATGAGCAAGATTGACACAGCAACTATCGCAATCAGTTCTCCCGGACAGTCCAGAACAAATGGAGGGACGCTCTGTCCTAACACAAGGAGCACCTGAGAATGCCCGATATCCAACTGATAACACAACTGACAAGACTTCAAGAGCCCCTTTGAAGCTGAGGTGAAAAATCCACAACTCTCATTGCCCAGACAACAGTAACTCCCAAATCCTCCTGTCCAATCCACAAACAGGCAGTAATCCTAAACACACCCTTCTTCCTGCCCAAAGCCTACCCCGCGAGAGCCTTCAAAAGACTGAATGTTTAACTAACGTGGTTATTTTTATTTTTTTTGTTCTAATCATGTGCACCTGATGTGATATACCCCTGTGTGTAATTTTAGCCATTTTAAGTGGGATTGAATGTGGGTGTGTCCGAATTTATTCCTCAACAGAAATTGCATTTATTTAAAATTACATTTTACAGAAAGTTAAAAAAAAAAAAATTCAGTTTCAATTGTTTAGTTCTATTACTTTAATCTCTCAAGATTGGTTAAATTGATTTTAAATATTCATATGACCAAATATTATTAGAAAACACACAGGCTTCCATAGGGTGTTCTAATTTTTTCAAATAAGTGTAGGTGCGGTAGAGATTTTACTTTCTCTTTTAATGTTCTGTTGCTGTTGGTGTCAACTGCGGCGGCAGTAGCCGTGTTTTGTTGGACAAGTTCTGAAATAAATGATTAAAAACCTGACGAAGCTGGCAATTTCTTTGGCGATTGTTACCACAATAATAATTGTCACCTTAACTGGCGAACGGAGGAGCACTGTTGAGATCGTAGACATTCTACGGCCGTATTTTCGAGCCAGTTCACGGACCACTGACCACGCTCATATTTTTCTATCATTTCCATCTTCCTTTCAATGGTAAGCGTCACCTTTCTCCTTTTTTCGCCACCTGCACTAACCTTCTTGGAACCCATGTTGATTTCTCACACAAGAAAATCCGCCGCGCATCCGTCTTGAGGGGAAAAAAAAGAAACTGCAGCGCTGTCATAAATTGCCGTATTTGGAGCATGTCGTCAGATGTAGAAACAAGTGGCCGGTCAAATTTTATGTCGGATGTCGAAAAAATTGTGTGTCGAAGCGATCGTATGTTGAGGTACCACTGTATTTAAAGGGGGGGGTAATTGTTTTTAAGTCAGTTTTTTTCCCCCCACAGAATACACGCTGGAGCCATGCGAGGATCCAGGAATGCCGCGCTTCGGCCGGAGAAACGGTTACAGCTTCGGCATCGGCGACACGCTGTCTTTCTCCTGTAATATGGGTTACCGCCTTGAGGGGGCGCCTGAACTTATCTGCTTGGGTGGAGGCCGCAGGATGTGGAGTGCGCCGCTGCCGAGATGCGTCGGTATGTGCACAGTCATAGTTGACATCCTTGCATATGTGTGGGTTACATTGTATTTATTACCAAGTTTACGGACGAGTTCCGTTCTTGCACTGACTATGTAACTCGGATTTTCTTGTAAGTCTGAATTTACCCTTTAAGTACCTTTTAACAACCTCCAAATGAAAAACAAACTATGCTAAAACATGTATTTTACGTCATATTAAGGAAATTAACTAAAAATAAAAAATGGTGCGGTAACACCAATGGCGTTGTATCGTAAAGCAGAAGTAAATCAAGAGCGGGACATTATAGACCCGCCCTCGCATAGAAACAATGTTAATTCTGCTACTTTTCTCCGGTAAGCTTTCAAAAACGAACATGCTGATCACACGTTGCTTTTTTGGAACATGTAGAAACGACTCTAGACATTACAGCATATGGAGGATGTTTCTTCATACGTTTCCCGAAACCAAAACCCGGAGGAAAAATGTCAAGAATTAATCAACTTGCGCGAACATTTTAACGCTAGCTAGGTGAAGCCAGGGTGAAGCCATTCACATTTCATATGCTGTAAACATTTTGTTGGGTTTGTACGGTCTTTCAGAGGACAAAGAGGTAAGCCATTTTGATATTTTTAACTTATTTTTTAGCGTGACGTTGTACCGTGCTGCTTCTGTCCGACAATGAATGACCTGAAAAGAATTAAACTGGTATCTGACTGCCAGTTACCGTTTCTGTTGTAAAAAAACAACTTTAGTCAGGGGGAAATGTAAATAAATTATAGAATTAAGATTTGTTATCAATGAAAAAAATTAAAAGTGTTCGTTGGCTCTCACTGACGAGCATTTGCGATCGCTACGCAAAACTAACTAAATTACCCCCAAGAATGGTCAGAGACGTAGGACAACCACAGGATATAATATATAAGAAAGACAGGGCTGGTGGTAAAGTATAGCTTGTTTAAAACAGCAGAATGTCATTGTCAGTGGCGTCGATAAAAAAGCTAAGGCTACGCTTAGGTCGGCTCATTTATTTTTTTTTTTCGTCTTTTTCAGACCTCGACACTCAAGCCATCTCTTTAACTGAACATTTTTATGTTCTTCCACATCTTTGCCAGTGAATTTGGCACCAGGGACATTTATAGGTTTAGCTCTGTAAACCTCTTCTTCGTACACGATTTCCATTCATTTCCTATTAGGAACAAATGGGCGCGTGTCCCCCCTTAGCAACAGTAGATAAAATGAGCGGAAGTGACGTGTTCCTTGCGGTACGCCATTACACCAGCGTCTTTCAAATGGCATTTATTAATTTGTCACCATCAAACGTTGAACACACAATTAGAAAATAAAATACAATCATGACAAAGAGCGCACAATAATGCTATAAAGTAAATCATTGGAGACATATTTGCTTACAAAAACATATCTCAATGGCTGCACAATAATACTGAGAGAAATAAGTCAAAATCTTGGGAAATTCAACAAGGGAAACGGCAGCTTTTAGTGGCACTGGTCCGGCGTTGAAAATGAACGCAGCTCAATAAGCTAGCGGGCTAACAGCGAGCTAACGGGTGGGCATCGCTGGCCAAGTAGCAGGCTAATAGCCAGCTAAAGGGGGGGGGGGGGGGGGGGCATCGCTGAGCCTGTGCCGTGTACCATTTCTCTGCCTTCTTGAAATGTTAACTGACATTCAACCCCGCTTCCCAAAGTGAAAGCAACACTCAAAACTAACAGAAAGCAGCACTGGCTAATAAGTCCGAGTACAGCAAAGGGAAGCAGACCTCACATATACTGTGTGGCATAGTAAAATACCGGATATGCATAGCTATTACTGTAGAAAGCAACCATTTAGATTAATCAGACCTAATAAAAAAACTAAAATAAATGACAAATAATAAACTGTACTTACCATCAATGCTGAGAGGTGGCAGATGAGACACTGTTACGCAACTTAAAAATTAAAAACAAAAAATGACGACAGGCGTCGTAAAGTCTAAATCACGTACAGTGGTGCAAATAAGTATTTAGTCAACCACCAATTGTGCAAGTTCTCCTTCTTGAAAAGATTAGAGAGGCCTGTAATTGTCAACATGGATAAACCTCAACCATGTGAGACAGAATGTGGGGAAAAAAAACAGAAAATCACAGTTTGATTTTTAAAAATAATTTATTTCCAAATTAGAGTGGAAAATAAGTATTTGGTCACCTACAAACAAGCAAGATTTCTGGCTGTCAAAGAGGTCTAACTTCTAACGAGGTCTAACGAGGCTCCACTCGTTACCTGTATTAATGGCACCTGTGTTAACTCATTATCGGTATTAGACACCTGTCCACAACCTCAGTCAGTCACACTCCAAACTCCACTATGGCCAAGACCAAAGAGCTGTGGAAGGACACCAGAGACTAAACTGTAGACCTGCATCAGGCTGGGAAGACTGAATCTGCAATAGGTAAAACGCTTGGTGTAAAGAAATCAACTGTGGGAGCAATTATTAGAAAATGGAAGACATACAAGACCACTGATAATCTCCCTCGATCTGGGGCTCCATGCAAGATCTCACCCCGTGGCGTCGAAATGATGAACGATGAGCAAAAATCCCAGAACCACACTGGGGATCTAAAGAATGACCTACAGACAGCTGGAACCACAGTAACAAAGGCTACTATCAGTAACACAATGCGCCGCCAGGGACTCAAATCCTGCACTGCCAGACGTGTCCCCCTGCTGAAGCCAGTACACGTCCAGGCCCGTCTGTGGTTCGCTAGGGAGCATTTGAATGATTCAGAAGAAGGCTGGGAGAATGTGTTATGGTCAGATGAAACCAAATTAGAACTTTTTGGTAGAAACACAGGTTCTCGTGTTTGGAGGAGAAAGAATACTGAATTGCATCCGAAGAACACCATACCCACTGTGAAGCATGGAGGTGGAAACATCATGCTTTGGGGCTGTTTATCTGCAAAGGGACCAGGACGACTGATCTGTGTAAAGGAAAGAATGAATGGGGCCATGTATCGAGAGATTTTGAGTGAAAATCTCTTTCCATTAGCAAGGGCATTGAAGGTGAGACGTGGCTGGCTCTTTCAGCATGACAATGATCCCAAACACACAGCCAGGGCAACAAAGGAGTGGCTTCGTAAGAAGCATTTCAAGGTCCTGGAGTGGCCTAGCCAGTCTCCAGATCTCAACCCCATACAAAATCTGTGGAGGGAGTTGACAGTTCGTGTTACCCAACGACAGCCCCAAAACATCACTGCTCTAGAGGAGATCTGCATGGAGGAATGGGCCAAAATACCAGCAACAGTGCGTGAAAAGCTTGTGAAGAGTTACAGAAAATGTCTGGCTTCCGTTATTGCCAACAAAGGGTACATAATAAAGTATTGAGATGAACTTTTGGTATTGACCAAATACTTATTTTCCATCATGATTTGCAAATAAATTCATTAAAAATCAAACAATGTAATTTTCTGTTTTTTTTTTTCACATTCTGTCTCTCATGGTTGAGGTTTACCCATGTTGACAATTACAGGCCTCGCTAATATTTTCAAGTGGGAGAACTTGCACAATTAGTGGTTGACTAAATACTTATTTGCCCCACTGTAAATCAGGTACGTTGCAATCCTGAAACTACCTGTATTATGAAAACCTAAAAAAACGGAGGCTTTTGTAACAAAACATATTACCAATGGGTGTTGTTAATCATTTTGCCAATTTGCACGGTTACCTGATTTTGCATTTTTTTGCTATTTCTTTCAAAACATACAACATCAAACCGGTTTAGTTTTCAGTTATTTACTTTGATTCCTAATCCGGACACTCAAAGGACCTTTCCGATTTTCTCGCTAACTTGGCTAACAATCATAACTCACTCATTTCCAGCGAGCTGCTCAATTTTGCACTCCGATCATTTTACTCGACTAAGCCGTGGCTCTGCTGTTAAGCGTGATAACTTAATTTGAGGCACATTAGATTTAGTTTGAACGCTCTCTGCATTCACACAAAGACTTGCCATGTTTGATTGAACTGATTCAGCTCCACGCGATTTAATGCAACCATGCGCTTACCAGTGCAAGTGCAGTGTTTAGTGGAAAATCGAGGAAAAAAAAAAACAACGATGCGAGTCTTGCTTTGTGAGATTTGTGCGAGGCGGCGGACCGTTTGCAGGCACATTGCTTGGCCTTGGGCAGCTCATGGAGCGAACCAGAACATGCAGCTTTAATAGGCTCGAACAAAAAGTAAGATGCAGTTCACGGCATGTTATGGTTAGGAGTTTTGACTATCCGAGTACAGAAGACATCTTAACATCACCCGACATCTATTTTAATGAAGTAAAAGTCTCTTCACACCGGCTCTCCTGGACGGAATCCAACATGTGTGTTTGTTCTTGCCGCCTCCGCAGCAATGGCGGAGCCTGTTTACTTTTTTGGATGCATTTCGCGTTCACGTTCAACCTTGAGACCCAATCCGGGCGATGTCTATTGGTAGGGATTATGGCGTATGTTCTCGGAGCAAACACGATGAATGTTGGCTGTAGATCAGTGAAGATAGGCTGCCAAAGCAGCACTCAGAAAATCTGTCTTGGAGATAAAGGTAACAAGGAAAAAAAGCAGTCTTGCCTCGACAAGGGATCAGCAAAATGGGAGCATGTGTTTACGTATAACAAGCACATGTAATTTGAAGAACATTGTGCAAGCATGAAAGAGAAATCAGATTACCACGTATATAATACTGTGTTGGCTCATTTCTGTGTTGTATATTTATGCGTGCAGAAGACATATATCCAAGAATATGGATCATAACAACATTTTGGATTAATACTGGAAATTACGATGAGAGCTGTTTCGTTGTCCCTAAAAGATATCAATGGGGCGGGTAGAAGCTAAATGCTGTATTATGAACAAAAAAAAAAACAGACAACAAAGGGGTAAAAATATAAAATAAATAATTAAATAAATTAAAAAGTGGTGGACAACAAAGGAAAAATATACTAAATGCCAATTTGGATGTCTGTTACTGATGAAAGACATTACAAAATGGCAGTATAATCGGATAGCAAAAATAAATTAAAAAAAAAAACACGAAATGCAAATGTACATTCTCAAAATCAAGTATTGCAGAGGAAAAAAAATCTTAAAAAAAAAAAAATCACATAGTTGCTGTAGAAAAAAAAATAACAGTGTAACAATAAGCGGCACATAATTGTATAAAATGATGAAACTGTAAAAAAAAAAAAATTGTGGTTACTAGGGTTGTTCCGATTTTTTTTGCTCCCGATCCGATCCCGATCGTTTTAGTTTGAGTATCTGCTGATCCCGATATTTCCCGATCCGATTGCTTTTTTTTAATATTTTTTTTTTGCTCCCGATTCAATTCCAATCTTTCCCGATAATTTTTCCCGATCATATACATTTTGGCAATGCATTAAGAAAAAAATGAATAAAACTTGGACGAATATATACATTCAACATACAGTACGTGAGTACTGTATTTGTTTATTATGACAATAAATCCTCAAGATGGCATTTACATTATTAACATACTTTCTGTGAGAAGGATCCACGGATAGAAAGACTTGTAATTCTTAAAGGATAACTGTGACTTTTTATATTGTGACTAAATATCGCCATCTAGTGTATTTGTTGAGCTTTCAGTAAATGATACTGTAGCCATTTAACTGTTCCGCCCAAGTGCATGATGGGAAGTGCAACCATGACTGTGCGTAGTGGCACCGATTGATATATCTTCTCTGCGTTGGGGAATAAATTAGGGTGTTAAGAAAAAGATCGACTACTACCTTTCCTCCCCAAATTGCTTCCCACGATATTTCTAATTGTAGAGAGAGGAATTGTAAGGCTTTAGCCAATTAAAGGCTCCAAAGACTGCCAAAATTCACTCTACTCATTTTACGCTGCCTTTTAGCTCTATATATATATATATATAGGTAAAACGGCGTCATTATAGATTGAACGAAACAATGCGTGAGTGGGTCGTGCAGGGCATGCGTTAATTGCATTAAATATTTTAACGTGATTAATTTTTTTAAAAAATTAATTACCGCCGTTAACGCGATAAATTTGATAGCCCTACTTTAAGCCAAAGCTAAAGACTCTGGATGAGTGTAAGACATTTTGTCTGTAGCGTTAAATACAATTAGAAAACGATTTAATTAAAAAAAATATATATATATATATATATATATATATATTTAAAAAAAGGCATGTCCGATATTTTTTTGCCGATTCCGATACTTTGAAAATGACGTGATCGGACCCGATCGATCGGGACATCTTTAGTGGTTACCTATGCAGATAATGGAATGTAATCGAATAGCTCCGGTTACTGACCACTAGAGGCAGCAACACGACTACACACAAGATTAGGCAGGTGAACAAGATATTGACCAATAAAAACCACCACACTCTTGTACAGTAGGTGGCAGTATGCACCTGATAGTTGCTAGCAATTTGCTATTAAGCTAAGTTTTGGAGTTTTTGAGCTCGTTAAGCTTCTGTTTACAGTGCAGTAAATTTTATTTCTTGTTTTTTTTCCCATTAATCCCTGTATTGAAGAAATCGGACTTATAGCCAGATTGCAGCAATTATGCAGCCAAACCACCGGAACCATGCTAGCGTAATTCCAATGACCCCCGGGCCGGCGGAATTTCAACAACCCGGCCAAAAGGCCAAACTCCACGCGTTCACCTTAGTCTTAACTCCTTGTTCTGACTCCATTTTAAAAGCTGGAAAGAGGCATCGAAACACAAGTTGACAATTTATTCCAAGTCGGTAGCAATAATACAGAACATAGAGAGAGACCCAGGCGAGGAGGCAAGCTGGCTCCAGGGTCATCATATCACAAGTCAACAAAAGATTCCCTAGAAAAAAATGACAACGATTAGTTAAACATTGTCTTTTAAAGGCTCTGGTGAGGCGGGCTGTGGCCCGGATGAAGGGTGTGTTTGGGCGTTGTTTAGAACTATTGTCTGTTTCTGGATTGGACAGGAAAATTCGGGCGTTGCTGTTGTTAGGGCAACGAGTTATGGATTTTGCCATCCTCAGCGCCATGTAAGTGCTGAATGTTCACTTCTCGGTCGCGTGGTCCTCCGTATTAGATGTTCCTTGTGGCAAGACTAGATGTCCCGCCATTTGTTCTGGACTGTCCGGGGAGAGTTGATTGCTGGATTTGGTCAATCAGTGTCAATCTTGCTCAGTCAGCTGCATAACGCGCGCGTTGGGCTTTCTTGGTAAGAAGGCGTCCTGTATCTTTCTGTTCTTATCTGCCCGTAGTCTGGGCGCTGCCAGTTCTAATCATTACAAGTCCAACTGTTTATAATATCAAATATATTCTGCTTGACTAGGATATAAATGCTATTGATTTTATACACAGTAAATACGAGAAAAGATACTATACCCTTCAGTATGCATGTATATATATATATTTCATTTTTGTATCAGGAGAAAAAACTTTTACTTTTTATTTGTAAGGTACATTTTAAAGGTTCTCTACAACAGAAACTTCCTGAGAAGGCTACTGCTTTAAGATGGCGGCTGTTTACGAACTCATCTCGTTCTTTATTATACATGTTGCTAATGCAGCCGTGTCTGTCATTTGCATCGAGTTCTGTATATATGTGATATCTACCGAAGTATCATGTGGGCGTGGTTTGTAGACAGTTGACAGTCAGGTATTATTGGAGCCACCTAGCATAGTAGCATCGCGTTTGCAATGGCGTCACCCTCCCCTGCCTCTTCCCCACTCCTGCTCTGCTCTCTCGTCTCCGTGAGTCTGTCTTTCTCAGACTTTTCTCGCGTCAGTCAACCAACATAGTAACGCACACCTTTCTTTCCCCCCTCAGTAACGGTAACGGCTTTGCCAAGATGAGAAAAGTAATTAATTAGATTACTCACTACTGAAGAAAATAACGCCGTTAGTAACGCTGTTATATTCTAACGCCGTTATTAACAACACTGTTAACAACCAATGCCAGATAATACCGGAAAAAAAAGAATGACTGAATGATGAACGATTAAAAGACAGAATAACAATTCAATGACTCACAATATGTTTGTTAACTATGTCTTTTAGCAAAATTTCAGGATATTGAACTCATATAAGGGACAGTCCCAATAAGAAGCAAAAAAAATTTAACTTGCAATTATACATTTAATATTAGCGGCTAAGTTAAAACAAAAGGCGTCGTTTTGAAGCAGTTGCTGCTTTTCTGTGCCAGTTTATCGCCTTCCTGTCGCGATGGATAATGCAAAGTGGCGGCATTGCGTGCCGGTTTTCATCTGCCGTAGAGCGTTTGCGTCGCTAAATTTAGTTCCTGTTGCATTGTTGCACGGTGGCGGAGTCAAGTAATCACATCTCTGATGTAGCATTGCTTTTATTCACCTCCTTGTGTTGTTGTTTTTCTGAGCATTTAATAAAGTGGAATAGAAACAATTGAATCTTTTTGGAGCAATTTTAGAAAGACGAGCATGACAGATTTGTCTGGGTCGTCGATGTTTGTATTTCCCAAATAGGTCAAGCAGAGGGAAGTGGTGTGTTTGTAGACAGCATTAAAAGTTCCGGTTTTCTTTCTCCCCCTCTATTGTGCCCTGCGATTTTTCCACACATTATCTTCCATTTAGCTAAGGTGTGAGGGAGAATAAATGGGAAAGAAAAAGGGAAAATAGTGAGAATGATTGAAGTATGTGAGGGATAAAGAGCATTATTCATAAGGGAGGAGAGAAGGAGCCCGAGAGGTTGGGTAGAGAGGTAATTTTCTAAATGGAAAGCTGTCGCAACGTGATTTATTGACGATATGACAGCTGTAATACGACTATTACACAAGTAGCGACACAGAGGCGGGGTTTTGGTGGGTATGTGCGACTACATGTATTAACATGACATGTTGATGCAAGGCAGAGAGTAGGATGGGGGATGTATGTTATCCCCCTAGAATGGGAATATGCAGGTAATTTACTCATCGGAATTGCAGTGGTGTCTCATTTTCTCACAATGGAGGTAAATTGCTGACGGCACAGCACTTAAGCCTGGTTATTAAATTAGGTGCACACAAATTCACATTAGGATCGCTCAGCCATTTGAGGGCGGGTTAGTGATCAGAATCAGAGTGAAAAAGTAAATGGATTGAAATATGATCATAAATAGTGCATATTCGGGATTTATATTTGTCGATTGAGATTTGTCACTTTATTCGTTTTTTTTGTGCACATGCCAAGAAAAAAACAATATTTATGGACTGGTAGCATCACTATTTTTTTCACTCACTGGTAGGGTTGGGCATCGAGCATCGATCCGGGACTAACCCTCCGGCTCTCCCGGAACCATTCGAATTTTTAAAATTTGGTTTCAAGTTTCGATGCCCTGACCGCCAACTGAAAAAAATAGCGGCCGAACACCACGAAGAAGAAGCCACATGAAGACTAGCTCCGTTATGAGCAAATCATTTGAAGTGGCTAATTTAGCTTAGCACACAAACATGTTGCTGCGCTTCACATACGTAAATGACAACACAGTAACAGAATAAACACACCAAAACTTGCAAACTCACAGATTTTGTTTTATCAAGGGTTGCTAACGATGTGTAGGGCAGAGGAGGTGTGTATTGTCTGTACACTATCAAGGATTCTTTTGTAATATGTTCTTTTTGCCTGCTGCTTCCAGTAAGTCTCCACTAGTGGGAGCCAAGCGCACATAGCAAAACCATAGACTTCATAATGTATTGACGGGACACAGGGAGCGGGACTGATAAATAGGGGGCCTGCATTGCTGGCGAGGCCGTCAAAGCTGACCGAGAGGAATCACAGACAAAGAGTTTTTTTTGTTGAAAATTCTTGTGAATAAATACTTAAATCTCCGAATTTTTTATAGATATGGACGTAAAACAGTGTCAATTCTTGGTTAAAAGCACACACACACAAAAAAACGTGCAGTTAGCATTTATTTTATGTAAATATGTCGGAGTACAATGCTAGTCTGTTGGTAAATGTAGGTAGCGGCCGCCTGATGTAAACCGAGCTTTTCCGGTGAAAATTCTTGTAAATAAATACTTCAATCCCTGAATTCCTTATATAAACTGAGGTAAAACAGTCTCAATTATTGGTTAAAAGCAAAAATAAAACAAAAAACGTGCAGTTAGCATTTGTTTTAGTAAATATGTCGAAGTACAATACTAGTCTGTTAGTGAATGTAGCTAGCGGCCACCTGATGCAAACAGAGCTTCTCCGGTGAAAATTCTTGTGAATAAATGCTTAAATACCCGAATTCTTTACAGATATGGACGTAAAACAGTCTTAGTTCTTGGTTAAAAGCAAAAAAAAAAGGGCAGTTAATATTTATTTTACGTGAATATATCGAAGTACAATGCTAGTCTGTTAGTTAATGTAGCTAGAGGCCGCCTGATGTAAACAGAGCTTTTTTCTTTGAAAATTCTTGTGGATAAATGCCTAAATATCTGAATTCTTTATAGATATGGACATAAAACAGTCTTGATTCTGTGTTAAAAGCAAACGAAAACGTGCAGTAAGCATTTACTTTACGTAAATATGTCGGAGTGTATTGCTAGTTTGTTAGTGAATGTAGCTCGTGGCCGCCTGATGAAAATTGAGCTTTTCCGGTGAAAATTCTTGTGAATAAATGCTTAAAAACCTGAATTCTTTATAGATATTGACATAAAACAGTCTTGATTCTTGTTTAAAAGCAACAACAAAAAAGTGCAGTTACCATTTATTTTACATAAATATTGCGAACTTGGATACCAATGCAATAGCGGCTAATTTCTCCCATTGACTTTTATCACAAAATGCATGCATGGTACGAAAAATATTAATGATTACCTTGAATCCTGGACCAAATCATTCCTTCTGTTTGTATGCGGTACAGCTTTCGTACTTTTCAACAGAAATCCGTCGTGAGATCACTGCGTGCGTGTGTTTGTGAATAGCTCCTCTTGATGTGGGCGGCCCCCTACCTGAATGCGAGTCGCAGTGCAAGACCGATTTGACCTGTCAATTCATGATGAAGTCTCTGGCAAAACCAAAGAAAAACTGTAGAGCCCGGAGTTACAATAGTGACAACTTGTGGGCGGATGAACGATATACTAGTATCAGTTTAGAAAGAAATCAAACTTAAAAAGTAGTCAAGGGACCGAACACTCCCCACCCGCAGCCCTTAACTAACTTGTAGAAATACCACCTAAAACAAACGATGCAATACAATAAATACCTGCAGTATAAGACACTCTAAAGCATAGGCAAAAGAATATGTGTAAATGTTTTCTCAGTGTGCTTTTGAAAAATAAACATCTTTGTGAAAATGCACTCCTGTGGAAAGAAACGTCATCATATTCATGTTCAAAGACTGATATTTATATACAAGTTAAAAATAGCCCTGTAACAAATTAAAAGCAAAGTTAATTGAAAGTTCATATAATTAAAAAAAAAAATGATGGAGAAGAAATTAATATAAACTATAAAAGAATCGGAATTGAGAATCGTTTGGAACCGGAATCGAAACGTGGAATCGGAACCGTTCAAATTCAAACGATGCCCAACCCTACTCACTGGTACAAAAAAAGTAGTAAAAGCCAGAGAAAAGCACCCCAAGGTAATCCTTGAAACCCTTTTTTTTTTCATTAGCTGAGTGTGGTTCCTCTGTCATGAACAACGAAGGCATCCTACTCTCTCCAAACTATCCGATGAACTACGACAACAACCACGAGTGCATCTACAGCATCCAGGTAAATAGCGGCTAAGGATAATTTGTGAAAAGGCCTTGGGTTTTAGTTGTGCTAATTAGTGTAAGTAGCTGCAAATGTCAGAAAGACTGGCCCTAACAAGACATTTTGACAGAAGACAAATTGCTGATTGGTATGCAGGACTGTTGTTTGGTCTGAAATATGACCATGTTATCGTAGAAATTTGTTTATTGCTTGTTAGGCTTATTAGAAGAATCTTTATGATCTTGTTGCTGTCATGCGGAGGACTGAAAACCTTAAAAAGAGCATTTTCTATCTCGATGGTGTGACTACAGTTACAAATTAAGCATTTTGAGATAAAACCATGATCATAACGCTCACCTTTGATGTTTAATTCCGCACTGCTGATTAGGTTCAAGCCGGGAAAGGCATCAACATCTCTGCGCGGACGTTCCACCTCGCCCAGGGAGACATACTCAAGGTATTGACTCCATTTCATTCATGTCAAACATTAAAACTGTTGTTTTTTGGCAGCCCTTTTAATTTTCTTTTTAGTCTTTTGTACGAAAATACTTTTAGTCATATTTAGTTATTGTGTTTGTCTTTGTCTAGTTTTAGTCGACAATTACACATTGTTTTCGTCGGTACAATTCAAAAGTTTTAGTCGAAAAATAAATACAGTAATTTCACGACCATAGGACGCCCCGCTTTAAAAGGTGCAAGCTCATTTTCGGGTGATTTTTTTTTTTTATTTAACAAAAACACAAGGCACACCGCATTATTAGCCGCATGCAAAACATATGCTAGCATGCACGCTAGCAGGCGTGCTAGTCTATTTTAAGGGATCCACGGATAGATAGACTTGTAGTTTTTTTAAAGATAAACGTTATTATGAGTTCAAATAAATTGAAATTGAAACCCCTCTTGTTGTTTTTTGTTTTATACAATTTGTAAAATTAGTTTAACTAGTCGGTCGCCGTTGTTGTTGACGTCACAGGGTGGTGCGCTGGTTACGCTGCTGGATTTCTAGAGTATAACTCTAGCGACATAAAATTGTCATCTGTTCAACTCTTTCAATATGAACCCGAGAGTAACATTAATGAGCATGACAGTACTGTCAATATTTCCCAAAATGAGCAGCAAAAGCAAAATGAACAGGAAAGACGGGATGAGACGAGAGTAGCAAAAAAAAAAAGTGTTCTGCCAAAATGTGCTACACCGGCAAAACGTCTACAAGAGGCGAATTTTACAATCAAAGTACTATCGTGCGCTTTCAACTTTTTTAGTTTAGATGCATACATACAGAACATACTAAAGATGCCTTGAGAAAATACTTAAATGTAGTAAAATCAAATAAGGTTGGTTTAAATATGCTATGTGACTAATGTGGACAACAGATCAACAATCTGCTTTAAGCTACCACAAGAAAACACAATGCTTAAAAGTATGAGAAGGGAAACAAATGAATAGAAGTATTTTGAGGCAATAAAAAGGTAATAAAAGCCTAATAGTAAGTACTCGCCACTTTTAACCGATGAGCGCATGTGTTGGCGTCTCACCGCATAGAAGAAATTGAAGTAACCCGGTCGTATTTGTCGAGTGACAGTGACAATCTATGTCATCACCCCGAGCGTCCATTGCGCGCTTAAAACATGGCGCCCTCCACAGGTCAAAACATGTACTATATTTTATAGATTTTTAAATCAAGTATTTTATGTGTTTCTAATAACATATTTTAACACAACAATTGTGCAGAACAGAACAATTGTGGCTTATTAGAGCCTACAAGTCTTCCGAGGTTCCCTTTAAAAAGGCAACTGGAGCACAACTGAGTTCAGTTGTATTTTATTAAAGAATTTGACAGAGTATTCACATATATCTTAATCAATCCACTTATCCATCAAAGTCCTCATCTTCTTTATCTGAATTCAACAGCTGGGCTAAGTTTCCATCAAACACAGCAAGTTCCCTTCTCAATGTTGTTTAGCCAAACGCACACACTCGAACTTTATAGTTACTGTGGACACGCTTCTTATCACACGCAAACAATTTTTTTCCCCAAAAAAATTGCTGACAGAAACACATTTTGGTACTCAATTTTTTTACTTTTAGGTGCGCCATATGGTCGTGAAAATACGGAAAATAAAGGTGTCCAACAATTTGGAATGAACATTGATGGACGAGCACATAGTTAGTCTACGAGGACATCACCATCTTTGTTATGATAATACACACTCTGCAGGAAAACAGTACATTATTTTCAATGAATTAAGCCCACCTGGATGCCACGAACTGTATGTTAAAAAGAAAAGTTGTCCAAGAGTTTAACACGATGCTCTCCATGCTAAATGCTAATGCAAACACTGTGCTAGCGCTACAAGTTACATTAAGTGTGTGATGATCACTCAGCACAGACCTTTAAAGACTAAAGCAAAATGGCATATCGAACTAATATAAGAAAACAAATCTTAGAATGTGTTTTCAAAACAAGCAAGTCTGAAGCCTGGAGAGGACACCGGTGAGTGAAGGCTGATTTATGCTTCTGCGTAGCAGTGACGGCGGACCTACGCCATTAACACAGACACGATTTACGACCCTACGCCGTAGCCTGACGTGCGCCTACACATAATGTCAATGCGCAAGACGTGAAAGTCGAAGGACTGTGATTGGTCCGCTCAGAACGTTGTTTCTGGTTCAGCACAATAACACAAATGTTATCAAACATTCGCAAACGTCTTCTGTGTTACCTACGCTTCAACATTTGTATTAACAAGTCATTGCTGCTGATGACCGGAGGAAAACTAGAATTCGACAAAAGTCCCCCAAAACCGTACAAAGACAAAGCCACACCCCTCTAGTGGCATGGCGGTGAATTACAGAGAGATGCAGAACTTCGAATGTGCAATGACGGTATAGGGTTTATGACGTCGTGCACTGTCACTGGAAAGTAGAAGCATAAATCAGCACGTCACTTGAATGACACGACCAAACACTGCTACGATGCAGGCTAACTACACACATGATAAGAAAATGGTACACATTGTGAATTTATGACGGAAACTATGGTGGATTATCATCTCGTTCTTGTCTCATCAGACGGAAACTGACATTTGTCTCTTCATGTTTTAGTCTCCCAAAACACTTTTTTAGCTTGTCGACGTTGCGTCATTGCCATGAAAAATTGTTCTTCAACAAATATTTTTGTCATCATCATCATTAACGAAAACAACGCTGCCTTAAAATGATCATTTGTTCTTAGTCATCTGTGCTTGTTTCTAAAATCAGATTCACGACGGCAAAGACAACACAGCCCACGTCCTGGGAGCGTTCACGGGCACGTCCATGCTGGGCTTGACGCTCATCTCCACTTCTAACCACCTCTGGCTGGAGTTTTACAGCGACACGGAAGCCACGGGGGAAGGGTTCAAACTGGTCTACTCCAGTAAGTTCATGCGGGGCTCAGATGCCTCGATAATTGACACGCGTCTCAAGGGGGACATGTACGACGGTTTAACTCAGCTTTGTGTCCTCATAAATTGCAAGACCGGTACAGACGACATAGTATGAAAGATCGATGGTGGCAGGAGTACTCAGGGTGACAAATGTTGGAAAGTGGCGACACCACTTATTTTATCAGGTCACATCAGGTAACATTTTGTGGTATCTATTCGTAAACAGTGTTGTTCATAACGGTGTTGCTAACGGCGTTATTTTCTTCAGTAGTGAGTAATCTAATTAGTTACTTTTCTCATCTTGGCAACGCCGTTACCGTTACTGAGGCAGGAAAGGCGTGCGTTACCATGCGTTACGATGTTGGTTCACTGATGCGGGAAAAGTCTGAAAAAGACGGACTCACGGAGACGAGAGAGCAGAGCAGGAGTGGGAAGGAAGCAAGGGAGTGTGACGCCGTTGCAAATGCGATGCTACTATGCTAGGTGGCTCCAATAATACCTGACTGTACCCGATAGCCTACAAACTACGCCCACATGATGCTCCGGTAGATATCACATATATACAGAACTAGATGCAAATGACAGACACGGCGACATTAGCAACATGTATAATAAAGAACTAGATGCAACAGTCGCCATCTTAAAGCGGTAGACTTCTCAGGAAGGCTCTGTTGTAGAGAACCTTCCTAGCGAACCTAAGTAACTTTTTATCTGAAATGCTCCTAAATTGGCAAATCTTAACTTAAATCTATCTTTAAATGGTGAAACAGTTTTAAAACTTACACATGTCGAAAATTGACAGAAGGGAACTAATGCCATAACGGGAGCAATTTTAACAACTTTAACGGTTGATTCACAACATTAAAGGGTATGACAACACCTGGGGAAATGCTAATATTCCATCATTTATCCATAAACGCATGCCTTTTGGATTCATATCATGCCACTTCGTGTAATTACACACATCGCAACACCAAAAAAATGATAGAAATTAGGATCGATTGTCAAGCTAAAAGGACCCGCCCCCGAGATCCCGGAAATCTAGCATATTGTGTGCGTGACGTCACTACAAGGCAACAACCGGCTCAGTGCTTAGTACTGAATGGCGGCGATGATGGCGGACAATTTTGTTTCTAGTTGCAGCGACGAATCCGACGTAACATACATTCTTCTAATGGTGACGAGGAGAGTTATGAACCTTTCTTTGGTGTTTTGGATTACCAATTTGAGCCCAAACGAAAGCCAATGCAGCCTAATGAAAGGATCATTGAGGTGAGCAATCACACTGATGAAACACCGGCAACAACAGATTGTGTGGGAAACACCAAATGGTTTGTTTTGCATTTCTTTTTGCGAAGCTGATACACCGTGACCGCAAAATAAAGTAATGTATAGAATAATTATCATTTATTGTGCTATCATTGGTTTTCGCTCTGCCAACCGACACAAATATAAATGGGATTAGAGGATTTGTTCTATATATTTTACGAGCGATAATTTATACATGTGTCCAGTCCTATATCCAATGCGTGATATGTTTTTTTTTATTATCAAATAGTACTCACTCTGGCCATTTTCCTCCTTTGCTTTGCCTGGGGTGGTGAGGTGATCTCATCAGAGCCAGTCATCGTCCTCTTTCTTGATATCTCGGGACATTTAGGTGGCTGCGCGTGTAGGTGGGCACCGCATCTGCTTTCAGCAGCAATTTCTTAGCAAAACCTGATTTTAATTTGTCCATAGTTCGTATAGCTTTCAGCAGTAAAATGTGCACCACACAAAACCGTGCCAGAGGCTGGGTCTGCAAAATTAGCCCTCTTAGCACTGACGAACTTTACTCGTTGTCTGCGTAGTCCAGCTCTTTTTCTCGCGTTCGGGAACTCATGGGTACTACATTGAGACAGATGGCTATTTGTACACCACATAGCATGACAGGTTTGAACCATTTTAGCGATTTTTTGATGAAACACGAACGCAACTCTCCTGCACCTGCCTCGACCTATTGTTTCCTTGTTATGTTGCCATTCGGCTGTTTCCGGAATACTTTCGGAAATGTTCGTAATGTTCGATCTATTTTCGATAATTGCTCATGAATGTGATTTATTTTTTTGTTAACTTTATTAATATTTGTTATCTTGCCACATAGTGGTTCTATTGATATCTCACAGCCCCTTAGTGTTTTAATACCCTTTAAATGACTTCCACACATAGCAAAGATTACTATGTAGTTATCGCAACATCAGCAATACCCCTGTGTCTAGTTAGGTTTAGGGGAAAGAATTGGGCTAGGGCCAATTGTCCCAAAAACCCTTTAACCTTCACATTGTGTGACCTGTTTTTTTAAAACATGAAAATTATCACCAAGTACTTTGCCAAGTAACTAATTTCTCTTACATTCAGGTAACTGAGTTACTAACGCAATTTCTTTTTGGGAGACTTTTTCATACTTTTTTCATAATTTGTAACTATAATTAATTACTTTTAGAAAGATGAAAAAGATGAAAAAGATTACTTTTTGTAAGATGAACAACACTGTTAGTAAAACACTATGTATACATTACATCTCCCTTTACTCTTTTCAGCATGTGTATTCCTTGCTCTTTTGGGTTTAAGTCTGGAAATTTATGTTTGGTAATATATTGCATTTATCAGATGTTCATCTGTTGCAATACGTTCACAAGCCTAAATACCCGTTTAAATTATTCTCTTCATGATGCAGCTTATCTTCAAGGTAATGCAGTAGATCCTGGCTCGGGTTTTGCAAGGATGAACATTATTTGTGTACCGCTTCATATCCTGCTCTCAAAATGGTTACGCACAAATAAACAGGAATCTTCTTAGTATTACCATGGAAACAGCTTAGAGAGCCTGTAAAACATTAAATGAGGAAGGATGTATCTCAGACCCTGGTTTATTAAATCCTGATGAGAAGAGCTGCCAAATCTGATACCTAAAAACAATGGCCACGCTAATGCTGTTTTCTTGTTTTTCCTCCGACGCAGGTTTTGAGTTGTCTCACTGCGAGGACCCGGGCGTGCCACAGTTTGGCTTCAAGGTCAACGACCAAGGACATTTCTCCGGCAGCAGCATCACTTACCGATGCGAGCCCGGTTACACACTACACGGGGCCACCACGCTCAAGTGCATGACGGGCGAGAGAAGAGCCTGGGATAACCCTCTTCCTTCCTGTATCGGTGTGTTACCATGGCAACCTGTTGATGCAACTTTTTATCTCCAGTACTGATGGGTTTTGCGCTCTGCAGTGCTTTTTACCTCCAGCGAGTGAATCTTTTATTCATACTGAATAGCATCAATGCCACCAGGAGCCAATATGCGGAATTGGTAGTAAGCGAAGTTTTATTTACAGGTGGCTTGTGGTTTTCCCTGGATATTATCATCCACTCTAAAAAGCAGATTCATTCCAGAGATCTTATCAACTTCTTCCCCAAGCCGATCCATTTGTTTCTTTGCAGTTTTTCGATCCGATAAAGCAAATAAAAAATGGTTTTAGTTATCTCTCTTCAAGTACATAGAATTGTTTTTTCGAGAAGCCTCGTTTCTCCGACTCGAGTCACGAGCGCATTTTAATCATTCTCGGGAGAACCTCAAGGCATTTCTGAGAAACAAAACAATGCAACCGACGTGAATGTAAATTACATTCAAGCAGCGTTAGTTTTAAGGAGGGCCAGGTGTGGGGCTGAATTCAAGGGTCCTCAATATTTCATTAAAATACAATTGCATTTTTTTTTTTCGATTCAGTTCTCAAGGTTTTTACCCGAAGGTAACAAAGCATTCAATAGTGATACAAGAAAATACGATTCTTTTGCACTCAGTTGAGATATGAATCTTGGCAGCATAAATAGAAAACAAGCACATGAAATTGCGTATCCTTAGATTACAATCAGAATTTTCCCAATTGGGGATGAAAAAATAAGATAACTTTTTTTTTTTTTTTCTTTTAAACCTGTCCTGTTCAGCTTCTTGACACGGAGAATAGGAATCTGAGTGTCCGATTGGTCTGACCAGTTTTATTGTATCACATGGGAGTATGACATACTCCCATTGTGATCATTCAACGTGCCTCATTTATTAGGAGAAAGCAGCAAACAGGAAGGGGGTTATGGGGGGACAGAAGAAAAGAGAAAAGGAGAGAGAAGAAGCAAAAACAACAACAAGAAATATAGTGGTATGAAAAAGTATCTAAACCTTTTGGAATTTCTCACATTCCTGCATAAAATCATCAAATGTGATCTGATCCATGTCAAAATCACACAGATGAAAAAACTGCTTTTAACTAAAACCACCCAAACATTTATAGGTTTTCATATTTTAATGAGGATATCATGCACACAATGACAGAAGGCGGAAAAATAAGTGAACCTTCTGCATGAGGAGACTTAAAGAGCAATTGAAACCAATTTGTACCAAACATTATACACTCACCGGCCACTTTAAGGTAAACCTGTCCAACTGCTCGTTAACACTTAATTTCTAATCAGCCAATCACATGGCGGCAACTCAGTGCACATGGTTTAAGACAATCTCTTGCAGTTCAAATCGAGCATCAGTATGGGGAAGAAAGGTGATTTGAGTGACTTTGAACGTGGCATGGTTGTTGGTACCAGAAGGGCTGGTCTGAGTATTTCAGAAACTGCTGATTTTCACGCACAACCATCTCTAGGGTTTACAGAGAATGGTCCGAAAAAGAAAAAATATCCAGTGAGCGGCAGGTCTGTGGGCGGAAATGCCTTGTTGATGTCAGAGGAGAATGGCCAGACTGGTTCGAGCTGATAGAAAGGCAACAGTGACTCAAATAACCACCCGTTACAACCAAGGTAGGCAGAAGAGCATCTCTGAACGCACAGTACGTCGAACTCTGAGGCAGATGGGCTACAGCAGCAGAAGACCACGCCGGGTGCCACTCCTTTCAGCTAAGAGCAAGAAACTGAGGCTACAATTTGCACAAGCTCATCGAAATTGGACAATAGAAGATTGGAAAAATGTTGCCTGGTCTGATGCGTCTCGATTTCTGCTGCGACATTCGGATGGTAGGGTCAGAATTTGGCGTCAACAACATGAAACCATGGATCCATCCTGCCTTGTTTCAACGGTTCAGGCTGGTGGTGGTGGTGTAATGGTGTGGGGAATATTTTCTTGGCACTCTTTGGGCCCCTTGGTACCAATTCAGCATCGTTGGAATGCCACAGCCTACCTGAGTATTGTTGCTGACCATGTCCATCCCTTTATGACCAGAATGTACCCAACTTCTGATGGCTACTTCCAGCAGGATAATGCGCCATGTCATAAAGCTGAAATCATCTCAGACTGGTTTCTTGAACATGACAATGAGTTCACTGTGTTCAAATGGCCTCCACAGTCACCAGATCTCAATCCAATAGAGCATCTTTGGGGTGTGGTGGAACGGGAGATTCGCATCATGGATGTTCAGCCGACAAATCTGCACCAACTGTGTGATGCCATCATGTCAATATGGACCAAACTCTCTGAGGAATGCTTCCAGCACCTTGTTGAATCTCTGCCACGAAGAATTGAGGCAGTTCTGAAGGCAAAAGGGGGTCAAACCCGTTAGTAGCATGGTGTACCTAATAAAGTGGCCGGTGAGTGTAAGTCAGGTGTGTGCCAAATCACTGATGAGTGGTTTAAAGTTGCCCTGCCCACTATAAAACACACACCTGGTAAGAATGATCTTGATGAGAACCATTGTCTGATGTGCATAATGGCTCGGTCAAAAGAGCTGTCTGAGGACATGCGATCAAGGGTTGTTGATTTGTATAAAGCTGGGAAAGGATACAAAACCATCTCTAAAAGTTTGGATGTTCATCACTCAACAGTTAGAGAAGTTGTCTACAAATGGAGAGAGTTTGGCACTGTTGCTTCTCTCCCAAGGAGTGGATGACTCCAAGAGTTAAGCGCAGAATACTCAGAGAGGTTTTAAAAAAAAAAAAAAAAAAAAAAAAGAAGGAACCGTAAAGTCTAATATAACAGTATGTATATATACAGTCCAATATCTCTGTGCACACATCAACTATATGTAAAACTATGGTCAAGGCCATGGGAAGACTCCACGGAGGAAGACACTGCTGTCTAAAAAAAAAAAAGGCATTGTTGTTCGTTTAATGTTCGCAAAAGGGCACTTGGACACTACACAGAAGTTTTGGCAAAATATTTTGTGGACTGATGAAACCAAAGTTGAATTATTTGGGAGTAACAGACAACGTCATGTGTAAAGGAAAAATGGAACAGCTCACCAACATCAACACCTCATCCCCACTGTGAAGCATGGTGAAGGAAGCATCATGATTTGGGGCTGTTTTGCTCACTCAGTGGGGGCCTGGGCAATTTGCAATCGTGGAAGAATGAATTCAAAAGTTTATGAGAATGTTTTGCAGGAAAACCTGAGGCTGTCTGTCAGACAGTTGAAGCTAAAAAGAGGATGGATGCTGCAACAAGACAAAGATACAAAACACAGAAGAAAATCAACTTCAGAATGGTTTCAGAAGAACAAAATACATGTTCTGGAGTGGCCAAATCAAAGTTCAGACTTGAACCACATTGAAATGCTGTGGCATGACTTAAAGACAGCAATTCATGCCAGACATCCTAGGAATCTGACTGAACTACAGCAGTTTTGTAGAGAAGAATGGGCCAAGATTAGTCCTGATCGATGTGCCAGACTGATCTGCAGCTGCATGAAGTGTCTAGTTGAAGTTATTGCTGCAAAGGAGGGGCACAAAATATTAAATGTGATGGCTCACTTACTTATTTTCCCCCTTCTGTCATTGTTTGCATACTATCCTCTTTAAAATATGAAAACCTATAAATGTTTGAGTGGTTTTAATTAAAGCAGACACTGGTTTTTCACATTTTGACAAAGATCAGATCACATTTGATGGTGATTTTATGCAGAAATGCGAGAAATTCCAAAATGTTCAGATACTTTTTCATACCACTGTACATTGAACGCCTACACTAGCGATTAATATGTTGGTGCTATCGCTAGCTAGTTGTATTTCCAGTTGACACCATGTGGGGGGCCTGATGACCAGAGAGAAGGTGGGGGGGTCAGAAAGATAAGTGATTAGGAGGGGTGAAATGTACACAAATCAGTCATGTGAGGTGTAGAACCCAGTATTTGTGTGAATTCCTTGTTAGTGTAGATATGTTGGCATCCTATTCTATGCTGCCTGATCGCTAATCTTTACACCGAGTTTTTCCACTTGAGTGTGTCTAAGGCTAGGTTCATACTACAGGTCTTAATGCATGAATCCGTTTTTTTCGTGTTTTTCCGACTCGAGTCAGGCATTAACTTGACGGTCTGAACGGGACATGTCGCATAGAAGTGGACCATTTCAAATCCGATCTGAGTCACTTTAGTATGTGGTTCAAATCCGATCTGGGCCACATTTTTTCAGAACATGACTGGCGGTCTGAGCTGTCAAACTCCCAAATCGGAATTCGTGCAGCAATTACGTCAGCAAAAAGAGGCAGGGAGGACGCCAGCCATTTAGGCATTAGCGCCTAGCTTGAACTCTGCTTTTAAGCATGAAGCGGGCTTGACCACAGTCATAAAAAAATAAAACGAAGGAAAGAATAAGCCTTACAATTTTCAATTTCCATTTTGTGCGCCAAATGAGCAATATTTCATTATTGCACACATGGCCGAGTCGGGGCAAACTGACGCACCCATGTCATTTCACGCACACACGTCAAAGCTCATGCGTGTGCGTGTATGTGTTCTATCAGTCCATTGAAACTTTGAATATAAGACTAAACGGGGATTATTAATGTCTGTTATTTGTGTCCTTTTTTTGGAAATCAAAATATGATCAATCTGGAATGACAAACAGCTAGCATGTGTAATTTGTTTTGATGCTTCTGCGCATGCTGGGTCTCTTTGCTGAGCGCATCTCGGACTTTGAATGGCGTACCGTACGCAGGCTATTTTTAGACCGTGACGTCGCATCGTAAAGCGGAAGTAAAGCCGAAGTGGGACATTATAGATCCGCCCTCGCATTGACACAACGTAATTAGTGCCACTTTTCTCCGGTAATCTTTCAAAAACGAACATGCCGACCACGCATTGCTTTTTTTGGAACTTGTAGAAACGACTCTAGACATTACGACACATAAAGGATGTTTTCTTCATACGTTTCCGGAAACCAAAAACTCGGGAGGAAAAAATGTGAAGACCGAATCAACTTGCGCGGACTTTAACACCAGCTCGGCGAATCCATTCACGTTTCATATGCCGTAAACATTATGTTGGGTTGGCATGGTCGATCAGAGGACAAAGAGGTAAGCCATTTTTATATTTTTAACTTATTTTTTTAGTGTAACGCTGTGCCGTACTGCTTCTGTCTGACAATGAATGACCTGAAAAGAATTACAATGGTATCTGACTGCCACTGTTACCGTTTCTGTTATTTATATATATGTCTGACTGCCCCTGTTACCGTTTCTGTTATATATATAAAAAAACAACTTTAGTAAGGGGGAAGTGTAAATAAATTATCGGATTAAGATGTGTTATCAATGAAAAAATTAAAAGTGTTCGTTGGCTGTCACTGAGTAGCATTTGCGATCGCTACACAAAGCTAACTAAATTACCCCCAAGAGCGGTAAGAGACGTAGGACAACCAGAGGGATATATAAGAAAGACAGGGCTGATGATAAAGGATAGCTTGTTGAAACAGGAGAATGTCATTGTCAGTCGCGTCTATAAAAAAGCTAAAGCTATGCTTAGGTCGGCTCGTTTTTTTCGTCTTTTTCAGCCTTCGACACTAAAGCCATCTCTTTAACTGAACATTTTTATGTTCTTCCACATCTTTGCCAGTCAATTTGGCACCAGGCACTTCATTTTCGGACAGAATTGGTAGGTTTAGCTCTGTAAACATCTCCTTCGTACACGATTTCCATTCATTTCCTATTAGGGACAAACGGTGGCTTGTCCCTACTTAGCAACAGTAGCTAATGTCATGAATATTAATGAGCGGAAGTGACGTGTTGCTTGCGGTACGCCATTAGTGCGCATGCGTGATACTTGAACGGTCTCAATGGACAAAGGCAGTCTGAACCGGCACGCCAAAAAAATAGATATGGCAAAAATTCGGATTCGTGCATTAAGACCTGTAGTATGAACTTAGCCTTATTGCTACCTCGGCTCGGTAGCCGCCCCAGGTCCACGGCCCTTCCCCAGCCATTGGGGTGGAGGGGGTGGTTGAGCCAGCGCAACCCGTCCCGCACTCAGTTGAGATATGAATCTTGGCGGCATAAAGAGAAAACAAGCGCATGAAATTGTGTATCCTTAGATTGCAATCAGAGTTTTTCCAAATGGGGATTGAAAAATAAAAACACATCAAATATCTGCCCAAGTGGTTAAAGCCTGAACCGATTAATTGGATCTACTGGGTCATTAAAATATGCTAGTATATAATGCACAACATATATGGTACGCTAGGGATGTGATCAAACATGAATTTTAGGGTATATGGTGTTTTTTTTTAATCATTGTTAGATGGTCTTGAATACTACTTAAAGAATGTGTTTCTATATTTCATGTGGTACCACATGGGCCATTAATATATGTAACTCGACACTCACACCGTCAGACAAAGGCAATGTAAATCCACTTATATGTACCAAGCTGCTCCACTGCAGTCATGTTAAGTCATCCCCTTCGTGTTTTGGGTTGAGGGTACTCGACTTCGGGTTAAATTGCTGAAAGCGAGAACAAAGATCGAGGTGACAGCTAAGATGGCTGTGAATGTCTTGAAAACAGATGGCTGCAATAAGCAGAACAGCAGACGTAAAAGTTTCAAGAACCTTCCCCCATCCGCTGGCCCTCAACGCTCTTGATTTGAAATTCAGCTTAATAAGCCTCCCTCCCTTCTCACTATCAATAATGGAACGCTCATAAAACCCAGGGCCGATATTCTATGACTTTATTTTTTTTAGCAGGCGCGTACTACGACCGAACCTAACCCCCCCGTCTTGATGTTATATTGCTTTTTTTGTGTGTGTTATTACCCTTTTCTGTCTTTACCACTCAGAAACCTTCGATTCTCTAACTTTTTTGTGTTTTTTTTTCTCAAAAGGGGAGAGGACTTTTAAAATTGCTCCTCATATTCAAGCTAATATATTCCAGTGAGGAAGAGATGCCGCCGGGGAAAAGAAACGCAGGCACAGAGGAGAAGCAGAGAGGGAATAGAGATTGCGGAAATATACTGTATAACTGTGACAGACAAAGATTGAGGGAGGCAATTTGTATTTTGCGGGCTGCTTTTCTGTGTTGCTTTCCTCCTGGAGGAACATGGACTTGTGTTTTCTATAATCTGAAAATTCTAAATTGTCAGTGTCTCCACTCTCATTTCTGCCTTGTTTAGTGGGCACGATTTTCTAAAAACAGAGACATAATTGCTCAAGCAGGAAAACATTTCATACTCCAACAAAAATCAATGCGATAGGAACCTGGAAGTTTTTACAGATGATTAAATAAACTCCCGCATTCAGTGAATAAGCACGTCTACGGAAATTGCTGTTTTTTGCCATTCTGATTTACGTTATGTGATACAATTCTTATATCTTCTGTGTTAGCTGAGTGCGGTGGACGTTTCAAGGGTGAAACCACGGGAAGAATCCTTTCTCCAGGATACCCGTTTCCCTATGATAATAACCTGCGATGCACCTGGACAATTGAGGTGGACTCTGGAAACATTGTTAGGTAATGAAGAACTGCGGCGTTCAATGCTCTCCCGCAGGATACAGTTTTAATTTGCGTTTTCCGCAGCTTACAATTCCTGGCGTTTGACACCGAAGCTAGCCACGACATGCTGCGGGTTTGGGATGGACCGCCCACCAATGAAATGTCTCTGGCGGAACTCAGCGGGTCACTGTTACCCGAAGGCATTCACTCCACTCTCAACACTGTCACTGTTCAATTCGAGACGGACTTTTACATCAGCAAGTCAGGATTTGCCATCCAGTTTTCCAGTGAGTACTTCCCCCTGCCCTTCGAGTATCCCCAGTGGGGAGCATATTTCTGTCAGATTTGAACAGAAGTCACTTACTTTAACGGATGCGCCTGTTCCCGTGTAGGCTCGGTAGCAACTGCCTGCAGGGACCCAGGGGTGCCGATGAACGGCACCCGTAGCGGCGACGGCCGGGAACCGGGGGATTCGGTGTCTTTTCAGTGCGACCCGGGATACGAGCTCCAGGGAGACGACAAGATAACCTGCATACAAGTCGACAACAGATACTACTGGCAGCCCAGCCCACCTGTCTGCATTGGTGAGAAGTCAGGCCTTCAAACAGGAGATGTCAGGGAAAATGATGATTGATTATCTGTCTTTCAGCTCCCTGTGGAGGCAACCTGACCGGCTCCAGTGGCTTCATTCTGTCCCCAAACTTTCCACATCCCTACCCGCACTCCAAGGACTGTGACTGGCTCATCGCCGTCAATCCCGATTATGTTCTGTCGCTCGCTTTCATCAGGTACTGATTTTTCTGGAAAAAGTTCAGCCATCTTTTATTTTATCGGTGTAGTTTATGGGTACCCTTTGAAGAGCGCAAATAAAGCAAAAGTGCAAGTTTAAAGATCAGCAAAGTCAAAGAGATTCATACCTTAGCTATAATAATTCCATAACCTGAGCTCACCTCTTCTAAATCTCCACCTGGCAGTTTCAACATTGAGCCAAACTACGACTTCCTCTACATCTACGACGGTCCGGACAGCAACAGCCCTCTGATCGGCAGTTTCCAAGACAGCAAACTACCGGAGAGGATCGAGAGCAGTTCCAATACCATGCACTTGGCTTTCCGTAGTGACGGATCTGTGTCTTACGCTGGCTTTCACCTGGAATACAAAGGTAAAACTATCTACTAATTATACTAGAATTTTAGCAGAACGTTGAGTAGAGTGTGCTAATTTTTCATCTTGCTTGCTCACTGTCTAGCCAAGTTGAGGGAGTCATGTTTTGACCCGGGAGTAGTCCTAAATGGAACCAGACTGGGATCAGACTATAAATTGGGCTCTACTGTAACCTTCTACTGTGAGGCTGGATACGTTCTACAGGTAAATGTTTGAAGTGAAGAGGTTGGATGAATACATACAGTACATTGATGGTTGGTTTCAATGTTTTGTCTTCCTTCTCAGGGTTACTCTACTCTAACCTGCAGTATGGGCGATGATGGCAGACCTGGATGGAATAGGGCATTGCCAAGTTGTCAGGGTATGCTCCACGATTGTATTCAACACCCACCAAAAGAGATATTACTTGATATTACATATTACATACAGATATGTTTTAGCGTTGCCTGCAACCTCATATCCATGCCGTTTCTAGCTCCCTGTGGAAGTCGCTCCACAGGATCAGAGGGAACCGTTTTGTCACCAAACTTCCCTCGAAACTACACAAGTGGACAAACCTGCGTCTACTCCATAGCTGTGCCTCGAGAGTTTGGTGAGTAACTGAGAACATCATCTAGTACAATGGTACCTTGACATACGATCTTTTCATAAAATTTGACTCGCCATTTGTTTCTACATCTGACAAAATTCTCGAAATACGACGATTAATGACAGCGCTGCGGTTTCTTTGTTTTCCCGCAAGACTGACGCACAGCAGATTTACTTGTGAGAGAAATCAACATGGGTTCCAAGAATGTTAGTGCATGTGGATGGTAATGATCCAAAAATATGAGCGTAGTGTGCATGTCCGTGAACTGGCTCGATAATGTCTAGTAGAATGTCTACGATCTCGATGGTCTTCCTCCGACTTTTGCCAGCTTTTATAAGTTAAAGTGACAATTATTATTGCGGTAATATCGCCAAAAATCGCCAGCTTCGTGTGGTTTTGAATCCTTTATTTCAGAACTTGTGCAACACAACATGCCTACTGTCCGTAGCAGCTGAATATGTAAAGTGAAAGTAAAAAGTCCTCTCTCACTCTTTCAAGTCAGTCACGCGGTGCGTTCAGGTACACCACGTAAAACACAACCGGCACATTAGAACCCGATTCGTTATATTATTACAGGTATTACAGTATTGGCCCGAATTTAAGACGGCCTTGATTATCAGACGACCCCCTCTTTCTCAAGACTCAAGTTTGAAAAAAGACCTTTTGAACACCAAATTAATTTTTATACAGAAAATAATTACAGAACATCTGAAACAAATGATTATAACAATATATTTGAGAGAAAAAGCATGTTATTTTGCCTCATTCAAATCTTAATATCTGAACATTTAAATATGTAAACTGAAGTGCAATCACATTAGTAAATGAATGGCTTCTGGTTTTTGAAATGTAAATGAACCAATCTATTGTGATAAAACAACAAAATTGCAATAACTGCATTAACCATCAAAGTGAAGTCTAACTAGTCTTGAAACAAATCTGAATAAGGAAAAACATTGCAATGAAATAATGCAAACTGGTTAAACTTGAGAGTAGCTGAGATCTGTCATGACAGACCATCGCTTCAATGATATCTGGCGCCATCTAGCGTCGTGAATGGGTATAACGTGGACAGCGAATATAAGCCGACCCCCACTTTTTCAGTCTTAAATCAATGCAAAAACACCGTCTTATATTCGGGCCAATACGGTATTATGATTATTACCATTATTAAATTTCTATTATATTTTTTTTGTATTCCTAATTTTATTGTTTTGCTTTGTGTAATTGCTATTTGCAATGGTACCAGCTAAGCCTGAACGATATATCGTTTAAACATCACCATTGCGATGTGCATGTGCACGATAGTCCCATCGCAAGCATGTGCGATAGTTCCTCTCAGTCACTGCGGCACTTGCTTATTAAAGTTATGGATGGCCAAAGAAGCAGACTTCACACGGGCATTTGTCAATCATCGTTTAACTTATTAAACTGTTTCTCCAAGGAAGCCGCGCTGGAAAGAATGTGTGTGCGTGTGGAGACGTTGGAGACATATAAATGCCAGAAGTGATCATGAGGAGTTTGAAATTTCTACATGTCACTCCAACCGTAACAGCTAAGGTAGATAAACAGAAGCATTTAATAAAGCCAAGGATTTTGCTACTACTACTACTCTTGTTCAAAAGGATATGTTTACAACTGATCATAATTTTGAAATATGACGTGCTTAAAAACCATTTTATATACATTTTTTAAATCACTTTGGGGGAAAAAGTGAGAAAAAACATGTCTTGTATGTATCTCTTTCCAATGCTAAATCTGAATAAATACATTGAGCACAAAAAACACACACAAAAAAAAAAAAAAAAAAATTGTGGGGGTGCGCTACTTTGCTGTTTTTCACTTATCGCGGCGGGTTCTGGTCCCCATCAACCGCGAAAAACGAGGGATCACTGTACACTGTGGTGATGGTGAGTCATCCAAAGTCTTTCCAAACAGTTATTCAAGTCATCAAGTGAAAATTTATTTTAAAAAATATATAATTATTTTTTAATATCACAATATTATATCGCAAACCCCAAAAAAATCGCAACAATAGTTTTTTCCAATATCGTTCAGGCCTCGTACCAGCAGCATTTATTAAGGATTTATTGTAGGTTTTCGGGACCATAGACATACGACCATTTCGACTTACGAACGAATTAACTTTGTATGTACAGGGTACCCGCGGGTTATTAAAAGTATTAAAAAAGCATTGAATTTTGTTTTCCATTATTAAAAGTATTAAAAGTATTAAATTAGCTGTCATAAGTCTGGAATTTTTTCACCGTGGTTTTAATTTTCAAGAACATCTCAGTCCAACCTAAATTATATCCGTGTCGAAGTTTTTTTTTTTTTTTTTTTTTAATCCATACCGAAGATGACGCGTAGAATTTTTATGATGCACTGCACTACAAATCATAATGCACCTCGTGCGTGCGCGCTGTTAGCATCATTAGCATCAACATCACAACAGCAGGCAATCGCACAGTACTGTGTTCTAACGTAAGGAACTGCTCAGATGCCTTAGTTGTTATGTTCAACGAAAGCCTCAACAAGACAGCCAAGTCCAAACAGTTGGACCAGCATGTGAGGTATTGGATCGGCGACCAAGTCACATCCAGATACTTTACTTTGGGTCGCAGTTTATGGGTCATGCGAAGGCAGTGGACCTGCTTAACATTTCAAAGTAAGTTGCCAATTTCTCCAATTAAAATGTGTTAGATGCAATAATGTATTTCTGCACGGTTTGTCTTTCGAATGAATGTGAATTTCGCAGTTTTAACTCAAGAGTTAGCCATGTTCAATGGGGTATTGGCAGGTGCACTATCCTTAGCATGGATAAACCGGAGTCGTAGATCCACCATCACCCTCAGATACACAACACGGTTGACACTATTATTGGAACGAGTGCGGGGTAACGTTGATCTGAATAACATGGCATGGTGATAGGCAAATTTTAATGTAGGTGATAGTAAAACACCTCCTGGTATATTTAAATGTTTTTCTTGATTGAATAAGAGTATGGATTTTCTCTATCTGATTAAAAGAAATGTCTTCAAAAATAGTGTAAAATCCATTTTATCCTGGGGGGAAAAAAATCTGAAAGACCTTATATTTAAATGTGTTTTAATTGTATCTTCAGTAAATGTGCATTCTTTTGTCAAACACACTTGGTAACTGAGGTTAAATTTGATGTTCAGTGCTTTATTTTTTTAATATGATTTAATATTATCTAAATAATGGGTGCGAGAAAAGTTAATTTTCAGTTGAAATGGCATTAAAAAAGGTCTTAAAAGTCTTGAATTTAGCTTTATCAATCCTGGGGGGACCCTGTATGTAGAGGTACCACCGTATACCGTATTGCATTCCTGAAAATGCCATTAATTAGTCATGTGATGCCAATTTTTCTTCCCTCCATTAAACCTGTTTTTAATGAGATCATTTCAGACTACCCCAGATCAAAACTTTGAATGCTTTAACCTTTGCGGATAAAAGCCGTGGGGATTTAATATCTGATCAAAAGATTCGAGCTAGCCAGTCATTTAATTCCAGGTCAGGGTTAATCAGTGAAGTGTTGCTGAAAGCTGAGGCAGGTTTCTCTCTGATATGGTCAGGTTTTGTTTTAGAACTCTGCTGTTACAAGTAGCAGCACTTTCTTCCATTTTTGGCTCATTGCGGCTTAACTAATTGGGCCAACATGTGTCACTTATGCTCTCCAGCAAACCTTGTGGCAACACCTTCAATCAACCTATGGATTCCCATGAGGTTTTTCCACGTTATTGTCATTTTCTAAAGTACAGTTGTGGTCAAAAGTTTACATACACTTGTGAAGAACATAATGTCATGGCTCTCTTGAGTTTCCAGTTATTTCTACAACTCTGATTTTTCTCTGATAGAGTGATTGGAACAGATACTTCTTTGTCACAAAAAACATTCATGAAGTTTGGTTCTTTTATGACTTTATTATGGGTAAACAGAAAAAAGTGATCAAATCTGCTGGGTCAAAAATATACATACAGCAGCGCTAATATTTGGTAACATGTCCCTTGGCCATTTTCACTTCATTTAGGCGCTTTTGGTAGCCATCCACAAGCTTCTGGCAAGCTTCTGGTTGAATCTTTGACCACTCCTCTTGACAGAATTGGTGCAGTTTAGTTAAATTTGATTGCTTTCTGACATGGACTTGTTTCTTCAGCATTGTCCACAAGTTCTCAATGGGGTTTAAGTCAGGACTTTGGGAAGGCCATTCGAAAACCTTAATTCTAGCCTGATTTAGCCATTCCATTACCCCTTTTGATGTGGGTTTGGGGTCATTGTCCTGTTGGAACACCCAACTGCGCCCAAGACCCAATCTTCGGGCTGATGACGTTAGATTATCTTGAAGAATTTGAAGGTAATCCTCCTTCTTCATTATCCCATTTACTCTCTGTAAAGCACCAGTTCCATTGGAAGCAAAACAGCCCCACAGCATAATACTACCACCACCGTGTTTGATGGTAGGCATGGTGTACTTGGGGTTAAAGGCCTCACCTTTTCTCCCCCAACATATTGCTGGGCATTGTGGCCAAACAGCTCGATTTTTGTTTCGTCTGGCCACAGAACTTTTCTCCAGAAGGTCTTATCTTTGTCCATGTGATTAGCAGCAAACTTCAGTCGAGCCTTAAGGTGCCGCTTTAGGAGTAAGGGCTTCCTTCTTGCACGGCAGCCTCTCAGTCCGTGGAGATGCAAAACACGCTTGACTGTGGACACTGACACCTGTGTTCCAGCAGCTTCTAATTCTTGGCAGATCTGCTTTTTGGTGATTCTCGGTTGAATCTTCACCCTCCTGACCAATTTTCTCTCAGCAGCAGGTGATAGCTTGCGTTTTCTTCCTGATCGTGGCAGTGACAAAACAGTGCCATGCACTTTATACTTACAAACAATTGTTTGCACTGTTGCTCTTGGGACCTGCAGCTGCTTTGAAATGGCTCCAAGTGACTTTCAAGTCAATGATTCGCTTTTTCAGATCCATGTATGTATATTTTTGACCCAGCAGATTTGATCACTTTTTCTGTTAACCCATAACAAAGTCATAAAAGAACCAAACTTCATGAATGTTTTTTGTGACAAAGAAGTATCTGTTCCAATCACTCTATCGGAGAAAAATCAGAGTTGTAGAAATAACTGGAAACTCAAGAGAGCCATGACATTATGTTCTTCACAAGTGTATGTAAACTTTTGACCACAACTGTAAATTCTCCAAAGCTGCACCTGGTCAAGTGTCAATTTGATCAACTTATATTTCCAAATTGAGATGAATGACAATTGAAGCTACAAGCACCGTTTTTGACGCAGAGTGCACGAACTTTAAGGCACCGCTGTATAAATCGCAATATGTTGTCTGATAGCATATTAGCTAAACGGCTCTGACTTGCAGTCAGTAATTATTTCAGACGGGGTCCAATTGTGCCCGGCGGCGGCGTGTAAAAATAGCGCCTCCTTCCCGAAACCGTCAGTGATCGCCCGTCTTATTCCATTTAGCGAACACGTTCGTCTCTGCAAAGGCGCATTTGATTGAGAGGAGCTAGCATTTGCTCGGCCTTCATATTGAAAGCAATCGGCCCGATCCGCCCCCCCAGCAGCTTGTTTTTGTTGTTGCTGTCGGCACTAGTGAAAAAGAAAAAAGAACCGCCTGCAATTTGTGCTCTAGAAGGTTATTCCTTGAAATGATGACACCCCGCACTTAAAATGAATGGAAATGTTCATTGACTTCTCATCTTTCATACATAGAACTTTGGTCAGTTGGCCTTCCCTTTTTATTTGTTGATGGCGATTAGGCAAACAGTTCAAGTTTTTTTCCATTTCGTGCATCGACCAGCCTTTCAAATAAGGAGTTCATTTTTCATGGGAACAATTCAATAAAGCCCAAACCCTTTTTTTATCCAAGGAGTTTCTTTTTATGATTGCTGATTTCCCCCCATATTTGTCAATGCACCTGCTCACAAATCAGCTAAAGCGCTATCGAATGGAAAAAAATTCAACTATGTAGCAGGGGCAGGGGTGCCGTATAGGGGTGAAAAGTGATATCCAAATACGTTGGACTATTCTTCAAAATAAGACACCATCTCCCTTTAACCACACTTCTTACCTTGTACAAAACCTTGTTTGAGCCCCATATCAACTACTGTAACATCATATGGTGCAACACGTTCTCCAGTCACCTAAAGAAATTAGAAACTCTACAAAAGAAGATAGTACGGGCCATGTCCTGGGCTAGTTTCAATGCTCCCACCCACTCCTTGTTTTATAGTTTACGCCTTCTCCGACTCACTGGTTTGAACACATTTCATAACGCATGTACAATGTTCAAAATTGTAAATAATATGAATAGCAGACTGTCTGAGCTCATTCCAGTCTGGACTCCTCTCCATACTCATAACACCAGAAACAAAGACCTCATCAGTGGAAAAAAGAGAAGACTTGTTAGCACCAGCCTGAGCATTACAACTAGAGGCCCCCAGATTTGGAATGAGCTCGACGAAAATCTAAAAGTGTTGAAATCCATCTCCATCTTTAAAAATAGGCTAAAAAGTATTCTGATCAGTAAATATAACAATTCCAACATACCTAGGTTATAAATTGTCTTCTAGGGAAGTATTTCTTTTTTTTTTTTTTTTTTTTTTTTTTTTTGTGTGTGTGTGGGTGGGCGTGTGTGAGTGTGTGTGTGTATATATATCGAGTTATTGTACATTATTATGTTTTTGTATGAGAACAGTGTAAAAAAACTGCAACTCACCCTTCTGCTCATTTGACAATGATCTGATAATGTTTCTTGTGATTGTCTTAATGTATACAGGCTCCTGACTATAAGCTTTTAGTAGCTTCTTAAGGAGACCTGACTCACACATAATCTTGGCTCAGCACTGAGATATGATGTACACTTTGTAAATATGTGTGTGTGAATAAAGTGAAATTGAAATTGAAATTGATTAAGGGCCCATGCCCTGTTGGGGCCCACAATGAAAATTAGAACATTAGGTAATCATTTCCAAATGTAAATATTATTCATGATAATTTTAATAGGAATGAAATGTAGGGTTTGTTTTTCTTGTTTTGTTTTTGGCAAAAAGTAAACGCCCAGAGAGCATATGTAACCCCCCCCCCCCCCCAACCCCTATATTTTCATTAAATGGTTTGGTCCGCCCTTCCTTTGATCAGACCGGGAGCAGCGGTGCACATTTACACCAGTCTCAATGACTCGGGGTTTAAAAATTTTAATCGTTTGACAGCCCTAATTATATTATATTATATTATATTATATTATATTATATTATATTATATTATATTATATTATATTATATTATATTATATTATATTATATTATATTATATTATATTATATTATATTATATTATATTATATTATATTATATTATATTATATTTCATTACATTACATCGCATTACATTACATTTTTATTTTATTTACTTTTGTTCCGTGAAGAATCCAGAAAGGGATATTTGATTGTGGCTTTCTGAAAAACAATACATTTTTACATTTAGGCACTTCTGCAATTGTCACACTTTTTCTGTTACAAACTGACCCCGGCCCCTCATCAGAAAAGGGAAAAGTTTGGGGACCCCTGCCCTATACGCTGTGTTTACATAAATATATTTTCATCTTAAATTAATGCAGAAAATGCACAAATTAGAGTGTAAATATTCACCAGAATGCAGGAAATTACGTAGTTGATACTCTAAATATGTGTGTGTGTCCCGGCACTGGTGGTGGGGCCCATAGTGATATCTTTTCATGGGGCCCAAAATCCCTGGCAGCGCCCCTGTGCAGGGGAGCTTTATTCTGATAGAAAACTAGTGTATCACACATTATTATGGATTCTGCTATGGATTTGAAATCTTTTACGAAAAGGTTGGTCCAATGCCAACTCTTTGTGAGCATTATTCAAACATGAAATGAGCTTCTCCATCAAAGCGGAGCCATTGTATTAGCAAAATTGCGCTTTGACTATTCTTTCATAGTCCTTTTTAAAAGCAAGACCTGTGACTTTATTTTCCAACCAAACATAGAGATGATGCATGACCATGTTTCAGTGCCATTGATGGTGAGAGAGGTAGAAGCCAGCAGCGAATAACCGCTGCCAACCCTCCCAGTCAAAATGGATTGGATTCCTATCGCCGTCAATGGCAGTGAATTATAGGGGTGTGACAAAATATCGGAATGGTGATAAATCTTGATACTTTGTATCCCAAAAGGTTATCGATATACTCCTGCCAAGAATGGAGATATCGTTTTAAAAATGTGTCTATTTTTTTTTTTTTTTTTTTGTAATTTTTTTTAAAGGAACCAACAAGTTGCTACCAAAATCTTCCACCATAATAGTGTCTCAGTTAACTCATTCACTCCCAGCCATTTTTACCGGAGCAAGGCCCTTCGCTCCCGGCCGTTTTACTGGATTTTGACTGATTTTGCAAGGCCCACAGAAGTTTCTGTTCTATTGTTATCTAAACATGGAACCCACCAAAAGAAAGATTAGACTCTTCTTTCAGCAGAACAAAAAGTTAATATCTTTTTCCATTCTTTAGAAATCAGCATTAGGAAATAGCTTAGTTTGAGCAATTTTCCAATTTCTGATGAAAAAACGGAGAAATTGAGCAAACATTTCAAACATAACTTTGACTTATACACAGCTATTTTTTGCTTTAGTTACATCCCAAACATCTGAATAATGTTTTACTTTTACAAAATAAGATAAAAGGACAAATAGAGCTTTTGATAGCAAAGTAACAATTTATTTACACATACCTAAATGAAAGATGACGCTGTTCTGGCCGCTACAGCCGGTTAAACTTTTCCCTCATCGCCGTCTGTCTCATAAAGATGAATTTTTTTGAGTCTCTGCGGGCCCTGGTCGCGAGCAGCACGGACTCAAAGGCATCATCCGCTGCACTAGTGGTCCTGGTCGTTCTGCTCGGTCGTCCAGCGCCTGGCATCCCGGGCGTCCTACCGGTTGTTCTGCTCGGTCGTCCGCCACCTGGCATCCATTCGGTCGTTTTCCGCCGGCCCCCGGCCGTGCTGTTCGAATCGGGTTGCAGGTCTTACCAAATGCGCTACTGCCCTCCAGTGGCCAGTTTTATTGCTTTAAAATGGATTTTCAGCTTTTTGCTTTGGAACTAAATTGAATCACGACCCAGAGATGTCTTTTTTTTTGGAAAAAAAAAAAAAAACGTAAAAGATGGATTAATACGTCTTTAGGACACTGAAACAATTAAAAATAGAACAGGGAGCAAATGAATGAACTCTAAGGCTGCATTGACAGTGCTTGACGCCCAGTCCATTTAGACTGGGAACGTTTGTTCATTCGAAACCAGAGCATTCACAGTCATTCTGTCCAATTTTCAGGGCACTTACAGGTCACTTGCTGTTCATTTTAGGACATTTACAGGTCATTTCCTGTTGATTTTGAGTCACTGCCTATTCATTTGGGTGATTCCCGGGTCACTTCCTGTTCGGTAACTCAAAATCAACAGGAAGTAACTGAAAATCAACAGGTAAATGACCTTAAATGGCCCAAAATTACCTCATTGCCTGGCATTGGCTGTCACTGACGGTCATAGACGTTCAATCCATTTAAATTGGGAGGGTGGCAGCGAATGAACGAATGTTCATTCGCTGCCACCCTCCCAATTCAAATGGATTGGACGTCTACTAGTGATTAAACTCATTCCAATTCACAGCAGAAGCTTGTTTTTCTGTTTATTAGTTGTTTGTAGAATATCCTAGAATTATTTCCTCACCAATGTATCGTCATACCGTCATTATCGTGAGCGTTGTATCGCAAATCGTATCATGAGGTAACAAGAAGTTCCCACTCCTAGTGAATTAGTTAAAAATGTGTGACATAGCATGATCTCACGGTCCACAAGTGTTGCTACAATATTGCACTCCTCCTCATGTATCATTACTGATGTCGCTGCAGCCCTGCCGCAACGCATACAGCGTTAGATTTTCCAGGTATTATATTGGTGTCCCGGGTGTAATTCCCATTCCACTGCGGCACCTTTCATCATCTACCAAGGTGGAGAAGAAGTGCTGTCCATTTGGATGTTAGCTGGTAATTAACGACCAAGTGCCAGCGGCTCCCCGTGGCTCAGATTGATTTTAAAACCGACGTTAAGCCTCCTGATGGCTCTATTGGGCCAGCATGGATTGTGATGCAAGATTCACGGGGTATCGCGTATATTCTTGTAAAGGTGAAAGCTCTAATAGGAATGTTGGTTTGGTGGTTTTGAGGCATCGTTGTGTCCAGGAACATTGTTGAAGTGAGGGGCGGAGCTTCATTGCAACAAGACATACTGTAGCCATGTTGTGTTGTGAAGCTTTGCTGTGAGCCATTTTCTGTGTAGGCAATTATAAACCTTTTCGCAGTGGACTTGGTCGGTTCAAGTGCCATGACTTTTTGATACAACAATTTCATTCATTCAAATTTAATACAGGTAGTCCCCAGGTTACGACGTACTGGATTTACACGATTTCGACTTTACGATGCCGGAGTCTCGCCGGCTGTTTTGTCTCCAGTGGTTTTTTTTGTTTTGTTGCATAAACAGTACCTTATTGTACCTCACAGTATCTTATTTTTTACTTTATTAATGAGTTGTTCAGCTTTAAAGGCGGCAAACAAAGCAATTGTGCTTTTTTAAGCATTTTACTTCCTTCACTTTTGACAATTTGTAAAGCTGTAACACATATATGTACACTTATGTTCAAAACGACACACATTTGACAATAAACACTTGACACAAAACAACTGCTGTTCAAACGTCCATCTAGTTTGATAGATATGTAAATTTAGTGGATTAAGTTCGCCTAATTTGCCTAGCTAGCTTAAATGCTACGAATGCTAATGTATTTACAATTCTAACAGCAAATTGCTCACACATAACTCCACAAACTGTAGCTCTAAACTTCATTACAAATGCATACGCAAACATATATTAGCTGAAACAACTTACAGCCTGATGTGGGCCAAGCCGAAGCGCAGCTATCCTTTATCCATGTAAGACATCTGAGTCTGCTCCTCAGTCATACAAAGCGACAGTCCAGCCAGACCCAACGCTGCCACCAGAGAGCAGTGTGTCCTCCATCATTATGGTTATGGTGTTATGGTGTTATACTTATATAGCGCTTTTTCCACCTTTCAAGGCGCTCAAAGCGCTTTACACTATCTTGCCATCCACCTACTGGTGATTATAAGTATAAGTATTTAGGGGTACTTAAAGGGTTACTACCAACATACGTGGAAATGCGGGTTACGTCGCCAGCGTAGGAACGGAACTCCCTGTAGTTGACTATTGTAATAAAAGCACCCAACTCTAGATATAGCTAAAATCAAACTATTAAGAGACTAACAGTTTGATTTAAGTTAGAATTAGAGTTGTCCAATAAAGACTTTTCAACCGATAACAGATATCCCGGTAATGTCCAACTCAAAAATCCGATACCGATATCAAACCAATACCTACATATGCGGTGGACTTAACATATTATAATTTTATTATGATGCCCCACTGGATGCTTTAACGATGATAAATGTAACAACTTTGAGATTTTCCAAGTAGTCATTCTGTAAAAAATAAGAGAAAGAAGAAAAAAAGATAAAAGTACCTATAGTGCATAAGTATATTTATTGTTGAAATCAAAATAGTGCAAAAATCCTTTTTTTTTTTAATCAATTGCAAGTGCAAAGGGCTGATAAGAACCTGCCATATGCATATTGGCCCAAAACCGATCATGAAAAACCGATGTCGATATTATCCTATATCATTTCAAATTGCTTTTTTATGGCCAACAGTATCGGCTATCCGCTAATATCTGAAACCCGATAATATCTACAACTCTACTCAACTCTAGTTAAAATTATTAGCTAAATTTAGATGAACAACTTCAATCTTGTGAAACAGACTTTATTCTTTCAGAATTGCAACTTGTCATCATACTTCAATTTTATATTGGCTATTTGAAATATGTTTATGTAGCCCTTATTTTTTGTATATATACACACATATACAGTATATATATATATATATCCTAAGACAGCTCTTTTGACTGAGCCATGACGCACATCAGAAAATGCCTCTCTTCAAGACAATTCTTACCAGCTGTGTGTTTTATTGTGGGCAGAGCAGCTTTAAACTACTCATCAGTGATTGGGCACACACCTGACTTAAATTGTTTGGTAAAAATGGATTTCAAGCGCTCTTTAAGTCTCTAGGCAGAGGGTTCACTTACTTATTTTCCCCCTTCTGTCATTGTTTGAATGCTATCCTCATTAAAATATGAAAACCTATAAATGTTATGTAGTTTTAGTTAAAGCAGACAGTTTTTTCATCTGTGTGATTTTGACAGATCAGATCACATTTGATGGTGATTTTATGCAGAAATGTGAGCAATTCCAAAAGTTTCAGATACTTTTTCATACCGCTGTATATGGCTTTATACAGAGAAAGTGGTTCAAATCTGAATACTCAAATTTTAATAAACCTAACTATTTTGTATAATCATGAATGTTTTCTTGTAAACTTACAATTTTGTAATCTAAAACACCTTGGTCACAATATTTCGTATTCATCATTAAATTCAAGAGGATGTATAAAACTCTCAATTCTCATATTGTAAAATTACCCATGGAAAACAAACCAAAAAAAAGCGTACATGAACAATAACGACAACTAACAATATCATGCTTGATAATAATAGCAATAATAAAGTACTTTTTGTAGTTATTTTACTGTTATTACATTAATTAGAATACTATTTATATCATTGCTGAATGATTAAATGACATTCCGCAAAATGTCTTTTTGCAAACATGACATTTGTCGTGTATTTAAAAAAAAAAAAAAAAAATCTCAAAAAGCTGAAAAGTTTCATCCTCTAGGGAAAATTGTCTATCCCTCTTCATACTAAAGCATGGAATTATACCCAAAATTGTGTGGTGCCGCTGTAAGCGCAGATGAAAACAGCGTGACATTTATTTGGTGATCTCCAAGCTTGCCGGCAATGAAATTTTTCCTCCCAGGTTTATTTACGCCCGCGGATTTGGACACGTAATAACGTGATTACCTTCTCTTTTCACTTGCCCTTTCCCGTCAATCCCTCGCTCATCCCCCTTTCAGTCCTCTTCGGTCAGTTTGTGCTCTTCCAAACATCTCTAAACGACGTGGTGGAGATCTACGATGGGCCCACTCAGCAGAGCACGCTGCTGTCATCTCTCTCCGGGTCCCACTCTGGTAAGGACTGATGGATGAGTCTGCTGATGGATAAAAACGTGTAGGTGAGGGCAGGCCGGTGTATGGTTCGGAAACGAATGAAATGTTATCTCGTTGCAGGAGAGTCGCTACCGCTCAGTTCGGGCAATCAGATCACCGTTAAGTTTACGACAGTGGGATCGGAAACGGCAAAAGGCTTCCATTTTGTCTACCAAGGTCAGCCTGTCAAATAAAAGCACGCAGTCAATGACCTTATCATGCGTTTTTATCGTTAGATTACTCAATCGATACAAAATAACGGCATTGTCTTCTTTCCGTTTACCAGCTGTGCCGCGGACGAGCTCGACACAGTGCAGCTCAGTTCCGGAGCCGCGTTTTGGCCACCGTTTGGGTAATGACTTTGCGGTGGGTTCATTGGTCCAGTTCGAGTGCAACCCCGGCTACGTCTTGCATGGCTCCACCGCCATTCGCTGCGAGAGCGTTCCCGACAACTTGGCGCAGTGGAATGACAGCCTGCCCACTTGTGTCGGTAACTATGCAATCCTATCAAGTTAACTCACTGACTGGCATTGATGGTAGGGATGCCCCGATCCAAGTTTTTGCACTTCCGATCCGATACAGATACTGGCCGATACCGATACCGACCTATCTGAGCATGTGTTAAAGTTTAAAGTTATTTAGCCTCCTTACTTAGTTGTCAGACTCATGTTGAAAAAGGTTTTAGTACTCTTGATAACAACTAGCCAGCTGAATTAGGTGAGTTTGAATAACACACAACGGTTGGTAACAAGAAACTGACCTGTTTATTCAGTGATGAACACAAAACATTATAAATAACAAACAGAAATGGCATAGTCAGTCAGTAAAACGTGCAAATAATATTGTAAACTGTCTTAAAAAAGACAAACACACCAAGCACCTCAGTGGAAAATCCCACAAATCCCCCAAGCTATTAGATGCTTTTAATGTTTCGTGCATTAGTTACAAAAATTGTATAAAAAGCCTCTCAGGTTTAAATAAACGACTATTTCAGTATCAAGTTAACATTTTAAAACAGTAAATAAAATACTCAAGTCCCCATTCTGTATCAGCAGCTTTAAAGTACATTCAATTCATTTAATTTTGCGAATCAACTGTTAAAGTTGTTAAAATTGCTCCCGTTATTCCATAATTTCCCTTCTGTCTACTTTCGACATGTGAAAGTTTTAAAACTGTTTTGAAGATAGATTCAAGTCAAGATTTTGCCGATTTAAGAGTATTTTAGATAAAAAGTTAATTAGGTTTGCTTGGAAGGTTCACAACAGCCTACTAGGGAAGTCTTCTGCTTTAAGATGGCGGCGGTTTACTAACGCATCTGGTTTTCAATACTTCAATGTTGCTAACGCAGTCGAGTCTGTTGTGTAGCATGTGGTTCTATATACATATGATATCTATTATCTCCAGTAAAACGACGTTGACGTAGTTTGTAGCGGCTGTCAGCATCAGTCAAGTATTCTTATTCAAGTGTTTTTTTATCCAGCGGCATGAGTTGAGCTAAAGCCGTGAGTTGAGCATTGGCATTACCCGGGTCTAAGACAAGTTATGTTTACTTTCGGGACGCAATGCGGTCAGTTTCTCAATGCGTCCCGAAGACGGCGCTGTGTATTAGTTCCGCTTTACTTGACATATTTCAATAATCGGAATTTGGATGTTTGTGAATCGTTCTCGAATCTTCCACGGCCGAATGTGTGCGTCGTTACTCACGTGAGATAATGGCTCGTCATCCAGAATGAATTCTTCGGCAATGACTCTTGTTATTCCCTGGGCTTTGGGACTGTCGAGTGCCAGTTTTTCACGCATAGCAAAAGTTTCTGCCAGTGTTAGTTGCGTAGGACCTTTCTTTTTGTCTTCGATTTTCTTAACATACTCCTCATATTGTTTGTGGTGGTATTCCGCTAAATGCTTGATTAGGTTGGTTGTATTAAAACTTCTTACAGCTTTACCACTATGCTTGACTTTATTGTGGCATATGTTGCTCTCTGCCTCTTCGTCTTTGTCGTCCTTTAAGGTGAAATGATCCCACACAGCTGACATTTTTACCGATAAAGTCTCTCGGTAAATTGGGAGACGGTAATGTAAATGTAGTGTGTTGAAGGTGTGCCGTAAAATGCGGACCGGATTTTAGGGAAACCGAAGCAAAAACTGGAATGGATTATGAAAATCAGTGCGCTGGAAAACCCAGACCGGACTTAAAAAAAAAACAAAAAAAACTGGATCGGACGTCTGGATCGGAATTTTTCCCGTGTTCCGATCCGATACCGATGCACATTTTTTTGCCCATATCGGCGTCTGATCCGATCCAAATATCGGATCGGGACATCTCTAATTGATGGTGATTGGCGTTCAATGCCAATTGAATTGAAAGAGTATCAAAGTACCATATTTTTCGAAGCATAAGTCGCATCAGCCCAAATAAAAAAAATGTGACATATAATCCAGAAAATAAGGTAGTCAATGTAAGTAGCACCCTATCGATAAAGCCAGTTTTACTAGTTTGTATTGCGCTTGAGTGTTAGTTATAAGCATGCATTTTCTCCTCTTCTCAGTTCCCTGCGGGGGTGTGCTGAGTTCCCGTCACGGCACCATCTTGTCGCCCGGCTACCCGGAACCATACGATAACAACCAGAATTGCGTGTGGAAGGTGTCGGTCCCAGAAGGCGCAGGAATCCAGGTAACTGACCTCGCGTATCATTGACTTAAAAGCTGAGCAAGCGGGGACGCCGGGAGGAGATAAGAGATTATTAGGCAGGACGGACGGATGGATGGATGGACGGACAGATAGTAAGGGAGGGTGCATCCCGACATGAGGCGATAGAATCTCATGCTAAAGAGATAACAGCTGATTGCGAGGGAAGCGGAGGCACCCTCAAGACAATGCGGAGATAACTATGCCTTTCACGCGCGACAAACCAGCTCAGAGCTGGAGACGTTGCCTGGAGCACTTTACCACTCTTTCTTTCTGTTATTTTATGATTGTCTATGTTGTAGTGGTAAAGTTTAAATAGTATTTTTTGGGGGGAGAGGCAAACTTGCATCACAGTTTCGTTGTCCAGTGAACCCCAAATTATCGCATGCCATACTGATTTGCTGATCATCTGCGTTGACTTTATTGCAGTGATTCAATGTACTTTTTGCAAAAATACCATATTGGCCCAAATATACGACGGCCCTGATTATAAAACGACCCCGTCTTTTTCAAGACTCAAGTTTGAAAAAAGACTTTTTGAACACCAAATTGTATACAGAAAATAATTACAGTACAGCCAGGGGTGAAAGTGGGCCAGAACGGTCAGGAACGCAGTTCCGGTATAAGATTCAGGGCCAGAATGTTGTTCCGGTATAAGATTCAGGGCCGGAATGCTGTTCCGGTACACGATGCTTTGATTCCGAAAATATGACGGCAACTGTCAAAACGCTATGTAAAAAAAAAAAAAAAAAAAAATGCTAAGTGTAAGTATGCTGAGTGAGCATGGTGTAATTATTGACATCAATAATGGTGAGCTATTAGTTTATTTTTTGATTGAAAATTTATACAAATTTTATTATAACGAAAACATTAAGAGGGGTTTTAATATAAAAGTTGTATAACTTGTACTAACATTTATCTTTTAAGAACTACAAGTCTTTCTATCCATGGATCGCTTTAAGAGATTAATAATGTTAATGCCATCTTGTTGATTTATTGTTATAATAAACTAATACAGTACTTATGTACCGTATGTTGAATGTCCAATCCAACTTGTGTCTTAGCTTTCCATTCCAACAATAATTTATAGAAAAATATGGCATGTTTTATATATGGTTTGAATTGCGATTAATCACGATTAATTAATTTTTAAGCTGTAATTAACTCGATTAAAAAATTTTTTGACAGCCCTAAAATGTTTACATTAACTTCAATTTTATTATACATCCTATGTTCTTAAGTAGTTAAATTGAGATTTGGCATTTAGTATGTGAGGAAATGAGGGAAAATAAAAATTAGGAAATGGAGGTTGGGGTTATTGGTGTTTTTGTTAACTTTTATTTTGCATATCATTGAAAAAATACAATTTCTAGAGAAAATCAGCTTTTGTATGTGTTATAGAAATAACTGTGCTAAATCAGGTGTCTTTGCATTTCAGTAGTTTAAGAGGTTTAACCCCCCCCCCCCCCCAAAAATAATTAAAAAAAAACTTGAAAGAAAATAAATAAATAAATAAATAAATAACATTTCTGGCTCCGTGGCGACCTTCACGTCGGAGAGTTCCGGCAAGAAATTCTAGCCACTTTCACCCCTGAGTACAGCTGAAACAAATGATTATAACAATATATTTGACAGAAAAAGCATGTTATTTTGCCTCATTCAAATCTTAATATCTGAACACTTAAATATGTAATCTAAAGTGCAATCACATTCGTAAATGAATGCCTTCTGGTTTTTGAAATGTAAATAAACCAATCTATTGTGATAAAACAACAAAATTGCAATAACTGCATTAACCATCAAAGTGAGATCTAACTGTAACTGTAGTCTTGAAACAAATCTGAATAAGGAAAAACATTGCAATAAAATAATGCAAACTGGTTCAACTTGAGAGTAGCTGAGATCCGTCATGACAGAACATTACTCCTCGTTACGCATTCGCTTAATTGATATCTGGCGCCATCTAGCCTCGTGAATGGGTATAATGTCTAGACCCCGAATATAAGATGACTCTCACTTTTTCAGTCTGATTTCAATTTTATTAATGCTCGGTTGAATAATTTGTTTAGCAGTCAAGAAGTGACTTCGAAATGCAATTATGACTTTGAATAAAGCATTTACAATTTCCGTACGCTTAGATGACGTGTCCTGAATCCTGCGTGTTCTCCTGTGTAGTGTCGCACTGAATGCCCGCCTTCAGGGTGCGCGCTGTTGTGATGTCACATGTCGACCGTTAAATTTAAGATTTTTAGCGCGTCTGGTCTGCACGGTCCGCCCCGGGCCGGTGCGTAACTTATCATTTAAACTGTCAGATTGATGATCCGGGGCGCATCTGGCGCACTGACATTCAGCGGGCGTGATTGCTATGTGAATCTGGCGAGCTGAAGCTGGATCCGGCACGGCACCTGGTATTGCCTCACAAGTTGAGTCTAGTCTCAGACCCTCCCAATCTAGTCCGAGATGGTTTTGCGTTTTTTTTTCTTCAAGTTCGAGTCAAGTTGCGAGCCATCAAATTAGCGACTCGCGTCAACTCGAGTCCAATTGTCTGGAATAAAGCATTATTCCATTTTCTGTTCAGGTTCAGGTCGTGAGTTTTGCTACCGAGCACAACTGGGACTCTTTGGATTTCTATGATGGAGCAGATAACCATGCACCGAGGTTGGGCAGCTACTCAGGTAAGACGCTTAATCTTTCACGGCATTGTTTGCTCGAAGTTTTCTTTGTTAGTACAGGAATAGGAACAAGAGTTGACACATATGTGTCACATATGGCGTTGACCCTATTACAGCTGGATCAGCTACAAACGATAAATGCATTGCCTTTGTTCACACCATGCAACACAATCGGCTATTGTTGTCTTTAATGATGTGTTATAAATATGTAACAGTGCAGTGTTGGACGGCGCGGAAATACGGGGTGAATAAAAAATCTAGGACATACAGTAGATAATGAGTGTCATTAGCCACATCATGAATTGACTAATAGTCCAATGTTGCTGTCAATGTCGTTCATATTTTTGTAAAATAATGATTTTATTTCTATGACACATTCATAACAAGATGAAGGTTAGAATATCACAACTTTTGTTGCAGCTTTACTCCTCTAAGAATTCATTGCAGAGTTAATTCATTCCCGTACTCTATATTCGTCTCATAAAAATTGCAGCCTGTGCCAAATTTCTTCTACACCTGCATTCATTTTTTTAGTAAGTCAAGAGCACTTCAAATTTATGGCTCTTAATAAAATGCTCTCAAAATACTCATTATTTATTGGAAAACTCACTCCGTTAATTACGCTGCGTCATCCATTATTCAACGAGGAAGGAGGAAAAAAAATCTTTATATATTAATAATGTTTCTGTCATGATAATAAATGAGCTTTCCTGTGGAATGGGAAAAGGAACAGCAGGGAGGCTAATTAATTCCTCTCAATCCTGCAAGCCAATCACATCCATCAGCCGCCTAGAACAACAGTAACAACAACAACAAAAATACAGGGATGCCCTCATATTTAACTGTCAAAACCGGTTGAAAATATCACAGAGCAATCCGAACACGGACGCGTGGCAGTGACATTTTAGCACTGAGTAGCTTAGCGCAGGTTAGCGTTCCGGAACTTGAAAGGAAGTCACAAAGTAGAAACACGTTGAACTGTGACAGCTTGGCGTTTTCTTACTTCGCAACTAGGTCAAGCTGACATTTCGGCTTTCAAATGAAACATAGGCCTTGAATTAGAAAAAAAATATCTTCTTGCATCTTCCTCCAAAACAGATCGGGGAAGCAGCAGGAGCGAATGTTTGTTGTGTTGTCTTTGAGATGATTCTCAGTGTGACCAGGTGTCTTTTTTTTCTGCTTTTCTCTTTTTCAGGCACTACCATCCCCCCACTGCTCAACAGCACGTCCAACAACCTCTATCTCAGCTTCAGCTCAGACATCAGCGTCTCTGCCGCTGGCTTTCACTTGGAATATACAGGTATCAGCCCAAAAAGTTATTTTTTTGTACAGAATAGTTGAAACAAGTTCGTGAAAACTAGATTTGTTCAGTAATGACTTTTTAACCGATATCCCGATATTGTCCAACTCCAAAAATCCGATACCGATATACACGGTCGTAGATATTATGGCTAATTGTATTGTGATGCCCCACTGGATGCTTTAATAATGATAAATGTAACAACTTCAATGTTTTCCAAAAAAATAAGAGAACAATTTCAACTGAAGTTATAGGGAAAGGTCCCTATATTGCACCACTATATTAATTCATTTTCCGAGCCATTTCTCCTCACAAGGGTCTTTATTGCTGAAATCAAAACATTGCAAACATCAGTTTTTTTGGAGCAAGTGCAAAGTGCCATATGGGCACTTATTCTGTCTTCACTGTGTACGTGTGGGTACACAAATCGACAGATAGCGAACAAATCAGGCTCTAAAGAGAAGTCAGACGCTGGAGTCAAGTTCAGTTGACTTTACTGTGGTCATCTTTCTCTTGACAAGAGCACTGATACTTTTTTGTAAAACTAAAAACAAAAAAGTATTATGAAAAAGTCACAAAAATAGCAAAGAGTATGTCACGTGTCAATTTGAATAGCAACTGGTTGTGCAGTCCCCAATATATGAACCTATTTTTAATTTCTCACATTTCTGCATAAAATTACCATCAAATGTGATCTGATCTTTGTCAAAATCACACAGATGAAAATACAATGAATGCAGACATTTATAGATTTTTATGTTTTAATGAGAATAGCATGCAAACAATGACAGAAGGTGGGAAATAAGTGAACCCTCTGCCTAAGGAGACTAAAAGTGCAATTGAAACCAATTTTTAACAAACAAGTCATGTGTGTGCCCAATCACTAATGAATGGTGTAAAGCTGCCCTGTCCACTACAAAACACACCTGGTAAGAAATGTCTTGATAAGAAGCATTGTCTGATATGCATCATGGCTCGGTCAAAAGAGCTGTCTGAAGACCTACGATCAAGGATTGTTGATTTGTCTAAAGCTGGGAAAAGATACAAAACCTTTTCTAAAAGTCTGGATGTTCATCTATAGACAGTCAGAGAAGTTGTCTACAAATGGAGAGAGTTTGGCACTGTTGCTTCTCTCTCAAGGAGTGGCCCTCCACCAAAGATGACACCAGGAGTTCAGCGCAGAATACTCAGAGAGGTAAAAAAGAACCCTAGAGTGTCTGCTAAAGACAGAAATCACTGACACAGTCCAATATCTCTGTGCACACAATCAACTATATGTAAAACTATGGCCAAGAGCGGCGTTCATTGGGAGGGGGGGGGACTCCACGGAGGAAGCCACTGCTGTCTAAACTCGATTTGGGGCTGTTTTGCTACTTCAGGGCCTGGACAACTTGCAATCATTAACGGAAGAATGAATTCAAAAGTTTATCAGGATGTTTTGCAGGAAAACCTGAGGCCGTCTGTCAGACAGTTGAAGCTAAAAAGAAGATGGATGCTACAACAAGACAATGATCCAAAATGCAGAAGTAAATGAACTTCAGAATGGTTTCATAAGAACAAAATACACGTTCTGGTGTGGCCAAGTCAAAGTCTAGACTTGAACCCTTCTGAGATGCTGTGGCATGACTTAAAGACAGCGATTCATGCCAGACATCTCAGGAATCTGACTGAACTACAGCAGTTTTGGAAAGAAGAATGGGCCAAGATTAGTCCCGTTTGATGTGCCAGACTGATCTGCAGCAACAGGAAGCGTCTGGTTGAAGTTATTGCTGCAAAAGGGGCGCCACAAAATATTAAATGTGATGGTTGAATTCTTATTTTTCCCCTTCTGTCATTGTTTACATACTATCCTCATTAAAATATGCAAACATGTAAATGTTTGGGTGGTTTTAGTTAAAGCAGAGTTTTTTTCATCTGTGTGATTTTGACAAAGATCAGATCACATTTGATGGTGATTTTATGCAGAAATGTAAGAAATCCCAAAAGGTTCAGATACTTTTTCATATTTTACCACTGTAACAGACGTTGCTTGTATAAGGCACAAACAAAATGGTGAGATGGCAAGAACTGCTATGGTAGATTAGTTGCAGACGTTAGCTTGTCACTTTAGCTGTCTCTATTCGCAATGAGCTCGCGTCGACATATCATTACGTCAGAAGAAAGTGCTGGAATTTTTCAAAACTAATTACACCTAAGCACCAGCAGTGGGCGTCAAATCACCAGAAACACAAGCAGGCAATAAGTGGAGATGAAAGCACTGCCATATGCATATTGGCCCAAAACCGATAATGACAAACAGATGTTGATATTATCTGATATCATTTTTAAATGCTTTTATCGGCTGATATTCTCTGCTACCCGATAATATCGGACAACTCTCGTGGAAACTTGGAGGAAAAAGTAGCAGCAAAACAGGCCAAAATCCAGAGGTCGATTGAAGTACTGTATTCACGTTTCCCTCTTAATGTGACTTTCTCCCAATATGACTTTTTTTTTGTACATGAAAAACTCCACTTTTGTTAAGAAAATGTGTGATTCTATGGCTGGTTTTTTTCCAACTTTTGTCTTGAAAAATTATATTTGACTATGCATTTGTTCTCACACTGTCACATCACATTGATGTTTTTTTTTTTTTTTTCTGTCTGCACAAAAAATTAATTATAAAATTTTGCAACCGTAGTTAAAAAAAATAGAGGAATATTTCACAGCCAAAAATTTCCTTGCAGTGTCTTTCACATAAAAATATCAACTTTTTGTCGTAAAATGTTTTTTTTTTTTTTTTTCGTTTAAATTATGCCTTTTCTCATAAAATGGAAAAAGTTCTCCTGTTTTTTTATGTCACCTTGTTTTCACACACAACGTTATCATTTAATTAAGGGAAAAAATATTAGACTCAAATATTTTATGAAGCCACACATTTAAGCAAGCAGCTTTTTTATTATCAAACAATGATTTCATGTGCATAAATTATTTTCATGCACAGAAAAATGACCTTTTTCTTACAAGACTTCCCAGTAATTTGCATAAATTGTTATTTTCAGCGATTGGTCTGGAGTCCTGTCCTGAGCCCCAGACACCAAACTACGGAATAAGACAAGGGGATCGTTTTATGGTGGGCGACGTGGTGCAATTCTCCTGCGAACAAGGATACTCACTTCAGGTAAGGCCACCAGTAATTGTTCTTTCAATTCCCCTTCTTTATCTTCCCAATAGTGAAATTCATTCTCCTGAACTAACTTCTTTATTCACATAAAACGAAGACATCATCCGCATAACTCTCCTCCTTTAACAAAACGAGATTTATTAGAGACGATACGTTTTTGCGCTTCTTCTTGCCAACAAGGCTATTCTCTTCAGGTGAGACCACACGCTCATTATTGAAGAAAAAGAGAGCACATTAAAACTCTCAGTTATTAAAAAAAATGTTTTAAAGCGTCTCCGCTCATTCTTCCTTTTATTAATCCCCTCGGCGGCACAAAGCAAAAGTACTTAAACAAGCGAATCATACACACTCGCCATAATGAATAATGCATGGAATAATACATGTCTAGCTCTTCTCTGTGGGTGAGAGAAATTGTTTCAAATGTCATTAATAAGGTTGACTACACTTTCAAAGTGGATTATTAATCATTTTTTAAAATCATTTTAGGGGAACGCACACATAACCTGCATGCCAGGACCTGTTCGCAGATGGAACTACCCAGTGCCTCTTTGCCTTGGTAAGTAAGACTTGCCGGAAATGGTGAATTGCAATACTTAACCCTATTTGGCCATAGCTGTCATTGTTGCTACATGAATTTTGAATGAATTTTACCAAAGTGATATTTTTTTCCCATTTAAAAAACATGGATGTACAGTGATCCCTCGTTAATGGGGACCAGAACCCGCTGCGATAAGTGAAAAACCGCTACAACAACCGAAAAAAAAAAAAAAATATATATATATATATATATATATATATACATATATATATATATATATTTACAGTGCCTTGCAAAAGTATTCGGCCCCCTTGAACCTTGCAACCTTTCGCCAAATTTCAGGCTTCAAGCATGAAGATATAAAATTTTAATTTTTTGTCAAGAATCAACAACAAGTGGGACACAATCGTGAAGTGGAACAACATTTATTGGATAATTTAAACTTTTTTAACATATAAAAAACTGAAAAGTGGGGCGTGCAATATTATTCGGCCCCCTTGCGTTAATACTTTGTAGCGCCACCTTTTGCTCCAATTACAGCTGCAAGTCGCTTGGGGTATGTTTCTATCAGTTTTGCACATCGGGAGACTGACATTCTTGCCCATTCTTCCTTGCAAAACAGCTCGAGCTCAGTGAGGTTGGATGGAGAGTGTTTGTGAACAGCAGTCTTCAGCTCTTTCCACAGATTCTCGATTGGATTCAGGTCTGGACTTTGACTTGGCCATTCTAACACCTGGATACGTTTATTTTTCAACCATTCCATTGTAGATTTGGCTTTATGTTTTGGATCATTGTCCTGTTGGAAGATAAATCTCTGTCCCAGTCTCAGGTCTTGTGCAGATACCAACAGGTTTTCTTCCAGAATGTTCCTGTATTTGGCTGCATCCATCTTCCCGTCAATTTTAACCATCGTCCCTGTCCCTGCTGAAGAAAAGCAGGCCCAAACCATGATGCTGCCACCACCATGTTTGTCAGTGGGGATGCTGTGTTCAGGGTGATGAGCTGTGTTGCTTTTACGCCAAACATATGGTTTTGCATTGTGGCCAAAAAGTTCAATTTTGGTTTCATCTGACCAGAGCACCTTCTTCCACATGTTTGATGTGTCTCCCAGGTGGCTTGTGGCAAACTTTAAACGAGACTTTTTATGGATATCTTTGAGAAATGGCTTTCTTCTTGCCACTCTTCCATAAAGGCCAGATTTGTGCAGTGTACGACTGATTGTTGTCCTATGGACAGACTCTCCCACCTCAGCTGTAGATCTCTGCAGTTCATCCAGAGTGATCATGGGCCTCTTGGCTGCATCTCTGATCAGTTTTCTCCTTGTTTGAGAAGAAAGTTCGGAAGGACGGCCGGGTCTTGGTAGATTTGCAGTGGTCTGATGCTCCTTCCATTTCAATATGATGGCTTGCACAGTGCTCCTTGAGATGTTTAAAGCTTGGGAAATCTTTTTGTATCCAAATCCGGCTTTAAACTTCTCCACAACAGTATCTCGGACCTGCCTGGTGTGTTCCTTGGTTTTCATAATGCTCTCTGCACTTTAAACAGAACCCTGAGACTATCACAGAGCAGGTGCATTTATACGGAGACTTGATTACACACAGGTGGATTCTATTTATCATCATCGGTCATTTAGGACAACATTGGATCATTCAGAGATCCTCACTGAACTTCTGGAGTGAGTTTGCTGCACTGAAAGTAAAGGGGCCGAATAATATTGCACGCCCCACTTTTCAGTTTTTTATTTGTTAAAAAAGTTTAAATTATCCAATAAATGTTGTTCCACTCCACGATTGTGTCCCACTTGTTGTTGATTCTTGACAAAAAAATTAAATTTCATATCTTTATGTTTGAAGCCTGAAATGTGGCGAAAGGTTGCAAGATTCAAGGGGGCCGAATACTTTTGCAAGGCACTGTATATATATATATATATATATATATATATATATATAAAGACTTGATTTTTCACAATTTTTTACCCCAAGGTATAATAAAAATAAATACATTTTTAAAAATGTACCGTCATTTTCGGATTATATACCGCTACTCTTTTCCTCCATTATGAATCCTGGGGCTTATAGTCCAGTGTGGCTTGAGATAATTTGCCCGATAACACGAACTGACATCTGTTATAAGCATCCAACATCCATTAATGCTCACGACAGTGTCATGTCATAATAATGATTGTCTAATGACACTCCTATGGCGCCAATGTCAAATAAAGTGTTACCAAATACCATAACTAGCAATTAATGAAACAACTGGAACAGTAACTGAAGAAATAATTAGCACAGAACATGAATTTTCATTGTTATTTACATCTGCATTGTTGCAGTGCATGCTAGGAGGCATGTTGGACAAGAACAGTGTTGACAGGAGGTGGCAATAGAGGTTGACTGTGTCCCCCAAGGGAGCAATGATGGCCAAATAAAGCTTCTTGAGGCAATGAAGCTTTGCAGCCAATTGGTTCAAAGCTTCATGGTGGTTCATTTGGTCTTAAAGTGCTACCAGTTAATATATTTTTGTATGAATATCCCATAATACAGTGAGGACAGCTGTGGCTTATAGTCCAGTATGGCTTATTTATGGACAAAAGTTGTTTTTGTGCCAAATTTGGTGGGTGGCGGCTAATATATATATATATATATATATATATATATATATATATATATATATATATATATATATATATATATATATATATTGATAAAAAAATTTTAAGCACTTCAAATGCAATAATTATGATAAGTTTTAAACATGTTACCGTGCCACCGAATTATTTTTAAACAAGAAAAAAGCAGAAAAATGCTTGGCTTTATTTAATGCTTCATTGAGTGAGTCCATTCAAATCCGCTCAAGCTGCTCACTTACACACAATGAGTTGCCACAGCAACTGTTTAACAAGTTAATAGATGATTGACGTATGCGACGCTTTGAAGTTCGCTTCTCTGGCAAGATCAAACATCAGCGTCTGTCAATCATTGTTAACTTTAATAAGCAACTCCAGTGCACTCAATGCCTGACTAACAAAGATCAGGGAGAGAGGGAGAGGGAGACTACGCGATCGGCTGGGGACAGCACATCTGTAATTTTTTTTTTTTTTTTTTTTTTTTTTAAATTGAAAAAAAATCCACGATGGACTGAGGGCGCAAAGTTTGAAGCATAAAGTAGCGAGGGATCACTGTATTATATAAATATGCTACAATTTTCTTTCTGCAAGTTCTAAGGTCGAGACACCAGGTTGTTGAATAGCCTTTCTCCTGAAATCCGCACCATTGCTAATCTAAGCCTTTTTAAATTGTGGCTAAAGACTAAGACCAAAGACTTTTTTTTAGAATTTTAATGTGTTAGGATTTGTTGTGTTTTATTGTTTCATTTGCTTTCCTTTTAGAGCAACAGTTTTTTTCCCACCTCCACTGTATTTGATCATGAACTTTGCTTTGTTCTAAAGCACTTTGAGGGCCTCTCAGGTTTTTGTAAAGGGTTATAAAATATATTTGATTTGATTTTGAGTTGAAATATTATATATGAAATTTTTGTTTGTTTCTAGGGATCATTAAAGGCTCCAATGTTAAAGAATTTTAATTTGCTGTCAGTTATTTAGTGGTTTTGGATGGAAGGGTTAAAACAAAATAAATGCCTCACCTCAAATCAACGTCGATACACCGTATTTAGAAAATATATAAATGTTATTTGTGTTATAGTAGGTTGGTATATACGTATGTGTGTGTGTACGTGTATATATATATATATATATATATATATATATATATACAGTGATACCTCAGCTCACGAACATAATTGGTTCCCAGAAAGTGTGTGTAAGGTGAAAAGTTCGTCTTCCGAACATTTATTTCCCATAAGAAACCATTAAAATGAGAATAATCCGTTCCCAGGTCCCCATAAAACATAATTTTCTACTAAATAAGCCTTAAAACTACACAAAAATATACCTTATTTTCTTTAATGTCTTCTTAGGCTTAACACTAGCCTGTGGTGGGGTCTTTTTCGGTCCCATAATAGCAAAAGTACACTCAATATGGTCCAAAATGTCTATCAAACACAAACAACGTCCGCACTCAACGAAAGGGAGGGGACGAACTGGGACGCCGTGAGCGTGCGTCAGCTTCTCGTCGCGCTGTTCAACCGCGTGGTTTGGTTCGTCCGCCGAAAACTAGCTCGTCAGCAGAGACTATATGCTCGCGAATTTAATGTTCTTGAGGCGAAAAGTTTGTGAGCTGAAGCGTTCGTGAGCTGAGGTATCACTGTGTATATATATACATATATATTTTTTTTTTAATGTCTGTTTTTGTAATATTTTAACTGTCTTTTTAAAATTAAAAATTGCTACTTTTTTTCGTCGTAAAACTTCAACTCTATCATCGGTATGTTTCATTCTTTCTCAACTGATAGGATTTGATCAGTTCTCTGTTTGATCAATTTAACCCATTTCAACCCACCGTTCACAATCGTGACTAAAAAAAATGATAATATACACTGTACATTTTGCACTATAAGATAAGACATTAGACTGTAAACTCCATAAATAAGCCACAAATTAGCAGTTTATAGTCCGCGAATTGCAGTAGATATATACAGGGTGATTCAAAAAGAAAGCGCCGAAATCATCACGCATTTATTCATTTTAAAATCATTGAATTAGGTTGAATTAGCGGTAATTTGATACAGGAATTATCCATGTTTAACTTGTTTAATTTCAATTTGTCTTTGTCGGGAAATCACTTGTTTATTTACGCTCAAAATGGTAATTCCACAGTAGAAGTCGTTTTGTGTGCTAGAGTTTGCGTGTATCCTGAAGTGCGTTCGTGAGGAATTTTCATATCAGCCTTATGTTTTCCATGCCGCTGGTGGTGGTCACATTGAGCACTTGTAAAGCATTAAATTAAAACTTGACGTTATATACAACACTTGTATCCAGCTAGTTATTGTTTTTTTTACACATATATTGATTACAGATCACATTCACTGCCATTGACAGCGATGAAAATCCATTTCAACTGGGATGGCTGGCATTAAGTGTTCATGTTTTCAGTGCTTTTGATGGTAACACACGCGATGACTGCAACCCCCCCAGTCAAAAGGTCCCATTGTCACCGTCAATGACAGCCACAATTTGGAATAATATGGGGTAACCCCATATATTTATGACCATCTCTACTGAAATGTGTAATGCATAAGATGTAGACGCCAACATAGACCAGTAAAATAAAAATAGTGCCCTCTGCTGGCACCTTAGACTCATTGTTGTTGTCAAAAAGTTTTATATTCACTGTATAGCTGCCAATAAAAAAAAAAAATTGTAAAAGACATAAAAATATGTCCAAGCCACAGAATTCTAGAAAAACCTATTGTACTGCACATTTTTTGGCACTGAATAAGTTAAGAATACTAGGACTACATGGTAAGTCCTCCAATTTCTGCAAAAGGCACAGAACAAGACGTTTGCCAATTAACATTCTCGATCTAAGGAGCATGTTTACTGTTCGTGTTGTTTGACTGTCCATTTTCAGCTTTTGAATAATGCAAGTAACATCAGTGGAGCAATGCCCGACGTGATTAGCTCTCAGTGTGAGTGAATTTTAAAGGCTGCGGGGGGAAATGAGTGCTCTTGGTCAGCGTGATTGCCCATGAGCTGCCACTGATGCATCTAAATTGGATGTTTATCTTTGACCTTGCGCTGCAAATTAATTGGATAGCGCGCCGTGCCGCTTTTTTTGCGCGAGTGTGACAGGGAATCTATTAAAGACTCCATTTGCCGTTCAAAAAAACAATGCGAAAAACATCTCAAAAGGTCCCTCGTGTTATTATTTTTTATTTTGCGTTGTGCGTCTACAGCTCAGTGCGGTGGGGCCCTGACGGATGTAAGCGGTGTGATTCTAAGCCCTGGTTACCCTGGCAACTACCCCAGCGGATTAGACTGCACTTGGACCGTCAACTTACCTGTCGGCTTCGGTAAGAAATGTGTGGGCATTTTATTCGTTCTTCTTCCATCTAGTAGTGAATGGAGCTTAATATTGGCTGCCATTGAACGAAGTACACGTCCAATCCATTTTAACTGGGAGGGCTGGCAGCGAAAGATCGCTGTCGCCGCTCCTAGTAAAAATGGATTAGACGTCTATCGCCGTCAACGAGTTAAACTGCATATCGAACAAATGCTTCCCACAGGCCACAATTGACTGATTGTCTCCATGTGACATTCCTAAGGCTTGTTACTAAAGCTCATTAAGTTTTGTTTTGTATTTGCGTAGGCATCCATCTGCAATTTGTCAATTTCTCCACGGAAGCCATCCATGACTACCTGGAGATCCGTAGCGGTAGCCTGGAGACAGGCTCGGTCATCGACCGCTTTAGTGGGCCGCTGGTTCCTAAAGCTTTGTTCAGCACCACCCACCAGACCAGCTTCTTTTTCCACAGCGACTACTCGCAGAACAAGCCTGGCTTTCACATTACTTTTCAGGGTAAGATGTTATGCAGTTAAACGCTCTTAGAAAGTAAGGAACTTGGGGTTTTTTTGTTGTTTTTTTAAAGAACATTTTTGGTCTGGTTCTCTTAAAATGTTCACACACAGTACCCGTGGAATTTGATTCTACGTCAAAACTTATTTACTCTCACAAAGTTATGTATTTTACAATACTACAATACAATACAATAATTAAATTAAAATAATAATAATGCAATAAAAAATAGTTTCATCTTCAATAACAGCAGGGCCGGCCCAGGCCATTGGGGGGCCCTAAACAAAATAATGCAAAAGGGCCCATATTTTTGGCCCACCATTTCGTCACAGTGTACTGTGAAACCCATACGTGCAATTCAACCCATACGTCCATATTTTGTATATTAATCAGATTTTGTTGCACTGCATACTTCAAACTTATCGCCTCAAATGATTGTCAGTACTTACAGTAGATAGCGCCAAACCTTTTTCTAAAAGAGGACAGAAAGAAGTTAAGTAAGAACTTTAATTTTTTTTAAGCTTGTAAGCAAGTCTCAAAACTCACAAAAGTCAAATAAAGCAAACTGTAGTAAACAAAATAGAACACAAACAATTGCCAGATTGGGGGCCCCCTGGTGGTCAGGGGCCCTAAGCAGCTGCATAGTCTGCGTTTAGGCTGGGCCGGCCCTGAATAACAGCAGTTCAAATTTGTGTTTATAACTAGCCGCTGATCCAGCATGTATCAGTTAGTGTCGGAACATCATCAAAAACAATCACATTAACTCGCCCCAAGTATTTCACCACAATAGCGTACTGCTGAATGCCATTTTTAGACCGCAAGGCTGCGTGACGTCACCATCGTAAACCGGAAGGGGTCAACATAGAAGCACGCTCGCATACAACCCATGCAAGTACTTCTTGTTTTCTGCCGGTAATCTTTCATAAAATAACATGCCGAGTAAACACTGCTGCTATGGAACTTGTACAAACGACTCTAGACATTACGACCGTCCACATATGAAGGATGTTTTCTTCATGCGTTTGCCAAAGCCAAAAACTCAGAGAGGAAAAAATGTGAACAATGGATCAACTTGTACGGACGTCCAAAAAAACAATTTAACGCCAGCTAGCTGAAGCCATTCACCTTCATATGCAGTAAACATTTCGTTGGGGGCCATAGTCCTACAGGTTACAATCCTTATCCGTTGCCTGCCACGAAGAGGTAAGCCATTTTGATATTTGTACTTATTTTTTAGCGTGGCGTTTTGCCGTGCTGCTTCTGTCGACAATGTATGACCTGAAAAAAAGTAATATTTTATTTACATATCACAACTGTCATGGAGGCCTATTTTTGTAAAATACGGATATTTAAATAAATTAGCCATGTTTGTTGTTCTTTTTGTAGTAAGCCTGTTTCTGCTCACTTTTTCTGTTGTAGAGAAACAACTTTATTAAGGGGGAAGTGTAAATTTAAATAATAGAATTAAGATTTTTCAATAATGAAATAATTAAGGGTGTTCGTTGGCTGTCATCGAGTACCATTTGCGATCGCTACACAAAAATAGCAATATAAAACACTCCCAAGAACGGTCGTAAAGAGACGTAAGACAACCAGAGGATATAAAATATAAGAAAGACAGGGCATATGGTGGTAAAGCATAGCTTGTTCAAACAGGAGAATGTAATTGTCAGTGGCGTAAGGCAATTAACACAAGAAAAAGGTATCGATAAAAAAGGTCGGCAGGTCGACGCTTTTTCCTGTCTTTTTCAGCTTTCACACTCAAGCCATCTCTTTAACTAAACATTTTCTATGTTCTTCCACATCTTTACCAGTGAATTTGGCACCGGGGACCTCTTTTTCGGACAGAATTTCTAGGTTTAGCCCTGTAAACAGCTTGTTCGTACACTATTTATGTGCATCTAGCACAGTACTTCTCAAATAGTGGGGCGCGCCCCCCTGGGGGGGCGCAGAGCGATGCCAGGGGGGGCGCATGTGACCTCGGGGAACATGTTTTTTTTTTTTTTTTTTTTTTTTTTGCCGCACTGGAATAAAGTGTACTTGCACATCCACTCAGTAGGTGGCAGTGGCGCTCTCATTTTCGGAGTGCGCGCAGTATTTTTGAACTAAGGAAGAGCACTCAGCACACACAGACAACAGATATGAAGAGCAGTGTGCCACCGCCGTTTTCCGACCGGACTCACTCACGCAGCGACCCACTGTCTTGTCCGGTTCTCACGTCGCCGCCCGAGAAGTGCCATTTTCGGCTTGGGATCGTCACGACGACCGCCCTCAGCTACGGTTCTACCTCGGCCGCCGTGAATGCGCTTTTTTCGTGCCGTTTGCCTTTTAGCTTTGACTTTTAATACAGTGGGTGATGATGAAAGACCACTGTTTACTGTGTCTAAAAATAATTATAGCAGACAGCCAGAAGCCAAATCAATTAAGACGCCACTTAAAGACATTAGACCCCAATCTCATTATTAAGCTGCTTGATTTTTTTCAGTGGAAACGTGCCGAATATTGCCAACAATCGTCCTGCTTATTCAGTGTTATATCAGTAAGCCATTGAGCATTGTTAGCATGCTAATTGCAAAATAACTCCACACCATTGCAAAGGAGGTAAATACTCAGTATTTGATACTGTGAGCAGCAAAAATAAAACTGTCCTATCCAAAGACACTTTTTTTTTTCTTCTTTTATTCAGATTTGTTTTTTCGGTCAAATTTTTTGGCACATTGTCCTCATGAGTGAATGTTTCTAATCAATTTTAATTTGTTATTATTTACTGATTTTATTACATTTTATTTTTCTGTATCAAATGGTCAAAAATGTACCTTGAGTGTATTTTTTAGTTTGGATGTGAATTTTTTTTTTTAAGTCAGGCAAATTGATGCATGTCAAGTCTTCTCTGTTACAAACAAAACAATGTTAATAAAGTTATACTTTATTATAAGTTGATCTATGTTACTTTTGATCTTTATTAGAAAAAAAGGACACAATATTACGCTGATGCGTATTTATAATAGTAATTTTGTAGACAAATGATACTATTTACAGTGGCGGCAGAGAGTTTGGGGGGGCGCGAAACATTTACGTCTTCCTTGGGGGGGCGTGACAGAAAATAATTGAGAAGCACTGATCTAGCATGAGGGACAAATGCTAACTTGACCCTCCCTAGCAATAGTTTCTAACGTCATGAATATTACTGAGCAAAGGCGACGTGTTACGTGCGGTACGCTATTGAAAAAGAACAATAAACAGTACAAAAGGTGTTAGATACAGCTGTTTCCTCTATGGATGTTTCACAAGCAACAAAAGTGCGCGCAGGCTTGCAGCTGGAATCTTTCCCCGCTCTCTCTCACTCGGCTGTCCGACTTCTTCGTGGGAGTAAATACATTTTTCGTGTGTACATGCGCTCTTACTCGCATAGGGAAGTACTACTTCTATGCTTCCTGCGCCAAAATAAAAGCATGCATGACAAAACAAAAGTCAACATTATTTACTACATGTAATAATAATACTACGGCTTTTTGGTCAGAAAATTAAGACCATTGTAATGTCTGGCATTACTGGCATAAAATTGATGACTATAAATTTGATATGTTGTCATTATTGATTATCTATGACTTTATTAATCTGCAAATTTTGTCAAGTAATGTTTCATTTTACGTGAGATTAATTAAATTGACTTTTTTTGGGGGGGGTTTAAAATTTGTTGCAAATTCACACTTTAAAATGACCAAATGAAGTAAAATAACAAATTTACTCAGATTTTTCTCGCAATAATCCAACTGTAAAATATGCCCTTATCTTAAATTTCTGTATTTTTTTTCATATTTAGTTTTTCCAACACCAATGCTCAAAACTGCAGCCAACACCAATTGAATCAATCTCATTGTGACTTCATTTCTGGTCAGCTGAAGGTAAAATAATGAATATTTTCATGCGGAGAATGGAAAATAAGAGGTCGCGACTTTTAAAGAGCTTGCCGGAAATTACGCGCGTAATGATCCACGTCGGGAGGGAAATTCAATGATGACTTTTGTGTTTATTCTCTCTGGCACTGAAGCCACTGGAGTGACATTTTTTTCCCCAAGCGTTTTTTAAATCTGCACAAACAGATTAAATTTGTTCAAGCTTCTCTTCATTAATGTGCAAATTACTGTGTAAAAAATGAAAAAATATGATTGCCAAGCCCATAACAATGTGATTAGAAATACCCAATAATAGGGTGGTGACTTCAGTTTGACGTTGATGTGGAATCAGCATTGAGTGAAGGAGTCACATTAATGTGATTTTTCAGCATTGCTTTTTTTACTGGTTGAAATTGTGCAGGTTTTCTGGATGCTTTTAATGTTCTTAACTGAAATGAAAGGTCAGTGGGGCGGCAGGGTGTCGCCCCCTCCGCGTGGGGATCCTTTCCTGCCTAGTGCCTAGAGGGCCTTGGGGGTCCGCGATTTGCCGCGCCGGTTGGTTGGTGGGTTGTGGCATCGCCTAAGGCTCCGGGCGGTGGGGGCGGACATGGGGGGCAGTGGCGCGTCTCCTCATACCTTCCCTTAGGGCCGGTTAATGGGGTCCCCCAGATGGGATGGCGATGGCCCCTTTGCCCGAGCTGCGGGAAGAGGGGTGGGCCACACTAACAGTAGAAAACACAAACAGAAGGACACTTCTCTCTAAGCAACTTCCTACTCGAGTTTTGGAGGTTAGCAAGTTTACACATTATAATGTTATGCTAACTCTGATGCAGGTCGGAATTTCAGTAGTGAAATTAGTGGTGTGCTTCCCACCTCCACAACATTGCCGTCTTTTTAAATTTCCGTATTGGCCCGGAAATAAGACGGCCCTGATTACAAGACGACCCCCTCTTTTTCAAGACTCAAGTTTGAAAAAAGACTTTTTGAACACCAAATTAATTTTTATACAGAAAATAATTACATTACATCTTAAACAAATGATTATAACAACATATTTGAGAGAAAAAGCATGTTATTTTGCCTCATTCAAATCTTAATATCTGAACATTTAAATATGTAAACTAGGGCTGTCAAAATTATCGCGTTAACGGGCGTTAATTTTTTAAATTAATCACGTTAAAGTATTTGACGCAATTAACGCAGATGCCCCGCTCAGAGAGATTTACAGTAAATGACAGTACAGTGAAACGCTCACTTGTTGTGTTTTATGGAGTTTTGCAGCCCTCTGCTGGCGCTTGGGTGCGACTGATTTTATAGGCTTCAGCATCCATGAGCATTGTGTAAGTAATTATTGACATTAACAATGGCGGGCTACTAGTTTATTTTTTGATTGAAAATTTTACAAATTTTATTAAAACAAAAACATTAAGAGGGGCTTTAACATAACATTTCTCTAACTTGTACTAACATTTTTCTTTTAAGAACTACAAGTCTTTCTATCCATGGATCGCTTTAACATAATGTTATTAATGTTAATGCCATCTTGTTGATTTATTGTTATAATAAACAAATAGTCCTTATGTACCGTATGTTGAATGTACATATCCATCTTGTGTCTTATCTTTCCATTACAACAATAATTTACAGAAAAATATGGCATATTATATAGGTGGTTTGAATTGCGATTAATTGTGATTAAATATGATTAATTTTTAAGCTGTAATTAACTCGATTAAAAATTTTAATCGTTTGACAGCCCTAATGTAAACTAAAGTGCAATCACATTCGTAAATGAATGGCTTCTGGTTTTTGAAATGTAAATAAACCAATCTATTGTGATAAAACAACGAAATTGCAATAAATGCATTAAACATCAAAGTGAAGTGTAACTGTAGTCTTGAAACAAATCTGAATAAGGAAAAACATTGCAATAAAATAATGCAAACTGGTTAAACTTGAGAGTTGCTGTCTGTCATTACAGAACATCGCTTCAATGACATCTGGCGCCATCTAGCATCGTGAATGGGTATAATGTCTAGACCGCAAAGATAAGACGACCCCCACTTTTTCAGTCTGATTTCAATGCAAAAAAACACTGTCTTATATTCGGGCCAATACGGTACTTACAGTGGCTGCTGCTGGCCAAAAAAAACTTCCCTCCTTTTCGAAGGAGGTGGAGGAGGCGGCATGTTGTCCACATGTATTTCTGTAGGGGCTGTGTGAGTGTGAGCGTGCGTGTGTGTCGGGGGTGGGTCAAGTCAGCCGCCAATCAGACATGCGTTGGAGTGTGGGAAAAAATGGACCAGCGCATTCAGCAAATAAAAAGGGATCAATGTAAGTTTGAACGTAATGAAAATAATTCACTTAATAATTCAAGAGTCAATTCTATCCTGACAAAATATGGGAAGACAATCTGAATTACCTATATATCTGAAGTCTATATACAGTATAATGCAAATAAGGTTGCTTAAAATTTGGTGGGGACAACTTGAGCATCCTGAAAAGTTGGTAGTGGTATGTCTCTATTGTCCCTATGCAAACCTACATGCTTGGTTCTAACTTTTCCTATTTTGAAAATTACCTCGTTTTATCTGTTCTACTTGCATGTGGCGTCCATTTATCATACCAAACATGGTCCCATTGACTAACAAGTCTTGCATCTTGTACAGCCTACCAACTCCAGAGTTGCCCGGACCCTCGACCATTCCGTAACGGCATCGTGATCGGCACTGATTTCAGCGTCGGGATGACTGTGTCCTTCGAGTGCCTTCCGGGCTACTCCTTGATCGGTGATGCTTCTTTGACGTGTTTGCACGGGATCAGCCGTAACTGGAACCACCCGCTGCCTCGGTGTGAAGGTAAAATAACATATTTAAAAAAATATGACTCATAAGATAGCTAATGAGTTCATAGAACATTTGGGCAATAACATCAAAATTAATATCCTAAATTCCAATTACCGGGAACCTCATTTTCCAGGGTTACCTGTTTGATATGCACAGCGGTTCACATTCAAAACTGGACGAAGGCAATTTTTATTAGCACTATTTGAAATGGAGAACCATTACAATAAAAAAACGGAAATAACAGCAAACGCAATTAGGGGGAGTGCGTATGACCTGCAGCTTTTCAAAAATAAATAAATAAATACCAAATTTATTAGGAAAGGCACTAAAAGGAGTCTTGTGATAGAACTGCGGTTAACTGCGGAAGAAGAATCATATCACCGATGTCTAATAGACTTAGTTTATTAGGACGTTTATACAAGTACTGTTCTAGTGGCAATTTTGAGGACTTGTGCTTTTACTATATGCCCCTTAATGTGGATTATTCCCTGTTGTGGTGGTAAAACAACACAAATAATACAGTTCAACCCCAATGGGGAGCTGCAAAAACTGAAATAAATATAAACGTTGATGAGGTTGAAGGCAGCGAGTGGCTTGAAAAGTTCAGGAAAGCGTATTACCCAGTGGTCATAACACTAAAATGTGCATAATGTTTGCTATTATCGCCCCTAACAGCTCTTTGTGGAGGAAACATCACCTCACTAAATGGAACTATTTACTCTCCCGGTCACCCTGAGGAATATCCAAACTTTCAGGATTGTGTGTGGAGCGTGAGGGTCCCACCTGGACATGGGATCTACATCAACTTCACAGTACTTAGCACGGAGCCCATATATGACTACATCACTGTATGGTAAGTTGCCATTCAGTTGCGTGGAATCATATTCTGTTCAAAGTTTGGTTGCTTAATATCCACTTTAACTTACTAGTAGTAAATGAGACACTGTATAAAAAGTTTGACTACAACTACCAGAAAATTTGTGAAATGATATGCAACAGAAAATAAGATGACCATGAATTTCACAAAGGTGATACAGCTTTAAATATGACAAGTTTAAATTCCCCAAAGTTGTGCATCTTAAAGGGGACCTCAGACTTAAAGACTTGTAGGCTCTAATAGTCCACAATTGTTCTCTTTTGAAAATTGTCCGATATGCATGTGTGATACATCATTGGAAAGCTTAAAATTTTAATTTTCTGGGGGCAGAAAAATTTTGAACAGGAGGGCATTTTTTGAAAAAAAAAGTTTTTTTTTTAAACGGCAAAACCCTATCTGGAGGTGAGAGCAAGCGAGAGCAGAATTACAGACGCCATGAATTTAACAAAATATTATCATGTATTTTTTTCGATCCAAAAACTCCATGTATCACTGCGTGTGTAGATACAGGTGTGAATGGCCACAGCTGGATTTTTTTTTATTTTATGGGTGAAACATGGTAATATAACAAGGGTCATGATGCAGAAAGCACAGACATCCAGGAGTGGTCAAGATATATATATTTTCATATATTTACCTTTTTAAACGTTTTTTTTTTTTTTTTTTTTTTTTTGTTTGGATCGATTATTTATCATCTAACATATCGGAGAAAATGTGACAGTAACAAAAAAATACAATTAAGCGATAGTTATGAAGTAGATATCCCTAACTTTTTTTACAGACACCATTTTTTTCATTGTGACATCATTTGTTTAAAAGTTTAAAATATCTGAGTGAATATTTTTTTAAAGTACCATAGTTTAAAAAAAATAAAAAATATTAGACATCAATTAATGATTCTGAGCTAAAAATGACAGACATTTTGAATAGTAAATATAATTATTTACCTTCGTGTTATGGCTGGGTTGAAACAAAAGCGGTTGCGCAACGTCTGTAAAACGGACAAATTAAAAATAGTTCAGGGCTTAATGCGCCATGAATCTGCTATGGCAGCATATAGACATATTGTTCTATCAAACACAACAGTTGTTTTGGCTTAAAATACAGCATTTTTTCTTTAAAGAGGAGTGCAAGAGCAGAAACTGCTTTTTCAGTCTTTTCTGTGTTTTCCGCCATTCATAAAATATTGCCGTTGATTTAAAAAATCTATCATATTTAGTACATATCTTGACCTACGGAGGGCGCCATGATTTATGCGCGTAATACACTCGGGGTGATGACATAGTTTGTATCTGTCACTAGACGAACACGACCGGTGTTCTCCAATTCCTTCAATGCGGCGAGACGTCCAACACATGTGCATATTGGTTAAAAGTGGCGAGTACTTACTATTTGTTTTTTTGTTGTTGTTGTTTTTTTAGTCTTTTATTACCTTTTCATTGCCTCAAAATACTTTTTGCATGTTTTTCCCCTCTCATGCTTTTAAGCATTGTGTTATCTTGTGGTAGCTCTAAAGCAGATTGTTGATCTGTTGACCACATTAGTCACATGGCGTATTTAAACAACCCTTATTTGATATTAATATGTTTAAGTATTTTCTTAAGGCATCTTTAGTATGTTCTGTCTGTATGCATCTAAACAAAACAAGCTGAAAACGCACAGTCATACCTTGGGTGTCAAATTCGCCTCTTGTAGACATTTCGCCGGTGTAGCACATTTTAGCAGAACACCGTTTTTGTCATACTCTCGTCCCGTCTCATCCCGTCTTTCCTTTTCATGCTCATTTTGTGAAATATCAACAGTGTTGTCATGCTCATTAACGTTCCTCTCGGGTTCAAATTGAAAGGGTTGAACAGAAGACATGTTTATGTCACTGGGGTCATACTCTGGAAGCCCAGCAATGTAACCCAGTGACGTCACCGCCCTGCGATGTCAACAACAAAGGCGACCTACTAGTTTAACTAATTTTACAAATTGTATAAAAACGAAAACATCAACAGGGGTTTTAATATCAAATTACTTTAACTCATAATGTTTATCTTTAAGGAACGACAAGTCTTCTATCTGTGGATCCCTTTAAAGTAAGACTAATGTAAAAGTCTTTACAGGGGAAAAATAAGACTACCGTATATCCTAAAAAAGATGTGGCTACTATTAATCTCACAAAAGTTGTGCAATGTAAAATATGTTTACTGTAAATGATAGAGCAGTGGCACAGCTTTAGTGCAATTACTGTAAAAAACTGTTGAGCTGTATTAATGTCTTAAAAATTGCACAAATGTTACAAATGCCACCAAAGATTAATAGTATAGAAATGAATAGATGAGAAAAAACTTTGCAAGACGCAGTTTGCATGAGCCCACAACTGCATTTTAAAATACAACCAAAGAAATGGCAAAAAGACTGCAAACACCATAAATTTCACAAAGGCTGTGCAACTAAAGATAAATAGCACAAAAGTGGGCCAGCTTTAACCTTTGAATTCGGTAAAACTCACAAAAAGCTGTACTGGGTATGATGAGACTACCATAAATCCCATAAAAGCTGTTCCTTGTATCAGTGGTGAATCCTTAAATCATCAGTTTTCTGAGCTATACAACCTAAAGATTGGTCAATCTCACTAAAGTTTTTAAGACTTTTAAGGAAGACTTGGTAAATTCAGTTTTGGTCAATTTTAGCAACGCCAGTGGACAAAAGCAGTAGTGGTTTGCCTTAAGGAAGACTGTGTTTCCCATATGGACCAGCGCACACCCGCACTGTGTTGTAAAATCATGATCTCCCGTTCACCTGCAGCTGGATTAAATGACATTTCTGTTTCCAGCAGCTGTATGAAGGATGAATAGTTATAAGGTAATGAATCAAGCTGTGGCTAAACAATAGCATATGATGGTTAGCAATTGTGTGGCCTAGTGTGATTAATCTCGGCCCAATGTTTATTCTTGGGTATCGTTTTGTCCTGGTAGCATTTCTTTCCCTCAGCGGATAAAACTTTTTGTCTCGTTTGATGCTCTGCCATCTTTGCAGAATTTGCGCGAAAGCGTTCGCGTCGACTTCCATCTTTATAATAAATGGGGATTTGAGGAAGTGACGTATTCCGTAAACCAGTCAGCAAATTTGTAGATTTTTTGTGTGGCAGGGTTCCTGACACCCTCCTCAAAGTTAATTAGTGCTGGTGAAAGCGAAACAAAATCCCTTAAGATATAAAAGAGGTGTCATTCAACTAGTTGTCAGTTGACATACCATATTTTTCGGACTATAAGTCGCAGTTTTTTTTCATAGTTTGGCTGGGGGTGTGACTTATACTCTGGAAGCGAATTATGTGTCAAATTATTAACACAGTATTTTATCATTTCACATATTTTGGTGTTTTTGGAGTGACACTGATGGTTTGGTAAACTTGTTAGCATGTTCTTTATGCTATAGTTATCTGAATAACTCTTAATAGCTATGTTACGTTAGCATACTGGCCACGTTCGCATTTCGTTGTTCATGTGTTATGTAACATTATCATACTGTACACTTATTCAGCACGTGTTCTGTATTGTATTTTTATTTTAAATTGCCTTTCAAGATGACATATCTGTTCTATGTGTTGGATTTTATCAAGTAAATTTCCCCCCCCCCAAAATTTTACGCTCAGGACCTGTGCGACTTATGTTTTTTTTCCCTCTTCACTGCACATTTTTGGGCGGGTGCGACTTATACTCAGGTGCGACTTATAGTCCAAAAATACGGTATCATCACAAATGTTACGCATAAATTTTATAAAGGTTGAAAAGTTACCTAGTGTTGCTTTAACACAAGGATTACAATTCTTATAAAAACAGCCGGAATGAAAATTCACTGCTTTATCTTCATTTCCAAGGATGTCCACTTATCACAGGACAGCAAATTGCACAATTGGACGTGCGTTTGAAAGTTAGAAAAGACTAAATTTAGCTCAGATGAAATATTTTTACATCTTAAGTTGACCCTGAAATTTTACCTGGGAGTGTTTCGCTTCTCAAAATTGCATTTTTGCCTGCGAATTGCTGAAATCTCAAAAAGCACTCGCAGCAACATGTCCACCAGCGGGGAGTGCCGTTCGCGGGGTGCGAGTGCCATTTTCACAGCAGCCCACCTCAGGTCCGGAGCCAGATGCCGGCAGTCGAGTTTGACTGCTAATTGGTCTCATACCGGGAGCCATCATATATGCCTAGTGTTCTCTTCACGATATGCATTTGCAGTTTAAAAGCCACAGCGGAGGCCGGCTGAGATGACTCCTAATGTGGATCACAGGAAAAGGGGTGGCGCCCCCCACCACTCCTTCTTGTCATTTGTAATTAGCCTAATCCGAAGTCACTCAAACAGCAGGGGAAAGTGGGATGTCATGATGATGCTTTTTAATTACGGACCATGGGTGCGCTGTTGGTAAATTCCACCCCTGCAGCTCGACGGGAGGTGCTGGCGGTGTTACGCAGCGGGCCTGGTGCTTGACAGATGACTTGCTGTCTGCTAACTGTGCTAATTTAAGCTACATTGGAAAAATGTCTCTCGACACCAATGGTATTTAAGGCCATAGATTGAACCTGAAAATTAAAATGAGCAATTCGGTTCAGGGCACTTCGGCAGTGTTGTTTTTTTGGTAACCATTTTAATTTTCTTCTTAGTAGGGTTGTTCCGATCATGTTTTTTTGCTCCCAATCCGATCGTTTTAGTTTGAGTATCTGCCGATCCGAATATTTCCCGATCCGATTGTTTTTTTGTTTTTTTTTTGCTCTTGATTCAATCCAATCATTCCCGATAATTTTTCCCGATCATATACATTTTGGCAATGCATTAAGAAAAAAATGAATAAAACGAATATATACGTACATTCAACATACATTACATAAGCACTGTATTTGTTTATCATGACAATAAATCCTCAAGATGGCATTTTCATTATGAACATTCTTTCTGTGAGAGGGATCCACGGATAAAAAGAATTGTAATTCTTAAAGGATAAACGTGACTTTGTATATTGTGACTAAATATTGCCATCTAGTGTATTTGTTGAGCTTTCAGTAAATGATACTGTAGCCATTTAACTTCTGCCCAAATGCATGATGGGAAGTGCAACCATGACCGTGCGTCGTGGTACCAATTGATATATCTTCTCTGCGTTGGGAAGTAACATAGGGTGTTAAGAAAAAGATCAACTACTACCTTTCTTCCCCACATTGCTTCCCACGATTATTCTAATCGTTGGGAGAGGGATTGTAAGGCTTTAGTCATTTAAAAAAAAAAGGCTAAAAAAAGGCTCCAAAGGCTGCCAAAATTCTCTCTACTCATTTTATGCTGCCTTTTAGCCCTATATAATGCATGGGTAAAACGGTGCCGTTATAGATTGAATGCGACAATGCGTGAGTGGGTCGTGCAGCGCATGCGTTAATTGCATTAAATATTGTAACGTGATAAATGTAAAAAATATTATTTCTCGCCGTTAACGCGATAAATTTGATAACCCTACTTTAAGCTTAAACTGTAGACTCTGGAAGAGTGTAACACATTATGTCTGTAACGTTAAATACAATTAGAAAACGATTCAATTAAAAATATATATATATATATATTTTAGGGCTGTCAAACGATTAAAATTTTTAATCGAGTTAATTACAGCTTAAAAATTAATTAATCGTAATTAATCGCAATTAATCGCAATTCAAACCATCTATAAAATATGCCATATTTTTCTGTAAATTATTGTTGGAATGGAAAGATAAGACAAGATGGATATATATATTCAACATACGGTACATAAGGACTGTATTTGTTTATTATAACAATAAATCAACAAGATGGCATTAACATTATTAACATTCTGTTAAAGTGATCCATGGATAGAAAGACTTGTAGTTCTTAAAAGATGAATATTAGTACAAGTTATAGAAATGTTATATTAAAACGCCTCTTAATGTTTTCGTTTTAATAAAATTAGTAAAATTTTCAATCAAAAAATAAACTAGTAGCCCTATTCTGTCCTCAATGTGTGTGAGTACACAAATTGACAGATAGCGAACATAAGTTCCAAAAAGAAATCAGACGGTGTGGCAAAGTTGCATGGGCTTTACTGAAGTCATCTCTTTTTGACAGGAGCACGTTTCTTGTATTTTTGTAAAACGGAAAATAACAAGGCAATGTGTCAATAACTTGCATAAATCACAAAATAACATAAAATGTACACACACGTGTCCATTTGAGCAGTAGCACTAGCCAATTAGCTCACAAGCATCTAACAATGTAACTGCATTTCACCATATATGTGAACAAATTCAAATACACATCATCAATAACTATCTAATGCTCATGAATATAAACAAAGGAGGAATATAACTCACAAGCGATGCATGTATTAGACACAAACAGTGTGATGGGGCTATGAGAACTGCCACTGAATACTGGATGCGGACGTTAGCTGGTCTGAATAGCACTGTCTATTAGTGTGAGTTCGCGTCGACATATAATCACGTCAGAAAAGCGCGCCGAAACCCAAATAATCAGCTGCACTGAATCGCCAGCAGAGGGCGACATTACGCCACATAACATATGCAAGTCACACCCAAGCGCCAGCAGAGGGCGAAAAAACTCCATAAAACACAATTAACAAGTTGGCCTTTCACTGTACTGACATTTAAATCTGTCTGAGCGGGCCTAGTGCGTTAATTGCATCAAATATTTTAACGTGATTAATTTAAAAAATTAATTAACGCCCGTTAACGCGATAATTTTGACAGCCCTAATATATTTATTAAAAAAAAAGGCATGTCCGATATTTTTTTGCCGATTCCGATACTTTGAGAATGACGTGATCGGACCCGATCGATCGGGATGCCAATCGATGGGGACATCTCTACTTAGTCTTTTGGACGAAAATACTTATTAGTCTTAGTCATATTTTAGTCATTTCAAAATGCCTTCGTTTTCGTCTAATTTTAGTCGACAATTTTCAAATTGTTTTCCTCTGTAAACTTCAAGTGTTATTTTATGAATAAATAAAAGGTTTCCAACAATTTTGAAGGAACATGACAGACGAACACATAACTGTAGAGTCTACAAGGATATCAACATTTTCATGATGATAATACACACTCAGCAAGAAAACAGCACTTTATTTGCAATAATGGACGCCACGAACTGTATGTAAAATGTTTTCCAAAAGTTTAAGACGACACCGAGTCACCTCGCTAAATGCTAATGCTAACGCGAAGTCCATGCTAATGCTACAAGTTAGTTTAATGCAGTAATTCTCAAATAGTGGGGCCATGCGTTTTTTTGCCATAGGAGAATAGAGTGTACTTGCACACCCACTCAGGAGGTGGCAGTGGCGCTCTCATTTTCAGAGTGTGCGCAGTATTTTTGAACAGAATGAAAGCACACAGAAAAGAATACAGTAGGAAACGAGGAAAGACTAGTCGGTTTACTGTGTGTAAAATGTTTTCAGCGGACAGGGGGAATCCAAATCAATTCAGACGTCACTTAAAGACATTGGACACCGATCACATTGATAAGCCGCTTGATTGTTTTTGAATGAAAACGTGTCGAATATTGCCAGCAATCGTCCCTCTTTGTCAATGTTACAGCAGTAAATCAGCGTGCACAACATGCTCAGTGCAAAATAACCCCACACAACAGCAGAGGAGATGATACTGCCTGCAGCAAAATTAAAAACCGTCCCGCTGTCCAGTGACACTGTCGTGTAATTTCAATTTATTATTATTGATTGATTTTATAAAGTTTTATTTCTAAGTATCAAATGGTCAAAAATGTACGTTGAGTGTATTTTTACAGTTTGGAAATGACTTTTTTTATTCAGGATAATTTATGCGCCTTAACTCTGTTCCAGACAAAACGATGTTTAATAAAGTTATACTTTATTCTAAGTTGATTTATATTAATTTTTTCCTTTAATATAAAATGACAATGTTATGCAGAGGTGTACTTATAATGATTATAGAGACAAATGGTACTATTTACAGTGCCGGCGGAGAGTTAGGGGGGTGTAACAGAAAATAATTGAGAAGCACTGGTTTGGTGTGTGACAGGGACGTTACTGGGGGTGCAGGGTTGGGCAGTGCCCACCCACGGACACGCTGTGCCCACCCAAAGAAAACGTTGTTACCTCCTCTTTCACCTGAAAAAAATAAAAAATACAAACATTTAAAAAATGAAATGAAATGTTGGTTTTGTTCCTAGGGGGCGCTACACATATTTACGCATTAAAAATTTATTTATTTTTTTTACATTTTATCAAAGTTTTCACCAGTGTTCACCTGGCTGTTGAGTTTGGTGAGTTTTGAAGCATTCTGAGGGGGTCAAAGTAGGGCTCAAAGCGTCGGCGGGACAAAGAATGACGCTAAATAGTGGATTTGGAATTTGTCTTTACCCTGTGTCAAAGATTGTACTTGTCTTGACCTGCCTGCAGATTTTGGTGCATTTTGAAGCATTCTAAGGGGGTCAAATTGAACTCAAAGGGGCTGCGTAACAAAGAGTAACTGTAATAATAATGATAAAACCAAGGAACCACAATAGGTTACCGAAAAAAACATTGTCACCTGCATGTCCATACTGTTCAGTTATGGATGCGTTCTAAGTCAAATAAAATCAAATCAACTTTTATTTGTTTAGACCAAATCACAACAACAATTATCTCAAGAAGAAAACAAAACATGTTTTAAAAAGGTGCAGTAGCCCGTTTTTTTTTTTTTTTTTTTTTTTTTTTTTTTTTAGCCCCCCCCCAGGTAAGACTAATGCCCACCCAAACCTGGCATCCTGGTAACACCACTGGTGTGTGATGATCACTCAGCACAGGCCTTTAAAGGCTAAAGCAACATGGCATATCTAGACAAGTACTTACTCACTTACTTACTTACTTAAGTACTTACTCACCAGCTGTAGAGTAAGTGTATGTGTGGGGCGGGGAGGTCCAGGGGGAGGCACAGCACGTCAAATGAGTGACACGACCAAACACTGCTAAATGCATGCTAACTACACATACAATAAGAAAATATCACACATTGTGAATTTATGACGGAAACTACGGCAAATTTTCATCTCGTTCTCGTGTCGTCAGATGACAATTGGCATCCATTTCTTTGTTTTAGTCTCCCAAGACACATTTCCAGCGCGTCATCGTGGTGTCATCGTCAAGAAAAAATTGTTCGTTGACGAAATATTCACGTTATCATCATCGTTGACAAAAACAACACTGCACTTCAGGGTGGTGTTGTGAAAGTCCAAAAATTCAGCAGCATCAAACTTTGTGTAGGATCGATCTTCTAACTGGAACTTATTTAGGCAACATCTCATTTGGAATTGGTCATCAACATAAAATGGCTTCTTTTCTCTTTTCGGGCATGTGTCCTTGACATTTCTCTGTTTAATTATCAAGCAAGTTTAGCAATTTAAACATCCGTCCAGGATTGCTGGCACTCACTCTATCGATTTTCGCTTTTCAAAACAGAACAAACACATTTTCTTTTAACCTTTCAAAATAAGGAGACCACATTTCCCAGGGAAAGTCTGTTCCCAGTCACCCTAAAATGAGTTTTCATCTATTAAAAGATCAAAAGCGTAAAAATATTCTACTTTGTGACATTATAGTCTGAGTCACTGACTGACAACAAAGCCCCAAGCCAAAAATCTACGACAGTCTTTGGCATGTGTTATTCTTTCAAACTAACGACGCGTTAATGAGCTCCAATGTCCCCGAGACGGCGGCGACAGAGCCAATTCCGTTTGAACCGCCGTGTCATCGAGAGACACAAAAAATATGCTAGCTTCCAAGCGAGTTTGTATTTGGAGTTCAGCCTTCAGTTACTGCCAATGAAACATTTTGACGAAGCAAAACTCCCAAGCTTGTTTCACGTTGTAGGAAAGCAACAGTGAAACGTCCATGGGCCTTGTCTCTGCGTATGGTTTTTGGCAGCATCCTCACAAGGGCACTTTGTCTCTATCTTTCATGGTGATGGAGTAGTTCCAGCTTTTTTCTCGTAAATATCATCAAGCCTTTTCTACCTTTTTTTGTCTCGTCCATTTCCTGACAACAAATGACCACTTAATGAGTGCAATAACTTAACCCGAGTGTCTTCTCCCTGAACATTCTATTAAGACTTCACATTACAAGTTTTCTGTATTGTCAACTGCAGGGACGGTCCGGACCAATCGTCTCCTCAGATCGGTCAATTCAGCGGCAACACGGCTCTGGAGTCTGTCTACTCCACCTCCAACATTATTCTCATCAAATTCCACTCTGACTTCTCCGGAGCTGGGTTCTTTGTTTTGAGCTACCACGGTAAGTGATGTTGTTGTTACTGGATGGCTTCGATCTGTTTTGCTGTTGTTGATTTTTCACCTTCATCCTTGTTGGGTTACTTGCGGGTCTGTCTCTTGTAGGGTGAGAGAGTAAAATCATGGGTCTACAAAGAACAATTTAAAGTTAAGGTAGACTGAAACCTCATCAGGTCAGAATTAAATGTGAAAAGCAGTTTTTTAAAGCCGCAACAAAGCCATATAGACCCTACCCACATGACGTCACAACTCCGCTCTCCTGACTGGTGCCGCCCACTTGTCCGTCAACACATCGTGTTGACCTGTTACGGCTACGTACGTTCCTCCTATTTACGGCGTGTTTTTCTGCTCGTTAACATTAATAATCAAAATGGTGAAGGTGATTATCACAGATTATGTAGTAGTCATTTTATATCTGGTAAGATGCATTTAATATATATTTAGAGGGTTTTGGGCTGACAACCACAATTAAGATCATTGCTAGGCTAATCGCCGACAACATACACGTATGTATGTAGTGAGAGTGCTATCGCTAAACCATATAAACATTAAAAGCCCTAGCTCCATTGACAAATGACATGAAATACATTAGACTTGACAGTGGATGTTAGCAAGAACAAAAGATTTTGAATTGAAAATTTCGTAACTCACCTTCCGAGCACAAGATTCCTGCCGAATTTTAGCAACGTAGCATTTATAAGCCTCCAAGCTCTTAAAGTTTTTCAAACTTTCGTGAGAATAGGCTGATTTTGTGTGGACAAGATAGTTGTAAATATCAGGGTCAGGCAGAGACGGCGAAGGCAGCCGGTCAAAAATCATCGATTTAGGCATCAAATATGGATCTGGCGACTGTATAGAACGAAGCTTTTCCACATAACGCCTTTTATGCAACACATCCAGTGAGTTTACGGCATCAGAAAGCACCGGGTCTTCCATGAAATGCATTTTAAATTCCTCGATCAATTGAAACCAATGCTAATACAGAGACAAAATGACGGACAAGTGGGCGGAACCATAAAGCGAGCACGTGGTTTTGTGACGTCGGTGGGTAGGGTATATACAGTGGTACCGCTACATACGAAGTTACAGTGGGGCAAATAAGTATTTAGTCAACCACTAATTGTGCAAGTTCTCCCACTTGAAAATATTAGAGTGGAAAATAAGTATTTGGTCACCTACAAACAAGCAAGATTTCTGGCTGTCAAAGAGGTATAACTTCTTCTAATGAGGTCTAACGAGGCTCCTGTTTTAACTTTGCAAATCATGGTGGAAAATAAGTATTTGGTCAATACCAAAAGTTCATCTCAACACTTTGTTATGTATCCTTTGTTGGCAATAACGGAGGCCAAACGTTTTCTGTAACTCTTCACAAGCTTTTCACACACTGTTGCTGGTATTTTGACCCATTTCTCCATGCAGATCTCCTCTAGAGCAGTGATGTTTTGGGGCTGTCATTGGGTCAACACAGACTTTCAACTCCCTCCACAGATTTTCTAAGGAGTTGAGATCTGGAGACTGGCTAGGCCACTCCAGGACCTTGAAAGGCTTCTTACGAAGCCACTCCTTTGTTGCCCTGGCTGTGTGTTTGGGATCATTGTCATGCTGAAAGACCCAGCCACGTTTCATCTTCAATGCCCTTGCTGATGGAAGGAGATTTTCACTCAAAATCTCTCGATACATGGCCCCATTGATTCTTTCCTTTACACAGATCAGTCGTCCTGGTCTCTTTGCAGAAAAACAGCCCCAAAGCATGATGTTTCCACTCCCAATCTTCACAGTGGGTATGGTGTTCTTCGGATGCAATTTAGTATTCTTTCTCCTCCAAACACAAGAACCTGTGTTTTTACCAAAATGTTCTATTTTGGTTTCATTTGACCATAACACATTCTCCCAGTCCTCTTCTGGATCATCCAAATGCGCTCTAGCGAACCGCAGACAGGCCTGGACGTGTACTTTCCTCAGCAGGGGGACACGTCTGGCAGTGCAGGATTTGAGTGCCTAGCGGCGCATTGTGTTACTGATAGTAGCCTGTGTTACTGTTGTCCCAGCTCTCTGTAGGTCATTCACTGGGCCCCCCCGTGTGGTTCTGGGATTTTTGCTCACCGTTCTTGTTATCATTTTGACGCCACAGGGAGATCTTGCATGGAATCCCAGATCGAGGGAGATTATCAGTGGTCTTGTATGTCTTATATTTTCCAATAATTGCCCCAACAATTGGTTTCTTTACACCAAGCGTTTTATCTATTGCAAATTCAGTCTTCCCAGCCTGGTGCAGTTCTACAATTTTGTCTCTGGTGTCCTTCGACAGCTCTTTGGTCATGGCCATAGTGGAGTTTGGAGTGTGACTGACTGAGTTTGTGGACAGGTGTCTTTTATTCCGATAATGAGTTAAAACAGGTGCCATGAATACAGGTAATGAGTGGAGCCTCATTAAACCTCGTTAGAAGAAGTTAGACCTCTTTGACAGCCAGAAATCTCTCTTGTTTGTAGGTGACCAAATACTTATTTTCCACTGTAATTTGGAAATAAATTCTTTAAAAATCAAACAATATGATTTTCTATTGTTTTTTTTCCACATTCTGTCTCTCATGGTTGAGGTTTACCCATGTTGACAATTACAGGCCTCTGTAATCTTTTCAAGTACACAATTGGTGGTTGACTAAATACTTATTTGCCCTACTGTATTTAGTTCGAGGACCTTGTTTGTAAGTCAAAATGGTCGTATGTCGAGCAGGATTTTCCCATAAGAATACATTATAATTCCACTGATTCGTTCCACAGCCCGAAAACCTACACTAAATCCTTATAAATACTGCTGGTGCCATTACAAATGGCAGTTACACATAGCAAAACAAATAAATTATGACTACAAATCAGAATATAATAATAATTCCTGTAATAATGTAACGAATCAGGTTCTAATGTGGCTGATGCGTTTTGGTTGTGGTTGCGGAACTAAAACACAGCGCTGTCTTCGGGACGCAATGAGGAACGGATCAAGAGTAAACATCATGCTTGTCATTACCCGTTAATGACAATGCTCAACTCACGGCTCGGCTCAACTCATGCCGCTAGATAAAAAAAAAACAACAACAATGGTATCTGACTGCTGCCAATAGCCGCTACAGACTACGTCCACATAATGCTACGGTAGATATCACATGTATAAAGAACTACAGTACATGCAAAATGACAGACTCGGCGGCGTTAGCAACACATGTATAGAAAACTAGATGCAAAATGACAGACTTGCCGGCGTTAGTAAACAGCCGCCATCTTAAAGCAGTAGACTTTCCTGGAAGGCTTTTATAGCGAATCTTCCAAGCAAACTTAATTAACTTTTTATCTAAAATACTCCTTAATTGGTTGAAATCTTGACTTGAATCTATCTTTAAAACAGTTTTAAAACTTTTAACATGTCAAAAGTAGACACAGGGGAAATTCTGGTATAACGGGAGCAATTTTTAAAAACTTTAATAGTTGATTCACAACATTAAACTAATTGAATGTAGTTTAAAGCTGCTGATACAGAATGGGGACTTTATTGACCCTGAGAGGATTTTTTGAACAATTTTTGTAACTAATGTACAAAACATTAGAAGCAGCTAATAGCTTGCGGTGGGGGGGGTGCATCAATAATCGATTTATAATCAAATCGTAGCCTCTGAATCGTAATTGAATCGTTAGGTGCCCAAAGATTCCCACCTTTAGTTAGCACAATAATAATTGTCACCTTAACTTAGAAAGACTGGCAAATGCAGGTCGGAGGAAGGACTGTTGAGATCGTAGACATTCTACGCAAGGGCATAGGTTTGCATAGGGACAGTAGGGACATAACACTACCAACTTTTCAGGATGCTCAAATTGTCCCCACTAACTTTTAAGCAACTTTAGTTGCATTTTATAATGAGTTCAGTTATATAGGTAATTTAGATTGCCTTCCCATATGTTGTAGGGATACAATTGACCCTACCATTATTAAGTGACTTATTTTCATTATGTTCAGACTTATATTTCCCCCTCTTCACTTGCTGAACGTGCTAGTCCATACCCCCCCCACCCAAACATGAGATTGACCCTACCATTATTAAGTGACTTATTTTCATTATGTTCAGACATATATTTCCCCCTCTTCACTTGCTGAACGTGCTAGTCCACCCCCCACCCCCCCCAAACTCATGTTTGATTGGCTGATGACCCATCCCACAGACACGCACTGATCAGACAAAAATACAACATGTCGCCAACATGCCGCATCATCCGCCCCCTTCAAAGAGGAGGGATATTAGAAGTTTTTTTTTTTTCAGCCAGGAACACACCACTAATTTTGCTATGGAAATTTTGGTACAACCTGCATCAGAGTTTGCATAACATTAAACTGTGTGAATTTGCTAACCTGCAAAACTTGAGTAGGAAGCTGCTTCGAGGGAAGTGTCCTCCACTATTTTATGAATTTTCTGCTAACGGTAATTAAACTGTGAGAAATGTAGTGAACCGAGGTTAACCCCCTTCTACCCAATTTTTATTTTTGTTTTGTTTATGTGTTCTTAAAGCAACACTTGGTAACTTTTCAGTTTTGGTCGATTTCAGCAACGCTGGTGGACAAAAGCGGTAGTTTTTTGAAAACTGCGTTGACCATGAGGACCAGCGTGTGAGTGCATAGTGTCTTCGTTACAGAAAATAATTGAGAAGCACTGTTATAACACAATACAGATTTATTTTGCAATTATCCGTTAGCCTATCAGTTACCGTATTGGCCCGAATATAAGACGACCCTGATTATAAGACGACCATCTCTTTTTCAAGACTCAAGTTTGAAAAAAGACTTTTTGAACAACAAATTATTTTTTTATACAGAAAATAATTACAGTACATCCGAAACAAATGATTATAACAATATATTTGAGAGATCACATTCGTAAATGAATGGCTTCTGGCTTTTGAAATGTAAATAAACCAATCTATTGTGATAAAACAACAAAATTGCAATAACTGCATTAACCATCAAAGTGAAGTCTAACTGTAGTCTTGAAACAAATCTGAATAAGGAAAAAAAAAATGCAATAAAATAACGCAAACTAGTTAAACTTGAGAGTAGCAGACATCTGTCATGACAGAACATTGCTTCAATGATATCTGGCGCCATCTGGCGTCGTTAATGGGGAGAGTAGCTGAGATCTCTCATGACAGAACATCGTTTCAATGATATTTGGTGCCATCTAGTGTCGTGAATGGGTATAATGTCTAGACCGCGAATATAAGACGACCCCCTCTTTTTCAATCTTATTTCAATACAAAAACACCATCTTATATTCGGGCCAATACGGTAATTAGATTCACATTCGTGAGAAATGTAGCCCTGACCCCCGTTTACCCAATCTGTTTGGTCCTATATATGTCCCGTCTCCAGCAAAAAGTGTACATGCATGTTATGCTGTTATATCGTCCCTACCAATGTTGAAACCAAACCTACACCCTTGATTCTACGGCCGTATTGTCAAGCCAGTTCACGGACGCGCACACCACGCTCATATTTTTCCATTATTTCCGTCTTCATTTCAATGATAAGCATCGTTTTTTTTCCTTTTTTCACCACCTGCACTAACCTTCTTGGAACCAAGGGCTCAACATTGATAGGGACGATATAACAGCTACATTTCTCAGGAATATGAACGTAATCGATACAAATGCTAAATCAGGGGTGCTCATTAGGCAAGGCAAGGCAAGGCAAATTTATTTATATAGCACAATTCAACACAAGGCAATTCAAAGTGCTTTACATCACATGAAAACCATAAAAATCACATTTAAATCAACACAACGTAAAAACCAAGACAAAAGATCGCATTTAATCACAGAATAAAAATAAATAAATAAAAATAAAACAAAAATAGAAATAAAGCAAAAACTACTACTAATAATAATCATTGAAATCACCAATGGAGATAAGCACAAGAGGAATAGAAGGCAGGTAGATTGAAATATATAGACAGTTATGGATATGCAGTGCTAAACAAAAGCGTTTTTAGCCCTGATTTAAATGAGCATACTTCAGACCTTCGGGTAACTTGTTCCAGAGGTGAGGAGCATAATAACTAAATGCTGCCTCACCCTGCTTGGTTCTTGTTCTTGGAACATGCAGAAGACCCGTTCCAGACGACCTTAAGGGTCTAGATGTCTCATAGGAATCTAACAAGTCAAGCATGTATTTTGGTCCAAGGCCATTAAGTGTTTTGTAGACGAGCAGTAGTATTTTATAGTCTATCCTTTGACTCACTGGAAGCCAGTGTAGCGATTTCAAAACCGGTGTAATGTGGTCCAGCTTCCTTGTATTTGTGAGGACTCTGGCTGCAGCATTCTGTACTAGCTGCAGCTTCCTGACTGATTTTTTATCAAGACCTGTAAATATACCGTTGCAGTAGTCCAATCTGCTGAAAACGAATGCATGCATAAGTTTTTCCATGTCTTGTTGAGTCAGAAGCCCCTTAATTCTGGTTATATTTTTTAGGTGGTAATAAGCGGATTTAGTGACGGACTTTAGATGGCTATCAAATTTTAGGTCTGAGTCAATAATTACGCCAAGGTTTCTGACTTGATTTGTAGCTGTAAGTGACATTGTGCTTAGTTGGCTGCTTATCTTTGACCTTTCCTTTTTTGGCCCAAAAATGATCACCTCTGTTTTCTCCACATTTAACTGGAGAAAATTCTGGCACATCCATTCATTGATTTGATGAATGCATTTACTCAGGGAGACTAAGGGACTATAATCATGTGGGGACACAGAAATGTACAGTTGTGTGTCATCTGCATAGGCGTGATAGGAGATGTCATACTGTTCCATTATCTGAGCTAACGGAAGCATATAGATGTTAAATAAGAGTGGTCCAAGAATTGACCCTTGAGGGACTCCACACGTGAATTTGGTTCGTTCTGACTGATAATTTCCGATTGACACAAAGAAATCCCTATCATGTAAATAGGATGTGAACCACTGAAGAATAGTGTCAGTAAGCCCTACCCACTGTTCCAATCTGCTGAGTAGTATGTTGTGATCAACCGTGTCAAATGCGGCGCTGAGATCCAATAGTAGCAGAACAGATGATTTGCCTGCATCGGTATTCCGACGAATATCATTTAGGACTTTGATAAGCACGGTCTCGGTGCTGTGTTGTGGCCGAAATCCAGACTGAAATGAGTCAAAAAGATTGTTTTGGATCATAAAAGTCTGGATCTGTTCAAACACAACCCTTTCGATAATTTTCCCCAGGAATGTCAGATTTGATATTGGCCTGTAATTACTAATGGTTGAGGCATCCATTACATCACTCACGATCGACTAGTTAACCGCAACGCAAGTATGGATAGCTCGCAGCAGCCTCCCCAAAAAAAGCTATGTACATGAAAAAAAATTGTTAATCATAATTATGTTGTGTGAGCAACATATGAGGTTATGCAGCACCCGTCTCTCTCTAAGCAGGTTCTTACTCACGCTTTTCTGGTTCTATAATTTCCAGCAGAGTTCACTACATTTCTCACAGTTTAATTAACATTAACAGTAGAAAACGCATACAGAAGGACACTTCTCTCTACTACTGAGTTTTGCAGGTTAGCATGTTCACACAGTTTAATGTTATGCTAACTCTGATGCAGGTCTGACTTTCAGTAGCAAAATTAGTGGTGTGTTTCCCACCTCCACAACTTTGGCACCTTTTTAAATTACTTACAGTGGCTACAGCAGGCCGAAAAATACTTTTAATATTCTCGTCTTCGAAGTGGGCAGCATGTATATCTGTGTGAGCGCACAGGTGTGTGTTGGGGGTGGGTCAAGTCATCAGCCAATCAAATGTGCTTTTGAAGGGGAAAAAATGGACTGGCGCATTCAGCAAGTGAAAAGGGGTAAATGTAAGTGTGAGAGAATTTTATTCATGCTTAAAACACCACCTTCATGCATTATATTTGGTATGCTTTTGTTATGCTTGCATGAGAACATTGTAGCATAGAGCGTCATTGTTATATTAAACTGCTTGAGTGTGCCTTCCCATGGCCTTGACGATTGTAGACTGTATTACAATATGCCCAAATATGGACTGTTCCTATGTTTTTCAATATGCCCTGAAAGAATACAAGGGAGGACTGTGGTTTCTTATCATTATTCTAACCGGGACCAGCGCTCAAGATCTCAGCTCAAAGATGTTTTTGTATGGAAAAATACCCAGGTTTGTGAGATGATGAGTTTTGTTTCTTAGTAAGTTTCGTTTCACAGTGGGTTTCGGCACCGCCCTTTCAATAGTATAAATGTCCAGCCTCTATAGTACTTCTTTGTACTTTCTGGGTGATCACAGCTCCTGGCTGGGTCACATCATTTTGTACCCAAGAGCTCTTGTTCATAAAGCCTTTGAAGAAAAGCAATCCACGGTTGGGGTCGTATTCATTTCTCTATTCGAGCTATCGAGGTAACACTTGTCTTGGAGTTCAAATTTGAGCTTCCCTGACAGTAAGTTTGAACATTATGAAAATAGTTCACTTAATAATGGAAGGGTCAATTCTATCCTTACAACATATTTGAAGACAATCTAAATTTCTGTGTAGCTCAACTAATTTATATAAGGTTGGTGGGGGGGAATTTGAGCATCCTGAAATGTTGGTAGTGTTATGTCCCTACCGTCCCTATGCAAACCCATGTTGATTTGTTTTACAAGAAAATCCACCGTGCGTCCGTCGAGCGGGAAAACAAACTACGGCGCTGTCATAAATCGTCATATTTCGAGCATGTTGTCAGATGTAGAAAAAAATAGTCAAATTTTACATTGGATGTTGAAAAGATCGCGTGTCGAAGTGATCGTATGTCAAGGTACCACTGTATTGGTAAATGTTATAAACGTTAAACACCATGTCTATGACTTTCCGTTTTGGTAGAAATTTAGTTTGGCTCAAATGATTGATTTACAAGTTAAATAATTTGTTTACCCCCCTACAATCGAAATGTCCCTCAAACAAGCATTGTTTCACTCACTGCACATCGACTAGTTATATCCTTGACTGCCTACTTAGGCAGAAATCTATTTGGCCTTGATTACTTGTGCTTTTTCTTCGTCTTGCCAACTGAAATCACATTTTCTCCTTCATTGGAAAATGCTCAGACAAATTGTCCCACACTCTGCAGATCAACTTGTCACATCCTTCACTGCCCGTTTAGCTGCAGTTTTTAGTTAGGCCTGAGTTATTTGCACAGGGCTGTAACATAGCCAAAAAGACTTTTTGTGTACTTATGTGAATTCTTGGTTCTTTATGATTGGTAAAATATTGTTAAATATCATGAGTGATTACTTTGGATTGGTGGAAAGTTTCACGTGACAGCACACAAGGGAGAAGTTTATGAAAACGACACGTGACCACCCTTAAAACAGGTTAGCGGACTTACTCACTATCCTCAACCTACCTGAGTAAATCCAAAAAATTGATAGCGACCTCTTCAGTCAGAATAGATTCAGGGCAAAAAGTGCTTCCATTCTCCATCACAGAGCTCCAGTACGCTGATGACAACACATGAGTTGCTCACTTTGAGGTGAACCTTCAAAACGTCGGGAATGCTTTTGTCAGGGCCTACCGACTCCTGGGACTTGACATCAACATCAAGAAAACTCAGATCCTCTACCAGCCAGCCCCTGACACAGCCCTTCAGGCCCACAGTCTATTCAGACGACAACCCACGAGAAAATGTGGATCGCTCCGAGTACCTTTGCAGACTTCTCTCTACGAGCTGTCATGATGCAGGAATGTGGATACTAGCCACTGCAGTGGGTTGTTTCAACCACCATTGACTCATGCTAACTTAGCCACTCCGGAGCCCTGAAACTAACAAATAACTGAAAAACTGTGTGGAATTTTTTTAAATCAACTCCACCGTCAACTCCACCAACTAATTAAACCCCGGCTAAATTGAAGATAAAGCCGAATGTCAAAAATTCTGAACTTCGGGTTAGGGTTTAGGGGTTAACAGCATATCAGTACCAATGTAAAACAATGCAAATTGACTGCACAATTATCAACAACACACAAATGAACTGCACAGTGCAATAAACACAATGGTGGGGGCGGGCGCGATTGCACGTGCACAACCTGGAAGTACGCCGTAGTACACCGTACACAATCAATTTGGCTACAAAAACGTGGTGGCAACTAAGCACTTTACTAGGGTGACCAAACATCCTCTTTTGCCCGGACAAGCCCACTTTTTACGTCCTCTCCGTAGCGTCCGGCCAACTTTTATAAATTCATGAAAATGTCCGGTTTTCATGATTTTTCACGGGACCAATATGAATAGAATCCCTCTGACCGCTGGGTGGCAGTGCCTGCCTGCGTTGAAATGGCTCCTACTAGTTGGGGGAGAATGGGTAGTTCTTGTTTTTTGTTGGCAGTTTACCCCTTGTATCATGGAGCATTATCGCCATCTACTTGGTTGAAGGTTTGGCAAGAGATCAGGCAGTTAGACGTTTAAGAGACGTTTATGCTGTTGTAATTTATAAAAATGTTTAGTTGGCACATAGCCTACTGTGTGTGTGTGTGTATTGACTGGACTATCTTTTTTTTTTTTTTTTATCATTATTTAATTTTTTTGTTTTATTATTTTTAGGAAGAATGAAGCCTGTTGAGTAACCTGTAAACTGTTGAGTAAAAAAATATTGCCATATAGTATATTTTATATACTATATGGCAATATTATTTTTTTCCTATAAAACTGAAATTTTATATCCAGACGGAGGATACTTTAAATATAGTATTTAATTGATATAGGCATCTTTGAGTGAACTTCGAGTAAAATTCAAGCATTTTGAGGCCGGGCCGAGTGTCCTCTTTTTTTGGAAATCAAAATATGGTCACCCTAACTTTACACTCAGTCGGACTTACAACACATTCCAAAATGCTAAACGAACACGTCACCTCACAGCATAAATGTGCAACACATATATGATGTAAACAATGCTCGCCGATGACTACCTGGCTTTGCAACGGCAAAGCTGAAATGGCCATGCGTGTAGCAGCTTCAACCTGTTGCTGGAACCCTCCAAAATGAAGGAAAAATACTCACGTACATTCATGGACGCACACAAATCAACATTTCCTCGCACACCTCAACAGGTAGCTGCACTAGGCTCGAATGTGCAGCTGTCACCTTCACGCGTCCCAAAACACTTAGCGCGTGTGACTCGAGACAAAAACAGGAAGTAACTATGAGCAGTTACCATGGAAACGAACGTGTAGCGGGAACCTTTCTAACATTTTCTATTCAAAATGCTCTTTGTACATGACTACAATATTTTTCATTCCACATACATCATGAGGCAATAACAAAATAGTAACGCACAGACACTAAGGAAATCTTTAATCAGATTGCTGGTTTGGAAAAATGAGCGCGTTAGCATAGACTTCATAACGTATTGACGGGGCGCGGGGCCAATAAACAGTGGGGCTGCATTGTTGGCGAAGCCATCAAAGCTGACCGAGTGGAATCATAGACGAAGAGCTTTTTTTTTTTTAAATTATTGTGAATAAATGCTTAAATCCCCGAATTCTTTATAGATATGGACATAAAACAGTCTCGATTCTTGGTTAAAAGCAAAAAAAAATAAAAAAAAATGTGGAGTTAGCATTTATTCTATGTAAATATGTCAAAGTACAATGCTAGTCTGTTCATGAATGTGGCTAGCGGCCGCCTAATGTAAACAGAGCTTTTCCGGTGAAAATTCTTGTGAATAAATGTTTAAATCCCCAAATTCTTTATAGATATGAACGTAAAACAGTTTCGATTATTGGTTGAAAGCAAAAAAAAATGTGCAGTTAGCATTTATTTTACGTGAATATGTCAAAGTACAATGCTAGTCTGTTAGTGAATGTAGCTAGCGGACGCCTGATGTAAACCGAGCTTTTCCGGTGAAAATTCTTGTGAATAAATGTTTAAATCCCCAAATTCTTTATAGATATGAACGTAAAACAGTTTCGATTATTGGTTGAAAGCAAAAAAAAATGTGCAGTTAGCATTTATTTTACGTGAATATGTCAAAGTACAATGCTAGTCTGTTAGTGAATGTAGCTAGTGGACGCCTGATGTAAAGCGAGCTTTTCCGGCGAAAATTCTTGTGAATAAATGCTTAAATCCCGAATTCTTCATAGATATGGACGTGAAATAGTCTCGATTCTTAGTTAAAAGCAAAAAAAAGGAAAAGTGCAGTTAGCATGAAATTTACGTAAATGTTGCGAACTATGATGCCAATGCAGTAGCGGCTAATTTTTTCCCATTGATTCTTTTCACAACGTTTCATGCATGGTATGAAAAATATAACAATTACCTTGAATCCTCGAACAAATCACTCCTGAGACAATCCTTCCTGTTTGTATGCGGTACAGCTTTCGTACTTTTTCAACAGAAATCCGGCATTAGATCGCTGCGTGCGTGTTTGTGAATAGGCGCAGTGCATGACCGATCTGAATATCTATATATCTCAATACATTATGAAGTCTATGGCGTTAGATGTCTCGTTTACTGAAAAAAAGTAATCAGATTACAATAACACGTTGTTAGTGACGATATCGGAAAGAAAAGCCAACAACTAAAGCATAGCAAACTTGTTGGTCAGGAATAAATTGGGCTTTTTATGGGTGCTGCCTAGCAAATGCTTTTTCTGCATTCAAAACTTTCCTTCGCTTTCTGCAAATCTACTTATTGCAGTATATCACTGGCTTCCCGTAAAAGCTGAAAACTATTTCTTGCTGATTTGCTACTGCCAATTCCTGCCTGTTGCTGTAGTGTTACATTCAATCGAGTTTTTCTTCCATTTGAAATGCCCCATAAACATTGCTTCTCTTTACACAAATCTACTTGTAGTATCCTTGACATCCCGTTCAGGGCACAGTTACTGTTAAGATAGCATTATCATGGTGGGTTTTCTAGCTCAAGGACCATATTCAACATCATTTCAAACTCACAAAGTTTCTCTCTTGAATTTCATTACATTTATCTCGGAGACAAATATGATTCTGGTTTTTTTCTCCTCTTCGTCCTCACAAGTAGCCTTTTGGGGTGGGATTTTTAATTAGACGCAATCATTTCTCGTGACTTTCCTGACTCTGTTTACCCTTCACAGCAGTTTTCACACACACACACACACACACACACACACACACACACACACACACACACTCATCTCATACATATACATGACAATCTTCCGTCCTCCCCTCACAGAGAATGTGTGTCTTTCCAGAGGTTTCTGTTCATCACTCTTCCGTGCATTTTTTCCCCCCACTTTTTATACTTTTTCATACAGATGTCAGGCTCTTAATGAATCATGTTAGCGGTTCACAGCTGTGGGAAACAAGAACAGGCCCATCTGTTGGAGGGTTTTGAGGTTTTTCTTCGAGATGGTTAGTGGATACAAACAGTAGCTAGCGCATAGAAAAGTGAAGGCCGACTTCATTTGTGCAGTGATGTATAACACCAGTCATCAAAAAAGTTTCAATCTTTTTCGAGAAGATAAACCCCAAAGCCATTTTGACTTAACCACATGAAATTTAGTACACCTGTCTATCATGAGTCTATCCACGAGAGAAGCCTCAAAAGACGCAGGAAGCCTGCCGTTATTATTGAAAATAGGTATTTAGGGATCATTTTCTCCATTTTCAGGGATTCGTCAACGGCGAAGTTGTCCTATAAGTTTTCTTCAGCTGCTATCAAATATAAATCCCCAAAGCCACTTGGCAACGTGAAAGTTAATAGCCAGGTCTGTTATGAGTAGAACCACAAAAATGTATCAAGACACCATACTAACAAGGAAATGGGAAGTTTGCTGTTTTTTTAAAGCAACCATTTTAGCGCTGTTTTCTGTTCCCTTGGCTTCAAAAACTTGACCAAGATTTTTTTTCTGATTGTTACCAATTTTGAGCCATGTTTTAAAGACAGATGGGCAATGCTAAATGATGAAAGAATCTGACCTTTTAGCCAGATTGCCAGAATCACGCCAGCTGGCACAGATCCAATGACCAAGGCCGGTGAAACCCCGACAACCAGGCCAAAAGGCCAAACTCAGCGTGTTCACCTTAGTCTTAACCCCTTGTATACAGTCCCTGACAAAAGTCTTGTCGCTTATCCATTTTCCAGACCTACTGGAGCCCGCGTGGATCCGATATTCACTCAAAAAACAGTTTGGTGGTGGCAAAATCATGGTCTGGGTTACATCCAGTATGGGGTTGTGCGAGAGGTCTGCAGGGTGGAAAGCAATATAAATAGACTGAAATATCAACAAATCTTAGGTGCCTCTTACATTCCTAACCAGGAAAGGGACACATTCTGCAGCAGGATGGTGCTCCATCGCATACTTGAATCTCTACCTCAAAGTTCCTCAAGGCAAAGTAGATGAAGATCCTCCAGGACTGGCCAGCGTAGTCACCAGACATAAACATCATTGAGCATGTCGGGTAGGATGAATGAGGGAGCATGGAAGATGAAACCCAAGAATGTTGATGAACTCTGGGAGGCATGCAAGAATGCTTTCTTTGATATTCCTAATGTCTTCATCAATAAATTGTATGAATCCTTGCCGAACCGCATGGATGCAGTCCTTCAAGCCCATGGAAGTCATACAAATTATTAAATTTGGATCTCACAGCACCACTACTTAATTCGCTTATGTTATGTAACATATTTTTGTGTTTGAAGTACATTTATTTGTTCAATTTTCACACTACTTTCTGTAGGCGACAAAACTTTTGTCTTGCCAAAATTTGACCTTTGTATCTTCATTAAATGATAAATCTTTTTTCAGTGAAACAAATATATTTTTGTACATTCAACATCATTTGGGAGGTTCTTAGCTTTCATATGAGTAATTTCTGAAACCAATTGAATAATTAAAAGTCAGGTTATTAGCAATTGTTTCGACAAAATGGATAAGCGACAAGTTTTTTGTCAGGGACTGTATGACTCCATTTTGAAAGCAGGAAAAAGGCTTCGAAACACAAGTTGACAATTTATTCAGGTCGACAGCGATCAAACAGCGAGGCAAAACAGCAACAGACCCAGGCGATGAGGCAGACTGGTTCCAGGGTCACCATATCACAAGTCAACAAAAGGTTCCCGAGAAAAATGACAATGATTAGTTAAGCATTAACCGTAATTTCCCGAATATAAGGCACACCCGTGTATAACGCGCACCCCAAATTTACTTGTAAAATCTAGGGAAAATTATTGTACCCGTTTATAACGCACACCCTAATTTTAGCACCAATAAATAGAAGAAAACAAGAAAACAGAGCTCGTGTACAGATACAGAAATGTCATTTTACTGACTGGTAAAACACAGCACAAGCAAAGCACATTGGTTGTTCAGAACATTACCATAAACTGACGATATGTACGGTAATAATATGATTTGACAACTTCTCCAACTTACCAGAATCTAGGAGAAAACAAAACAGATGTGACTTTTCTTTTAAAGGCTGCTGTATAACTTGCTCGTTTCATCATGATGAATAATTGTTTCTTCCATGGATTGATACGGTAAAATGAAAGTGACAGCGTAAGACGGAAATCCGAGAGCGCTCATTGCTGTCGACACGACAGTAACAATAAGAACTATTGTTATTTGGGTTTGAGTTTCCCGAGGGACAGACATAGTTGACGGACGCACAGGAAGTCTGTTACGTTTGTTATGGTACGAGTTGCGGAGCTGCAATAAACGTTGACTCAAATGAGTTCAAGAAACAAAATTCTGTGTTTATGAAGAGTGAAAAAAGCAGAATTTAACACAGACGAAATCATTCGGCCGATCAGAGTGAAGTATTACCGAAACAAAATGGTGACGTCACGTACCGTAATGGTCGGCAACGGGTCGCCGCATACGTTTCTTCAACACAACGTGGCCGTGTCAGTAAAAAAAAATCGGTTTAAATACAGTGGGGAGAACAAGGATTTGATACACAGTCAATGGGAAAACCCATTGGCAGTGTATCAAATACTTGTTCTCCCCACTGTATATATGTAATATATATATATTTCTCTCTCCATTCCATGTACCCGTTTATAATGCGCCCCATGATTTTACAAGTTGATTTGGGGGAAAAAAAGTGCGCGTTATATTCGGGAAGTTACGATAGTCTTTTAAACGGCTCTGGTGAGGCGGGCCGTGGTCCAGAAGAAGGGTGTGTTCCTTGTTTTGGGACAGGCCGTCCCACCATTTGTTCTGGACTGTCCTGAAGAGCTGATTGTGGGATTTGGTGTTGCAGACGTGGGCTTGTAGATGTCTTGCCTATTACCTGGTTGTCAGCCTCCATCTTGCTCAGTCAGCTGCATGACGCACGCGTTGGGCTTCCGTGGTCGGAAGGCGTCATGTATCTCTTATGCCCTATGTCAAATATATTCTGCTTGTACTATTATATAAATATTATTTATTTTATATTGGTTGTTTTACAGTAATACAAACAGTCCAACAGTAAATACGAGAAAATATACTATTCCCTGATTGATTATATTAAGTGTGTTAGAGTAATACAAACAGTCCAACGGTAAATACGAGAAAAGCTACTATTCCCTTCAATGGCAATCTTTTTAGTTTTGCCTTTGCATGTGGGCAAAGTTAGGCAGCAACGTTTGATGACTAAACACAAAACATAACTATTAACGCTACAAGGTCATCGGTGGGCAGAAGAATTGCTATGAAAATGCATTTTTAAATCATTTGAATCAATGCTCTTATGGATCATGTGCACACACACTGACAATGCATACATAAGTCTGTTTGCTTTTGATATGCACTAGGGCGGCAGATGCTAGTTGGCAGCTCACGTTTTCGTCCTCAATTTCATCCTCACTTACAGCCCTCAGCTTCTCCCTATCTGTATTTTCTCAGCCTCCTGCTCTCTTGCCGGGTTACTAAGTGATCTATGGTCATGCAGTCGTATCGATTACAGCCTCTCAGCCCGGTGGCTGTTGGCTTTTATGATTCAAGACAGGCACTATATTTGTGTGGCCACTCTGGCTTCTTTGCTGACCTAACCACACGATCATAAGGAGTTCAATCGGGAGGTTAAGTAAAGCATAAAGCAAAATAAATGGTGTGTTTGAGTTGTACGATGCCTTCCATGTTCATATATGTTTTCCTCTCCGCTCCCCTTTCCGCCGCTGTGTGTCATCCATCTTCCAGCCTACCAATTAAGGGTCTGCCAGCCCCCTCCGGAGGTGCCCAACGCTGACATGCTGATGGAGGATGGCGAGTTGGAGATAGGTGAGCCGCCCGTCCATCTGTCCGTTCGTTTTCGTCGCCTCCAGACATGTCACTTTGATAGCGGACTGCAAACGAGACACTCTGATGTCCACAGAAGACAATTTATTTTCAAAGGAGAGTTACAAATAACTTGCTTCACCACAGAAGTACGCAAACACAAATTTTATTTTAAAATAAAGCCTGCAACAGATTTAAAAATAAACTATTTCCATATTGTATTTAACTATCACATTATTGTATAAGAAGTCAGCCAATAAAACTGTTCAACTCACAAAAATTAGCTGCTAATGCTAGTAGCTGGTAGTTAACATTTGCAGTCTACATAGAGATTTTTTTTTTTTAGGTTTTTAATGATCAGGGGTCTCCAAAGCAAAACACTCGTTTGATTCATCTGACTTTTCATGTCATATTTTTTTAACAAAAAAAGTCATATATAAAAAACTAGATAAAGGAAAATACAGTAAGGAGCAGAAGTATTTGCATCTCTTGTGATTTTGCAAGTCCACCCACTTAGAAAATAGGTAGGTCTGAAATTTCAATCATAGATGCATTTCAGTTTATAGAGACATATTTAGTGGAGAAGCCTTTGTTTGCAATTACAGAGGTCAGACGCTTTCTGTAGTTCTTCACCAGGTTTTCACATATGGAATCATGGATTTTGGTCTATTCCTCTACACAAATCTTCTCTAAATCTGTCAGGATTCGGGGCTGTCGTTGAGAAACACGAAGTTTCAGCTCCATCCAAAGATATTCTATTGGATTCAGGTCTGGAGACTGGCTAGGCCACTCCAGAACCTTGATATGCTTTTGAAGGTAACTGACCTACGAGCCAGACTGCCAGAATTGCGCCAGCCGAACCGCCAGACCCACGCTGGCGCAGATCGAACGAGCCGGTCCGGCGGGACCCCGGCAATCTGGCCAGATGGGCAAACTCCACGCGTTCACCTTAGTCTTAACTAGGGCTGCCAAAATTACCGCGTTAACGGGCGTTAATTTTTTTTGTATTTAATTAATCAAGTTAAAATATTTGACGCAATTTACGCACATGCCCCGCTCAGATTAAAATGATAGCAGTGTCATGTCCACTTGTTACTTGTGTTTTTTTGTCTCCCTCTGCTGGCGCTTTGGTGCGACTGATTTTATGGGTTGACATCAACAATGGCGAGGTACTAGTTTATTTTTTGATTGAAAATTTTACAAATTTTATTAAAACGAAAACATTAAGAGGGGTTTTAATAGAAAATTTCTATAACTTGTACTAACATTTATCTTTTAAGAACTACAAGTCTTTCTATCCATGGATCGCTTTAACAGAATGTTAATGTTAATGCCATCTTGTTGATTTATTGTTATAATAAACAAATACAGTACTTATGTACCGTATGTTGAATGTATATATACGTCTTGTGTCTTATCTTTCCATTCCAACAATAATTTACAGAAAAATATGGCATATTTTATAGATGGTTTGAATTGCGATTAATTACGATTAATTAATTTTCAAGCTGTGATTAACTCGATTAAAAATTTTAATCGTTTAACAGCCCTAGTCTTAACCCTTTTTATTGACTTCATTTGGAAAGGTTTAAAGAAGGCTCACTGAAAACAAGTTGACAATTTATTCAGGTCGACAGAGATCAAAATGGCAAGGCGAAACAGAAACACTCAGGCGGGAAGGCAAGTCAACAAAAGGTTCCCGAGAAAAATGACAACACTTAGTTAAACATTGTCTTTTGAAGGCTCTCGCGGGGCGGGCCGTGGGCAGGAAGAAGGGTGTGTTTGGGATTATCGTCTGTTTGTGGATTGGACAGGAGGATTCGGGAGTTACTGTTGTCCGGGCAACGAGGATTGTGGATTTTGCAACCTCAGCGTCAAAGGGGCTCTTGGAGTCTTGTCAGTCGTGTTATCAGTTGGATATCGGGTGTTGGTTTTCCTTGTGTCGGGACAGGGCGTCCCTTCATTTGTCCTGGACTGTCCGGGAGAACTGATTGCGAGAGTTGGTGTGTCAGTTGCATGACGCAGGTGCTGGGCTTCCGTGATGAGAAGGCGTTGTTTATCTCTTACGCCCTATATTCTGCTTGTTTAAACTATGGTATAAGTGCTATTTAATTTGGTCGTGTTAGGGTAATACAAACAGTCAAACAGTATATACGAGAAACGATACTATTCCCTGATTGATTATATTAAGTGTGTTAGAGTAATGCAAACAGTTAGACGGTGCCTACGAGAAAAGGTACTATCTCCTTCACGTTTTATGAAGCCAATCCTTGGTTATTCTGGCTGTCTGCTTCGGGCCATTGTCATGTTGGAAGACCCAGTCACGACCCATTTTCAATGCTCTAACTGAGGGAATGAGGTTATTACCCAAAATCTCATAATACATGGTCCCATATGCAGAAAAACACACCAAAACATGATGCTACCACCCCCATGCTTCACAGAAGGGATGGTGTTCTTGGGATAGTACTCATCAATCTTCTTCCTCCAAACACAATAAGAGAAATTAAGACCAAAAAAATTACATTTTGATCATATATGACCACATGATTTTCTCCAAGGACTCCTCTGGATCATCCAAATGGTCATTGGCAGATATAAAATGTACCTGGAAATGTGCTGGTTTAAGCAGGTGAAACCTTCCGTGCCAGGCATGATTTTAAACCATGATGTCTCAGTGTATTACCAACAGTAACCTTGGAAATGGTGGTCCCAGCTCCTTTCAGGTCATTGACGAGCTCCTCTTGTGTAGTTCTTGGCTGATTCTTTACAATTCTTAGGATCATTGAGACCCTACGAGGTAGATCTTGCATGGAGCCCCAGTCCGAGAGAGATTGACAGTCAAGTTTAGCCTCTTCCATTTTCTAATAATTGCTCCAATGGTGGATCTTATACCACCAAGTTGCTTGAAAACAGCCTTGTAGAGGTCTACAGTTCTGTCTCTGGTGTCTTTGGAAGTTCTTTGGTCCTTCTCATGGTAGCAGCTGGATTATTACTGACTGTGGGGTGCAGAGGTGACAATAATGAACTCAAACGGGTGGTGGCTGGGTGGTTACTCATGGGATAAAGGTGGACTTTTTTAAAGGTAGACTGACAACTCTTTGAGTGTTATAATTATTGCTGATTCTCAGGGGTACAAATACTTAGGAACCCCAGTAAATTACAAATAAATTATTTAAAAAATGACAATGTAATTTCTGGATTTTTTTTTTTTTTTTTGGATTATGTCTCTATGAGTGGAAATCCATCTATGATTGAAATTTTAGACCGCTACCTATTTTCTAAGTGGGTGAATTTGCAAACTCATAAGGGGTGCAAATACTTCTGCTCCTCACTGTATAAATGAGTTGGCATATAGCGAGTTAGCAGCTAATATAAGGGTTAAGAGCATACACGAGTAATCGACAAGGGCTTTTTAATCCAAGAGTTGTAGAAAAAAAGAATACTGTTGATGACTTGTGAATTAGCGGCTATGCTAGAGGCTAACAAATGCAGTCCAGGATAAAGAAATTAATTGGAATAAAATTGCCAGTAAGCTAATCGTTCTTGTTCAATGTTAGTGATAAGCAAATAGTAGCTGATAAGGACTGTTTTAATTGACTTTTGGGAGGTAAAAAAAAAGCAAGCCAGTCAGCAGCTATTGATTTCGAGGCTAATGTCCACAGGGCCACAGTACAGGTTCGTACAATATTAGCTTTTTCTAATTCACATTACGTGTAAATAACTAAAAAAAATAATGGCTTCTAGGTGACATCATCAGGTACAGGTGCCATCCTGGATTTTCATTGGTCGGCAGTGACATTCTCACCTGCCGCCTGGGAGAGCGGCTTCAGATGGATTCACCGCCTCCGACGTGCCAAGGTTTCTGCTTTGAATTTGAAATACAGCAAATATGTGAACATTTACATCTAAAACGTTCTCTTGGTTTTTGTTTTGTTTTTACCCTGAAGTCCAATGCCCCGCTCACGACGTGCGATACGACTCGTCGGGTGTCATCCTGAGCCCCGGTTGGCCTGAGAGCTATCCTAACCTGCAGATGTGCTCGTGGAGCATCAGTGTAGAGAAGGGCTACAACGTCACCATCACATTTGAAAGCTTTCACACAGAGAGGGAGTTTGACGTGTTGGAAATATTTGATGGTAAAATATACTAATGAGTTATTGGAACCATGACTGCAATTATTTTAGTTCACTAATACAAACTAACTTTGTTTTTATTCTAAATATTTCCCAAATTTTCAATCTTCCACAACTCAGGTCCATCCGCCAACGACCCAACGTTGGCCACGTTAAGCGGCGACCTTCCAACGCCGTTCAACATCACCACCTCAGGACACCAGTTTCTGGTGCGATGGTCATCAGACCACGGCACCAACAAGAGGGGCTTCAGAATTCGCTATGTTGGTGAGTACCAAAGTATGTATCCCAACTTTATTTTACTACTAATTAGCATTATCGTATTGCATGGAAAATTAGCAAAGAGGCAGACAGAAGGATGAAAACAGGCCCAAAAATGGTTCCTAAGAAATCTTATCATATCTAATTTGTCAAATTTGTGGGTGAATTCAACACAAATACAGAAAATAATGAAAGCCCTGCTCACTTCTGACTGCCTCTCATGCAGTTGAATACTTTGTGTAATGGTCACTCCAATCCAAATGAAGCCTGCTGAGCACAGATGGTGCTGCTTTTTTGACAGTTAAACCAGAACTTTTTTGTCCGTTGAGAACTCGCGCCGTGTAATGGGGTTTTTATTCAAGGAGTTTTTTTGACAGTGAAGGAGAAAATGATAATAATAAGACCTGGATAGTCTCTCCGACCTTCAAGTTTCTGTTCATGTACTTGATGAATGACAGTCTGAGTCAGAGCAGATGTCTGTGACGTTCCTGCTCTGTAACTCTTGTAGTACTGCAGTGTATAGTTAGTTTGAACGGAATTATCACTATAAAATGTCAGATTTTTATGTGGAACTAGAAAATACAATTTCTGGAGAAAATGTAGGGATGCATTGCTCTCTGATTGGTAACTTCCTGTAGATTTTTAGTCATTTCCTTGTTAACTCATGGCTACTGACGCCTCTAGACAATCAATTTTGCCTTAGTTCAGTCAAAACTAAAACTTGTCCCGATGTCCCGATCGATCGGCATCCGATCACGTCATTTTCAAAGTATCGGAATCAGCAAAAAAATATCAGCCACGCCTTTTTTTAAATATATATGTATATTTTAATTGAATCGTTTTCTAAGCATGCACTGCACGACCCACTCACGCATTGTCGTGCTCAATCTGTAATGGTGCCGTTTTACCCATATGGAGAGATAAAAGACAGCGTAAAATGAGTAGAGTGAATTTTGGCAGCCTTTGGAGCCTTTTTTTAATTGGCTAAAGCCTTACAATCCCTTTCCCTACGATTAGAAATATCATGGGAAGCAATGTGAGGAAGCAAGGTAGCAATTGATCTTTTTTCTTAACACCTTATGTTATTTCCCAATGCAGAGAAGATATATCAATTGGTAGCGCTACGCACAGTCATGGTTCTACTTCCCATCATGCATTTGGGCATGGCTACAGTATCATTTACTGAAAGCTCAACAAATACACTAGATGGCAATGTTTAGTCACAATATACAAAGTCACAAGTCTTTCTATCCGTGGATCCCTCTCACAGAAAGAATGTTAATAATGTAAATGCCATCTTGAGGATTTATTGTCATAATAAACAAATTCAGTACTTATGTACTGTATGTTGAATGTATATATTGTCCGAGTTTTATTCATTATTTTCTTAACGCATTTGCAAAATGTATATGATCGGGAAAAATTATCGGGAATGATTGGAATTGAATCGGGAGCAAAAAAAAGCAATCAGATCGGAAAATATCGGGATCGGCAGATACTCAAACTAAAACGATCGGGATCGGATCGGGAGCAAAAAAACATGATCGGAACAACCCTATTTATTATTATTAAAATGGATTGGATGTCTAGCTGGCAGTAAAAATAAGATGAGCATTCACAGCCAGTCCTCCCAGTTTAAATGAATTGGATGTCAACTGTTGTCAATGGTGGGCAATGAGTTAATGTTGGTTTTGGGTCGCTTTCTGCACATTTTGGGACATTCGGGAGTCACTTCCTGTACATATTGGCTAACTTCCATCTCATTGCTGACTTCCTGTAGATTTTAGGCCTTTTCCAGATAACTTACTATTGATGTTGGCAATGGCGCCAACATACATTTGTTGGCCACCCCAATGGTCACCCCACTCGCCAGTCTAATGTCAGATTGTAATAGCTGTGGAATTCAAAATGTTGACCGGACTGTTATGGACTATGCACATTAAACCATTAGTAACATGAAATATAACACAATAAACCAAGTTGTACCTCGACATACAATCGATTCGTCACACGATCTTTTCGACATCCGACGTAAAATTTAACTCGCCATGTTTCTACATCCGGCAACATGCTCGTAATATGATGATTTATGACAGCGCCACAGTTTCTTTCTTTTCCCGCAAGACGGATGTACGACGGATTTCTTGTGACAGAAAATAACATGGGTTCCAAGAATGTTAGTGCACATAGTAAAAAAGTGACACCATTGAAATGAAGATGAAAATGATTATAGGTGTGTGAAATTTCGAAATCTTAGATTATTCGCGATTCGGCCGTGGAAGATTCGAGAACAATTCACAAACATCCAAATTCTGATTATAGAAATATGCCAAGTAAAGCGGAACTAAAACACAGTCAGCGCGGCTCTTTTCGCAAAAACTGGGTACAAATTTTGTGCGCCTTTGAATTTTTTTAATGTGAATTGGATCAAAATTAATTTTAGGACAAAATACATTTTTAAATTTTAAATAATTTCGCTCTTCGACTTCACTAGCAGTTGACGGGACAGATCCATAGGTGGCCTATTTTCAAAAACTTAAAATTCAAATATTTTCAAAACCAAAGCTGCTAGCGACCTAAAACCAAAACAGACACCTCCCTTAGGCATACGTATATGAGTCCCCATGAGCAGCGATATAAAAAAAATTCAAAGTGTTTCCCTTAGAAAATCCTGACAATTTTTTTTATTTTATATATAATTATAACTAAACTAAAATGGCTATAAAATTCTCAAATTTTACACTAGATGCACAAAAATCACCAAATGCACCGACTGTATATTTTCAGGTTCAATAGCAAATGTAACATGTAACTTTTCTCCCGAAATAGCGACTTAGGTTTTTTTTTTTTATTTAGTACAAGTTTTCAACAGCTAATAAATCACTCACTTTTCATATCAGAAACTTGAGGAAAGCATGCAGCATCATCTTAATTTTACTCAACAAAAGCAAAATGTGTATTTTTCTATATACAATCACAACTTAATTTAGGTTTAATTCCGATCTCAGCACGTCTTGCAGGTTATCTGGCCCTCGTCATTTTATGATTGACATGTTATATAAAATAAAACACGTAAAATGCGAAGTTTTTTCTATATGGATACAGAAATGTCTAAATTACTAATTTTTTGGCCAAAAATTACCATATCGTTTCAATGTAAACTTACGCTACTGTGTATGGATATAACATGGTGGCCATCAAAAAACAAAGAGCTTTTTAAGTTGAAAATTCTTGTAAATAAATGCTTACATCACCGGAATTTCTATAGATATGAACATAGAACACTCTAGATTGTTGGTTAAAAGCAAAGAAATGGGCAGTTATCATTAATTTCATGTAAATATTTCGAGCTAAAATTATGCTATTGTATAATCCAATGTGGCGGCTGCCACAAAACAAAGAGCTTTTTAAGTTGAAAGTGCATGCATGTGGCTCTTTTATATAATAATTACCTTGAATCCTCAGCCAAATCACTCTTGAGACAATACTTCTGCTTGAATGCGGTAAAAAATTCGTCCCGTCTCCACCTAAATCCAGCATTTGAATGCAGCATATGTTTATCACTGTCAAAGCCAATTCAGCTCTGCCTGGGATGGCCCCTAACGGGAAGGCGTGGCGCAATGTTAGAGGGAGCTAGCTTGTCATCTGATAGTGAATTCTGTTTTGCTATTGGAAATGAACGGGGCTTTTTTGTCACGACCGTAACATTAGGGGAGAAATCAACAGAGCCTGAATTCTTGGAATGTTTTTCTGTCAAAGTGCGAATATTATACAGCATGTGATGATGTGGAGCGACTCATACCCTGGCCCAATAATTCAGAAAAGTGAAAATTATAAAACATTTAAACAAATCTCTTTGGGGTTGGCTTAGGTTATCATGTTGGTGGGTGAACATCCCTCTTAATACAAACAAATTTCCCCCCAACTGTTTGAACTTGCAACATGCAGAGAGACTCTAGTCCAGAAGTTTACATTTTGATCTGTTTTTTAAGTCTGATGCCCCCTTAGCAGGCTTCACTTTCGACATAGTACAAGTTAAATATTGCTTAAGTTTGAACTCACATAGCCACTGAGGTGAAGTATATTTTAATTGGTAACAACAGGCATGTGACACAAAAACATGCTGATTAACAACTAATCGTTGAGCTCAATTACCTCTGATGAAGAACATGAAAATAAAGGCCTGTTAAACAAGCCCCAAAGGGGGTTGTTTAAAGAACAATATGATCAGACAAGGCCAGCAAAGATCTGATGGGCCAAATGAAAGTCTTACACAATTTAGTGGTTAGCCTATTAGCACTTCTAGAGTGTCACTCTGTTAATGATTAGGTTACAAGCTAGTAGTAATGCTTAACTCATTTCCTCCCATTGACAACAATAGATATACACTCACCGGCCACTATTTTAGGTACACCAAGCTAGTAACGGGTTGGACCCCCTTTTGCCTTCAGAACTGCCTCAATTCTTCGTGGCATAGATTCAACAAGGTGCTGGAAGCATTCCTCAGAGAGTTTGGTCCATATTGACATGATAGCATCACACAGTTGGTGCAGATTTGTCGGCTGAACATCCATGATGCGAATCTCCCGTTCCACCACATCCCAAAGACGCTCTATTGGATTGAGATCTGGTGACTGTGGAGGCCATTTGAGTACAGTGAACTCATTGTCATGTTCAAGAAACCAGTCTGAGATGATTCCAGCTTTATGACATGGCACATTATCCTGCTGAAAGTAGCCATCAGAAGTTGGGTACATTGTGGTCATAAAGGGATGGACATGTTCAGCAACAATACTCAGGTAGGCTGTGGCGTTCCAACGATGCTCAATTGGTACCAAGGGGCCCAAAGAGTGCCAAGAAAATATTCCCCACACCATTACACCACCGCCACCACCAACCTGAACCGTTGATACAAGGCAGGATGGATCCATGCTTTCATGTTGTTGACGCCAAATTCTGACCCTACCATCCGAATGTCGCAGCAGAAATCGAGACTTATCAGACCAGGCAACGTTTTTCCAATCTTCTATTGTCCAATTTCGATGAGCTTGTGCAAATTGTAGCCTCAGTTTCCAGTTCTTAGCTGAAAGGAGTGGCACCTGGCGTGGTCTTCTGCCTCAAAGTTTGACGTACTGTGTGTTCAGAGATGCTCTTCTGTCTACCTTGGTTGTAACGGGTGGTTATTTGAGTCACTGTTGCCTTTCTATCAGCTCGAACCAGTCTGGCCATTCTCCTCTGACCTCTGGCATCAACAAGGCATTTCCGCCCACAGAACTGCCGCTCACTGGATATTTTTTCTTTTTCGGACCATTCTCTGTAAACCCTAGAGATGGTTATGCGTGAAAATCTCTGTAGATCAGCAGTTTCTGAAATACTCAGACCAGCCCTTCTGGCACCAACAACCATGCCACGTTCAAAGTCACTCAAATCACCTTTCTTCCCCATACTGATGCTCGGTTTGAACTGCAGGAGTCTTAAACCACGTCTACATGCCTAAATGCACTGAGTTGCCACCATGTGATTGGCTGATTAGAAATTAAGTGTTAACGAGAAGTTGGAAAGGTGCACCTAATAAAGTGGCCGGTGAGTGTATATAACAAGATAACAATTGTCCAATTCATTTAAACTGGGAAATTGTGCGGTGAATGCTCACCTTTCAGCCAATAGGTTAAAGTAACATGTAATTTATTTAGAACATCTTCCAGGGTGTTATCCTCACGTAACATCAACTCAAAATGTTGCTTCTTTGGAATTTTTCTTTACAGCCCTGTACTGCTCCACGCCGGATTCGCCGCTGCATGGCTCCATCTCGTCGCAGACCGGCGGCCATGTCAACAGCGTGGTGCGCTGGGCATGCGACCGTGGCTATCGCCTGGTCGGTAACGCCACGGCTACCTGTCGTCGCATGCCGCTCGGCCATCACGCGTGGGACTCGCCGGTACCTGCGTGCCAAGGTGAGTTTGTGTGTGCGTGATAACGCTGCCTCTAAATTCAGAATTGCTTGGAAAATGTAAAAAAAATAAGTTTAAAAATCTGCTTTGGAGCAGGGACGTGAACCCTGAAATGGCAGAGGAGCACTGTTTTTATTTGGATGAAAAATAAATGGCAAGATATAAATTCATTAGAAAAGTTAATGAGAACTTAAAATTTAATGAAATGAAACTCAATGAAGTGGAATACAATAAAAATGAAATATTGGTAAAATATAATCCAATCTCTTCTGTGTACATTCCTTCGTAATGAACACTAAAATTAATTAGAATGATGTCGAGTAAAGGAATTAATAACAGAATGACATTAAATTAAATCTTTTTTATGATCAAGCGTTAGTGTCTTAGGAGAGCTACACACATAGATTTGAAAACGACAATGAATTGAAAATAGATAACAATTTCATTTGGTGACGATATAATGAATAGGTTATACTAATAAAACAATATTAGAATGCTTATAATATTGGAACAAGTAAGGAACTATAATTAAATTAAATATCAAGGTATTAATAAATAAGGAATAGCTAAATGGAATAAAAATAAAGCAGAAAGATCAATAAATACACAAGAAAATTGTCACAAAATACCAGAAATATTTCAATATAATAAGGCTTTAAAACTAATATACGAACAGTGTGTTGTTATTAGACAATGAAGAAACTATATATTGTGATGTAACATATACTATATCTACTAAATATCACCTTTCATGAATTAACCTGAGCTCAGAATGCAAACTTTCAATATTGTGCCATCTGTTTTTACACCCTAACTCATCAAATCAACATGCTTGAAAGACATAAACGGTGCATTGAGTCCAGATCTGAAGCACTGTATGTGCGTGCGTCTTTCCGTCCTCCCCAAGCTGTCTCATGCGGAGCCCCCAAGGCGCCGACAAACGGCGGGGTTTTAACAGCCGACTACTCGGTGGGAACGCGAGTCTCCTACTTCTGCAATGACGGCTACAGGCTATCCAGCAAAGAGCTGACGTCTGCCATCTGCCAGCCCGACGGGACGTGGAGCAACCACAACAAGATACCGCGGTGCTCAGGTTGGTATGACCAAACCCCCTGTCGGCGCCACTGCCAGTTATCCTGACACTTTTTTTTCACGTGTTTCTACATTGCAGTGGTTGTGTGCCCAAGCATCGGTTCCTTCTCCTTGGAACACGGCCGCTGGAGGATTGTGAACGGCTCGCACTACGAGTATAGGACTCGAATTGTGTTCACCTGCGACCCGGGTTACTACCGCTTAGGACCTGCTCACATCCAATGCCTTCCTAATGGTGTGTGGAGCTGGAAGAATGAGAGGCCGCATTGTCAAAGTAAGTCATTGTTAGTCAGGAAGTAAAAGTACTTGGTTACTGTACTTAAGTACATTTTTGTGTATCTGTACTTTACTTCAATATAAATATGAAGTGTTATGTGTCACAGTGGTCCGAAAAAGTATTGAACCTTTTGGAATTTCTCACATTTCTGCATAAAATCACCATCGAATGTGATCTGATCTTTGTCAAAATCACACAGATGAAAAAACAGTGTCTGCTTTAACTAAAACCAGCCAAACATTTATAGGTTTTCATATTTTAATGAGTATAGCATGCAAACAATGACAGAAAGGGAGAAATAAGTAAGTGAACCCTCTGCCTAAGGAGACTTAAAGAGAAATTGAAACTAATTTTTACCAAATAATTAAAGTCCGGCGTGTACCCAATCACTGATGAGTGGTTTAAAGCTGCCCTGCCCACTATAAAACACACATCTGGTAAGAAATGTCTTGATGAGAAGCATTGTCTGATGTGCATCATGGATCGGTCAAAAGAGCTGTCTAAACACCTGCGATCAAGGATTGTTTATTTGTATAAAGTTGGGAAAGGATACAAAACATCTCTAAAAGTCTGGATGTTCATCAATCGACAACCAGAGAAGCTGTCTACAAATAGAGTTTGGTTCCCCCAAAGATGACACAAAGAGTACAGCGCAGAATACTCAGGGAGGTAAAAAAGAACCCTAGAGTGTCGGCTAAAGAAACACATACAGAAATCGCTGGCACAGTCCATTATCTCTCTGCACACATCAACTATATGTAAAAATTTGGCCAAGAATGGTGTTCATGGGAGGACTCCTTGGAGGAAGCGACTGCTGTCAAAAAAAAAAAAAAAAAAAAAACATTGTTGCTTGTTTAATGTTTGCAAAAAGGCACTTGGACAATCCACAGAAGTTGTGGCAAAATATTTTGTGGACTGAAGAAACCAAAATTGAATTGTCTGGGAGTAACACACAATGTTACGTGTGGAGGAAAAATAGAACAGCTCACCAAAATCAACACCTCATCCCCACCGTGAAGCATGGTGGAGGGAGCATCATGATTTGGGGCTGTTTTGATGCCTCTGGAGCTGGACAACTTGCAAGATAATGATCCAAAACACAGAGGTAAATCAACTTCAGAATGGTTTCAGAAGAACAAAATACACGTTCTGGAGTGGCCAAATCAAACTCCAGATTTGAACCCCATTGAGATGCTGTGGCATGACCTAAAGACGGCGATTTATGCCACACATCCCAGGAATCTGACTGACCTACAGCAGTTTTGTAGAGAAGAATGGCCCAAGATTAGTCCTGATTGATGTGCCGGACTGATCTGCAGCTCCAGGAAACGTCTGGTTGAAGTTATTGCTGCCAAGGGGGGCTGAGGTCACAAAATATTAAATGTGATGGTCACTTACTTATTTTTCCCCCTTCTGTCATTGTTTGCATACTATCCTCATTAAAATATGAAAACCTGGTCAGCCACACATTATGCCACACGGTTGCTAACCGTCATTTGCTATTATTTAGCCACAACTGGATCTATTACCTCATTACTATTCATCCTTCACACAGCCGCTAGAAAACAGAAATGTCCTTTAATCAATCTGCAGGCAACAGGGAGGTCATGATTTTACGACACTGTGTGGGTGGTCGCTGGTCGTTAGGGATGGGAATTGATATGATTTTTACGATTGCGATTCCATTATCGATATTGCTTAACGATTCGATTCTTTATCAATTCCCTTATCGATTCTAATTTGGACTAATGGACTGTTTGAGGTTCTGGGTTCAATATGTTTTATGGTTCATTCGCCTCGGGGTGTCGGTTAGAACACAAGGAGCGGAGAGTGGCACTTTTAATCCAACTTGGCAACAGGCACAACTATATACAGGCAATGGCACTTGATATGACAATCACGCAATGAGCAGATGAGAGCATGCGTGGAAAGATGTTGATGTATTTTTGTATGTGTGTGGAAGAAGACTGGAATGTGTGGGTATATGTGTGGTTCTGTAAGGAAAGAAAATTGCATCATATTAGTGCTGATGCAATAAACAATGCAAATTGACTGTAAAGCAGTCAATAACACGCTTACATGACTCGCGCAGTATAATGAACACAAAGGTGGGGGGGTGGGAGTGCGCGCGCACAACCCGGAAGGACACGTGTAGTCATCTTGGCCATAAAAGTAACGAAAACTAAGCACTTTACCACAACATCATCTTAAGATGCTAAACTAAACATTCCCTCTTAACACAAATGTGCAACGCGAATATCATTTAAACAACGCTCTCTTCGACGCAGCGAGAACGAGCGGGAGCAACCAGCCAATGTAACAGTAAAAACACGAAACGGTCGTGCTGATAACTGCTCTAACTTATTCATAAGAACTTTATGGCATGAAGGGTAAATACCTACATTCGCTCATGGACGCACACAGATACTTCCTCTAACAGGTGGCCGTCCTCTGCTCGAAATGCGCAACTTACGCCTATTCTCGGTTCCAGAATACGCATGACGTAGGACAATAACAGGAACTAACTGACTGGTTGCTATGGGAATGAACGCATACCCATGGAATCTTTGGAATCTTTCTAACAGGAGTATTAAAATTGCTAATAAAAATGTTTAGGATTATTTTAGATGTATATATGTTATATTTTTCTTATAGAGTATTCGACAAGGAATACGATAGACCCATTAATAGACTTTTTTAGAAAAATCACCATCAGTCGTGGGAAACGCAGTCTTTCTTAAGACAAAACGCTACCGCTTTTGTACACCGGCGTTGCTTTAAGTAATTTTTTGTCTCTGTATCTGTACTTTTTTTCTAAAAAGTGATTACTTCATCCAATACTGTTGTTTGTATTTTTCCTGTAGCAATTTCTTATATCTGATCATCCATTGTCTTTGTCAGTCATCTCCTGCGGCGAGTTACCGTCTCCGCCCAGCGGCAAGAAAATTGGCACTCAGACGACCTTCGGGGCGACGGCCATCTTCGCCTGTGACGCCGGCTTCATGCTGGTGGGCTCAGCCGTCAGGGAGTGCCTGTCATCCGGGCTGTGGAGCGGAACAGAGTCGCGCTGTTTCGGTACGTGAATGTTAACGCTAATTAGCACATCACTTCAGAAGTCGAGAAAACGCTGCCTTTTAAGAGCGAGTTGTCTGTTTCTCGGCCGTCTAATGAGGATGGGTATTAAAAGTAGCTGAGATGACCCTGTCCTGCCTTCATCTGCTACCACAGCTGCTTCCCTCAGGCCTTGACCTCACACAAAAAAATACTCATTTTAGTCTTCCACACAAAAGAAAACCTCAGTGAAACAAGGCACTGACAGATGTTATATGGCATCTGTTAGGTCCCACATAAACAGCATTTGGATTCAATACCAGTATTTTTTTCCACTCCAAAAAAAGGTTTAGCTGAAGATAAATACAATTGGGAAAAAAAGAAAATTGAATATACTTCGAAAGAAAGCACTCCCTTGTCCTTGGTGGTTTACGCTTGTACCGCCTTCTCCAAGAGGCAAAAGCGGGGAGAAAAAATCACTTGAAAGTTTTTTTACGTGATTCAACTTTGAATGTAATGTTTATTTGTAGATTAGAAACTGTGTTCAAGCCAAGTTGACATTCTCCTGACTTCTAATGACTTTCGAAAAATATTTCAGAAACTTTGTTTCACTGCAGCGTTACAAGGTGCAATTTTTTTTTAAGCTTCACCCAGCCCTCAGGTGTTTAATCATGATCAAAACACATTACAAATGATAAGCTATTATATCAAACTGTGTTACATTTTTAATTCTACAAAACCCTTGGAGGTGTGCACGCATCAGTTTGGTAATGCTAATCAGTCGTAATGCTTGGAGTAAAAAAGTAACAAGCACTTTAATTCTCAATACAGTTTGGGAATCTTGCACTGTTGAATTTGCCTAATTTTTTTTTTTTTTTCCCCCAAACTGCACTGCATCCTTCAGATGTCCCGACGGAGTTGGTGGTGATAATTTGTCATGTTTTGATCATGATTAAACATGAGAGGGCTAAGTAGGGTTCGCCCTCTCATGTTTAGTCATGATCAAAACACAAAAATGAACTATTAGTTTTTAAAGCAAACTCCCATTATGCTCTCAAGCTTACCCCCCGGAGGGGTGCTTGCACCATAGTTTAGACTGGATCAAAGGAAATGCTAACTGCTAGGACTCTCATGCTAGATAAATTTATAAATGAACAGTTACTAAACAGAACCATACACTTCATAATGTATTGACATGACACATTCCCCATTCACTGCGTCCCACACTCCGCTTCATTTATTAGCAGACGGTCACAGCGATCTAACGCCGGATTTAGGTTGAAAAAGTACGAAAGCTGTACTGCATTCAAACAGGAAGGATTGTCTCAGGAGTGATTTGTTCGAGGATTCAAGGTAGTTATTATATTTTTCGTACCACGTATGCATTTTGAAACGTTGTGAAAAAAAAAACAATAGGAGAAATTATATTATATTTCACAAACTTTACGTAAAATAACTGCTAACTGCCCGGTTTTTTGCTTTTAAGCATGAATGGAGACTGTTTTACATTATAACTATAAAGATTTCAAGGATTTAAGCATTTATTCACAAGAATTGTCAACGCAAAAAGCTCTTTGTTGTGCTAATGGGGCCACCACAGTGACTTAAAGACTAGCAGGACATTCGACATATTTAAGTAAAATAAATGCTAACTGCCCGTTTTTTGTTTGTTTTTTTGCTTTAAACCGAGAATCGAGACTGTTTTTAAACATTTATTCACAAGATTTTTCAATGGAGAAAGCGCTTTGTTTACATATGGCGGCCGCTAATTTGCTTACTGACTAGCATCATAGTTTGCAATATTTATGTGAAATAAATGCTAACTGCGCGTTTTTTTGTTTTGTTTTGTTTTTGTTTTTTTTTGCTTTTAACCAAGAATCGAGACTGTTTGACATCCATATCTATAAAAAAATTCAGGGATTTAAGCATCTATTCACAAGAATTTTCAACAGAGAAAGCTCTTTGTTTACATATGGCGGCCGCTAATTTGCTTACTGACTAGCATCATAGTTTGCAATATTTATGTAAAATAAATGCTAACTGCACGGTTTTTTGCTTTGAACCAAGAATCAAGACTGTTTTACGTCCATATCATCTATTCACAAGAACTTAACGGCGGAAAAAGCTCTTTATTTACATCTGGCGGCCGCTAATTTGCTTACTGACTAGCGGAATAGTTTAGCAATATTTACGTAAAATAAATGCCAACTGCATGTTTTTTTTTTTTTTTTTGCCTTTAACCAAGATTTGAGACTGTTTTACATTAGAACTAAAGAATTCAAGGATTTAAGCATTTATTCACAAGAATCGTCAACGCAAAAAGCTCTTTGTTGTACTAAGGGGGCCGCCACATTGACTCAAAGACTAGCAGGACATTCGACATATTTATGTAAAATAAATGCTAACTGCCCGTTTTTTGTTTTTGTGGTTTTTTTTTTTTTTTTTTTTTTTTTTTGCTTTAAACCAACAATCGAGACTGTTTTACGTCCATATCTATAAAGAATTCAGGGATTTAAGCATTTATTCTCAAGAATTTACAACAGAGAAAGCTCTTTGTTTACATATGGCAGCAGCTAATTTGCTTACTGACTAGCATCATAGTTTGCAATATTTATTTAAAATAAATGCTAACTGCACGTTTTTTTTGCTTTGAACCAAGAATCAAGACTGTTTTACGTCCATATCATCTATTCACAAGAACTTAATGGAAAAAGCTCTTTATTTACATTTGGCGGCCGCTAATTTGCTTACTGACTAGCGGAATAGTTTGCAATATTTACGTAAAATAAATGCAAACTGCATGTTTTTTTTGCTTTCAACCAAGATTTGAGACTGTTTTACATCCATATATATATATGAAGAATTCAGGGATTTAGGCATTTATTCACAAGAATTTTCAACGGAAAAAGCTCTTTGTCTGTGTTTCCACTCTGTCAGCTTTGACGGAGATAAGCCCCCTATGAATCGGCCCCGTGTCCCGTCAATACATTATGAAGTCTATGACAGAACATATGCCAAATAAAGTGCCAGTCATCTAAACTTACACGTCACGATGATAAAATTTGACATGGAGAGTTTCATCATCTATCATTAGCTGCTGAGTTTATCTCCGAGGGTATCGAATGCGATCACAGGAGTTGGAAAGGACAACAATCTCAATCCAATTAGACAACGAAGTCTTCAAAAGAACATGTGCGACTGCTTTTTTTTTCTTCTTCTTTTGGAGGCAACACAAAGAACCGTGGAACATCTGTGAAAATGCTTGCGGGATAATTGACCATCTGAGCCTTTTTGAACTGATAAATAATTGAGTTTTTTGACAGAATACTAATAGTTTACAAAGATAGAAGGCCTGTTTTCCGCTCTTTGACATTGGATTTTATGCGGTGTGAAAATGGCTCAAAGAGAAGGGTCAGCTTCCAAATTAGAGGTGATTAAGTACACAATGTAATGAGGCTTTGTGGATTGCCGTATTTTCTGGACTATGAGTTGCACTTTCTTTCATAGTTTGCCTGTGGCTGTGACTTACAGACAAGTGCGACTACGTTGTTTTTTTTGTTTTTTTGTTTTTTTTTAATACCAACAGCCAGTTAAGTTGTGATTTTCAGGCTGTATTTATCCAAAAAAATGTTAACAAATTACGTTGAAAGATGCCTATTAAGGCTGTTGTTCTCAATTTTACTATGATTACTTTAATGTTTGGTTTGTTCGTGGTGTCTCATTAATTAAAAAATTGCCCCTCCAAATTGCAGATGTGGGGAGTAACGTGTTACATGTCAGTTACATTTACTTGAGTAACTTTTTAAGAAAATTCTACTTATAAGAGTTTTCCTGAGCCATACTTTTTACTTTTACTTGAGTAGATATGTGAACAAAAAACAATACTCTTACCCCGCTACTTTGGGCTACACAAAAGTCTACATTTTTCCTCTTTATTCTACATACTACTGTATTATATATTTTTTTGCCAGTGATGCCAAGAGTAGTTCAACTAATTTTACCAATGAGACGTAGCAACAATAATCACATGACTCCATTAAACCAATCAGACACAAGCTTGCCATTCTATGATCACGCCAGCCTGTTCAACCACGTGGCGACTTTAAAGTACAGTAAAAGATGAAGTATTTGACATAGAGCGCTGCCTTCAACATGACTCGAAAGCTCGGATTTAAACCTCTTTCTGCGTTTTTATTTGGTACCGATTGACCCCGGAAAACCAGAGATATGATCCTTTTGATTTCATAAAAGTAACTATGAAGGAACTATTCAAACTAGGAACTATTTTCTCCACTAGAGGGCACTCCTGCATTTTGGACGAATAATGCTGCATTTTTTTTTTTTTTTTTTTTTTCCTTTCGCTGGAATTCAATGATGTTTTTTTTGTGTATTTCTTTGGCTTACTGTGGTTATGTAATGGGTTATTGTAAAGTATCATTATAACAACAGTTCATAATTTTAAAAAATACCAAAAAATACCAAATAAAAATTAGCAGTTACTCACAATGTTACTCATTACTTGAGTATTCTTTTCAATGGATACTTTTTTACTTGTACTTGAGTACATTTTTTGGATGACTACTTTTACTTAGTACTTTGAAGTAACGCTACTCGAGTAAAATTTTTGGCTATTCTACCCACCTCTGCCAAAATGCGACTTATACTCCAATGCAACTTACTGAATGTTTTTTTTTTTCCCTCTTCATTTTGAATCCTTTGGCTGGTACGACTTATATTCAGGAGCGACTTAAAGTCCGAAACTATGGTGATTGTTTTTGGATAGTGTTATTTTATTATTATTTATGGATGGTATAATATTTTTTTAAAATTCTAATTCCCGTAGTCTTTAAGTCCACCTGCTTATTTGCCATTTTTAAAACTTTCAAACTATCAACAGTTGCTCATGGGAAGCGGAAGCTGAAATGAGTAGTGTCAGTAAAACAGCCCAAAATCCAAAAGGGGGCGAGGTATATCAACATTTGCTTATAAGCAGAGTGGCCAAACATTTTACTCGAGTAGCGTTACTTCAAAATAATATCATTAAAGCAAAAGTAAAAGTAGTCGTCCAAAAAATGCACTCAAGTTCAAGTAAACAAGTATTTGGTGAAAAGAATACTCAAGTAATGAGTAACATTGTGAGTAACTGCTTATATTTTTGTTGGATTCTTTTTAAAAAAAAAAAAAAAAAAAAAAATGTTTTTTTTTTCTGAGCACAAAGTTGTCTATATGGACTATAGTTATAACGATACTTTGCAATATCCCATTACATAACCACATTAAGCCAAAGAAATACAAAAAACAAAAACAAAAAATCATTGAATTCCGAAGAGAGAAGAAAAAAATTACATAAATGCAGCATTATTCATCCAAAGAGCATGAGTACCCTCTGGCGGAGAAAATAGTTCCTTGTTTGAATAGTGAAGCGTTCCTTCATAATTGCTATTCTGAAATTAAAAGGATCATATCTCCGGTTTTCCAATCGGTGCCAGATAAAAACTGGAAGAGAGGTTAAAATCCGCACTTTTGAGAAATGTTGAGGGCAGTTCTCTGTATTAAATACGTCATTTTTAATGGTGCTTGAAAGACACCACATGATTGAACAGGCTGCCGTGAAGCTAGAACGGCAAGGCAAGGCAAATTTATTTATATAGCACAATTCAACACAAGGCAATTCAAAGTGCTTTACATCACATGAAGATCATAAAAATCACATTTAAATCAATACAACGTAAAAACCAAGACAATCAAAATTGGAAATAAATTTGTACATAAAAATCGCATTTAATCACAAATAGAATAAAAATAAATAAAAATAAAACAAAAACTACTACAACTAATAATAATTGAAATCAGCAATGGAGATAAGCACAAGAGGAATAGAAAGCAAGTAGATTGAAATATATAGACAGTTATGGATATGCAGTGCTAAACAAAAGCGTTTTTAGCCCTGATTTAAAAGAGCTAACAGTTTGAGCATACTTCAGACGTTCAGGTAACTTGTTCCAGAGATGAGGAGCATAATAACTAAATGCTGCCTCTCCCTGCTTGGTTCTTGTTCTTGGAACATGCAGGAGACCGGTTCCAGACGACCTTAGGGGTCTAGATGTCTCATAGGAATCTAACAAATCAAGCATGTATTTTGGTCCAAGGCCATTAAGTGTTTTTTAGACGAGCAGTAGTATTTTATAGTCTATCCTTTGACTCACTGGAAGCCAGTGTAGCGATTTCAAAACTGGTGTAATGTGGTCCAGCTTCCTTGTATTTGTGAGGACTCTGGCTGCAGCATTCTGTACTAGCTGCAGCTTCCTGACTGATTTTTTATCAAGACCCGTAAATATACCGTTGCAATAGTCCAACCTGCTGAAAATGAATGCATGCATAAGTTTTTCCATGTTTTGTTGAGTCAGAAGCCCCATTTTTTAGGTGGTAATAAGCAGATTTAGTGACGGACTTTAGATGGCTATCAAATTTTAGGTCTGAGTCAATAATTACGCCAAGGTTTCTGACTTGATTTGTAGCTGTAAGTGACATTGTGCTAAGTTGCCTGCTTTGACCTTTCCTTTTTTGGCCCAAAAATGATCACCTCTGTCTTCTCCACATTTAACTGGAGAAAATTCTGGCACATCCATTCATTGATTTGATGAATGCATTTACTCAGGGAGACTAAGGGACTATAATCATGTGGGGACACAGAAATGTACAGTTGTGTGTCATCTGCATATGCGTGATAGGAGATGTCATACTGTTCCATTATCTGAGCTAAGGGAAGCATATAGATGTTAAATAAGAGTGGTCCAAGAATTGACCCTTGAAGGACTCCACACGTGAATTTGGTTCGTTCTGACTGATGGTTTCCGATTGACACAAAGAAATTCCTATCATGTAAAATAGGATGTGAACCACTGAAGAATAGTGTCAGTAAGCCCTACCCACTGTGCAAGCTTGCGTCTGATTGGTATATTGAAGTCATGTGATTATTGTTGCGACGTCTCATTGGTGAAATCGGTAATTAATATAGCAGGCATGTCTCTACTCTTAGCTTTGCTGGCAAAAAAAGGTAATAAATGTGTAGACCGAAGTAGCGTTGTAAGAGTAGCTTCGTAAAACTACTCTTAGAAAAACATTGTTTCTCAAAAAGTTACTCAAGTAAATGTAACAGAGTACATGTGATGTGTTACTACCCACCGCTCCTTTCGAGTATTTTAACCAAAAGCGAAAGCTTCTTGCTTTTTTGTAGTTCTACTGATCTCCAAAAGACTAAGATATATGAACATAAGACAATCAAGATAAGAAGTGTTAAACCATGTAATATTTCATTAGTTAGTAACAAACCTTAAAATCACATCTTGCATGGACCGGGAGCTAGTGCAAGTTGGCCAATCAAAATGCCCTTTGCAAACACGCTCTATAGACAACGTCCCGCTTTTGTGAGTTGTTCAGGCAGAGGCGAACAAATGCCGGCTCTACCGTTCCGCTTCAGTGCAAAAGCTAATGGTTTATGTTGGCTTGCTTCCACCAGGAACATACGGTTGCCCTAAAGGGACAAAAGACGTAGTGTTGGCTAAGCACTCACTGAGGTGATTTCTTATGAATACAATCAAGTGTTTCATTCATAAGCTGTTTAGAGTGATACTTTATGTAGTTCGCCACAGGCACCTTTAACTAATAGTCTGCTCTGCTACCCTACAGTCCGTAGGTTCGCCACCCGTGTTCCAAAGCTATTCTTGAATCTGTGTCCACACTGTCACAGCAAATCAGCCTTGAATTTAGTTGAGTTTACCCACTGTGCGTGTGCCGTATTTGTATTGCAGCTGGTCACTGCGGCATCCCAGAGGGCATCATCAATGGCCAAGTGATCGGAGAGAACTTCGGTTACCGTGACACAGTGGTGTACCAGTGCCTTCCCGGCTTCCGGCTGATAGGCTCATCGGTCCGGATCTGTCTCCAGGACAACCAGTGGTCGGGGCAGCTTCCCATCTGCATACGTAAGGAAAAGAGAAACAAATGATGAAGCTCATCAAGCTCCTCGGAGGCTCCGTCTCCATGACAACCTCTTGAGCCGAATGCCGCGAGCTCTTAAGACAACACGCCGCTATGCATACATCGCACCCGCAGCGGAAGCTTCATTATCACATAATGTTCCATCTGTTCTATAAGGAACGTCCTCATGTGGCACTTCACGAATTCACTTCACTACTATATACAATGTGAGCCGTCGTTATACAAAGTACTTGACTTCAGCAAACAACTTCCTTTTCCAGCACTCTTCATTCTGTTCATCAATATCAACTTCAGTGGTCAGAACGCAGCAAATGTATTCTGGTTGTTTAAAGGCGCATACCTCCAATATGGCATATTCTTGTATTGTGAGTGGCGCAGCTGCAGCAGCACAACATTTGTGAGATGTTCCGTAGTGTGTAGTATTCGCAGAGACCTTGTTGATAATATTCAGTCACCCTTGGGAGTGAATCCAAATGCTTGGAAATGCATAGTGGTGATGTAACTACTTGAGGAATTTAAACAGTGCCGTAAACCCTGTAGGATACAGACTGAGCCCTGTAGAGAATAGCAAAAAAATGGGTTAAATTAATTAAAATGATTTCTAGTTGCTTGTGGATGCCACAAGATTCCACCAAAAAGCTTCAAGTCTTGCCTATATTACACAACACTATACATCTAGCATGTACACAATCATGGACCCATGTTGGTAACACTTTACAATAAGGGTCCCTTAATTAACATTAGTTAATGCATTTTTAGACAATAACTCATGTTTAAGTAACATCACAATAATTCATTTAATCCCTTATCTAACATTTATTAATATTGGGGCTGTCAAACTATTAAATTTTTTAATCGAGTTAATTACAGCTTAAAAATTAATTAATCACAATTCAAACCATCTATAAAATATGCTAGTGATGGACGATAATACATTTTTCAACCTATATCGATAACCGATAATTTCCAGCCCCTTCCACCCGATAACCGATAATGTCACGCCGATAATTCTATTCAAACATGTATGTAAAATTTTAAAGTATACAAAGATCAAATGTTACTGTGCAAAAATGTAATTTAGTGAACAAGTAGTAAATTCCAACATCTAAACAATGGCAATGACATTGTGAATTGGTAAGCTTTTGGCAACAATTACTTCGATAGTTAACACCCAAGTTGCACAAAAATGCCTTTAAAAGTAAGCCATTCCTAACATATATCACATTACTACACTGCAAAAACACCTCCTTAAAACTAGCAGAATTGGACAAAACTGTTGATTGTGCACATATGGAGGCTAAATCGAGTATAATAATTATCGGATTGCATTATCGGTTGAATTTCGTTTTATCTGGATTATCTGTGTGACGTCATAATTGCCATTATCGGCCGATAATTATCGGTGACCGATATTATCGTGCATCTCTAAAATATGCCATATTTCTCTGTAAATTATATTGTTGGAATGGAAAGATAAGACACAAGACGGATATATACATTCAACATACGATACATAAGAACTGTATTTGTTTATTTTAACAATAAATCAACAAGATGGCATTAACATTATTAACACTGTTAAAGCGATCCATCGATAGAAAGACTTGTTGCTCTTAAAAGATAAATTTTAGTACAACTTATAGAAATTTTATATTAAAACCCCTGTTAATTTTTTCGTTTTAATAAAATTCGTAAAATTTTCAATCAAAAAAATAAACCGTGTAGCTCGCCATTGTTGATGTCAATAATTACACAATGCCCATGCTGCTCAAACCCATAAAATCAGTCGCACCCAAGCGCCAGGAGAGGGCGACAAAACACAAAAAAACTAGGGCTGTCAAACGATTAAAATTTTTAATCGAGTTAATCACGTCTTAAAAATTAATTAATTGTAATTAATCGCAATTCAAACGATCTATAAAATATGCCATATTTCTCTGTAAATTATTGTTGGAATGGAAAGATAAGACACAAGACAGATATATAAATTCAACATATGGTACATAAGTACTGTATTTGTTTATTATAACAATAAATCAACAAGAGGGCATTAACATTAACATTCTGTTAAAGCGATCCATGGATAGAAAGGCTTGTAGTTCTTAAAAGATGAATGTTAGTACAAGTTATAGAAGTTTTATATTAAAACCCCTCTTAATGTTTTTGTTTTAATAACATTTTTAAAAATTTCAATCAAAAAATAAACTAGTAGCTCGCCATTGTTGATGTCAATAATTACACAATGCTCATGCTGCTCAAACCCATGAAATCAGTCGCACCCAACCGCCAGCAGAGGGCGACAAAACACAAAAAAACAAGTAACAAGTGGACATTACACTGTGCTGTCATTTTAATCTATTTGAGCGGGACATGTGCGTTAAATGCATCAACTTTATTAACGTGATTAATTTTAAAAAATTGATTATCGCCCGTTAACGCGATAATTTTGACAGCCCTAATTAATATATCAATTAATATGAGTTAATGCATTAAGTTAATGCATTTTCAGACGATAACTAATGTTTAAGTAGCATTACAATAATTCATATAATCCCTTATTTAACATTTAGTAATGTATTAATTAACATTAGTTAATGCATTAGTTAATGCATAACCAGACAGTAACTAATAGTTTGGTAAAATTAAAAAAAAAATATATAGGCCTATATAGGGTTAGGGTTTGTTAATTTACACATTTATAATTTCTTAGTTAAGGGACACATGTGCTACACTTTACAATCAGGGTCCAAAAAGCATTCAGTACTGGTTAATTAAGGTTAAGTAATACTTATGAGGTACGTTCACATGAAATAATACCATAATTAAGGTCAGGTTATAATATCTAATATATCTAATACATAACATTAATTCACATTAGTGCATTAATAAATAGTTATTAATGTATACTGATACTAGTAAGTGATTGTGTTATTTTAAAATAAGAAACATTGCTCTGTGAGTCCTTGGGTGCTGCTAACCTCACCTTAAGTATGGTATTATTTCACGTGAACGTACCTCATAAGTATTACTTAACCTTAATTAACCATTACTGAATGTTTTTGGACCCTTATTGTATAGTGTAGCACATGTGTCCCTTAACGAAGAAATTATAAATGCTTAAGTTACCCCCCCCCCCCCCCCCCACACACACCCCTTTAACTTTATTAACCATTACTGAATGTTTTTTGGACCCTTATTGTAAGGTGTAGCATGTGTCCCTTAACTAAGAAACTATAGATGCTTAAGTTAACAAATCCTAACCCAATATAGGCTTATATATATTTTTAATTTTACCAAACCATTAGTTACTGTCTGGTTATGCATTAACTAATGCTTTAACTCATGTTAATTATTAATAAATGTTAGATAAGCATTTATATTAAGTATTGTAATCATACTTAAACAGTTATTAGTTACTGTCTGAAAATGCATTAAGCAATGTTAATTAAGGGACCTTTATTGTAAAGTGTTACCCTCATGTTACATACACAAGTGTTCTAGCGTTCAGATCATAGACTTCACAATCAGCTGACGGGACACAAGGCTCGGGGCCGATCTGGAGGGGGCCTATTTTAAAAAACTTAAAATTCAAGTATTTTCAGAACCAAAGCCAGCGACCTAAAACCAAAACAGGCACCTCCCTTAGGCATACATGCGTCTTCATGAGCAGCGGCATAAAAAAAAATTCGAAGTAGTTCCTTAATAAAATCCTGATTATTTTTATATAAGTATAACAAAACTTAAAATGGCTCAGATTTTCTGCTAGATGCACAAAAATCACTAAATGCAGAGATAACCACCTGTATTTTCAGGATCAATCGCAATATTTAACATATCATACACGTTTTTGCAGAAATAGCAACTTAAATATCATGTGGAGAGATAAAAAAATCCAACATGGTGGCCGTCACAAAACAAATTGCGTTTCAAGTTGAAAATTCTTGTAAATAAAGGCCTAAATCACAGAAATTCTATAGATATAAACGTGACGCAGTCTAGTGTCTTGGTTAAAAGCAAAAAATGGGCAGTTATCGTTCGTTTTACATAAATATTTCAATCAAAATTTACGGTTGTGTAATCCATCATGGCGGCCGTCACAAAACGAAGAGCTTTTTTAAGTTGAAAATTCTTGTTAATAAATGCTTAAATCGCGGAATTTCTATAGATATGAACGTAAAACAATCTAGATTCTTGGTTGAAAGCAAAAAACGGGCAATTATCGTTCATTTATTCATAAATATTTCAAGCTAAATTTGAGGGATTGTGTACTCCAATATGGCGGCTGTCACGAAACAGAGCTTTTTAAGTTGAAAATTCATGTAAATAAATGCTTAAATTGTGGAATTTCAATAGATATGAACGTAAAACAGTCTAGATTCTTGGTTAAAAGCAAAATACGGGCAGTTATCATTCATTTTACATATATATTTCAAGCCAAAGTTACACAAATTTTATCCGTTGATTTTTTTTTTTTTTTTTCTTTTTTCACGTTTAAAAGTGTACGCATAGTGGTATCTGATATAATAATTACCATGAATCCTCGACCAAATCACTCTTGAGACACTCCTGCCTGGTTATATGAAGTAAAACCTTCATCCTGTTTCCACCTAAATCCGGCGTTAGAACACAGCATGTGTTTGAGTTTATCACAGTGAAATCCAGTTCAACGTTCTGCCTACGGGAAGGCGTGACGCAATGTCTGTGGGAGCTATCTTTCCAACTGATGGTGAAAACTATGGTTCAGATATTAAAGCAAACAAATATAATTTTAAAAGTGTTAAAACTGAATGCGTCCTTTCGTCCAACATTTCTATTGAGTTTGTTTATGCGACAAATCTCAAGGCTTAAATCATTTTGCAGTCAAATGATGCCGTAATTACAAAGATAAGCGCATAAACTTGCGAGAATCTGACGATGTCAGATAAAATTTGTATGCTTAAACTTGAGATTTTCTCTGATTAATTAAACAAAAAACACCCCATTCTCTCCCGTCCCTTCTTGTCAGCATTCCTTATTCGTTTCCTTCCCCGTCCCATGATCCCCCCCTCCACTTCCTCTCGCCGACTGTCTCCTCTTGCAAACGTCAGAAATAGCCCCGTCAGCGCTAAAACTTTTTAAGCAGCCCCATTGAATTAAGCTAAGGGATGAATAATTACCACGCCAAACAGCAGGACACTCAAAACCAACTCCGGGGGGTGGCGAGGGACGATATTTCCTGATATGACATCTGTAAATTGCCCGTGGGCCCTCCGCCTTTCTGTACTGATGTAGGAGATGAATGTCCATGAATCAGCGCCATGTCAGCCTTTCTTCTTTCTGTTTTTAACACTCTTCCCAACATCAGCTCTTCATGCAGAATCATTTGTTTTTCATACAGGGCTGGCAGTAAATGATCGTGTTTTAGTGCCATTTATATTGATGACTAGCATTAAAGGGGAAGTTCAGAACTGTTGACATTAGGCTTAATTTTCGAGTTAGCGGGGCTTTAATTAGTCGGTGGTGTTGATTTCAACAAATTCTGTGCAGTTAGTTATTTATCAGTATCAGGTCTCCGGGGTGGCTAAGCGTGCGCGAGTCAATGGGACCGTCCTAGCATGCCAATAAAAAAAAAACATATGCATGCACCAATCAATAGTGTTGGCTATGTTTTCGGGATGAAGTTATTAAAACTTACCAATGCATGTCAGTAACTATAGTATGAACAACAAAAATTTTTAATCTAGCAACTCTGTAGGTAACAGGCTTCAAAGTGGAGTGATATTTTTTCCAAGGGTGTGTTTGTCGTAGAGAGCAGCAAGTATCCACAGTTTGTTTTGTTCGTTGTTCTTCATAGGGAGTTTGTGGAAATTCTCATTTGCCCATTTCTTCCGTTTCCACAGCTTCAAAATCAGTACTTCTCAAATAGTGGGGGCAGGGTGGTGCATGTGACCTCGGGGAAGATACTTTTTGCCATACTAGAGTGTACTTGCACATCCACTCAGTGGGTGGCAGTGGCGCTCTTATTTTCAGAGTGTGTGCAGTATTTTTGAACCAAGCAAGAGCAAAGAGCTATTAAGAGCTGTGCGCCGTTTTCCGGCCGCCGAACACCGGGCTGACGCCGCGACCCACTGTCGTCTCCGGTTCTCACGTGACACGTGTCCGCCCAAGAAGTGCCATTTTCGGCTTGGGATCGTCACGACAACCCCCCTTACTTGCGGTTCTCCACGGGCCGCCGAGAATGCGTTGTTTTCGGGCTGTTTGGTTTTGACTTTTACAACAGTGGGAGACGAGGAAAACCCACTCTGTTTACTGTGTCTAAAAATGTTTGTAGCGAACAGCGGTAAACCAAATCAATTAAAGATATTGGACACCAAACTCATTGATAAGCCACTTGATTGTTTTCAGCTAAAACGTCCCGAATATTGCCAACAATCGTCCCGCTTCGTCAGTGTTACATCAGTAAACCAATGAGCACTGTTAGCATGCTCAGTGCAGAATAACCGCACATCATTGCAAAGGAGCTGATACTGTGAACAGTGAAATAATAAAAACTGTCCCTCTGTCCAATGACACTGTCGTTTTTCTTCTATTCAGTTTTGCTTTTTTGGTCAAATTTTTTGGCATATTGTCCTTATCGAGCTGCAGAAAAAAACTTTGGAGCAAGCGAGATACTTGCCACGTTGTTCTCAGTTTTTATTTCAAATTGCCTTTCAAGATGACATGTCTGTTCTTCGTGTTGGATTTTATCAACTAAATTTCACACCAAAATGCGACTTATATGCCGATACAACTTAAATGTTTTTTTCTCTCTCTCTCTCTCTCTCTCTCTCTCTCTGCATTTTTTGGTTGGTGTGACTTTTAGTCCGAAAAATACGGTTAACTATTGTACTATTTTGTCCTCATTCCGCTTCAGCCATCAGTTGCGGCCACCCGGGCAGCCCAATTTACGGCCGTACGGTGGGGAACGGCTTCAACCTAAATGACGTGGTCAGCTTTGTGTGCAACCGGGGCTACGAGATGGAGGGGCCGGCCCGTGCCCACTGCCAGGCCAACCGCCAGTGGAGCCACCCGCCCCCGACGTGTAAAGGTGGGGAGAAAAGTTGAGTGTAATCAGCCCTAACTGTACGTATGACCAACTTTTTGGGAGAATCCGCTCGTAGACGTCTAGTCTTGTCATTTTTTTAGCCTTCTGATGTGATTTAAATGAGTTTATCACTAGTAGACGTCTAATCCGTTTGAATTGGGAGGGTAGCAGCGAATGAACATCCGCCAACCCTCTCACTTCAAATGGATTAGACGTCTATCATTCTAACTGGCAGCCAATGCTTTAGCTTTTACCTCATGTTTGTCAAGACTTGTTGAATGGGGAGGACGAGTGAGCCTCTCAGGTTAATGCCAAATAACACATGCTTTTGTCTGGTGTGTGCATGTGTGTAGTGGTCAACTGCTCGGATCCGGGCATCCCAGCCAACTCCATCCGCCAAAGCAAAATCGAGCACGGCAACTTTACCTTTGGCACAGTGGTGTTCTACGACTGTAACCCGGGCTACTATCTGTTTGGGTCGCCGGTGCTGAGCTGTCAGCCCACAGGGCAGTGGGACAAGCCGCTGCCTGAATGTATTGGTGAGAGATGACGCAGTTTACTTTTAAAAATTACAACTTTTATGATATTATAATCCAAGAAATGTTGAGTTTTAATTAGGACTTCTCGTAACAGTGCAGCTTTTTAATTGCGTTATATCAACTTTACGATCACACCTTAATGAGTAGATTTTTTCTTCCTCACAACTTCTTAAACAAAATATTTTTACTTGTAGTGTTGGGCGTCTCATTTTTTTTCCCACAAAAAATGTATGTTGTAAAGAAGACACACAAAAGAGATTTTTTTTTTTTTTTCAATGCTTGTTTCTCTTCTCTCTGCATCTCGCCCTATTCTTGCTGTCAGCCCCAATATACAAAGTAATAAATAGAGACCAAATTAATTCTCATGAAATAAGCGATTTAACTTGGAAGTTTTTTTTTCTCAAATGGTATAGCTGTTATTCAATTACAGTGAAGAAAATAGGTATTTGAACACTCTGGTATTTTGCAAGTTCTTCCACTTAGAAATCATGAAGGAGTCTGGAATTTTCTTGGTAGGGGCATGTCCACTTTGAGAGATATAATCTAAAAAGAAAAATCCACAAATAACAATGCATTATTTTTCTTAACAATTTGTGTGATACAGCTGCAAATAAGTATTTGAACACCTGTCTATCAGCTAGAATTCTAACCCTGAAAGACCTGTTAATCCGCCTATTGAAAGTCCACCTCCACTCCATGTATTATCCTGAATCAGATGCACTTGTTTGAGGTCGATAGCAGCATAAAGACACCTGTCCACCCCATACAATCAGTAAGACTCAAACTTGTAACAAGGTCAAGACACCAGAGACAAAATTGTTCACCTCCACAAGACTGGAAAGGGCCACAGAGGAATTGCCAAGCAGTTTGGTGAAAAAGTAAGAAAATGGAAAAAGCTAAACATGACGGTCAATCTCAATCAGAGTGGAGCCCCATGTAAGATACCATATCGTGGGGTTTCAATGATCCAATAAAGGTGAGGAATCAGCCCAAAACTACAAAACAGGAGTAGATCAATGACCCGAAAAGAGCTGGGACCACCGTTTCCATGGTTACTAATGGTAATACACTAAGACGTCATGGTTTGAAATCATGCATGGCATGGAAGGTTCCCCTGCTTAAACCATCACATGTCAAGGCCCGTTTTAAGGTTGCCTATGACCATTTGGATGATGCAGAGGAATAATGGGAGCAAGGTTTGTGGTCAGAGGAGAGTAAAATAGAAGTTTTTGGTCGTAATTCCACTAACCATGTGTCAGGAAAAATCTCGCCTCCCACCCATTGGGGATTAAATCATCAGGCCAGACATCGACTCGAGTATCTACTTTTTACATGCGCATGGAAGAAGGAGAGTAAGGCACTTAGGTGATGCGTTACAAACCAAACTCGTTTATTCTCCTGGCACATCCTCCTTTATAGCGACATGGATACATATTCATGAAACAGATTAAACATTCAAACTTGGCAGTGGTCTATTGGTTGTATTCAAAACAGGTCATTCAGTGAGTTGCCCTCCTCTGCAATCGTCCTGAGTCACATGTCTCCGTCCCCCATTTGGTGTGTGGTGTCAGAATGTTTTATGACAATGTTATCTTTTCAGACTGTGGAATGTGACCTGTGGCAACTTAAAAGCACATAAAGGCAGTGGAACCAAAAATCATACACCAACTCTGACTCATAGTGAAAACATGGGTAACAATTTAATAAAACCACTAACTAGGATAAATGCAATTCCCTTTTTCTTCCCAACACCATGTTTGGAGGAGAAATAATGATCAATACTATTTCAAGAACACCATCCCTACTGTGAAGCATTGGGGTGGTAGCATCATGCCTTGTGGCTTTTTTTCTGCGCATGGGACAGGACGAGTGCACCGTATTAAAGAGAGGATGACTGGGGCCCTGTATTGTGAGATTTTGGGGAACAAACTCATTTCTTCAGTCAAAGCGTTGAAGATGGGTTGTGCCTGAGTCTTCCAACATGACAGTGACCCGAAGCACACAGCCAGGAAAACCAAGGAGTGGCTCTGTAAGAAGCATAACAAGGTACTACCATTGCCTAGCCGGTCTCCAGATCTAAACGTAATAGAAAACCTTTGGAGGGAGCTCAAACTCCGTGTTCCTCAGCGACAGCCCAGAAACCTGACTGATGGGTGGGCCAAGATCCCTCCTGCAGTGTGTGCAAACCTGGTGGAAAAAGTACAGTACAAAAACGTTTGACCTCTGTAATTACATATAAAAGCTACTGTACCAAATATTAACATTCATTTTCCCAGGTGTTGAAACTTGAAATACTTATTTGCAGCTGTATTACGCAAATATATTGTTTTAAAAAAATGATATATTGTGGTTTCTGGATTTTTCTTTTTAAGATTCTCTCTCAAAGTAAACATGCACCTACGATGAAAATTTTAGACTCCTCCATGATTTCTAAGTTGGAGTACTTGCAAAATAGCAGGGTGCCCGAATACTTATTTTCTTCACTGTACATTTGTTTCTGAATGGATCAACTTAAATCTTGTCTAAAAGTGGCAAAAGAGCATTTCGATTTGTTAGGTTTAAAGTGTGTCGCTTCTGGGTTTGCCCATGTTCAAGTTGATGCTGTGCTAAAAAAATGAATGGATTACACTTTCGCAAACATGTAAGCATTTTGAAAAATGGTTTTCGAGCCCCCGTGGGAGCGGCGTACGTAGCTGATAGCAAATATTCTGACCCCTGGTGCTTCTGTTTTCTGCTTAACATCAAAAGGGCAACACAACTCATGTAAATTTATTGCCTGTGCCTCCGTTTTTGTGAGGGAAATGACAAAGCGGTGACACTTGGCATCATTGAAATGTTATCCTCAGTGTCCTGCAGCCATGTTTTTTTGAAACTCCATCAATCAGCTTCTTTACGACCCTCTCTCACTTTCTCACCAGTTGTGGACTGCGGCCACCCCGGCTCGCCTCCGAACGGCGTGCTGAGCGGAGATAAGTTTACGTTCGGTTCGACGGTACGATACTCTTGCCTGGGGGGCCGGCAGCTTAAGGGGGAATCGTCCAGGATGTGTCAGCTCAACGGGATGTGGAGCGCCCCTATGCCCTTCTGCTCTGGTAAATGAACCAATGCACACACAGACCATACATCAGATCAATAAATGGAAATCGGTTAAGTCTTTCAGTGCCATTGACGATGACAGACGTCATATCGTGTGCTTCTTTTCATCCTTCTGCTGGGAATTGAAATGAGTTTCACTAGTAGATGTCTAATCCATTCAAATTGTGAGAGTGGCAGCGAATCGTTCATTTGCTGCCAACCCCTCCCACTTTAAATGGATTGGATGGCTAGCACCATCAATGGCAGCCAATGACGGTTGATTGAAACACATTTTATTTATCTTGTATTCCTTAGAAATGCTCATATTTACTGTATGTATATTTTTTTTAAGTATTAAATTTATTAGGATCATGGAAGCTTCCACTTGGGGAAAATATATACATACAGTATATCCTGTATATACATAAAATAATAAAAATATACAGTACTGTGCAAAAGTTTTAGGCAGGATGCAAAAGTTTTAGGCAGGTGTCCTGCCTAAAACTTTTGCACAGTACTGTATGTATATGTATATATATATATATATATCTCAGCGGAAAACACTCAGGTGACTTGAAGTTCCGCTCTGAGACCCCCAATTTGGCCAAATTTCAAAACTGTCCGATATGCATGTGTGATACATCATTGGAAAGCTTAAAATCTCAACTTTCTGGGGGAAGAAAAATTTTGGACAGAAGAGCATTTAAAGAAAAAAAAAAAAAGTTTTTTAAACAGCACAACCCTATCTGGAGGCGAGAGCACGCGAGAGCAGAATTACAGACGTCATGACCTTAACGAGATATTGTCGCGTACTTAACTTGTTTCAATCCAAAAACTCCATGTAGCATGCATCAATGAGTGTCAAGACACAGTTGTGAATGCCCAGAGCTGGATTTTTTGGGGATTTTATTGGTGAAACATGGCAATATAACAAGGGTCGCGATGTAGAAATCGCAGACATCAAGGAATGATCAAGATGTTCTTTTTCATATATTTACCCTTTTAAACGTTTTTTTTTTTTCTCCAAATTTTCTTTGTTTGGATCAATTATTTATCATCTAACATATGGGGCAAAATGCGACAGTAACAAAAAAAATACAATTTAGCGATAGTTATGAGGTAGATATCCGTGACTTTTTTACAGACGCCATTTTTTTTCATTGTGACGGAATTTGTTTAAAAGTTTAGAATATGCGAGTGAATAATTTTTTTAAGTCGTTTTTGTTTTTTTAAACAAAATATGAGATCAATTAATGATTCTAGGCTAAAAATGACAGACATTTTGAATAATAAATGTAATTATTTACCCTGTTTTCATGGCTGGGTTGAAACAAAAACAGTTGCACGACGTCTGTAAACGGGGGTTAACAGGGTAACACGGGCAAATTAAAAATAGTTTGTGGGCTTAATGCGCCATGAATCTGCTATGGCAGCATATAGACATATTGTTCTATCAAACACAACAGTTTTTTGGGCTTGAAATACAGCAGTTTCTTTTAAAGAGGAGTGCAAGAGCAGAAACTGCTTTTTCAGTCGTGTCTATGTTTTCCGACATATATATATATATATAAATATATATATATATATATATATATATATATATATATATATATATGTATACATATCAGAAAACACTCAGGTGACTTCACAAGTCACAAACTTTACACTGAGACCCCCATTAGGCCAAATTTCAAAATTGTCTTATATGCATGTGTGGTACATCATTGGAAAGCTTAAAATCTCAATTTTCTGGGGGAAGAAAAATTTTGAACAGGAGGACATTTTAAAAAAAGAAAATTAAACAGCAAAATCCTGACTGGAGGTTAGAGCATGAGAAAGCATAATGAAAGACACCATGATTTTAACGAGATATTATCGCGTATTTACCACTTTTTGATCCAAAACCTCCATGTAGCATGTATCACCGAGTGTCAAGACACACTGCTGTGAATGGCCACCGCTGGATTTGGGGGGGATTTTATGGGTGAAACATGGTAATATAACAAGGGTCGCCATGCAGAAATTGCAGACATCAAGGAGTGGTCGAGATTTTTCATTTATTTACCCTTTTAAACTTTTTTTTTTTTTTTCAATTTTTCTTCATTTGGATCGATTATTTATCATCTAAAATATGGAGAAATGCAACAGTAACAAAAAAAAAAACGCAATTAAGCGATACCTATGAGGTAGATATTCGTGACTTATTTACAGACACATTTTTTTTCATTGTAAGGTAATTTGTTTAATTTGTTTACGTGTTTGTTTTTTTTTTATTAAATATTAAACATCAATTAATGATTATAAGCTAAAAATGACGGACATTTTGAATAATATAATTATTTACCTTGTTTTTATGGCTGGTTGAAACAAAAGTAGTTGTGCAGTGTCTGTAAACTGGGGTCTCCAGAGTAAAATGGACAAATTAAAAATAGTTTGGGGCATAATGCAGCATGAAACTGCTATGGCAGCATATAGAGATATTGTTCTAGCAAACACAACAGTTCTTTTGGCTTAAAATACAGCAGTTTATTTTAAAGAGGGGTGCAAGAGCAGAAACTGCTTTTCCAGCCTTGCCTGTGTTTTCCGCCATATACAGGGTGTTCCAAAATGGTTGACCCCATTCTAAATGCCCATATCTCGGAAGCTACTTGATGAATCTTGAAACTAAATGAAACTAAATACACTTTATGTTGAAGGTCATACATTTTATCGGTTAAATTTACAAAGAAAAGTCCAAATATTTGTTGGTTCCATGACAGATTTTCAGAAATGTTCAATATGAGCGTCTGTATTCAAGCTCATGCCAAGCTGGCTATAGCATGTCTTCGTTAACAGTTTCCAGTGCAGCTGTAATTCTCTGTTTTGTTGTTTAGTTGGTGCCTTCTTTGCAAAATTTGTGAAGAAGGCACGCAGCACTGTCTTCGGTGACTGAGTCCGAGCATACTCTAGCACACAAAATGCCTTTTCTTTTGAAGTGAACGGCACTTCTTAACCTGAAACGTTACATGCAAAAACTTTTCCACACAAGCTGTGAAAGTTTGAGGTCATTCCAACAAAAACTGTCAAAATTATTGGCCTACGAAACGGGGTCAAACATTTTGGAACACTCTGTATATCATGCTTTTGGGAGGGGAACAGTCATAATTTAACAATCTTTAACTCGTATTATCAACTGTAAAATGTTCTTTTCATGGTGCCTACAACAGTCCTTTGTATACAAATGTTTGGCCTTGACTACCACCAAATCATGAAAAACTAGATGTGATTCATAACAGAAAATCTTTATACTTTTAATGAAAGTCAAAAGATTTTTGGAGGGAGGATGAGGAAAGGATTACTTTGTCTTTTCACTGGCTTTTCAATGACCCGACATTTCTATGCTCATGCAATAGTACTTAATGCACTTGAATAATGGATGAATATAAATGAACTTGGCACAGATGTGTCCATATTGCTCGTAAAGCAAACAAAAATGCACTCAAGCAAACTGGAAAACAATATATGTTGGAATATAAATCATATCCTGGCCCAAAAATTGAAAAATGTCATCCAGCCAGTGATTTCGTTTTTTATTTAATGGAATTAATGGACTTTTTTTCAGGGAGTGGTCTGAATATTGACTAATGATGTCAATGATAAAGGATAAACAACAGAGTGAACAAGAAGTTTGAACATTCCCTGGGTCTTTTTATTTTTGTGGTTGTTGCATAGACTTCATAATGTATTGACAGGACATGTGGTGCGGGGGGCCTGCATTGTTGGCGAGGCCGTTAAAGCTGACCGAGTGGAATCGCAGACAAAGAGCTTTTTTTGTTGAAAATTCCTGTGTATAAATGCTAAAGCCCTGAATTCTTTATAGATAATACCTGTAAAAGTCACGATTCTTGGTTAAAAGCAACAACAACAAAAACATGCAGTTAGCATTTATTTTATGTAAATATGTCGAAGTACAATGCTAGTCTGTTAGTGAATGTAGCTAGCGGCCGCCTTATGTAAACAGAAATTTTCAGGTGAAAATTCTGTTGAATAAATGCTTAAATCCCCAAATTCGTTATAGATATGGACGTAAAACAGTCTCGATTGTTGGTTAAAAGCAAAAAAAAAAAAAAACGTGCAGTTACCATTTATTTAATGTAAATATGTCGAAGTACAAAGCTAGTCTGTTAGTGAATGTAGCTAGTGGCCGCCTTATGTAAACAGAAATTTTCCGATGAAAATTCTTGTGAATAAATGCTTAATAAATGCTTGCCATAATTTCCGTCACATGTCCACAATGTGTGACATTTGATGTGTGGTTAGCCTGCATCGTAGCGGTGTCTTGTAACTCGTAGCGTTAGCATAGAATTCACATTCACGTTAGCATTACGCTATTGTTAATCGAGAGCGTCCTCTTAAACTTTTTTCTTTTTTTTTTTTTTTTTCGTACAGTTCGTGGCGTCCAGGTGGACATAATTGAAAATAAAGTGTTTCCTGCTGAGGGTGTATTAGCACGTAATAGATTTGTAGATATTTGTACATGATACAATAAGTGCTCGTCTGTCAATGTTCATTCGAAATTGATTTATTTATTTTTGTAGTGAAACTTTCGAATTTTAAAGACAGAAATATTGCGTAAGCGTCGACAAAAACTAGATGAAACTAGTCTTCGTCAACAAACACTGCACGAAGACACACATTTTGAAATGACTACAATATGACGAAGACTAATAAGTATTATCATCCAAAAGACTAGATCAAGACGAAAATTAAAAGGGCTGCCAAAAACAACACTGTTATGAAGTCTATGGTTGTTGTTATTTATTTCAACGTAGTAATGGGGGAATCTAACATTCAGGATATAAAAATAAGAATAAAGTCATAATACCCCCCCCCCCCCCCCCCCAAAAAAAAAAAAAAAAAAAAAGCAGAAATATAATGTCTTGCAAACCAAAATTGATATGTTTAACCTGTGTTGACATATCCAACTAGCTGAGCCTGCTCAAAACCGAGAGGTTAATGGTCAAAACATGAATGTCAAGTAATAATAAAACTAATTAAAGATGTCCCGATCGGGTCCGATCACGTCATTTTCAAAGTATCGGAATCGGTAAAAAAATATCAGACATGCCTTTTTTTAATATATACTGTATTTTGTTTTTTTATTAAATCGTTTTCTAATTGTATTTAACGTTACAGACAAAATGTCTTACACTCATCCAGAGTCTTTAGTTTTGGCTTAAAGTATGGCTATCAAATTTATCGCGTTAACAGCGGTAATTCATTTTTTAAAAATTAATCACGTTAAAATATTTAACGCAATTAACGCATGCGCTGCACGACTCACTCACGCATTTCCGTGTTCAATCAATAATGGCGCCGTTTTACCTATATATAGAGCTAAAAGGCAGCGTAAAATGAGTAGAGTGAATTTTGGCAGTCTTTGGAGCCTTTTTTTAATTGGCTAAAGCCTTACAATCCCTCTCTCAACAATTAGAAATAGCGTGGGAAGCAATGTGGGGAAGCAAGGTAGTAGTTGATCTTTTTCTTAACACCCTATGTTATTTCCCAACTCAGAGAAGATATATCAATTGATGCCACTACGCACGGTCATGGTGGCACTTCCCATCATGCATTTGGGCAGAACAGTTAAATGGCTACAGTATCATTTACTGAAAGCTCAACAAATACACTACATGGCAATATTTAGTCACAATATACAAAGTCACATTTATCCTTTAAGAATTACAAGTCTTTCTATCTGTGGATCCCTCTCACAGAAAGAATGTAAATAATGTAAATGCCATCTTGAGGATTTATTGTCATAATAAACAAATACAGTACTTATGTACTGTACGTTGAATGTATATATTTGTCCGAGTTTTATTCATTTTTTTCTTAATGCATTGCCAAAATGTATATGATCGGGAATGATTGGAATTGAATCGGGAGCAAAAAAAAAAAAAAAGCAATCGGATCGGGAAATATCGGGATCGGCAGATACTCAAACTAAAACGATCGGGATCGGATTGGGAGCAAAAAAAAACATGATCGGAACAACCCTACTAATAAGTATTATCGTCCAAAAGACTAAGATGAAGACGAAAATTAAAAGGGCTGCCAGAAACAATGCTGTTATGAAGTCTATGGTTGTTGTTATTTATTTCAACGTAGTAATGGGGGAACGTAACATACAGGATATGAAAATAAGAATAAAGTCATAATATCCCCCCTCCCAAAAAAAAGCAGAAATATAATGTGTTGCAAACCAAAATTGATATGTTTAACCTGTGTTGACATATCCAACTAGCTGAGCCTGCTCAAAATCTGGAGGTTAATGGTCAAAACATGAATGTCAAGTAATGTACTAATGCAATGGCAGTAATAAAGTGACATTCATCATTGAAATTGTGTGTGTGTGTCTGTGTAATGAGTTTACGTGTATGTGTAAAGAATGTACACACATTTGTCAGGCTGAATTTGCTGACAGTGTAGTTCTCCAAGGACAACACATTGCTCACACACAGAAACAGTAACACACACAACTGTTAGCCTAAAATGCTCTCACACACACCCCTAAAAATAAAAAACCTTCACACAACCAAAAATTTTAAACGGTTGCATCCCATTTAAAGTGAAATGTTTGTTTTTCCACAGGTGACACGGCAGGTTCCTGCGGCGATCCTGGCATCCCATCACACGGATCAAGGGAGCAGACGGATTTCCGCATTCGCTCCAAGGTGCTCTTCAGCTGTACCGAGGGTTACGAACTGATCGGTTCGGCTGAAAGGATGTGCTTCCCCAATGGGACGTGGTCTGGCACGCAGCCCTTCTGTAAACGTACGATAATATACTGAACATCTTATCTGAAAAATATACTCAATTGCACCAGAGAGTTTTCATTTTACTTTGTTTCTTCCCACCATAGGCCGAGTTTGACTTTTGGGCCGGGGGGGCACAACATATTGATGACCCCGAAATGCAGTGTCAGCAATAAAATTGATTTACAAGAATATTTATAATAATAAGTTGAAAATGAGTGGGTTTTTTTTGTTTTGTTTGTTTCCCATCATTCTTGAGGAGAATTCTAAATCAAGCTGCTTAGGACAGCTATACTTTTCACCAAGATCGTCATCCATTGAATATGGTACGACCGCCGGTGTCGTGCCAATGTAGTTACCCCAGTCAAAAATTGTATCCCCTGGGCGGAGCCATATGGAGATAAATTGTGTCTTCATTATTCGATCAAAAAATGTGTTTGAATGCAAAATTAAATTTGAAACTCAAAAAAATGCATCTGAAGGCTATTTTTCTTAGATTTTTTTTTTTTTTTTTTTTTTATTAAAGCAACTTTTTTGTTTTCATTGAAGTAATGTTGTTTTGCGTTTGGGCCACATTTTGGCTGGGACATTTGTGTCTTTATTATTCAATCCAAAAATAAGTTGCTTCAAACAAAAAAATCACTTCAATCAAAAAAACAAACAAAAAAATCAATGATAGAAAAAGTTTTTGAATGCGATAAAATATTTGAGCCTAAAATATTTGCATTTGAGCATTTAATTTTTAATTTCAAATTTTTTCTTTGATTTTAGCAATCCTTTTTGTGTAGGGGCCATATTATGGGTAGGACATTGGTGTCTAAATCATTAAATGCCAAACAAACAAACAAAAAAATTCAAACATAGGTAAACATCAGTCGAAAAATAAAATTGCCCTCCCCGAATTTTTTTTTTTTTTTTAAATAACATGCAAAGGAAATGACCGTCTAAGGTGCTAGTCACATGATCTGTTCGAAAAATTATTTTGACCCATCATAAAAATATCTTTTTTGTTCATTTCATTCATTTTTGTTGTTTCCTTTAATGCTTTACAACTTATATATAAATATATAGGAAAGTCAATTACATGCAATGACACTTTTTGGCTATTAGGGGGGGCCTGGCCCCCCTGCCCCCCCCCTTGCACTCCGCTTATGCTTTCCACTATTATGAATGGCACTGAAATGTTTTTTTTCTCTTTTCTTTTAGCTGTCCAGTGCGGTAATCCCGGTACTCCCAGCAATGGAAGAGTATTCCGTCTGGACGGAACCACATTCTCACACTCAGTCATCTACTCCTGCATGGATGGCTACCTGCTTTTCGGCACCACCACCAGACTGTGTCAGGCCAATGGGACCTGGTCGGGAGCACAGCCCAACTGTACTAGTAAGACTTAAATTTCACTTATATTAAATTTTGTTTAATGGATTACAAAGTGACCATGCAGAATAATGATTTACTGCTTTCAAATTCATCTATTTACGGCTATATATGGCGGAAAACACTCAGGTGACTTGAAGTTCCGCTCTGACACCCCCAATTTGGCCAAATATCAAAAATGTCCTATATGCATGTGTGATACATCATTGGAAAGCTTAAAATCTCAATTTTCTGGGGGAAGAAAAATTTTGAACAGGAGGGCATTTAAAAAAAAAAAAAGAGGAAAAAAAATTAAACCCCTTAACTCTAACTCGGGGTGAGAGCATGAGAGAGCATAATTAAAGACGCAATAATTTTCACGGGATATTATAATCCAAAAACTGTGTAGCATGTTTCACCGAGTGTCAAGACACAGCTGTGAATGGCCACAGCCGAACTTTTGGGGGATTTTATGGGTGAAACACGGTAATATAACAAGGGTCGCAATGCAGAAATCGCAGACATCAATGAGTGGTCGAGTTTTTCTTTTTCAAATATTTACCCTTTTGAACATTTTTTTTAAAATTCTTTTTCTTTTTTTGGATAGATTATCGTCTAAAATATTGGGGAAAATGCGACAGTACCAAAAAAAAAAAATTACAATTAAAGGATAGTGGGTTTCACCCAGCATCCTGAGGCTCTAGACAAAGCGGAAAGAGGGAGGCCGAGGACTAGTGAGCATCAGAACCATGATCCAGGAGGAAACTACATCCCTCCAAGAGTACATCATGAAAATGGCCCCCAGTGATGAGCTGCTCGGTGAATGCCTCTGGTAACAGAAGCCCAATAAGGTGGAGGACCCTGAGGAGCTATCATGGATGGACAAGCCCCTGCATGGTGTGTACCACCGACAAATTGAGGAGGTAGCTGACATGGGAAAAACATACCAGTGGCTGGAAAAGGCCGGACTGAAAGACAACACGGAGGCACTGATCATGGCAGCACAAGAACAGGCCCTTAACACAAGAGCAATAGAGACTGGGGTCTATCACACCAGGCAGGACCCCAGGTGCAGGCTATGCAAAGAGGCCCCTGAGACAGTCCAGCACATCACAGTAGGGTGTAAGATGCTAGCAGGCAAGGCATACATGGAAGGATATAACCAGGTAACAGGCATAGTGTACAGGAACAGCTGTGCCGAGTACGGACTGGAGACCCCAGAGTCAAGGTGGGCGACACCTCCGAAGGTGGTCGAGAACAACCGAGCCAAGATCCTGTGGGACTTCCAGATCCAGCCTGACATAGTGGTGGTGGATAAACATCAAAAGACAGCAGTAGTGATAGATGTAGCAATCCCAAGCGATAGCAACATCAGGAAAAAAGAACATGAAGGAAGAGTTGGAGAAAATGTGGGGAGTGAAGGCAAAGTAGTGCCAGTAGTGATCGGGATACTAGGGGCAGTAACCCCCAAGCTGGGTGCATGGCTCCAACAGATACCAGGAACAACGTCCGACGTCTCCATTCAGAAGAGCGCAATCCTAGGGACAGCTAAGATCCTGCACAGGACCCTCAAGCTCCCAGGCCTCTGGTAGAGGACCCGAGCTTGAAAGGAGAGACCATACCGACTGGATGGGCGAGACGACAATTTTTTTTGTTTGTTTGTTTTTTTTAAATATATATTTTTAAACTAAATATTAGACATAGTTTAGCTTCCCTTCTTTTTATGGCTGGATTGAAACAAAAGCGGTTGCGTGGTGTCTGTAAACTGGGGTCTCCAGGGTAAAACCGACAAATAAAAATAGTTCGGGGGCTTAATGCGCCATGAAACTGCTATGGCAGTATATAGACATATTGTTCCATCAAACACAACAGTTCTTTTGGCTTAAAACACAGCAATTTATTTTAAAGAGGGGTGCAAGAGTAGAAACTGCTTTTTCAGCCTATTCTTTTGCGCTATATATTTTTGCTGGAAAAACAGAATGGAAAACATTTTATTGTTAATTTTATTTGTATTTTTTTATTTAAACAAAAGTTACAAACATGTTACTGTCCCACCACGCCGCGTTCATAATGTGAAGTATTTTCAAACAACAATAACGTACAAAAAATGCTTGTCTTTATGAAATGCTTTATTGATTGCGTCCACTCAAATCCACCCACGCTTTGACGCTCACGCTGCTGAGAACAGCCTGTCACTTACAAAATGAGTTGCTACAGCACACTTATGACTGTGCTGCAATTTTAACAATGATTGACACATTTGTGCCTTTTAATCGTAGAGCTACCAAGCTTTTCTGGCAAGATCAAAGCTACAAACCTGTCAATCATTGTAACCTTTAAGTACCAAACGCAAGATGCACTGAACAGTTTTGCCGCTTTGCTTAGCAGGAGGGAGGGTGTGGCGCTGTACAAGCATCAAGCAGAAAAACAAATAGATTTTTTAAAATTAAAAACACGATACCTTTCACCCTCTTCCCGTACTCTGTTACTCATTTGCTCCCAAGAAGTATAAATACGTTCTATTTTTAATTGTTTTAGTGTCCCAAAACGTATTTATACGTCTTTTACGTTTTTTTTTTTGTTTTGTTTTTTTTCACAAGAGACATCTCTAGGTTTTGATGCAAGTTTGCTCCAAAGCATAATGCTCAAAATCCATTTTAAAGCAATAAAACTGGTCACTGGAGGACAGTAGCGCATTTGGTAAGAACTCATATCGGACCATGAAAGGAAATGAATGAAGAGAAATAGTCAGGAAACGGAAGTTGGAAGAAGTAAGAAGTGTGAGAAAAATGTGAAGAACGATGTAAACACAAGGCACATGCCAGACACAAGTTCCCTAGGTGATTTCTCTTATGAAGTAGTGGTAACTACAAAAGAACTTTGTCTTTATGAGACAGACAGGTGGTGATGGGGGAAAAATTTACCCTGTCTGCCGATACAGCCGCGGCCACAACAGCGTCATCTCTCAGTTCAATAGTTTAGTTATGTGTAAATAAATTGTTACTTTGCTATCAAAAGCTCTATTTGTCTTGTTGTTTATGTTATTTTGTAGAAGGAAAACATTATTCAGATGTTTGGAATGTCACAAAAGCAAAAAATAGTTGTGTTAAAGTCAAAGTTATGTTTGAAATGTATTCTTATACAAAAAGCTCAATTTCTCTGTTTTATCATCAGAAATTGGAAAATTGCTCAAGCTAATCTATTTTCTAATGCTGATATCTAAAGAATGGAAAAAGATATGAACTTACTTTTTTTCCTGTTGAAAGAAGAGAGTCTAATCTTTCTTTTGGTGGTTGTTTATATAGAATAGAATTTTCTGTGGGCCTTGCAAAATCAGTCAAACTCCATAAAATGGCGCAATCGGCCCGATTTATGATCACGTGATCGGATTGGGTCATCACTAATATATACAGGATATGGTAACACTGTGAATAGATTTTTTTTCAACAAATTAAAAATGAAAAATGTTGGCATTATTTTAAAAGAATGTTAAATAGATAAATAAATAGATAAACAAACAGTAATAATAAAATATTAGGGGTGTAACGGTACACAAAAATCTCGGTTCGGTACGTACCTCGGTTTTGAGGTCACGGTTTGGTTCATTTTCGGTACAGTCAGAAAACAAAATGCAAAATATAAATGTGCAAGTTGTTTATTACACACCTTTGTGCTTTCAACAATAGGAACATTAGCCTATACAAAGCTAGAATTCTGCTCAAAAAGTAGCGGGTATTTAAAGATAATTTGCCTTTCAGATCCCGCGTATTGGTCAGCTTTCTTTCTGAAAGAAAGAAGAAAAAAGAAGCCCTGTGCTAAAGAGAAAAGCAATCCCAATGACAAAGATTTTAACATGTATTTTACAAATGAAATGCCTCAATTCATCATTTTTTTCCCATATGAACGGTTTTCAAAAGCTTTATTGGTGAATAATTTTTCAAGTTAAAGAGGCACACAGAAATTAATAAGTTTAATTGTGTAAGCAGGATCTGTGTATTATTCTTATTATTTAATTACAGGTGTTTTAGCTAATTTCAATTTATTTTATTTTAAATGGGCTATTATTTATTTTATTATGTGTTTATATTTTACAAATGTGATGTAGTATTTGTTTATATTGTATATTTTATGTTGTATAACTTTAGTTCCTACTTGTTTTGTTGTGGTAGGAGGGTTTTGTATTGAACACGGGGCCGTGTTGGTTATTATTATAGAAGACAGCAGAGAAGACAACAGTAAATCAACAAAGACAAGTCAACTGTGCCCCGATCTACCACTCAAGAGATCTGATGGACTCAAAAAATGGGTTACTATTGCATATTAGTTTGAAAATCGACCGGATCCACCGTATTTTTACACGAGTGACATCCGCCCGATCCTAGCTATCGGTAGTAGTATACGCAGGAGGGTCGCGTCTCGCGTCAAATAATAAACTCTGCCGTCCTTTTCGCGTGCGTCGTGTTGAGCCGCTTCTGGGACGCGTCTACCACGCGGCCGCACTGCGACTGGTGTGCATCGGCTGATTGACTTTAACGCCCGCGTTTCACTGCATTCTCGCGGCGGCCATGTTGCCGCGTCGTTGACGTTTCTGGGTTATATACTGTCCTGACGTGTTGGTCCTTATTATAATAGAGAAGACGGAGTAAATACTGCGACTCGCAGCCTTGAAAAGTAAGGGTTACGTTACGTCTGAAACTCGTTCGGTATGCCTCCGTTCCGAACCGAGCACCCCGTACCGAAACGGTTCAATCCAAATACATGTACAGTTACACCCTTAATAAAATACACCAAAATAAACTGACATTTGAAAGAAATAACAACTTTAATGGAATTAAACACCAAAAAAAATCTATTAGGTAAACAGTTTAAGGTAAATAAACTTAACTTTGCCAGGGTTCATGAACTCCATCATTTAAACTTAGATGCCTTGAGGTCAAAAGAGCAACTTTTATAGGTTCTCTACAGGAAATATTTCCTATTAAATCTTTTGCTTTGCAGTCATGCCAAGCTCCTGATGTGTAATCATTACCCACCCGCTCAACTTTGCTTTAAATAATTCCCATCTCTGAGTAATGCACCTTTTCTTTCCGCTGCCTCTGATCTTAAAGAATTGGCGCATGTAGACGTGATTGGTGTTTACTTTAGCTAATTGGCTTGATGAACTCAAGGAGAGGGAACAGACGGAAACTGTAACACCGCATCCATAACACGAGAAAACACATATTTATGCCTTATGTCAAGATGTATAGAATAGCTGTAAGTGGCGTAAAACATCATTTCATCAGTGTTGTTCCATTAAACAACCAAATAATGACATGCTTTTGAAGCACGTACGCACTTATCTGTAATACTGTACATGATTGTATGCAAATGTGGTGTAAGATTTTATGAAGATTCAAATTGCCTCTGATGGGACACAAGTTCCCCCATCCCGATGTACAGGAAGATGACAGGACATCTATTAATAGTCATGTCTGCATCCGATGGTGGCCTTAGAGGAATTTCAAATAGCTATTAGGCTATGAAGGACAGGGCTTTATAGGTACAGTCAAGGGAATGTTAATGTGATTCCAAAGAGACTCCCAGGTATCGCTTGACTTCAAGCCACTAAAGGAAATTAGATCCATCCTGATGTAGGTGAAGTGAATGGACAGGGTCCCAATGCTAACCCTGCTCCTAAACCTAACCCTGATCGTCTCAATTCTGCAATTTCGTAGTGATAAACTGCGGCGATCCGGGAGTTCCGGCCAATGGCCTCCGTTACGGCGAAGATTTCACCATCGGCCAGAACGTGACCTTCCAGTGTCAACCCGGTTATAGGATGGAGGAGGACGGTTCGCCTGTTAGGATGTGCACTCAAAATGGCACGTGGAGTGGGAACATGCCCATATGTGCAGGTAATGGTTGCTGCAATATCATAACATTTTCCTGATGCTTTCATTCATGCTCTTTCTTTTTCGTATAGCGGTGACGTGCCCGACTCCCCCTGCTGTTAGCAACGGGGTGTTGCAAGGAAGCGACTTCGAGTGGGGCAGCAGCGTTAGCTACAGCTGCTCTCCGGGCTATGAGCTCTCCTTCCCGGCCGTGCTCACCTGCGTGGCCAACGGCAGCTGGAGCGGGATGCTGCCGCAATGCTTACGTAAGCCTTGACCCACGATGCATTTCACCGGCACACTGAGACTAAATCGCCGTTTTTGTTTTTAACAGCCAAGTTTTGCGGCGATCCCGGCACACTGGTGGGCGGTTCTCGAGAGGGGCGGAGTTTTATCTACCAATCGGAAGTGACCTTCTCCTGTGCCCCGCCTCTAATTCTGGTTGGCACGGCGACCAGGCTCTGCCAAAGTGAAGGAAGCTGGAGCGGCACCCAACCACGCTGTATAGGTACCGATTTTTGTTTCTTATTGAATTTGAATGAGATTGAGACTTAAGGTGTGCATCCAACATTGTTTTTGTTGACCTTTTAGTGAATACAGTAATGCATGAATCTTAATAACAAAAATTTATTGATTTGCATCAGTTGAGGTCGGTTCTGAACTAACATATAATTCATAATGATATGATGTAAGGATTGTCTCAGGAGTAATTCGTTGGCGGATTCAAGGTAAGTATCATATTTTTCATTTTTTTCACAAGAATTTTCAAGGTAAAAAGGTCTTTGTTGTAAGGCTGCCGCCACATTGTCTAACACACTAGCATCGTACTTCAACATATTTACGTAAAATAAATGCTAACTGCACGATTTTTTTTTTTTTTTTTTTTGCTTTTAACCAAGAATGGTCCATATCTATAATGAATTCAGGGGTATTAAGCATTTATTCGCAAGAATTTTCTTTGTCTGTGATTCCACTCAGTCAGCTTTGACGGCCACGCCAACAATGCAGAACCCCTATTAATCGGCCACGCACACCGTCAATATCATTATAAAGTCCATGTAACTGATTAACTCATTGGCTGCCATTGACAACGATAGACGTCGAATCCATTTTGATTGGACACTTATCAACGTCAATGGCTCTAGATCAGTTGAATTGTTGGGAAAATATCCAATTTTCTTGGGATATTACACAATTTTACATTACACTTTATTTCAGTGTGACTTTAGATCCAGTTACAAACCCAGAAATCAACTTTTATCCACTTGCTTTTCAATGTTTCTTAATGCTAAATACATGGATTTTGATTGTTTTGTGTGGGAGTCAGTTAGCCTGTAGACATGTTTAAAATAATGGGAGATATTACTCAAAAAGAAGTTCCGTGCACATAGAAAGTTAAAACATAACTTTTAATTTGCTGTTTTTTTCCTATTTTTTTCTACTTAGAATTTAGTGCAGTACAGGTAGTCACCGATTTACGAACGAGTTCCGTTCTTTTCGCTGGCGACTTAAACCGGATTTTCGCATTAGGCAGACTTTTGGGGCATTAATTTAAATGCCCCAAAACACCCTCTAAATAAAAGAAACACTATCCAAAAACATGTATTATATGTCATTGTACTGTCCTCGCCAAGACGTTAGAGCTAAGTCCTAGCTAGGCAGTGAGCTAAGCTCTGAAATAATGAAGTCTGTGTGGTTTGCTGACTCTATCCAGCTCCTTATGACATCAACACTTGTAGAATGTAACTAAAATTAAAACAGTCTCAAATAACAGCATTTAAACTTGTAAATTTGCATTTACAAGTAGTTGCTGGTACAGCAATAACAAACGATTAGCGTGTATCAGTTAGTGTCCGCACATCATCAAAAACAATCACATAAACTAGCCCCAAGTATTCGACCACAATTGACCACAATAAACAGTACAAAAGTGGTTATATTCAGCCGTCGTCTCTGGATGCTTCACAAGCAACAAATGTGTGCTCAGACTGTCCCGGTATTTGACATAATACAAAACAGGATGTTTACTCACTTCCTCGTAAGCCCAATGGTCCCGCAGTAGTAGGGCTTGTCTCCTCTGTCACTTGACTGCTCTGTGTGTACGTATGTCGGGTGGGCAAGCGCATCTGTACATGCACTCGCTTCCTGCGCCAAAATAAAAGCATGCATCACAATATAAAAGTCAACATTTAAAAAAAATAAAAAATAAGACGCAGGCGTCATAAAGTCGAAATCACGTAAATCGTGTCCGTCGTAAACCATGAACTAACTGGAATCATATTTTTAATCAAGGTGATATACACTCACCGGCTACTTTATTAGGTACACCTGTCCAACTGCTCGTTAACACTTAATTTCTAAACAGCCAATCACATGGCGGCAACTCAGTGCATTTAGGCATGTAGACATGGTTTTAGACAATCTCCTGCAGTTCAAATCGAGCATCGGTATGGGGAAGAAAGGTGATTTGAGTGACTTTGAACGTGGCATGGTTGTTGGTGCCAGAAGGGCTGGTCTGAGTATTTCAGAAACTGCTGATCTACTGGTATTTTCACACACAACCATCGCTAAGGTTTACAGAGAATGGTCCGAAAAAGAAAAAATATCCAGTGAGCGGCAGTTCTGTGGGCGGAAATGCCATGTTGATGCCAGAGGTCAGAGTAGAATGGCCGGACTGGTTCGAGCTGATAGAAAGGCAACAGTGACGCAAATAACCACCCGTTACAACCAAGGTAGGCAGAAGAGCATCTCTGAAGGCACAGTACGTCGAACTTTGAGGCAGATGGGCTACAGCAGCAGAAGACAATGTCGGGTGCCACTCCTTTCAGCTAAGAACTGGAAACTGAGGCTACAATTTGCACAAGCTCATCGAAATTGGACAATAGAAGATTGGAAAAACGTTGCCTGGTCTGATGAGTTTCGATTTCTCCTGCGACATTCGGATGGTAGGGTCAGAATTTGGCGTCAACAACATGAAAGCATGGATCCATCCTGCCTTATATCAACGGTTCAGGCTGGTGGTGGTGGTGTAATGGTGTAGGGAATATTTTCTTGGCACTCTTTGGGACCCTTGGTACCAATTGAGTATCGTTGGAATGCCACAGCGTACCTGAGTATTGTTGCTGACCATGTCCATCCCTTTATGACCACAATGTACCCAACTTCTGATGGCTACTTTCAGCAGGATAATGCGCCATGTCATAAAGCTGGAATCATCTCAGACTGGTTTCTTGAACATGACAATGAGTTCACTGTACTCAAATGGCCTCCACAATCACCAGATCTCAATCCAATAGAGCATCTTTGGGATGTGGTGGAACGGGAGATTCGCATCATGGATGTGCAGCCGACAAATCTGCACCAACTGTGTGATGCCATCATGTCAATATGGACCAAACTCTCTGAGGAATGCTTACGGCACCTTGTTGAATCTATGCCACAAAGAATTGAGGTAGTTCTGAAGGCAAAATGGGGTCCAACCCGTTACTAGCATGGTGTACCCAATAAAGTGGCCGGTGAGTGTATATACTCAAATGAACAGGCGGTTATCTGCCTCATGCAATTGTCTAAACCCCAACCACATTCATTTGGCTTTGTCTCACAGAAAGTGATTATTTATTTCAGAGCGCGTGAGAAACAAGGTCCACTTTCTTCTTCGTACACTGTAGCAAAAGATTATATCAGGTTGTAATTGGCTAGTTGTGTCGTGCGGAAGGTCTCCATTCGTGCTATTCTGGTCTTACTTAAATCGGTAAGTAATAGTTATTTAAAAAGACGAACATTGTTCCTTTGAATGTGTTTAGTCGGCTTCCAGATGACAGCGTGGGTTTGTCGCACATTATTTATGTTTGGCTGCGGATGCTTTCTTTCGACTCGTTTGTTGCTCAGCGGGGAGGCGCTATCGCTTCTAACGGCACTAACTCCGCCGTCTCATATCCCTCTGCCTTAACGATCAGGGCAATTAAGGGCCCACCCACGTGTGGCGTTTAGCAGGCCTTCACTTCGGTTAAGCTGGACGCTGCTCATCAAAGCGCAAGTCACACAGACGGATCAGGAATAATAAGGATGGCCGACTAGCCAGACATGTTGTAAATGATGGCGGTGGGATAAAAGACTGGTCACCGCCTGGGTTTTCTGTAAGGAGGGTCTAATGGCGTTGGCTTTTTTGCACACTGAGTAGGGACAAGGCCCAATACACAGGTACAGACTATTGTGTTGTTTTTTTGCACTGATTTTGGTACAGCTGGCAGTAATGATCAAGTTTCAGTGCCATGGACGGCAATGGATGATACACCCCACCCATTAATGGCAGTCAATGAGTTGATATCAAATATTCCTTGACATTTAGGGTTGTCCCATTCACATATTTTTGCACCTGATTTCGAGTCAGTCACGTCATGTATTAAGGAGTAGGGAGAAAAAGCCCATTCAATTGTAAAATATTTCCATATTTCAGACATTATGACACTTGTATGATGCCATCCTACTGTCAGTGTCCTCATACAGTGAGCATAACATTCTACAGGCGGTGTATTTTGAGATTGTGCTGTGTTGAGATGTTGTGTAGTACAAAACGTACTTTTTTTGTTGTTTTTCTTTTTAAAGTATTCTTGATTTTTTTATTTTTTTTTTTTGCTCTTAAAAAATCAATTACATCTTAAAAATACTTCTCACCGGATTCAGATCCCGTGAAAATGACATGATCAGATCGAGGACATCCCTACAAACAATATGGAGGATCAATAGTGCCAAAATTAACTCTGCCTGCCATTGACAAGAATATACAACCTACTACTTAGGCTATGTGTACACTAGAACGGCTAATGGCTTTAAACATGTAATTAGTTTGACTATATGCAGGGGTGCACATAAGTGGTCCGCATGCGCGCATGCGTACTGGACGTAGACAAACGCGCTGGCCTTCAACGGCTTACATACGCTTTTGCGTACCGATGGCTGACCACTGTATTTGCGGCGGACACGAGAAAATAACTTCTCAAAATGTCGAAGAGGCAGGCCCCACTGAGTAATTATTTCCGTGTTCCCCCACCCCCGTCAAAAGACAGACAGACGACAGAGACGTCACCGGAGCTACCGAAAAAAAAGGACTTTTGCTGAAAAGTAGCTGCAGGAGGTACCATGCCTAGAAGTAAATGATGCTCGCATGGAAATGCGGTACAAAATGTGCCGTAAGAATCCCAATGTCGCTGATAAGAGCAGCGCATTTTATGTAGGGTCAAAGAATTTCAGCCATCCAAACTTTGGGAAGCACGAAAAAAACAGAGAGCATGTGGCAATTAAGCAAACTATCAATGTCAGACAGGACCCCACTCGCCCTATGGACAAGTGGTGGAATAAAGGTAATGAAAACAGCGCCATGCACTGACAAACGTGTTTTTGCTCGCATTTTACAAAGCTAAACATACACGTTCAATGAGGTCTTATGAGGAGGACATCCCACTTTTACAAAGGCTTGGAGTTAATGTGAGAGCCGCATAATGCCCTTTATTTTGAATAGGTGCTTTTATGTTTATTTCTTTACATTTCACTTCAAAGTAATGGCAATTTTGTTGTGCCAGTTGATGTTAATCAAGCATTAATTGTTAATATAATTAATTAAAGTTAATTGGCTCTAAGTAAAGCTTGTCATAATTTTATCGCATCAGGCGGGTCGGCTCTCAAGCTCAATGAGGACCAAGTCACATCTCCAGGTCCTCCTCTGAGAAACTGGGCAAAAAAAATATGTGCACCCCTGACTATATGGCATGTCGGCTGCACTGATGTATATCTTGTCTGGAGATTTTATGCGCATGATTTCACGAACGGCGCCCAAACCGCCTAGTAAAACCAGGCTATCTGTATAATAATAGGATACAACGAAAGTGACGTCACAGATCGCGCTGTTTCTTGCTCCTCTTTTTACAAATGAAAGCGCTTGTAAATTTTACGCTTGAATATGTCCAGAGAAGACATCAAAAAACACTGAAAAATAATAAGCGCCCGGTTCAGAGGTGACCTGCGCGGACGATGACGTCACACACAAGGCTGCTTCCTTGCAGGAGCGTGGTAAAAAATATTGTCTAAATTACATGGCAAGAAAATTATCCCTCCTAGAGTAGACTTGGCCTCAAACTTTACTTTATGTACTTTAAACTGGGAGGACTGGCTGTAAATGCTAATGCTTTCGTGCCATTCAATTCGTTAGACATCCACTGTGTGTGTGTGGTGTGTGTATGGGGGGACAAGTGCAAATTTTTTTGCAGGCCCCTCCAAACAACCAGCCAAGTGGCTGGCAGAGATATTTTAACACTTAAACACTATAATATAGTTCCGCACATCATCTTACCTTTCTGTTTGACCCTCCGCTTCGCCCAACCACGCCTACTTTACACCCGCAAACCACGCCCGTTAGAGGCCTAGGCCCTGCTCCCAGTCAAAACAAATTGGGACGTCTAGCACCTTCATTGGTAGCCAATGAGTTAAAGACATAATTATATAATTAAATATAGAAATAAATAAATATGTCATTAAATATGTTACTATTTAAGTGTTTAATGTTTAAATGTGCATTGAAATTTATAAATGCGTTAAGTACGCTCATATCGAAATAAATATTTAAATAAATCATGGAAAAATTACATGAAAGAAATAATTCCATATTTAAAGTGCCTGTGACATTAAAAAAAAAATCTTAAATAGCATTATAATTTGAATTAGAATCATATTTTGAGACGATTTGACTATCTACAATAATTTGGCAAAGCGCAGATGATGAGAAATTAGTATTTTAATCTGCCGTTTAGACCCGCTTGTCATTATAGCGTTCTAGCGTCCCCAACTGGACGATTTCATCTGATTTAGAATTCAGCCCATCGAGGGGGAAGATTCAGAATGAGGAAAATACAACAGAGAGCACCGAAATGTCATGATTGTTTCAATCTCTCTACCCCACTATTTTTACAGGATATTTTTGTTTAAGTATTTTCCCAAATTGCTGAATAAATGGTATGGTCATGACAAAGAACAGTCTTGTGCTAAATGGAATATGAAATATTAAAAATGCATTTATTCAGTACGACTGAGCAAAATTCTGCATAATGGTCAAAACTGCTGACTTCTTCCTCTCCCGAACGGTATCTTACGCCACTGGAGTTAGTCCAGCTTTTGTCATTTCCCTACCTTGGCTTCGGAGACGGAGGAAAGAGGTAAACAAATCGGGAGGCGTGACAGCTGGCCAACATGCAAAACCGAACCGAGCAGCTTTTCCAAATCTTATTCTCGCCTTTTGAAAATGAAAAGTCACACAAAACTACCCCGACTCACGTCACACACGGCGGCGGGGCTGATTGTCTTCACCGATCGGCCAGCCCCCGCCGGCGAGCAAGTTACGGCTCATCTTTCTGCTGCAGCCACAGCAGGGTGGCAGTGCGCGTTGCCGGGAATGGATGCCGAAAATAGCCCATTCTTGGTGGACAAACTGGCCGACGTCAGAGCGGGGGGCTTCTCGTGGCCAAGGCAAGGAAAGCGCATTCCGGCGGGCATGCGAACAGGACCGAGCAGGCTGGATCGGCCAGCCAAACAAGCCGACGTCGGAGCGGGGGTCAGCTCAGCAAGCCGAGGAAAGCGCATTCTTGGCAGGCATGCGAATAGGACCGAGCGATCGGCCAGCCAAACCGGCCGTCTTCGGAGCGGGTGGCTGCTCGTGGCCAAGCCGAGGAAAGCGCATTCTCAGTGGGCGCGTGGAAGTGACCATGGTGTATGACAAGCCGCCGGTCGTCGGCTGAGTGGCCTTGTCCGTAGACAAAGAGCATTGTCACCCACAAAATGCAAGCCACCTCAAACACGTAGCTTACTCACCTCACAATGGTCCCACAGTTGTCGAACTTCTTTTGGCCATTATCCGCGGTGAACGGGAACTCTCCTTGTTGCAGCAACAAAAGCCTGCAGCACATTGGGCTGGTGTGTTGCGAAAGATAAACGAAATAATCCGCAAAACCAGCTGAATCCGCAGTGCTTCTGTATACTGTAGTATTGGCTGTATACTGAACATGATTATCCCGCTGACGTCACATTCGCATTCATTCATTTTCATTGCTCGGGATTCAAAAAATTAAATAAATATATCGCTTGCTTCCTCACACATCCAAGCGTCCATGTCATTCAGGAGCATAAAATACCACGTGGAATATGAAATCAACATGTTTTTTTCTGTCATAGGCACTTTAATGACATAGTTGATCATTTGTTTAATTATGTATTTACTTGTTGAAATTTGGCACTCTCGCTCCTCCATCGAACAAGAAAGCAGCTAGAAATGAAGACCAAAGTGTCTTACCCAATGTCCTTTTGTTCAAAAGTTCCCTAGATAGCTAAATGTATTTTCCAAAAGTTGTTTTTTCTTGGTAGTTTTACAGTTCATTTGTATATGCTAGCTGAAATGAGGTCAGGAAAGTGCTTGCATATTTAGTCAAAGGCTAAGCACACGCGACACTTGGAGCGCCACTTCACACACGGGCGTGATTTGCGAGCCGAGGCTTCAGCTTGAAGTAGGCGCTGACTCATCACTAAGCTTGAGAAATGCACTTATACACACTCAGACATTTTGTATTCTCTGACGCTCTCGTAGGTGACTCCAAGTAGAATGATGGGACAACTTGATAACGTCTTGACACACGCATGCGCGTTCAAGACACGCACTGCTGCGCAATTTCAATCTTTGCGTTGGGATGATGTAAGGGAGGAGATGGGAGCAGAGGTGAAGGGGAAGAAAAAGCATGTGGATGGGGAGAAAGAGGGGTGAAAGGCTGAAGGATAAGGGGCGGAGGGGATGGAAAGCTATAGAATGATGGAGTAAATGAGGAAATAGGGGAAGAGGGTTGAGGGAGGGGAAAGTAGGATGGAGGAGGAAGGGAAGGATTGGATGGAGAAGAAGAATGATGAGTGAAATATGAATGGGTGTGCCTGAGTAGAGAAAAAAAATTAGGTAAACGGGAAAGACAGTGGCTGGAATGGAAAGAGGGTGAAGAAGCATGCAAAGAAAAACAGGTTAATGAGTAGAGAAGGAGAGTGAGGTGAAGGATTGATGATTGATGCAAGGGAGGACAATGAGTAGAGAAGAGAAGGTAAAAGCAAGAGTTTTAGATGAATCTGTGAGATTTTTTAATGTATGTGAGATGTGTTTTTTGGAGGTGGGGGTGAGATGTTTGGTCAGTGATGAGTGATTGAGTTTTGGGGGAAATATGTGTGAGAGTTTTAAAGAAGGTCTTTTTTGTGGGAGGTTTTTGATGGAGTTTATTTTCCAGTGGGGTGTTTGGCTGAATTTTTGAGTTTATTTTAGATTTTTTTATTTTATTTTGTGAGCATATTTGTAACCATTTTTTTCCCAAAGACTACCCATCTTTGGTCGTTGAAAGTTTTTGTTTTTCCTCTGAGTCTCTTTGGTGAGTGTAAGATGAATATGATTTTTGGCCGACACGTCCTAACTCTCTCCTCTTTTGCGTTTTCTAACATCCAGTTTTTGCGGTAAAGCTCTGCTGCCCCCTGCTGCAGTTCTACTAGTGAATGGCAGCCACTGTTGCTATGACAACAGCGGGCCAGTGTAGAGGGCCGGGGGCGTAACTCCTCTGCTCCGTTTTTTTGCAGAGCCTACCAGGACGAGTTGCGACAACCCAGGAACGCCAAGATACGGATCCCTGAACCGCACCTTTGGGTTTAAGGTAATATTGTGAACTCCTGTGTAGAGAAATTATAGCATCACTTTAAAGAAATTTAAAAAAGACTCATGCATAGTTTTTTCTAAATAGAGGCAAACAAATATGTTTGCTTCAAGTTGTCTATTTCTCCTCAAAATGTTGTTGGAACTCAACTCCATGTTAAAGGCAGCTAAATGAAAGAAATGCTGTAGAGACCAAAAATATCATTTAACTCTCAAATAGACACGAGAAAACATCCACACTCACATTCATCTTTCTTGGTTTCTCACAAACACCTCTCATTAAATGTCTTGAGGCTCTGTGCGAAAGGGTCTCAGTTTGTCTTATCATATCCCAGGTGGGCAGTGTCGTGTCCTTCCAGTGCCAGCCTGGTCATCTGATCCAAGGCTCCTCCTCCAGGACTTGCCAGCCAGACCTGAGATGGAGCGGGACGCAACCGGAGTGTATACGTAAGCGTCCTGTCTGGTGCCATCTTGTCAGTCTGAACCTCCATAGACTTCACTATCACTTGACAGGACACGGGGCTTGGGCCGATCCGTAGGGGGGCAATTTTTAAAAACTTAAAATTCAAATATTTTCCAAACCAAAGCCACTAGCGACCTAAAACCAAGACAGGCACCTCCCTTAGGCATAGGGCTGGGCGATATGGCCTTAAGTACGTATCACGATAAAGTGAGCAGATTTACCTCGATAGCGATAAATGACGATAAATCCGCCCAAGCGGACTGTTATATAATTTGAAAATTTGAATCAATGCATGGAATACAAATTAACCGTTTCTCGTTAAATTTATTTAGCAGCTTTCAATTTAACAATTGCACATGCAGTGTAAACATTAAGTGTTTAAAAAAATCTTGTAAACAATAAGAATTCTAGTGTGAACATTTATAACAGCTTGTACGACTTGAAAAATGTACTACATTATAAAAATCAAAATGACTGTGCAAACATGTCATTCTAACACAAATGACTTGAAGCTTTAACAGTTCACTTCAGACAACTTATTGGTAATGGCTGCTGTGACATAATTATTCAACACAAGTGTTTACGTCAAGGTTTCAGTTTTTTTTTTTTTTTTTTTTCCCTGAAACATTTTTTAATACATGCAGCCCCCCACACAGACACAACCAAATTAAAGCTGTATTGCTCTGATGCCAATGAAATATTTAAGGTTTTATGATGGCAGAATAAAGCAAACACATACAGAAAAATAGCTGTGGCCCTTAAACTGTCATATTATATATAGGCTTCACTGTTGGATTATACTTTATGCTGAGTGCTTTACCATCATGAAAGCTTTCAGAGAAATCACACAGAGATGCCAAATAACGCGACATAATGATTGCTACATGAAGTCCGTGCCCAGTCCACTCATTAATTTCAGCCGTTTCGACAAGGTTAGAGCCGCTATACGACTCTTTCACGTTCATTTGTAGCCGCTGTTAGCCACTAGCATTAGCCTGTGGCTTGGCTACCAGAAGAAAGCACTGAAAGCATCCTCTCCTGAAATCGTGAGAACCAGGGAGTACAGCGGGTAAAAGCCCGTCTGGAACCCGCCAAGAGTTTACTTAATGTCGGGTGAAAGTTTGGCAAAGCTAACTTAAGCCCGACTCCATCCTGTTTACTTGTAGCGTTAGCCGCTGGCGTTAGCCTACCGGGCTTCTATTTGTTTGGCTTCCTGAAAACCACTTGACTCCATACGTAAGCACACTGTCTGCTTTCTTAAAGGGGAATGAACATAGCCGAACAACACAGAGTCAAAGCGGGATGAAAAAACTATATTTTCTTGTTTTATTAAATTACCGAATTTGCCGGTATGGTCGAAATTTGTGACGGTAAATTTTCGGTTTACCGCCCTGCTCTTCTTAGGCATATATGAGTCTTCATAGAAAATTCATTGCAAAGTTAATTGAAAGTTCATCTAATTTGAAAAATGAGAAGTTATGAAATTAATAGAAACTATGCAATTTTTTGACCCTGCCTATCAAAAGAATCGGAATCGAGAATCGTTTGGAATCGAAACGTTGAATCGGGATTGGAACCAGAACCATTCAAATTCAAACGATGCCCAACCCTACTCATATCTAAATAAATCATGGAAAATTACATGAAAGAAATAATTACATATTTACTGACACATTTGGTCATTTGTTTCATTATGTATTTACTTGTCGAAATTTGCCACTCTCGCTCCTCCATAGAATAAGAAAGCAGCCAGAAATGAAGAAAAATATGTGAGCTGCGAAATCAAAAAATCCAAAGTCGTTCCCTAATAAAATCCCGGTTCATTATTTTTTTATATAAGTATAACAAAACTTAAAATGGCTATAAAATCTCAAATTTTGTGCTAGATGCACAAAAATCACCAAATGCAGAGATAATCGTCTATATTTTCAGGATACATAGCAATATTTAACATAACATATATAAGTTTTTGCCCAAAATAGCAACTTAATTTTTTTTTTAATTTAGTGCGCAAGTTTTCAACAGCAATAAATCACTCAATTTTCATGCAAAATCATCTTAATTTTACTCAGCAAAAGCAAAATTAGCATTTTCTATATACAATCACAACTTATTTAGATTGAATTCCGATGTTACTAATGCCTCAGCACGGAGACACGTCTTGCCGGTTATCTGGCCCTCGTCGTTTTTAGATTGAAATGTTAAATAAAATACAACACGTAAAAGGCTAAATTTTTTTGTATGGAAGCATAAATGTCTAAACCTTTTTCCCCAAAAAACGGGCAGTTGGCCGAAAATGACCTGATCATTTGAATGTAAACGTACGCAACTGTGTATGGATACAACATGGTGGCCATCGCAAAACAACGAGCTTTTAAGTTGAAAATTATTGTAAATAAATGCACACATCCCGCAATTTCTATAGATATGAACATAGAACAGTCTAGATTCTTGGTTAAAAGCTAAAAAAAAAAACCGGCCAGTTATCGTTCATATTACGTAAATAATTTGGGCTAAAATTACGCTGTTGTGTAAATCCAATGTGGCAGCAATCATGAAACAAAGAGCTTTTTAAGTTGAAAATTCCTTGTAAATAAATGCGTACGTCCCTGAATTTCTATAGATATAAAGTCTAAATTCTTCTTTAATAGCAAAAAACTGGGCAATTTTAAGCTAGAGTTAGGCCAATTTTTTCCTTGCATTTTTTTCACGTTTCAATGAGCACGCATGGGGCTATTTTATATAATAATTACCTTGAATCCTCGACCAAATCACTCTTGAGACACTCCTGCCTGCTTGTATGCAGTAAAACCTTCAACCTTTTTCCACCCAAATCCGGCATTGAACGCAGCGTGTGTTTGAGTTTATCACAGTGAAAGCCAAATGCTCTACCTGGGTCGGCCTCCAACGGGAAGGTGTGTCGCAATGTTTGTGGGAGCTGTTTTGTCAACTGATGGTGAAGTCTATGGAACCTCTTTACTATTTGAGCCAACTAGTACTCATAGTTTACTTCCTACCGCAGCTCACGCTTGCAAGCAACCCGAGAGCGTGCTCCACGTGGACGTAGTGGGCATGGACCTGGTGGGCTTTGGCTACACACTGGTTTATAGCTGCCAGCCCGGCTACTTCCTGGCCGGAGGGTCCGAGCACAGGGTCTGCAAGAGTGACGGCACCTGGACTGGAAAAATGCCCATATGTCGCGGTAAAAAAAACAACACTGAAATCATACGATAATTGTGTGAAGCATGAGTTCAAGTGTTCAAAAATAATTGAAAATAAAATTCAAAAACTCAAAATTCAAGTGAACACGACAATGAAATAATAATACAAATACATGTAGTTTTAAAAAATCACAGTTAAAAAACAAGCAAAAAAGACTAAACATTAGTATTCGTGGCATTTTCATCGGGCTGGTCTATAACGATCCAATTTGTTGACTTTTTCCAGGGCTGAATGAGCAATTAGTGCAAATCATGTGACCAGCACTGAATTCAAATTTTCTGCCTTCCGCATCAATGGGACATTAAGCCGACATCTGGCACAGTATCGTATTCTCTACCGATTTCCATGTCATCAGTGTGCACCGCGCGGCTAATGGAGCCAAATGTGTATTCATATATTTTGTATGCTTGCAGCTGGAGAAAAAAAGAAAGCCGCTAAACCAGCAATGGGAACTCCGAGCCCCAAACTGAACGGTTAGTATCGCAATCGGTTCTTTCTAGCCCAAAAGACACCATAACGGCAGCCAAGTGTGACCGCTGCTTCCTTGTCTCCCGGCTTTGTTTGTTATACTGTATTAATTTCTCAAAAGGTCACCATTTTGGCGAGGAGCAAAACGCTTGGAAATGTGAAGTCACAGCTGTAACAAATGTTTCCATTCGTTGCCAACTGCCAGCATTATCTGCTGCATAATACCCAGCTATTTACATCAACAGTACATCACGCTACATTGAATTGAGTTCACTCAGGGCTACCTTTTACTATGATACAGCGACAGTATATGACCAACATAAAATATACCTTATCTACAAGTACTTGGAGTGGGCTACATTTTATTGATCAATCCATACTCAACTTTATTAATAGAGCACTTTAAAAACAACCACAGCCGAAACAAAGTGCTCTACATAAATACAAATGTAACATCAGACATAAATCAATTAAAGACAAAACAATCCCTATAACCAGGGTAGAGTCTCATGTTGAGGTGGAGGAATAATGCATTCATATTTTATTTTATTTTCCTCATTTTGCTTTATTTATGGTATATACAGTCATGTGAAAAAATTAGGACATCCTACGGAAGCCTGTGTGTTTTCTAACATATTTAGTCATATGGATATTTGATACCAATTTTAACGATCTTGAGAGATTCAATTAATAGAACTAAACAATTAAAACTGGGGCAAAAAAATATATTTTTTTATAACTTTCTGTAAAATTTAATTTTAAATAAATTCAATTTCTGTTGAGGAATAAATCAGGACACCCCACCCACATTCAATCACACTTAAAATGGCTAAAATCACACACAGGGGTATCACATCAGGTGCACATGATTAGGGCATCATTAAACAATGTTTTGAAGGAAGCTTGACTTATTTAAACCTCACATTTAGTTTGGTGTGCCCCTGACTGTTGAAGTGAGAGAAAACACCATGGTGAGATCAAATAGGCTGAGGCCTTCATTAAGAAGATTGTAGACACTTATGAGTCTTTTAAGGGATGTCAAAAGATCTCGAAAAAATATAAAATCAACCATTCCACTGTCTGGAAAATAATCTAAAAAATCAAACAATGTGAGTTTCTGTTTTTTTTTTTTTTTTTTTTTTTTTGTTTGTTTGTTTTTCCATATTGTGTCCCTCATGGTTGAGGTTTACCGATGTTGACAACTAGAGGCCTCTCTAATCTTTTCAAGTAGGAGAACTTGCACAATTGGTGGTTGACTAAATACTTATATGCCCCACTGTATATCAACAAAAATGCATATTCTAACTGAGGAAAAAGTTAGGACACCCACAACCTTATAGCTAGTGTTACCCCCTTTGGCTGAAATAAATTTATTGAGATGCTTTTTGTAGCCAACTACCAGTCTTTTACATCAGTCTGAAGAAGGTTTGCCCCACCTCATCAACACAAAATACTTTCAACAGTGACTGACTGTTTAAGTGAGAGAAAACAGCATGGTGAGATCAAAGGAGCTGTCTGAGGCCTTCAGAAAGAAGATTGTAGATGTTTCTGAATCTGGTAAGGGATTTCAAAAGATGTCAAAAGAATATAACATCCACCATTCCACTGTCCGGAAAATAGTCTACAAGTGTAGGACATTCAAAACAATGCCAACATGCCCAGGTCTGGCCGTCCAAGCAAGTTCACCCAGAGAGCAGACCTCAAGATGCTAAAAGAAGTCACCAAAAACTCTAAAATGGGATGGGACCATGGGACCTTCAGCAGGCTCTTGCTACTGTTGATGTGAAAGTGCATGCCTCTACAATCAGAAAGAGACTTCACAAGTTTAACCTTCATGGGAAGCATGCAAGGAGGAAACTTTTCCTCTCCAAGAAGAACATGAAGCCAACACTGAAGTTTGCTAAAGTGAACATAGACAAAGACTAGGACTTCTGGAATAATGTTCTTTGGACAGATGAATAAAAAATTTAATTATTTGGACACCGGAACAGAAGAAATGATTGGCGCAAAACCAACACAGCATTCCAGGAAAACAACCTCATACCAACTGTGAAGCATGGAGGTGGAAGTGTCATGGTTTGGGGATGCTTTGCTGCAGCAGGACCTGACCAGCTCACCATTGTAGAATCCAACAGGATTTCTTTTTGGTTTCAGAGGGTGCTTGAGGAACATTTGAGATAGTCTGTGAAAGAAATTAAAGCTGAAGCGAAATTTGACAATGACAACTTGACAACCTGTAACATGACAATGACCCAAAACATAACAGTAAATTCACCAAGGACTGGCTAAAAAGGAAGAAATGGAAAGTCCTGGAATGGCCGAGTCCAAGTCGAGATCTTATCCCATTAAAATGCTGTCGGGTGACTTGAAACGTGCTGTACATGCAAGAAACCCCTCAATCATCTCACAACTGAAAGTATTCTGTGTTGAGGAGTGGGGCAAACTTTCTTCAGACCGATGTCAAAGACTGGTAGATGGCTACAAAAGGCAGCTCACTGAAGTTATTTCAGCCAAAGGGGGTAACACTAGCTAGTAGGTGGTAGGGTGTCCTAACTTAGAGATAAAGAAAAACAAGATCAGACATTGATATTTTAACATTTCTTATTAAAGAACTGAATATTTAATGGAGTGTCCTAATTTTTCACATGACTGCAGTGGGGCAAATGAGTATTTAGCCAACCACCAATTGTGCAAGTTCTCCTACTTGAAAAGATTAGAGAGACCTGTAATTGTCAACATGGGTAAACCTCAACCATGAGAGACATAAAAAACAGAAAATCACATTGTTTGATTTTTAAAGAATTTATTTCCAAATTAGAGTGGAAAATAAGTACTTGGTCACCTATAAACAAGCAAGATTTCTGGCTGTCAAAGAGGTCTAACTTCTTCTAACGAGGCTCCACTCGTTACCTGTATTAATGGCACCTGTTTTAACTCATTATCGGTATAAAATACACCTGTCCACAAACTCGCTCAATCACACACCAAACTTCACTATGGCCAAGACCATAGAGCTGTCAAAGGACACCAGAGACAAAATTGTAGGCCGGCACCAGGCTGGGAAGACTGAATCTGCAATAGGTAAACCGCTTGGTGTAAAGAAATCAACTGTGGGAGCAATTATTAGAAAATGGAACACATACAAGACCACTGATAATCTTCCTCGATCTGGGGCTCCATGCAAGATCTCACCCCGTGGCGTCAAAATGATAACAAGAACGGTGAGCAAAAATCCCAGAACCACACGGGAGGACCTAGTGAATGACAGAGAGCTAGGACCACAGTAACTAAGGCTCAGTAACACAATGCGCCGCCAGGGACTCAAATCCTGCACTACTAGACGCGTCCCCCTACTGAGGAAAGTACAAGTCCAGGCCCGTCTGCGGTTCGCTAGAGAGCATTTGGATGATCCAGAAGAGGACTGGGAAAATGTGTTATGGTCAGATGAAACCAAAATAGAACTTTTTGGTAGAAACCAAGGCTCTCGTGTTTAGAGGAGAAAGAATACTGAATTGCATCCGAAGAACACCATACCCACTGTGAATGATGGGGGTGGAAACATCATGCTTTGGGGGTGTTTTTCTGCGAAGGGACCAGGACGACTGATTTGTGTAAAGGAAAGAATGAATGGGGCCATGTATTGAAAGATTTTGAGTGAAAATCTCCTTCCATCAGCAAGGGCATTGAAGATGAGACATGGCTGGGTCTTTCAGCATGACAGTGATCCCAAACACATAGCCAGGGTAAACAAAGGAGTGGCTTCGTAAGAAGCACTTCAAGGTCCTGGAGTGGCCTAGCCAGTCTCCAGATCTCAACCCCATAGAAAATCTGGGGAGGGAGTTGAAAGTCCGTGTTGCCCAACAACAGCCCCAAAACATCACTGCTCTAGAGGAGATCTGCATGGAGGAATGGGCCAAAATACCAGCAACAGTGTGCGAAAAGCTTGTGAATTGTTACAGAAAACGTTTGGCCTCAGTTATTGCCAACAAAGGGTACATAACAAAGTATTGAGATGAACTTTTGGTATTGACCAAATACTTATTTTCCACCATGATTTGCAAATAAATTCTTTAAAAATCAAAAAATGGGATTTTCTGTTTTTGTTGTTGTTTTTTTTTCTTCCACATTCTGTCTCTCATGGTTGATGTTTACCAATGTTGACAATTACAGGCCTCTCTAATATTTTCAGGCAGGAGAACTTGCACAATTAGTGGTTGACTAAATACTTATTTTCCCCACTGTATGTGGAAATGAGTCTCTGAATTCCTTTTACAGAGACTTTAATGATCCACTAATGGACTTTTTGGTTTCCATGCCAACTCTGTCCTTTATCTAGTATTGACATTTCGACTGTAAGTCTCTCACAAACAGTGGTCAATCTTCATTCCTCGCTTTATATTTAACATAGGAACTAGTTTCGAACAGCATTCAAAAGATTTAATGTTGATGCACTTAACTAACAAATAACTAAAATGGAGTTAGCCGATTCTTGTTGTAAGCGGCTCGTATTGAATGACATATATTATGTTTTATTCATCCCTCCTGTTCCATAGTTCCTGATGATGTATTCGCCCCCAACTATATCTGGAAAGGCTCGTACAATTACAGGGGCAGGAAGCAGCCCATGACACTAAGCATCACCAGCTTTAACGCCAGCACGGGCCGAGTCAACGTCACTCTGAACAACGGCAACATGGAGCTGCTGCTATCAGGCATGTAGCACACGCTGCTGCTGGCTATAGGACACATTACAAACTCTACTCTATTGTAACATGAAGGAATGTGTTCCGTTTGATATGAGAGAACATGCAGGTTGTGTTGCATATTAATCAGTGACATTCAGAAAAGGGTGCCTTCTCTTCTTTTGGGAGTTTCTTCTTCATTAAATTCATAATTATGCATTTTAAATAAATACATGAAGTTAGACGAAGGAACATAATTTTATAAATGGTTAAAAATGTATTTCGCTACGACACGGAATAACATACAAATGATAAAACTTGATTTTAATTCTTTTCTGTTGTGTTTTTCTATTATCTCCTCTTGCAGGTCTTTATAAGACTTCTGAAGCACGTCTGCTGTTGCTGATGTACCACGTCAACTACGTGCAGCAGGGAAATCAACTCAAAGACTCTACTATCTCTCCCGCCAAAATCATCGAAGACTCGTGGACCATGGATGGATTTGTAAGTGTCAGTGTGAAAACTGAAGAAATCAAGGGCGTAGGTTTGCATAGGGACAGTAGGGACATAACACTGGCAACTTTTCAGACTGCTTAAATTGTCCCTACCACCTTTTCAGCAACCTTATTTGCAAATAATAATGAGTTCAATTATATAGATAATTTTGTGTAATTTTGTCTTCCCAAATGATGTAAGGATAGAATTGACCCTACCATTGTTAAGTGAATTATTTTCATTATGCTATTGTTAAGACATACATTCTCCCAAGGGTGTAGGTTTGCATAGGGACGGTAGGTACATAACACTACCAACTTTTCAGGATGCCCAAATTGTCCCCACCAACTTTTGAGCAACTTTAATTGCATTATATTATGACTTCAGGTATATAGGTAATTTAGATTGTCTACCCATATGTTGTGAGGATATAAATGGCCCTACCATTATTAGGTAAATTACAGTACTTTCATTATGGTCAGAGTTTTCACTTGCTGAATTTACCGGTCCATTTTTTTCCCTCAAACACATGTTTCATTGACTGATGACTCCTCCGCACCCTTCGAAGACGAGGGATATTAGAATTTTTTTTCCCCGCCAGCAGCAGCCACCGTGAGAAATGTAAAAAGACACCAATGTTGTGAAGGTGGGGAACACACCACTATTTAGTCCACTGAAAGTCCGACCTGCATCAGAGTTAGCGTGACATTAATCTGAATTTTTCGAATAAACTCATTCCAATTCACAGCAAGTGTGAAAGTTCGTATAAGACAATACAGATTTATTTTGCATAATTATGACATGACACTATCATGGGCATTACTGAATGCTTATGACGGATATCATTAAGTGTCATCCGGCAAATTATGTTACTAACTCCATTTATGTCCAGCTCGGCTCTTTTACATCCATTCCAAAGTGAGATAATTTGCCGGATAACACTAAATGACATCTGTTATAAGCATTCAGTAAGGCTCGTGTCGGTATCATGTCAAAATTATGATTGTCTAATGACAGTCTTATGGCGCCACTGTCAAATACAGTGTTACCAAATAGCATAACTAGCAATTAATGAAACAACTGGAACAGTAACTGTATAAACAATTAGCACATATGAATTTTGATTGATATTTATATCTGGAGCAGGGATGTCCCGATACCAAAATTATGAGTTCGATACCGATACCTGACTAAATACCTCGATACCCGATACTAAACGATACCACGCAAAAAACCTAAAACATCAGGGAAAAAATACTGGAATAGAGAGGACAAAACTTGGAACTGAAAACTTCTTTTATTGAAGTTCACTCTGGTAGTAACATTTTTATTTTGAACAATGTTAAACTGTCACATCTCCAGTGTGACATCAGACCGCTAAATGGTGCTATTATCCTGGTTCCTACTTTTTTAGTTGTACTGAAAATGCTATAGGCAAATCTTAGATCACCTCATATAAGTAACAATAACTGTGTTCCAAAGTAAACTGTTCAAAGTTATAAACAACAACTGCTACGTGTCTGTGCCTGTGGGATGGATAAATTACATTCAATACATTATGCAAATATTTTATTTTATTTTTCAGTTTGATATCATTGTTTTCTAAATCTAATTTACCAAATGAAAAGGTTTGTCTAAAAATAGAAAATGAGAAATGTTCTCAGTAAAGTGCAGAACTCTCCCAAGGTGTATTGAGTCATTTGTGTAAGCCAGCCTACATTAATAGCCTACATTTGTTTGTGAAAATATTAAACATTACATTAAACATAAATCTAGCATTAATGATTAGATGTTAATGAAGCTTAAACCCAGGAGGATTATTAACCCACATAGGCTACAACACACACACACACACACACCCACACACACACACACACACACACACACTACAGTTAATGTTTAGGCTACTAAAGTAGACTGGCTTGGGACTGGCAGTATAGTGGTGGTTTATGATGTGTGTATTTTTTTCTAAACATTTAGGCGTTTTTGCCAATGAATTAGTATGACATTAATATAATTTGATTATTGAAAATATTAGGATGTTCATCAGAGTAGCCTACTGCATACCAAACGCTATGGCAAATGAGGGCCATAAATCTTTTACATGGCATGCAGTATTCTGATGTTGGCTAAACTTTTTGATCTTTGATAGGCTACTTTACTTGACTCATATGCTCCTTGGTGGAGATTCCGTGTTCTGTGAGCACATTGCGTTTATTGCCTCGTGTTTCACTGACACACGAGTAGGCTATTGTGGGACAAATACTCGTTGGGACTTATTTGAAGGCATGTTGTGTGTTGTTATCGTTCACATTCGCTACCTGTCGTTCTTTGAATTCTTGGTACAAATCGGGATGGTTGTCCGCAAGATGTTTCGCCAAGTTGGATGTGTTGGAACCTTTCGCTTGTGTGGCGTTATGGCATCTTTTACACATGGGCTTTGATGTGTCCGCCGCGTTTCCTTCTTCGTCGGCACGGTAAGCGAAGTACCTCCATATTTCGCTTCGTGCGTCTTCTTTCTCAACGAGCCTTGGCTGGTTTTGCAGCCCGCTAGTTGTAGGCTGCGGCTCTGTAGGAGCTGCCGTCATTTTTCCTCGTATCTTTCCCCGAGCTGAACTGCTGCTATGAGCTGCTGCTTTGCTGTGAGGGGCGAGGGGAGGGGTGGGGGAAGTCGGTCCGCCCACACAGGAGCAGAGCACAGTCAGAGCGAGTGAGTGCAACGCTGCTGCTGCCTGCTGCACAGCACACACACACAACATTCTCCGACGCTCGAAACACATGACATTTTTTTGTCGGTACTAAAATGAGGTAATATAGTACCGTTTTTTGAAAGCAAGTACCGCAATACTATACTGATACCGGTATATCGTACAACCCTGATCTGGAGCAGAGGTTGCGCTAGACTTTTTCGTTGTCTGTCATTTTGACTGACAGGGTCATAAAAATCCGGTGATAATCTATTTTTACCTGTCACTTAAATTTTTAAAATGACTATATCTTGATGCAGTCACTTTATGTATATACACAATAATACAATAATATTTTATAATATAAAGTAACTAACATTAGTGCAGTCATGGATTACAGTAAGCAGGCCAGTGCTGTGTTTCCATATATATTTTTATTATATTATGTATATACAGGATATATATATATTTTTTTTTTTCCCCCAAGTGGGTCCATGATCCTAATACATTTAATAATAATAGAAATATTATATAATTCCATTATATATGAATATATATATTTTTAATTTATTATTATTATTATTATTAAATAAAAATGCACGTTGATACGACACACAAAGGCAACTTTTTTTTGTTTTTAAATCGTTAGAAAGTTGTATGGACTTACAATCCGCTTGCGTGTTGTTTCCTGTTGTCTTCCGAAATACACCTGGGTGACGGCGCGTCAAGTGTTCGTCCATAGCCGACGTGCTACCGTGGTATGCGAGCTTAGCTTAGCAAAAAGAGTACACACAGTGGTGGCACCCTCCATATTTTCTTTGAAATAATTTCAGGCTCTGGCTAGTCTGGTCCGCTTTTTTGGCTTTATGCCGTTTTCAACATGTTACCAATTCTGCCCATCCTGGTAATTGGCGGTGTTTCAACTGCTCGCCGCAGTGAGGAGTGAACCGGAGATTCACTTGATTCGTTGTCATCCTTCATCCTCCAGTGCATCAGTCCCTCTTTTTTGACCTCTTTTATCAACACCATCATCATTTTGGGGCTTTTTGAAGAAACTTCGGACACTCAGTTGCCTTGACATTTTTCCGAGTAAGGCCAACGACGTCACGCATCAAGAGAGACAATAGCTAATTAATATGCTGATTCGCCACCCTGTGGTCTGGGGTGTGAATTGCAACCTGTCAAAATGACGGATGGACTTCAGTTTTTTCCGTCACCGTTTTAAAAAAAACGGTCAACGACGGAAAATATTCGGTTAACGCGACCCCTGATCTGGAGTTATGTAATGCATGCTAGGAGGCATGTTGGACAACAACAGTTTTGACAACAAGTGGCAGCAGAGGTTGACTGTCTCCCTCAAGGGAGCAGTGATGGCCAAATGAAGCTTTTTGAAGCAATGAAGCTTTGCAGCTACTTGTTTCAAAGCTTCATGGTGGTTCATTTGGTCTTATGACAGTCGTATGATGCCCCTGTCAAATAAAGTGTTACCGGTTAATATCTTTTGGTGTAAATATTCCATAATACAGTGAGGAAAGCTGCGGCTTATAGTCCAGTGCGGCTTATCTATGAACAAATGCCGTTTTCATGTCACATTTGGTGGGTGGCAGCTTATAGTCAGGTGAGCCTTATAGTGCGAAAATTAGAGTGCATGCAGGTTATGCTATTATACCGCCTCTACCAATGTTGAGACCAAACCTACGCCCTTGGAAGAAATATTGATTACAATAACTTTCCACTGGTACCATACAACCACATCATTTTTCCTTAAATGTTTTTTTTCTTTGCAGGTTTCGGCCGAACCTGATGGTTCCAGTTACGTGTTCCAGGGTTTCATTCAGGGAAAAGACTATGGACAGTTTGGACTCCAGCGACTTGGTAATTGTTCTCTCCGAATAACTGGATGAGGCAAACAGTGCCGATCGTAAAGATGGACTTTATGCAGGTCTCAACATGTCGGAGAGTCAGAATTCGCATCCACCTCAGCTGGGCACCAACAGCAGCTCGGTGGCCATTGCAATCCTGGTGCCTTTCTTCGCGCTCATCTTTACAGGCTTCGGCTTTTATCTCTACAAACAAAGGTATGTATCATAGAAATATGCCATTGACATGCAGTCATCTGAAAAAATTAGGACACCCCATTAAATATTCAGTTCTTTATTAAGAAATGTTTGCGTATCAATGTCTGATCTTGTTTTTCTTTATCACTGGAAAAGAGTGATTTATTGTAGGTAAACAACAAAAATTAAGTGTTTTACTCATTAAACCAAAATATCAACAAAGATGCATATTCTAACTGAGGAAAAAGTTAGGACACCGTACCACCTAATAGATAGCGTTATGCCATTTGGCTGAAATAACTTCAGTGAGACGCTTTTTGTAGCCATCTACCAGTCTTTGACATCGGTCTGAAGAAAGTTTGCCCCACACCTCAATGCAGAATACCTTCAACAGTGAGATGATTGAGGGGTTTCATGCATGTATAGCCCGTTTCATATCACCCCACAGCATCTCAATGGGATTAAGATCTGGGCTTTGACTCTGCATAATCTCACATGTTCCTTAAGCACCATCTGATACAGGATAGAATTCATGGCGGATTCTATGTTTGTGAGACGGCCAGGTCCTGCTGCATCAAAGCATCCCCAAACCATGACATTTCCACCTCAGTTTGTATGAGGTTATTTTCCTGGAATGCTGGATTGGGTTTACGCCAAACATGTCCTCTGTTCTGGTGTCCAAATAATTCAATTTTAAAGATTCATCTGTCCAAAGAACATCATGACAGAAGTTCTGGTCTTTGTCTACGTTCACCCTGGCAAACTTCAGTCTGGCCTTCATGTTCTTGTTGGAGAGCAAAGGTTTCCTCCTTGCACACCTACCATGAATGTTCAATTTGTGTAGTCTATTTCTGATTGTAGAGGCATGCACTTTCACATCAACTGTAGCAAGAGCCTGCTGTAGGTCCCGTGATGACATTTTAGGGTTTTTGGAGACTTATTTTAGCATCTGCTCTCGGGGTTAACTTGCTTGGACAGCCAGACCTGGGCATGTTGGCAGTTGTTTTGAATGTCCTACACTTGTAGACTATTTTCCCGACAGTGGAATGGCGGATTTTATATTCTTTTGACATCTTTTGAAATTCCTTACCAGATTCATGAGCATCTACAATCTTCTTTCTGAAGGCCTCAGACAACTCCTTTGATCTCACCATGCTGTTTTCTCTCACTTCAACAGTCAGTCATTGTTGAAAGTAGGGTTGTTCCGATCATGTTTTTTTGCTCCCGATCCGATCCCGATCGTTTTAGTTTGAGTATCTGCCGATCCCGATATTTCCCGATCCGATTGCTTTTTTTTTTGCTCCCGATTCAATTCCAATCAGACCCGATAATTTTTCCCGATCATATACATTTTGGCAATGCATTAAGAAAAAAATGAATAAAACTCGGACGAATATATACATTCAACATACAGTACATAAGTACTGTATTTGTTTATTATGACAATAAATCCTCAAGATGGCATTTACATTATTAACATTCTTTCTGTGAGAGGGATCCACGGATAGAAAGACTTGTAATTCTTAAAGGATAAATGTGTCTTTGTATATTGTGACTAAATATTGCCATCTAGTGTATTTTTTGAGCTTTCAGTAAATGATACTGTAGCCATTTAACTGTTCTGCCCAAATGCATGATGGGAAGTGCAACCATTACTGTGCGTAGTAGCACCAAATGATATATCTTCTCTGCGTTGGGGGGTAAAATAGCGTGAAAAGATCAACCACTACCGTTCTTCCCCACATTGCTTCCCACAATGTTTCTAATTGTTGAGAGAGGGTTTTTAAGGCTTTAGCCAATTAAAAAGAGGCTCCAAAGACTGCCAAAATTCTCTCTACTCATTTAACACTGCCTGTTAGCTCTACATACAGGTAAAACGGCGCCATTATAGATTGAACGCGACAATGTGTGAGTGGGTCGTGCAGCGCATGCGTTAATTGCATTAAATATTTTAACGTGATTAATTTTAAAAAATTAATTACCGCCGTTTACGTGATAAATTTGATAGCCCTACTTTAAGCCAAAACTAAAGACTCTGGATGAATGTAAGACATTTTGTCTGTAACGTTAAATACAATTAGAAAACGATTTAATTATAAATAATATATATTTATTTTTAAAAAAGGCATGTCCGATATTTTTTTTGCCGATTCCAATACTTTGAAAATGACGTGATCGGATCGATCGGGACATCTTTAGTTGAAAGCATTCTGCGTTGAGGAGTGGGCAAACTTTCTTCAGACTGATGTCAAAGACTGGTAGATGGCTACAAAAAGCATCTCAATGAAGTGATTTCAGCCAAAGGGGGTAACACTAGCTCTAAAGGTGGTGGGTGTCCTAACTTTTTCCTCAGTTAGAATATGCATTTTTATTTATATATTTGGTTTAATGAGTAAAACAAGTTATATTTTGTTGTTTACCTGCAATTAAATCACTTTCTTTTCCAGCATTAAAGAAAAACAAGATCAGACATTGATATGTGAACATTTCTTAATTAAGAACTGAATATTTAATTGGGTGTCCTAATTTTTTCACATGACTGTATGTGGTATGTGATATATGTATGATCAAACTCTCATATCAGAAACTTTGACGTCAACTTTTGAATCCTAGGACAATTCTCTAACCTATGTATCTTCTGCCAAAACGTGATTACTTTGCCAATATCTTCAGATCGATTCAACAGTTTCGTTCAGTCGTTGTCGCTCATGAGCCATACGTTTTCTTTGTCACGAAGGACCACACCCAAGACCCAGTACACGGGCTGCTCGGTCCACGAGAACAACAACGGGCAGGCCGCCTTCGAGAACCCCATGTACAACACCAACGCCAAAGCGGTGGAGGGGAAGGCGGTCCGCTTCGATCCGAATCTCAACACGGTCTGCACTATGGTCTGAGGATCCACGACAGACAGGAACCGGAAGAGTAAACACTTCCCGGCATTCAGACTGGCCTTAGCTGCCCAGTCTGGAATCTCTGATTGCAGAGAGTAGCAAAAGTTTTTATAACACAGGGAGAAAAAAAAACTCATAAATAAAAGAAGGGATGAGGGCAGCCCTGGAGACGTCGTCCTTAATCCTGAGTGAACGGCTGATTAAAGTCAAAAGGGAGCCCTGGCCCCAGTGGAGCAGATGAGAGGAGGAGGAAGGCTGACTTACCGAATGCTTAAACCGCTCCTTTCCCATTCCGGTGGACGGAAAGGCTGAGGAGATGCAGACAACCCCAAACTGAACTGGAAGTCGATTAAGCGAATCGTCTAGGGAGAAGCTTCAAATCCCCTCGCAGCTAATCAGAGCAAACCTGAAAGTCGGAGCTGTTTTCAGAATAGCGGATGTTCCTGATTCAGTGAATTCCAAAAGACTCCGATGCGAGGTGGACTGACAAAAAGAGCGAGAGACCTACATCCTGCCTCTGGCACTAAAGCACATCGGACGGAAAATGCTTCCTGTCTGTACCAGAGAACCGGAAGAACGGGACACTTTATCGGGATCGGCCTAGACAGCAACCGCGGTTGGCTTGAAAGACCAACGCTGTCGGAACTTAACCAGAAGCAGGGTTTGCCACCCCGCAAATGTGGACCGCCGCCACGGTTCCACTATAATCCTGCACTCTGCGAGTGCTTTCTCCTTTATTTGTTACTATTTGCAGAATCTTCTGATTTGTAAATCTATTGCGAATATATATAAAAATATATATTCGGGAGTGGTCACACTTATATTTTTGTGCTATATATTTGCCATGAGAGCGAGGCCAAGACAGATCACAGCAGCGGAATTTAAAATATGGGTTTTCCGAAAAACACATTTGTTTTTTAAATGCATTAATTTTCCTTCGTAGAATGTGAAATCGCACATGTTTATCGCTTTGTGGTCGTGGAAATGAAAGGTTCTGTGATATTTGATGCAAAAGAGTTACATTTGCGGTGGATTATAGATACACGAACACCTTTTACGCAGGCCTTCGAAGCTAATTTGTGCCCCAAAAAAGCCTATATTGAGCAAATTTATCATGAACAATTGGATGCCTGGTGGATTACAGTGCGATTTTCTCCGACCGTGCATTTCAAGAAATACAAGCCTTATTATTTCTGTCTGATGTTCCTGGTTCAGTTGCGGTTATTTCCCGTCAAACATACACTCGGCAGGTTGAGGAAACCACGCGTAACAGTCTCAGTTCCTCCTAATTGTCTTAACAATTGCCACAAGCAGGGGTCCCGTTAAGCGAATATTTTCCGTCGTTGACCGTTTTTTTTTAAAACAGTGACAGAAAAAACTGAAGTCCGTTCGTCATTTTGACAGGTTGCAATTCACACCCAGACCACAGGGTGGCGAGTGAGCATATTAATTAGCTATTCTCTCTCTTAATGCATGACGTCGTTGGCTATTCTGTCAGAATATTGTAGCGTCACCGGGGTCTGGCGGCGGCACCGTGATTGACACATCAACGCGAGGTTCTTATTGGTGCACCCGGTGTGCCAGCGCGTCATCCAATTGGTGGACTAGATTGCCGCCTGTGTATAGACCCCAATCACATGACGTCACAACTCCGCCCCCCTGACTGGAGCCGCCATATTGTGTGTCAGCTCGTCGTGTTTACACATTACCTCTACGTACATGCCTCCTATTACGGCGTGTTTTTCTGCTCGTTAACATTAATAATCAAAATGGTGAAGGCGTGTGTGGCGGTTGGTTGCAGTAACAGAGAAGATAGACGGAGAGACTTGAAGTTCTACCGTATTCTGAGAGACCCGAAGAGGAGAGCGAGATGGACTGCAGTAATTTGACAAGAAATCTGGGCACCAAACGATCACCACAGACTATGTAGTAGTCATTTTATATCTGGTAAGATGCATTTAATATATATTTAGAAGATTTTGGGCTGACAACCACAATTAAGATCATTGTGTGACGTTGGTGATTGGGGTCTATATAGTTGCCTCTTTTTCTTTGGGGGCGGTGTTGTTGTTTTGTTGGTGGTGTTGTCGGTAAGCAGAGTAAAAAGAGGGAGAAAAATACCACGACTTCCGTGTCTAATTTTTCACCGCCAAGCAAGCGTTACAATATTAATTCAAAATGAATGAAAACTAAATACTATTGAATATGTCATCATTATCATTTTAAAAATTTAAGTGACGGGTAAAAATAGATTATGACCGGATTTTTATGACCCTGTCAGTCAAAATGACAGACAACGAAAATGTCTAGCGCAACCTCTGGCCACAAGTCCTACTTGTTTGGGAAAATTGGTCCGTAAACACAATGTTTTTTTAGCCTGTCATCAGTGCTGTAGTTTGTATTTTTTTTTCTTTAAAATGTTGCCAAAACGACCTGGACAAGTGATGTTTACAGTTGATTTCAATCACCCTCATTTGGGCAGTCTTTGAGTGATTGTTGTCGTGTCTATGTTGTTGTTGTTGTTGTCATGGTTTTGGTTGTTTTCACAATGAATATGACACAGTGCCTACCCCCAAAAAAAATTTTTAAAAAAACAAAAAATTGGGAGGGAACCCAAAACACACACCTCTCCCACATTCAATGGCATTTTTCTTCCCCCAAGCCACAAGCTTTTCCTAGTGACTGCAAACAAGATTGAACGGAAGACTCAAGTACGCCCCTTCTTCGCCTCCCCCGACAGACACTGGAAATATTCCTTGTTGTTAATAAGAAAAGAAAAAGAAACTACAGAAAATACATAACTAAAAACAAGTGTTTTGTACAGAAATATATTTTTATGATGAGATTATTTGTAAAATGTAATGAATCTATTATGTAAATTTTCAATGCAATGTAAGATTAAAAAAGGCTACTCTCTTTTGTAATTATTGTCTTTGTCTGCTGGGACATTGGGTTGGGGTGTGACAGCGTCTGAGTACTTTAAAGTTTTTCTTTCAGGTCAAAGGGTGACAAAAATGAATTTTTACAAATGCACATGAGGATGAAAACACTGTCACGATCTCAAACTTTAGCCTGTTCATTTTCTTTAAGGATGATTGTATCAGCAAAAATAACTTTTTAAAAAATAATTTTTGTGGGTTGCTGTTCAGACTTGACTATTTAACTTAGGGTGGCCACACATTGATTTGCAAGAAGAGGACACTCTGGTAGGCCTTGAGATACCTAAATTTTGCTCTAAGTTCACTCATAGATGCCTTATCACGTTAATATATTTGAAAGTGTGCTTCCTCTGTCTGGATAGGAAAATTGTTTTATGTATTTTTTTTTTTTTTAATTGATTTTTTTTTTTTAATCCACCACCATATAATAGTCAGCAACGTCATCATTACACAGAAGTTCTTCGAAAAACTAATGGGTAAATATTTTCTGAATATAATGCAAACCCATGGAAGTATAGTACAGTCAATACACACACGCAGTAGGCTGTGTGACAACCATAAGAGGAGTTTCAGGGGGGGTCAGGGCGGCCAGCCCCCCAAACCCCCCGGTGGCCGAAAAGTGTCATTGCATGTAATTGACTTTCCTATATATATATATATATATATATATATATATATATATATATATATATGTATATATATATATATACATATATATAAGTTGTAAAGCAAGAAGAAAACAAAAAGGATATTTTTATAATGGGTCAAAATTATTTTTCGAACAGATCATGTGACTAGTACCTTAGACCAGGGGTCCCCAACCTATTCCACAAAGGCCCACTGTGGGTGCAGGATTTCATTCCTACCAAACAAGATGACAACACTTTTTCCCCAATCTGGTGTTTTACAAGTGCAATCAGTTGATTGCAGTCAGGTGTGGCTTGTTTTAGCAGAAGCCTCATTGGCTCAACTGCCTCTGCTGGATCGGCTGGAACAAAAACCAGGACCCACAGTGGGCCTTGAGGACTGGGTTGGAGACCCCTGCCTTAGACGGTCATATGCCTTGCATATTATTAAAAAAAAATAAAAAATAGGGGAGGGCAATTTTATTTTTCAAATGTCATATTTTTTTATGATTGAAGCAATTTTGGGGGGATTTAATGATTTAGACACAAATGTCCTACCCATAATATGGCCCAAACACAAAAAGGATTGCTAAAATCAAAGAAAACAAAAGCTAATTTTTGAGTCTCAAATATTTTTCCGCATTCAAAAACTTTTATGATTGAAACATTTTTTTTTTTTTTACTTTTGAAAATGTTTTTTGTGTCTGAAGGAACTTATTTTTTGATTGAATAATAAATACACAAATGTCCTAGCCAAAATGTGGCCCAAACACAAAACACCATTACTTTTATCAAAAAAGTTCCTTCAATCAGGAAAAAAAAAAATCAAATAAAAATAGCTTTCAAATGCATTTTTTTTTTTTATTTCAAATTTATTTTTGCATTCATTTTTATAAGTGACTTTTTTGATGATTGAAAATATATTTTTTGATTGAAGCAACTTTTTTTTTGATAAATCTACCTCCATATTGCTCCGCCCAGGGGATACAATTTTTGACTGAGGTAACTACATTGGCACGACACCGGCTGGCATACCATATTCAATGGATGATGATTTTAGTGAAAAGTATAGCTGTCCTGCTAGCAGCCTGATGAAGAATTCCGCTCAAGAATGATGGGAAACAAAAACCAACTTATAATTATAAATATTCTTGTCAGTTAATTTTATTGCTGACACTGCATTTCACGGTCATCAACATGTTGTGCCCCCCCTGCCCCAAAAGTCAAACTCCGCCTATGGTGACAACTAAACATTTTTAAATAATACTATCAATACAATTGTCGTTCACAAATTATTCCCACTCAATTATTAACCTTATGCAATGTTTTAGATTGCACGCAAATACTGAAATAAACTGACAAACAATTCAACCAGCATGTTTCCAAAGCAGCAGTTCAAAAGTACATTTCCCAAAATTCCTAGTGCGGCTTAGCTTACTGACAACTACACTATTAGCGAGCACCTGTAGCCGAGGCAAAAATCGAACATTGCTATAAAAGTTTACAATCATCACAATGCGCAATGATGCGACACCAAACGGGATCTTAGACCACACCAGTACAAAGCTCCAACAGACGTCAAGAGTTGTCAAAAGGTCAATTTAACGAATGTACAAACTGATAGCCTCTGAGTTCCTGGCTTGACGAAGGTTTGTTTGGGAATTACGCCATGATAAAGCCAGTCTGTGACTGCGCACGCATGCGCAAACTGGTATCTGAAGTAGATTAAATGTATTTTTGATTTAATTACTCTTTTGGGTACATGGGCATTTGATTATAAACCTATTGGTCTGAATAAAAGTCTTAACAACTGGACAGGCTCTCTGGGAACACGTCACAGACAGTACAGTACCGTAGTATTCCGTGCAAAGCGTCAGTCAATTTCAACGCAAGCTAGTCGGTCCCGTGTAAAATAAAAAACGGCCATTTTCATGATTTAAAAAAAAAACGCTGCCGGACGCCACGGACAGGATGTAAAAAGCGGATATGTCCGGGCAAAAGAGGATGTTTGGCCACCCTAATTCAGACATGTCCAAAGTCCGGCCCGGGGGCCAAATGCGGCCCGTGGCCAAAGATTCCCTCCGGCCCCCAGCCTCTGTCATAAAATCAATAACGTCTGGCTCGCACACAGACTTAATAAGTTGGTCAGCAGTACTGCTACCAGCTTACACACTAAATGCTGCTCCTCATTTATCCACTAAAAGGAGGCAGCACTCTAAGCAACATTACCCCGTGTGACCCTTTACTCCCAATTTTCTAAAATGGCGACAATAAACAAAAAAAAAAAAAAAAGAAAATTGACTGCGACGGCCGACACTTCAAGGATAGGTGGAAATTGGACTATTCCTTCATTAAAATACGCGACAAAAGTGTCTGCCTCATTTGCAAAGAGACAGTGGCTGTTTTTAAAGAGTTCAATGTGAGGCGATATTACCAAACAAGACACGCTGACATGTACGACAAGATTACAGGGAAGATACGTAGCGAGAAATTGAAGCAACTTGAAGCTAGTTTAATTTTACAGCAGCAGTATTTCAGAGCCCGAAAGTCGAAAGAGAACGCCACAAAGGCTAGTTGCGAGATAGTTAAAATTAGGAATTAAAAATAATAATAAAGCAAATATGGCACACATAATGGCTTGCTAAAATTTACCTAAATATACGTAAAGGACGTTAGCCAAAGTCGCCCCCCCCACACACACACATTTTTACCACATCTGGCCCCCTTTGCAAAAAGTTTGGAGAAAAACTAGTCACAGTTCAATTTTTATTAACTATATAAAAAGAAACTGATGCCATTCAACGGCTGAAAAGACAAAGAACTACTATCTGAGTTTTGCAGAAAGTTTGTTGAAAATATATGCGACAGCAGTATGAATTTGACATTTTGCCTTCTTGCTGTGACAATCATGCTTGTGGTAAAACATTATGGATCAATACGGTTCCTGCTTAGACCAATGGGAATCCTTAAGTTTGTAAAAAAAAAAAAAAAAAAAATATATATATATATATATATATATATATATATATATATATATATATATATATATATATATATATAATAACAATAATAATAATAAATAGATTGAAGGTTGATGTTGCTAGGGTGGGGTGGGGGTCCACCAACTTGACATGTGAGTACTTGCTGTGACAAAGATTTGTTGTGAATGATTTAAAATCAATTGGGCTTCCTTTAATCTAAAGAGCAACATTTGTTGAAAATTATCGTTACCCGGTCATATATGTAAATTTGACAAATTATTTCTGTGACAATCTCTCTATTTATACGTCTTTTATAATTTTATGTTACATTAGGTAGGTCTGATAAAGCTGTCGTAGCGTTTCTCCATCACAGTTTGGTCACTTTTGGCATGTTCAAGACGTTTGCAGACTACTATTTTATTCTAAAGTTATACTGTAACATTTATTTTTAGTATTGTAGAGATATTTAATATTTAATAAGATATAGCAATGCCAATGACAATATTTTATGCATCGGGAAAATAGACTTTTAAAAATATAAACCTTCACAAAACCTGAAGATTGCGTCGCATCGTTATCTACGTCACATCAATGAGTCACTGTTGGATCATTGGGTGCAAACGGAACCAGACAGAACTTTTTTGTCCTCCTGGGAACCACTTTGGCGACGATGAATCCCAGTTTTGTCAAGCCGGCCAAACTGTAAGTCCAAGTTATGTGTAGGTCGTTGTGGTTGTCGTGGTCCAAAATGCCGCTAAAGTGTGTTAATTTGTCACCTGTATTTTCGACAGGTGGTGTCGTGTTATCGTCGCCGTCGCGTTTTGTTTTGTTTGTCCCCAACAAGTCCAAAACATTTTTTAACAAAAGACAAAACATTACGGTGCAGATGCAAAAGTCTATGCTATTGAATGATTTTTTGTGTCTGGAGTCGATCTCGTGAAAATGTAACTTTTTAATGAAGAAAACTTGAATGAAATTCACTTGATAATTGTGGACCACTTTCACGCTTGCTAACATGAGAAAGGCGAGAAGAGCTGACGCAGGAGAATAATAAAATTAACTCTTGGTAAAACGGTTTCTGAATAAAAAGAATTTAGGTCACGATTAGATATAGATGGAAAACTATTAAAATTAATTTTGCCACTGTTGAGTTTCTCGTTTCTGTCAAAAATGACCTTAAATAGCTTCAAGTCGTGCTTCAGTTTGATACTTCTGTTTTACTCTATCTGGCCACGAGATGTCGCTAAAGCACTTGCAATTTTTTTTTTGGTAGTGCTTTATTTTACGGGTTAGTCACAAAAGTCATCAATAAACCTAAAAATAAAAGCTAGTTGAACATTCTGATCCTCAATATCGTTATTATTATTATTATTATTATTATTTTTAAACATTTTTAGTTCATTATTTAAGGGAAAGTGATCGAGGGACCATGAGAGGCCAGGCCAAGCAGATTGAATTATAAAATCAACTGTTCGACTCAATAAACTGTTGTTTTTAATCCATCGTCAGCAATGGATCAATAGGACTCTGTATTTGTTTAAAGTTACCTTTAGTTTTAGGAAATGTGACCATTGTATTTTTTCTCTTTTCTGTTTGGAGCACACAATCTGTAATACGGTCAAGATCCTCTAGATGGAGGCAGCACACCTCCCTAGTTTTCAAACGGTCAGCGCTTCGTATGACAATTCACTATAATGTTTATTGATACAAACACTATTTTAATGGGTTTAATATATAATGTTTATGAACTATATGTCTGGGAGTTATTCTTTTATCTTGAAAAATTAATAAATATGTTCTTAAAGTCAGTAAATGAAGGAAACATTTTAGCAACTTGACCATTTTCAGAAAAATCTGTTACAGCCTACAGGTGTTATTTTTTTTTTTTTTAAATATTTTTTATTTTTTTACATGCTCATCAACAGCAATATCCTCTTAAGAGCAACAGCTTCCTTATAATACAGCCAAGTCTAGTTATTTTGTTAATTATATTTGTGTTTTTTTTTATGCCTAATGCTTTTGTGCATATTTAACAGTGATCTTTAAATTATGTGGATTGTAGGCCTAGCCTCTGTTGTGTCCGTCTTGGCCCTTAGTGGGCAGTGTTGTGCACCAGTAATCGATACGATTTGATGAACAGACATTCAATAGAACATTATTTAAAAACTCCATTTCTGTAATTTGGAACTTTCACTAGGGCTGCAGCTATCGAATATTTTAGTAATCGAGTAATCGACTGAAAATTCTATCGATTAATCGAGTAATCGGATAAAACAAATATATTTTTAGGTGAAGAGCAATTATAAATATACATGAGAAAACAAGACATTTCATCTAATCTTGAACCATTTTCAGTCAATCAATGTCTTTATTTTCGATGTATATTGTTGAAAACAGCCAACAATTGCATCTCAGATGTAACTAGAATAAAAAAAGACTAATTCACTGCTTTCACTCAAAAAACTTTTAGATCTTATTAAAATAAGAAAAAAAAATTATATATATCTGACCTAAAAATGCCGTTACGCTTGATAACACACATCACTTAAAAGTTAGGATTTTTTTCCTACGTGTTTCCATTGAATTTCTATTTGTGTCAAGCCATTTTTAAGTTCTAGTTAAGTTTTAAGTTAGTCTAAACTGTAAGTCCTGATAGGATTTTGAGTTTTTGCAGTGTTCAAAATAAATGTATGATACAGGCTGTATTGGAGCACATTAGGGACCAGTGCTACTTGGTGTTTTATCCAGCAATGACTACTGAGCTAAAATTGACAGTTAGCAATATTGAGTTTTTATTTTACACCCTCATTACTCCACAACGCTATGTTATGTTAAAGCCTGTATGTAAGACACGTTAGCCACACATCGACAGTGGTTATAATTAATAGAAACCTAGCCCTCCGCAGGGCTAACGTTACGTGAGCTTGTGACAGTAACGTTAATCTTATTTATTAGCGCTTAGCGCTCTACTGCTTTAAGATGGCGGCGGTTTACTAACGCTGCCCAGACGCGGCCGAGTCTGTCATTTTGCATCTAGTTCAACATACATGTGATCTCTATGAGACGCATCAGACGCTACCTGCTACCAACTAGCATCGTGCGGGCAAGTATTTAGCAACGTCGGCGTCGTGTGTAGCGGCTGTCTGCTGCAGTAAGTTTTGTTGCTGTTGTTTTTTTGCTTCGTCCTCTACGCACGTAACATCAGCGCGTTGTCCCGCATTAAAAGTAGTCCGAGCAAAACGTGATGCTTAGAGCTGTCAAAATAAACGAATACTCGAGGTGAATAAAATTACTCGGATCAGTTTTTAAACTCGAGTTACTCGAGTTGCTCGAGTATTCGTTTCAGCTCTAAATTTCACTGTACAGAAAGAGATATGGTAACACCCCTGATTCTTTTGTTTCACCAAAAACAATCCAGAAGATGCAAAGTTTCAATTGTTAAGAATAAAAATTACGTTGCAGCATTATTTTTGCCTCGCACACCTCAAGTTTGACACCAGTGCTTTAAATACTCTGTGTCTTCCGATCAGTCAGACGTCTTCCTGCCCGCCACTCGGGAGCTTTTCCCAGATCTCTCCATCTTTTTTCCGTCGTCTCTCGATCAATGGGGGGGCATCGGGCCCTCCGGGACGTTTTATTTCAATAAAGGAGCCAGGCGAGCGAACAGAACGATGTTTTGTAGCAGCCACATTAATTATGCATCCGTTGCGGAAATCAGCCGGCCTTGATCATTTCTTTTTCTTTTTTTTTTTATGATTTATTTATTTCTCTATTTATTGTAGATGGAGTGGGAGAGATTGCTAATTGGCAGCATTGTCATATTAAATCTGGCATCTTTTGATGCGCTATATGTTTCACTATATTTGTATTTATTCATGCTGTTTGTGATGACATCCATGCATATTAATTGTTTATTTTTCAATTGTCAGCTTTGGAAATGGAAAACAATTACATTATATCGGAAATGAGGCACTTTGTACTGTGTTCGTTATCCATACTGGGGAGAGAGAAATCATAGTATCCAAAGAATTAATGAAATATAACTCTCTTGGAAGGATTTGTGTGTAACATAAAATTTAAACTAATCAATGAAAATATTACCAGAAAAACAATCAGACTTTTCAGAGTGAACGTGAAATTTTATAAAAGAAAATGTTAGGAATTAGGAAGGAATTTTGACAATTTTTTTCCTAAAAAATTACATTCAATTCTCATTTAAGATCCTTGGAAAGTTTGTTTTCTATGTTTCATATCATTACATCGACTCCCACAGGCTCCACAAAATGTATTAATTGTGCTTTTAACCTTTAACCGTCCAATTTACTACTGAAATGTGGATTACAACGACAGCCTAAAGGGGGCGCTAAAATTATTGGCCTCCAGAAATTGCAGGTTTGTTGTGTTTGTTTTTCTAAACCATAATGAGCAAAATGCAGGCTATTACCCAGATTGCACAATCCACTACGTTTCTGCATGTGGGTCCATATAGCGGTGCCGAGCGGCCCCCCTCGGCCTTGAAGCCGGTCGGCGTGACCAATCGATGAGCGAGACAAGCTCATCCGTGTCCGACATGGCGCTGCTACCCTGTTTGATTAAATGGCCGCCACATCCTCACCGGGACACAAATCAATGGCGTTGCAGCGCTCTGGAGGGGAGTTCACCTTACATGACTCGTCCCACCATGGCGCCTGCTTGTATTGACCCACAAAGCCATAAGAAGAATGCTGTTTGTCACCAATGTGTCATTTTTCAGCGTGCACTGACATTTTTTTTTGTTTTTCTTACTTTTCAACGTCATAGTTTAGAAAATTTACTTCCTACTTTTGTGAAGTTGCACATCATGACTTGAATTTGTCTGACACGACATGCTAAACATTGCTATAATTTGATTTTATTTCCTGCTGGACAATACAAAAAAATGCAGATGGGTTTCGGTAAAGTTGGTGTTTTTCCCCCACGGTTCTCAAGACAAGCCTGCATCCTGCCAAGTCTGATTGGGTGACGTTATTTGGTATGTTTGGCTGTATAATCGTCCGACTACTTCTGCTTGCTGTCAAAGTGTTGTCGTTTACATATCGTGTCGACAGGGTATTAATTAGATTTCCTTCAAAAATAGTCATGAAATATTTAATTCTTATGATACCTTACTGGTGCTTTATGGTTGTTGAACAGAATTGTTCAAAAAAGTCGACCTTGTAGTTCATGTTTTTTTTTTTTGTGTGTGTGTGTGTGTTTTTTTTCCCCTAGACGGGCGACTCAAGGACAAATTTGTAATGATCTCACTGTTTTTTGTTGTGTTTCCGTAGCAGCGGTGAAGAATGCTGCTTAAAGAGCCCCCTAGTTGGTGCTTCCCATGCCATGCCACAAAATTAAGCGAAACACAGGATAACGTTGTGATATATTGACAGGTTGAATGGTCTCTATTTTCTGTTTTTTCTCTGGAGAAATTTGCAAATAAAACCCATTCTTCTTAAAAGTATATGCCTACAGGCCTCTACTGCAACTGATGATATTAATTTCCGGAGTTTTCATGAAGCCTTTTTTTCTTTAATTTTGTTGCTTGCTTGTTCACTTGAGTTCAGGTCAGGTGATTGAATCGCCCATTGCCTAACATTTAATGTTCAAACTAGGGTTGTTCCGGTCATGTTTTTTTGCTCCCGATCGTTTTAGTTTGAGTATCTGCCGATCCCGATATTTCCCGATCCGATTGCTTTTTTTTTTTTTTTTTGCTCCAGATTCAATTCCAAAAAATGAATAAAACTCCGACTAATATATACATTCAACATACAGTACATACGTTCTGTATTTGTTTATTATGACAATAAAATCCTCAAGATGGCATTTACATTATTAACATTCTTTCTGTGAGAGGGATCCACGGATAGAAAGACTTGTAATTCTTAAAGGATAAATGTGACTTTGTATATTGTGACTAAATATTGCCATCTAGTGTATTTGTTGAGTTTTCAGTAAATGATACTGTAGCCATGCCCAAATGCATGATGGGAAGTGCAACCATGACTGTGCGTAGTGGCACCAATTGATATATCTTCTCTGCGTTGGGAAATAAGCATAGGGTGTTAAGAAAAAGATCAACTACTACCTTTCTTCCCCACATTGCTTCACACGATATTTCTAATTGTTGAGAGAGGGATTGTAAGGCTTTAGCCAATTACAAAAAGGTTCCAAAGACTGCCAAAATTCACTCTGCTCATTTTACGCTGCCTTTTAGCTCTCTATATAGGGGAAACGGCGCCATTATAGATTGAACGCAACAATGCGTGAGTGGGTCGTGCAGCGCATGCTTTAATTGCGTTAAATATTTTAACGTGATTAATTAAAAAAAATTAATTACCGCCGTTAACGCGATAAATTTGATAGCCCTACTTTAAGCCAAAACTAAAGACTCTGGATCAGTGTAAGACATTTTGTCTGTAACGTTAAATACAGTTAGAAAACGATTTAATTAAAAAATATATATTTAAAAAAAGGCATGTCCGATATTTTTTTGCCGATTCCGATACTTTGAAAATGACGTGATCGGACCCGATCGATCGGGACATCATTAGTTCAAACTCTTTGGTTGGAAGTATGCTTCAGGTAATCATTGGCGCTTCTGAAAGTTTAATTGCTCTGTTTTACCAGAATATCAGGCTGCAGCTATCGATTATTTAGGTAATCGATTACTCTATCGATTAGTTCGACTAATTGAGTAATCTGATTGCAAACATTTAATGCCTTACAGAATTAATTTTAGGTGATGTAAAATGGGGGAAAAAAAGTATTTATGCTCCAATAATGTTGGCTTGCTAAGATTACACTTTCAAAAAGGCGAATTCAAAATAAAATTCTTCAAACTATGCAGAATTGCACTGCATTTCATATCAGCAACAAATGCATTTAAAACTATATTAAAATACCTGAGCTTAGCCCTTAACCCAGAGGTGGGCAAACCGGTCCTCGAGGGCCGCAGTGGGTCCTGGTTTTTGTTCCAACTGACCCAGCACAGATAGTATAACCAATGAGGTTTCAGCAGAAATAAGAAGCACCTGACTGCAATTGACTGATTGCACTTGTAAAACAGCAGATTGGTGAAAATGTGTCCTCTTAATGGGTTGCAACAAAAACCCGCACCCACTGCGGCCCTTTGTGGAATAGTTTGCCCACCCCTGCCTTAACCGTATAAAAAAATAAACAAACGAGGATCTAAGTACAACAAAAGAACTTGCATAGCAAATCGTCCAAACACATATTCCCAAAAAAAGATATTGGCTTGAAAACAAAAACCTACAGCCTTTTGTTGGTCGTAACGGAGAGCTGCTGGATTCAGCCATGTTAGATGAGTTATGTCACATTGACTGTCGCCCACTAGAGGGCAGTGTATCCACCCAAATCAATAAAAGTAAATGCAGCACTTTCAAAACCAAATCCTCGAAGCAGCAAAATTTGATTCGAAACTTGTTTTCTAATCGAATTACTCGAATTAATCGATTAATCGTTACAGCACTACTTGAATATTGTTTCACACATTTGTCTGGAAGTAAGCACACTTCTTTATCCATAAAACTCGGTACTCTTCTTCTTCACTGTCATTGTCCAACACCATTTGCTACATTCAACTGCATCACGTTCGGATGTCTGATACGAGACGAGGCAAACGATTGGCGGGCGGTATCGGATCACTCGCGTGCGGGATTTGTTTGACTCGGGTAATTGAAAGTGTTTTAAACTATTACAGCGGGCGCAGGGGCTTGTTTAAGTGTCGAGCTGCCAGTCGGCGAGGCGGGCGGGCCCCGAGAGCGCCGGCCCGTCAAGGCCCGTCAGTCAGTTGCTGGAAAGCCTTAATGGATTTCTCCACGCCGGAGCTCAGAGACACGGACGGGAAAATCAATGCGTTGTCATGTGTGAGTGGGATCCATCAAAAGCAGCCGCACAAGTCAGATGGAATGTTTGTGTGTGTTTGTTCCACTCTGTGATAGACCTGGAAGAGGGGTCTATGACCTTTCAACGTGTTGATCTAACTACATATCAGGAGAAAGGTGCATGTTGCCTTTGAGGAGAATCTAAAATCACAATTTTGCCGATTGTTGTCCCTGAATCATGTAACCTATACAGGGAAAGATTAATTTGACCTCTAAACTTTGAAATGCACCTGTGTCCCACTGTTCAATATTCAAAGTACAGTGGTACAAGGGGTGTGACAAAATATCGAAATGGCGATATATCGTGATACTTTGTATCCCAAAATGTTATCGACATGCTCTTGCCAAGAATCGAGATATTGTTTTAAGGTGTCAATGTTAAAATATAAAAAATAAAAAGGAACCAACAAGTTGCTACCAAAATCTTTCACCATAATAGTGTCTCAGTTAACTCTTAGGCTGCACTGACGGTGCACAACACCCAATCCGTTTAGACTGGGAAAGTTTGTTCATTCGAAACCAGAGCATTCAGTCATTCTCTCCGATTTTCATGGCATTTTCAGGTCACTTGCAGTTCGTTTTAGGGCATTTACAGGTCATTTCCTCTTGAGTTTGAGTCACTGCCTATAGAGCCTACCCACGTACCACTTGCTCGCTGTATGGTTCCGCCCACTTGTCCGTCAAAACATAGTGTTAACCTGTTACGGCTACGTACAGTTCTCCTATTTACGGCGTGTTTTTCTGCTCCTTAACATTAATAATCAAAATGGTGAAGGCGTGAGTGGCTGTTGGTTGCACTAACAGAGAAGATGGAAGGAGAGACCTGAAGTTTTACCGTATTCCGAGGGATCCAAAGAGGAGAGCGAAATGGACGGCTGCAATTCGACGTGAAAACTGGACACCAAAAAATCACCACAGACTATGTAGTAGTCATTTTATATCCGGTAAGATGCATTTAATATATATTTAGAGGGTTTTGGCCTGACAACCACAATTAAGATCATTGCTAGGCTAATCGCCGACAACATACGACATAGTACGACATAGTTTCAAATTCAAGATGTTTGTGACTTCCCTTTCTTCCACCATCGTTATTTTTTGAACAATATTTAGCTGGTACCAAGTGAAAGAAACTGGCCTCGTCTACGGGGCTGACAAATAACCACAATTAAGATCATTGCTAGGCTAATCGCCGACAACATACACGTATGTATGTAGTGAGTGCTATCGCTAAACCATATAAACATTAAAAGCCCTAGCTCCATTGACAAATGACATGAAATACATTAGACTTGACAGTGAATGTTAGCAAGAACAAAAGATTTTGAATTGAAAATTTCGTAACTCACCTTCCGAGCACAAGATTCCTGCCGAATTTTCGTGTACGAGGACCTGTTTCACCCAACCAGCAACGTAGCATTTATAAGCCTCCAAGCTCTTAAAGTTTTTCAAACTTTCGTGAGAATAGGCTGATTTTGTGAGGACAAGATAGTTGTAAATATCAGGGTCAGGCAGAGACGGTGAAGGCAGCCGGTCAAAAATCATCGATCTAGGCATCAAATATGGATCTGGCGACTGTATAGAACGAAGCTTTTCCACATAACGCCTTTTATGCAACAGATCCAGTGAGTTTGCGGCATCAGAAAGCACCGGGTCTTCCATGAAATGCATTTTAAATTCCGCCATCAATTGAAAACAATGCTAATACAGAGTCAAAATGACGGACAAGTGGGCGGAACCATACAGCGAGCACGTGGTACGTGGGTAGGCTCTATTCATTTGGGTGATTCCCAGGTCACTTCCTGTTCTGTAACTCAAAATAAACAGGAAGTGACCCATAAAATACCCCAAAATCAACAGGAAGTAACTGAACATTAACAGTTAAATGACCTTAAATGGCCCAAAATTACCTCATTGCCTGGCATTGGCTGACACTGACGGCCATAGACGTCCAATCTGTTTGAACTGGACAGAGAATGAATTCGCTGCCACCCTCCCAGTTCAAACGGCTTTAACGTCTACTAGTGATAAACTCTATCTAATTCACAGCAGAAGCTTGTTTTTCTGTTTTTTAGTTGTTTGTAGAATATCCTAAAATTATTTCCTGACCAATGTATTGATAATCGTTGTATCGCCATATCGTCAGATCATCGTTATCGTGCGCTTTGCATCTCAAATCGTATCGTATCGTGAGGTACCAAGAGGTTCCCACTCCTAAGTGGTAGCTCGACATACGATCGCTTTGACACACGATCTTTTCGACATCCGACCAAATGCTCGAAATATGACGATTCATGACAGTGTCGCAATTTGTTTTCCCAAAAGACTGATGCACGGCAGATTTTCTTGTGAAAGAAATCAACATGACATGGGTTCCAAGAATGTTAAAGCAGGTAATGAGAAAAGAAAAAAAGGTGAGGCTTACCACTGAAATGAAGATGGAATGATGGAAAAATATGAGCGTGCGGTGCACGTCCATGAACTGCTTGACAGTACTCCGACGACCTCTGTTCGCCAGTCTTTATACGTTAAGGTGACAATTATTATTCTGGTATCGTTGCCAAAGAGATCACCAGCTTTGTCAGGTTTTTAATCATTTAATTCAGAACTTGTGCAACAAAACCCGTGTCGCCAACTGATAGCAACAACAAGACGTGAAAAGAGAAAGTCAACTGCACTCTCTCACACTCTGTGCATTCAGGTACACTACACAAAATACATAATCTATTGCTCTTGTAATTGCTTTTTGCAATAGTAACAGCAGTATTTATTAAGGATTTTGTAAAAAAGCACTGACCTGGTGTGACTAGAAGAAAGGATACCACTGCAGATAGTCCTTTTAGAACAATAATGATGCCCGTACCGAATTAATTAGACCAAAACTTTCTCTTCATCAACGCGTTGCCTTTTTATTTTCTTTCTGTGAGAACGCAGGTCTTAGCTTTCTTCAGGTGGGCAAAATATGCCTGATCATAAAAACAACAAATTGCAAATCGCCACCAGGGGGATCCAAAACACGTAACATGCAAAGAACCTGGCATTTTTAACAGATTAGTGGGCAGTTTACATGGCGACTCTGTGACACGAAGACGCAATGACTGTGTTGCGAAGTTGCCTCGCGTGCATATGGTGTCGGCGAAGACGAAAAATTCTGGATCCTGCCTCCAAAGTGGAAGAATTCGATTGCGGCGGATTGAAGGGGGCTATCTCCGCATGCATATCAAAGGCTCCCGCGGCGCGACACCGCGCCGATAACGTCAGCACTCGTACACGTCACATTTGGCGTGCGCAGCGGTGCTACTCAACATTAAAAACAGCAAGTATGGCGGAATGTCTGCTTTAATTTACTGTTTTAATAATATTTTTAAATTAAATATGTTGAATGTTCCCATTTTTGTGACTTTTTGAACAAAAGAAAAATGCCATCGCTTTGAGTGGGCGGGCATATTTTTTTCCGGGCTGAGGTACTTTGGTGGGGTCAAAGTGCATCATTCGCTGTCGCCTTGTAAATCTGCACTGCCCCCTAGGGCCTGGCATGAATAATACATCGCTTTCATGCGGAATTGCAACATCGTTCGAATGGAGATGGGCCCATATAAATGCAAACATGAAATTGTTCGTCATCTCGGAGAGTCACCACGTAAACGGCTCGTAAATGTAGGTTTTTGGGCTGTGGAACGCATTAATGGAATTATATTGTATTCTTATGGGAAACTCCTGCTCAACATACGAACATTTCGACTTACAAACAAGGTCTTGGAACGAATTAACTTCTTATGTAGAGTTACCATTGTAATGTGTCCAAAGAAGATGATTGCAAATACATTTAGGTCTATGACTCCCCTTCACACACCAGGCGGTTGACCCTCGCAATGTGTGTGCTAATGAAAAATTCATCTTTTTACTGCATTGGTTTCTGACTGAATGTTGTTTCATGCCAAGAAAAACATTTTTTTTAATGTGAAAAATCATGCGATACGACATGGCATTTTTTGATTGGACGGAATCATGACCTCGGAATCACCCAAATGAATAAGCAGTGACTCAAACTCAACAGCAAGTGACCTGTAAATGCCCCGAAAAATCGGACAGAATGACTGAATGCTCTGGTGTCGAATTAGTGCTGCAACGATTAATTGATTAACTCGAGTATTCGATTAGAAGAAAAGAAAAAAAAAGTCCAATTAAATTTTGCTGCTTCGAGTATTCGTTAATTAAAGTGGCGTTGTAATGGTTTGTTTTGAAAGTTTTTACCTTTATTTTCATTGATTTGGGTGGATACACGGCCCTTGATGTTGATTTTTTTTAATGCATTCGTAATTTAGTTTAAAGGTATATTTAGCCATTTTTTGTGGAAATATGTGTCTGAACCATTTGTTAAGAGCATTGTAAAAAAGCGTTAGCATTTTATAGCATTTAAGCTAGCGGACTTTTGCTATGTAAGTTAGTCAATTGTTCTTTTGTTGTACATAGATCTTTTTTTTTTTTTTTTTTAAATACCGTGTGAGGCTCAGCTCAGGTATTTCAATTTTTTATGTTCCTTATCCGATTACTCGATTATTCAAAATAAATAGTTCATCGATTATTTGGCTACTAAAATAATCGATAGCTGCAGCCCTATTTCGAATGAACGAACGTTTCCAGTCTAAATGGATTGGGCGTCGAGCACCAATGGCACCCTTAGAGTTACCTGAGACACTGTTATGGTGGAAGATTTTGGTAGCAACTTGTTGGTCCCTTTTTTTTTTTTTCTTTTAAACACTGACACCTTTTTAAAACGATATCTCGATTCTTGGCAGGAGCATATCGATAACCTTTTGGGATACAAAGTATCACGATATATCACCATTTCAATATTTTATCACACCCCTAATGTTTTTACCGTGCGTATGTAGTTGTGGTACTTGTTTTCACTCCTTGCAAATAAGTCCTTGTCCTAACGCTTGTATCATTAACACAATCATCTATTGAGAGAAGAGGTCTGACGCCCTTCACTGTATTCATTCGACTGCTCTTTGAGTGAATACCTGCCCTTCATCCCCCACCCAGCGTCTGTGATTTCTCGCCCGCACATCCCACTCGCCCACCGCGTCATCTTTTTTTGTGAGTGCCTTTTATCTGCGCCAAACGATGGCATTCGCCGCCGTCACCGCAGTATAACACGAGGCAGACTCACATGTCTGTGTTGAGCTAAACCAGACGACCCTGTGAAAGGAATCAAATCATTCCACCATGTTGAGAGCCAAAGTGGTAATTACTCATAATTGGTGGGCTTCAATTTTTCTCTCTCACTTTTTTTTCTAAATTGGATGATTTCCTTTTTTTTTTTCCCCATCTACTTTTGAAACGATGGCAGATACCTCAGAAGTTTCAGAGAGAAAATTGAAAACAGAGTTCGTTTCACTTGACTTGTGTTACTGTTCGACTGATGACAATCGCACATTGTTTTTGGGTTTTGCATACAACCAGCCTTACATTTTCGTTTTCAGATTACAAGTAAAACAGTAATTTTTACAAAAACTGACACGTGGTTGGCTTCATGTTGAGACTGAATCAACAGGACCTCTGCCGGTTGCAGAGTTGTCCATAAGTATGACCTAATTTTTAGCACAGTTATCTAATAAATTGTCAGGGCGCAAACTGCAACGTGCACTGTGTTTGTTTATCATGCCAATAGAAAATCAACAATGTCTCTGCTACATGTTAGAAAATAGGGCTGAGAACCTCTGGGTACCTTACGGTTCAATTTATGATACAAGACTTACGATAACGGGGATCACATGATATGGTGATACAACAATTAAAAATACATTGTTTAGGTAAGCATTCTATGATATTCTACAAAGTATTGTCATCCATCTGCTATTAATTGGAATGAGTTTTTCACCAGTACACATCCAAGCCGTTTGAACTGGGAGGGTCGCAGCGAATTAACGTTGGTTCATTTGCTGCCATCCCTCCCACTTCAAACAGATTGGACCTCTATAGCTGGCAGTTGCAGCCAATGCCAGGCATGAGTTAAATTGGGGGAATTTCACATCATTTCTTGTTGATTTTGGGTTACTGAAACGAAAGTGACTCAAGATTGTCCCCAAATGAATGGGAAGAGACTCAAAATCAACAGGAAGTAAATGCCCATAAGACTCTGGTTTCAGTGCCATTGACAGCGCTAGACGTCCTATCCAGTCAAAATGAATTGGATGTCTACCGCTGCCAATTGCAGCCAGTGAGTTCACGTAGACACTATTCTAATGGACGATTTTGGGAGCAAACTTTTGGTTTCTTTTTTTTTTTTTTTTAATGGTGACAACTTTCTAAAATGATATATTCTTGGTGGCAGCATATCGATAACCTTTTGGGTTACAAAGTATCACACTACGTCACTTTTTCGATATGTTGTCACACAAGTCTCAAGACTGCTCCTAAATGAGGGCATTCCACCTCTAAAATTTGTCACAACACAAGTAAAATTTTCATCTATTTGAGGGCTGCAGCTATCGAATATTTCAGTAGTCGATTAATCGATAGACTAATTAGTTCGAATAATCGAGTCATCGGATAAGGAACATGAAAAATTAAAATACCTGAGCTGAGCTTCAAACAGTATTTTTTTTTTTTTTTTTTTTTAATGAGGATCTATATACAACAAAAGAACAATTGACTAACTTGCATAGAAAAAGTCCGTTAGCTTAGATGCTATAAAATGCTAGGGTTTTTTTTTTTTTTTTTTTTTTTTTTTTTTTGCAATCCTCTTAACAAACGGTTCAGACACCTATTCTCGCAAAAAAACGACTTAATATACCTATAAACTAAATTATGAATGCATTAAAAACATTAGCTCAAACAAAAACTTAGCTTATGTTGGTCTTAACAGGGAGCAGTTGGATTCATCCATGTGAAAAGACAGACCAGAGGGCAGTGTATCCACCCTAATCACTAAAACTACATGCAAACACTTTCAAAATTAACCAACGCCACTTTAATTAAACGAATACTCGAAGCAACAAAATTTAATTCGAATATTTTTTTCTAATCGAATACTCGAGTTAATCGATTAATCGTTTCAGCTCTAATTTACTTGCATCTCTGCGAGAAGGACTTTTGCAGATTTAATTAAAAAAGCATATTATTATTCTTGACTTTTTTTTTTTTTTTTTTTTTTCTGGTGGCTGACAAATAGGGGTGTGACAAAATTTCGGAATGGTGATATATCATGATACTTTGTATCCCAAAAGGTTATACATATGCTCCTGCCAAGAATCGAGATATTGTTTTAAAAAGGTGTCATTTGGGTGATTCCCAGGTCACTTCCTGTTCTGTAACTCAAAATAAACAGGAAGTGTTCTGTAACTCAAAATAAACAGGAAGTGACCCATAAAATACCCCCAAATCAACAGGAAGTAACTGAAAATCAACAGGTAAATTACCTTAAATGGCCCACAATTACCTCATTGCCTGGCATTGGCTGCCACTGACGGCCATCGATGTTCAATCCGTTGGAAGTGGGAGGGATAGCCACCTTCCTAGTTCAAACGGATTGGACGTCTACTCGTGATAAACTCATTCCAGTTCACAGCAGAAACTTGTTTTCCTGTTTATTAGTTGTAGAACATCCTATAATGATTTTCTGACCAATGTATCGATAATCGTTGTATCGCCATATGGTCAGATCATCGTTATCGTGAGCTTTGTATCGTAAATCGATCGTATCGTGATGTACCAAGAGGTTCCCACTTCTACTGACAAACTTCTACTCCACACTTAGGCCTCATTGTTCGCGGCAATGCGCATAAAACTTGATAAAGCATGGCGTTTATCAGTAATATAGTAAAAAATGAAAACATTGACAGGTTTCCTCCAGCTCACGGAAAGTTGGATTCAAGATTTATTAATGTTGTTTGGAACTGGGACGGACGGGCACAACAGGATGTCACGTAGTGTGATCTAGTCGTATGACATCTGACAAGTGGAGCCGCTTAAACAACATGGAGTATTGGGAAGTGATATCAATTGAATTATCTGTTTTATTCTTACCACAAAATAAACATTTTTATCAATAGACTTGCAAAGTCAAGATTCTTTGATGAATTTCATCATTTTGATAGCGCCATTGTTTAGTTTTGCTTGCGTAAATATTGCAAAAACCTACGAGATCGATGCCATATCACACTCAAAAATCCAAGATGGGACGAATTTTTAAAGTATTAGTATTTAACATTAAAAAAAAAAAAAGCAGGGCTCCAGACTGTGACCAAAATTAGAGCCAGTACGAGTATTTTTTGTTCATCTACTTGCACATGCACGACCAGTAACATTGCAGTTTTTGTATATGGCCTTAAGCACGTGTCACGGTACCTCAATAACGATGAATGACGATAAGTTCGCCCAAGCGGACTGATATATAATTTGAAAATCTGAATCAATGCATGAAATGCAGATTAACCGTTTCTTGTTGATTTATTTACCAGCTTTCAATTTAATATATTTAACAATTGTACATGCAGTCTAAACATTTAGTATATAAAAAATGTATTGTTAAAAATAAGAAGTATGAACATTTAAAATGGCTTGTATGGCTTGAAGAATGTACATTGTCAAAATCAATATGCCTGTGCAAACATGTCATTGTAACACAAATGACTTCCAGCTTGAACAGTACTCTTCAAAAACACAACTTATTGTTCATGGCTGCTGTGACATAATTACTCAACACAAGTGTTTACTTCAAGGTTTCAGTTTTTTTTTTTTTTTTTTTTTTTTGTAATCCCAGTACATTTTTTAATACATGCAAGCACACATGAACCCCTGCACAGACACATACACATTAAAGCTATATTGATCTTCTGCAAATGAAACACTTTTTGATGGCAGTAATGACACAGAATTAAGCACATACAGAAAAATAGCTGGGGCCATTAAAGGGTCATATTATAATTTTCATTGTTGGATTGTACTTTATGCTGAATGCTTTACCATCACAAAAGCTATCAAAGAAATCACACACAGAGATACAAAATAACGTGACATACTAATTGCTAGATGCAGTCGGTGCCCAATTCACTCATTAAGTTCAGCCGTTTTGACAAGGTTAGAGCCGCTATCCGACTCCATCACTGTCATTTGTAACGTTAACCGCTAGCGTTAGCCACTAGCGTTAGCCTGTGGCCTGGCTACCAGTAGAAAGCACCCTCTCCAGAAATCGTGAGAACAAGGGAGGACAGCGGGTGAAAGCCTGTCTGGATGCCGCCAAGAGTCTACTTATAATGTCGGGTGAAAGTTTGACGAATCTCCCTTAAGCCACACTCCATCACGTTTACCTGTAGCGTTAGCTTACCGGGCTTCTGTTTGTTTGGCTTCCTGATAACCATGCGACTCCATACGTAAGCACACTGACTGCTTTCTTATAGGGGAATGAACATAGCCGAACAACACAGAGTCAAAGCGGGATGAAAAGATTATATTTTCTTGTTTTATTAAATTACAGAATTTACCGACATGGTCAAAATGACGTTGGTCATTGTGAAGAATTTCAGTAACTCTAAATTTTTGGTTTACCGCCCTGCTTTAGTGTGGAGCGGGTCAGGGGCTCGACACACGTGAGCCGATAAGCGATGGTGAAATGCGAAAGTCAAAGCCGTTGAGCTGGAAGCCTACACATGGGGCGCGATGCGACTGGAGCGGTAAGCAACCGCAACACGCACCGCCCTCTCCCTGTGGGTCATCGCTAGTCTCTGATTAGCTATGAATTTGCAGTGCATTTTAAAATTTTTGCTCTTTTATGAGGGCCAACAACATTCCATAATGCTGCTTTTTTTTAGAAATGTCCCGAAAATCATGCTGAGAGGTGTCAATATATTTGTTTTTCGTGTGATTTTCGACTAAATTATTCCAAGTAAACAATCTAAAATTGATTGAATTTTAACTCATTATTGAACTTATGGTTTTTTGTTTTTTTTTCCTCCTCAGGCCAATGCTGCTTTGGCTCCATCTTGTGGCATCTGGGAACAATATGAGGTGAGTTGAGGAGCTTCATTTAGATAAAAGTAGCTATTTGTGGTTTCTTTCAAAAACTTTTACGGGTGGTGCATTGTTTGAAAACAAACTACGTATATTTCTACGATAATTCTGTCCTGTTTTTGCTGAACCCAAATGGTGAAAATCACAACGTTATCGTAACCAAACATTACATCGTTTAAACGGCTTTTGGAAAATGGTTCCAAACAAAGTAATCCTGCGTGACCTCGCCTGTAAAATCACATTCTTGTAAAATCAACATTTTCATTTTATTTCACGGGATCTCATGACCCACTTTCAGGCTCACCAGCTGAAAAAATTCCGCCGGCCAATGTCATTCCGATCGGTTTTGACAAACGTAACCGAAGGCTACACAGAATTGCCTTTGGAACCGTGCATCCATGGCAACTTTAAAGAAACTGGCTTCATGTATTTGATAGCCAGCCTGTTTATGTAGGCTCCATATGCTAGGGCTCACTTGTCCCACCCCCCACCCTGTAGGCTTGTTTTGGGGGGCTGGGTGGCGCTGGAGCCCGCAGTGTGGCCTGCCAGCCTCACAGACATCAAACTGGCTTTCTTGGCAGCGTGGCATCGCAGCAGCAATAACACGAGGCCGAGCTGTTATTTTTACAAGCGCTATTACACCGAAACTCAGTATGTGTGTGCAATAACACACTGGGAAAACACAATGTTTACACACGGATCGCTCTACTAGGAGCCCCACCTCCTCCCCTTTTCTACCCACGACACACACTTGGAGGGAGGGGGTCGTGAGGTGGTCCGGCACACAGTAAATCACATGTGACACGGCAGAGGTGCGTCTCTTGACACGCCGCGATGGGGCGGGCAAGGGATAGCTTCTTGAATCAAGGAACGCTGGGACACTCTTTACTTTGATGTCGCGAGCAGCCAATCATTTTTTCCAGTCTAATTGGCACGGATGTAAATTCATCCTGGAAGGAGTCGCAGTGACGTGCGTTCGCCTGGCCGAGTTAACCCCACACGCACTCAAGTGTGACCCGAGGTGCCCGCCGCCACCATCGCTGATGGCCGCCAGTATGCTCCTGTCGCATCTCTATGCCTATAGGTCGTCACCTGTGATGTTTTAGAACTTTTGAAGGAGATTAAAGATTCCCAAACCACGGGGCACATATTACAAATGTACTGTGATGTCAAAATGATACATTCTTTTCACCAGTTCATAAGATAACGTTAAATGTGAGCATTTTCACCACAAAATTAAATTTAAATATTAGAAGAAGCAAAGGAAAAGCATAAAATCGTCCAATGATTAAACGGGAGTTTTCGGCCAAGTCATTTTTAACTTCATTTTTGAAGAAAGTGTGTGTGGCGTAGTGAAAAAGTATGGCTTAGTACCATCTTCACAATTCCTCAGCTTTCAAAGTATCACATAGAGTAGGTATAAACTTTAAAATGGCATGTGTTCACTAAAACCTGTGTTTATTATGGTCTTCCACTGTAACATTTTGCTTAGTTTGAATGGTAAAACTGCTGAACTGTGTTAGAAGTAGGGCTGTCAAACAGTTTAAATTTTTAATCGAGTTAATCACAGCTTAAAAATTAAAAATCACAGCTTAAAAATTAATTAATCGTAATTAATCGCAATTCAAGCCATCTATAAAATATGCCATATTTTTCTGTAAATTATTGTTGGAATGGAAAGATGAGACACAAGACGGATATATACATTCAACATACTGTACATAAGTACTGTATTTGTTTGTTATAACAATAAATCAACAAGATGGCATTAACATTATTAACATTCTGTTAAAACGATCCATGGATAGAAAGACTTGTAGTTCTTAAAGGTAAATGTTAGCACAAGTTATAGAAATTTTATATTAAAACTAGGGCTGTCAAAATTATCGCGTTAACGGGCGGTAATTAATTTTTAAAATTAATCACGTTAAAATATTTGACGCAATTAACGCACATGCCCCGCTCAGACAGATTTAAATGACAGTACAGTGAAATGCCCACTTGTTAATTGTTTTATGTAGTTTTGCTGCCCTCTGCTGGCGCTTGGGTGCGACTGATTTTATAGGCTTCAGCACCCATGAGCATTGTGTAATCAATTATTGACATCAACAATGGCGGGCTACTAGTTTGTTTTTTGATTGAAAATTTTACAAATTTTATTAAAACGAAAACATTAAGAGGGGTTTTAATATAAAATTTCTATAACTTGTACTAACATTTATCTTTTAAGAACTACAGGTCTTTCTATCCATGGATCGCTTTAACAAAGTTAATAATGTTAATGCGATCTTGTTGATTTATTGTTATAATAAACAAATACAGTCCTTATGTACCGCATGTTGAATGTATATATCCATCTTGTCTTATCTTTCCATTCCAACAATAATTTACAAAAAAATATTGCATATTTTATAAATGGTTTGAATTGCGATTAATTGCGATTAATTACGATTAATTAATTTTTAAGCTGTAATTAACTCGATTAAAAATTTTAATCGTTTGACAGCCCTAATTAAAACACCTCCTAATGTTTTCGTTTTAATAAAATTTGTAAAATCTTCAAACAAAAAATTAACTAGTAGCTCGCCATTGTTGATCTCAACAATTACACGATGCTCATGGTGCTGAAACCCATAAAATCAGTCGCACCCAAGCGCCAGCAGAGGGAGACAAAACACCAAAAAACACAAGTAACAAATGGACATGACACTGTGCTGTCATTTTAATCTGTTTGAGCGGGGTTTGTGCGTTAAATGCGTCAAATATTTTAACATGATTAATTCAAAAAATTACCGCCCGTTAACGCGACAATTTTGACAGCCCTAGTTAGAAGCAAAACTAATTATTTAATTAAATACTAAAATGTTTAAAAACAAGCAGTAAGTAAGTGTAATTTAAATGTAATTTAAAGTACACTTGAACTCACGCTGTGCTTTACATAAGCATTCAAAATATATTTACCTTTCAAGCAAGTCTCCAAACTTAAGTTTGTATTTTTTAGGACACACATAACACCCAAACTTGAACGTCTCTCGTGTTTGAGTCCAGGTTGGTGCCGACCATGACTACATCTCCTCAAGGACGGGTTTGTCCACCATACCAGTAGCGATAATGTCCAAATCTTCTATATAAACACAAGCCGTGGCACCGGCTGCCTCGCAAGCGTGCCTTTGAAGTGAAGTAACGACGCGGGGGAAGTTAATTACGTCCCATTATGCAGGCCGGGCGCGACTGCGCGCTTAGCAAAGGCCATGTTTTTCCCTTTAATTAACTGGAAAGCCGAGCAATCGCCTGTCAGGCCGCCGCTAAAAGAGCGGGGAAGAAGCCCTCGGGGCGCTGATGAGAGGCCGCTAGCGACGGCCATGTGCTAATTGCGCTACGTTAGCGTCTTAAACTGCGCTATCACTTGCCACTTTTTTCATCGTCTCGCTCAAATGTGCAAAGGGATATCTTCTGGTAGGGTGCGTCTCCAGGGAGCATAGGAACTAGGGACGAAAAAGCCCTTTTCAACTTAAAAGCAATGCCGGTGCCTTAGCAATGTGAGTTGTTAATTGGGAATTCGAACGGAGGCACCCCATGATCACCCTCAGCTAAGAGGGAAACTTGATTTTTTTTTAATATATTTATTTTTTTCCCCTGAAAGCTTGTTAGCAGCAAGAAGGAAGTAAACACTTTTCTAGAAAGTAGATGATGGGATTCAAAGACAAGCCAAAGTTATGTCTAATAGAAGGGTACTATTTTGGAGTCATGTTGTCCATCTATAAGGACCTTCGATTACACCCAGATTTTTGCTATTTGTGGCCGGTCTGTTCTTGCTATACCGTTTCTACATACAGTAGACACAATTCCATTGTCAATTGCATCACTGTGCATTGCCAAAGGGTGGCGCTAACCACAAACAAAATCAATTCTGTATTGTACAGTAGTTACACAGTCTTACTGTTTATACTTTAGTGGAATACATATGTTATTGTATGTCAAAGCCATATTTTAAATAACTGGCTCCATCTTGCACTTAGACTTGCTCGCACACACTTTCGTGTGCGCATGTGTGTGTATGAGAGTGTTAGGTGGGTTATCAATGACAATGTAGTTGTTATTAATGTCCACTGTGTTGTAATATGTGCTGGGAAGAGGGTCCATCGGCGTCCCACTTCCCCCCCAGTCCCAACGGCCCCCACGCAGGGCTCCAGCTGTCTGGCTCCAGTGTGTAAAAAGATCCAGGCGTTGTCGCTCCTCTTCTACGCTCACAACCTCTTAAAAGAAGACTAAAAAAAATCAATAATAAAGCAGCCAACAAGGTGATAAATGTGTGAGGTAGTTTTTACGATGCAACACATTGATGTGAGGAAAAAGTGTGCTTGCCAAAGGCTCAGGTGTGGCAAATATTTTCTTTATAGCCCATTTCGGCTTGGAACAATGGAAGAAATGGGTTTAATATTTTTACACGTAAATGTTTTGATTTACTGCAGCTTTATTTTCTTCATCACCTTTCCAATTCCTACTTTTATAACTTTCCCCCCAACATTCTTTAATAATGATAATAACAATAATAAAAAATGTTATTTGGAAATTACTTTATATAACAAACAGATCTCAAAGTACATAATGGATCTAAAAACAGTTAAACCAGACAGATCAGCTCAACAAAGCATATTAAAATATTCTTTTTAAGCATCTTTTTAGTCGCACATTTAGGGAGAAAAAAAATGAACCCACTCGTTTTTCTAAAGTCACACTGGGTGCATATTGTGCTATATATGGAACTTGAGAAAATAATGAGAAGTTAACTGAGAAAAAATATTCATCATAAATTAAGCTAATCTTACAGATTGTGTGCAAATATAGAGCAGCTGGCTACTGGATGTTACTAATAGAAAACATCTAAGTTATTTCCGTTTTAGTTACTTTTTATTGAAATAAATAAATAAATAGCATTTTCATTTTAGCTTTTGTGGCAGAAGGTGACATTTTATGATGAGACTGCATTTTCTTGGCATAATAAAGTGAAATTGGCATTTTTGTCTGCACATATTTTGATGGTGAAGGCTAGAATTTTCATGTTAACTTTTTCAATCTTTTAAATGTAGCATTTTTGTGAAAGCATTTCATAACAAATTTGAGCTTGATCTTGACCATTCTTGCAGCAGAAACTAATATTTTCTTGGCAAAAATGGCATTTTCGTGCTAATGTTTTGCTTTTTTGTTGTTGTTGTTCGGGTAAATTTACTTCACGGCATCCTCACATTTTAATGGCCCATAGAAAGACTTCATGTTTGTGTGTTAGATGTTGAAGGGCACTTGATCAATGTTGCGTAAATAATATCTGGATTTGTTCTGTTTTTTTGCTTTTGAAGCCATCCGAAGAGGTCAGCATGGTTGACATCTTTGCGGTTCAAAGCCAAGCCACTTCCATAATGTAGTCGCCGCGACGAAGTGCGGCGCGAGTACGTGTCATCTCAAGTCCAAACACAAGTCAGGTAAGAGAATCAAAGTGGAATCATTTTGACTTTCCATCTGTCTCTCTCTGGCTCTCCCCGCCGTCGGCCACCCTCCCTCGCCGCTCCCGGATGGGTTCCGGCTGTCGAGCGGGTGGCGCTGGTGGCCGGCGTGACGGCTCGGCTGTCTGGTGTCGCGTGCGATCAGGGCGCACGTCGCGCGGCGAGGCCGATCGGAGCTGAGCGCCTCCGCCTCACCGCGGGTCACCTTTCACGGGCAATTAGTGTCGGAGCACGGGGCGCGCTCGCGGCTTGTCGGCCCCGCTTATTGTGACGCTGCGCTCGGCCCGCCGCTCCCCTCTTCCTCCTGCCGTTCCTCGTTGCCTCTCCATCTCCTTGAGTTTTCCCCTGATGTGCTTTTGCCGCTCTCTGGCTAATGGCTGCTGTCTGGCAATATGTTGTCCAACTGTTCAGCTCTGTCTTCATTATACACGCTTGGGCTACAATCATGTAATGCTGTACGTATGCACATTATTCCAATTACGTCTCCCAAAGTTCTCCTTCCCAGGGCTTAACTTTCATGTTTTTTTCCCTACAAAACTTTTGTCACCGCATTTTCATGATGTGTACTCGGTGACTTTGGATTGGAGTGTTAGAAGTTGGAAAAACAACTGAAGTTTACCGACTTGGCCAGTTTTAGATTTCCATTTCATTTCCAAATCACAGACTTAAATGGATTCACGGATAGAAAGACTTGTCGTTCTTAAAAGATACACGTTATTATGATTTAAAATAATTATGATTTTGAAACCCCTCTTGATGTTTTCGTTTTTTATACAATGTGTAAAATTAGTTGAACTAGTAGGTCACCATTGTTGGTGACGTCACATGGTTACGCTGCCATTCTTCCAGAGATGACTCTAGCGACATAAACATGTCATCTGTTCAACTCTTTCAATTGGAACCCTAGAGCAGACACGTCCAAAGTCCGGCCCGGGGGCCAAATGCGGCCCTTGGTCAAATTTCATCCGGGCCCCAGCCTCTGTTGTAAAATCAATAACGTCTGGCCCCCATAATAAAATGGTCAGCAGTACTGCTACCAGCATATGAAGTAGCTTACACACTAAATGCTGCTCCTCATTTACCCACTAAAAGGCAGCAGCACTCTAAGTAACATTACCCCGTGTGACCCTTCCAATTTTCTAAAATGGCGACAGGATAAGTGGAAATTGGACTATTTCTTCACTAAAATACGCAACAACTGTGTCTGCCTCATTTGCAAAGAGACAGTCGCTGTTTTTAAAGAGTTCAATGTAAGGCGATATTACCAAAAAAAAAAAACACATTGACATGTACGACAAGATTACAGGGAAGATTCACAGCGGATTATTGAAGCAACTTGAAGCTAGTTTAATTTCACAGCAGCAGTATTTTGCAAGAGGCCAAGAGTTGAAAGAGAACGCCACAAAGGCTAGTTGCGAGATTGTTGAATTTCAAAAATCTAATCTAATCTAATAAAAAAATACTAAAGCAAATGTGACACACAGAATGGCTGCTAAAATTTGCTTAAATATATTGTTCTACGTAAAGGATGTCAGCCAAGGTCGGCCCCCCACATTTTTACCACACCAAATCTGGCCCCCTTTGCAAAAAGTTTGGACACCCCTGTCCTAGAGGAACATTAATGAGCATGACAGCACTGTCGATATTTTACAAAACGAGCAGCAAAAGCAAAATGAACAGCAAAGACGGGATGAGACGAGAGTTGGGGGAAAAAATGGTGTTCTGCCAAAATGCACTACACCGGCGAAATGTTCTACAAGAGGGGTATTTGACACCCAAAGTACTACCAAGGGCTTTCAGCTTGTGTTTTTTAGATGCATACAGACAGAACATACTAAAGACACCTTAAGAAATACTTAAACGTAGTATTATCAAATAAGGTTGGTTTAAATGTGCTACGTTACTAATGTGGTCAGCAGATCAACAATTTGCTTTAAAGCTACCACAAGAAAACACAATGCTTAAAAGTATGAGAGGGGAAACATGTATAAAAAGTATTTTGAGGCAATGAAAAGGTAATAAAAGACTTAATAAAAACACAAATAGTAATTACTCGCCGCTTTTAACCGATGAGCACACGTATTGGACGTTTCGCCGCGTAGAAGGAATTGCAGTAACCCGATAGTATTCGTCGAATGACAGTGACAATTAACGTCATCACTCCGAGTGTCCATTGCGCGCTTAAACCATGGCGCCCTCCGTAGGTCAAAACATGTTCTAAATATAGATGATATATTAAAGTGCCTATGACAGCAAAAAGCATGTTTTTTTTCATATTTTATTTATATTTTATTTTTATTGTATATTTTTTATATATTTTATGCTCCTGAATGAAATGGACCGCTTGGATCTGTGTGGAAGCGATCACTATATTTATTTAGTTTTTTTAATCCCACGCCATGAAAATGAGTGACTTCTGGCTCTAGTCTCCAGTTGAGAAAGAGGACGCTGTGACGTTTATGGTAGAAGGAGTCCTCTCACTATCCAGCCGTACTGTTGTATGAGAAGGACTAAGGATTCATCTGATTTTGCAGATTAATTCGTTTATTTTTCACATCACGCCAGCCAAACGGCTGCAGAATTTTTTTTTTTTTTGCACCAGGGAGAAGTGAGTAAACATACTGTTTTGTATTATGTCAAATACTGGGATCATTTTAATACGTAGGTAGCTTGCATTTTGTGGCTGACATGCTCCTTCTCCACTCGGCCAACGACATCGGTGGCTTGTCGCACATCCCCCCGCCGGGAGAGCACTATGCTCGGTTTATTGCCCTCTTCATGTGCCAGGTGTTCTGTCAAATTTCCCACCCGATCAGAAATCCGCGAATACAGCGATTACAAAGTAAACACTACAAACTTTCGTTAAATTAAGGACTATTTACTTCCATTTCATCATGGATGGGCAGGTAGAAAAGATCTCCTAAGACACATTCTTTCTGTCATTTTAGCTGCACAACAGCTGCATGCCGCTGTTTGTTTATGTCTTCGCCGTGTAGTAAAGCATTATTTTTCATTATATTCATGTGACCAAGTGGCAGCTACGCGTTCCTCCGATATCGGCCGGTTTGTCCGGCGGTACTCTCCAGCTGTTTCCCCGGCGAGCTATCCTGTCCGTAGTAGCAGGGAGCCAGCTGTAACTTGTTCTCCGCCGGGCGGGTTGCCGATCGGCGAAGACAATCGACAACCCCGCGGCAGTGTGACATGATCCGGGCTAGTTTTATGTGATTTTTCGCTTGGAAAAGCGAAAATAAGACTTTGAGACGTCACTCTGTTCGGGTTAGCATGTCGGCTATCTGTCACGCCTCTTGGTTCGATTACATTCCCCGAAGCCGGGGGGGCGGGGAAATGTCAAAAGCTTGACTAACTGCAGCGGCATAATATAGCATTCGGGAGGTTCGACAATAAAGGTGAAGTCGACAGTTTTGACCATTATGGAGTAATTTTGCCATGTCGTACTGAATAAATGCCTTTTATTATTTTATATTCCATTTCGCACACGGTTGTTATTTGTCATGACCATTCCATTTATTTAGCAATTGGGAAAAATACTTTGATAAAAAGAATATCCTTTCAAAATACTGGAGTAGAGAGACTGAAATAATGACATTTTGCGGCTCTCTTCGTCACATTTTCCTCGTTATGAATAATTCCCCCTCAATGGGCTGCATACTAAATCAGATGAAACCATTCTCCCACTGACGTCATCCACCTGTTGGGGACGCTAGAGCCCTATAATGGCAGGCGTGGCTAGACAGCGGATTAAAACACTAATTTCTCGCCATCTGCGCTTTGCCAAATTGTTGTATATAGTCGAATCGTCTCAAAATATGATTTTAATTCACATAACAATGCTATTTAAGATTTTTTTTTTTTTTTTTTTAATCCTGTCGTACGCACTTTAAATCGATGGCAATATTTCATGTTTCTGAACAATTGTGGCTTATTAGAGCCTACAAGTCTATAAGTCCGAGGTTTCCTTTAAGACCTTAAACTCATTGGCTGCCATTGACTGTGATAGAAATCCAGTCCATTTTGACTGGCAGCTCTTCAAGTCAAAATGTATTGGACGTTAATCACAGTCAACAGCAGCCAACGAGTGAGTGATTTGTAGTCACTGCGGTCTATTTACTAATACTAGTCTTTCAAATATGGATAGTTTTGGTCATTTATCAATGTAAATGATTGGCTTTGGTGTCTAGCAATTTCCAATTCCGAATTTCACATTTTACTCAGCTTTTCCCTTGTGGAGACATAAACTCTTGCTCGACTCTTCATTTGTGCCATTTGAAACTCTCTAACATTTTAAAGCACGTCGATGAATGCTGAATCTCTCAATGGGAATTTTAAAGTTGAGTTCTTTTTATTATACTCATTATAATTCCTCAAGGGGAATTTACATTCTGCTGTATAATTTGAGTTGCACAGCACACGGAAAAGCAGATTAGATTTACACATGCAAGGAGAGATTCAACATCAAGTAGGCAGAAAGCAGATTAGACTATGTATGACAGGATATTTATGCATACAGTAGGCCGGGCGATAAATCGATTTTTATGAAGCTTTTTTTAATTCATATTATTTTCGCGGATTATTTATTTTATTTTATTTTGTAGATGAAAATTCCCAACCAGTTATTACAGTATATAGATGATTTCACGTTTCTTTGTGAAATAATTACTTTATATTTGGGGGCTGACAGTACAATTAGGGTTTGAGGAAAAACATATTTAAGACAAAGGTTTTGCACTTTATTTACATTGCTTTTGTTCATTAATTTAAAAAAAATCACCCTATATAGGGCAAGTGACTATTTTTGGTTGTTTAAAAAAGAAAAAAAACTGGTGTCCACACACATTTTGGGTCATTTAGGCCACAATATTAAATTTGATATACAAGTGGTATAATCTGAATTATATGTGTTTTTCAATTATTATTGTTATATTTTTATTGTTATTAAAACAATTCATATATATATATTTTTTTTACTTCAGTTATGGCCCCTCATAACACTCTAACCCCCTCACACACACACCCCAAAGTATTCAACTCATTCCCTGCCATCGACAAGGATGGACCTCCAAGTCATTTTAACTGGAAAACTGGCTATGATTGCCAATGTTTTGGTGCGGGGGTCAGCAACCCGCGGCTCTAGAGCCGCATGCAGCTCTTTCTGCTGGCTCATTGGAAACATATTTTTACTTTTAATATGGTTTCTAAAGGAGGAGGAAAAGGAGGAAAACATGACAAATTCTTCTAATTCATCCATATTGTAATAAAGTTAAACTTGAGGCAGCTTGAGGCGTCATTGTACAACAGAGTAGTCACGTGGTGCGTCATTCTTTATAGGATTCACTGCAGAGAAAATAAACATTTACCGTATTTTCCACACGAAAAAGCGCATCGTCGTATAAGGTGCACCTTCAATGAGTGGCCTTTTTTTAAAACTGTTTTCATGTATAGGGCGCACTGCATTAGAAGGCACAGTAGAAGTCGTGGTAGTGGTTGGCAATGTGTTAAGCATCCACAAGATGGAGCTGAACTAAACAGAATTAACTAATTTTGATCCACTTATGAGGCACATAGGAGTATAAGGTGCACATTCAATGAATGGCCTACTTTTAATCTGTTTTCATGTCTAGGGCACACTGCATGATAAGGCGCTGTAGTAGTACTAGTTGGTGCTGCGTTATGCATCCACAAGATGGAGGTGAGCTAAATGGAATGTCATGCCATGGTTAATTAATATTAATCCATATATAAGGCACATCGGGTTATAAGTCGCACTGTCGGCTTTTGAGAAAATTGAAGACTTTCTGGTGCGCCTTTATAGTGCGGAAAATGCGGTAATCATGAAGGCTGTTTTTGTAGCCAACTTAGTCATTTAATAGTAGGCTAATATAGCTAATATAGACACATACAGCATGTGTTACCTTCCTTATAAGGCTTTTAATTTTTTTGCGGCTCCAGACATATTAGTTTTTTGTTATTTTTGCTCCAATTTGGCTCTTTCAACATTTTGGGTTGCCGACCCATTTTAGTACCACTGACAGTGCTAGACGTCCAATTCATTTTGACTGACGATATCGCCCAACCTTAACTCATTTGCTTCCAAAAACTATAAATATGTTTTGTTTTTAATTGTTTCAGTGTCCCAAAAACTTATTAATGTCTTTTACGTTTTTTTTTTTTTTTTTTTTGACAAGAGGCATCTTTAGGTTCTGTTGCACCTAAACTGCAATGCACAAAGCTCGAAACTCATTTTAAAACAACAAAACTGGCCACTGTAGGGCAGTAGCGCATTTTGTAAAAACTCATCTCGGGCCAAGAAAGGAAGTGAAGAAAAATCGTCAAGAAACGGAAGTTGGAGGGATCTTGTGAAGACGCGTGAGAATTTGAGAAAAATGTGGAGAACGATCTGAAAAAAAAAAAAAAGGCAAACGACACTGGAGGATTGTTTTGAAAAGAAAACGAAACCATCGTCAATGAAGGATTAAAAAAAATCTATCTTGATGACACAGACGGTGACGGCCACAACAGCGTCAGGTTCCACACACGTTCTGCTAAGCTCACGTTGCATTACTCCTGAGCCCGAGGTTGAAACCAACGATGAAGATGATGAAAAAAGTGAGACCGATCTTGATCCGGACTCATCAGAATACTGGGAGCCTCCTCGTTCAACCGGGAACAGCCGAGAGCCTTCCCTGTTGTTATGTGTGCAAATAGTTCAACAGTTCAGTCGTTCAGTTATTTGTAAATAAATTGTTACTTTGCGATCAAAAGCTCTATTTGTCTTGTTGTTTGTTATTTTGTAGAACAAAAACATTATTCAGATGTTTGGGATGTCACAAAAGCGAAAAATAGCTGTGTTACAGTCAGTTATGTTTGAAATGTATGCTTTTACAAAAAGCTCAATTTCTGTTTTTTCATCAGAAATTGGAAAATTGCTCAAACTAAGCTATTTTCTAATGCTGATTTCTAAAGGATGGAAAAAGATATGAACTAACTTTTTTTTCTGCTGAAAAAAGAGAGTTTTGGCGGGTTCCATGTTTACATATCAATAGAACAGAATTTTCTGTGGGCTTATCAAAATCCAGTAAAACGGCCGGGAGCGAAGGGCCTTGCTCCAGTGAAAATGGTTGGGAGTGAATGCGTCAATGACTGACCATATCGCCCAACCATAACCACAGCGCAATTAGGAAATCATGTACAGTATGTTCATCCAAAGCAAAGTCATTATTATGTACAATGCTAACGTTTTTCCGAAGCTAATGATTGGAGCTTCTAAACCTCAGAGAAGCACAACCAGGTGATTTGTGTTTTTCTTAAACTGGTGTTTGGTTCCAAGACAAGACACACAAAGAAAAGACGCAAATGTGTCAGCGAGCGTGACAATGTCACGTGCAAGTAATCGGAGCCAGCAGCAATAGAGTGTGTGTGTGATTCTTAATATACATTATGACCTCCATACATACATTATCTCGGCCGTGCTCCAATATTTCCGCCGTACACTTTAAACACGGAAGAGGAGAAATCAAGGAAAAGGGCATGCTCATTTACATGTGGGGGGCTTCATTAGATGAAGCTAAGGACGGCGAAGAGAGCAACCTCAGCCACTGTGATGAATCGCTACTGCATCGCCAAGTCGCCTTGTAGTCACCCTTATTTGCATATGCTCTATTTCTGTATATATGTATTATTTACTCGCTTAATAGTGGACACTTACATGTTCGTTTTGGCGTGGAACACACAGGTGAGATTATGATGCAGTTGGATGTTGTAGGAGAATAATAGTTACATTTCCTTCAATACTACTATAATCTATTTCTTGATCATTAAAAAAATTGATTACTGTTTTGGTAGATTTAGTCAAAGGCACATTTCTTACGATATCAGTGGCGAAACCTCTGCTGAATCAAATATGTTTTCTCAACTCTCAACGCTGCTGTTTAAAACCCAACTTTTAATGTTTGATGCAAAAACTGTTTGCGCAAAGCTGGACCAAATTGAACTTGAATCAAGACGCTTCAGCGCTGTAACAGGTGATCAACACTGACGTGAAACTCCACAGCGAAGAGAATTTCCTACCTTTGGGATTATAAACGTATTTTTCTAAAATAGGAAATAAATCCGCTGCTCTTTAAGAAAAATATAAACTGTAAACATGCTGAATAAATCATTTCCCCTCCCTTTCATAAACGCACCCATGGGCAGTTGCGTCTCGGCGGGCCTCCGCCATGTTGTCTTTTTGAAGGCAAACCTGCGCCGTCGGGCCTCGGACGGCCGTTTCATCTGGTCGTCCGGCGCCTGACGAGATCTGACCGGCCCGATCCCAAGTGGGTCCTGCATCCCAGCTGCCAGCCATCACCCCTCATAAAACAAGAGCGGCCCGGATGGCGTCAGATGTTGGATCTCATTGCGGCAATGGGCGTCCTCAGAGGCGTGGGGGTATCGGAGTTAAAACACTGTGATCTGAAACATCCTAAGACTGTTTTGGTTTTTAGGAATTAGTGCTGAAGTTGCTGACGCATACAGTACATGCAGTGTCTCCAATGGAGATAATGTGTCAGAGAGCCGTTCGTTTCTATTTTCATACTTGGAAAAGTCTCGGTTATACAGCAGGTACAGTTCGGATGAGAGGCTGCCAAACATTTTGGATCCACCGTCCAAAGAACAGGCAGTGGGATTCCAAATCTTTAAATAGGCTGTTGGTCTGTGTGGGTAATTCATTTATCAGTAGTCCATCCAATATTCTCAAAACTACTTTGCTCAAGTTCTGTCTTTTTCAGTGTCTTTTTATAAGGCAGTTTTAGTCTTATATAATCGTCAGTTTGTCATATATCCAAATTCAGTAGCGAAGCTGAGCTAAACTCAATTTCCGCTCATTGTAGAATGATTGTTCTCAGTTGTTCTCCCAGTTCAGCAAAGTTTCACAAATGACCTAAATAAAACAACCCTCTTCAGTTTTTTATAGCCTAGTTTCGGTCGTATGGAAACAGCAGGTTGTCTGTCAACATTCAGTGTTGAAACTGAACTTAATTGGTGACAGGAACCTTTCTTGTTTTTATGTTTGGTCATGTTTCAGTAAGAAGGCTGGTCGCGATAACAAATTTTAGTAGGCAATATACTGTCTCATAAATTATTGCCGATATGCGATATTATCAGTTTTTTTAACCAATTCAACCACTAATGTAATGACAACACATCCTAATAAATCACCCGTTCAAATGCAATACATTGTTATTCTTAAATAAAAGACAAACTATAGTCAAAATAATAAATGTTAAAAAAAAAAAAAAAAACATGCATAACGAGTTATTCGAAAGCTAGCTAAGTGCAGAATATGAAATAGATGAAAAACCCAATTAAATTTTTGTTCTCTCCCAATTGGAGTCCATCAAAAGTGTTTACACAGTATTTGATCCAAAATGACTCATCGGCTACGTTCATACTACAGGTCTTAATGCACAAATCCGATTTTTTGTCATATCTGTTTTTTTGGCGTGCCCGTTCAGACTGCCTTTGTCCATTGAGATCCTTCAAGTATTACGCATGCGCACTAATTTGCAGTCCGACACGCGCTGAGCAAGACGACCCGCATGCGCAGAAGCATAAAAACAAATGACCACACATGCTGGCTGCCATCCGTCATTCCTGGGATATCATGTTTTGCTTTTTAAAAAGAGGACACAAATAACAGACATAAATAATCCCAGTTTAGGTTTATATTCAAAGTATATGGATCGATAGCATGCACGCACTGTCCGTGCATGTCACACGCACATACGGGCAGTTTGCCCCGACTAAGCAATGTTGAAATATTGCTTATATGGAGCAGACAGAAAACCGATCATTTTCAGGCTTATCATTAACCCATTTTTATTTTTTTTATGACTGTTGTCAAGTCCGACCCTTCCTAAAAAGCCGTGTTCAAGGCAAGCTAGGCGCTAATGAC